>NC_138771.1:596844243-598044243 GCF_965119305.1 Pelophylax lessonae
CTCTTAAACTCTCCAATATGACATTGAAGAGATTAACTCATTTGGATTTACTCTTTTATATAATTTTCAAGTTAAAAAAAATAATTTTTAAAACAAAAATTTTTTTTTTTTTTTTTTCTCTCCCCCCCTTTCCCTTTCCCCCTCCCCCCTTTTTTTCATTGCTGTAGGTCTGTTTACCGCGTGGTCCATTGTCCTGCATATCGGTTGCCAAATTATATATTCTTTCTCCTCTTCTTCTTATAAATCTGAATTATTCACTGCTCTACATGACCAGACCATATAAGCAGATTTGCTAATGTCATTTCTGAGTAAAACTGTTTGTTGGTACATTTATGGATAATTTCTCCTCTTATATGGCTTAAATGCAGGTTTGAATTGATTCAAATAGGGAATAAATAGTTATATTCAGATGTTTTTCATACATGCCATCTTGAATGTTAAGATATATTCCTGCTTTTTATGCACGTATAATATTACCATTTTTGACAGTGTTGATCAGCTTCTATTGGCTTTAATTTGTCTGAATGGTGGATTACGTTATGGCAGATCGTCACTTCCGGTCCCGGAACCGGAAGTGATGCTCACTTCCGGTATGCGGGAACATCCTCCCACGGCGTCTACACGTGGACGCTATGGCGGGCGGATGTGGGGGGCGTGAGACCGGGAGGAGGAGGAGACCAGATACAGAGTGGTTAGTATATATACCGGACAGCTTAGTAAGCTCACACTTACAGGCTGCCTAGGCTGAGTGTCATACTCCCCGTGGGGTTTCTGAATTGCTTCAGATGGTAAGTGTTTTAACTATAGACTCAGCTCCTTATTTTTCTTTTTTGTCAGGCTCAGCCCCTTACCAACGGTCCATTATCTTTATATATCTTTTCAGATTCGGGGCTGGATCCAATTTGTCTAAAGCATCCAGTGACTCTCTCATACTTAGTTATTTACTTTCAGCACCACACTGATCCCCAAGTTTTAAAGGGGACTCTCTATTTAACCCTTTTTCACTTAATATTGGTGCACATCTCTGAAGGGGATTCCAATGTCTAACCCCCTCTCTACTTAAATAGATGTACGTCTTGCTTGACGTTTACACCACCTAACACATAAATTTTAGAGAATGAGTCCCTGGTAAGTACCTATTCTTACAAATCACCATCCCCCTTATTAAAATAATCAAATAAGGAGTAACCATACATACATATAAATTCATTTTTTTCTTTCTGCTGATTTTAGGGGCTTCTGGCTCCCCCTTTCATACAACATGATTTTAAATTAAACAAGTATACTCAACTCTATTCATTGTGATGTCTAAATTGGGGTAAGACAATCTAATGCCTTAGTATGTCATATTTATAGTTTATAATAAAGTGAATATACCTCTTTATATATACCATTCATTTTTTGGTCTCCTCCATGCCTCCTCTATGGATGGACTGTCCCCTGAGTTACTATACTCGGGTGAACTAGCCTATCCTTATCACTGCCCCCCCTGTGGGCTACGTGGTGATTCACACTCTACATCATTTCCCCCCTTTTCTATCATTGTTTTCTCACATTCATCCCTTTTCTCTTTTCCCTTTTTCCCACCCTTTCCTACTCTTCCTTTTTAGTGTGTGGGATTTAGTTCCTTGTCTTTCTGACAAACAAAGCATAAAAGAGTTTGTTAAACAGAAATGGTTTTTCTCTTCCTCCTTTTTATCTAAAGGAATCTATAATATAGGAACCAATATACTAACCAGCTATATTTATGGAAAATCTATCTTTTGATCTACCTATATAATTGTTAAATAATTAGAGTAAAACTGATGTGTTCAAAGTTAAGATAATAATGTAAGTAACATACAATTGATAGCTGCAAATAACAAACTGAGAATAATAAAAATGTTATAAGACATAGGTGTATATTCACAAATCTAATAACTGTTTTATGTACCTTTAGATTATTAAAGACTGAATCTCTGTTTACATACTTTCCTTTGCTGGACCCTGAGGAAGCGCATAATGCGAAACGCGTAGCTCCAGCATTTTCTATCTGTATTTGTACTAATCCTGTCACTATGTATTGACTATTCAATCTATTAGAGTGATATACTTTTTGTTTTTACTATGTATTAATAAAGATTTATGAATTTTTTAAAAAAAACAATTGTGTACCGTTGTTATGTTACATGAACATGTGCATACTTTGACTGTTTGTAGAGGCACATTTAAACCCCCTTTTCCTCTTGTAGGGACGTAGTCTTGACCCTTTTATAGGGACAGGTCTATGCCCTTGCTGGAATTCTTTCCATTGTTTGCATATGGGGGCAGGTGCCATTATAATCTCTGATTAAAAAGACCCCAATCCCCCCTTCCATCCATACTGTCTTCTGAATATTGACATCTCTATTGGAAAAAGACCACTCGGCAAAGGGGGCCGAGTGCCTGGAAGCACAAGTGTTTGGCTTGCCCAGGCTGGCCAATCGTCCACTCCAATTATATTTTCTAGGACAGGTTGAAGATAAAAGTGAAATCTAACCTGCAACCATGCAGATAGGTTCCAGTTCAGTAGAGGTGGAGAACGCCCTAAAGTTTCTGGCTTCGTTTTACCTACAGATCAATGCTCTTCCACCGGAAACAAGGGCCTTGCAAAAAGACACTGCCCGAACGGCTTCCTTAACCTTGGACCAACGCGCTTCCAGTATTCTTAATAAGTGACTGGGTACAAATAAAAAAAGTTCACCTTTAGCCTCATGGTGCCAGGTCCAACAGAGGAAACGCAGGGATAAAAGGGGGTAGAGTCCACTCTGGATTATAGGCAAGTTGAGAAGGAGCGGCGTGTGCCAATCACAGATTGTTCTACCCAGTCTGCTGATGACACAAATGCCCTCTATGGTGTTCCCGGGCCTCATGACACACTTCCTCAACTCTAACGCATCTCAATGTGTATGTAAGAGACCATGGCATATCTGCTGTTTAAAACACATTGCACAGTCTCCTCAGAGACTCTCAAAAATTGCCAGCGCTGACTGTATTTCAAGTCATCACGGCGGGGTATTGGGAAAAGTTTTCAATTAGCAATAATCACGCCTCGGGTGGACCTCATTGGCTACGATACTGCCACTGCGCAAAGCTAATCAAAACAGTGTCTGCCAACATCTACCCTTTCTTGGAGGAGGATTTGACATTGAGGTGAGACACATAAGTGTCATCCAGTGGGCCGCTGAGCATTCTGGGACTTGGCATGCTAATGAGACCGAGAAACAATGCCTAAGTGGCCATTGTTTATCCACTGAATAGTGTCAGTATTTGAAAGGACTAAGGAGAATCTAAAGGGACAGGGCCCTAGATGTCAAGATGGGTTTCTCCCACAGCAGTCCTGAATGGCCACTGGGAGCGTATGTGTTTGAACAGCTATACTGCTGAAAAAAGGCCAAGGTGGAAGGATTTGGGACCTTTGTTGAAAGCTCGCTAGATAACATGCCTAAACTGGAGCCCAGGTAAGCTGCATTAGACAAGGGTTGTTGGTCAAGCAATCACCTTCAGCCACCTTTCTTTCTGGCGCAGATTCCAAGGGGGAAGCTTATGTCCCCTAGGACATTTCAACTCTCTGGGCCAGTGAGCATTAGGGCAGATGTGCATAAAGACTGTCTGATCAGCAGCTCAAAGACCTCACAGGTAGGTGACAGCCACCGCCCGAACAGGGACTTGAACCCTGGACCCTCAGATTAAAAGTCTGATGCTCTACCGACTGAGCTATCCGGGCTCTGAAATCTGCCACTCCACAGCGGTCCAAGCTGCTTGAATATTGACATCTCTATTGGAAAAAGACCACTCGGCAAAGGGGGCCGAGTGCCTGGAAGCACAAGTGTTTGGCTTGCCCAGGCTGGCCAATCGTCCACTCCCATTATATTTTCTAGGACAGGTTGAAGATAAAAGTGAAATCTAACCTGCAACCATGCAGATAGGTTCCAGTTCAGTAGAGGTGGAGAACGCCCTAAAGTTTCTGGCTTCGTTTTACCTACAGATCAATGCTCTTCCACCGGAAACAAGGGCCTTGCAAAAAGACACTGCCCGAACGGCTTCCTTAACCTTGGACCAACGCGCTTCCAGTATTCTTAATAAGTGACTGGGTACAAATAAAAAAAGTTCACCTTTAGCCTCATGGTGCCAGGTCCAACAGAGGAAACGCAGGGATAAAAGGGGGTAGAGTCCCCTCTGGATTATAGGCAAGTTGAGAAGGAGCGGCGTGTGCCAATCACAGATTGTTCTACCCAGTCTGCTGATGACACAAATGCCCTCTATGGTGTTCCCGGGCCTCATGACACACTTCCTCAACTCTAACGCATCTCAATGTGTATGTAAGAGACCATGGCATATCTGCTGTTTAAAACACATTGCACAGTCTCCTCAGAGACTCTCAAAAATTGCCAGCGCTGACTGTATTTCAAGTCATCACGGTGGGGTATTGGGAAAAGTTTTCAATTAGCAATAATCACGCCTCGGGTGGACCTCATTGGCTACGATACTGCCACTGCGCAAAGCTAATCAAAACAGTGTCTGCCAACATCTACCCTTTCTTGGAGGAGGATTTGACATTGAGGTGAGACACATAAGTGTCATCCAGTGGGCCGCTGAGCATTCTGGGACTTGGCATGCTAATGAGACCGAGAAACAATGCCTAAGTGGCCATTGTTTATCCACTGAATAGTGTCAGTATTTGAAAGGACTAAGGAGAATCTAAAGGGACAGGGCCCTAGATGTCAAGATGGGTTTCTCCCACAGCAGTCCTGAATGGCCACTGGGAGCGTATGTGTTTGAACAGCTATACTGCTGAAAAAAGGCCAAGGTGGAAGGATTTGGGCCCTTTGTTGAAAGCTCGCTAGATAACATGCCTAAACTGGAGCCCGGGTAAACTGCATTAGACAAGGGTTGTTGGTCAAGCAATCACCTTCAGCCACCTTTCTTTCTGGCGCAGATTCCAAGGGGGAAGCTTATGTCCCCTAGGACATTTCAACTCTCTGGGCCAGTGAGCATTAGGGCAGATGTGCATAAAGACTGTCTGATCAGCAGCTCAAAGACCTCACAGGTAGGTGACAGCCACCGCCCGAACAGGGACTTGAACCCTGGACCCTCAGATTAAAAGTCTGATGCTCTACCGACTGAGCTATCCGGGCTCTGAAATCTGCCACTCCACAGCGGTCCAAGCTGCTTGAATATTGACATCTCTATTGGAAAAAGACCACTCGGCAAAGGGGGCCGAGTGCCTGGAAGCACAAGTGTTTGGCTTGCCCAGGCTGGCCAATCGTCCACTCCCATTATATTTTCTAGGACAGGTTGAAGATAAAAGTGAAATCTAACCTGCAACCA
Organism: Pelophylax lessonae; assembly: GCF_965119305.1. Taxonomy (NCBI): domain Eukaryota; kingdom Metazoa; phylum Chordata; class Amphibia; order Anura; family Ranidae; genus Pelophylax; species Pelophylax lessonae. The sequence continues at coordinate 596,849,593 of NC_138771.1, forward strand.
TGCAGATAGGTTCCAGTTCAGTAGAGGTGGAGAACGCCCTAAAGTTTCTGGCTTCGTTTTACCTACAGATCAATGCTCTTCCACCGGAAACAAGGGCCTTGCAAAAAGACACTGCCCGAACGGCTTCCTTAACCTTGGACCAACGCGCTTCCAGTATTCTTAATAAGTGACTGGGTACAAATAAAAAAAGTTCACCTTTAGCCTCATGGTGCCAGGTCCAACAGAGGAAACGCAGGGATAAAAGGGGGTAGAGTCCACTCTGGATTATAGGCAAGTTGAGAAGGAGCGGCGTGTGCCAATCACAGATTGTTCTACCCAGTCTGCTGATGACACAAATGCCCTCTATGGTGTTCCCGGGCCTCATGACACACTTCCTCAACTCTAACGCATCTCAATGTGTATGTAAGAGACCATGGCATATCTGCTGTTTAAAACACATTGCACAGTCTCCTCAGAGACTCTCAAAAATTGCCAGCGCTGACTGTATTTCAAGTCATCACGGCGGGGTATTGGGAAAAGTTTTCAATTAGCAATAATCACGCCTCGGGTGGACCTCATTGGCTACGATACTGCCACTGCGCAAAGCTAATCAAAACAGTGTCTGCCAACATCTACCCTTTCTTGGAGGAGGATTTGACATTGAGGTGAGACACATAAGTGTCATCCAGTGGGCCGCTGAGCATTCTGGGACTTGGCATGCTAATGAGACCGAGAAACAATGCCTAAGTGGCCATTGTTTATCCACTGAATAGTGTCAGTATTTGAAAGGACTAAGGAGAATCTAAAGGGACAGGGCCCTAGATGTCAAGATGGGTTTCTCCCACAGCAGTCCTGAATGGCCACTGGGAGCGTATGTGTTTGAACAGCTATACTGCTGAAAAAAGGCCAAGGTGGAAGGATTTGGGCCCTTTGTTGAAAGCTCGCTAGATAACATGCCTAAACTGGAGCCCAGGTAAGCTGCATTAGACAAGGGTTGTTGGTCAAGCAATCACCTTCAGCCACTTTTCTTTCTGGCGCAGATTCCAAGGGGGAAGCTTATGTCCCCTAGGACATTTCAACTCTCTGGGCCAGTGAGCATTAGGGCAGATGTGCATAAAGACTGTCTGATCAGCAGCTCAAAGACCTCACAGGTAGGTGACAGCCAACGCCCGAACAGGGACTTGAACCCTGGACCCTCAGATTAAAAGTCTGATGCTCTACCGACTGAGCTATCCGGGCTCTGAAATCTGCCACTCCACAGCGGTCCAAGCTGCTTGAATATTGACATCTCTATTGGAAAAAGGCCACTCGGCAAAGGGGGTCGAGTGCCTGGAAGCACAAGTGTTTGGCTTGCCCAGGCTGGCCAATCGTCCACTCCCATTATATTTTCTAGGACAGGTTGAAGATAAAAGTGAAATCTAACCTGCAACCATGCAGATAGGTTCCAGTTCAGTAGAGGTGGAGAACGCCCTAAAGTTTCTGGCTTCGTTTTACCTACAGATCAATGCTCTTCCACTGGAAACAAGGGCCTTGCAAAAAGACACTGCCCGAACGGCTTCCTTAACCTTGGACCAACGCGCTTCCAGTATTCTTAATAAGTGACTGGGTACAAATAAAAAAAGTTCACCTTTAGCCTCATGGTGCCAGGTCCAACAGAGGAAACGCAGGGATAAAAGGGGGTAGAGTCCACTCTGGATTATAGGCAAGTTGAGAAGGAGCGGCGTGTGCCAATCACAGATTGTTCTACCCAGTCTGCTGATGACACAAATGCCCTCTATGGTGTTCCCGGGCCTCATGACACACTTCCTCAACTCTAACGCATCTCAATGTGTATGTAAGAGACCATGGCATATCTGCTGTTTAAAACACATTGCACAGTCTCCTCAGAGACTCTCAAAAATTGCCAGCGCTGACTGTATTTCAAGTCATCACGGCGGGGTATTGGGAAAAGTTTTCAATTAGCAATAATCACGCCTCGGGTGGACCTCATTGGCTACGATACTGCCACTGCGCAAAGCTAATCAAAACAGTGTCTGCCAACATCTACCCTTTCTTGGAGGAGGATTTGACATTGAGGTGAGACACATAAGTGTCATCCAGTGGGCCGCTGAGCATTCTGGGACTTGGCATGCTAATGAGACCGAGAAACAATGCCTAAGTGGCCATTGTTTATCCACTGAATAGTGTCAGTATTTGAAAGGACTAAGGAGAATCTAAAGGGACAGGGCCCTAGATGTCAAGATGGGTTTCTCCCACAGCAGTCCTGAATGGCCACTGGGAGCGTATGTGTTTGAACAGCTATACTGCTGAAAAAAGGCCAAGGTGGAAGGATTTGGGACCTTTGTTGAAAGCTCGCTAGATAACATGCCTAAACTGGAGCCCAGGTAAGCTGCATTAGACAAGGGTTGTTGGTCAAGCAATCACCTTCAGCCACCTTTCTTTCTGGCGCAGATTCCAAGGGGGAAGCTTATGTCCCCTAGGACATTTCAACTCTCTGGGCCAGTGAGCATTAGGGCAGATGTGCATAAAGACTGTCTGATCAGCAGCTCAAAGACCTCACAGGTAGGTGACAGCCACCGCCCGAATAGGGACTTGAACCCTGGACCCTCAGATTAAAAGTCTGATGCTCTACCGACTGAGCTATCCAGGCTCTGAAATCTGCCACTCCACAGCGGTCCAAGCTGCTTGAATATTGACATCTCTATTGGAAAAAGACCACTCGGCAAAGGGGGCCGAGTGCCTGGAAGCACAAGTGTTTGGCTTGCCCAGGCTGGCCAATCGTCCACTCCCATTATATTTTCTAGGACAGGTTGAAGATAAAAGTGAAATCTAACCTGCAACCATGCAGATAGGTTCCAGTTCAGTAGAGGTGGAGAACGCCCTAAAGTTTCTGGCTTCGTTTTACCTACAGATCAATGCTCTTCCACCGGAAACAAGGGCCTTGCAAAAAGACACTGCCCGAACGGCTTCCTTAACCTTGGACCAACGCGCTTCCAGTATTCTTAATAAGTGACTGGGTACAAATAAAAAAAGTTCACCTTTAGCCTCATGGTGCCAGGTCCAACAGAGGAAACGCAGGGATAAAAGGGGGTCGAGTCCACTCTGGATTATAGGCAAGTTGAGAAGGAGCGGCGTGTGCCAATCACAGATTGTTCTACCCAGTCTGCTGATGACACAAATGCCCTCTATGGTGTTCCCGGGCCTCATGACACACTTCCTCAACTCTAACGCATCTCAATGTGTATGTAAGAGACCATGGCATATCTGCTGTTTAAAACACATTGCACAGTCTCCTCAGAGACTCTCAAAAATTGCCAGCGCTGACTGTATTTCAAGTCATCACGGCGGGGTATTGGGAAAAGTTTTCAATTAGCAATAATCACGCCTCGGGTGGACCTCATTGGCTACGATACTGCCACTGCGCAAAGCTAATCAAAACAGTGTCTGCCAACATCTACCCTTTCTTGGAGGAGGATTTGACATTGAGGTGAGACACATAAGTGTCATCCAGTGGGCCGCTGAGCATTCTGGGACTTGGCATGCTAATGAGACCGAGAAACAATGCCTAAGTGGCCATTGTTTATCCACTGAATAGTGTCAGTATTTGAAAGGACTAAGGAGAATCTAAAGGGACAGGGCCCTAGATGTCAAGATGGGTTTCTCCCACAGCAGTCCTGAATGGCCACTGGGAGCGTATGTGTTTGAACAGCTATACTGCTGAAAAAAGGCCAAGGTGGAAGGATTTGGGCCCTTTGTTGAAAGCTCGCTAGATAACATGCCTAAACTGGAGCCCGGGTAAACTGCATTAGACAAGGGTTGTTGGTCAAGCAATCACCTTCAGCCACCTTTCTTTCTGGCGCAGATTCCAAGGGGGAAGCTTATGTCCCCTAGGACATTTCAACTCTCTGGGCCAGTGAGCATTAGGGCAGATGTGCATAAAGACTGTCTGATCAGCAGCTCAAAGACCTCACAGGTAGGTGACAGCCACCGCCCGAACAGGGACTTGAACCCTGGACCCTCAGATTAAAAGTCTGATGCTCTACCGACTGTGCTATCCAGGCTCTGAAATCTGCCACTCCACAGCGGTCCAAGCTGCTTGAATATTGACATCTCTATTGGAAAAAGACCACTCGGCAAAGGGGGCCGAGTGCCTGGAAGCACAAGTGTTTGGCTTGCCCAGGCTGGCCAATCGTCCACTCCCATTATATTTTCTAGGACAGGTTGAAGATAAAAGTGAAATCTAACCTGCAACCATGCAGATAGGTTCCAGTTCAGTAGAGGTGGAGAACGCCCTAAAGTTTCTGGCTTCGTTTTACCTACAGATCAATGCTCTTCCACCGGAAACAAGGGCCTTGCAAAAAGACACTGCCCGAACGGCTTCCTTAACCTTGGACCAACGCGCTTCCAGTATTCTTAATAAGTGACTGGGTACAAATAAAAAAAGTTCACCTTTAGCCTCATGGTGCCAGGTCCAACAGAGGAAACGCAGGGATAAAAGGGGGTAGAGTCCACTCTGGATTATAGGCAAGTTGAGAAGGAGCGGCGTGTGCCAATCACAGATTGTTCTACCCAGTCTGCTGATGACACAAATGCCCTCTATGGTGTTCCCGGGCCTCATGACACACTTCCTCAACTCTAACGCATCTCAATGTGTATGTAAGAGACCATGGCATATCTGCTGTTTAAAACACATTGCACAGTCTCCTCAGAGACTCTCAAAAATTGCCAGCGCTGACTGTATTTCAAGTCATCACGGCGGGGTATTGGGAAAAGTTTTCAATTAGCAATAATCACGCCTCGGGTGGACCTCATTGGCTACGATACTGCCACTGCGCAAAGCTAATCAAAACAGTGTCTGCCAACATCTACCCTTTCTTGGAGGAGGATTTGACATTGAGGTGAGACACATAAGTGTCATCCAGTGGGCCGCTGAGCATTCTGGGACTTGGCATGCTAATGAGACCGAGAAACAATGCCTAAGTGGCCATTGTTTATCCACTGAATAGTGTCAGTATTTGAAAGGACTAAGGAGAATCTAAAGGGACAGGGCCCTAGATGTCAAGATGGGTTTCTCCCACAGCAGTCCTGAATGGCCACTGGGAGCGTATGTGTTTGAACAGCTATACTGCTGAAAAAAGGCCAAGGTGGAAGGATTTGGGCCCTTTGTTGAAAGCTCGCTAGATAACATGCCTAAACTGGAGCCCGGGTAAACTGCATTAGACAAGGGTTGTTGGTCAAGCAATCACCTTCAGCCACCTTTCTTTCTGGCGCAGATTCCAAGGGGGAAGCTTATGTCCCCTAGGACATTTCAACTCTCTGGGCCAGTGAGCATTAGGGCAGATGTGCATAAAGACTGTCTGATCAGCAGCTCAAAGACCTCACAGGTAGGTGACAGCCAACGCCCGAACAGGGACTTGAACCCTGGACCCTCAGATTAAAAGTCTGATGCTCTACCGACTGAGCTATCCGGGCTCTGAAATCTGCCACTCCACAGCGGTCCAAGCTGCTTGAATATTGACATCTCTATTGGAAAAAGGCCACTCGGCAAAGGGGGTCGAGTGCCTGGAAGCACAAGTGTTTGGCTTGCCCAGGCTGGCCAATCGTCCACTCCCATTATATTTTCTAGGACAGGTTGAAGATAAAAGTGAAATCTAACCTGCAACCATGCAGATAGGTTCCAGTTCAGTAGAGGTGGAGAACGCCCTAAAGTTTCTGGCTTCGTTTTACCTACAGATCAATGCTCTTCCACTGGAAACAAGGGCCTTGCAAAAAGACACTGCCCGAACGGCTTCCTTAACCTTGGACCAACGCGCTTCCAGTATTCTTAATAAGTGACTGGGTACAAATAAAAAAAGTTCACCTTTAGCCTCATGGTGCCAGGTCCAACAGAGGAAACGCAGGGATAAAAGGGGGTAGAGTCCACTCTGGATTATAGGCAAGTTGAGAAGGAGCGGCGTGTGCCAATCACAGATTGTTCTACCCAGTCTGCTGATGACACAAATGCCCTCTATGGTGTTCCCGGGCCTCATGACACACTTCCTCAACTCTAACGCATCTCAATGTGTATGTAAGAGACCATGGCATATCTGCTGTTTAAAACACATTGCACAGTCTCCTCAGAGACTCTCAAAAATTGCCAGCGCTGACTGTATTTCAAGTCATCACGGCGGGGTATTGGGAAAAGTTTTCAATTAGCAATAATCACGCCTCGGGTGGACCTCATTGGCTACGATACTGCCACTGCGCAAAGCTAATCAAAACAGTGTCTGCCAACATCTACCCTTTCTTGGAGGAGGATTTGACATTGAGGTGAGACACATAAGTGTCATCCAGTGGGCCGCTGAGCATTCTGGGACTTGGCATGCTAATGAGACCGAGAAACAATGCCTAAGTGGCCATTGTTTATCCACTGAATAGTGTCAGTATTTGAAAGGACTAAGGAGAATCTAAAGGGACAGGGCCCTAGATGTCAAGATGGGTTTCTCCCACAGCAGTCCTGAATGGCCACTGGGAGCGTATGTGTTTGAACAGCTATACTGCTGAAAAAAGGCCAAGGTGGAAGGATTTGGGACCTTTGTTGAAAGCTCGCTAGATAACATGCCTAAACTGGAGCCCAGGTAAGCTGCATTAGACAAGGGTTGTTGGTCAAGCAATCACCTTCAGCCACCTTTCTTTCTGGCGCAGATTCCAAGGGGGAAGCTTATGTCCCCTAGGACATTTCAACTCTCTGGGCCAGTGAGCATTAGGGCAGATGTGCATAAAGACTGTCTGATCAGCAGCTCAAAGACCTCACAGGTAGGTGACAGCCACCGCCCGAATAGGGACTTGAACCCTGGACCCTCAGATTAAAAGTCTGATGCTCTACCGACTGAGCTATCCAGGCTCTGAAATCTGCCACTCCACAGCGGTCCAAGCTGCTTGAATATTGACATCTCTATTGGAAAAAGACCACTCGGCAAAGGGGGCCGAGTGCCTGGAAGCACAAGTGTTTGGCTTGCCCAGGCTGGCCAATCGTCCACTCCCATTATATTTTCTAGGACAGGTTGAAGATAAAAGTGAAATCTAACCTGCAACCATGCAGATAGGTTCCAGTTCAGTAGAGGTGGAGAACGCCCTAAAGTTTCTGGCTTCGTTTTACCTACAGATCAATGCTCTTCCACCGGAAACAAGGGCCTTGCAAAAAGACACTGCCCGAACGGCTTCCTTAACCTTGGACCAACGCGCTTCCAGTATTCTTAATAAGTGACTGGGTACAAATAAAAAAAGTTCACCTTTAGCCTCATGGTGCCAGGTCCAACAGAGGAAACGCAGGGATAAAAGGGGGTCGAGTCCACTCTGGATTATAGGCAAGTTGAGAAGGAGCGGCGTGTGCCAATCACAGATTGTTCTACCCAGTCTGCTGATGACACAAATGCCCTCTATGGTGTTCCCGGGCCTCATGACACACTTCCTCAACTCTAACGCATCTCAATGTGTATGTAAGAGACCATGGCATATCTGCTGTTTAAAACACATTGCACAGTCTCCTCAGAGACTCTCAAAAATTGCCAGCGCTGACTGTATTTCAAGTCATCACGGCGGGGTATTGGGAAAAGTTTTCAATTAGCAATAATCACGCCTCGGGTGGACCTCATTGGCTACGATACTGCCACTGCGCAAAGCTAATCAAAACAGTGTCTGCCAACATCTACCCTTTCTTGGAGGAGGATTTGACATTGAGGTGAGACACATAAGTGTCATCCAGTGGGCCGCTGAGCATTCTGGGACTTGGCATGCTAATGAGACCGAGAAACAATGCCTAAGTGGCCATTGTTTATCCACTGAATAGTGTCAGTATTTGAAAGGACTAAGGAGAATCTAAAGGGACAGGGCCCTAGATGTCAAGATGGGTTTCTCCCACAGCAGTCCTGAATGGCCACTGGGAGCGTATGTGTTTGAACAGCTATACTGCTGAAAAAAGGCCAAGGTGGAAGGATTTGGGCCCTTTGTTGAAAGCTCGCTAGATAACATGCCTAAACTGGAGCCCGGGTAAACTGCATTAGACAAGGGTTGTTGGTCAAGCAATCACCTTCAGCCACCTTTCTTTCTGGCGCAGATTCCAAGGGGGAAGCTTATGTCCCCTAGGACATTTCAACTCTCTGGGCCAGTGAGCATTAGGGCAGATGTGCATAAAGACTGTCTGATCAGCAGCTCAAAGACCTCACAGGTAGGTGACAGCCACCGCCCGAACAGGGACTTGAACCCTGGACCCTCAGATTAAAAGTCTGATGCTCTACCGACTGTGCTATCCAGGCTCTGAAATCTGCCACTCCACAGCGGTCCAAGCTGCTTGAATATTGACATCTCTATTGGAAAAAGACCACTCGGCAAAGGGGGCCGAGTGCCTGGAAGCACAAGTGTTTGGCTTGCCCAGGCTGGCCAATCGTCCACTCCCATTATATTTTCTAGGACAGGTTGAAGATAAAAGTGAAATCTAACCTGCAACCATGCAGATAGGTTCCAGTTCAGTAGAGGTGGAGAACGCCCTAAAGTTTCTGGCTTCGTTTTACCTACAGATCAATGCTCTTCCACCGGAAACAAGGGCCTTGCAAAAAGACACTGCCCGAACGGCTTCCTTAACCTTGGACCAACGCGCTTCCAGTATTCTTAATAAGTGACTGGGTACAAATAAAAAAAGTTCACCTTTAGCCTCATGGTGCCAGGTCCAACAGAGGAAACGCAGGGATAAAAGGGGGTAGAGTCCACTCTGGATTATAGGCAAGTTGAGAAGGAGCGGCGTGTGCCAATCACAGATTGTTCTACCCAGTCTGCTGATGACACAAATGCCCTCTATGGTGTTCCCGGGCCTCATGACACACTTCCTCAACTCTAACGCATCTCAATGTGTATGTAAGAGACCATGGCATATCTGCTGTTTAAAACACATTGCACAGTCTCCTCAGAGACTCTCAAAAATTGCCAGCGCTGACTGTATTTCAAGTCATCACGGCGGGGTATTGGGAAAAGTTTTCAATTAGCAATAATCACGCCTCGGGTGGACCTCATTGGCTACGATACTGCCACTGCGCAAAGCTAATCAAAACAGTGTCTGCCAACATCTACCCTTTCTTGGAGGAGGATTTGACATTGAGGTGAGACACATAAGTGTCATCCAGTGGGCCGCTGAGCATTCTGGGACTTGGCATGCTAATGAGACCGAGAAACAATGCCTAAGTGGCCATTGTTTATCCACTGAATAGTGTCAGTATTTGAAAGGACTAAGGAGAATCTAAAGGGACAGGGCCCTAGATGTCAAGATGGGTTTCTCCCACAGCAGTCCTGAATGGCCACTGGGAGCGTATGTGTTTGAACAGCTATACTGCTGAAAAAAGGCCAAGGTGGAAGGATTTGGGCCCTTTGTTGAAAGCTCGCTAGATAACATGCCTAAACTGGAGCCCGGGTAAACTGCATTAGACAAGGGTTGTTGGTCAAGCAATCACCTTCAGCCACCTTTCTTTCTGGCGCAGATTCCAAGGGGGAAGCTTATGTCCCCTAGGACATTTCAACTCTCTGGGCCAGTGAGCATTAGGGCAGATGTGCATAAAGACTGTCTGATCAGCAGCTCAAAGACCTCACAGGTAGGTGACAGCCACCGCCCGAACAGGGACTTGAACCCTGGACCCTCAGATTAAAAGTCTGATGCTCTACCGACTGAGCTATCGGGGCTCTGAAATCTGCCACTCCACAGCGGTCCAAGCTGCTTGAATATTGACATCTCTATTGGAAAAAGACCACTCGGCAAAGGGGGCCGAGTGCCTGGAAGCACAAGTGTTTGGCTTGCCCAGGCTGGCCAATCGTCCACTCCCATTATATTTTCTAGGACAGGTTGAAGATAAAAGTGAAATCTAACCTGCAACCATGCAGATAGGTTCCAGTTCAGTAGAGGTGGAGAACGCCCTAAAGTTTCTGGCTTCGTTTTACCTACAGATCAATGCTCTTCCACTGGAAACAAGGGCCTTGCAAAAAGACACTGCCCGAACGGCTTCCTTAACCTTGGACCAACGCGCTTCCAGTATTCTTAATAAGTGACTGGGTACAAATAAAAAAAGTTCACCTTTAGCCTCATGGTGCCAGGTCCAACAGAGGAAACGCAGGGATAAAAGGGGGTAGAGTCCACTCTGGATTATAGGCAAGTTGAGAAGGAGCGGCGTGTGCCAATCACAGATTGTTCTACCCAGTCTGCTGATGACACAAATGCCCTCTATGGTGTTCCCGGGCCTCATGACACACTTCCTCAACTCTAACGCATCTCAATGTGTATGTAAGAGACCATGGCATATCTGCTGTTTAAAACACATTGCACAGTCTCCTCAGAGACTCTCAAAAATTGCCAGCGCTGACTGTATTTCAAGTCATCACGGCGGGGTATTGGGAAAAGTTTTCAATTAGCAATAATCACGCCTCGGGTGGACCTCATTGGCTACGATACTGCCACTGCGCAAAGCTAATCAAAACAGTGTCTGCCAACATCTACCCTTTCTTGGAGGAGGATTTGACATTGAGGTGAGACACATAAGTGTCATCCAGTGGGCCGCTGAGCATTCTGGGACTTGGCATGCTAATGAGACCGAGAAACAATGCCTAAGTGGCCATTGTTTATCCACTGAATAGTGTCAGTATTTGAAAGGACTAAGGAGAATCTAAAGGGACAGGGCCCTAGATGTCAAGATGGGTTTCTCCCACAGCAGTCCTGAATGGCCACTGGGAGCGTATGTGTTTGAACAGCTATACTGCTGAAAAAAGGCCAAGGTGGAAGGATTTGGGCCCTTTGTTGAAAGCTCGCTAGATAACATGCCTAAACTGGAGCCCAGGTAAGCTGCATTAGACAAGGGTTGTTGGTCAAGCAATCACCTTCAGCCACCTTTCTTTCTGGCGCAGATTCCAAGGGGGAAGCTTATGTCCCCTAGGACATTTCAACTCTCTGGGCCAGTGAGCATTAGGGCAGATGTGCATAAAGACTGTCTGATCAGCAGCTCAAAGACCTCACAGGTAGGTGACAGCCAACGCCCGAACAGGGACTTGAACCCTGGACCCTCAGATTAAAAGTCTGATGCTCTACCGACTGAGCTATCGGGGCTCTGAAATCTGCCACTCCACAGCGGTCCAAGCTGCTTGAATATTGACATCTCTATTGGAAAAAGGCCACTCGGCAAAGGGGGTCGAGTGCCTGGAAGCACAAGTGTTTGGCTTGCCCAGGCTGGCCAATCGTCCACTCCCATTATATTTTCTAGGACAGGTTGAAGATAAAAGTGAAATCTAACCTGCAACCATGCAGATAGGTTCCAGTTCAGTAGAGGTGGAGAACGCCCTAAAGTTTCTGGCTTCGTTTTACCTACAGATCAATGCTCTTCCACTGGAAACAAGGGCCTTGCAAAAAGACACTGCCCGAACGGCTTCCTTAACCTTGGACCAACGCGCTTCCAGTATTCTTAATAAGTGACTGGGTACAAATAAAAAAAGTTCACCTTTAGCCTCATGGTGCCAGGTCCAACAGAGGAAACGCAGGGATAAAAGGGGGTAGAGTCCACTCTGGATTATAGGCAAGTTGAGAAGGAGCGGCGTGTGCCAATCACAGATTGTTCTACCCAGTCTGCTGATGACACAAATGCCCTCTATGGTGTTCCCGGGCCTCATGACACACTTCCTCAACTCTAACGCATCTCAATGTGTATGTAAGAGACCATGGCATATCTGCTGTTTAAAACACATTGCACAGTCTCCTCAGAGACTCTCAAAAATTGCCAGCGCTGACTGTATTTCAAGTCATCACGGCGGGGTATTGGGAAAAGTTTTCAATTAGCAATAATCACGCCTCGGGTGGACCTCATTGGCTACGATACTGCCACTGCGCAAAGCTAATCAAAACAGTGTCTGCCAACATCTACCCTTTCTTGGAGGAGGATTTGACATTGAGGTGAGACACATAAGTGTCATCCAGTGGGCCGCTGAGCATTCTGGGACTTGGCATGCTAATGAGACCGAGAAACAATGCCTAAGTGGCCATTGTTTATCCACTGAATAGTGTCAGTATTTGAAAGGACTAAGGAGAATCTAAAGGGACAGGGCCCTAGATGTCAAGATGGGTTTCTCCCACAGCAGTCCTGAATGGCCACTGGGAGCGTATGTGTTTGAACAGCTATACTGCTGAAAAAAGGCCAAGGTGGAAGGATTTGGGCCCTTTGTTGAAAGCTCGCTAGATAACATGCCTAAACTGGAGCCCGGGTAAACTGCATTAGACAAGGGTTGTTGGTCAAGCAATCACCTTCAGCCACCTTTCTTTCTGGCGCAGATTCCAAGGGGGAAGCTTATGTCCCCTAGGACATTTCAACTCTCTGGGCCAGTGAGCATTAGGGCAGATGTGCATAAAGACTGTCTGATCAGCAGCTCAAAGACCTCACAGGTAGGTGACAGCCACCGCCCGAATAGGGACTTGAACCCTGGACCCTCAGATTAAAAGTCTGATGCTCTACCGACTGAGCTATCCGGGCTCTGAAATCTGCCACTCCACAGCGGTCCAAGCTGCTTGAATATTGACATCTCTATTGGAAAAAGACCACTCGGCAAAGGGGGCCGAGTGCCTGGAAGCACAAGTGTTTGGCTTGCCCAGGCTGGCCAATCGTCCACTCCCATTATATTTTCTAGGACAGGTTGAAGATAAAAGTGAAATCTAACCTGCAACCATGCAGATAGGTTCCAGTTCAGTAGAGGTGGAGAACGCCCTAAAGTTTCTGGCTTCGTTTTACCTACAGATCAATGCTCTTCCACCGGAAACAAGGGCCTTGCAAAAAGACACTGCCCGAACGGCTTCCTTAACCTTGGACCAACGCGCTTCCAGTATTCTTAATAAGTGACTGGGTACAAATAAAAAAAGTTCACCTTTAGCCTCATGGTGCCAGGTCCAACAGAGGAAACGCAGGGATAAAAGGGGGTAGAGTCCACTCTGGATTATAGGCAAGTTGAGAAGGAGCGGCGTGTGCCAATCACAGATTGTTCTACCCAGTCTGCTGATGACACAAATGCCCTCTATGGTGTTCCCGTGCCTCATGACACACTTCCTCAACTCTAACGCATCTCAATGTGTATGTAAGAGACCATGGCATATCTGCTGTTTAAAACACATTGCACAGTCTCCTCAGAGACTCTCAAAAATTGCCAGCGCTGACTGTATTTCAAGTCATCACGGCGGGGTATTGGGAAAAGTTTTCAATTAGCAATAATCACGCCTCGGGTGGACCTCATTGGCTACGATACTGCCACTGCGCAAAGCTAATCAAAACAGTGTCTGCCAACATCTACCCTTTCTTGGAGGAGGATTTGACATTGAGGTGAGACACATAAGTGTCATCCAGTGGGCCGCTGAGCATTCTGGGACTTGGCATGCTAATGAGACCGAGAAACAATGCCTAAGTGGCCATTGTTTATCCACTGAATAGTGTCAGTATTTGAAAGGACTAAGGAGAATCTAAAGGGACAGGGCCCTAGATGTCAAGATGGGTTTCTCCCACAGCAGTCCTGAATGGCCACTGGGAGCGTATGTGTTTGAACAGCTATACTGCTGAAAAAAGGCCAAGGTGGAAGGATTTGGGCCCTTTGTTGAAAGCTCGCTAGATAACATGCCTAAACTGGAGCCCGGGTAAACTGCATTAGACAAGGGTTGTTGGTCAAGCAATCACCTTCAGCCACCTTTCTTTCTGGCGCAGATTCCAAGGGGGAAGCTTATGTCCCCTAGGACATTTCAACTCTCTGGGCCAGTGAGCATTAGGGCAGATGTGCATAAAGACTGTCTGATCAGCAGCTCAAAGACCTCACAGGTAGGTGACAGCCACCGCCCGAACAGGGACTTGAACCCTGGACCCTCAGATTAAAAGTCTGATGCTCTACCGACTGAGCTATCCGGGCTCTGAAATCTGCCACTCCACAGCGGTCCAAGCTGCTTGAATATTGACATCTCTATTGGAAAAAGACCACTCGGCAAAGGGGGCCGAGTGCCTGGAAGCACAAGTGTTTGGCTTGCCCAGGCTGGCCAATCGTCCACTCCCATTATATTTTCTAGGACAGGTTGAAGATAAAAGTGAAATCTAACCTGCAACCATGCAGATAGGTTCCAGTTCAGTAGAGGTGGAGAACGCCCTAAAGTTTCTGGCTTCGTTTTACCTACAGATCAATGCTCTTCCACCGGAAACAAGGGCCTTGCAAAAAGACACTGCCCGAACGGCTTCCTTAACCTTGGACCAACGCGCTTCCAGTATTCTTAATAAGTGACTGGGTACAAATAAAAAAAGTTCACCTTTAGCCTCATGGTGCCAGGTCCAACAGAGGAAACGCAGGGATAAAAGGGGGTCGAGTCCACTCTGGATTATAGGCAAGTTGAGAAGGAGCGGCGTGTGCCAATCACAGATTGTTCTACCCAGTCTGCTGATGACACAAATGCCCTCTATGGTGTTCCCGGGCCTCATGACACACTTCCTCAACTCTAACGCATCTCAATGTGTATGTAAGAGACCATGGCATATCTGCTGTTTAAAACACATTGCACAGTCTCCTCAGAGACTCTCAAAAATTGCCAGCGCTGACTGTATTTCAAGTCATCACGGCGGGGTATTGGGAAAAGTTTTCAATTAGCAATAATCACGCCTCGGGTGGACCTCATTGGCTACGATACTGCCACTGCGCAAAGCTAATCAAAACAGTGTCTGCCAACATCTACCCTTTCTTGGAGGAGGATTTGACATTGAGGTGAGACACATAAGTGTCATCCAGTGGGCCGCTGAGCATTCTGGGACTTGGCATGCTAATGAGACCGAGAAACAATGCCTAAGTGGCCATTGTTTATCCACTGAATAGTGTCAGTATTTGAAAGGACTAAGGAGAATCTAAAGGGACAGGGCCCTAGATGTCAAGATGGGTTTCTCCCACAGCAGTCCTGAATGGCCACTGGGAGCGTATGTGTTTGAACAGCTATACTGCTGAAAAAAGGCCAAGGTGGAAGGATTTGGGCCCTTTGTTGAAAGCTCGCTAGATAACATGCCTAAACTGGAGCCCGGGTAAACTGCATTAGACAAGGGTTGTTGGTCAAGCAATCACCTTCAGCCACCTTTCTTTCTGGCGCAGATTCCAAGGGGGAAGCTTATGTCCCCTAGGACATTTCAACTCTCTGGGCCAGTGAGCATTAGGGCAGATGTGCATAAAGACTGTCTGATCAGCAGCTCAAAGACCTCACAGGTAGGTGACAGCCAACGCCCGAACAGGGACTTGAACCCTGGACCCTCAGATTAAAAGTCTGATGCTCTACCGACTGACCTATCCGGGCTCTGAAATCTGCCACTCCACAGCGGTCCAAGCTGCTTGAATATTGACATCTCTATTGGAAAAAGACCACTCGGCAAAGGGGGCCGAGTGCCTGGAAGCACAAGTGTTTGGCTTGCCCAGGCTGGCCAATCGTCCACTCCCATTATATTTTCTAGGACAGGTTGAAGATAAAAGTGAAATCTAACCTGCAACCATGCAGATAGGTTCCAGTTCAGTAGAGGTGGAGAACGCCCTAAAGTTTCTGGCTTCGTTTTACCTACAGATCAATGCTCTTCCACCGGAAACAAGGGCCTTGCAAAAAGACACTGCCCGAACGGCTTCCTTAACCTTGGACCAACGCGCTTCCAGTATTCTTAATAAGTGACTGGGTACAAATAAAAAAAGTTCACCTTTAGCCTCATGGTGCCAGGTCCAACAGAGGAAACGCAGGGATAAAAGGGGGTAGAGTCCACTCTGGATTATAGGCAAGTTGAGAAGGAGCGGCGTGTGCCAATCACAGATTGTTCTACCCAGTCTGCTGATGACACAAATGCCCTCTATGGTGTTCCCGGGCCTCATGACACACTTCCTCAACTCTAACGCATCTCAATGTGTATGTAAGAGACCATGGCATATCTGCTGTTTAAAACACATTGCACAGTCTCCTCAGAGACTCTCAAAAATTGCCAGCGCTGACTGTATTTCAAATCATCACGGCGGGGTATTGGGAAAAGTTTTCAATTAGCAATAATCACGCCTCGGGTGGACCTCATTGGCTACGATACTGCCACTGCGCAAAGCTAATCAAAACAGTGTCTGCCAACATCTACCCTTTCTTGGAGGAGGATTTGACATTGAGGTGAGACACATAAGTGTCATCCAGTGGGCCGCTGAGCATTCTGGGACTTGGCATGCTAATGAGACCGAGAAACAATGCCTAAGTGGCCATTGTTTATCCACTGAATAGTGTCAGTATTTGAAAGGACTAAGGAGAATCTAAAGGGACAGGGCCCTAGATGTCAAGATGGGTTTCTCCCACAGCAGTCCTGAATGGCCACTGGGAGCGTATGTGTTTGAACAGCTATACTGCTGAAAAAAGGCCAAGGTGGAAGGATTTGGGCCCTTTGTTGAAAGCTCGCTAGATAACATGCCTAAACTGGAGCCCGGGTAAACTGCATTAGACAAGGGTTGTTGGTCAAGCAATCACCTTCAGCCACCTTTCTTTCTGGCGCAGATTCCAAGGGTAAGCTTATGTCCCCTAGGACATTTCAACTCTCTGGGCCAGTGAGCATTAGGGCAGATGTGCATAAAGACTGTCTGATCAGCAGCTCAAAGACCTCACAGGTAGGTGACAGCCACCACCCGAACAGGGACTTGAACCCTGGACCCTCAGATTAAAAGTCTGATGCTCTACCGACTGAGCTATCCGGGCTCTGAAATCTGCCACTCCACAGCGGTCCAAGCTGCTTGAATATTGACATCTCTATTGGAAAAAGACCACTCGGCAAAGGGGGTCGAGTGCCTGGAAGCACAAGTGTTTGGCTTGCCCAGGCTGGCCAATCGTCCACTCCCATTATATTTTCTAGGACAGGTTGAAGATAAAAGTGAAATCTAACCTGCAACCATGCAGATAGGTTCCAGTTCAGTAGAGGTGGAGAACGCCCTAAAGTTTCTGGCTTCGTTTTACCTACAGATCAATGCTCTTCCACCGGAAACAAGGCCCTTGCAAAAAGACACTGCCCGAACGGCTTCCTTAACCTTGGACCAACGCGCTTCCAGTATTCTTAATAAGTGACTGGGTACAAATAAAAAAAGTTCACCTTTAGCCTCATGGTGCCAGGTCCAACAGAGGAAACGCAGGGATAAAAGGGGGTAGAGTCCACTCTGGATTATAGGCAAGTTGAGAAGGAGCGGCGTGTGCCAATCACAGATTGTTCTACCCAGTCTGCTGATGACACAAATGCCCTCTATGGTGTTCCCGGGCCTCATGACACACTTCCTCAACTCTAACGCATCTCAATGTGTATGTAAGAGACCATGGCATATCTGCTGTTTAAAACACATTGCACAGTCTCCTCAGAGACTCTCAAAAATTGCCAGCGCTGACTGTATTTCAAGTCATCACGGCGGGGTATTGGGAAAAGTTTTCAATTAGCAATAATCACGCCTCGGGTGGACCTCATTGGCTACGATACTGCCACTGCGCAAAGCTAATCAAATAGTGTCTGCCAACATCTACCCTTTCTTGGAGGAGGAATTGACATTGAGGTGAGACACATAAGTGTCATCCAGTGGGCCGCTGAGCATTCTGGGACTTGGCATGCTAATGAGACCGAGAAACAATGCCTAAGTGGCCATTGTTTATCCACTGAATAGTGTCAGTATTTGAAAGGACTAAGGAGAATCTAAAGGGACAGGGCCCTAGATGTCAAGATGGGTTTCTCCCACAGTAGTCCTGAATGGCCACTGGGAGCGTATGTGTTTGAACAGCTATACTGCTGAAAAAAGGCCAAGGTGGAAGGATTTGGGACCTTTGTTGAAAGCTCGCTAGATAACATGCCTAAACTGGAGCCCAGGTAAGCTGCATTAGACAAGGGTTGTTGGTCAAGCAATCACCTTCAGCCACCTTTCTTTCTGGCGCAGATTCCAAGGGGGAAGCTTATGTCCCCTAGGACATTTCAACTCTCTGGGCCAGTGAGCATTAGGGCAGATGTGCATAAAGACTGTCTGATCAGCAGCTCAAAGACCTCACAGGTAGGTGACAGCCACCGCCCGAATAGGGACTTGAACCCTGGACCCTCAGATTAAAAGTCTGATGCTCTACCGACTGAGCTATCCGGGCTCTGAAATCTGCCACTCCACAGCGGTCCAAGCTGCTTGAATATTGACATCTCTATTGGAAAAAGACCACTCGGCAAAGGGGGCCGAGTGCCTGGAAGCACAAGTGTTTGGCTTGCCCAGGCTGGCCAATCGTCCACTCCCATTATATTTTCTAGGACAGGTTGAAGATAAAAGTGAAATCTAACCTGCAACCATGCAGATAGGTTCCAGTTCAGTAGAGGTGGAGAACGCCCTAAAGTTTCTGGCTTCGTTTTACCTACAGATCAATGCTCTTCCACCGGAAACAAGGGCCTTGCAAAAAGACACTGCCCGAACGGCTTCCTTAACCTTGGACCAACGCGCTTCCAGTATTCTTAATAAGTGACTGGGTACAAATAAAAAAAGTTCACCTTTAGCCTCATGGTGCCAGGTCCAACAGAGGAAACGCAGGGATAAAAGGGGGTAGAGTCCACTCTGGATTATAGGCAAGTTGAGAAGGAGCGGCGTGTGCCAATCACAGATTGTTCTACCCAGTCTGCTGATGACACAAATGCCCTCTATGGTGTTCCCGGGCCTCATGACACACTTCCTCAACTCTAACGCATCTCAATGTGTATGTAAGAGACCATGGCATATCTGCTGTTTAAAACACATTGCACAGTCTCCTCAGAGACTCTCAAAAATTGCCAGCGCTGACTGTATTTCAAGTCATCACGGCGGGGTATTGGAAAAAGTTTTCAATTAGCAATAATCACGCCTCGGGTGGACCTCATTGGCTACGAAACTGCCACTGCGCAAAGCTAATCAAAACAGTGTCTGCCAACATCTACCCTTTCTTGGAGGAGGATTTGACATTGAGGTGAGACACATAAGTGTCATCCAGTGGGCCGCTGAGCATTCTGGGACTTGGCATGCTAATGAGACCGAGAAACAATGCCTAAGTGGCCATTGTTTATCCACTGAATAGTGTCAGTATTTGAAAGAACTAAGGAGAATCTAAAGGGACAGGGCCCTAGATGTCAAGATGGGTTTCTCCCACAGCAGTCCTGAATGGCCACTGGGAGCGTATGTGTTTGAACAGCTATACTGCTGAAAAAAGGCCAAGGTGGAAGGATTTGGGCCCTTTGTTGAAAGCTCGCTAGATAACATGCCTAAACTGGAGCCCAGGTAAGCTGCATTAGACAAGGGTTGTTGGTCAAGCAATCACCTTCAGCCACCTTTCTTTCTGGCGCAGATTCCAAGGGGGAAGCTTATGTCCCCTAGGACATTTCAACTCTCTGGGCCAGTGAGCATTAGGGCAGATGTGCATAAAGACTGTCTGATCAGCAGCTCAAAGACCTCACAGGTAGGTGACAGCCACCGCCCGAACAGGGACTTGAACCCTGGACCCTCAGATTAAAAGTCTGATGCTCTACCGACTGAGCTATCCGGGCTCTGAAACTTGCCACTCCACAGCGGTCCAAGCTGCTTGAATATTGACATCTCTATTGGAAAAAGACCACTCGGCAAAGGGGGCCGAGTGCCTGGAAGCACAAGTGTTTGGCTTGCCCAGGCTGGCCAATCGTCCACTCCCATTATATTTTCTAGGACAGGTTGAAGATAAAAGTGAAATCTAACCTGCAACCATGCAGATAGGTTCCAGTTCAGTAGAGGTGGAGAACGCCCTAAAGTTTCTGGCTTCGTTTTACCTACAGATCAATGCTCTTCCACCGGAAACAAGGGCCTTGCAAAAAGACACTGCCCGAACGGCTTCCTTAACCTTGGACCAACGCGCTTCCAGGATTCTTAATAAGTGACTGGGTACAAATAAAAAAAGTTCACCTTTAGCCTCATGGTGCCAGGTCCAACAGAGGAAACGCAGGGATAAAAGGGGGTAGAGTCCACTCTGGATTATAGGCAAGTTGAGAAGGAGCGGCGTGTGCCAATCACAGATTGTTCTACCCAGTCTGCTGATGACACAAATGCCCTCTATGGTGTTCCCGGGCCTCATGACACACTTCCTCAACTCTAACGCATCTCAATGTGTATGTAAGAGACCATGGCATATCTGCTGTTTAAAACACATTGCACAGTCTCCTCAGAGACTCTCAAAAATTGCCAGCGCTGACTGTATTTCAAGTCATCACAGCGGGGTATTGGGAAAAGTTTTCAATTAGCAATAATCACGCCTCGGGTGGACCTCATTGGCTACGATACTGCCACTGCGCAAAGCTAATCAAAACAGTGTCTGCCAACATCTACCCTTTCTTGGAGGAGGATTTGACATTGAGGTGAGACACATAAGTGTCATCCAGTGGGCCGCTGAGCATTCTGGGACTTGGCATGCTAATGAGACCGAGAAACAATGCCTAAGTGGCCATTGTTTATCCACTGAATAGTGTCAGTATTTGAAAGGACTAAGGAGAATCTAAAGGGACAGGGCCCTAGATGTCAAGATGGGTTTCTCCCACAGCAGTCCTGAATGGCCACTGGGAGCGTATGTGTTTGAACAGCTATACTGCTGAAAAAAGGCCAAGGTGGAAGGATTTGGGCCCTTTGTTGAAAGCTCGCTAGATAACATGCCTAAACTGGAGCCCAGATAAGCTGCATTAGACAAGGGTTGTTGGTCAAGCAATCACCTTCAGCCACCTTTCTTTCTGGCGCAGATTCCAAGGGGGAAGCTTATGTCCCCTAGGACATTTCAACTCTCTGGGCCAGTGAGCATTAGGGCAGATGTGCATAAAGACTGTCTGATCAGCAGCTCAAAGACCTCACAGGTAGGTGACAGCCACCGCCCGAACAGGGACTTGAACCCTGGACCCTCAGATTAAAAGTCTGATGCTCTACCGACTGAGCTATCCGGGCTCTGAAATCTGCCACTCCACAGCGGTCCAAGCTGCTTGAATATTGACATCTCTATTGGAAAAAGACCACAAGGCAAAGGGGGCCGAGTGCCTGGAAGCACAAGTGTTTGGCTTGCCCAGGCTGGCCAATCGTCCACTCCCATTATATTTTCTAGGACAGGTTGAAGATAAAAGTGAAATCTAACCTGCAACCATGCAGATAGGTTCCAGTTCAGTAGAGGTGGAGAACGCCCTAAAGTTTCTGGCTTCGTTTTACCTACAGATCAATGCTCTTCCACCGGAAACAAGGGCCTTGCAAAAAGACACTGCCCGAACGGCTTCCTTAACCTTGGACCAACGCGCTTCCAGTATTCTTAATAAGTGACTGGGTACAAATAAAAAAAGTTCACCTTTAGCCTCATGGTGCCAGGTCCAACAGAGGAAACGCAGGGATAAAAGGGGGTAGAGTCCACTCTGGATTATAGGCAAGTTGAGAAGGAGCGGCGTGTGCCAATCACAGATTGTTCTACCCAGTCTGCTGATGACACAAATGCCCTCTATGGTGTTCCCGGGCCTCATGACACACTTCCTCAACTCTAACGCATCTCAATGTGTATGTAAGAGACCATGGCATATCTGCTGTTTAAAACACATTGCACAGTCTCCTCAGAGACTCTCAAAAATTGCCAGCGCTGACTGTATTTCAAGTCATCACGGCGGGGTATTGGGAAAAGTTTTCAATTAGCAATAATCACGCCTCGGGTGGACCTCATTGGCTACGATACTGCCACTGCGCAAAGCTAATCAAAACAGTGTCTGCCAACATCTACCCTTTCTTGGAGGAGGATTTGACATTGAGGTGAGACACATAAGTGTCATCCAGTGGGCCGCTGAGCATTCTGGGACTTGGCATGCTAATGAGACCGAGAAACAATGCCTAAGTGGCCATTGTTTATCCACTGAATAGTGTCAGTATTTGAAAGGACTAAGGAGAATCTAAAGGGACAGGGCCCTAGATGTCAAGATGGGTTTCTCCCACAGCAGTCCTGAATGGCCACTGGGAGCGTATGTGTTTGAACAGCTATACTGCTGAAAAAAGGCCAAGGTGGAAGGATTTGGGACCTTTGTTGAAAGCTCGCTAGATAACATGCCTAAACTGGAGCCCAGGTAAGCTGCATTAGACAAGGGTTGTTGGTCAAGCAATCACCTTCAGCCACCTTTCTTTCTGGCGCAGATTGCAAGGGGGAAGCTTATGTCCCCTAGGACATTTCAACTCTCTGGGCCAGTGAGCATTAGGGCAGATGTGCATAAAGACTGTCTGATCAGCAGCTCAAAGACCTCACAGGTAGGTGACAGCCACCGCCCGAACAGGGACTTGAACCCTGGACCCTCAGATTAAAAGTCTGATGCTCTACCGACTGAGCTATCCGGGCTTTGAAATCTGCCACTCCACAGCGGTCCAAGCTGCTTGAATATTGACATCTCTATTGGAAAAAGACCACTCGGCAAAGGGGGCCGAGTGCCTGGAAGCACAAGTGTTTGGCTTGCCCAGGCTGGCCAATCGTCCACTCCCATTATATTTTCTAGGACAGGTTGAAGATAAAAGTGAAATCTAACCTGAAACCATGCAGATAGGTTCCAGTTCAGTAGAGGTGGAGAACGCCCTAAAGTTTCTGGCTTCGTTTTACCTACAGATCAATGCTCTTCCACCGGAAACAAGGGCCTTGCAAAAAGACACTGCCCGAACGGCTTCCTTAACCTTGGACCAACGCGCTTCCAGTATTCTTAATAAGTGACTGGGTACAAATAAAAAAAGTTCACCTTTAGCCTCATGGTGCCAGGTCCAACAGAGGAAACGCAGGGATAAAAGGGGGTAGAGTCCACTCTGGATTATAGGCAAGTTGAGAAGGAGCGGCGTGTGCCAATCACAGATTGTTCTACCCAGTCTGCTGATGACACAAATGCCCTCTATGGTGTTCCCGGGCCTCATGACACACTTCCTCAACTCTAACGCATCTCAATGTGTATGTAAGAGACCATGGCATATCTGCTGTTTAAAACACATTGCACAGTCTCCTCAGAGACTCTCAAAAATTGCCAGCGCTGACTGTATTTCAAGTCATCACGGCGGGGTATTGGGAAAAGTTTTCAATTAGCAATAATCACGCCTCGGGTGGACCTCATTGGCTACGATACTGCCACTGCGCAAAGCTAATCAAAACAGTGTCTGCCAACATCTACCCTTTCTTGGAGGAGGATTTGACATTGAGGTGAGACACATAAGTGTCATCCAGTGGGCCGCTGAGCATTCTGGGACTTGGCATGCTAATGAGACCGAGAAACAATGCCTAAGTGGCCATTGTTTATCCACTGAATAGTGTCAGTATTTGAAAGGACTAAGGAGAATCTAAAGGGACAGGGCCCTAGATGTCAAGATGGGTTTCTCCCACAGCAGTCCTGAATGGCCACTGGGAGCGTATGTGTTTGAACAGCTATACTGCTGAAAAAAGGCCAAGGTGGAAGGATTTGGGCCCTTTGTTGAAAGCTCGCTAGATAACATGCCTAAACTGGAGCCCGGGTAAACTGCATTAGACAAGGGTTGTTGGTCAAGCAATCACCTTCAGCCACCTTTCTTTCTGGCGCAGATTCCAAGGGTAAGCTTATGTCCCCTAGGACATTTCAACTCTCTGGGCCAGTGAGCATTAGGGCAGATGTGCATAAAGACTGTCTGATCAGCAGCTCAAAGACCTCACAGGTAGGTGACAGCCACCACCCGAACAGGGACTTGAACCCTGGACCCTCAGATTAAAAGTCTGATGCTCTACCGACTGAGCTATCCGGGCTCTGAAATCTGCCACTCCACAGCGGTCCAAGCTGCTTGAATATTGACATCTCTATTGGAAAAAGACCACTCGGCAAAGGGGGTCGAGTGCCTGGAAGCACAAGTGTTTGGCTTGCCCAGGCTGGCCAATCGTCCACTCCCATTATATTTTCTAGGACAGGTTGAAGATAAAAGTGAAATCTAACCTGCAACCATGCAGATAGGTTCCAGTTCAGTAGAGGTGGAGAACGCCCTAAAGTTTCTGGCTTCGTTTTACCTACAGATCAATGCTCTTCCACCGGAAACAAGGGCCTTGCAAAAAGACACTGCCCGAACGGCTTCCTTAACCTTGGACCAACGCGCTTCCAGTATTCTTAATAAGTGACTGGGTACAAATAAAAAAAGTTCACCTTTAGCCTCATGGTGCCAGGTCCAACAGAGGAAACGCAGGGATAAAAGGGGGTAGAGTCCACTCTGGATTATAGGCAAGTTGAGAAGGAGCGGCGTGTGCCAATCACAGATTGTTCTACCCAGTCTGCTGATGACACAAATGCCCTCTATGGTGTTCCCGGGCCTCATGACACACTTCCTCAACTCTAACGCATCTCAATGTGTATGTAAGAGACCATGGCATATCTGCTGTTTAAAACACATTGCACAGTCTCCTCAGAGACTCTCAAAAATTGCCAGCGCTGACTGTATTTCAAGTCATCACGGCGGGGTATTGGGAAAAGTTTTCAATTAGCAATAATCACGCCTCGGGTGGACCTCATTGGCTACGATACTGCCACTGCGCAAAGCTAATCAAAACAGTGTCTGCCAACATCTACCCTTTCTTGGAGGAGGATTTGACATTGAGGTGAGACACATAAGTGTCATCCAGTGGGCCGCTGAGCATTCTGGGACTTGGCATGCTAATGAGACCGAGAAACAATGCCTAAGTGGCCATTGTTTATCCACTGAATAGTGTCAGTATTTGAAAGGACTAAGGAGAATCTAAAGGGACAGGGCCCTAGATGTCAAGATGGGTTTCTCCCACAGCAGTCCTGAATGGCCACTGGGAGCGTATGTGTTTGAACAGCTATACTGCTGAAAAAAGGCCAAGGTGGAAGGATTTGGGACCTTTGTTGAAAGCTCGCTAGATAACATGCCTAAACTGGAGCCCAGGTAAGCTGCATTAGACAAGGGTTGTTGGTCAAGCAATCACCTTCAGCCACCTTTCTTTCTGGCGCAGATTCCAAGGGGGAAGCTTATGTCCCCTAGGACATTTCAACTCTCTGGGCCAGTGAGCATTAGGGCAGATGTGCATAAAGACTGTCTGATCAGCAGCTCAAAGACCTCACAGGTAGGTGACAGCCACCGCCCGAATAGGGACTTGAACCCTGGACCCTCAGATTAAAAGTCTGATGCTCTACCGACTGAGCTATCCGGGCTCTGAAATCTGCCACTCCACAGCGGTCCAAGCTGCTTGAATATTGACATCTCTATTGGAAAAAGACCACTCGGCAAAGGGGGCCGAGTGCCTGGAAGCACAAGTGTTTGGCTTGCCCAGGCTGGCCAATCGTCCACTCCCATTATATTTTCTAGGACAGGTTGAAGATAAAAGTGAAATCTAACCTGCAACCATGCAGATAGGTTCCAGTTCAGTAGAGGTGGAGAACGCCCTAAAGTTTCTGGCTTCGTTTTACCTACAGATCAATGCTCTTCCACCGGAAACAAGGGCCTTGCAAAAAGACACTGCCCGAACGGCTTCCTTAACCTTGGACCAACGCGCTTCCAGTATTCTTAATAAGTGACTGGGTACAAATAAAAAAAGTTCACCTTTAGCCTCATGGTGCCAGGTCCAACAGAGGAAACGCAGGGATAAAAGGGGGTAGAGTCCACTCTGGATTATAGGCAAGTTGAGAAGGAGCGGCGTGTGCCAATGACAGATTGTTCTACCCAGTCTGCTGATGACACAAATGCCCTCTATGGTGTTCCCGGGCCTCATGACACACTTCCTCAACTCTAACGCATCTCAATGTGTATGTAAGAGACCATGGCATATCTGCTGTTTAAAACACATTGCACAGTCTCCTCAGAGACTCTCAAAAATTGCCAGCGCTGACTGTATTTCAAGTCATCACGGCGGGGTATTGGGAAAAGTTTTCAATTAGCAATAATCACGCCTCGGGTGGACCTCATTGGCTACGATACTGCCACTGCGCAAAGCTAATCAAAACAGTGTCTGCCAACATCTACCCTTTCTTGGAGGAGGATTTGACATTGAGGTGAGACACATAAGTGTCATCCAGTGGGCCGCTGAGCATTCTGGGACTTGGCATGCTAATGAGACCGAGAAACAATGCCTAAGTGGCCATTGTTTATCCACTGAATAGTGTCAGTATTTGAAAGGACTAAGGAGAATCTAAAGGGACAGGGCCCTAGATGTCAAGATGGGTTTCTCCCACAGCAGTCCTGAATGGCCACTGGGAGCGTATGTGTTTGAACAGCTATACTGCTGAAAAAAGGCCAAGGTGGAAGGATTTGGGCCCTTTGTTGAAAGCTCGCTAGATAACATGCCTAAACTGGAGCCCGGGTAAACTGCATTAGACAAGGGTTGTTGGTCAAGCAATCACCTTCAGCCACCTTTCTTTCTGGCGCAGATTCCAAGGGGGAAGCTTATGTCCCCTAGGACATTTCAACTCTCTGGGCCAGTGAGCATTAGGGCAGATGTGCATAAAGACTGTCTGATCAGCAGCTCAAAGACCTCACAGGTAGGTGACAGCCACCGCCCAAACAGGGACTTGAACCCTGGACCCTCAGATTAAAAGTCTGATGCTCTACCGACTGAGCTATCCGGGCTCTGAAATCTGCCACTCCACAGCGGTCCAAGCTGCTTGAATATTGACATCTCTATTGGAAAAAGACCACTCGGCAAAGGGGGCCGAGTGCCTGGAAGCACAAGTGTTTGGCTTGCCCAGGCTGGCCAATCGTCCACTCCCATTATATTTTCTAGGACAGGTTGAAGATAAAAGTGAAATCTAACCTGCAACCATGCAGATAGGTTCCAGTTCAGTAGAGGTGGAGAACGCCCTAAAGTTTCTGGCTTCGTTTTACCTACAGATCAATGCTCTTCCACCGGAAACAAGGGCCTTGCAAAAAGACACTGCCCGAACGGCTTCCTTAACCTTGGACCAACGCTCTTCCAGTATTCTTAATAAGTGACTGGGTACAAATAAAAAAAGTTCACCTTTAGCCTCATGGTGCCAGGTCCAACAGAGGAAACGCAGGGATAAAAG
This sequence comes from Pelophylax lessonae, assembly GCF_965119305.1. Classification (NCBI taxonomy): domain Eukaryota; kingdom Metazoa; phylum Chordata; class Amphibia; order Anura; family Ranidae; genus Pelophylax; species Pelophylax lessonae. The sequence goes on from NC_138771.1 coordinate 596,876,643, forward strand.
GGGGTAGAGTCCACTCTGGATTATAGGCAAGTTGAGAAGGAGCGGCGTGTGCCAATCACAGATTGTTCTACCCAGTCTGCTGATGACACAAATGCCCTCTATGGTGTTCCCGGGCCTCATGACACACTTCCTCAACTCTAACGCATCTCAATGTGTATGTAAGAGACCATGGCATATCTGCTGTTTAAAACACATTGCACAGTCTCCTCAGAGACTCTCAAAAATTGCCAGCGCTGACTGTATTTCAAGTCATCACGGCGGGGTATTGGGAAAAGTTTTCAATTAGCAATAATCACGCCTCGGGTGGACCTCATTGGCTACGATACTGCCACTGCGCAAAGCTAATCTAAACAGTGTCTGCCAACATCTACCCTTTCTTGGAGGAGGATTTGACATTGAGGTGAGACACATAAGTGTCATCCAGTGGGCCGCTGAGCATTCTGGGACTTGGCATGCTAATGAGACCGAGAAACAATGCCTAAGTGGCCATTGTTTATCCACTGAATAGTGTCAGTATTTGAAAGGACTAAGGAGAATCTAAAGGGACAGGGCCCTAGATGTCAAGATAGGTTTCTCCCACAGCAGTCCTGAATGGCCACTGGGAGCGTATGTGTTTGAACAGCTATACTGCTAAAAAAAGGCCAAGGTGGAAGGATTTGGGCCCTTTGTTGAAAGCTCGCTAGATAACATGCCTAAACTGGAGCCCAGGTAAGCTGCATTAGACAAGGGTTGTTGGTCAAGCAATCACCTTCAGCCCCCTTTCTTTCTGGCGCAGATTCCAAGGGGGAAGCTTATGTCCCCTAGGACATTTCAACTCTCTGGGCCAGTGAGCATTAGGGCAGATGTGCATAAAGACTGTCTGATCAGCAGCTCAAAGACCTCACAGGTAGGTGACAGCCAACGCCCGAACAGGGACTTGAACCCTGGACCCTCAGATTAAAAGTCTGATGCTCTACCGACTGAGCTATCCGGGCTCTGAAATCTGCCACTCCACAGCGGTCCAAGCTGCTTGAATATTGACATCTCTATTGGAAAAAGACCACTCGGCAAAGGGGGCCGAGTGCCTGGAAGCACAAGTGTTTGGCTTGCCCAGGCTGGCCAATCGTCCACTCCAATTATATTTTCTAGGACAGGTTGAAGATAAAAGTGAAATCTAACCTGCAACCATGCAGATAGGTTCCAGTTCAGTAGAGGTGGAGAACGCCCTAAAGTTTCTGGCTTCGTTTTACCTACAGATCAATGCTCTTCCACCGGAAACAAGGGCCTTGCAAAAAGACACTGCCCGAACGGCTTCCTTAACCTTGGACCAACGCGCTTCCAGTATTCTTAATAAGTGACTGGGTACAAATAAAAAAAGTTCACCTTTAGCCTCATGGTGCCAGGTCCAACAGAGGAAATGCAGGGATAAAAGGGGGTGGAGTCCACTCTGGATTATAGGCAAGTTGAGAAGGAGCGGCGTGTGCCAATCACAGATTGTTCTACCCAGTCTGCTGATGACACAAATGCCCTCTATGGTGTTCCCGGGCCTCATGACACACTTCCTCAACTCTAACGCATCTCAATGTGTATGTAAGAGACCATGGCATATCTGCTGTTTAAAACACATTGCACAGTCTCCTCAGAGACTCTCAAAAATTGCCAGCGCTGACTGTATTTCAAGTCATCACGGCGGGGTATTGGGAAAAGTTTTCAATTAGCAATAATCACGCCTCGGGTGGACCTCATTGGCTACGATACTGCCACTGCGCAAAGCTAATCAAAACAGTGTCTGCCAACATCTACCCTTTCTTGGAGGAGGATTTGACATTGAGGTGAGACACATAAGTGTCATCCAGTGGGCCGCTGAGCATTCTGGGACTTGGCATGCTAATGAGACCGAGAAACAATGCCTAAGTGGCCATTGTTTATCCACTGAATAGTGTCAGTATTTGAAAGGACTAAGGAGAATCTAAAGGGACAGGGCCCTAGATGTCAAGATGGGTTTCTCCCACAGCAGTCCTGAATGGCCACTGGGAGCGTATGTGTTTGAACAGCTATACTGCTGAAAAAAGGCCAAGGTGGAAGGATTTGGGCCCTTTGTTGAAAGCTCGCTAGATAACATGCCTAAACTGGAGCCCGGGTAAACTGCATTAGACAAGGGTTGTTGGTCAAGCAATCACCTTCAGCCACCTTTCTTTCTGGCGCAGATTCCAAGGGGGAAGCTTATGTCCCCTAGGACATTTCAACTCTCTGGGCCAGTGAGCATTAGGGCAGATGTGCATAAAGACTGTCTGATCAGCAGCTCAAAGACCTCACAGGTAGGTGACAGCCACCGCCCAAACAGGGACTTGAACCCTGGACCCTCAGATTAAAAGTCTGATGCTCTACCGACTGAGCTATCCGGGCTCTGAAATCTGCCACTCCACAGCGGTCCAAGCTGCTTGAATATTGACATCTCTATTGGAAAAAGACCACTCGGCAAAGGGGGCCGAGTGCCTGGAAGCACAAGTGTTTGGCTTGCCCAGGCTGGCCAATCGTCCACTCCCATTATATTTTCTAGGACAGGTTGAAGATAAAAGTGAAATCTAACCTGCAACCATGCAGATAGGTTCCAGTTCAGTAGAGGTGGAGAACGCCCTAAAGTTTCTGGCTTCGTTTTACCTACAGATCAATGCTCTTCCACCGGAAACAAGGGCCTTGCAAAAAGACACTGCCCGAACGGCTTCCTTAACCTTGGACCAACGCGCTTCCAGTATTCTTAATAAGTGACTGGGTACAAATAAAAAAAGTTCACCTTTAGCCTCATGGTGCCAGGTCCAACAGAGGAAACGCAGGGATAAAAGGGGGTAGAGTCCACTCTGGATTATAGGCAAGTTGAGAAGGAGCGGCGTGTGCCAATCACAGATTGTTCTACCCAGTCTGCTGATGACACAAATGCCCTCTATGGTGTTCCCGGGCCTCATGACACACTTCCTCAACTCTAACGCATCTCAATGTGTATGTAAGAGACCATGGCATATCTGCTGTTTAAAACACATTGCACAGTCTCCTCAGAGACTCTCAAAAATTGCCAGCGCTGACTGTATTTCAAGTCATCACGGCGGGGTATTGGGAAAAGTTTTCAATTAGCAATAATCACGCCTCGGGTGGACCTCATTGGCTACGATACTGCCACTGCGCAGAGCTAATCAAAACAGTGTCTGCCAACATCTACCCTTTCTTGGAGGAGGATTTGACATTGAGGTGAGACACATAAGTGTCATCCAGTGGGCCGCTGAGCATTCTGGGACTTGGCATGCTAATGAGACCGAGAAACAATGCCTAAGTGGCCATTGTTTATCCACTGAATAGTGTCAGTATTTGAAAGGACTAAGGAGAATCTAAAGGGACAGGGCCCTAGATGTCAAGATGGGTTTCTCCCACAGCAGTCCTGAATGGCCACTGGGAGCGTATGTGTTTGAACAGCTATACTGCTGAAAAAAAGCCAAGGTGGAAGGATTTGGGCCCTTTGTTGAAAGCTCGCTAGATAACATGCCTAAACTGGAGCCCAGGTAAGCTGCATTAGACAAGGGTTGTTGGTCAAGCAATCACCTTCAGCCACCTTTCTTTCTGGCGCAGATTCCAAGGGGGAAGCTTATGTCCCCTAGGACATTTCAACTCTCTGGGCCAGTGAGCATTAGGGCAGATGTGCATAAAGACTGTCTGATCAGCAGCTCAAAGACTTCACAGGTAGGTAACAGCCACCGCCCGAACAGGGACTTGAACCCTGGACCCTCAGATTAAAAGTCTGATGCTCTACCGACTGAGCTATCCGGGCTCTGAAACCTGCCACTCCACAGCGGTCCAAGCTGCTTGAATATTGACATCTCTATTGGAAAAAGACCACTCGGCAAAGGGGGCCGAGTGCCTGGAAGCACAAGTGTTTGGCTTGCCCAGGCTGGCCAATCGTCCACTCCCATTATATTTTCTAGGACAGGTTGAAGATAAAAGTGAAATCTAACCTGCAACCATGCAGATATGTTCCAGTTCAGTAGAGGTGGAGAACGCCCTAAAGTTTCTGGCTTCGTTTTACCTACAGATCAATGCTCTTCCACCGGAAACAAGGGCCTTGCAAAAAGACACTGCCCGAACGGCTTCCTTAACCTTGGACCAACGCGCTTCCAGTATTCTTAATAAGTGACTGGGTACAAATAAAAAAAGTTCACCTTTAGCCTCATGGTGCCAGGTCCAACAGAGGAAATGCAGGGATAAAAGGGGGTGGAGTCCACTCTGGATTATAGGCAAGTTGAGAAGGAGCGGCGTGTGCCAATCACAGATTGTTCTACCCAGTCTGCTGATGACACAAATGCCCTCTATGGTGTTCCCGGGCCTCATGACACACTTCCTCAACTCTAACGCATCTCAATGTGTATGTAAGAGACCATGGCATATCTGCTGTTTAAAACACATTGCACAGTCTCCTCAGAGACTCTCAAAAATTGCCAGCGCTGACTGTATTTCAAGTCATCACGGCGGGGTATTGGGAAAAGTTTTCAATTAGCAATAATCACGCCTCGGGTGGACCTCATTGGCTACGATACTGCCACTGCGCAAAGCTAATCAAAACAGTGTCTGCCAACATCTACCCTTTCTTGGAGGAGGATTTGACATTGAGGTGAGACACATAAGTGTCATCCAGTGGGCCGCTGAGCATTCTGGGACTTGGCATGCTAATGAGACCGAGAAACAATGCCTAAGTGGCCATTGTTTATCCACTGAATAGTGTCAGTATTTGAAAGGACTAAGGAGAATCTAAAGGGACAGGGCCCTAGATGTCAAGATGGGTTTCTCCCACAGCAGTCCTGAATGGCCACTGGGAGCGTATGTGTTTGAACAGCTATACTGCTGAAAAAAGGCCAAGGTGGAAGGATTTGGGCCCTTTGTTGAAAGCTCGCTAGATAACATGCCTAAACTGGAGCCCGGGTAAACTGCATTAGACAAGGGTTGTTGGTCAAGCAATCACCTTCAGCCACCTTTCTTTCTGGCGCAGATTCCAAGGGGGAAGCTTATGTCCCCTAGGACATTTCAACTCTCTGGGCCAGTGAGCATTAGGGCAGATGTGCATAAAGACTGTCTGATCAGCAGCTCAAAGACCTCACAGGTAGGTGACAGCCACCGCCCAAACAGGGACTTGAACCCTGGACCCTCAGATTAAAAGTCTGATGCTCTACCGACTGAGCTATCCGGGCTCTGAAATCTGCCACTCCACAGCGGTCCAAGCTGCTTGAATATTGACATCTCTATTGGAAAAAGACCACTCGGCAAAGGGGGCCGAGTGCCTGGAAGCACAAGTGTTTGGCTTGCCCAGGCTGGCCAATCGTCCACTCCCATTATATTTTCTAGGACAGGTTGAAGATAAAAGTGAAATCTAACCTGCAACCATGCAGATAGGTTCCAGTTCAGTAGAGGTGGAGAACGCCCTAAAGTTTCTGGCTTCGTTTTACCTACAGATCAATGCTCTTCCACCGGAAACAAGGGCCTTGCAAAAAGACACTGCCCGAACGGCTTCCTTAACCTTGGACCAACGCGCTTCCAGTATTCTTAATAAGTGACTGGGTACAAATAAAAAAAGTTCACCTTTAGCCTCATGGTGCCAGGTCCAACAGAGGAAACGCAGGGATAAAAGGGGGTAGAGTCCACTCTGGATTATAGGCAAGTTGAGAAGGAGCGGCGTGTGCCAATCACAGATTGTTCTACCCAGTCTGCTGATGACACAAATGCCCTCTATGGTGTTCCCGGGCCTCATGACACACTTCCTCAACTCTAACGCATCTCAATGTGTATGTAAGAGACCATGGCATATCTGCTGTTTAAAACACATTGCACAGTCTCCTCAGAGACTCTCAAAAATTGCCAGCGCTGACTGTATTTCAAGTCATCACGGCGGGGTATTGGGAAAAGTTTTCAATTAGCAATAATCACGCCTCGGGTGGACCTCATTGGCTACGATACTGCCACTGCGCAGAGCTAATCAAAACAGTGTCTGCCAACATCTACCCTTTCTTGGAGGAGGATTTGACATTGAGGTGAGACACATAAGTGTCATCCAGTGGGCCGCTGAGCATTCTGGGACTTGGCATGCTAATGAGACCGAGAAACAATGCCTAAGTGGCCATTGTTTATCCACTGAATAGTGTCAGTATTTGAAAGGACTAAGGAGAATCTAAAGGGACAGGGCCCTAGATGTCAAGATGGGTTTCTCCCACAGCAGTCCTGAATGGCCACTGGGAGCGTATGTGTTTGAACAGCTATACTGCTGAAAAAAAGCCAAGGTGGAAGGATTTGGGCCCTTTGTTGAAAGCTCGCTAGATAACATGCCTAAACTGGAGCCCAGGTAAGCTGCATTAGACAAGGGTTGTTGGTCAAGCAATCACCTTCAGCCACCTTTCTTTCTGGCGCAGATTCCAAGGGGGAAGCTTATGTCCCCTAGGACATTTCAACTCTCTGGGCCAGTGAGCATTAGGGCAGATGTGCATAAAGACTGTCTGATCAGCAGCTCAAAGACCTCACAGGTAGGTAACAGCCACCGCCCGAACAGGGACTTGAACCCTGGACCCTCAGATTAAAAGTCTGATGCTCTACCGACTGAGCTATCCGGGCTCTGAAACCTGCCACTCCACAGCGGTCCAAGCTGCTTGAATATTGACATCTCTATTGGAAAAAGACCACTCGGCAAAGGGGGCCGAGTGCCTGGAAGCACAAGTGTTTGGCTTGCCCAGGCTGGCCAATCGTCCACTCCCATTATATTTTCTAGGACAGGTTGAAGATAAAAGTGAAATCTAACCTGCAACCATGCAGATATGTTCCAGTTCAGTAGAGGTGGAGAACGCCCTAAAGTTTCTGGCTTCGTTTTACCTACAGATCAATGCTCTTCCACCGGAAACAAGGGCCTTGCAAAAAGACACTGCCCGAACGGCTTCCTTAACCTTGGACCAACGCGCTTCCAGTATTCTTAATAAGTGACTGGGTACAAATAAAAAAAGTTCACCTTTAGCCTCATGGTGCCAGGTCCAACAGAGGAAACGCAGGGATAAAAGGGGGTAGAGTCCACTCTGGATTATAGGCAAGTTGAGAAGGAGCGGCGTGTGCCAATCACAGATTGTTCTACCCAGTCTGCTGATGACACAAATGCCCTCTATGGTGTTCCCGGGCCTCATGACACACTTCCTCAACTCTAACGCATCTCAATGTGTATGTAAGAGACCATGGCATATCTGCTGTTTAAAACACATTGCACAGTCTCCTCAGAGACTCTCAAAAATTGCCAGCGCTGACTGTATTTCAAGTCATCACGGCGGGGTATTGGGAAAAGTTTTCAATTAGCAATAATCACGCCTCGGGTGGACCTCATTGGCTACGATACTGCCACTGCGCAAAGCTAATCAAAACAGTGTCTGCCAACATCTACCTTTTCTTGGAGGAGGATTTGACATTGAGGTGAGACACATAAGTGTCATCCAGTGGGCCGCTGAGCATTCTGGGACTTGGCATGCTAATGAGACCGAGAAACAATGCCTAAGTGGCCATTGTTTATCCACTGAATAGTGTCAGTATTTGAAAGGACTAAGGAGAATCTAAAGGGACAGGGCCCTAGATGTCAAGATGGGTTTCTCCCACAGCAGTCCTGAATGGCCACTGGGAGCGTATGTGTTTGAACAGCTATACTGCTGAAAAAAGGCCAAGGTGGAAGGATTTGGGCCCTTTGTTGAAAGCTCGCTAGATAACATGCCTAAAATGGAGCCCAGGTAAGCTGCATTAGACAAGGGTTGTTGGTCAAGCAATCACCTTCAGCCCCCTTTCTTTCTGGCGCAGATTCCAAGGGGGAAGCTTATGTCCCCTAGGACATTTCAACTCTCTGGGCCAGTGAGCATTAGGGCAGATGTGCATAAAGACTGTCTGATCAGCAGCTCAAAGACCTCACAGGTAGGTGACAGCCACCGCCCGAACAGGGACTTGAACCCTGGACCCTCAGATTAAAAGTCTGATGCTCTACCGACTGAGCTATCCGGGCTCTGAAATCTGCCACTCCACAGCGGTCCAAGCTGCTTGAATATTGACATCTCTATTGGAAAAAGACCACTCGGCAAAGGGGGCCGAGTGTTTGGAAGCACAAGTGTTTGGCTTGCCCAGGCTGGCCAATCGTCCACTCCCATTATATTTTCTAGGACAGGTTGAAGATAAAAGTGAAATCTAACCTGCAACCATGCAGATAGGTTCCAGTTCAGTAGAGGTGGAGAACGCCCTAAAGTTTCTGGCTTCGTTTTACCTACAGATCAATGCTCTTCCACCGGAAACAAGGGCCTTGCAAAAAGACACTGCCCGAACGGCTTCCTTAACCTTGGACCAACGCGCTTCCAGTATTCTTAATAAGTGACTGGGTACAAATAAAAAAAGTTCACCTTTAGCCTCATGGTGCCAGGTCCAACAGAGGAAATGCAGGGATAAAAGGGGGTAGAGTCCACTCTGGATTATAGGCAAGTTGAGAAGGAGCGGCGTGTGCCAATCACAGATTGTTCTACCCAGTCTGCTGATGACACAAATGCCCTCTATGGTGTTCCCGGGCCTCATGACACACTTCCTCAACTCTAACGCATCTCAATGTGTATGTAAGAGACCATGGCATATCTGCTGTTTAAAACACATTGCACAGTCTCCTCAGAGACTCTCAAAAATTGCCAGCGCTGACTGTATTTCAAGTCATCACGGCGGGGTATTGGGAAAAGTTTTCAATTAGCAATAATCACGCCTCGGGTGGACCTCATTGGCTACGATACTGCCACTGCGCAAAGCTAATCAAAACAGTGTCTGCCAACATCTACCCTTTCTTGGAGGAGGATTTGACATTGAGGTGAGACACATCAGTGTCATCCAGTGGGCCGCTGAGCATTCTGGGACTTGGCATGCTAATGAGACCGAGAAACAATGCCTAAGTGGCCATTGTTTATCCACTGAATAGTGTCAGTATTTGAAAGGACTAAGGAGAATCTAAAGGGACAGGGCCCTAGATGTCAAGATGGGTTTCTCCCACAGCAGTCCTGAATGGCCACTGGGAGCGTATGTGTTTGAACAGCTATACTGCTGAAAAAAGGCCAAGGTGGAAGGATTTGGGCCCTTTGTTGAAAGCTCGCTAGATAACATGCCTAAAATGGAGCCCAGGTAAGCTGCATTAGACAAGGGTTGTTGGTCAAGCAATCACCTTCAGCCCCCTTTCTTTCTGGCGCAGATTCCAAGGGGGAAGCTTATGTCCCCTAGGACATTTCAACTCTCTGGGCCAGTGAGCATTAGGGCAGATGTGCATAAAGACTGTCTGATCAGCAGCTCAAAGACCTCACAGGTAGGTGACAGCCACCGCCCGAACAGGGACTTGAACCCTGGACCCTCAGATTAAAAGTCTGATGCTCTACCGACTGAGCTATCCGGGCTCTGAAATCTGCCACTCCACAGCGGTCCAAGCTGCTTGAATATTGACATCTCTATTGGAAAATGACCACTCGGCAAAGGGGGCCGAGTGTTTGGAAGCACAAGTGTTTGGCTTGCCCAGGCTGGCCAATCGTCCACTCCCATTATATTTTCTAGGACAGGTTGAAGATAAAAGTGAAATCTAACCTGCAACCATGCAGATAGGTTCCAGTTCAGTAGAGGTGGAGAACGCCCTAAAGTTTCTGGCTTCGTTTTACCTACAGATCAATGCTCTTCCACCGGAAACAAGGGCCTTGCAAAAAGACACTGCCCGAACGGCTTCCTTAACCTTGGACCAACGCGCTTCCAGTATTCTTAATAAGTGACTGGGTACAAATAAAAAAAGTTCACCTTTAGCCTCATGGTGCCAGGTCCAACAGAGGAAATGCAGGGATAAAAGGGGGTAGAGTCCACTCTGGATTATAGGCAAGTTGAGAAGGAGCGGCGTGTGCCAATCACAGATTGTTCTACCCAGTCTGCTGATGACACAAATGCCCTCTATGGTGTTCCCGGGCCTCATGACACACTTCCTCAACTCTAACGCATCTCAATGTGTATGTAAGAGACCATGGCATATCTGCTGTTTAAAACACATTGCACAGTCTCCTCAGAGACTCTCAAAAATTGCCAGCGCTGACTGTATTTCAAGTCATCACGGCGGGGTATTGGGAAAAGTTTTCAATTAGCAATAATCACGCCTCGGGTGGACCTCATTGGCTACGATACTGCCACTGCGCAGAGCTAATCAAAACAGTGTCTGCCAACATCTACCCTTTCTTGGAGGAGGATTTGACATTGAGGTGAGACACATAAGTGTCATCCAGTGGGCCGCTGAGCATTCTGGGACTTGGCATGCTAATGAGACCGAGAAACAATGCCTAAGTGGCCATTGTTTATCCACTGAATAGTGTCAGTATTTGAAAGGACTAAGGAGAATCTAAAGGGACAGGGCCCTAGATGTCAAGATGGGTTTCTCCCACAGCAGTCCTGAATGGCCACTGGGAGCGTATGTGTTTGAACAGCTATACTGCTGAAAAAAAGCCAAGGTGGAAGGATTTGGGCCCTTTGTTGAAAGCTCGCTAGATAACATGCCTAAACTGGAGCCCAGGTAAGCTGCATTAGACAAGGGTTGTTGGTCAAGCAATCACCTTCAGCCACCTTTCTTTCTGGCGCAGATTCCAAGGGGGAAGCTTATGTCCCCTAGGACATTTCAACTCTCTGGGCCAGTGAGCATTAGGGCAGATGTGCATAAAGACTGTCTGATCAGCAGCTCAAAGACTTCACAGGTAGGTAACAGCCACCGCCCGAACAGGGACTTGAACCCTGGACCCTCAGATTAAAAGTCTGATGCTCTACCGACTGAGCTATCCGGGCTCTGAAACCTGCCACTCCACAGCGGTCCAAGCTGCTTGAATATTGACATCTCTATTGGAAAAAGACCACTCGGCAAAGGGGGCCGAGTGCCTGGAAGCACAAGTGTTTGGCTTGCCCAGGCTGGCCAATCGTCCACTCCCATTATATTTTCTAGGACAGGTTGAAGATAAAAGTGAAATCTAACCTGCAACCATGCAGATATGTTCCAGTTCAGTAGAGGTGGAGAACGCCCTAAAGTTTCTGGCTTCGTTTTACCTACAGATCAATGCTCTTCCACCGGAAACAAGGGCCTTGCAAAAAGACACTGCCCGAACGGCTTCCTTAACCTTGGACCAACGCGCTTCCAGTATTCTTAATAAGTGACTGGGTACAAATAAAAAAAGTTCACCTTTAGCCTCATGGTGCCAGGTCCAACAGAGGAAATGCAGGGATAAAAGGGGGTGGAGTCCACTCTGGATTATAGGCAAGTTGAGAAGGAGCGGCGTGTGCCAATCACAGATTGTTCTACCCAGTCTGCTGATGACACAAATGCCCTCTATGGTGTTCCCGGGCCTCATGACACACTTCCTCAACTCTAACGCATCTCAATGTGTATGTAAGAGACCATGGCATATCTGCTGTTTAAAACACATTGCACAGTCTCCTCAGAGACTCTCAAAAATTGCCAGCGCTGACTGTATTTCAAGTCATCACGGCGGGGTATTGGGAAAAGTTTTCAATTAGCAATAATCACGCCTCGGGTGGACCTCATTGGCTACGATACTGCCACTGCGCAAAGCTAATCAAAACAGTGTCTGCCAACATCTACCCTTTCTTGGAGGAGGATTTGACATTGAGGTGAGACACATAAGTGTCATCCAGTGGGCCGCTGAGCATTCTGGGACTTGGCATGCTAATGAGACCGAGAAACAATGCCTAAGTGGCCATTGTTTATCCACTGAATAGTGTCAGTATTTGAAAGGACTAAGGAGAATCTAAAGGGACAGGGCCCTAGATGTCAAGATGGGTTTCTCCCACAGCAGTCCTGAATGGCCACTGGGAGCGTATGTGTTTGAACAGCTATACTGCTGAAAAAAGGCCAAGGTGGAAGGATTTGGGCCCTTTGTTGAAAGCTCGCTAGATAACATGCCTAAACTGGAGCCCGGGTAAACTGCATTAGACAAGGGTTGTTGGTCAAGCAATCACCTTCAGCCACCTTTCTTTCTGGCGCAGATTCCAAGGGGGAAGCTTATGTCCCCTAGGACATTTCAACTCTCTGGGCCAGTGAGCATTAGGGCAGATGTGCATAAAGACTGTCTGATCAGCAGCTCAAAGACCTCACAGGTAGGTGACAGCCACCGCCCAAACAGGGACTTGAACCCTGGACCCTCAGATTAAAAGTCTGATGCTCTACCGACTGAGCTATCCGGGCTCTGAAATCTGCCACTCCACAGCGGTCCAAGCTGCTTGAATATTGACATCTCTATTGGAAAAAGACCACTCGGCAAAGGGGGCCGAGTGCCTGGAAGCACAAGTGTTTGGCTTGCCCAGGCTGGCCAATCGTCCACTCCCATTATATTTTCTAGGACAGGTTGAAGATAAAAGTGAAATCTAACCTGCAACCATGCAGATAGGTTCCAGTTCAGTAGAGGTGGAGAACGCCCTAAAGTTTCTGGCTTCGTTTTACCTACAGATCAATGCTCTTCCACCGGAAACAAGGGCCTTGCAAAAAGACACTGCCCGAACGGCTTCCTTAACCTTGGACCAACGCGCTTCCAGTATTCTTAATAAGTGACTGGGTACAAATAAAAAAAGTTCACCTTTAGCCTCATGGTGCCAGGTCCAACAGAGGAAACGCAGGGATAAAAGGGGGTAGAGTCCACTCTGGATTATAGGCAAGTTGAGAAGGAGCGGCGTGTGCCAATCACAGATTGTTCTACCCAGTCTGCTGATGACACAAATGCCCTCTATGGTGTTCCCGGGCCTCATGACACACTTCCTCAACTCTAACGCATCTCAATGTGTATGTAAGAGACCATGGCATATCTGCTGTTTAAAACACATTGCACAGTCTCCTCAGAGACTCTCAAAAATTGCCAGCGCTGACTGTATTTCAAGTCATCACGGCGGGGTATTGGGAAAAGTTTTCAATTAGCAATAATCACGCCTCGGGTGGACCTCATTGGCTACGATACTGCCACTGCGCAGAGCTAATCAAAACAGTGTCTGCCAACATCTACCCTTTCTTGGAGGAGGATTTGACATTGAGGTGAGACACATAAGTGTCATCCAGTGGGCCGCTGAGCATTCTGGGACTTGGCATGCTAATGAGACCGAGAAACAATGCCTAAGTGGCCATTGTTTATCCACTGAATAGTGTCAGTATTTGAAAGGACTAAGGAGAATCTAAAGGGACAGGGCCCTAGATGTCAAGATGGGTTTCTCCCACAGCAGTCCTGAATGGCCACTGGGAGCGTATGTGTTTGAACAGCTATACTGCTGAAAAAAAGCCAAGGTGGAAGGATTTGGGCCCTTTGTTGAAAGCTCGCTAGATAACATGCCTAAACTGGAGCCCAGGTAAGCTGCATTAGACAAGGGTTGTTGGTCAAGCAATCACCTTCAGCCACCTTTCTTTCTGGCGCAGATTCCAAGGGGGAAGCTTATGTCCCCTAGGACATTTCAACTCTCTGGGCCAGTGAGCATTAGGGCAGATGTGCATAAAGACTGTCTGATCAGCAGCTCAAAGACCTCACAGGTAGGTAACAGCCACCGCCCGAACAGGGACTTGAACCCTGGACCCTCAGATTAAAAGTCTGATGCTCTACCGACTGAGCTATCCGGGCTCTGAAACCTGCCACTCCACAGCGGTCCAAGCTGCTTGAATATTGACATCTCTATTGGAAAAAGACCACTCGGCAAAGGGGGCCGAGTGCCTGGAAGCACAAGTGTTTGGCTTGCCCAGGCTGGCCAATCGTCCACTCCCATTATATTTTCTAGGACAGGTTGAAGATAAAAGTGAAATCTAACCTGCAACCATGCAGATATGTTCCAGTTCAGTAGAGGTGGAGAACGCCCTAAAGTTTCTGGCTTCGTTTTACCTACAGATCAATGCTCTTCCACCGGAAACAAGGGCCTTGCAAAAAGACACTGCCCGAACGGCTTCCTTAACCTTGGACCAACGCGCTTCCAGTATTCTTAATAAGTGACTGGGTACAAATAAAAAAAGTTCACCTTTAGCCTCATGGTGCCAGGTCCAACAGAGGAAACGCAGGGATAAAAGGGGGTAGAGTCCACTCTGGATTATAGGCAAGTTGAGAAGGAGCGGCGTGTGCCAATCACAGATTGTTCTACCCAGTCTGCTGATGACACAAATGCCCTCTATGGTGTTCCCGGGCCTCATGACACACTTCCTCAACTCTAACGCATCTCAATGTGTATGTAAGAGACCATGGCATATCTGCTGTTTAAAACACATTGCACAGTCTCCTCAGAGACTCTCAAAAATTGCCAGCGCTGACTGTATTTCAAGTCATCACGGCGGGGTATTGGGAAAAGTTTTCAATTAGCAATAATCACGCCTCGGGTGGACCTCATTGGCTACGATACTGCCACTGCGCAAAGCTAATCAAAACAGTGTCTGCCAACATCTACCTTTTCTTGGAGGAGGATTTGACATTGAGGTGAGACACATAAGTGTCATCCAGTGGGCCGCTGAGCATTCTGGGACTTGGCATGCTAATGAGACCGAGAAACAATGCCTAAGTGGCCATTGTTTATCCACTGAATAGTGTCAGTATTTGAAAGGACTAAGGAGAATCTAAAGGGACAGGGCCCTAGATGTCAAGATGGGTTTCTCCCACAGCAGTCCTGAATGGCCACTGGGAGCGTATGTGTTTGAACAGCTATACTGCTGAAAAAAGGCCAAGGTGGAAGGATTTGGGCCCTTTGTTGAAAGCTCGCTAGATAACATGCCTAAAATGGAGCCCAGGTAAGCTGCATTAGACAAGGGTTGTTGGTCAAGCAATCACCTTCAGCCCCCTTTCTTTCTGGCGCAGATTCCAAGGGGGAAGCTTATGTCCCCTAGGACATTTCAACTCTCTGGGCCAGTGAGCATTAGGGCAGATGTGCATAAAGACTGTCTGATCAGCAGCTCAAAGACCTCACAGGTAGGTGACAGCCACCGCCCGAACAGGGACTTGAACCCTGGACCCTCAGATTAAAAGTCTGATGCTCTACCGACTGAGCTATCCGGGCTCTGAAATCTGCCACTCCACAGCGGTCCAAGCTGCTTGAATATTGACATCTCTATTGGAAAAAGACCACTCGGCAAAGGGGGCCGAGTGTTTGGAAGCACAAGTGTTTGGCTTGCCCAGGCTGGCCAATCGTCCACTCCCATTATATTTTCTAGGACAGGTTGAAGATAAAAGTGAAATCTAACCTGCAACCATGCAGATAGGTTCCAGTTCAGTAGAGGTGGAGAACGCCCTAAAGTTTCTGGCTTCGTTTTACCTACAGATCAATGCTCTTCCACCGGAAACAAGGGCCTTGCAAAAAGACACTGCCCGAACGGCTTCCTTAACCTTGGACCAACGCGCTTCCAGTATTCTTAATAAGTGACTGGGTACAAATAAAAAAAGTTCACCTTTAGCCTCATGGTGCCAGGTCCAACAGAGGAAATGCAGGGATAAAAGGGGGTAGAGTCCACTCTGGATTATAGGCAAGTTGAGAAGGAGCGGCGTGTGCCAATCACAGATTGTTCTACCCAGTCTGCTGATGACACAAATGCCCTCTATGGTGTTCCCGGGCCTCATGACACACTTCCTCAACTCTAACGCATCTCAATGTGTATGTAAGAGACCATGGCATATCTGCTGTTTAAAACACATTGCACAGTCTCCTCAGAGACTCTCAAAAATTGCCAGCGCTGACTGTATTTCAAGTCATCACGGCGGGGTATTGGGAAAAGTTTTCAATTAGCAATAATCACGCCTCGGGTGGACCTCATTGGCTACGATACTGCCACTGCGCAAAGCTAATCAAAACAGTGTCTGCCAACATCTACCCTTTCTTGGAGGAGGATTTGACATTGAGGTGAGACACATCAGTGTCATCCAGTGGGCCGCTGAGCATTCTGGGACTTGGCATGCTAATGAGACCGAGAAACAATGCCTAAGTGGCCATTGTTTATCCACTGAATAGTGTCAGTATTTGAAAGGACTAAGGAGAATCTAAAGGGACAGGGCCCTAGATGTCAAGATGGGTTTCTCCCACAGCAGTCCTGAATGGCCACTGGGAGCGTATGTGTTTGAACAGCTATACTGCTGAAAAAAGGCCAAGGTGGAAGGATTTGGGCCCTTTGTTGAAAGCTCGCTAGATAACATGCCTAAAATGGAGCCCAGGTAAGCTGCATTAGACAAGGGTTGTTGGTCAAGCAATCACCTTCAGCCCCCTTTCTTTCTGGCGCAGATTCCAAGGGGGAAGCTTATGTCCCCTAGGACATTTCAACTCTCTGGGCCAGTGAGCATTAGGGCAGATGTGCATAAAGACTGTCTGATCAGCAGCTCAAAGACCTCACAGGTAGGTGACAGCCACCGCCCGAACAGGGACTTGAACCCTGGACCCTCAGATTAAAAGTCTGATGCTCTACCGACTGAGCTATCCGGGCTCTGAAATCTGCCACTCCACAGCGGTCCAAGCTGCTTGAATATTGACATCTCTATTGGAAAATGACCACTCGGCAAAGGGGGCCGAGTGTTTGGAAGCACAAGTGTTTGGCTTGCCCAGGCTGGCCAATCGTCCACTCCCATTATATTTTCTAGGACAGGTTGAAGATAAAAGTGAAATCTAACCTGCAACCATGCAGATAGGTTCCAGTTCAGTAGAGGTGGAGAACGCCCTAAAGTTTCTGGCTTCGTTTTACCTACAGATCAATGCTCTTCCACCGGAAACAAGGGCCTTGCAAAAAGACACTGCCCGAACGGCTTCCTTAACCTTGGACCAACGCGCTTCCAGTATTCTTAATAAGTGACTGGGTACAAATAAAAAAAGTTCACCTTTAGCCTCATGGTGCCAGGTCCAACAGAGGAAATGCAGGGATAAAAGGGGGTAGAGTCCACTCTGGATTATAGGCAAGTTGAGAAGGAGCGGCGTGTGCCAATCACAGATTGTTCTACCCAGTCTGCTGATGACACAAATGCCCTCTATGGTGTTCCCGGGCCTCATGACACACTTCCTCAACTCTAACGCATCTCAATGTGTATGTAAGAGACCATGGCATATCTGCTGTTTAAAACACATTGCACAGTCTCCTCAGAGACTCTCAAAAATTGCCAGCGCTGACTGTATTTCAAGTCATCACGGCGGGGTATTGGGAAAAGTTTTCAATTAGCAATAATCACGCCTCGGGTGGACCTCATTGGCTACGATACTGCCACTGCGCAAAGCTAATCAAAACAGTGTCTGCCAACATCTACCCTTTCTTGGAGGAGGATTTGACATTGAGGTGAGACACATAAGTGTCATCCAGTGGGCCGCTGAGCATTCTGGGACTTGGCATGCTAATGAGACCGAGAAACAATGCCTAAGTGGCCATTGTTTATCCACTGAATAGTGTCAGTATTTGAAAGGACTAAGGAGAATCTAAAGGGACAGGGCCCTAGATGTCAAGATGGGTTTCTCCCACAGCAGTCCTGAATGGCCACTGGGAGCGTATGTGTTTGAACAACTATACTGCTGAAAAAAGGCCAAGGTGGAAGGATTTGGGCCCTTTGTTGAACGCTCGCTAGATAACATGCCTAAACTGGAGCCCAGGTAAGCTGCATTAGACAAGGGTTGTTGGTCAAGCAATCACCTTCAGCCACCTTTCTTTCTGGCGCAGATTCCAAGGGGGAAGCTTATGTCCCCTAGGACATTTCAACTCTCTGGGCCAGTGAGCATTAGGGCAGATGTGCATAAAGATTGTCTGATCAGCAGCTCAAAGACCTCACAGGTAGGTGACAGCCACCGCCCGAACAGGGACTTGAACCCTGGACCCTCAGATTAAAAGTCTGATGCTCTACCGACTGAGCTATCCGGGCTCTGAAATCTGCCACTCCACAGCGGTCCAAGCTGCTTGAATATTGACATCTCTATTGGAAAAAGACCACTCGGCAAAGGGGGCCGAGTGCCTGGAAGCACAAGTGTTTGGCTTGCCCAGGCTGGCCAATCGTCCACTCCCATTATATTTTCTAGGACAGGTTGAAGATAAAAGTGAAATCTAACCTGCAACCATGCAGATAGGTTCCAGTTCAGTAGAGGTGGAGAACGCCCTAAAGTTTCTGGCTTCGTTTTACCTACAGATCAATGCTCTTCCACCGGGAACAAGGGCCTTGCAAAAAGACACTGCCCGAACGGCTTCCTTAACCTTGGACCAACGCGCTTCCAGTATTCTTAATAAGTGACTGGGTACAAATAAAAAAAGTTCACCTTTAGCCTCATGGTGCCAGGTCCAACAGAGGAAACGCAGGGATAAAAGGGGGTAGAGTCCACTCTGGATTATAGGCAAGTTGAGAAGGAGCGGCGTGTGCCAATCACAGATTGTTCTACCCAGTCTGCTGATGACACAAATGCCCTCTATGGTGTTCCCGGGCCTCATGACACACTTCCTCAACTCTAACGCATCTCAATGTGTATGTAAGAGACCATGGCATATCTGCTGTTTAAAACACATTGCACAGTCTCCTCAGAGACTCTCAAAAATTGCCAGCGCTGACTGTATTTCAAGTCATCACGGCGGGGTATTGGGAAAAGTTTTCAATTAGCAATAATCACGCCTCGGGTGGACCTCATTGGCTACGATACTGCCACTGCGCAAAGCTAATCAAAACAGTGTCTGCCAACATCTACCCTTTCTTGGAGGAGGATTTGACATTGAGGTGAGACACATAAGTGTCATCCAGTGGGCCGCTGAGCATTCTGGGACTTGGCATGCTAATGAGACCGAGAAACAATGCCTAAGTGGCCATTGTTTATCCACTGAATAGTGTCAGTATTTGAAAGGACTAAGGAGAATCTAAAGGGACAGGGCCCTAGATGTCAAGATGGGTTTCTCCCACAGCAGTCCTGAATGGCCACTGGGAGCGTATGTGTTTGAACAGCTATACTGCTGAAAAAAGGCCAAGGTGGAAGGATTTGGGCCCTTTGTTGAAAGCTCGCTAGATAACATGCCTAAACTGGAGCCCAGGTAAGCTGCATTAGACAAGGGTTGTTGGTCAAGCAATCACCTTCAGCCACCTTTCTTTCTGGCGCAGATTCCAAGGGGGAAGCTTATGTCCCCTAGGACATTTCAACTCTCTGGGCCAGTGAGCATTAGGGCAGATGTGCATAAAGACTGTATGATCAGCAGCTCAAAGACCTCACAGGTAGGTGACAGCCACCGCCCGAACAGGGACTTGAACCCTGGACCCTCAGATTAAAAGTCTGATGCTCTACCGACTGAGCTATCCGGGCTCTGAAATCTGCCACTCCACAGCGGTCCAAGCTGCTTGAATATTGACATCTCTATTGGAAAAAGACCACTCGGCAAAGGGGGCCGGGTGCCTGGAAGCACAAGTGTTTGGCTTGCCCAGGCTGGCCAATCGTCCACTCCCATTATATTTTCTAGGACAGGTTGAAGATAAAAGTGAAATCTAACCTGCAACCATGCAGATAGGTTCCAGTTCAGTAGAGGTGGAGAACGCCCTAAAGTTTCTGGCTTCGTTTTACCTACAGATCAATGCTCTTCCACCGGAAACAAGGGCCTTGCAAAAAGACACCGAACGGCTTCCTTAACCTTGGACCAACGCGCTTCCAGTATTCTTAATAAGTGACTGGGTACAAATAAAAAAAGTTCACCTTTAGCCTCATGGTGCCAGGTCCAACAGAGGAAACGCAGGGATAAAAGGGGGTAGAGTCCACTCTGGATTATAGGCAAGTTGAGAAGGAGCGGCGTGTGCCAATCACAGATTGTTCTACCCAGTCTGCTGATGACACAAATGCCCTCTATGGTGTTCCCGGGCCTCATGACACACTTCCTCAACTCTAACTTCCTCACAGGTAGGTGACAGCCACCGCCCGAACAGGGACTTGAACCCTGGACCCTCAGATTAAAAGTCTGATGCTCTACCGACTGAGCTAACCGGGCTCTGAAATCTGCCACTCCACAGCGGTCCAAGCTGCTTGAATATTGACATCTCTATTGGAAAAAGACCACTCGGCAAAGGGGGCCGAGTGCCTGGAAGCACAAGTGTTTGGCTTGCCCAGGCTGGCCAATCGTCCACTCCCATTATATTTTCTAGGACAGGTTGAAGATAAAAGTGAAATCTAACCTGTAACCATGCAGATAGGTTCCAGTTCAGTAGAGGTGGAGAACGCCCTAAAGTTTCTGGCTTCGTTTTACCTACAGATCAATGCTCTTCCACCGGAAACAAGAGCCTTGCAAAAAGACACTGCCCGAACGGCTTCCTTAACCTTGGACCAACGCGCTTCCAGTATTCTTAATAAGTGACTGGGTACAAATAAAAAAAGTTCACCTTTAGCCTCATGGTGCCAGGTCCAACAGAGGAAACGCAGGGATAAAAGGGGGTAGAGTCCACTCTGGATTATAGGCAAGTTGAGAAGGAGCGGCGTGTGCCAATCACAGATTGTTCTACCCAGTCTGCTGATGACACAAATGCCCTCTATGGTGTTCCCGGGCCTCATGACACACTTCCTCAACTCTAACGCATCTCAATGTGTATGTAAGAGACCATGGCATATCTGCTGTTTAAAACACATTGCACAGTCTCCTCAGAGACTCTCAAAAATTGCCAGCGCTGACTGTATTTCAAGTCATCACGGCGGGGTATTGGGAAAAGTTTTCAATTAGCAATAATCACGCCTCGGGTGGACCTCATTGGCTACGATACTGCCACTGCGCAGAGCTAATCAAAACAGTGTCTGCCAACATCTACCCTTTCTTGGAGGAGGATTTGACATTGAGGTGAGACACATAAGTGTCATCCAGTGGGCCGCTGAGCATTCTGGGACTTGGCATGCTAATGAGACCGAGAAACAATGCCTAAGTGGCCATTGTTTATCCACTGAATAGTGTCAGTATTTGAAAGGACTAAGGAGAATCTAAAGGGACAGGGCCCTAGATGTCAAGATGGGTTTCTCCCACAGCAGTCCTGAATGGCCACTGGGAGCGTATGTGTTTGAACAGCTATACTGCTGAAAAAAGGCCAAGGTGGAAGGATTTGGGCCCTTTGTTGAAAGCTCGCTAGATAACATGCCTAAACTGGAGCCCGGGTAAGCTGCATTAGACAAGGGTTGTTGGTCAAGCAATCACCTTCAGCCACCTTTCTTTCTGGCGCAGATTCCAAGGGGGAAGCTTATGTCCCCTAGGACATTTCAACTCTCTGGGCCAGTGAGCATTAGGGCAGATGTGCATAAAGACTGTCTGATCAGCAGCTCAAAGACCTCACAGGTAGGTGACAGCCACCGCCCGAACAGGGACTTGAACCCTGGACCCTCAGATTAAAAGTCTGATGCTCTACCGACTGAGCTATCCGGGCTCTGAAATCTGCCACTCCACAGCGGTCCAAGCTGCTTGAATATTGACATCTCTATTGGAAAAAGACCACTCGGCAAAGGGGGCCGAGTGCCTGGAAGCACAAGTGTTTGGCTTGCCCAGGCTGGCCAATCGTCCACTCCCATTATATTTTCTAGGACAGGTTGAAGATAAAAGTGAAATCTAACCTGTAACCATGCAGATAGGTTCCAGTTCAGTAGAGGTGGAGAACGCCCTAAAGTTTCTGGCTTCGTTTTGCCTACAGATCAATGCTCTTCCACCGGAAACAAGGGCCTTGCAAAAAGACACTGCCCGAACGGCTTCCTTAACCTTGGACCAACGCGCTTCCAGTATTCTTAATAAGTGACTGGGTACAAATAAAAAAAGTTCACCTTTAGCCTCATGGTGCCAGGTCCAACAGAGGAAACGCAGGGATAAAAGGGGGTAGAGTCCACTCTGGATTATAGGCAAGTTGAGAAGGAGCGGCGTGTGCCAATCACAGATTGTTCTACCCAGTCTGCTGATGACACAAATGCCCTCTATGGTGTTCCCGGGCCTCATGACACACTTCCTCAACTCTAACGCATCTCAATGTGTATGTAAGAGACCATGGCATATCTGCTGTTTAAAACACATTGCACAGTCTCCTCAGAGACTCTCAAAAATTGCCAGCGCTGACTGTATTTCAAGTCATCACGGCGGGGTATTGGGAAAAGTTTTCAATTAGCAATAATCACGCCTCGGGTGGACCTCATTGGCTACGATACTGCCACTGCGCAAAGCTAATCAAAACAGTGTCTGCCAACATCTACCCTTTCTTGGAGGAGGATTTGACATTGAGGTGAGACACATAAGTGTCATCCAGTGGGCCGCTGAGCATTCTGGGACTTGGCATGCTAATGAGACCGAGAAACAATGCCTAAGTGGCCATTGTTTATCCACTGAATAGTGTCAGTATTTGAAAGGACTAAGGAGAATCTAAAGGGACAGGGCCCTAGATGTCAAGATGGGTTTCTCCCACAGCAGTCCTGAATGGCCACTGGGAGCGTATGTGTTTGAACAACTATACTGCTGAAAAAAGGCCAAGGTGGAAGGATTTGGGCCCTTTGTTGAACGCTCGCTAGATAACATGCCTAAACTGGAGCCCAGGTAAGCTGCATTAGACAAGGGTTGTTGGTCAAGCAATCACCTTCAGCCACCTTTCTTTCTGGCGCAGATTCCAAGGGGGAAGCTTATGTCCCCTAGGACATTTCAACTCTCTGGGCCAGTGAGCATTAGGGCAGATGTGCATAAAGACTGTCTGATCAGCAGCTCAAAGACCTCACAGGTAGGTGACAGCCAACACCCGAACAGGGACTTGAACCCTGGACCCTCAGATTAAAAGTCTGATGCTCTACCGACTGAGCTATCCGGGCTCTGAAATCTGCCACTCCACAGCGGTCCAAGCTGCTTGAATATTGACATCTCTATTGGAAAAAGACCACTCGGCAAAGGGGGCCGAGTGCCTGGAAGCACAAGTGTTTGGCTTGCCCAGGCTGGCCAATCGTCCACTCCAATTATATTTTCTAGGACAGGTTGAAGATAAAAGTGAAATCTAACCTGCAACCATGCAGATAGGTTCCAGTTCAGTAGAGGTGGAGAACGCCCTAAAGTTTCTGGCTTCGTTTTACCTACAGATCAATGCTCTTCCACCGGAAACAAGGGCCTTGCAAAAAGACACTGCCCGAACGGCTTCCTTAACCTTGGACCAACGCGCTTCCAGTATTCTTAATAAGTGACTGGGTACAAATAAAAAAAGTTCACCTTTAGCCTCATGGTGCCAGGTCTAACAGAGGAAACGCAGGGATAAAAGGGGGTAGAGTCCACTCTGGATTATAGGCAAGTTGAGAAGGAGCGGCGTGTGCCAATCACAGATTGTTCTACCCAGTCTGCTGATGACACAAATGCCCTCTATGGTGTTCCCGGGCCTCATGACACACTTCCTCAACTCTAACGCATCTCAATGTGTATGTAAGAGACCATGGCATATCTGCTGTTTAAAACACATTGCACAGTCTCCTCAGAGACTCTCAAAAATTGCCAGCGCTGACTGTATTTCAAGTCATCACGGCAGGGTATTGGGAAAAGTTTTCAATTAGCAATAATCACGCCTCGGGTGGACCTCATTGGCTACGATACTGCCACTGCGCAAAGCTAATCAAAACAGTGTCTGCCAACATCTACCCTTTCTTGGAGGAGGATTTGACATTGAGGTGAGACACATAAGTGTCATCCAGTGGGCCGCTGAGCATTCTGGGACTTGGCATGCTAATGAGACCGAGAAACAATGCCTAAGTGGCCATTGTTTATCCACTGAATAGTGTCAGTATTTGAAAGGACTAAGGAGAATCTAAAGGGACAGGGCCCTAGATGTCAAGATGGGTTTCTCCCACAGCAGTCCTGAATGGCCACTGGGAGCGTATGTGTTTGAACAGCTATACTGCTGAAAAAAGGCCAAGGTGGAAGGATTTGGGCCCTTTGTTGAACGCTCGCTAGATAACATGCCTAAACTGGAGCCCAGGTAAGCTGCATTAGACAAGGGTTGTTGGTCAAGCAATCACCTTCAGCCACCTTTCTTTCTGGCGCAGATTCCAAGGGGGAAGCTTATGTCCCCTAGGACATTTCAACTCTCTGGGCCAGTGAGCATTAGGGCAGATGTGCATAAAGACTGTCTGATCAGCAGCTCAAAGACCTCACAGGTAGGTGACAGCCAACACCCGAACAGGGACTTGAACCCTGGACCCTCAGATTAAAAGTCTGATGCTCTACCGACTGAGCTATCCGGGCTCTGAAATCTGCCACTCCACAGCGGTCCAAGCTGCTTGAATATTGACATCTCTATTGGAAAAAGACCACTCGGCAAAGGGGGCCGAGTGCCTGGAAGCACAAGTGTTTGGCTTGCCCAGGCTGGCCAATCGTCCACTCCAATTATATTTTCTAGGACAGGTTGAAGATAAAAGTGAAATCTAACCTGCAACCATGCAGATAGGTTCCAGTTCAGTAGAGGTGGAGAACGCCCTAAAGTTTCTGGCTTCGTTTTACCTACAGATCAATGCTCTTCCACCGGGAACAAGGGCCTTGCAAAAAGACACTGCCCGAACGGCTTCCTTAACCTTGGACCAACGCGCTTCCAGTATTCTTAATAAGTGACTGGGTACAAATAAAAAAAGTTCACCTTTAGCCTCATGGTGCCAGGTCCAACAGAGGAAACGCAGGGATAAAAGGGGGTAGAGTCCACTCTGGATTATAGGCAAGTTGAGAAGGAGCGGCGTGTGCCAATCACAGATTGTTCTACCCAGTCTGCTGATGACACAAATGCCCTCTATGGTGTTCCCGGGCCTCATGACACACTTCCTCAACTCTAACGCATCTCAATGTGTATGTAAGAGACCATGGCATATCTGCTGTTTAAAACACATTGCACAGTCTCCTCAGAGACTCTCAAAAATTGCCAGCGCTGACTGTATTTCAAGTCATCACGGCGGGGTATTGGGAAAAGTTTTCAATTAGCAATAATCACGCCTCGGGTGGACCTCATTGGCTACGATACTGCCACTGCGCAAAGCTAATCAAAACAGTGTCTGCCAACATCTACCCTTTCTTGGAGGAGGATTTGACATTGAGGTGAGACACATAAGTGTCATCCAGTGGCCCGCTGAGCATTCTGGGACTTGGCATGCTAATGAGACCGAGAAACAATGCCTAAGTGGCCATTGTTTATCCACTGAATAGTGTCAGTATTTGAAAGGACTAAGGAGAATCTAAAGGGACAGGGCCCTAGATGTCAAGATGGGTTTCTCCCACAGCAGTCCTGAATGGCCACTGGGAGCGTATGTGTTTGAACAGCTATACTGCTGAAAAAAGGCCAAGGTGGAAGGATTTGGGCCCTTTGTTGAAAGCTCGCTAGATAACATGCCTAAACTGGAGCCCTGGTAAGCTGCATTAGACAAGGGTTGTTGGTCAAGCAATCACCTTCAGCCACCTTTCTTTCTGGCGCAGATTCCAAGGGGGAAGCTTATGTCCCCTAGGACATTTCAACTCTCTGGGCCAGTGAGCATTAGGGCAGATGTGCATAAAGACTATATGATCAGCAGCTCAAAGACCTCACAGGTAGGTGACAGCCACCGCCCGAACAGGGACTTGAACCCTGGACCCTCAGATTAAAAGTCTGATGCTCTACCGACTGAGCTATCCGGGCTCTGAAATCTGCCACTCCACAGCGGTCCAAGCTGCTTGAATATTGACATCTCTATTGGAAAAAGACCACTCGGCAAAGGGGGCCGGGTGCCTGGAAGCACAAGTGTTTGGCTTGCCCAGGCTGGCCAATCGTCCACTCCCATTATATTTTCTAGGACAGGTTGAAGATAAAAGTGAAATCTAACCTGCAACCATGCAGATAGGTTCCAGTTCAGTAGAGGTGGAGAACGCCCTAAAGTTTCTGGCTTCGTTTTACCTACAGATCAATGCTCTTCCACCGGAAACAAGGGCCTTGCAAAAAGACACCGAACGGCTTCCTTAACCTTGGACCAACGCGCTTCCAGTATTCTTAATAAGTGACTGGGTACAAATAAAAAAAGTTCACCTTTAGCCTCATGGTGCCAGGTCCAACAGAGGAAACGCAGGGATAAAAGGGGGTAGAGTCCACTCTGGATTATAGGCAAGTTGAGAAGGAGCGGCGTGTGCCAATCACAGATTGTTCTACCCAGTCTGCTGATGACACAAATGCCCTCTATGGTGTTCCCGGGCCTCATGACACACTTCCTCAACTCTAACTTCCTCACAGGTAGGTGACAGCCACCGCCCGAACAGGGACTTGAACCCTGGACCCTCAGATTAAAAGTCTGAT
Source organism: Pelophylax lessonae (assembly GCF_965119305.1). Lineage (NCBI taxonomy): Eukaryota > Metazoa > Chordata > Amphibia > Anura > Ranidae > Pelophylax > Pelophylax lessonae. Next base: position 596,902,925 of record NC_138771.1, read on the forward strand.
GCTCTACCGACTGAGCTAACCGGGCTCTGAAATCTGCCACTCCACAGCGGTCCAAGCTGCTTGAATATTGACATCTCTATTGGAAAAAGACCACTCGGCAAAGGGGGCCGAGTGCCTGGAAGCACAAGTGTTTGGCTTGCCCAGGCTGGCCAATCGTCCACTCCCATTATATTTTCTAGGACAGGTTGAAGATAAAAGTGAAATCTAACCTGTAACCATGCAGATAGGTTCCAGTTCAGTAGAGGTGGAGAACGCCCTAAAGTTTCTGGCTTCGTTTTACCTACAGATCAATGCTCTTCCACCGGAAACAAGGGCCTTGCAAAAAGACACTGCCCGAACGGCTTCCTTAACCTTGGACCAACGCGCTTCCAGTATTCTTAATAAGTGACTGGGTACAAATAAAAAAAGTTCACCTTTAGCCTCATGGTGCCAGGTCCAACAGAGGAAACGCAGGGATAAAAGGGGGTAGAGTCCACTCTGGATTATAGGCAAGTTGAGAAGGAGCGGCGTGTGCCAATCACAGATTGTTCTACCCAGTCTGCTGATGACACAAATGCCCTCTATGGTGTTCCCGGGCCTCATGACACACTTCCTCAACTCTAACGCATCTCAATGTGTATGTAAGAGACCATGGCATATCTGCTGTTTAAAACACATTGCACAGTCTCCTCAGAGACTCTCAAAAATTGCCAGCGCTGACTGTATTTCAAGTCATCACGGCGGGGTATTGGGAAAAGTTTTCAATTAGCAATAATCACGCCTCGGGTGGACCTCATTGGCTACGATACTGCCACTGCGCAGAGCTAATCAAAACAGTGTCTGCCAACATCTACCCTTTCTTGGAGGAGGATTTGACATTGAGGTGAGACACATAAGTGTCATCCAGTGGGCCGCTGAGCATTCTGGGACTTGGCATGCTAATGAGACCGAGAAACAATGCCTAAGTGGCCATTGTTTATCCACTGAATAGTGTCAGTATTTGAAAGGACTAAGGAGAATCTAAAGGGACAGGGCCCTAGATGTCAAGATGGGTTTCTCCCACAGCAGTCCTGAATGGCCACTGGGAGCGTATGTGTTTGAACAGCTATACTGCTGAAAAAAAGCCAAGGTGGAAGGATTTGGGCCCTTTGTTGAAAGCTCGCTAGATAACATGCCTAAACTGGAGCCCAGGTAAGCTGCATTAGACAAGGGTTGTTGGTCAAGCAATCACCTTCAGCCACCTTTCTTTCTGGCGCAGATTCCAAGGGGGAAGCTTATGTCCCCTAGGACATTTCAACTCTCTGGGCCAGTGAGCATTAGGGCAGATGTGCATAAAGACTGTCTGATCAGCAGCTCAAAGACCTCACAGGTAGGTGACAGCCACCGCCCGAGCAGGGACTTGAACCCTGGACCCTCAGATTAAAAGTCTGATGCTCTACCGACTGAGCTATCCGGGCTCTGAAACCTGCCACTCCACAGCGGTCCAAGCTGCTTGAATATTGACATCTCTATTGTAAAAAGACCACTCGGCAAAGGGGGCCGAGTGCCTGGAAGCACAAGTGTTTGGCTTGCCCAGGCTGGCCAATCGTCCACTCCCATTATATTTTCTAGGACAGGTTGAAGATGAAAGTGAAATCTAACCTGCAACCATGCAGATAGGTTCCAGTTCAGTAGAGGTGGAGAACGCCCTAAAGTTTCTGGCTTCGTATTACCTACAGATCAATGCTCTTCCACCGGAAACAAGGGCCTTGCAAAAAGACACTGCCCGAACGGCTTCCTTAACCTTGGACCAACGCGCTTCCAGTATTCTTAATAAGTGACTGGGTACAAATAAAAAAAGTTCACCTTTAGCCTCATGGTGCCAGGTCCAACAGAGGAAACGCAGGGATAAAAGGGGGTAGAGTCCACCCTGGATTATAGGCAAGTTGAGAAGGAGCGGCGTGTGCCAATCACAGATTGTTCTACCCAGTCTGCTGATGACACAAATGCCCTCTATGGTGTTCCCGGGCCTCATGACACACTTCCTCAACTCTAACGCATCTCAATGTGTATGTAAGAGACCATGGCATATCTGCTGTTTAAAACACATTGCACAGTCTCCTCAGAGACTCTCAAAAATTGCCAGCGCTGACTGTATTTCAAGTCATCACGGCGGGGTATTGGGAAAAGTTTTCAATTAGCAATAATCACGCCTCGGGTGGACCTCATTGGCTACGATACTGCCACTGCGCAAAGCTAATCAAAACAGTGTCTGCCAACATCTACCCTTTCTTGGAGGAGGATTTGACATTGAGGTGAGACACATAAGTGTCATCCAGTGGGCCGCTGAGCATTCTGGGACTTGGCATGCTAATGAGACCGAGAAACAATGCCTAAGTGGCCATTGTTTATCCACTGAATAGTGTCAGTATTTGAAAGGACTAAGGAGAATCTAAAGGGACAGGGCCCTAGATGTCAAGATGGGTTTCTCCCACAGCAGTCCTGAATGGCCACTGGGAGCGTATGTGTTTGAACAGCTATACTGCTGAAAAAAGGCCAAGGTGGAAGGATTTGGGCCCTTTGTTGAAAGCTCGCTAGATAACATGCCTAAAATGGAGCCCAGGTAAGCTGCATTAGACAAGGGTTGTTGGTCAAGCAATCACCTTCAGCCCCCTTTCTTTCTGGCGCAGATTCCAAGGGGGAAGCTTATGTCCCCTAGGACATTTCAACTCTCTGGGCCAGTGAGCATTAGGGCAGATGTGCATAAAGACTGTCTGATCAGCAGCTCAAAGACCTCACAGGTAGGTGACAGCCACCGCCCGAACAGGGACTTGAACCCTGGACCCTCAGATTAAAAGTCTGATGCTCTACCGACTGAGCTATCCGGGCTCTGAAATCTGCCACTCCACAGCGGTCCAAGCTGCTTGAATATTGACATCTCTATTGGAAAAAGACCACTCGGCAAAGGGGGCCGAGTGTTTGGAAGCACAAGTGTTTGGCTTGCCCAGGCTGGCCAATCGTCCACTCCCATTATATTTTCTAGGACAGGTTGAAGATAAAAGTGAAATCTAACCTGCAACCATGCAGATAGGTTCCAGTTCAGTAGAGGTGGAGAACGCCCTAAAGTTTCTGGCTTCGTTTTACCTACAGATCAATGCTCTTCCACCGGAAACAAGGGCCTTGCAAAAAGACACTGCCCGAACGGCTTCCTTAACCTTGGACCAACGCGCTTCCAGTATTCTTAATAAGTGACTGGGTACAAATAAAAAAAGTTCACCTTTAGCCTCATGGTGCCAGGTCCAACAGAGGAAATGCAGGGATAAAAGGGGGTAGAGTCCACTCTGGATTATAGGCAAGTTGAGAAGGAGCGGCGTGTGCCAATCACAGATTGTTCTACCCAGTCTGCTGATGACACAAATGCCCTCTATGGTGTTCCCGGGCCTCATGACACACTTCCTCAACTCTAACGCATCTCAATGTGTATGTAAGAGACCATGGCATATCTGCTGTTTAAAACACATTGCACAGTCTCCTCAGAGACTCTCAAAAATTGCCAGCGCTGACTGTATTTCAAGTCATCACGGCGGGGTATTGGGAAAAGTTTTCAATTAGCAATAATCACGCCTCGGGTGGACCTCATTGGCTACGATACTGCCACTGCGCAAAGCTAATCAAAACAGTGTCTGCCAACATCTACCCTTTCTTGGAGGAGGATTTGACATTGAGGTGAGACACATAAGTGTCATCCAGTGGGCCGCTGAGCATTCTGGGACTTGGCATGCTAATGAGACCGAGAAACAATGCCTAAGTGGCCATTGTTTATCCACTGAATAGTGTCAGTATTTGAAAGGACTAAGGAGAATCTAAAGGGACAGGGCCCTAGATGTCAAGATGGGTTTCTCCCACAGCAGTCCTGAATGGCCACTGGGAGCGTATGTGTTTGAACAGCTATACTGCTGAAAAAAAGCCAAGGTGGAAGGATTTGGGCCCTTTGTTGAAAGCTCGCTAGATAACATGCCTAAACTGGAGCCCAGGTAAGCTGCATTAGACAAGGGTTGTTGGTCAAGCAATCACCTTCAGCCACCTTTCTTTCTGGCGCAGATTCCAAGGGGGAAGCTTATGTCCCCTAGGACATTTCAACTCTCTGGGCCAGTGAGCATTAGGGCAGATGTGCATAAAGACTGTCTGATCAGCAGCTCAAAGACCTCACAGGTAGGTGACAGCCACCGCCCGAGCAGGGACTTGAACCCTGGACCCTCAGATTAAAAGTCTGATGCTCTACCGACTGAGCTATCCGGGCTCTGAAACCTGCCACTCCACAGCGGTCCAAGCTGCTTGAATATTGACATCTCTATTGTAAAAAGACCACTCGGCAAAGGGGGCCGAGTGCCTGGAAGCACAAGTGTTTGGCTTGCCCAGGCTGGCCAATCGTCCACTCCCATTATATTTTCTAGGACAGGTTGAAGATGAAAGTGAAATCTAACCTGCAACCATGCAGATAGGTTCCAGTTCAGTAGAGGTGGAGAACGCCCTAAAGTTTCTGGCTTCGTATTACCTACAGATCAATGCTCTTCCACCGGAAACAAGGGCCTTGCAAAAAGACACTGCCCGAACGGCTTCCTTAACCTTGGACCAACGCGCTTCCAGTATTCTTAATAAGTGACTGGGTACAAATAAAAAAAGTTCACCTTTAGCCTCATGGTGCCAGGTCCAACAGAGGAAACGCAGGGATAAAAGGGGGTAGAGTCCACCCTGGATTATAGGCAAGTTGAGAAGGAGCGGCGTGTGCCAATCACAGATTGTTCTACCCAGTCTGCTGATGACACAAATGCCCTCTATGGTGTTCCCGGGCCTCATGACACACTTCCTCAACTCTAACGCATCTCAATGTGTATGTAAGAGACCATGGCATATCTGCTGTTTAAAACACATTGCACAGTCTCCTCAGAGACTCTCAAAAATTGCCAGCGCTGACTGTATTTCAAGTCATCACGGCGGGGTATTGGGAAAAGTTTTCAATTAGCAATAATCACGCCTCGGGTGGACCTCATTGGCTACGATACTGCCACTGCGCAAAGCTAATCAAAACAGTGTCTGCCAACATCTACCCTTTCTTGGAGGAGGATTTGACATTGAGGTGAGACACATAAGTGTCATCCAGTGGGCCGCTGAGCATTCTGGGACTTGGCATGCTAATGAGACCGAGAAACAATGCCTAAGTGGCCATTGTTTATCCACTGAATAGTGTCAGTATTTGAAAGGACTAAGGAGAATCTAAAGGGACAGGGCCCTAGATGTCAAGATGGGTTTCTCCCACAGCAGTCCTGAATGGCCACTGGGAGCGTATGTGTTTGAACAGCTATACTGCTGAAAAAAGGCCAAGGTGGAAGGATTTGGGCCCTTTGTTGAAAGCTCGCTAGATAACATGCCTAAAATGGAGCCCAGGTAAGCTGCATTAGACAAGGGTTGTTGGTCAAGCAATCACCTTCAGCCCCCTTTCTTTCTGGCGCAGATTCCAAGGGGGAAGCTTATGTCCCCTAGGACATTTCAACTCTCTGGGCCAGTGAGCATTAGGGCAGATGTGCATAAAGACTGTCTGATCAGCAGCTCAAAGACCTCACAGGTAGGTGACAGCCACCGCCCGAACAGGGACTTGAACCCTGGACCCTCAGATTAAAAGTCTGATGCTCTACCGACTGAGCTATCCGGGCTCTGAAATCTGCCACTCCACAGCGGTCCAAGCTGCTTGAATATTGACATCTCTATTGGAAAAAGACCACTCGGCAAAGGGGGCCGAGTGTTTGGAAGCACAAGTGTTTGGCTTGCCCAGGCTGGCCAATCGTCCACTCCCATTATATTTTCTAGGACAGGTTGAAGATAAAAGTGAAATCTAACCTGCAACCATGCAGATAGGTTCCAGTTCAGTAGAGGTGGAGAACGCCCTAAAGTTTCTGGCTTCGTTTTACCTACAGATCAATGCTCTTCCACCGGAAACAAGGGCCTTGCAAAAAGACACTGCCCGAACGGCTTCCTTAACCTTGGACCAACGCGCTTCCAGTATTCTTAATAAGTGACTGGGTACAAATAAAAAAAGTTCACCTTTAGCCTCATGGTGCCAGGTCCAACAGAGGAAATGCAGGGATAAAAGGGGGTAGAGTCCACTCTGGATTATAGGCAAGTTGAGAAGGAGCGGCGTGTGCCAATCACAGATTGTTCTACCCAGTCTGCTGATGACACAAATGCCCTCTATGGTGTTCCCGGGCCTCATGACACACTTCCTCAACTCTAACGCATCTCAATGTGTATGTAAGAGACCATGGCATATCTGCTGTTTAAAACACATTGCACAGTCTCCTCAGAGACTCTCAAAAATTGCCAGCGCTGACTGTATTTCAAGTCATCACGGCGGGGTATTGGGAAAAGTTTTCAATTAGCAATAATCACGCCTCGGGTGGACCTCATTGGCTACGATACTGCCACTGCGCAAAGCTAATCAAAACAGTGTCTGCCAACATCTACCCTTTCTTGGAGGAGGATTTGACATTGAGGTGAGACACATAAGTGTCATCCAGTGGGCCGCTGAGCATTCTGGGACTTGGCATGCTAATGAGACCGAGAAACAATGCCTAAGTGGCCATTGTTTATCCACTGAATAGTGTCAGTATTTGAAAGGACTAAGGAGAATCTAAAGGGACAGGGCCCTAGATGTCAAGATGGGTTTCTCCCACAGCAGTCCTGAATGGCCACTGGGAGCGTATGTGTTTGAACAGCTATACTGCTGAAAAAGGGCCAAGGTGGAAGGATTTGGGCCCTTTGTTGAAAGCTCGCTAGATAACATGCCTAAACTGGAGCCCAGGTAAGCTGCATTAGACAAGGGTTGTTGGTCAAGCAATCACCTTCAGCCACCTTTCTTTCTGGCGCAGATTCCAAGGGGGAAGCTTATGTCCCCTAGGACATTTCAACTCTCTGGGCCAGTGAGCATTAGGGCAGATGTGCATAAAGACTGTCTGATCAGCAGCTCAAAGACCTCACAGGTAGGTGACAGCCACCGCCCGAACAGGGACTTGAACCCTGGACCCTCAGATTAAAAGTCTGATGCTCTACCGACTGAGCTATCCGGGCTCTGAAACCTGCCACTCCACAGCGGTCCAAGCTGCTTGAATATTGACATCTCTATTGGAAAAAGACCACTCGGCAAAGGGGGCCGAGTGCCTGGAAGCACAAGTGTTTGGCTTGCCCAGGCTGGCCAATCGTCCACTCCCATTATATTTTCTAGGACAGGTTGAAGATAAAAGTGAAATCTAACCTGCAACCATGCAGATAGGTTCCAGTTCAGTAGAGGTGGAGAACGCCCTAAAGTTTCTGGCTTCGTTTTACCTACAGATCAATGCTCTTCCACCGGAAACAAGGGCCTTGCAAAAAGACACTGCCCGAACGGCTTCCTTAACCTTGGACCAACGCGCTTCCAGTATTCTTAATAAGTGACTGGGTACAAATAAAAAAAGTTCACCTTTAGCCTCATGGTGCCAGGTCCAACAGAGGAAACGCAGGGATAAAAGGGGGTAGAGTCCACTCTGGATTATAGGCAAGTTGAGAAGGAGCGGCGTGTGCCAATCACAGATTGTTCTACCCAGTCTGCTGATGACACAAATGCCCTCTATGGTGTTCCCGGGCCTCATGACACACTTCCTCAACTCTAACGCATCTCAATGTGTATGTAAGAGACCATGGCATATCTGCTGTTTAAAACACATTGCACAGTCTCCTCAGAGACTCTCAAAAATTGCCAGCGCTGACTGTATTTCAAGTCATCACGGCGGGGTATTGGGAAAAGTTTTCAATTAGCAATAATCACGCCTCGGGTGGACCTCATTGGCTACGATACTGCCACTGCGCAAAGCTAATCAAAACAGTGTCTGCCAACATCTACCCTTTCTTGGAGGAGGATTTGACATTGAGGTGAGACACATAAGTGTCATCCAGTGGGCCGCTGAGCATTCTGGGACTTGGCATGCTAATGAGACCGAGAAACAATGCCTAAGTGGCCATTGTTTATCCACTGAATAGTGTCAGTATTTGAAAGGACTAAGGAGAATCTAAAGGGACAGGGCCCTAGATGTCAAGATGGGTTTCTCCCACAGCAGTCCTGAATGGCCACTGGGAGCGTATGTGTTTGAACAGCTATACTGCTGAAAAAAGGCCAAGGTGGAAGGATTTGGGCCCTTTGTTGAAAGCTCGCTAGATAACATGCCTAAACTGGAGCCCAGGTAAGCTGCATTAGACAAGGGTTGTTGGTCAAGCAATCACCTTCAGCCCCCTTTCTTTCTGGCGCAGATTCCAAGGGGGAAGCTTATGTCCCCTAGGACATTTCAACTCTCTGGGCCAGTGAGCATTAGGGCAGATGTGCATAAAGACTGTCTGATCAGCAGCTCAAAGACCTCACAGGTAGGTGACAGCCACCGCCCGAACAGGGACTTGAACCCTGGACCCTCAGATTAAAAGTCTGATGCTCTACCGACTGAGCTATCCGGGCTCTGAAATCTGCCACTCCACAGCGGTCCAAGCTGCTTGAATATTGACATCTCTATTGGAAAAAGACCACTCGGCAAAGGGGGCCGAGTGCCTGGAAGCACAAGTGTTTGGCTTGCCCAGGCTGGCCAATCGTCCACTCCCATTATATTTTCTAGGACAGGTTGAAGATAAAAGTGAAATCTAACCTGCAACCATGCAGATAGGTTCCAGTTCAGTAGAGGTGGAGAACGCCCTAAAGTTTCTGGCTTCGTTTTACCTACAGATCAATGCTCTTCCACCGGAAACAAGGGCCTTGCAAAAAGACACTGCCCGAACGGCTTCCTTAACCTTGGACCAACGCGCTTCCAGTATTCTTAATAAGTGACTGGGTACAAATAAAAAAAGTTCACCTTTAGCCTCATGGTGCCAGGTCCAACAGAGGAAATGCAGGGATAAAAGGGGGTAGAGTCCACTCTGGATTATAGGCAAGTTGAGAAGGAGCGGCGTGTGCCAATCACAGATTGTTCTACCCAGTCTGCTGATGACACAAATGCCCTCTATGGTGTTCCCGGGCCTCATGACACACTTCCTCAACTCTAACGCATCTCAATGTGTATGTAAGAGACCATGGCATATCTGCTGTTTAAAACACATTGCACAGTCTCCTCAGAGACTCTCAAAAATTGCCAGCGCTGACTGTATTTCATGTCATCACGGCGGGGTATTGGGAAAAGTTTTCAATTAGCAATAATCACGCCTCGGGTGGACCTCATTGGCTACGATACTGCCACTGCGCAAAGCTAATCAAAACAGTGTCTGCCAACATCTACCCTTTCTTGGAGGAGGATTTGACATTGAGGTGAGACACATAAGTGTCATCCAGTGGGCCGCTGAGCATTCTGGGACTTGGCATGCTAATGAGACCGAGAAACAATGCCTAAGTGGCCATTGTTTATCCACTGAATAGTGTCAGTATTTGAAAGGACTAAGGAGAATCTAAAGGGACAGGGCCCTAGATGTCAAGATGGGTTTCTCCCACAGCAGTCCTGAATGGCCACTGGGAGCGTATGTGTTTGAACAGCTATACTGCTGAAAAAAGGCCAAGGTGGAAGGATTTGGGCCCTTTGTTGAAAGCTCGCTAGATAACATGCCTAAACTGGAGCCCAGGTAAGCTGCATTAGACAAGGGTTGTTGGTCAAGCAATCACCTTCAGCCCCCTTTCTTTCTGGCGCAGATTCCAAGGGGGAAGCTTATGTCCCCTAGGACATTTCAACTCTCTGGGCCAGTGAGCATTAGGGCAGATGTGCATAAAGACTGTCTGATCAGCAGCTCAAAGACCTCACAGGTAGGTGACAGCCACCGCCTGAACAGGGACTTGAACCCTGGACCCTCAGATTAAAAGTCTGATGCTCTACCGACTGAGCTATCCGTGCTCTGAAATCTGCCACTCCACAGCGGTCCAAGCTGCTTGAATATTGACATCTCTATTGGAAAAAGACCACTCGGCAAAGGGGGCCGAGTGCCTGGAAGCACAAGTGTTTGGCTTGCCCAGGCTGGCCAATCGTCCACTCCCATTATATTTTCTAGGACAGGTTGAAGATAAAAGTGAAATCTAACCTGCAACCATGCAGATAGGTTCCAGTTCAGTAGAGGTGGAGAACGCCCTAAAGTTTCTGGCTTCGTTTTACCTACAGACCAATGCTCTTCCACCGGAAACAAGGGCCTTGCAAAAAGACACTGCCCGAACGGCTTCCTTAACCTTGGACCAACGCGCTTCCAGTATTCTTAATAAGTGACTGGGTACAAATAAAAAAAGTTCACCTTTAGCCTCATGGTGCCAGGTCTAACAGAGGAAACGCAGGGATAAAAGGGGGTAGAGTCCACTCTGGATTATAGGCAAGTTGAGAAGGAGCGGCGTGTGCCAATCACAGATTGTTCTACCCAGTCTGCTGATGACACAAATGCCCTCTATGGTGTTCCCGGGCCTCATGACACACTTCCTCAACTCTAACGCATCTCAATGTGTATGTAAGAGACCATGGCATATCTGCTGTTTAAAACACATTGCACAGTCTCCTCAGAGACTCTCAAAAATTGCCAGCGCTGACTGTATTTCAAGTCATCACGGCGGGGTATTGGGAAAAGTTTTCAATTAGCAATAATAATCACGCCTCGGGTGGACCTCATTGGCTACGATACTGCTACTGCGCAAAGCTAATCAAAACAGTGTCTGCCAACATCTACCCTTTCTTGGAGGAGGATTTGACATTGAGGTGAGACACATAAGTGTCATCCAGTGGGCCGCTGAGCATTCTGGGACTTGGCATGCTAATGAGACCGAGAAACAATGCCTAAGTGGCCATTGTTTATCCACTGAATAGTGTCAGTATTTGAAAGGACTAAGGAGAATCTAAAGGGACAGGGCCCTAGATGTCAAGATGGGTTTCTCCCACAGCAGTCCTGAATGGCCACTGGGAGCGTATGTGTTTGAACAACTATACTGCTGAAAAAAGGCCAAGGTGGAAGGATTTGGGCCCTTTGTTGAACGCTCGCTAGATAACATGCCTAAACTGGAGCCCAGGTAAGCTGCATTAGACAAGGGTTGTTGGTCAAGCAATCACCTTCAGCCACCTTTCTTTCTGGCGCAGATTCCAAGGGGGAAGCTTATGTCCCCTAGGACATTTCAACTCTCTGGGCCAGTGAGCATTAGGGCAGATGTGCATAAAGACTGTCTGATCAGCAGCTCAAAGACCTCACAGGTAGGTGACAGCCAACACCCGAACAGGGACTTGAACCCTGGACCCTCAGATTAAAAGTCTGATGCTCTACCGACTGAGCTATCCGGGCTCTGAAATCTGCCACTCCACAGCGGTCCAAGCTGCTTGAATATTGACATCTCTATTGGAAAAAGACCACTCGGCAAAGGGGGCCGAGTGCCTGGAAGCACAAGTGTTTGGCTTGCCCAGGCTGGCCAATCGTCCACTCCAATTATATTTTCTAGGACAGGTTGAAGATAAAAGTGAAATCTAACCTGCAACCATGCAGATAGGTTCCAGTTCAGTAGAGGTGGAGAACGCCCTAAAGTTTCTGGCTTCGTTTTACCTACAGATCAATGCTCTTCCACCGGAAACAAGGGCCTTGCAAAAAGACACTGCCCGAACGGCTTCCTTAACCTTGGACCAACGCGCTTCCAGTATTCTTAATAAGTGACTGGGTACAAATAAAAAAAGTTCACCTTTAGCCTCATGGTGCCAGGTCTAACAGAGGAAACGCAGGGATAAAAGGGGGTAGAGTCCACTCTGGATTATAGGCAAGTTGAGAAGGAGCGGCGTGTGCCAATCACAGATTGTTCTACCCAGTCTGCTGATGACACAAATGCCCTCTATGGTGTTCCCGGGCCTCATGACACACTTCCTCAACTCTAACGCATCTCAATGTGTATGTAAGAGACCATGGCATATCTGCTGTTTAAAACACATTGCACAGTCTCCTCAGAGACTCTCAAAAATTGCCAGCGCTGACTGTATTTCAAGTCATCACGGCAGGGTATTGGGAAAAGTTTTCAATTAGCAATAATCACGCCTCGGGTGGACCTCATTGGCTACGATACTGCCACTGCGCAAAGCTAATCAAAACAGTGTCTGCCAACATCTACCCTTTCTTGGAGGAGGATTTGACTTTGAGGTGAGACACATAAGTGTCATCCAGTGGGCCGCTGAGCATTCTGGGACTTGGCATGCTAATGAGACCGAGAAACAATGCCTAAGTGGCCATTGTTTATCCACTGAATAGTGTCAGTATTTGAAAGGACTAAGGAGAATCTAAAGGGACAGGGCCCTAGATGTCAAGATGGGTTTCTCCCACAGCAGTCCTGAATGGCCACTGGGAGCGTATGTGTTTGAACAGCTATACTGCTGAAAAAAGGCCAAGGTGGAAGGATTTGGGCCCTTTGTTGAACGCTCGCTAGATAACATGCCTAAACTGGAGCCCAGGTAAGCTGCATTAGACAAGGGTTGTTGGTCAAGCAATCACCTTCAGCCACCTTTCTTTCTGGCGCAGATTCCAAGGGGGAAGCTTATGTCCCCTAGGACATTTCAACTCTCTGGGCCAGTGAGCATTAGGGCAGATGTGCATAAAGACTGTCTGATCAGCAGCTCAAAGACCTCACAGGTAGGTGACAGCCAACACCCAAACAGGGACTTGAACCCTGGACCCTCAGATTATTAGTCTGATGCTCTACCGACTGAGCTATCCGGGCTCTGAAATCTGCTACTCCACAGCGGTCCAAGCTGCTTGAATATTGACATCTCTATTGGAAAAAGACCACTCGGCAAAGGGGGCCGAGTGCCTGGAAGCACAAGTGTTTGGCTTGCCCAGGCTGGCCAATCGTCCACTCCAATTATATTTTCTAGGACAGGTTGAAGATAAAAGTGAAATCTAACCTGCAACCATGCAGATAGGTTCCAGTTCAGTAGAGGTGGAGAACGCCCTAAAGTTTCTGGCTTCGTTTTACCTACAGATCAATGCTCTTCCACCGGGAACAAGGGCCTTGCAAAAAGACACTGCCCGAACGGCTTCCTTAACCTTGGACCAACGCGCTTCCAGTATTCTTAATAAGTGACTGGGTACAAATAAAAAAAGTTCACCTTTAGCCTCATGGTGCCAGGTCCAACAGAGGAAACGCAGGGATAAAAGGGGGTAGAGTCCACTCTGGATTATAGGCAAGTTGAGAAGGAGCGGCGTGTGCCAATCACAGATTGTTCTACCCAGTCTGCTGATGACACAAATGCCCTCTATGGTGTTCCCGGGCCTCATGACACACTTCCTCAACTCTAACGCATCTCAATGTGTATGTAAGAGACCATGGCATATCTGCTGTTTAAAACACATTGCACAGTCTCCTCAGAGACTCTCAAAAATTGCCAGCGCTGACTGTATTTCAAGTCATCACGGCGGGGTATTGGGAAAAGTTTTCAATTAGCAATAATCACGCCTCGGGTGGACCTCATTGGCTACGATACTGCCACTGCGCAAAGCTAATCAAAACAGTGTCTGCCAACATCTACCCTTTCTTGGAGGAGGATTTGACATTGAGGTGAGACACATAAGTGTCATCCAGTGGGCCGCTGAGCATTCTGGGACTTGGCATGCTAATGAGACCGAGAAACAATGCCTAAGTGGCCATTGTTTATCCACTGAATAGTGTCAGTATTTGAAAGGACTAAGGAGAATCTAAAGGGACAGGGCCCTAGATGTCAAGATGGGTTTCTCCCACAGCAGTCCTGAATGGCCACTGGGAGCGTATGTGTTTGAACAGCTATACTGCTGAAAAAAGGCCAAGGTGGAAGGATTTGGGCCCTTTGTTGAAAGCTCGCTAGATAACATGCCTAAACTGGAGCCCAGGTAAGCTGCATTAGACAAGGGTTGTTGGTCAAGCAATCACCTTCAGCCACCTTTCTTTCTGGCGCAGATTCCAAGGGGGAAGCTTATGTCCCCTAGGACATTTCAACTCTCTGGGCCAGTGAGCATTAGGGCAGATGTGCATAAAGACTGTATGATCAGCAGCTCAAAGACCTCACAGGTAGGTGACAGCCACCGCCCGAACAGGGACTTGAACCCTGGACCCTCAGATTAAAAGTCTGATGCTCTACCGACTGAGCTATCCGGGCTCTGAAATCTGCCACTCCACAGCGGTCCAAGCTGCTTGAATATTGACATCTCTATTGGAAAAAGACCACTCGGCAAAGGGGGCCGGGTGCCTGGAAGCACAAGTGTTTGGCTTGCCCAGGCTGGCCAATCGTCCACTCCCATTATATTTTCTAGGACAGGTTGAAGATAAAAGTGAAATCTAACCTGCAACCATGCAGATAGGTTCCAGTTCAGTAGAGGTGGAGAACGCCCTAAAGTTTCTGGCTTCGTTTTACCTACAGATCAATGCTCTTCCACCGGAAACAAGGGCCTTGCAAAAAGACACCGAACGGCTTCCTTAACCTTGGACCAACGCGCTTCCAGTATTCTTAATAAGTGACTGGGTACAAATAAAAAAAGTTCACCTTTAGCCTCATGGTGCCAGGTCCAACAGAGGAAACGCAGGGATAAAAGGGGGTAGAGTCCACTCTGGATTATAGGCAAGTTGAGAAGGAGCGGCGTGTGCCAATCACAGATTGTTCTACCCAGTCTGCTGATGACACAAATGCCCTCTATGGTGTTCCCGGGCCTCATGACACACTTCCTCAACTCTAACTTCCTCACAGGTAGGTGACAGCCACCGCCCGAACAGGGACTTGAACCCTGGACCCTCAGATTAAAAGTCTGATGCTCTACCGACTGAGCTAACCGGGCTCTGAAATCTGCCACTCCACAGCGGTCCAAGCTGCTTGAATATTGACATCTCTATTGGAAAAAGACCACTCGGCAAAGGGGGCCGAGTGCCTGGAAGCACAAGTGTTTGGCTTGCCCAGGCTGGCCAATCGTCCACTCCCATTATATTTTCTAGGACAGGTTGAAGATAAAAGTGAAATCTAACCTGTAACCATGCAGATAGGTTCCAGTTCAGTAGAGGTGGAGAACGCCCTAAAGTTTCTGGCTTCGTTTTACCTACAGATCAATGCTCTTCCACCGGAAACAAGAGCCTTGCAAAAAGACACTGCCCGAACGGCTTCCTTAACCTTGGACCAACGCGCTTAGTATTCTTAATAAGTGACTGGGTACAAATAAAAAAAGTTCACCTTTAGCCTCATGGTGCCAGGTCCAACAGAGGAAACGCAGGGATAAAAGGGGGTAGAGTCCACTCTGGATTATAGGCAAGTTGAGAAGGAGCGGCGTGTGCCAATCACAGATTGTTCTACCCAGTCTGCTGATGACACAAATGCCCTCTATGGTGTTCCCGGGCCTCATGACACACTTCCTCAACTCTAACGCATCTCAATGTGTATGTAAGAGACCATGGCATATCTGCTGTTTAAAACACATTGCACAGTCTCCTCAGAGACTCTCAAAAATTGCCAGCGCTGACTGTATTTCAAGTCATCACGGCGGGGTATTGGGAAAAGTTTTCAATTAGCAATAATCACGCCTCGGGTGGACCTCATTGGCTACGATACTGCCACTGCGCAGAGCTAATCAAAACAGTGTCTGCCAACATCTACCCTTTCTTGGAGGAGGATTTGACATTGAGGTGAGACACATAAGTGTCATCCAGTGGGCCGCTGAGCATTCTGGGACTTGGCATGCTAATGAGACCGAGAAACAATGCCTAAGTGGCCATTGTTTATCCACTGAATAGTGTCAGTATTTGAAAGGACTAAGGAGAATCTAAAGGGACAGGGCCCTAGATGTCAAGATGGGTTTCTCCCACAGCAGTCCTGAATGGCCACTGGGAGCGTATGTGTTTGAACAGCTATACTGCTGAAAAAAGGCCAAGGTGGAAGGATTTGGGCCCTTTGTTGAAAGCTCGCTAGATAACATGCCTAAACTGGAGCCCGGGTAAGCTGCATTAGACAAGGGTTGTTGGTCAAGCAATCACCTTCAGCCACCTTTCTTTCTGGCGCAGATTCCAAGGGGGAAGCTTATGTCCCCTAGGACATTTCAACTCTCTGGGCCAGTGAGCATTAGGGCAGATGTGCATAAAGACTGTCTGATCAGCAGCTCAAAGACCTCACAGGTAGGTGACAGCCACCGCCCGAACAGGGACTTGAACCCTGGACCCTCAGATTAAAAGTCTGATGCTCTACCGACTGAGCTATCCGGGCTCTGAAATCTGCCACTCCACAGCGGTCCAAGCTGCTTGAATATTGACATCTCTATTGGAAAAAGACCACTCGGCAAAGGGGGCCGAGTGCCTGGAAGCACAAGTGTTTGGCTTGCCCAGGCTGGCCAATCGTCCACTCCCATTATATTTTCTAGGACAGGTTGAAGATAAAAGTGAAATCTAACCTGTAACCATGCAGATAGGTTCCAGTTCAGTAGAGGTGGAGAACGCCCTAAAGTTTCTGGCTTCGTTTTACCTACAGATCAATGCTCTTCCACCGGAAACAAGGGCCTTGCAAAAAGACACTGCCCGAACGGCTTCCTTAACCTTGGACCAACGCGCTTCCAGTATTCTTAATAAGTGACTGGGTACAAATAAAAAAAGTTCACCTTTAGCCTCATGGTGCCAGGTCCAACAGAGGAAACGCAGGGATAAAAGGGGGTAGAGTCCACTCTGGATTATAGGCAAGTTGAGAAGGAGCGGCGTGTGCCAATCACAGATTGTTCTACCCAGTCTGCTGATGACACAAATGCCCTCTATGGTGTTCCCGGGCCTCATGACACACTTCCTCAACTCTAACGCATCTCAATGTGTATGTAAGAGACCATGGCATATCTGCTGTTTAAAACACATTGCACAGTCTCCTCAGAGACTCTCAAAAATTGCCAGCGCTGACTGTATTTCAAGTCATCACGGCGGGGTATTGGGAAAAGTTTTCAATTAGCAATAATCACGCCTCGGGTGGACCTCATTGGCTACGATACTGCCACTGCGCAAAGCTAATCAAAACAGTGTCTGCCAACATCTACCTTTTCTTGGAGGAGGATTTGACATTGAGGTGAGACACATAAGTGTCATCCAGTGGGCCGCTGAGCATTCTGGGACTTGGCATGCTAATGAGACCGAGAAACAATGCCTAAGTGGCCATTGTTTATCCACTGAATAGTGTCAGTATTTGAAAGGACTAAGGAGAATCTAAAGGGACAGGGCCCTAGATGTCAAGATGGGTTTCTCCCACAGCAGTCCTGAATGGCCACTGGGAGCGTATGTGTTTGAACAGCTATACTGCTGAAAAAAAGCCAAGGTGGAAGGATTTGGGCCCTTTGTTGAAAGCTCGCTAGATAACATGCCTAAACTGGAGCCCAGGTAAGCTGCATTAGACAAGGGTTGTTGGTCAAGCAATCACCTTCAGCCACCTTTCTTTCTGGCGCAGATTCCAAGGGGGAAGCTTATGTCCCCTAGGACATTTCAACTCTCTGGCCAGTGAGCATTAGGGCAGATGTGCATGAAGACTGTCTGATCAGCAGCTCAAAGACCTCACAGGTAGGTGACAGCCACCGCCCGAACAGGGACTTGAACCCTGGACCCTCAGATTAAAAGTCTGATGCTCTACCGACTGAGCTATCCAGGCTCTGAAACCTGCCACCCCACAGCGGTCCAAGCTGCTTGAATATTTACATCTCTATTGGAAAAAGACCACTCGGCAAAGGGGGCCGAGTGCCTGGAAGCACAAGTGTTTGGCTTGCCCAGGCTGGCCAATCGTCCACTCCCATTATATTTTCTAGGACAGGTTGAAGATGAAAGTGAAATCTAACCTGCAACCATGCAGATAGGTTCCAGTTCAGTAGAGGTGGAGAACGCCCTAAAGTTTCTGGCTTCGTATTACCTACAGATCAATGCTCTTCCACCGGAAACAAGGGCCTTGCAAAAAGACACTGCCCGAACGGCTTCCTTAACCTTGGACCAACGCGCTTCCAGTATTCTTAATAAGTGACTGGGTACAAATAAAAAAAGTTCACCTTTAGCCTCATGGTGCCAGGTCCAACAGAGGAAACGCAGGGATAAAAGGGGGTAGAGTCCACTCTGGATTATAGGCAAGTTGAGAAGGAGCGGCGTGTGCCAATCACAGATTGTTCTACCCAGTCTGCTGATGACACAAATGCCCTCTATGGTGTTCCCGGGCCTCATGACACACTTCCTCAACTCTAACGCATCTCAATGTGTATGTAAGAGACCATGGCATATCTGCTGTTTAAAACACATTGCACAGTCTCCTCAGAGACTCTCAAAAATTGCCAGCGCTGACTGTATTTCAAGTCATCACGGCGGGGTATTGGGAAAAGTTTTCAATTAGCAATAATCACGCCTCGGGTGGACCTCATTGGCTACGATACTGCCACTGCGCAAAGCTAATCAAAACAGTGTCTGCCAACATCTACCCTTTCTTGGAGGAGGATTTGACATTGAGGTGAGACACATAAGTGTCATCCAGTGGGCCGCTGAGCATTCTGGGACTTGGCATGCTAATGAGACCGAGAAACAATGCCTAAGTGGCCATTGTTTATCCACTGAATAGTGTCAGTATTTGAAAGGACTAAGGAGAATCTAAAGGGACAGGGCCCTAGATGTCAAGATGGGTTTCTCCCACAGCAGTCCTGAATGGCCACTGGGAGCGTATGTGTTTGAACAGCTATACTGCTGAAAAAAGGCCAAGGTGGAAGGATTTGGGCCCTTTGTTGAAAGCTCGCTAGATAACATGCCTAAAATGGAGCCCAGGTAAGCTGCATTAGACAAGGGTTGTTGGTCAAGCAATCACCTTCAGCCCCCTTTCTTTCTGGCGCAGATTCCAAGGGGGAAGCTTATGTCCCCTAGGACATTTCAACTCTCTGGGCCAGTGAGCATTAGGGCAGATGTGCATAAAGACTGTCTGATCAGCAGCTCAAAGACCTCACAGGTAGGTGACAGCCACCGCCCGAACAGGGACTTGAACCCTGGACCCTCAGATTAAAAGTCTGATGCTCTACCGACTGAGCTATCCGGGCTCTGAAATCTGCCACTCCACAGCGGTCCAAGCTGCTTGAATATTGACATCTCTATTGGAAAAAGACCACTCGGCAAAGGGGGCCGAGTGTTTGGAAGCACAAGTGTTTGGCTTGCCCAGGCTGGCCAATCGTCCACTCCCATTATATTTTCTAGGACAGGTTGAAGATAAAAGTGAAATCTAACCTGCAACCATGCAGATAGGTTCCAGTTCAGTAGAGGTGGAGAACGCCCTAAAGTTTCTGGCTTCGTATTACCTACAGATCAATGCTCTTCCACCGGAAACAAGGGCCTTGCAAAAAGACACTGCCCGAACGGCTTCCTTAACCTTGGACCAACGCGCTTCCAGTATTCTTAATAAGTGACTGGGTACAAATAAAAAAAGTTCACCTTTAGCCTCATGGTGCCAGGTCCAACAGAGGAAACGCAGGGATAAAAGGGGGTAGAGTCCACTCTGGATTATAGGCAAGTTGAGAAGGAGCGGCGTGTGCCAATCACAGATTGTTCTACCCAGTCTGCTGATGACACAAATGCCCTCTATGGTGTTCCCGGGCCTCATGACACACTTCCTCAACTCTAACGCATCTCAATGTGTATGTAAGAGACCATGGCATATCTGCTGTTTAAAACACATTGCAGAGTCTCCTCAGAGACTCTCAAAAATTGCCAGCGCTGACTGTATTTCAAGTCATCACGGCGGGGTATTGGGAAAAGTTTTCAATTAGCAATAATCACGCCTCGGGTGGACCTCATTGGCTACGATACTGCCACTGCGCAAAGCTAATCAAAACAGTGTCTGCCAACATCTACCTTTTCTTGGAGGAGGATTTGACATTGAGGTGAGACACATAAGTGTCATCCAGTGGGCCGCTGAGCATTCTGGGACTTGGCATGCTAATGAGACCGAGAAACAATGCCTAAGTGGCCATTGTTTATCCACTGAATAGTGTCAGTATTTGAAAGGACTAAGGAGAATCTAAAGGGACAGGGCCCTAGATGTCAAGATGGGTTTCTCCCACAGCAGTCCTGAATGGCCACTGGGAGCGTATGTGTTTGAACAGCTATACTGCTGAAAAAAAGCCAAGGTGGAAGGATTTGGGCCCTTTGTTGAAAGCTCGCTAGATAACATGCCTAAACTGGAGCCCAGGTAAGCTGCATTAGACAAGGGTTGTTGGTCAAGCAATCACCTTCAGCCACCTTTCTTTCTGGCGCAGATTCCAAGGGGGAAGCTTATGTCCCCTAGGACATTTCAACTCTCTGGGCCAGTGAGCATTAGGGCAGATGTGCATGAAGACTGTCTGATCAGCAGCTCAAAGATCTCACAGGTAGGTGACAGCCACCGCCCGAACAGGGACTTGAACCCTGGACCCTCAGATTAAAAGTCTGATGCTCTACCGACTGAGCTATCCGGGCTCTGAAACCTGCCACTCCACAGCGGTCCAAGCTGCTTGAATATTTACATCTCTATTGGAAAAAGACCACTCGGCAAAGGGGGCCGAGTGCCTGGAAGCACAAGTGTTTGGCTTGCCCAGGCTGGCCAATCGTCCACTCCCATTATATTTTCTAGGACAGGTTGAAGATGAAAGTGAAATCTAACCTGCAACCATGCAGATAGGTTCCAGTTCAGTAGAGGTGGAGAACGCCCTAAAGTTTCTGGCTTCGTATTACCTACAGATCAATGCTCTTCCACCGGAAACAAGGGCCTTGCAAAAAGACACTGCCCGAACGGCTTCCTTAACCTTGGACCAACGCGCTTCCAGTATTCTTAATAAGTGACTGGGTACAAATAAAAAAAGTTCACCTTTAGCCTCATGGTGCCAGGTCCAACAGAGGAAACGCAGGGATAAAAGGGGGTAGAGTCCACTCTGGATTATAGGCAAGTTGAGAAGGAGCGGCGTGTGCCAATCACAGATTGTTCTACCCAGTCTGCTGATGACACAAATGCCCTCTATGGTGTTCCCGGGCCTCATGACACACTTCCTCAACTCTAACGCATCTCAATGTGTATGTAAGAGACCATGGCATATCTGCTGTTTAAAACACATTGCACAGTCTCCTCAGAGACTCTCAAAAATTGCCAGCGCTGACTGTATTTCAAGTCATCACGGCGGGGTATTGGGAAAAGTTTTCAATTAGCAATAATCACGCCTCGGGTGGACCTCATTGGCTACGATACTGCCACTGCGCAAAGCTAATCAAAACAGTGTCTGCCAACATCTACCCTTTCTTGGAGGAGGATTTGACATTGAGGTGAGACACATAAGTGTCATCCAGTGGGCCGCTGAGCATTCTGGGACTTGGCATGCTAATGAGACCGAGAAACAATGCCTAAGTGGCCATTGTTTATCCACTGAATAGTGTCAGTATTTGAAAGGACTAAGGAGAATCTAAAGGGACAGGGCCCTAGATGTCAAGATGGGTTTCTCCCACAGCAGTCCTGAATGGCCACTGGGAGCGTATGTGTTTGAACAGCTATACTGCTGAAAAAAGGCCAAGGTGGAAGGATTTGGGCCCTTTGTTGAAAGCTCGCTAGATAACATGCCTAAACTGGAGCCCAGGTAAGCTGCATTAGACAAGGGTTGTTGGTCAAGCAATCACCTTCAGCCACCTTTCTTTCTGGCGCAGATTCCAAGGGGGAAGCTTATGTCCCCTAGGACATTTCAACTCTCTGGGCCAGTGAGCATTAGGGCAGATGTGCATAAAGACTGTCTGATCAGCAGCTCAAAGACCTCACAGGTAGGTGACAGCCACCGCCCGAACAGGGACTTAAACCCTGGACCCTCAGATTAAAAGTCTGATGCTCTACCGACTGAGCTATCCGGGCTCTGAAATCTGCCACTCCACAGCGGTCCAAGCTGCTTGAATATTGACATCTCTATTGGAAAAAGACCACTCGGCAAAGGGGGCCGAGTGCCTGGAAGCACAAGTGTTTGGCTTGCCCAGGCTGGCCAATCGTCCACTCCCATTATATTTTCTAGGACAGGTTGAAGATAAAAGTGAAATCTAACCTGCAACCATGCAGATAGGTTCCAGTTCAGTAGAGGTGGAGAACGCCCTAAAGTTTCTGGCTTCGTTTTACCTACAGATCAATGCTCTTCCACCGGAAACAAGGGCCTTGCAAAAAGACACTGCCCGAACGGCTTCCTTAACCTTGGAC
This sequence comes from Pelophylax lessonae, assembly GCF_965119305.1. Lineage (NCBI taxonomy): Eukaryota > Metazoa > Chordata > Amphibia > Anura > Ranidae > Pelophylax > Pelophylax lessonae. Next base: position 596,925,121 of record NC_138771.1, read on the forward strand.
CAACGCGCTTCCAGTATTCTTAATAAGTGACTGGGTACAAATAAAAAAAGTTCACCTTTAGCCTCATGGTGCCAGGTCCAACAGAGGAAACGCAGGGATAAAAGGGGGTAGAGTCCACTCTGGATTATAGGCAAGTTGAGAAGGAGCGGCGTGTGCCAATCACAGATTGTTCTACCCAGTCTGCTGATGACACAAATGCCCTCTATGGTGTTCCCGGGCCTCATGACACACTTCCTCAACTCTAACGCATCTCAATGTGTATGTAAGAGACCATGGCATATCTGCTGTTTAAAACACATTGCACAGTCTCCTCAGAGACTCTCAAAAATTGCCAGCGCTGACTGTATTTCAAGTCATCACGGCGGGGTATTGGGAAAAGTTTTCAATTAGCAATAATCACGCCTCGGGTGGACCTCATTGGCTACGATACTGCCACTGCGCAAAGCTAATCAAAACAGTGTCTGCCAACATCTACCCTTTCTTGGAGGAGGATTTGACATTGAGGTGAGACACATAAATGTCATCCAGTGGGCCGCTGAGCATTCTGGGACTTGGCATGCTAATGAGACCGAGAAACAATGCCTAAGTGGCCATTGTTTATCCACTGAATAGTGTCAGTATTTGAAAGGACTAAGGAGAATCTAAAGGGACAGGGCCCTAGATGTCAAGATGGGTTTCTCCCACAGCAGTCCTGAATGGCCACTGGGAGCGTATGTGTTTGAACAGCTATACTGCTGAAAAAAGGCCAAGGTGGAAGGATTTGGGCCCTTTGTTGAAAGCTCGCTAGATAACATGCCTAAACTGGAGCCCAGGTAAGCTGCATTAGACAAGGGTTGTTGGTCAAGCAATCACCTTCAGCCACCTTTCTTTCTGGCGCAGATTCCAAGGGTAAGCTTATGTCCCCTAGGACATTTCAACTCTCTGGGCCAGTGAGCATTAGGGCAGATGTGCATAAAGACTGTCTGATCAGCAGCTCAAAGACCTCACAGGTAGGTGACAGCCACCGCCCGAACAGGGACTTGAACCCTGGACCCTCAGATTAAAAGTCTGATGCTCTACCGACTGAGCTATCCGGGCTCTGAAATCTGCCACTCCACAGCGGTCCAAGCTGCTTGAATATTGACATCTCTATTGGAAAAAGACCACTCGGCAAAGGGGGCCGAGTGCCTGGAAGCACAAGTGTTTGGCTTGCCCAGGCTGGCCAATCGTCCACTCCCATTATATTTTCTAGGACAGGTTGAAGATAAAAGTGAAATCTAACCTGCAACCATGCAGATAGGTTCCAGTTCAGTAGAGGTGGAGAACGCCCTAAAGTTTCTGGCTTCGTTTTACCTACAGATCAATGCTCTTCCACCGGAAACAAGGGCCTTGCAAAAAGACACTGCCCGAACGGCTTCCTTAACCTTGGACCAACGCGCTTCCAGTATTCTTAATAAGTGACTGGGTACAAATAAAAAAAGTTCACCTTTAGCCTCATGGTGCCAGGTCCAACAGAGGAAACGCAGGGATAAAAGGGGGTAGAGTCCACTCTGGATTATAGGCAAGTTGAGAAGGAGCGGCGTGTGCCAATCACAGATTGTTCTACCCAGTCTGCTGATGACACAAATGCCCTCTATGGTGTTCCCGGGCCTCATGACACACTTCTTCAACCCTAACGCATCTCAATGTGTATGTAAGAGACCATGGCATATCTGCTGTTTAAAACACATTGCACAGTCTCCTCAGAGACTCTCAAAAATTGCCAGCGCTGACTGTATTTCAAGTCATCACGGCGGGGTATTGGGAAAAGTTTTCAATTAGCAATAATCACGCCTCGGGTGGACCTCATTGGCTACGATACTGCCACTGCGCAAAGCTAATCAAAACAGTGTCTGCCAACATCTACCCTTTCTTGGAGGAGGATTTGACATTGAGGTGAGACACATAAGTGTCATCCAGTGGGCCGCTGAGCATTCTGGGACTTGGCATGCTAATGAGACCGAGAAACAATGCCTAAGTGGCCATTGTTTATCCACTGAATAGTGTCAGTATTTGAAAGGACTAAGGAGAATCTAAAGGGACAGGGCCCTAGATGTCAAGATGGGTTTCTCCCACAGCAGTCCTGAATGGCCACTGGGAGCGTATGTGTTTGAACAGCTATACTGCTGAAAAAAGGCCAAGGTGGAAGGATTTGGGCCCTTTGTTGAAAGCTCGCTAGATAACATGCCTAAACTGGAGCCCAGGTAAGCTGCATTAGACAAGGGTTGTTGGTCAAGCAATCACCTTCAGCCACCTTTCTTTCTGGCGCAGATTCCAAGGGTAAGCTTATGTCCCCTAGGACATTTCAACTCTCTGGGCCAGTGAGCATTAGGGCAGATGTGCATAAAGACTGTCTGATCAGCAGCTCAAAGACCTCACAGGTAGGTGACAGCCACCGCCCGAACAGGGACTTGAACCCTGGACCCTCAGATTAAAAGTCTGATGCTCTACCGACTGAGCTATCCGGGCTCTGAAATCTGCCACTCCACAGCGGTCCAAGCTGCTTGAATATTGACATCTCTATTGGAAAAAGACCACTCGGCAAAGGGGGCCGAGTGCCTGGAAGCACAAGTGTTTGGCTTGCCCAGGCTGGCCAATCGTCCACTCCCATTATATTTTCTAGGACAGGTTGAAGATAAAAGTGAAATCTAACCTGCAACCATGCAGATAGGTTCCAGTTCAGTAGAGGTGGAGAACGCCCTAAAGTTTCTGGCTTCGTTTTACCTACAGATCAATGCTCTTCCACCGGAAACAAGGGCCTTGCAAAAAGACACTGCCCGAACGGCTTCCTTAACCTTGGACCAACGCGCTTCCAGTATTCTTAATAAGTGACTGGGTACAAATAAAAAAAGTTCACCTTTAGCCTCATGGTGCCAGGTCCAACAGAGGAAACGCAGGGATAAAAGGGGGTAGAGTCCACTCTGGATTATAGGCAAGTTGAGAAGGAGCGGCGTGTGCCAATCACAGATTGTTCTACCCAGTCTGCTGATGACACAAATGCCCTCTATGGTGTTCCCGGGCCTCATGACACACTTCCTCAACTCTAACTCATCTCAATGTGTATGTAAGAGACCATGGCATATCTGCTGTTTAAAACACATTGCACAGTCTCCTCAGAGACTCTCAAAAATTGCCAGCGCTGACTGTATTTCAAGTCATCACGGCGGGGTATTGGGAAAAGTTTTCAATTAGCAATAATCACGCCTCGGGTGGACCTCATTGGCTACGATACTGCCACTGCGCAAAGCTAATCAAAACAGTGTCTGCCAACATCTACCCTTTCTTGGAGGAGGATTTGACATTGAGGTGAGACACATAAATGTCATCCAGTGGGCCGCTGAGCATTCTGGGACTTGGCATGCTAATGAGACCGAGAAACAATGCCTAAGTGGCCATTGTTTATCCACTGAATAGTGTCAGTATTTGAAAGGACTAAGGAGAATCTAAAGGGACAGGGCCCTAGATGTCAAGATGGGTTTCTCCCACAGCAGTCCTGAATGGCCACTGGGAGCGTATGTGTTTGAACAGCTATACTGCTGAAAAAAGGCCAAGGTGGAAGGATTTGGGCCCTTTGTTGAAAGCTCGCTAGATAACATGCCTAAACTGGAGCCCAGGTAAGCTGCATTAGACAAGGGTTGTTGGTCAAGCAATCACCTTCAGCCACCTTTCTTTCTGGCGCAGATTCCAAGGGTAAGCTTATGTCCCCTAGGACATTTCAACTCTCTGGGCCAGTGAGCATTAGGGCAGATGTGCATAAAGACTGTCTGATCAGCAGCTCAAAGACCTCACAGGTAGGTGACAGCCACCGCCCGAACAGGGACTTGAACCCTGGACCCTCAGATTAAAAGTCTGATGCTCTACCGACTGAGCTATCCGGGCTCTGAAACCTGCCACTCCACAGCGGTCCAAGCTGCTTGAATATTGACATCTCTATTGGAAAAAGACCACTCGGCAAAGGGGGCCGAGTGCCTGGAAGCACAAGTGTTTGGCTTGCCCAGGCTGGCCAATCGTCCACTCCCATTATATTTTCTAGGACAGGTTGAAGATAAAAGTGAAATCTAACCTGCAACCATGCAGATAGGTTCCAGTTCAGTAGAGGTGGAGAACGCCCTAAAGTTTCTGGCTTCGTTTTACCTACAGATCAATGCTCTTCCACCGGAAACAAGGGCCTTGCAAAAAGACACTGCCCGAACGGCTTCCTTAACCTTGGACCAACGCGCTTCCAGTATTCTTAATAAGTGACTGGGTACAAATAAAAAAAGTTCACCTTTAGCCTCATGGTGCCAGGTCCAACAGAGGAAACGCAGGGATAAAAGGGGGTAGAGTCCACTCTGGATTATAGGCAAGTTGAGAAGGAGCGGCGTGTGCCAATCACAGATTGTTCTACCCAGTCTGCTGATGACACAAATGCCCTCTATGGTGTTCCCGGGCCTCATGACACACTTCCTCAACTCTAACGCATCTCAATGTGTATGTAAGAGACCATGGCATATCTGCTGTTTAAAACACATTGCACAGTCTCCTCAGAGACTCTCAAAAATTGCCAGCGCTGACTGTATTTCAAGTCATCACGGCGGGGTATTGGGAAAAGTTTTCAATTAGCAATAATCACGCCTCGGGTGGACCTCATTGGCTACGATACTGCCACTGCGCAAAGCTAATCAAAACAGTGTCTGCCAACATCTACCCTTTCTTGGAGGAGGATTTGACATTGAGGTGAGACACATAAGTGTCATCCAGTGGGCCGCTGAGCATTCTGGGACTTGGCATGCTAATGAGACCGAGAAACAATGCCTAAGTGGCCATTGTTTATCCACTGAATAGTGTCAGTATTTGAAAGGACTAAGGAGAATCTAAAGGGACAGGGCCCTAGATGTCAAGATGGGTTTCTCCCACAGCAGTCCTGAATGGCCACTGGGAGCGTATGTGTTTGAACAGCTATACTGCTGAAAAAAGGCCAAGGTGGAAGGATTTGGGCCCTTTGTTGAAAGCTCGCTAGATAACATGCCTAAACTGGAGCCCAGGTAAGCTGCATTAGACAAGGGTTGTTGGTCAAGCAATCACCTTCAGCCACCTTTCTTTCTGGCGCAGATTCCAAGGGGGAAGCTTATGTCCCCTAGGACATTTCAACTCTCTGGGCCAGTGAGCATTAGGGCAGATGTGCATAAAGACTGTCTGATCAGCAGCTCAAAGACCTCACAGGTAGGTGACAGCCACCGCCCGAACAGGGACTTAAACCCTGGACCCTCAGATTAAAAGTCTGATGCTCTACCGACTGAGCTATCCGGGCTCTGAAATCTGCCACTCCACAGCGGTCCAAGCTGCTTGAATATTGACATCTCTATTGGAAAAAGACCACTCGGCAAAGGGGGCCGAGTGCCTGGAAGCACAAGTGTTTGGCTTGCCCAGGCTGGCCAATCGTCCACTCCCATTATATTTTCTAGGACAGGTTGAAGATAAAAGTGAAATCTAACCTGCAACCATGCAGATAGGTTCCAGTTCAGTAGAGGTGGAGAACGCCCTAAAGTTTCTGGCTTCGTTTTACCTACAGATCAATGCTCTTCCACCGGAAACAAGGGCCTTGCAAAAAGACACTGCCCGAACGGCTTCCTTAACCTTGGACCAACGCGCTTCCAGTATTCTTAATAAGTGACTGGGTACAAATAAAAAAAGTTCACCTTTAGCCTCATGGTGCCAGGTCCAACAGAGGAAACGCAGGGATAAAAGGGGGTAGAGTCCACTCTGGATTATAGGCAAGTTGAGAAGGAGCGGCGTGTGCCAATCACAGATTGTTCTACCCAGTCTGCTGATGACACAAATGCCCTCTATGGTGTTCCCGGGCCTCATGACACACTTCCTCAACTCTAACGCATCTCAATGTGTATGTAAGAGACCATGGCATATCTGCTGTTTAAAACACATTGCACAGTCTCCTCAGAGACTCTCAAAAATTGCCAGCGCTGACTGTATTTCAAATCATCACGGCGGGGTATTGGGAAAAGTTTTCAATTAGCAATAATCACGCCTCGGGTGGACCTCATTGGCTACGATACTGCCACTGCGCAAAGCTAATCAAAACAGTGTCTGCCAACATCTACCCTTTCTTGGAGGAGGATTTGACATTGAGGTGAGACACATAAATGTCATCCAGTGGGCCGCTGAGCATTCTGGGACTTGGCATGCTAATGAGACCGAGAAACAATGCCTAAGTGGCCATTGTTTATCCACTGAATAGTGTCAGTATTTGAAAGGACTAAGGAGAATCTAAAGGGACAGGGCCCTAGATGTCAAGATGGGTTTCTCCCACAGCAGTCCTGAATGGCCACTGGGAGCGTATGTGTTTGAACAGCTATACTGCTGAAAAAAGGCCAAGGTGGAAGGATTTGGGCCCTTTGTTGAAAGCTCGCTAGATAACATGCCTAAACTGGAGCCCAGGTAAGCTGCATTAGACAAGGGTTGTTGGTCAAGCAATCACCTTCAGCCACCTTTCTTTCTGGCGCAGATTCCAAGGGTAAGCTTATGTCCCCTAGGACATTTCAACTCTCTGGGCCAGTGAGCATTAGGGCAGATGTGCATAAAGACTGTCTGATCAGCAGCTCAAAGACCTCACAGGTAGGTGACAGCCACCGCCCGAACAGGGACTTGAACCCTGGACCCTCAGATTAAAAGTCTGATGCTCTACCGACTGAGCTATCCGGGCTCTGAAATCTGCCACTCCACAGCGGTCCAAGCTGCTTGAATATTGACATCTCTATTGGAAAAAGACCACTCGGCAAAGGGGGCCGAGTGCCTGGAAGCACAAGTGTTTGGCTTGCCCAGGCTGGCCAATCGTCCACTCCCATTATATTTTCTAGGACAGGTTGAAGATAAAAGTGAAATCTAACCTGCAACCATGCAGATAGGTTCCAGTTCAGTAGAGGTGGAGAACGCCCTAAAGTTTCTGGCTTCGTTTTACCTACAGATCAATGCTCTTCCACCGGAAACAAGGGCCTTGCAAAAAGACACTGCCCGAACGGCTTCCTTAACCTTGGACCAACGCGCTTCCAGTATTCTTAATAAGTGACTGGGTACAAATAAAAAAAGTTCACCTTTAGCCTCATGGTGCCAGGTCCAACAGAGGAAACGCAGGGATAAAAGGGGGTAGAGTCCACTCTGGATTATAGGCAAGTTGAGAAGGAGCGGCGTGTGCCAATCACAGATTGTTCTACCCAGTCTGCTGATGACACAAATGCCCTCTATGGTGTTCCCGGGCCTCATGACACACTTCTTCAACCCTAACGCATCTCAATGTGTATGTAAGAGACCATGGCATATCTGCTGTTTAAAACACATTGCACAGTCTCCTCAGAGACTCTCAAAAATTGCCAGCGCTGACTGTATTTCAAGTCATCACGGCGGGGTATTGGGAAAAGTTTTCAATTAGCAATAATCACGCCTCGGGTGGACCTCATTGGCTACGATACTGCCACTGCGCAAAGCTAATCAAAACAGTGTCTGCCAACATCTACCCTTTCTTGGAGGAGGATTTGACATTGAGGTGAGACACATAAGTGTCATCCAGTGGGCCGCTGAGCATTCTGGGACTTGGCATGCTAATGAGACCGAGAAACAATGCCTAAGTGGCCATTGTTTATCCACTGAATAGTGTCAGTATTTGAAAGGACTAAGGAGAATCTAAAGGGACAGGGCCCTAGATGTCAAGATGGGTTTCTCCCACAGCAGTCCTGAATGGCCACTGGGAGCGTATGTGTTTGAACAGCTATACTGCTGAAAAAAGGCCAAGGTGGAAGGATTTGGGCCCTTTGTTGAAAGCTCGCTAGATAACATGCCTAAACTGGAGCCCAGGTAAGCTGCATTAGACAAGGGTTGTTGGTCAAGCAATCACCTTCAGCCACCTTTCTTTCTGGCGCAGATTCCAAGGGTAAGCTTATGTCCCCTAGGACATTTCAACTCTCTGGGCCAGTGAGCATTAGGGCAGATGTGCATAAAGACTGTCTGATCAGCAGCTCAAAGACCTCACAGGTAGGTGACAGCCACCGCCCGAACAGGGACTTGAACCCTGGACCCTCAGATTAAAAGTCTGATGCTCTACCGACTGAGCTATCCGGGCTCTGAAATCTGCCACTCCACAGTGGTCCAAGCTGCTTGAATATTGACATCTCTATTGGAAAAAGACCACTCGGCAAAGGGGGCCGAGTGCCTGGAAGCACAAGTGTTTGGCTTGCCCAGGCTGGCCAATCGTCCACTCCCATTATATTTTCTAGGACAGGTTGAAGATAAAAGTGAAATCTAACCTGCAACCATGCAGATAGGTTCCAGTTCAGTAGAGGTGGAGAACGCCCTAAAGTTTCTGGCTTCGTTTTACCTACAGATCAATGCTCTTCCACCGGAAACAAGGGCCTTGCAAAAAGACACTGCCCGAACGGCTTCCTTAACCTTGGACCAACGCGCTTCCAGTATTCTTAATAAGTGACTGGGTACAAATAAAAAAAGTTCACCTTTAGCCTCATGGTGCCAGGTCCAACAGAGGAAACGCAGGGATAAAAGGGGGTAGAGTCCACTCTGGATTATAGGCAAGTTGAGAAGGAGCGGCGTGTGCCAATCACAGATTGTTCTACCCAGTCTGCTGATGACACAAATGCCCTCTATGGTGTTCCCGGGCCTCATGACACACTTCCTCAACTCTAACGCATCTCAATGTGTATGTAAGAGACCATGGCATATCTGCTGTTTAAAACACATTGCACAGTCTCCTCAGAGACTCTCAAAAATTGCCAGCGCTGACTGTATTTCAAGTCATCACGGCGGGGTATTGGGAAAAGTTTTCAATTAGCAATAATCACGCCTCGGGTGGACCTCATTGGCTACGATACTGCCACTGCGCAAAGCTAATCAAAACAGTGTCTGCCAACATCTACCCTTTCTTGGAGGAGGATTTGACATTGAGGTGAGACACATAAATGTCATCCAGTGGGCCGCTGAGCATTCTGGGACTTGGCATGCTAATGAGACCGAGAAACAATGCCTAAGTGGCCATTGTTTATCCACTGAATAGTGTCAGTATTTGAAAGGACTAAGGAGAATCTAAAGGGACAGGGCCCTAGATGTCAAGATGGGTTTCTCCCACAGCAGTCCTGAATGGCCACTGGGAGCGTATGTGTTTGAACAGCTATACTGCTGAAAAAAGGCCAAGGTGGAAGGATTTGGGCCCTTTGTTGAAAGCTCGCTAGATAACATGCCTAAACTGGAGCCCAGGTAAGCTGCATTAGACAAGGGTTGTTGGTCAAGCAATCACCTTCAGCCACCTTTCTTTCTGGCGCAGATTCCAAGGGTAAGCTTATGTCCCCTAGGACATTTCAACTCTCTGGGCCAGTGAGCATTAGGGCAGATGTGCATAAAGACTGTCTGATCAGCAGCTCAAAGACCTCACAGGTAGGTGACAGCCACCGCCCGAACAGGGACTTGAACCCTGGACCCTCAGATTAAAAGTCTGATGCTCTACCGACTGAGCTATCCGGGCTCTGAAACCTGCCACTCCACAGCGGTCCAAGCTGCTTGAATATTGACATCTCTATTGGAAAAAGACCACTCGGCAAAGGGGGCCGAGTGCCTGGAAGCACAAGTGTTTGGCTTGCCCAGGCTGGCCAATCGTCCACTCCCATTATATTTTCTAGGACAGGTTGAAGATAAAAGTGAAATCTAACCTGCAACCATGCAGATAGGTTCCAGTTCAGTAGAGGTGGAGAACGCCCTAAAGTTTCTGGCTTCGTTTTACCTACAGATCAATGCTCTTCCACCGGAAACAAGGGCCTTGCAAAAAGACACTGCCCGAACGGCTTCCTTAACCTTGGACCAACGCGCTTCCAGTATTCTTAATAAGTGACTGGGTACAAATAAAAAAAGTTCACCTTTAGCCTCATGGTGCCAGGTCCAACAGAGGAAACGCAGGGATAAAAGGGGGTAGAGTCCACTCTGGATTATAGGCAAGTTGAGAAGGAGCGGCGTGTGCCAATCACAGATTGTTCTACCCAGTCTGCTGATGACACAAATGCCCTCTATGGTGTTCCCGGGCCTCATGACACACTTCTTCAACCCTAACGCATCTCAATGTGTATGTAAGAGACCATGGCATATCTGCTGTTTAAAACACATTGCACAGTCTCCTCAGAGACTCTCAAAAATTGCCAGCGCTGACTGTATTTCAAGTCATCACGGCGGGGTATTGGGAAAAGTTTTCAATTAGCAATAATCACGCCTCGGGTGGACCTCATTGGCTACGATACTGCCACTGCGCAAAGCTAATCAAAACAGTGTCTGCCAACATCTACCCTTTCTTGGAGGAGGATTTGACATTGAGGTGAGACACATAAGTGTCATCCAGTGGGCCGCTGAGCATTCTGGGACTTGGCATGCTAATGAGACCGAGAAACAATGCCTAAGTGGCCATTGTTTATCCACTGAATAGTGTCAGTATTTGAAAGGACTAAGGAGAATCTAAAGGGACAGGGCCCTAGATGTCAAGATGGGTTTCTCCCACAGCAGTCCTGAATGGCCACTGGGAGCGTATGTGTTTGAACAGCTATACTGCTGAAAAAAGGCCAAGGTGGAAGGATTTGGGCCCTTTGTTGAAAGCTCGCTAGATAACATGCCTAAACTGGAGCCCAGGTAAGCTGCATTAGACAAGGGTTGTTGGTCAAGCAATCACCTTCAGCCACCTTTCTTTCTGGCGCAGATTCCAAGGGTAAGCTTATGTCCCCTAGGACATTTCAACTCTCTGGGCCAGTGAGCATTAGGGCAGATGTGCATAAAGACTGTCTGATCAGCAGCTCAAAGACCTCACAGGTAGGTGACAGCCACCGCCCGAACAGGGACTTGAACCCTGGACCCTCAGATTAAAAGTCTGATGCTCTACCGACTGAGCTATCCGGGCTCTGAAATCTGCCACTCCACAGCGGTCCAAGCTGCTTGAATATTGACATCTCTATTGGAAAAAGACCACTCGGCAAAGGGGGCCGAGTGCCTGGAAGCACAAGTGTTTGGCTTGCCCAGGCTGGCCAATCGTCCACTCCCATTATATTTTCTAGGACAGGTTGAAGATAAAAGTGAAATCTAACCTGCAACCATGCAGATAGGTTCCAGTTCAGTAGAGGTGGAGAACGCCCTAAAGTTTCTGGCTTCGTTTTACCTACAGATCAATGCTCTTCCACCGGAAACAAGGGCCTTGCAAAAAGACACTGCCCGAACGGCTTCCTTAACCTTGGACCAACGCGCTTCCAGTATTCTTAATAAGTGACTGGGTACAAATAAAAAAAGTTCACCTTTAGCCTCATGGTGCCAGGTCCAACAGAGGAAACGCAGGGATAAAAGGGGGTAGAGTCCACTCTGGATTATAGGCAAGTTGAGAAGGAGCGGCGTGTGCCAATCACAGATTGTTCTACCCAGTCTGCTGATGACACAAATGCCCTCTATGGTGTTCCCGGGCCTCATGACACACTTCCTCAACTCTAACGCATCTCAATGTGTATGTAAGAGACCATGGCATATCTGCTGTTTAAAACACATTGCACAGTCTCCTCAGAGACTCTCAAAAATTGCCAGCGCTGACTGTATTTCAAGTCATCACGGCGGGGTATTGGGAAAAGTTTTCAATTAGCAATAATCACGCCTCGGGTGGACCTCATTGGCTACGATACTGCCACTGCGCAAAGCTAATCAAAACAGTGTCTGCCAACATCTACCCTTTCTTGGAGGAGGATTTGACATTGAGGTGAGACACATAAATGTCATCCAGTGGGCCGCTGAGCATTCTGGGACTTGGCATGCTAATGAGACCGAGAAACAATGCCTAAGTGGCCATTGTTTATCCACTGAATAGTGTCAGTATTTGAAAGGACTAAGGAGAATCTAAAGGGACAGGGCCCTAGATGTCAAGATGGGTTTCTCCCACAGCAGTCCTGAATGGCCACTGGGAGCGTATGTGTTTGAACAGCTATACTGCTGAAAAAAGGCCAAGGTGGAAGGATTTGGGCCCTTTGTTGAAAGCTCGCTAGATAACATGCCTAAACTGGAGCCCAGGTAAGCTGCATTAGACAAGGGTTGTTGGTCAAGCAATCACCTTCAGCCACCTTTCTTTCTGGCGCAGATTCCAAGGGTAAGCTTATGTCCCCTAGGACATTTCAACTCTCTGGGCCAGTGAGCATTAGGGCAGATGTGCATAAAGACTGTCTGATCAGCAGCTCAAAGACCTCACAGGTAGGTGACAGCCACCGCCCGAACAGGGACTTGAACCCTGGACCCTCAGATTAAAAGTCTGATGCTCTACCGACTGAGCTATCCGGGCTCTGAAACCTGCCACTCCACAGCGGTCCAAGCTGCTTGAATATTGACATCTCTATTGGAAAAAGACCACTCGGCAAAGGGGGCCGAGTGCCTGGAAGCACAAGTGTTTGGCTTGCCCAGGCTGGCCAATCGTCCACTCCCATTATATTTTCTAGGACAGGTTGAAGATAAAAGTGAAATCTAACCTGCAACCATGCAGATAGGTTCCAGTTCAGTAGAGGTGGAGAACGCCCTAAAGTTTCTGGCTTCGTTTTACCTACAGATCAATGCTCTTCCACCGGAAACAAGGGCCTTGCAAAAAGACACTGCCCGAACGGCTTCCTTAACCTTGGACCAACGCGCTTCCAGTATTCTTAATAAGTGACTGGGTACAAATAAAAAAAGTTCACCTTTAGCCTCATGGTGCCAGGTCCAACAGAGGAAACGCAGGGATAAAAGGGGGTAGAGTCCACTCTGGATTATAGGCAAGTTGAGAAGGAGCGGCGTGTGCCAATCACAGATTGTTCTACCCAGTCTGCTGATGACACAAATGCCCTCTATGGTGTTCCCGGGCCTCATGACACACTTCTTCAACCCTAACGCATCTCAATGTGTATGTAAGAGACCATGGCATATCTGCTGTTTAAAACACATTGCACAGTCTCCTCAGAGACTCTCAAAAATTGCCAGCGCTGACTGTATTTCAAGTCATCACGGCGGGGTATTGGGAAAAGTTTTCAATTAGCAATAATCACGCCTCGGGTGGACCTCATTGGCTACGATACTGCCACTGCGCAAAGCTAATCAAAACAGTGTCTGCCAACATCTACCCTTTCTTGGAGGAGGATTTGACATTGAGGTGAGACACATAAGTGTCATCCAGTGGGCCGCTGAGCATTCTGGGACTTGGCATGCTAATGAGACCGAGAAACAATGCCTAAGTGGCCATTGTTTATCCACTGAATAGTGTCAGTATTTGAAAGGACTAAGGAGAATCTAAAGGGACAGGGCCCTAGATGTCAAGATGGGTTTCTCCCACAGCAGTCCTGAATGGCCACTGGGAGCGTATGTGTTTGAACAGCTATACTGCTGAAAAAAGGCCAAGGTGGAAGGATTTGGGCCCTTTGTTGAAAGCTCGCTAGATAACATGCCTAAACTGGAGCCCAGGTAAGCTGCATTAGACAAGGGTTGTTGGTCAAGCAATCACCTTCAGCCACCTTTCTTTCTGGCGCAGATTCCAAGGGTAAGCTTATGTCCCCTAGGACATTTCAACTCTCTGGGCCAGTGAGCATTAGGGCAGATGTGCATAAAGACTGTCTGATCAGCAGCTCAAAGACCTCACAGGTAGGTGACAGCCACCGCCCAAACAGGGACTTGAACCCTGGACCCTCAGATTAAAAGTCTGATGCTCTACCGACTGAGCTATCCGGGCTCTGAAATCTGCCACTCCACAGCGGTCCAAGCTGCTTGAATATTGACATCTCTATTGGAAAAAGACCACTCGGCAAAGGGGGCCGAGTGCCTGGAAGCACAAGTGTTTGGCTTGCCCAGGCTGGCCAATCGTCCACTCCCATTATATTTTCTAGGACAGGTTGAAGATAAAAGTGAAATCTAACCTGCAACCATGCAGATAGGTTCCAGTTCAGTAGAGGTGGAGAACGCCCTAAAGTTTCTGGCTTTGTTTTACCTACAGATCAATGCTCTTCCACCGGAAACAAGGGCCTTGCAAAAAGACACTGCCCGAACGGCTTCCTTAACCTTGGACCAACGCGCTTCCAGTATTCTTAATAAGTGACTGGGTACAAATAAAAAAAGTTCACCTTTAGCCTCATGGTGCCAGGTCCAACAGAGGAAACGCAGGGATAAAAGGGGGTAGAGTCCACTCTGGATTATAGGCAAGTTGAGAAGGAGCGGCGTGTGCCAATCACAGATTGTTCTACCCAGTCTGCTGATGACACAAATGCCCTCTATGGTGTTCCCGGGCCTCATGACACACTTCCTCAACTCTAACGCATCTCAATGTGTATGTAAGAGACCATGGCATATCTGCTGTTTAAAACACATTGCACAGTCTCCTCAGAGACTCTCAAAAATTGCCAGCGCTGACTGTATTTCAAGTCATCACGGCGGGGTATTGGGAAAAGTTTTCAATTAGCAATAATCACGCCTCGGGTGGACCTCATTGGCTACGATACTGCCACTGCGCAAAGCTAATCAAAACAGTGTCTGCCAACATCTACCCTTTCTTGGAGGAGGATTTGACATTGAGGTGAGACACATAAATGTCATCCAGTGGGCCGCTGAGCATTCTGGGACTTGGCATGCTAATGAGACCGAGAAACAATGCCTAAGTGGCCATTGTTTATCCACTGAATAGTGTCAGTATTTGAAAGGACTAAGGAGAATCTAAAGGGACAGGGCCCTAGATGTCAAGATGGGTTTCTCCCACAGCAGTCCTGAATGGCCACTGGGAGCGTATGTGTTTGAACAGCTATACTGCTGAAAAAAAGCCAAGGTGGAAGGATTTGGGCCCTTTGTTGAAAGCTCGCTAGATAACATGCCTAAACTGGAGCCCAGGTAAGCTGCATTAGACAAGGGTTGTTGGTCAAGCAATCACCTTCAGCCACCTTTCTTTCTGGCGCAGATTCCAAGGGGGAAGCTTATGTCCCCTAGGACATTTCAACTCTCTGGCCAGTGAGCATTAGGGCAGATGTGCATGAAGACTGTCTGATCAGCAGCTCAAAGACCTCACAGGTAGGTGACAGCCACCGCCCGAACAGGGACTTGAACCCTGGACCCTCAGATTAAAAGTCTGATGCTCTACCGACTGAGCTATCCAGGCTCTGAAACCTGCCACCCCACAGCGGTCCAAGCTGCTTGAATATTTACATCTCTATTGGAAAAAGACCACTCGGCAAAGGGGGCCGAGTGCCTGGAAGCACAAGTGTTTGGCTTGCCCAGGCTGGCCAATCGTCCACTCCCATTATATTTTCTAGGACAGGTTGAAGATGAAAGTGAAATCTAACCTGCAACCATGCAGATAGGTTCCAGTTCAGTAGAGGTGGAGAACGCCCTAAAGTTTCTGGCTTCGTATTACCTACAGATCAATGCTCTTCCACCGGAAACAAGGGCCTTGCAAAAAGACACTGCCCGAACGGCTTCCTTAACCTTGGACCAACGCGCTTCCAGTATTCTTAATAAGTGACTGGGTACAAATAAAAAAAGTTCACCTTTAGCCTCATGGTGCCAGGTCCAACAGAGGAAACGCAGGGATAAAAGGGGGTAGAGTCCACTCTGGATTATAGGCAAGTTGAGAAGGAGCGGCGTGTGCCAATCACAGATTGTTCTACCCAGTCTGCTGATGACACAAATGCCCTCTATGGTGTTCCCGGGCCTCATGACACACTTCCTCAACTCTAACGCATCTCAATGTGTATGTAAGAGACCATGGCATATCTGCTGTTTAAAACACATTGCACAGTCTCCTCAGAGACTCTCAAAAATTGCCAGCGCTGACTGTATTTCAAGTCATCACGGCGGGGTATTGGGAAAAGTTTTCAATTAGCAATAATCACGCCTCGGGTGGACCTCATTGGCTACGATACTGCCACTGCGCAAAGCTAATCAAAACAGTGTCTGCCAACATCTACCCTTTCTTGGAGGAGGATTTGACATTGAGGTGAGACACATAAATGTCATCCAGTGGGCCGCTGAGCATTCTGGGACTTGGCATGCTAATGAGACCGAGAAACAATGCCTAAGTGGCCATTGTTTATCCACTGAATAGTGTCAGTATTTGAAAGGACTAAGGAGAATCTAAAGGGACAGGGCCCTAGATGTCAAGATGGGTTTCTCCCACAGCAGTCCTGAATGGCCACTGGGAGCGTATGTGTTTGAACAGCTATACTGCTGAAAAAAGGCCAAGGTGGAAGGATTTGGGCCCTTTGTTGAAAGCTCGCTAGATAACATGCCTAAACTGGAGCCCAGGTAAGCTGCATTAGACAAGGGTTGTTGGTCAAGCAATCACCTTCAGCCACCTTTCTTTCTGGCGCAGATTCCAAGGGTAAGCTTATGTCCCCTAGGACATTTCAACTCTCTGGGCCAGTGAGCATTAGGGCAGATGTGCATAAAGACTGTCTGATCAGCAGCTCAAAGACCTCACAGGTAGGTGACAGCCACCGCCCGAACAGGGACTTGAACCCTGGACCCTCAGATTAAAAGTCTGATGCTCTACCGACTGAGCTATCCGGGCTCTGAAACCTGCCACTCCACAGCGGTCCAAGCTGCTTGAATATTGACATCTCTATTGGAAAAAGACCACTCGGCAAAGGGGGCCGAGTGCCTGGAAGCACAAGTGTTTGGCTTGCCCAGGCTGGCCAATCGTCCACTCCCATTATATTTTCTAGGACAGGTTGAAGATAAAAGTGAAATCTAACCTGCAACCATGCAGATAGGTTCCAGTTCAGTAGAGGTGGAGAACGCCCTAAAGTTTCTGGCTTTGTTTTACCTACAGATCAATGCTCTTCCACCGGAAACAAGGGCCTTGCAAAAAGACACTGCCCGAACGGCTTCCTTAACCTTGGACCAACGCGCTTCCAGTATTCTTAATAAGTGACTGGGTACAAATAAAAAAAGTTCACCTTTAGCCTCATGGTGCCAGGTCCAACAGAGGAAACGCAGGGATAAAAGGGGGTAGAGTCCACTCTGGATTATAGGCAAGTTGAGAAGGAGCGGCGTGTGCCAATCACAGATTGTTCTACCCAGTCTGCTGATGACACAAATGCCCTCTATGGTGTTCCCGGGCCTCATGACACACTTCCTCAACTCTAACGCATCTCAATGTGTATGTAAGAGACCATGGCATATCTGCTGTTTAAAACACATTGCACAGTCTCCTCAGAGACTCTCAAAAATTGCCAGCGCTGACTGTATTTCAAGTCATCACGGCGGGGTATTGGGAAAAGTTTTCAATTAGCAATAATCACGCCTCGGGTGGACCTCATTGGCTACGATACTGCCACTGCGCAAAGCTAATCAAAACAGTGTCTGCCAACATCTACCCTTTCTTGGAGGAGGATTTGACATTGAGGTGAGACACATAAATGTCATCCAGTGGGCCGCTGAGCATTCTGGGACTTGGCATGCTAATGAGACCGAGAAACAATGCCTAAGTGGCCATTGTTTATCCACTGAATAGTGTCAGTATTTGAAAGGACTAAGGAGAATCTAAAGGGACAGGGCCCTAGATGTCAAGATGGGTTTCTCCCACAGCAGTCCTGAATGGCCACTGGGAGCGTATGTGTTTGAACAGCTATACTGCTGAAAAAAGGCCAAGGTGGAAGGATTTGGGCCCTTTGTTGAAAGCTCGCTAGATAACATGCCTAAACTGGAGCCCAGGTAAGCTGCATTAGACAAGGGTTGTTGGTCAAGCAATCACCTTCAGCCACCTTTCTTTCTGGCGCAGATTCCAAGGGTAAGCTTATGTCCCCTAGGACATTTCAACTCTCTGGGCCAGTGAGCATTAGGGCAGATGTGCATAAAGACTGTCTGATCAGCAGCTCAAAGACCTCACAGGTAGGTGACAGCCAC
The DNA here is from genome assembly GCF_965119305.1 of Pelophylax lessonae. Lineage (NCBI taxonomy): Eukaryota > Metazoa > Chordata > Amphibia > Anura > Ranidae > Pelophylax > Pelophylax lessonae. Next base: position 596,943,046 of record NC_138771.1, read on the forward strand.
CGCCCGAACAGGGACTTGAACCCTGGACCCTCAGATTAAAAGTCTGATGCTCTACCGACTGAGCTATCCGGGCTCTGAAACCTGCCACTCCACAGCGGTCCAAGCTGCTTGAATATTGACATCTCTATTGGAAAAAGACCACTCGGCAAAGGGGGCCGAGTGCCTGGAAGCACAAGTGTTTGGCTTGCCCAGGCTGGCCAATCGTCCACTCCCATTATATTTTCTAGGACAGGTTGAAGATAAAAGTGAAATCTAACCTGCAACCATGCAGATAGGTTCCAGTTCAGTAGAGGTGGAGAACGCCCTAAAGTTTCTGGCTTCGTTTTACCTACAGATCAATGCTCTTCCACCGCAAACAAGGGCCTTGCAAAAAGACACTGCCCGAACGGCTTCCTTAACCTTGGACCAACGCGCTTCCAGTATTCTTAATAAGTGACTGGGTACAAATAAAAAAAGTTCACCTTTAGCCTCATGGTGCCAGGTCCAACAGAGGAAACGCAGGGATAAAAGGGGGTAGAGTCCACTCTGGATTATAGGCAAGTTGAGAAGGAGCGGCGTGTGCCAATCACAGATTGTTCTACCCAGTCTGCTGATGACACAAATGCCCTCTGTGGTGTTCCCGGGCCTCATGACACACTTCCTCAACTCTAACGCATCTCAATGTGTATGTAAGAGACCATGGCATATCTGCTGTTTAAAACACATTGCACAGTCTCCTCAGAGACTCTCAAAAATTGCCAGCGCTGACTGTATTTCAAGTCATCACGGCGGGGTATTGGGAAAAGTTTTCAATTAGCAATAATCACGCCTCGGGTGGACCTCATTGGCTACGATACTGCCACTGCGCAAAGCTAATCAAAACAGTGTCTGCCAACATCTACCCTTTCTTGGAGGAGGATTTGACATTGAGGTGAGACACATAAGTGTCATCCAGTGGGCCGCTGAGCATTCTGGGACTTGGCATGCTAATGAGACCGAGAAACAATGCCTAAGTGGCCATTGTTTATCCACTGAATAGTGTCAGTATTTGAAAGGACTAAGGAGAATCTAAAGGGACAGGGCCCTAGATGTCAAGATGGGTTTCTCCCACAGCAGTCCTGAATGGCCACTGGGAGCGTATGTGTTTGAACAGCTATACTGCTGAAAAAAGGCCAAGGTGGAAAGATTTGGGCCCTTTGTTGAAAGCTCGCTAGATAACATGCCTAAACTGGAGCCCAGGTAAGCTGCATTAGACAAGGGTTGTTGGTCAAGCAATCACCTTCAGCCACCTTTCTTTCTGGCGCAGATTCCAAGGGGGAAGCTTATGTCCCCTAGGACATTTCAACTCTCTGGGCCAGTGAGCATTAGGGCAGATGTGCATAAAGACTGTCTGATCAGCAGCTCAAAGACCTCACATGTAGGTGACAGCCACCGCCCGAACAGGGACTTGAACCCTGGACCCTCAGATTAAAAGTCTGATGCTCTACCGACTGAGCTATCCGGGCTCTGAAATCTGCCACTCCACAGCGGTCCAAGCTGCTTGAATATTGACATCTCTATTGGAAAAAGACCACTCGGCAAAGGGGGCCGAGTGCCTGGAAGCACAAGTGTTTGGCTTGCCAAGGCTGGCCAATCGTCCACTCCCATTATATTTTCTAGGACAGGTTGAAGATAAAAGTGAAATCTAACCTGCAACCATGCAGATAGGTTCCAGTTCAGTAGAGGTGGAGAACGCCCTAAAGTTTCTGGCTTCGTTTTACCTACAGATCAATGCTCTTCCACCGGAAACAAGGGCCTTGCAAAAAGACACTGCCCGAAGGGCTTCCTTAACCTTGGACCAACGCGCTTCCAGTATTCTTAATAAGTGACTGGGTACAAATAAAAAAAGTTCACCTTTAGCCTCATGGTGCCAGGTCCAACAGAGGAAACGCAGGGATAAAAGGGGGTAGAGTCCACTCTGGATTATAGGCAAGTTGAGAAGGAGCGGCGTGTGCCAATCACAGATTGTTCTACCCAGTCTGCTGATGACACAAATGCCCTCTATGGTGTTCCCGGGCCTCATAACACACTTCCTCAACTCTAACGGATCTCAATGTGTATGTAAGAGACCATGGCATATCTGCTGTTTAAAACACATTGCACAGTCTCCTCAGAGACTCTCAAAAATTGCCAGCGCTGACTGTATTTCAAGTCATCACGGCGGGGTATTGGGAAAAGTTTTCAATTAGCAATAATCACGCCTCGGGTGGACCTCATTGGCTACGATACTGCCACTGCGCAAAGCTAATCAAAACAGTGTCTGCCAACATCTACCCTTTCTTGGAGGAGGATTTGACATTGAGGTGAGACACATAAGTGTCATCCAGTGGGCCGCTGAGCATTCTGGGACTTGGCATGCTAATGAGACCGAGAAACAATGCCTAAGTGGCCATTGTTTATCCACTGAATAGTGTCAGTATTTGAAAGGACTAAGGAGAATCTAAAGGGACAGGGCCCTAGATGTCAAGATGGGTTTCTCCCACAGCAGTCCTGAATGGCCACTGGGAGCGTATGTGTTTGAACAGCTATACTGCTGAAAAAAGGCCAAGGTGGAAGGATTTGGGCCCTTTGTTGAAAGCTCGCTAGATAACATGCCTAAACTGGAGCCCAGGTAAGCTGCATTAGACAAGGGTTGTTGGTCAAGCAATCACCTTCAGCCACCTTTCTTTCTGGCGCAGATTCCAAGGGGGAAGCTTATGTCCCCTAGGACATTTCAACTCTCTGGGCCAGTGAGCATTAGGGCAGATGTGCATAAAGACTGTCTGATCAGCAGCTCAAAGACCTCACAGGTAGGTGACAGCCACCGCCCGAACAGGGACTTGAACCCTGGACCCTCAGATTAAAAGTCTGATGCTCTACCGACTGAGCTATCCGGGCTCTGAAATCTGCCACTCCACAGCGGTCCAAGCTGCTTGAATATTGACATCTCTATTGGAAAAAGACCACTCGGCAAAGGGGGCCGAGTGCCTGGAAGCACAAGTGTTTGGCTTGCCCAGGCTGGCCAATCGTCCACTCCCATTATATTTTCTAGGACAGGTTGAAGATAAAAGTGAAATCTAACCTGCAACCATGCAGATAGGTTCCAGTTCAGTAGAGGTGGAGAACGCCCTAAAGTTTCTGGCTTCGTTTTACCTACAGATCAATGCTCTTCCACCGGAAACAAGGGCCTTGCAAAAAGACACTGCCCGAACGGCTTCCTTAACCTTGGACCAACGCGCTTCCAGTATTCTTAATAAGTGACTGGGTACAAATAAAAAAAGTTCACCTTTAGCCTCATGGTGCCAGGTCCAACAGAGGAAACGCAGGGATAAAAGGGGGTAGAGTCCACTCTGGATTATAGGCAAGTTGAGAAGGAGCGGCGTGTGCCAATCACAGATTGTTCTACCCAGTCTGCTGATGACACAAATGCCCTCTATGGTGTTCCCGGGCCTCATGACACACTTCCTCAACTCTAACGGATCTCAATGTGTATGTAAGAGACCATGGCATATCTGCTGTTTAAAACACATTGCACAGTCTCCTCAGAGACTCTCAAAAATTGCCAGCGCTGACTGTATTTCAAGTCATCACGGCGGGGTATTGGGAAAAGTTTTCAATTAGCAATAATCACGCCTCGGGTGGACCTCATTGGCTACGATACTGCCACTGCGCAAAGCTAATCAAAACAGTGTCTGCCAACATCTACCCTTTCTTGGAGGAGGATTTGACATTGAGGTGAGACACATAAATGTCATCCAGTGGGCCGCTGAGCATTCTGGGACTTGGCATGCTAATGAGACCGAGAAACAATGCCTAAGTGGCCATTGTTTATCCACTGAATAGTGTCAGTATTTGAAAGGACTAAGGAGAATCTAAAGGGACAGGGCCCTAGATGTCAAGATGGGTTTCTCCCACAGCAGTCCTGAATGGCCACTGGGAGCGTATGTGTTTGAACAGCTATACTGCTGAAAAAAAGCCAAGGTGGAAGGATTTGGGCCCTTTGTTGAAAGCTCGCTAGATAACATGCCTAAACTGGAGCCCAGGTAAGCTGCATTAGACAAGGGTTGTTGGTCAAGCAATCACCTTCAGCCACCTTTCTTTCTGGCGCAGATTCCAAGGGGGAAGCTTATGTCCCCTAGGACATTTCAACTCTCTGGCCAGTGAGCATTAGGGCAGATGTGCATGAAGACTGTCTGATCAGCAGCTCAAAGACCTCACAGGTAGGTGACAGCCACCGCCCGAACAGGGACTTGAACCCTGGACCCTCAGATTAAAAGTCTGATGCTCTACCGACTGAGCTATCCAGGCTCTGAAACCTGCCACCCCACAGCGGTCCAAGCTGCTTGAATATTTACATCTCTATTGGAAAAAGACCACTCGGCAAAGGGGGCCGAGTGCCTGGAAGCACAAGTGTTTGGCTTGCCCAGGCTGGCCAATCGTCCACTCCCATTATATTTTCTAGGACAGGTTGAAGATGAAAGTGAAATCTAACCTGCAACCATGCAGATAGGTTCCAGTTCAGTAGAGGTGGAGAACGCCCTAAAGTTTCTGGCTTCGTATTACCTACAGATCAATGCTCTTCCACCGGAAACAAGGGCCTTGCAAAAAGACACTGCCCGAACGGCTTCCTTAACCTTGGACCAACGCGCTTCCAGTATTCTTAATAAGTGACTGGGTACAAATAAAAAAAGTTCACCTTTAGCCTCATGGTGCCAGGTCCAACAGAGGAAACGCAGGGATAAAAGGGGGTAGAGTCCACTCTGGATTATAGGCAAGTTGAGAAGGAGCGGCGTGTGCCAATCACAGATTGTTCTACCCAGTCTGCTGATGACACAAATGCCCTCTATGGTTTTCCCGGGCCTCATGACACACTTCCTCAACTCTAACGCATCTCAATGTGTATGTAAGAGACCATGGCATATCTGCTGTTTAAAACACATTGCACAGTCTCCTCAGAGACTCTCAAAAATTGCCAGCGCTGACTGTATTTCAAGTCATCACGGCGGGGTATTGGGAAAAGTTTTCAATTAGCAATAATCACGCCTCGGGTGGACCTCATTGGCTACGATACTGCCACTGCGCAAAGCTAATCAAAACAGTGTCTGCCAACATCTACCCTTTCTTGGAGGAGGATTTGACATTGAGGTGAGACACATAAATGTCATCCAGTGGGCCGCTGAGCATTCTGGGACTTGGCATGCTAATGAGACCGAGAAACAATGCCTAAGTGGCCATTGTTTATCCACTGAATAGTGTCAGTATTTGAAAGGACTAAGGAGAATCTAAAGGGACAGGGCCCTAGATGTCAAGATGGGTTTCTCCCACAGCAGTCCTGAATGGCCACTGGGAGCGTATGTGTTTGAACAGCTATACTGCTGAAAAAAGGCCAAGGTGGAAGGATTTGGGCCCTTTGTTGAAAGCTCGCTAGATAACATGCCTAAACTGGAGCCCAGGTAAGCTGCATTAGACAAGGGTTGTTGGTCAAGCAATCACCTTCAGCCACCTTTCTTTCTGGCGCAGATTCCAAGGGTAAGCTTATGTCCCCTAGGACATTTCAACTCTCTGGGCCAGTGAGCATTAGGGCAGATGTGCATAAAGACTGTCTGATCAGCAGCTCAAAGACCTCACAGGTAGGTGACAGCCACCGCCCGAACAGGGACTTGAACCCTGGACCCTCAGATTAAAAGTCTGATGCTCTACCGACTGAGCTATCCGGGCTCTGAAACCTGCCACTCCACAGCGGTCCAAGCTGCTTGAATATTGACATCTCTATTGGAAAAAGACCACTCGGCAAAGGGGGCCGAGTGCCTGGAAGCACAAGTGTTTGGCTTGCCCAGGCTGGCCAATCGTCCACTCCCATTATATTTTCTAGGACAGGTTGAAGATAAAAGTGAAATCTAACCTGCAACCATGCAGATAGGTTCCAGTTCAGTAGAGGTGGAGAACGCCCTAAAGTTTCTGGCTTCGTTTTACCTACAGATCAATGCTCTTCCACCGCAAACAAGGGCCTTGCAAAAAGACACTGCCCGAACGGCTTCCTTAACCTTGGACCAACGCGCTTCCAGTATTCTTAATAAGTGACTGGGTACAAATAAAAAAAGTTCACCTTTAGCCTCATGGTGCCAGGTCCAACAGAGGAAACGCAGGGATAAAAGGGGGTAGAGTCCACTCTGGATTATAGGCAAGTTGAGAAGGAGCGGCGTGTGCCAATCACAGATTGTTCTACCCAGTCTGCTGATGACACAAATGCCCTCTATGGTGTTCCCGGGCCTCATGACACACTTCCTCAACTCTAACGCATCTCAATGTGTATGTAAGAGACCATGGCATATCTGCTGTTTAAAACACATTGCACAGTCTCCTCAGAGACTCTCAAAAATTGCCAGCGCTGACTGTATTTCAAGTCATCACGGCGGGGTATTGGGAAAAGTTTTCAATTAGCAATAATCACGCCTCGGGTGGACCTCATTGGCTACGATACTGCCACTGCGCAAAGCTAATCAAAACAGTGTCTGCCAACATCTACCCTTTCTTGGAGGAGGATTTGACATTGAGGTGAGACACATAAGTGTCATCCAGTGGGCCGCTGAGCATTCTGGGACTTGGCATGCTAATGAGACCGAGAAACAATGCCTAAGTGGCCATTGTTTATCCACTGAATAGTGTCAGTATTTGAAAGGACTAAGGAGAATCTAAAGGGACAGGGCCCTAGATGTCAAGATGGGTTTCTCCCACAGCAGTCCTGAATGGCCACTGGGAGCGTATGTGTTTGAACAGCTATACTGCTGAAAAAAGGCCAAGGTGGAAAGATTTGGGCCCTTTGTTGAAAGCTCGCTAGATAACATGCCTAAACTGGAGCCCAGGTAAGCTGCATTAGACAAGGGTTGTTGGTCAAGCAATCACCTTCAGCCACCTTTCTTTCTGGCGCAGATTCCAAGGGGGAAGCTTATGTCCCCTAGGACATTTCAACTCTCTGGGCCAGTGAGCATTAGGGCAGATGTGCATAAAGACTGTCTGATCAGCAGCTCAAAGACCTCACATGTAGGTGACAGCCACCGCCCGAACAGGGACTTGAACCCTGGACCCTCAGATTAAAAGTCTGATGCTCTACCGACTGAGCTATCCGGGCTCTGAAATCTGCCACTCCACAGCGGTCCAAGCTGCTTGAATATTGACATCTCTATTGGAAAAAGACCACTCGGCAAAGGGGGCCGAGTGCCTGGAAGCACAAGTGTTTGGCTTGCCAAGGCTGGCCAATCGTCCACTCCCATTATATTTTCTAGGACAGGTTGAAGATAAAAGTGAAATCTAACCTGCAACCATGCAGATAGGTTCCAGTTCAGTAGAGGTGGAGAACGCCCTAAAGTTTCTGGCTTCGTTTTACCTACAGATCAATGCTCTTCCACCGGAAACAAGGGCCTTGCAAAAAGACACTGCCCGAAGGGCTTCCTTAACCTTGGACCAACGCGCTTCCAGTATTCTTAATAAGTGACTGGGTACAAATAAAAAAAGTTCACCTTTAGCCTCATGGTGCCAGGTCCAACAGAGGAAACGCAGGGATAAAAGGGGGTAGAGTCCACTCTGGATTATAGGCAAGTTGAGAAGGAGCGGCGTGTGCCAATCACAGATTGTTCTACCCAGTCTGCTGATGACACAAATGCCCTCTATGGTGTTCCCGGGCCTCATAACACACTTCCTCAACTCTAACGGATCTCAATGTGTATGTAAGAGACCATGGCATATCTGCTGTTTAAAACACATTGCACAGTCTCCTCAGAGACTCTCAAAAATTGCCAGCGCTGACTGTATTTCAAGTCATCACGGCGGGGTATTGGGAAAAGTTTTCAATTAGCAATAATCACGCCTCGGGTGGACCTCATTGGCTACGATACTGCCACTGCGCAAAGCTAATCAAAACAGTGTCTGCCAACATCTACCCTTTCTTGGAGGAGGATTTGACATTGAGGTGAGACACATAAGTGTCATCCAGTGGGCCGCTGAGCATTCTGGGACTTGGCATGCTAATGAGACCGAGAAACAATGCCTAAGTGGCCATTGTTTATCCACTGAATAGTGTCAGTATTTGAAAGGACTAAGGAGAATCTAAAGGGACAGGGCCCTAGATGTCAAGATGGGTTTCTCCCACAGCAGTCCTGAATGGCCACTGGGAGCGTATGTGTTTGAACAGCTATACTGCTGAAAAAAGGCCAAGGTGGAAGGATTTGGGCCCTTTGTTGAAAGCTCGCTAGATAACATGCCTAAACTGGAGCCCAGGTAAGCTGCATTAGACAAGGGTTGTTGGTCAAGCAATCACCTTCAGCCACCTTTCTTTCTGGCGCAGATTCCAAGGGGGAAGCTTATGTCCCCTAGGACATTTCAACTCTCTGGGCCAGTGAGCATTAGGGCAGATGTGCATAAAGACTGTCTGATCAGCAGCTCAAAGACCTCACAGGTAGGTGACAGCCACCGCCCGAACAGGGACTTGAACCCTGGACCCTCAGATTAAAAGTCTGATGCTCTACCGACTGAGCTATCCGGGCTCTGAAATCTGCCACTCCACAGCGGTCCAAGCTGCTTGAATATTGACATCTCTATTGGAAAAAGACCACTCGGCAAAGGGGGCCGAGTGCCTGGAAGCACAAGTGTTTGGCTTGCCCAGGCTGGCCAATCGTCCACTCCCATTATATTTTCTAGGACAGGTTGAAGATAAAAGTGAAATCTAACCTGCAACCATGCAGATAGGTTCCAGTTCAGTAGAGGTGGAGAACGCCCTAAAGTTTCTGGCTTCGTTTTACCTACAGATCAATGCTCTTCCACCGGAAACAAGGGCCTTGCAAAAAGACACTGCCCGAACGGCTTCCTTAACCTTGGACCAACGCGCTTCCAGTATTCTTAATAAGTGACTGGGTACAAATAAAAAAAGTTCACCTTTAGCCTCATGGTGCCAGGTCCAACAGAGGAAACGCAGGGATAAAAGGGGGTAGAGTCCACTCTGGATTATAGGCAAGTTGAGAAGGAGCGGCGTGTGCCAATCACAGATTGTTCTACCCAGTCTGCTGATGACACAAATGCCCTCTATGGTGTTCCCGGGCCTCATGACACACTTCCTCAACTCTAACGGATCTCAATGTGTATGTAAGAGACCATGGCATATCTGCTGTTTAAAACACATTGCACAGTCTCCTCAGAGACTCTCAAAAATTGCCAGCGCTGACTGTATTTCAAGTCATCACGGCGGGGTATTGGGAAAAGTTTTCAATTAGCAATAATCACGCCTCGGGTGGACCTCATTGGCTACGATACTGCCACTGCGCAAAGCTAATCAAAACAGTGTCTGCCAACATCTACCCTTTCTTGGAGGAGGATTTGACATTGAGGTGAGACACATAAGTGTCATCCAGTGGGCCGCTGAGCATTCTGGGACTTGGCATGCTAATGAGACCGAGAAACAATGCCTAAGTGGCCATTGTTTATCCACTGAATAGTGTCAGTATTTGAAAGGACTAAGGAGAATCTAAAGGGACAGGGCCCTAGATGTCAAGATGGGTTTCTCCCACAGCAGTCCTGAATGGCCACTGGGAGCGTATGTGTTTGAACAGCTATACTGCTGAAAAAAGGCCAAGGTGGAAGGATTTGGGCCCTTTGTTGAAAGCTCGCTAGATAACATGCCTAAACTGGAGCCCAGGTAAGCTGCATTAGACAAGGGTTGTTGGTCAAGCAATCACCTTCAGCCACCTTTCTTTCTGGCGCAGATTCCAAGGGTAAGCTTATGTCCCCTAGGACATTTCAACTCTCTGGGCCAGTGAGCATTAGGGCAGATGTGCATAAAGACTGTCTGATCAGCAGCTCAAAGACCTCACAGGTAGGTGACAGCCACCGCCCGAACAGGGACTTGAACCCTGGACCCTCAGATTAAAAGTCTGATGCTCTACCGACTGAGCTATCCGGGCTCTGAAATCTGCCACTCCACAGCGGTCCAAGCTGCTTGAATATTGACATCTCTATTGGAAAAAGACCACTCGGCAAAGGGGGCCGAGTGCCTGGAAGCACAAGTGTTTGGCTTGCCCAGGCTGGCCAATCGTCCACTCCCATTATATTTTCTAGGACAGGTTGAAGATAAAAGTGAAATCTAACCTGCAACCATGCAGATAGGTTCCAGTTCAGTAGAGGTGGAGAACGCCCTAAAGTTTCTGGCTTCGTTTTACCTACAGATCAATGCTCTTCCACCGGAAACAAGGGCCTTGCAAAAAGACACTGCCCGAACGGCTTCCTTAACCTTGGACCAACGCGCTTCCAGTATTCTTAATAAGTGACTGGGTACAAATAAAAAAAGTTCACCTTTAGCCTCATGGTGCCAGGTCCAACAGAGGAAACGCAGGGATAAAAGGGGGTAGAGTCCACTCTGGATTATAGGCAAGTTGAGAAGGAGCGGCGTGTGCCAATCACAGATTGTTCTACCCAGTCTGCTGATGACACAAATGCCCTCTATGGTGTTCCCGGGCCTCATGACACACTTCCTCAACTCTAACGCATCTCAATGTGTATGTAAGAGACCATGGCATATCTGCTGTTTAAAACACATTGCACAGTCTCCTCAGAGACTCTCAAAAATTGCCAGCGCTGACTGTATTTCAAGTCATCACGGCGGGGTATTGGGAAAAGTTTTCAATTAGCAATAATCACGCCTCGGGTGGACCTCATTGGCTACGATACTGCCACTGCGCAAAGCTAATCAAAACAGTGTCTGCCAACATCTACCCTTTCTTGGAGGAGGATTTGACATTGAGGTGAGACACATAAATGTCATCCAGTGGGCCGCTGAGCATTCTGGGACTTGGCATGCTAATGAGACCGAGAAACAATGCCTAAGTGGCCATTGTTTATCCACTGAATAGTGTCAGTATTTGAAAGGACTAAGGAGAATCTAAAGGGACAGGGCCCTAGATGTCAAGATGGGTTTCTCCCACAGCAGTCCTGAATGGCCACTGGGAGCGTATGTGTTTGAACAGCTATACTGCTGAAAAAAGGCCAAGGTGGAAGGATTTGGGCCCTTTGTTGAAAGCTCGCTAGATAACATGCCTAAACTGGAGCCCAGGTAAGCTGCATTAGACAAGGGTTGTTGGTCAAGCAATCACCTTCAGCCACCTTTCTTTCTGGCGCAGATTCCAAGGGTAAGCTTATGTCCCCTAGGACATTTCAACTCTCTGGGCCAGTGAGCATTAGGGCAGATGTGCATAAAGACTGTCTGATCAGCAGCTCAAAGACCTCACAGGTAGGTGACAGCCACCGCCCGAACAGGGACTTGAACCCTGGACCCTCAGATTAAAAGTCTGATGCTCTACCGACTGAGCTATCCGGGCTCTGAAACCTGCCACTCCACAGCGGTCCAAGCTGCTTGAATATTGACATCTCTATTGGAAAAAGACCACTCGGCAAAGGGGGCCGAGTGCCTGGAAGCACAAGTGTTTGGCTTGCCCAGGCTGGCCAATCGTCCACTCCCATTATATTTTCTAGGACAGGTTGAAGATAAAAGTGAAATCTAACCTGCAACCATGCAGATAGGTTCCAGTTCAGTAGAGGTGGAGAACGCCCTAAAGTTTCTGGCTTCGTTTTACCTACAGATCAATGCTCTTCCACCGGAAACAAGGGCCTTGCAAAAAGACACTGCCCGAACGGCTTCCTTAACCTTGGACCAACGCGCTTCCAGTATTCTTAATAAGTGACTGGGTACAAATAAAAAAAGTTCACCTTTAGCCTCATGGTGCCAGGTCCAACAGAGGAAACGCAGGGATAAAAGGGGGTAGAGTCCACTCTGGATTATAGGCAAGTTGAGAAGGAGCGGCGTGTGCCAATCACAGATTGTTCTACCCAGTCTGCTGATGACACAAATGCCCTCTATGGTGTTCCCGGGCCTCATGACACACTTCTTCAACCCTAACGCATCTCAATGTGTATGTAAGAGACCATGGCATATCTGCTGTTTAAAACACATTGCACAGTCTCCTCAGAGACTCTCAAAAATTGCCAGCGCTGACTGTATTTCAAGTCATCACGGCGGGGTATTGGGAAAAGTTTTCAATTAGCAATAATCACGCCTCGGGTGGACCTCATTGGCTACGATACTGCCACTGCGCAAAGCTAATCAAAACAGTGTCTGCCAACATCTACCCTTTCTTGGAGGAGGATTTGACATTGAGGTGAGACACATAAGTGTCATCCAGTGGGCCGCTGAGCATTCTGGGACTTGGCATGCTAATGAGACCGAGAAACAATGCCTAAGTGGCCATTGTTTATCCACTGAATAGTGTCAGTATTTGAAAGGACTAAGGAGAATCTAAAGGGACAGGGCCCTAGATGTCAAGATGGGTTTCTCCCACAGCAGTCCTGAATGGCCACTGGGAGCGTATGTGTTTGAACAGCTATACTGCTGAAAAAAGGCCAAGGTGGAAGGATTTGGGCCCTTTGTTGAAAGCTCGCTAGATAACATGCCTAAACTGGAGCCCAGGTAAGCTGCATTAGACAAGGGTTGTTGGTCAAGCAATCACCTTCAGCCACCTTTCTTTCTGGCGCAGATTCCAAGGGTAAGCTTATGTCCCCTAGGACATTTCAACTCTCTGGGCCAGTGAGCATTAGGGCAGATGTGCATAAAGACTGTCTGATCAGCAGCTCAAAGACCTCACAGGTAGGTGACAGCCACCGCCCGAACAGGGACTTGAACCCTGGACCCTCAGATTAAAAGTCTGATGCTCTACCGACTGAGCTATCCGGGCTCTGAAATCTGCCACTCCACAGCGGTCCAAGCTGCTTGAATATTGACATCTCTATTGGAAAAAGACCACTCGGCAAAGGGGGCCGAGTGCCTGGAAGCACAAGTGTTTGGCTTGCCCAGGCTGGCCAATCGTCCACTCCCATTATATTTTCTAGGACAGGTTGAAGATAAAAGTGAAATCTAACCTGCAACCATGCAGATAGGTTCCAGTTCAGTAGAGGTGGAGAACGCCCTAAAGTTTCTGGCTTCGTTTTACCTACAGATCAATGCTCTTCCACCGGAAACAAGGGCCTTGCAAAAAGACACTGCCCGAACGGCTTCCTTAACCTTGGACCAACGCGCTTCCAGTATTCTTAATAAGTGACTGGGTACAAATAAAAAAAGTTCACCTTTAGCCTCATGGTGCCAGGTCCAACAGAGGAAACGCAGGGATAAAAGGGGGTAGAGTCCACTCTGGATTATAGGCAAGTTGAGAAGGAGCGGCGTGTGCCAATCACAGATTGTTCTACCCAGTCTGCTGATGACACAAATGCCCTCTATGGTGTTCCCGGGCCTCATGACACACTTCCTCAACTCTAACGCATCTCAATGTGTATGTAAGAGACCATGGCATATCTGCTGTTTAAAACACATTGCACAGTCTCCTCAGAGACTCTCAAAAATTGCCAGCGCTGACTGTATTTCAAGTCATCACGGCGGGGTATTGGGAAAAGTTTTCAATTAGCAATAATCACGCCTCGGGTGGACCTCATTGGCTACGATACTGCCACTGCGCAAAGCTAATCAAAACAGTGTCTGCCAACATCTACCCTTTCTTGGAGGAGGATTTGACATTGAGGTGAGACACATAAATGTCATCCAGTGGGCCGCTGAGCATTCTGGGACTTGGCATGCTAATGAGACCGAGAAACAATGCCTAAGTGGCCATTGTTTATCCACTGAATAGTGTCAGTATTTGAAAGGACTAAGGAGAATCTAAAGGGACAGGGCCCTAGATGTCAAGATGGGTTTCTCCCACAGCAGTCCTGAATGGCCACTGGGAGCGTATGTGTTTGAACAGCTATACTGCTGAAAAAAGGCCAAGGTGGAAGGATTTGGGCCCTTTGTTGAAAGCTCGCTAGATAACATGCCTAAACTGGAGCCCAGGTAAGCTGCATTAGACAAGGGTTGTTGGTCAAGCAATCACCTTCAGCCACCTTTCTTTCTGGCGCAGATTCCAAGGGTAAGCTTATGTCCCCTAGGACATTTCAACTCTCTGGGCCAGTGAGCATTAGGGCAGATGTGCATAAAGACTGTCTGATCAGCAGCTCAAAGACCTCACAGGTAGGTGACAGCCACCGCCCGAACAGGGACTTGAACCCTGGACCCTCAGATTAAAAGTCTGATGCTCTACCGACTGAGCTATCCGGGCTCTGAAACCTGCCACTCCACAGCGGTCCAAGCTGCTTGAATATTGACATCTCTATTGGAAAAAGACCACTCGGCAAAGGGGGCCGAGTGCCTGGAAGCACAAGTGTTTGGCTTGCCCAGGCTGGCCAATCGTCCACTCCCATTATATTTTCTAGGACAGGTTGAAGATAAAAGTGAAATCTAACCTGCAACCATGCAGATAGGTTCCAGTTCAGTAGAGGTGGAGAACGCCCTAAAGTTTCTGGCTTCGTTTTACCTACAGATCAATGCTCTTCCACCGGAAACAAGGGCCTTGCAAAAAGACACTGCCCGAACGGCTTCCTTAACCTTGGACCAACGCGCTTCCAGTATTCTTAATAAGTGACTGGGTACAAATAAAAAAAGTTCACCTTTAGCCTCATGGTGCCAGGTCCAACAGAGGAAACGCAGGGATAAAAGGGGGTAGAGTCCACTCTGGATTATAGGCAAGTTGAGAAGGAGCGGCGTGTGCCAATCACAGATTGTTCTACCCAGTCTGCTGATGACACAAATGCCCTCTATGGTGTTCCCGGGCCTCATGACACACTTCTTCAACCCTAACGCATCTCAATGTGTATGTAAGAGACCATGGCATATCTGCTGTTTAAAACACATTGCACAGTCTCCTCAGAGACTCTCAAAAATTGCCAGCGCTGACTGTATTTCAAGTCATCACGGCGGGGTATTGGGAAAAGTTTTCAATTAGCAATAATCACGCCTCGGGTGGACCTCATTGGCTACGATACTGCCACTGCGCAAAGCTAATCAAAACAGTGTCTGCCAACATCTACCCTTTCTTGGAGGAGGATTTGACATTGAGGTGAGACACATAAGTGTCATTCAGTGGGCCGCTGAGCATTCTGGGACTTGGCATGCTAATGAGACCGAGAAACAATGCCTAAGTGGCCATTGTTTATCCACTGAATAGTGTCAGTATTTGAAAGGACTAAGGAGAATCTAAAGGGACAGGGCCCTAGATGTCAAGATGGGTTTCTCCCACAGCAGTCCTGAATGGCCACTGGGAGCGTATGTGTTTGAACAGCTATACTGCTGAAAAAAGGCCAAGGTGGAAGGATTTGGGCCCTTTGTTGAAAGCTCGCTAGATAACATGCCTAAACTGGAGCCCAGGTAAGCTGCATTAGACAAGGGTTGTTGGTCAAGCAATCACCTTCAGCCACCTTTCTTTCTGGCGCAGATTCCAAGGGTAAGCTTATGTCCCCTAGGACATTTCAACTCTCTGGGCCAGTGAGCATTAGGGCAGATGTGCATAAAGACTGTCTGATCAGCAGCTCAAAGACCTCACAGGTAGGTGACAGCCACCGCCCAAACAGGGACTTGAACCCTGGACCCTCAGATTAAAAGTCTGATGCTCTACCGACTGAGCTATCCGGGCTCTGAAATCTGCCACTCCACAGCGGTCCAAGCTGCTTGAATATTGACATCTCTATTGGAAAAAGACCACTCGGCAAAGGGGGCCGAGTGCCTGGAAGCACAAGTGTTTGGCTTGCCCAGGCTGGCCAATCGTCCACTCCCATTATATTTTCTAGGACAGGTTGAAGATAAAAGTGAAATCTAACCTGCAACCATGCAGATAGGTTCCAGTTCAGTAGAGGTGGAGAACGCCCTAAAGTTTCTGGCTTTGTTTTACCTACAGATCAATGCTCTTCCACCGGAAACAAGGGCCTTGCAAAAAGACACTGCCCGAACGGCTTCCTTAACCTTGGACCAACGCGCTTCCAGTATTCTTAATAAGTGACTGGGTACAAATAAAAAAAGTTCACCTTTAGCCTCATGGTGCCAGGTCCAACAGAGGAAACGCAGGGATAAAAGGGGGTAGAGTCCACTCTGGATTATAGGCAAGTTGAGAAGGAGCGGCGTGTGCCAATCACAGATTGTTCTACCCAGTCTGCTGATGACACAAATGCCCTCTATGGTGTTCCCGGGCCTCATGACACACTTCCTCAACTCTAACGCATCTCAATGTGTATGTAAGAGACCATGGCATATCTGCTGTTTAAAACACATTGCACAGTCTCCTCAGAGACTCTCAAAAATTGCCAGCGCTGACTGTATTTCAAGTCATCACGGCGGGGTATTGGGAAAAGTTTTCAATTAGCAATAATCACGCCTCGGGTGGACCTCATTGGCTACGATACTGCCACTGCGCAAAGCTAATCAAAACAGTGTCTGCCAACATCTACCCTTTCTTGGAGGAGGATTTGACATTGAGGTGAGACACATAAATGTCATCCAGTGGGCCGCTGAGCATTCTGGGACTTGGCATGCTAATGAGACCGAGAAACAATGCCTAAGTGGCCATTGTTTATCCACTGAATAGTGTCAGTATTTGAAAGGACTAAGGAGAATCTAAAGGGACAGGGCCCTAGATGTCAAGATGGGTTTCTCCCACAGCAGTCCTGAATGGCCACTGGGAGCGTATGTGTTTAAACAGCTATACTGCTGAAAAAAGGCCAAGGTGGAAGGATTTGGGCCCTTTGTTGAAAGCTCGCTAGATAACATGCCTAAACTGGAGCCCAGGTAAGCTGCATTAGACAAGGGTTGTTGGTCAAGCAATCACCTTCAGCCACCTTTCTTTCTGGCGCAGATTCCAAGGGTAAGCTTATGTCCCCTAGGACATTTCAACTCTCTGGGCCAGTGAGCATTAGGGCAGATGTGCATAAAGACTGTCTGATCAGCAGCTCAAAGACCTCACAGGTAGGTGACAGCCACCGCCCGAACAGGGACTTGAACCCTGGACCCTCAGATTAAAAGTCTGATGCTCTACCGACTGAGCTATCCGGGCTCTGAAACCTGCCACTCCACAGCGGTCCAAGCTGCTTGAATATTGACATCTCTATTGGAAAAAGACCACTCGGCAAAGGGGGCCGAGTGCCTGGAAGCACAAGTGTTTGGCTTGCCCAGGCTGGCCAATCGTCCACTCCCATTATATTTTCTAGGACAGGTTGAAGATAAAAGTGAAATCTAACCTGCAACCATGCAGATAGGTTCCAGTTCAGTAGAGGTGGAGAACGCCCTAAAGTTTCTGGCTTCGTTTTACCTACAGATCAATGCTCTTCCACCGCAAACAAGGGCCTTGCAAAAAGACACTGCCCGAACGGCTTCCTTAACCTTGGACCAACGCGCTTCCAGTATTCTTAATAAGTGACTGGGTACAAATAAAAAAAGTTCACCTTTAGCCTCATGGTGCCAGGTCCAACAGAGGAAACGCAGGGATAAAAGGGGGTAGAGTCCACTCTGGATTATAGGCAAGTTGAGAAGGAGCGGCGTGTGCCAATCACAGATTGTTCTACCCAGTCTGCTGATGACACAAATGCCCTCTATGGTGTTCCCGGGCCTCATGACACACTTCCTCAACTCTAACGCATCTCAATGTGTATGTAAGAGACCATGGCATATCTGCTGTTTAAAACACATTGCACAGTCTCCTCAGAGACTCTCAAAAATTGCCAGCGCTGACTGTATTTCAAGTCATCACGGCGGGGTATTGGGAAAAGTTTTCAATTAGCAATAATCACGCCTCGGGTGGACCTCATTGGCTACGATACTGCCACTGCGCAAAGCTAATCAAAACAGTGTCTGCCAACATCTACCCTTTCTTGGAGGAGGATTTGACATTGAGGTGAGACACATAAGTGTCATCCAGTGGGCCGCTGAGCATTCTGGGACTTGGCATGCTAATGAGACCGAGAAACAATGCCTAAGTGGCCATTGTTTATCCACTGAATAGTGTCAGTATTTGAAAGGACTAAGGAGAATCTAAAGGGACAGGGCCCTAGATGTCAAGATGGGTTTCTCCCACAGCAGTCCTGAATGGCCACTGGGAGCGTATGTGTTTGAACAGCTATACTGCTGAAAAAAGGCCAAGGTGGAAAGATTTGGGCCCTTTGTTGAAAGCTCGCTAGATAACATGCCTAAACTGGAGCCCAGGTAAGCTGCATTAGACAAGGGTTGTTGGTCAAGCAATCACCTTCAGCCACCTTTCTTTCTGGCGCAGATTCCAAGGGGGAAGCTTATGTCCCCTAGGACATTTCAACTCTCTGGGCCAGTGAGCATTAGGGCAGATGTGCATAAAGACTGTCTGATCAGCAGCTCAAAGACCTCACATGTAGGTGACAGCCACCGCCCGAACAGGGACTTGAACCCTGGACCCTCAGATTAAAAGTCTGATGCTCTACCGACTGAGCTATCCGGGCTCTGAAATCTGCCACTCCACAGCGGTCCAAGCTGCTTGAATATTGACATCTCTATTGGAAAAAGACCACTCGGCAAAGGGGGCCGAGTGCCTGGAAGCACAAGTGTTTGGCTTGCCAAGGCTGGCCAATCGTCCACTCCCATTATATTTTCTAGGACAGGTTGAAGATAAAAGTGAAATCTAACCTGCAACCATGCAGATAGGTTCCAGTTCAGTAGAGGTGGAGAACGCCCTAAAGTTTCTGGCTTCGTTTTACCTACAGATCAATGCTCTTCCACCGGAAACAAGGGCCTTGCAAAAAGACACTGCCCGAAGGGCTTCCTTAACCTTGGACCAACGCGCTTCCAGTATTCTTAATAAGTGACTGGGTACAAATAAAAAAAGTTCACCTTTAGCCTCATGGTGCCAGGTCCAACAGAGGAAACGCAGGGATAAAAGGGGGTAGAGTCCACTCTGGATTATAGGCAAGTTGAGAAGGAGCGGCGTGTGCCAATCACAGATTGTTCTACCCAGTCTGCTGATGACACAAATGCCCTCTATGGTGTTCCCGGGCCTCATAACACACTTCCTCAACTCTAACGGATCTCAATGTGTATGTAAGAGACCATGGCATATCTGCTGTTTAAAACACATTGCACAGTCTCCTCAGAGACTCTCAAAAATTGCCAGCGCTGACTGTATTTCAAGTCATCACGGCGGGGTATTGGGAAAAGTTTTCAATTAGCAATAATCACGCCTCGGGTGGACCTCATTGGCTACGATACTGCCACTGCGCAAAGCTAATCAAAACAGTGTCTGCCAACATCTACCCTTTCTTGGAGGAGGATTTGACATTGAGGTGAGACACATAAGTGTCATCCAGTGGGCCGCTGAGCATTCTGGGACTTGGCATGCTAATGAGACCGAGAAACAATGCCTAAGTGGCCATTGTTTATCCACTGAATAGTGTCAGTATTTGAAAGGACTAAGGAGAATCTAAAGGGACAGGGCCCTAGATGTCAAGATGGGTTTCTCCCACAGCAGTCCTGAATGGCCACTGGGAGCGTATGTGTTTGAACAGCTATACTGCTGAAAAAAGGCCAAGGTGGAAGGATTTGGGCCCTTTGTTGAAAGCTCGCTAGATAACATGCCTAAACTGGAGCCCAGGTAAGCTGCATTAGACAAGGGTTGTTGGTCAAGCAATCACCTTCAGCCACCTTTCTTTCTGGCGCAGATTCCAAGGGGGAAGCTTATGTCCCCTAGGACATTTCAACTCTCTGGGCCAGTGAGCATTAGGGCAGATGTGCATAAAGACTGTCTGATCAGCAGCTCAAAGACCTCACAGGTAGGTGACAGCCACCGCCCGAACAGGGACTTGAACCCTGGACCCTCAGATTAAAAGTCTGATGCTCTACCGACTGAGCTATCCGGGCTCTGAAATCTGCCACTCCACAGCGGTCCAAGCTGCTTGAATATTGACATCTCTATTGGAAAAAGACCACTCGGCAAAGGGGGCCGAGTGCCTGGAAGCACAAGTGTTTGGCTTGCCCAGGCTGGCCAATCGTCCACTCCCATTATATTTTCTAGGACAGGTTGAAGATAAAAGTGAAATCTAACCTGCAACCATGCAGATAGGTTCCAGTTCAGTAGAGGTGGAGAACGCCCTAAAGTTTCTGGCTTCGTTTTACCTACAGATCAATGCTCTTCCACCGGAAACAAGGGCCTTGCAAAAAGACACTGCCCGAACGGCTTCCTTAACCTTGGACCAACGCGCTTCCAGTATTCTTAATAAGTGACTGGGTACAAATAAAAAAAGTTCACCTTTAGCCTCATGGTGCCAGGTCCAACAGAGGAAACGCAGGGATAAAAGGGGGTAGAGTCCACTCTGGATTATAGGCAAGTTGAGAAGGAGCGGCGTGTGCCAATCACAGATTGTTCTACCCAGTCTGCTGATGACACAAATGCCCTCTATGGTGTTCCCGGGCCTCATGACACACTTCCTCAACTCTAACGGATCTCAATGTGTATGTAAGAGACCATGGCATATCTGCTGTTTAAAACACATTGCACAGTCTCCTCAGAGACTCTCAAAAATTGCCAGCGCTGACTGTATTTCAAGTCATCACGGCGGGGTATTGGGAAAAGTTTTCAATTAGCAATAATCACGCCTCGGGTGGACCTCATTGGCTACGATACTGCCACTGCGCAAAGCTAATCAAAACAGTGTCTGCCAACATCTACCCTTTCTTGGAGGAGGATTTGACATTGAGGTGAGACACATAAGTGTCATCCAGTGGGCCGCTGAGCATTCTGGGACTTGGCATGCTAATGAGACCGAGAAACAATGCCTAAGTGGCCATTGTTTATCCACTGAATAGTGTCAGTATTTGAAAGGACTAAGGAGAATCTAAAGGGACAGGGCCCTAGATGTCAAGATGGGTTTCTCCCACAGCAGTCCTGAATGGCCACTGGGAGCGTATGTGTTTGAACAGCTATACTGCTGAAAAAAGGCCAAGGTGGAAGGATTTGGGCCCTTTGTTGAAAGCTCGCTAGATAACATGCCTAAACTGGAGCCCAGGTAAGCTGCATTAGACAAGGGTTGTTGGTCAAGCAATCACCTTCAGCCACCTTTCTTTCTGGCGCAGATTCCAAGGGGGAAGCTTATGTCCCCTAGGACATTTCAACTCTCTGGGCCAGTGAGCATTAGGGCAGATGTGCATAAAGACTGTCTGATCAGCAGCTCAAAGACCTCACAGGTAGGTGACAGCCACCGCCCAAACAGGGACTTGAACCCTGGACCCTCAGATTAAAAGTCTGATGCTCTACCGACTGAGCTATCCGGGCTCTGAAATCTGCCACTCCACAGCGGTCCAAGCTGCTTGAATATTGACATCTCTATTGGAAAAAGACCACTCGGCAAAGGGGGCCGAGTGCCTGGAAGCACAAGTGTTTGGCTTGCCCAGGCTGGCCAATCGTCCACTCCCATTATATTTTCTAGGACAGGTTGAAGATAAAAGTGAAATCTAACCTGCAACCATGCAGATAGGTTCCAGTTCAGTAGAGGTGGAGAACGCCCTAAAGTTTCTGGCTTCGTTTTACCTACAGATCAATGCTCTTCCACCGGAAACAAGGGCCTTGCAAAAAGACACTGCCCGAACGGCTTCCTTAACCTTGGACCAACGCGCTTCCAGTATTCTTAATAAGTGACTGGGTACAAATAAAAAAAGTTCACCTTTAGCCTCATGGTGCCAGGTCCAACAGAGGAAACGCAGGGATAAAAGGGGGTAGAGTCCACTCTGGATTATAGGCAAGTTGAGAAGGAGCGGCGTGTGCCAATCACAGATTGTTCTACCCAGTCTGCTGATGACACAAATGCCCTCTATGGTGTTCCCGGGCCTCATAACACACTTCCTCAACTCTAACGGATCTCAATGTGTATGTAAGAGACCATGGCATATCTGCTGTTTAAAACACATTGTACAGTCTCCTCAGAGACTCTCAAAAATTGCCAGCGCTGACTGTATTTCAAGTCATCACGGCGGGGTATTGGGAAAAGTTTTCAATTAGCAATAATCACGCCTCGGGTGGACCTCATTGGCTACGATACTGCCACTGCGCAAAGCTAATCAAAACAGTGTCTGCCAACATCTACCCTTTCTTGGAGGAGGATTTGACATTGAGGTGAGACACATAAGTGTCATCCAGTGGGCCGCTGAGCATTCTGGGACTTGGCATGCTAATGAGACCGAGAAACAATGCCTAAGTGGCCATTGTTTATCCACTGAATAGTGTCAGTATTTGAAAGGACTAAGGAGAATCTAAAGGGACAGGGCCCTAGATGTCAAGATGGGTTTCTCCCACAGCAGTCCTGAATGGCCACTGGGAGCGTATGTGTTTGAACAGCTATACTGCTGAAAAAAGGCCAAGGTGGAAGGATTTGGGCCCTTTGTTGAAAGCTCGCTAGATAACATGCCTAAACTGGAGCCCAGGTAAGCTGCATTAGACAAGGGTTGTTGGTCAAGCAATCACCTTCAGCCACCTTTCTTTCTGGCGCAGATTCCAAGGGGGAAGCTTATGTCCCCTAGGACATTTCAACTCTCTGGGCCAGTGAGCATTAGGGCAGATGTGCATAAAGACTGTCTGATCAGCAGCTCAAAGACCTCACAGGTAGGTGACAGCCACCGCCCGAACAGGGACTTGAACCCTGGACCCTCAGATTAAAAGTCTGATGCTCTACCGACTGAGCTATCCGGGCTCTGAAATCTGCTGCTCTACCGACTGAGCTATCCGGGCTCTGAAATCTGCCACTCCACAGCGGTCCAAGCTGCTTGAATATTGACATCTCTATTGGAAAAAGACCACTCGGCAAAGGGGGCCGAGTGCCTGGAAGCACAAGTGTTTGGCTTGCCCAGGCTGGCCAATCGTCCACTCCCATTATATTTTCTAGGACAGGTTGAAGATAAAAGTGAAATCTAACCTGCAACCATGCAGATAGGTTCCAGTTCAGTAGAGGTGGAGAACGCCCTAAAGTTTCTGGCTTCGTTTTACCTACAGATCAATGCTCTTCCACCGGAAACAAGGGCCTTGCAAAAAGACACTGCCCGAACGGCTTCCTTAACCTTGGACCAACGCGCTTCCAGTATTCTTAATAAGTGACTGGGTACAAATAAAAAAAGTTCACCTTTAGCCTCATGGTGCCAGGTCCAACAGAGGAAACGCAGGGATAAAAGGGGGTAGAGTCCACTCTGGATTATAGGCAAGTTGAGAAGGAGCGGCGTGTGCCAATCACAGATTGTTCTACCCAGTCTGCTGATGACACAAATGCCCTCTATGGTGTTCCCGGGCCTCATAACACACTTCCTCAACTCTAACGGATCTCAATGTGTATGTAAGAGACCATGGCATATCTGCTGTTTAAAACACATTGCACAGTCTCCTCAGAGACTCTCAAAAATTGCCAGCGCTGACTGTATTTCAAGTCATCACGGCGGGGTATTGGGAAAAGTTTTCAATTAGCAATAATCACGCCTCGGGTGGACCTCATTGGCTACGATACTGCCACTGCGCAAAGCTAATCAAAACAGTGTCTGCCAACATCTACCCTTTCTTGGAGGAGGATTTGACATTGAGGTGAGACACATAAGTGTCATCCAGTGGGCCGCTGAGCATTCTGGGACTTGGCATGCTAATGAGACCGAGAAACAATGCCTAAGTGGCCATTGTTTATCCACTGAATAGTGTCAGTATTTGAAAGGACTAAGGAGAATCTAAAGGGACAGGGCCCTAGATGTCAAGATGGGTTTCTCCCACAGCAGTCCTGAATGGCCACTGGGAGCATATGTGTTTGAACAGCTATACTGCTGAAAAAAGGCCAAGGTGGAAGGATTTGGGCCCTTTGTTGAAAGCTCGCTAGATAACATGCCTAAACTGGAGCCCAGGTAAGCTGCATTAGACAAGGGTTGTTGGTCAAGCAATCATCTTCAGCCACCTTTCTTTCTGGCGCAGATTCCAAGGGGGAAGCTTATGTCCCCTAGGACATTTCAACTCTCTGGGCCAGTGAGCATTAGGGCAGATGTGCATAAAGACTGTCTGATCAGCAGCTCAAAGACCTCACAGGTAGGTGACAGCCACCGCCCGAACAGGGACTTGAACCCTGGACCCTCAGATTAAAAGTCTGATGCTCTACCGACTGAGCTATCCGGGCTCTGAAATCTGCCACTCCACAGCGGTCCAAGCTGCTTGAATATTGACATCTCTATTGGAAAAAGACCACTCGGCAAAGGGGGCCGAGTGCCTGGAAGCACAAGTGTTTGGCTTGCCCAGGCTGGCCAATCGTCCACTCCCATTATATTTTCTAGGACAGGTTGAAGATAAAAGTGAAATCTAACCTGCAACCATGCAGATAGGTTCCAGTTCAGTAGAGGTGGAGAACGCCCTAAAGTTTCTGGCTTCGTTTTACCTACAGATCAATGCTCTTCCACCGGAAACAAGGGCCTTGCAAAAAGACACTGCCCGAACGGCTTCCTTAACCTTGGACCAACGCGCTTCCAGTATTCTTAATAAGTGACTGGGTACAAATAAAAAAAGTTCACCTTTAGCCTCATGGTGCCAGGTCCAACAGAGGAAACGCAGGGATAAAAGGGGGTAGAGTCCACTCTGGATTATAGGCAAGTTGAGAAGGAGCGGCGTGTGCCAATCACAGATTGTTCTACCCAGTCTGCTGATGACACAAATGCCCTCTATGGTGTTCCTCACCATACGGGTGGACCTCATTGGCTACGATACTGCCACTGCGCAAAGCTAATCAAAACAGTGTCTGCCAACATCTACCCTTTCTTGGAGGAGGATTTGACATTGAGGTGAGACACATAAGTGTCATCCAGTGGGCCGCTGTGCATTCTGGGACTTGGCATGCTAATGAGACCGAGAAACAATGCCTAAGTGGCCATTGTTTATCCACTGAATAGTGTCAGTATTTGAAAGGACTAAGGAGAATCTAAAGGGACAGGGCCCTAGATGTCAAGATGGGTTTCTCCCACAGCAGTCCTGAATGGCCACTGGGAGCGTATGTGTTTGAACAGCTATACTGCTGAAAAAAGGCCAAGGTGGAAGGATTTGGGCCCTTTGTTGAAAGCTCGCTAGATAACATGCCTAAACTGGAGCCCAGGTAAGCTGCATTAGACAAGGGTTGTTGGTCAAGCAATCACCTTCAGCCACCTTTCTTTCTGGCGCAGATTCCAAGGGGGAAGCTTATGTCCCCTAGGACATTTCAACTCTCTGGGCCAGTGAGCATTAGGGCAGATGTGCATAAAGACTGTCTGATAAGCAGCTCAAAGACCTCACAGGTAGGTGACAGCCACCGCCCGAACAGGGACTTGAACCCTGGACCCTCAGATTAAAAGTCTGATGCTCTACCGACTGAGCTATCCGGGCTCTGAAATCTGCTGCTCTACCGACTGAGCTATCCGGGCTCTGAAATCTGCCACTCCACAGCGGTCCAAGCTGCTTGAATATTGACATCTCTATTGGAAAAAGACCACTCGGCAAAGGGGGCCGAGTGCCTGGAAGCACAAGTGTTTGGCTTGCCCAGGCTGGCCAATCGTCCACTCCCATTATATTTTCTAGGACAGGTTGAAGATAAAAGTGAAATCTAACCTGCAACCATGCAGATAGGTTCCAGTTCAGTAGAGGTGGAGAACGCCCTAAAGTTTCTGGCTTCGTTTTACCTACAGATCAATGCTCTTCCACCGGAAACAAGGGCCTTGCAAAAAGACACTGCCCGAACGGCTTCCTTAACCTTGGACCAACGCGCTTCCAGTATTCTTAATAAGTGACTGGGTACAAATAAAAAAAGTTCACCTTTAGCCTCATGGTGCCAGGTCCAACAGAGGAAACGCAGGGATAAAAGGGGGTAGAGTCCACTCTGGATTATAGGCAAGTTGAGAAGGAGCGGCGTGTGCCAATCACAGATTGTTCTACCCAGTCTGCTGATGACACAAATGCCCTCTATGGTGTTCCCGGGCCTCATAACACACTTCCTCAACTCTAACGGATCTCAATGTGTATGTAAGAGACCATGGCATATCTGCTGTTTAAAACACATTGCACAGTCTCCTCAGAGACTCTCAAAAATTGCCAGCGCTGACTGTATTTCAAGTCATCACGGCGGGGTATTGGGAAAAGTTTTCAATTAGCAATAATCACGCCTCGGGTGGACCTCATTGGCTACGATACTGCCACTGCGCAAAGCTAATCAAAACAGTGTCTGCCAACATCTACCCTTTCTTGGAGGAGGATTTGACATTGAGGTGAGACACATAAATGTCATCCAGTGGGCCGCTGAGCATTCTGGGACTTGGCATGCTAATGAGACCGAGAAACAATGCCTAAGTGGCCATTGTTTATCCACTGAATAGTGTCAGTATTTGAAAGGACTAAGGAGAATCTAAAGGGACAGGGCCCTAGATGTCAAGATGGGTTTCTCCCACAGCAGTCCTGAATGGCCACTGGGAGCATATGTGTTTGAACAGCTATACTGCTGAAAAAAGGCCAAGGTGGAAGGATTTGGGCCCTTTGTTGAAAGCTCGCTAGATAACATGCCTAAACTGGAGCCCAGGTAAGCTGCATTAGACAAGGGTTGTTGGTCAAGCAATCATCTTCAGCCACCTTTCTTTCTGGCGCAGATTCCAAGGGGGAAGCTTATGTCCCCTAGGACATTTCAACTCTCTGGGCCAGTGAGCATTAGGGCAGATGTGCATAAAGACTGTCTGATCAGCAGCTCAAAGACCTCACAGGTAGGTGACAGCCACCGCCCGAACAGGGACTTGAACCCTGGACCCTCAGATTAAAAGTCTGATGCTCTACCGACTGAGCTATCCGGGCTCTGAAATCTGCCACTCCACAGCGGTCCAAGCTGCTTGAATATTGACATCTCTATTGGAAAAAGACCACTCGGCAAAGGGGGCCGAGTGCCTGGAAGCACAAGTGTTTGGCTTGCCCAGGCTGGCCAATCGTCCACTCCCATTATATTTTCTAGGACAGGTTGAAGATAAAAGTGAAATCTAACCTGCAACCATGCAGATAGGTTCCAGTTCAGTAGAGGTGGAGAACGCCCTAAAGTTTCTGGCTTCGTTTTACCTACAGATCAATGCTCTTCCACCGGAAACAAGGGCCTTGCAAAAAGACACTGCCCGAACGGCTTCCTTAACCTTGGACCAACGCGCTTCCAGTATTCTTAATAAGTGACTGGGTACAAATAAAAAAAGTTCACCTTTAGCCTCATGGTGCCAGGTCCAACAGAGGAAACACAGGGATAAAAGGGGGTAGAGTCCACTCTGGATTATAGGCAAGTTGAGAAGGAGCGGCGTGTGCCAATCACAGATTGTTCTACCCAGTCTGCTGATGACACAAATGCCCTCTATGGTGTTCCTCACCATACGGGTGGACCTCATTGGCTACGATACTGCCACTGCGCAAAGCTAATCAAAACAGTGTCTGCCAACATCTACCCTTTCTTGGAGGAGGATTTGACATTGAGGTGAGACACATAAGTGTCATCCAGTGGGCCGCTGTGCATTCTGGGACTTGGCATGCTAATGAGACCGAGAAACAATGCCTAAGTGGCCATTGTTTATCCACTGAATAGTGTCAGTATTTGAAAGGACTAAGGAGAATCTAAAGGGACAGGGCCCTAGATGTCAAGATGGGTTTCTCCCACAGCAGTCCTGAATGGCCACTGGGAGCGTATGTGTTTGAACAGCTATACTGCTGAAAAAAGGCCAAGGTGGAAGGATTTGGGCCCTTTGTTGAAAGCTCGCTAGATAACATGCCTAAACTGGAGCCCAGGTAAGCTGCATTAGACAAGGGTTGTTGGTCAAGCAATCACCTTCAGCCACCTTTCTTTCTGGCGCAGATTCCAAGGGGGAAGCTTATGTCCCCTAGGACATTTCAACTCTCTGGGCCAGTGAGCATTAGGGCAGATGTGCATAAAGACTGTCTGATCAGCAGCTCAAAGACCTCACAGGTAGGTGACAGCCACCGCCCGAACAGGGACTTGAACCCTGGACCCTCAGATTAAAAGTCTGATGCTCTACCGACTGAGCTATCCGGGCTCTGAAATCTGCCACTCCACAGCGGTCCAAGCTGCTTGAATATTGACATCTCTATTGGAAAAAGACCACTCGGCAAAGGGGGCCGAGTGCCTGGAAGCACAAGTGTTTGGCTTGCCCAGGCTGGCCAATCGTCCACTCCCATTATATTTTCTAGGACAGGTTGAAGATAAAAGTGAAATCTAACCTGCAACCATGCAGATAGGTTCCAGTTCAGTAGAGGTGGAGAACGCCCTAAAGTTTCTGGCTTCGTTTTACCTACAGATCAATGCTCTTCCACCGGAAACAAGGGCCTTGCAAAAAGACACTGCCCGAACGGCTTCCTTAACCTTGGACCAACGCGCTTCCAGTATTCTTAATAAGTGACTGGGTACAAATAAAAAAAGTTCACCTTTAGCCTCATGGTGCCAGGTCCAACAGAGGAAACGCAGGGATAAAAGGGGGTAGAGTCCACTCTGGATTATAGGCAAGTTGAGAAGGAGCGGCGTGTGCCAATCACAGATTGTTCTACCCAGTCTGCTGATGACACAAATGCCCTCTATGGTGTTCCCGGGCCTCATGACACACTTCCTCAACTCTAACGCATCTCAATGTGTATGTAAGAGACCATGGCATATCTGCTGTTTAAAACACATTGCACAGTCTCCTCAGAGACTCTCAAAAATTGCCAGCGCTGACTGTATTTCAAGTCATCACGGCGGGGTATTGGGAAAAGTTTTCAATTAGCAATAATCACGCCTCGGGTGGACCTCATTGGCTACGATACTGCCACTGCGCAAAGCTAATCAAAACAGTGTCTGCCAACATCTACCCTTTCTTGGAGGAGGATTTGACATTGAGGTGAGACACATAAGTGTCATCCAGTGGGCCGCTGAGCATTCTGGGACTTGGCATGCTAATGAGACCGAGAAACAATGCCTAAGTGGCCATTGTTTATCCACTGAATAGTGTCAGTATTTGAAAGGACTAAGGAGAATCTAAAGGGACAGGGCCCTAGATGTCAAGATGGGTTTCTCCCACAGCAGTCCTGAATGGCCACTGGGAGCGTATGTGTTTGAACAGCTATACTGCTGAAAAAAGGCCAAGGTGGAAGGATTTGGGCCCTTTGTTGAAAGCTCGCTAGATAACATGCCTAAACTGGAGCCCAGGTAAGCTGCATTAGACAAGGGTTGTTGGTCAAGCAATCACCTTCAGCCACCTTTCTTTCTGGCGCAGATTCCAAGGGTAAGCTTATGTCCCCTAGGACATTTCAACTCTCTGGGCCAGTGAGCATTAGGGCAGATGTGCATAAAGACTGTCTGATCAGCAGCTCAAAGACCTCACAGGTAGGTGACAGCCACCGCCCGAACAGGGACTTGAACCCTGGACCCTCAGATTAAAAGTCTGATGCTCTACCGACTGAGCTATCCGGGCTCTGAAATCTGCCACTCCACAGCGGTCCAAGCTGCTTGAATATTGACATCTCTATTGGAAAAAGACCACTCGGCAAAGGGGGCCGAGTGCCTGGAAGCACAAGTGTTTGGCTTGCCCAGGCTGGCCAATCGTCCACTCCCATTATATTTTCTAGGACAGGTTGAAGATAAA
The DNA here is from genome assembly GCF_965119305.1 of Pelophylax lessonae. Classification (NCBI taxonomy): domain Eukaryota; kingdom Metazoa; phylum Chordata; class Amphibia; order Anura; family Ranidae; genus Pelophylax; species Pelophylax lessonae. Next base: position 596,972,624 of record NC_138771.1, read on the forward strand.
AGTGAAATCTAACCTGCAACCATGCAGATAGGTTCCAGTTCAGTAGAGGTGGAGAACGCCCTAAAGTTTCTGGCTTCGTTTTACCTACAGATCAATGCTCTTCCACCGGAAACAAGGGCCTTGCAAAAAGACACTGCCCGAACGGCTTCCTTAACCTTGGACCAACGCGCTTCCAGTATTCTTAATAAGTGACTGGGTACAAATAAAAAAAGTTCACCTTTAGCCTCATGGTGCCAGGTCCAACAGAGGAAACGCAGGGATAAAAGGGGGTAGAGTCCACTCTGGATTATAGGCAAGTTGAGAAGGAGCGGCGTGTGCCAATCACAGATTGTTCTACCCAGTCTGCTGATGACACAAATGCCCTCTATGGTGTTCCCGGGCCTCATGACACACTTCCTCAACTCTAACGCATCTCAATGTGTATGTAAGAGACCATGGCATATCTGCTGTTTAAAACACATTGCACAGTCTCCTCAGAGACTCTCAAAAATTGCCAGCGCTGACTGTATTTCAAGTCATCACGGCGGGGTATTGGGAAAAGTTTTCAATTAGCAATAATCACGCCTCGGGTGGACCTCATTGGCTACGATACTGCCACTGCGCAAAGCTAATCAAAACAGTGTCTGCCAACATCTACCCTTTCTTGGAGGAGGATTTGACATTGAGGTGAGACACATAAGTGTCATCCAGTGGGCCGCTGAGCATTCTGGGACTTGGCATGCTAATGAGACCGAGAAACAATGCCTAAGTGGCCATTGTTTATCCACTGAATAGTGTCAGTATTTGAAAGGACTAAGGAGAATCTAAAGGGACAGGGCCCTAGATGTCAAGATGGGTTTCTCCCACAGCAGTCCTGAATGGCCACTGGGAGCGTATGTGTTTGAACAGCTATACTGCTGAAAAAAGGCCAAGGTGGAAGGATTTGGGCCCTTTGTTGAAAGCTCGCTAGATAACATGCCTAAACTGGAGCCCAGGTAAGCTGCATTAGACAAGGGTTGTTGGTCAAGCAATCACCTTCAGCCACCTTTCTTTCTGGCGCAGATTCCAAGGGGGAAGCTTATGTCCCCTAGGACATTTCAACTCTCTGGGCCAGTGAGCATTAGGGCAGATGTGCATAAAGACTGTCTGATCAGCAGCTCAAAGACCTCACAGGTAGGTGACAGCCACCGCCCAAACAGGGACTTGAACCCTGGACCCTCAGATTAAAAGTCTGATGCTCTACCGACTGAGCTATCCGGGCTCTGAAATCTGCCACTCCACAGCGGTCCAAGCTGCTTGAATATTGACATCTCTATTGGAAAAAAACCACTCGGCAAAGGGGGCCGAGTGCCTGGAAGCACAAGTGTTTGGCTTGCCCAGGCTGGCCAATCGTCCACTCCCATTATATTTTCTAGGACAGGTTGAAGATAAAAGTGAAATCTAACCTGCAACCATGCAGATAGGTACCAGTTCAGTAGAGGTGGAGAACGCCCTAAAGTTTCTGGCTTCGTTTTACCTACAGATCAATGCTCTTCCACCGGAAACAAGGGCCTTGCAAAAAGACACTGCCCGAACGGCTTCCTTAACCTTGGACCAACGCGCTTCCAGTATTCTTAATAAGTGACTGGGTACAAATAAAAAAAGTTCACCTTTAGCCTCATGGTGCCAGGTCCAACAGAGGAAACGCAGGGATAAAAGGGGGTAGAGTCCACTCTGGATTATAGGCAAGTTGAGAAGGAGCGGCGTGTGCCAATCACAGATTGTTCTACCCAGTCTGCTGATGACACAAATGCCCTCTATGGTGTTCCCGGGCCTCATGACACACTTCCTCAACTCTAACGCATCTCAATGTGTATGTAAGAGACCATGGCATATCTGCTGTTTAAAACACATTGCACAGTCTCCTCAGAGACTCTCAAAAATTGCCAGCGCTGACTGTATTTCAAGTCATCACGGCGGGGTATTGGGAAAAGTTTTCAATTAGCAATAATCACGCCTCGGGTGGACCTCATTGGCTACGATACTGCCACTGCGCAAAGCTAATCAAAACAGTGTCTGTCAACATCTACCCTTTCTTGGAGGAGGATTTGACATTGAGGTGAGACACATAAGTGTCATCCAGTGGGCCGCTGAGCATTCTGGGACTTGGCATGCTAATGAGACCGAGAAACAATGCCTAAGTGGCCATTGTTTATCCACTGAATAGTGTCAGTATTTGAAAGGACTAAGGAGAATCTAAAGGGACAGGGCCCTAGATGTCAAGATGGGTTTCTCCCACAGCAGTCCTGAATGGCCACTGGGAGCGTATGTGTTTGAACAGCTATACTGCTGAAAAAAGGCCAAGGTGGAAGGATTTGGGCCCTTTGTTGAAAGCTCGCTAGATAACATGCCTAAACTGGAGCCCAGGTAAGCTGCATTAGACAAGGGTTGTTGGTCAAGCAATCACCTTCAGCCACCTTTCTTTCTGGCGCAGATTCCAAGGGGGAAGCTTATGTCCCCTAGGACATTTCAACTCTCTGGGCCAGTGAGCATTAGGGCAGATGTGCATAAAGACTGTCTGATCAGCAGCTCAAAGACCTCACAGGTAGGTGACAGCCACCGCCCGAACAGGGACTTGAACCCTGGACCCTCAGATTAAAAGTCTGATGCTCTACCGACTGAGCTATCCGGGCTCTGAAATCTGCCACTCCACAGCGGTCCAAGCTGCTTGAATATTGACATCTCTATTGGAAAAAAACCACTCGGCAAAGGGGGCCGAGTGCCTGGAAGCACAAGTGTTTGGCTTGCCCAGGCTGGCCAATCGTCCACTCCCATTATATTTTCTAGGACAGGTTGAAGATAAAAGTGAAATCTAACCTGCAACCATGCAGATAGGTACCAGTTCAGTAGAGGTGGAGAACGCCCTAAAGTTTCTGGCTTCGTTTTACCTACAGATCAATGCTCTTCCACCGGAAACAAGGGCCTTGCAAAAAGACACTGCCCGAACGGCTTCCTTAACCTTGGACCAACGCGCTTCCAGTATTCTTAATAAGTGACTGGGTACAAATAAAAAAAGTTCACCTTTAGCCTCATGGTGCCAGGTCCAACAGAGGAAACGCAGGGATAAAAGGGGGTAGAGTCCACTCTGGATTATAGGCAAGTTGAGAAGGAGCGGCGTGTGCCAATCACAGATTGTTCTACCCAGTCTGCTGATGACACAAATGCCCTCTATGGTGTTCCCGGGCCTCATGACACACTTCCTCAACTCTAACGCATCTCAATGTGTATGTAAGAGACCATGGCATATCTGCTGTTTAAAACACATTGCACAGTCTCCTCAGAGACTCTCAAAAATTGCCAGCGCTGACTGTATTTCAAGTCATCACAGCGGGGTATTGGGAAAAGTTTTCAATTAGCAATAATCACGCCTCGGGTGGACCTCATTGGCTACGATACTGCCACTGCGCAAAGCTAATCAAAACAGTGTCTGTCAACATCTACCCTTTCTTGGAGGAGGATTTGACATTGAGGTGAGACACATAAGTGTCATCCAGTGGGCCGCTGAGCATTCTGGGACTTGGCATGCTAATGAGACCGAGAAACAATGCCTAAGTGGCCATTGTTTATCCACTGAATAGTGTCAGTATTTGAAAGGACTAAGGAGAATCTAAAGGGACAGGGCCCTAGATGTCAAGATGGGTTTCTCCCACAGCAGTCCTGAATGGCCACTGGGAGCGTATGTGTTTGAACAGCTATACTGCTGAAAAAAGGCCAAGGTGGAAGGATTTGGGCCCTTTGTTGAAAGCTCGCTAGATAACATGCCTAAACTGGAGCCCAGGTAAGCTGCATTAGACAAGGGTTGTTGGTCAAGCAATCACCTTCAGCCACCTTTCTTTCTGGCGCAGATTCCAAGGGGGAAGCTTATGTCCCCTAGGACATTTCAACTCTCTGGGCCAGTGAGCATTAGGGCAGATGTGCATAAAGACTGTCTGATCAGCAGCTCAAAGACCTCACAGGTAGGTGACAGCCACCGCCCGAACAGGGACTTGAACCCTGGACCCTCAGATTAAAAGTCTGATGCTCTACCGACTGAGCTATCCGGGCTCTGAAATCTGCCACTCCACAGCGGTCCAAGCTGCTTGAATATTGACATCTCTATTGGAAAAAGACCACTCGGCAAAGGGGGCCGAGTGCCTGGAAGCACAAGTGTTTGGCTTGCCCAGGCTGGCCAATCGTCCACTCCCATTATATTTTCTAGGACAGGTTGAAGATAAAAGTGAAATCTAACCTGTAACCATGCAAATAGGTTCCAGTTCAGTAGAGGTGGAGAACGCCCTAAAGTTTCTGGCTTCGTTTTACCTACAGATCAATGCTCTTCCACCGGAAACAAGGGCCTTGCAAAAAGACACTGCCCGAACGGCTTCCTTAACCTTGGACCAACGCGCTTCCAGTATTCTTAATAAGTGACTGGGTACAAATAAAAAAAGTTCACCTTTAGCCTCATGGTGCCAGGTCCAACAGAGGAAACGCAGGGATAAAAGGGGGTAGAGTCCACTCTGGATTATAGGCAAGTTGAGAAGGAGCGGCGTGTGCCCATCACAGATTGTTCTACCCAGTCTGCTGATGACACAAATGCCCTCTATGGTGTTCCCGGGCCTCATGACACACTTCCTCAACTCTAACGCATCTCAATGTGTATGTAAGAGACCATGGCATATCTGCTGTTTAAAACACATTGCACAGTCTCCTCAGAGACTCTCAAAAATTGCCAGCGCTGACTGTATTTCAAGTCATCACGGCGGGGTATTGGGAAAAGTTTTCAATTAGCAATAATCACGCCTCGGGTGGACCTCATTGGCTACGATACTGCCACTGCGCAAAGCTAATCAAAACAGTGTCTGCCAACATCTACCCTTTCTTGGAGGAGGATTTGACATTGAGGTGAGACACATAAGTGTCATCCAGTGGGCCGCTGAGCATTCTGGGACTTGGCATGCTAATGAGACTGAGAAACAATGCCTAAGTGGCCATTGTTTATCCACTGAATAGTGTCAGTATTTGAAAGGACTAAGGAGAATCTAAAGGGACAGGGCCCTAGATGTCAAGATGGGTTTCTCCCACAGCAGTCCTGAATGGCCACTGGGAGCGTATGTGTTTGAACAGCTATACTGCTGAAAAAAGGCCAAGGTGGAAGGATTTGGGCCCTTTGTTGAAAGCTCGCTAGATAACATGCCTAAACTGGAGCCCAGGTAAGCTGCATTAGACAAGGGTTGTTGGTCAAGCAATCACCTTCAGCCACCTTTCTTTCTGGCGCAGATTCCAAGGGGGAAGCTTATGTCCCCTAGGACATTTCAACTCTCTGGGCCAGTGAGCATTAGGGCAGATGTGCATAAAGACTGTCTGATCAGCAGCTCAAAGACCTCACAGGTAGGTGACAGCCACCGCCCGAACAGGGACTTGAACCCTGGACCCTCAGATTAAAAGTCTGATGCTCTACCGACTGAGCTATCCGGGCTCTGAAATCTGCCACTCCACAGCGGTCCAAGCTGCTTGAATATTGACATCTCTATTGGAAAAAGACCACTCGGCAAAGGGGGCCGAGTGCCTGGAAGCACAAGTGTTTGGCTTGCCCAGGCTGGCCAATCGTCCACTCCCATTATATTTTCTAGGACAGGTTGAAGATAAAAGTGAAATCTAACCTGCAACCATGCAGATAGGTTCCAGTTCAGTAGAGGTGGAGAACGCCCTAAAGTTTCTGGCTTCGTTTTACCTACAGATCAATGCTCTTCCACCGGAAACAAGGGCCTTGCAAAAAGACACTGCCCGAACGGCTTCCTTAACCTTGGACCAACGCGCTTCCAGTATTCTTAATAAGTGACTGGGTACAAATAAAAAAAGTTCACCTTTAGCCTCATGGTGCCAGGTCCAACAGAGGAAACGCAGGGATAAAAGGGGGTAGAGTCCACTCTGGATTATAGGCAAGTTGAGAAGGAGCGGCGTGTGCCAATCACAGATTGTTCTACCCAGTCTGCTGATGACACAAATGCCCTCTATGGTGTTCCCGGGCCTCATGACACACTTCCTCAACTCTAACGCATCTCAATGTGTATGTAAGAGACCATGGCATATCTGCTGTTTAAAACACATTGCACAGTCTCCTCAGAGACTCTCAAAAATTGCCAGCGCTGACTGTATTTCAAGTCATCACGGCGGGGTATTGGGAAAAGTTTTCAATTAGCAATAATCACGCCTCGGGTGGACCTCATTGGCTACGATACTGCCACTGCGCAAAGCTAATCAAAACAGTGTCTGCCAACATCTACCCTTTCTTGGAGGAGGATTTGACATTGAGGTGAGACACATAAGTGTCATCCAGTGGGCTGCTGAGCATTCTGGGACTTGGCATGCTAATGAGACCGAGAAACAATGCCTAAGTGGCCATTGTTTATCCACTGAATAGTGTCAGTATTTGAAAGGACTAAGGAGAATCTAAAGGGACAGGGCCCTAGATGTCAAGATGGGTTTCTCCCACAGCAGTCCTGAATGGCCACTGGGAGCGTATGTGTTTGAACAGCTATACTGCTGAAAAAAGGCCAAGGTGGAAGGATTTGGGCCCTTTGTTGAAAGCTCGCTAGATAACATGCCTAAACTGGAGCCCAGGTAAGCTGCATTAGACAAGGGTTGTTGGTCAAGCAATCACCTTCAGCCACCTTTCTTTCTGGCGCAGATTCCAAGGGGGAAGCTTATGTCCCCTAGGACATTTCAACTCTCTGGGCCAGTGAGCATTAGGGCAGATGTGCATAAAGACTGTCTGATCAGCAGCTCAAAGACCTCACAGGTAGGTGACAGCCACCGCCCGAACAGGGACTTGAACCCTGGACCCTCAGATTAAAAGTCTGATGCTCTACCGACTGAGCTATCCGGGCTCTGAAATCTGCCACTCCACAGCGGTCCAAGCTGCTTGAATATTGACATCTCTATTGGAAAAAGACCACTCGGCAAAGGGGGCCGAGTGCCTGGAAGCACAAGTGTTTGGCTTGCCCAGGCTGGCCAATCGTCCACTCCCATTATATTTTCTAGGACAGGTTGAAGATAAAAGTGAAATCTAACCTGCAACCATGCAGATAGGTTCCAGTTCAGTAGAGGTGGAGAACGCCCTAAAGTTTCTGGCTTCGTTTTACCTACAGATCAATGCTCTTCCACCGGAAACAAGGGCCTTGCAAAAAGACACTGCCCGAACGGCTTCCTTAACCTTGGACCAACGCGCTTCCAGTATTCTTAATAAGTGACTGGGTACAAATAAAAAAAGTTCACCTTTAGCCTCATGGTGCCAGGTCCAACAGAGGAAACGCAGGGATAAAAGGGGGTAGAGTCCACTCTGGATTATAGGCAAGTTGAGAAGGAGCGGCGTGTGCCAATCACAGATTGTTCTACCCAGTCTGCTGATGACACAAATGCCCTCTATGGTGTTCCCGGGCCTCATAACACACTTCCTCAACTCTAACGGATCTCAATGTGTATGTAAGAGACCATGGCATATCTGCTGTTTAAAACACATTGCACAGTCTCCTCAGAGACTCTCAAAAATTGCCAGCGCTGACTGTATTTCAAGTCATCACGGCGGGGTATTGGGAAAAGTTTTCAATTAGCAATAATCACGCCTCGGGTGGACCTCATTGGCTACGATACTGCCACTGCGCAAAGCTAATCAAAACAGTGTCTGCCAACATCTACCCTTTCTTGGAGGAGGATTTGACATTGAGGTGAGACACATAAGTGTCATCCAGTGGGCCGCTGAGCATTCTGGGACTTGGCATGCTAATGAGACCGAGAAACAATGCCTAAGTGGCCATTGTTTATCCACTGAATAGTGTCAGTATTTGAAAGGACTAAGGAGAATCTAAAGGGACAGGGCCCTAGATGTCAAGATGGGTTTCTCCCACAGCAGTCCTGAATGGCCACTGGGAGCGTATGTGTTTGAACAGCTATACTGCTGAAAAAAGGCCAAGGTGGAAGGATTTGGGCCCTTTGTTGAAAGCTCGCTAGATAACATGCCTAAACTGGAGCCCAGGTAAGCTGCATTAGACAAGGGTTGTTGGTCAAGCAATCACCTTCAGCCACCTTTCTTTCTGGTGCAGATTCCAAGGGGGAAGCTTATGTCCCCTAGGACATTTCAACTCTCTGGGCCAGTGAGCATTAGGGCAGATGTGCATAAAGACTGTCTGATCAGCAGCTCAAAGACCTCACAGGTAGGTGACAGCCACCGCCCGAACAGGGACTTGAACCCTGGACCCTCAGATTAAAAGTCTGATGCTCTACCGACTGAGCTATCCGGGCTCTGAAATCTGCTGCTCTACCGACTGAGCTATCCGGGCTCTGAAATCTGCCACTCCACAGCGGTCCAAGCTGCTTGAATATTGACATCTCTATTGGAAAAAGACCACTCGGCAAAGGGGGCCGAGTGCCTGGAAGCACAAGTGTTTGGCTTGCCCAGGCTGGCCAATCGTCCACTCCCATTATATTTTCTAGGACAGGTTGAAGATAAAAGTGAAATCTAACCTGCAACTATGCAGATAGGTTCCAGTTCAGTAGAGGTGGAGAACGCCCTAAAGTTTCTGGCTTCGTTTTACCTACAGATCAATGCTCTTCCACCGGAAACAAGGGCCTTGCAAAAAGACACTGCCCGAACGGCTTCCTTAACCTTGGACCAACGCGCTTCCAGTATTCTTAATAAGTGACTGGGTACAAATAAAAAAAGTTCACCTTTAGCCTCATGGTGCCAGGTCCAACAGAGGAAACGCAGGGATAAAAGGGGGTAGAGTCCACTCTGGATTATAGGCAAGTTGAGAAGGAGCGGCGTGTGCCAATCACAGATTGTTCTACCCAGTCTGCTGATGACACAAATGCCCTCTATGGTGTTCCCGGGCCTCATAACACACTTCCTCAACTCTAACGGATCTCAATGTGTATGTAAGAGACCATGGCATATCTGCTGTTTAAAACACATTGCACAGTCTCCTCAGAGACTCTCAAAAATTGCCAGCGCTGACTGTATTTCAAGTCATCACGGCGGGGTATTGGGAAAAGTTTTCAATTAGCAATAATCACGCCTCGGGTGGACCTCATTGGCTACGATACTGCCACTGCGCAAAGCTAATCAAAACAGTGTCTGCCAACATCTACCCTTTCTTGGAGGAGGATTTGACATTGAGGTGAGACACATAAGTGTCATCCAGTGGGCCGCTGAGCATTCTGGGACTTGGCATGCTAATGAGACCGAGAAACAATGCCTAAGTGGCCATTGTTTATCCACTGAATAGTGTCAGTATTTGAAAGGACTAAGGAGAATCTAAAGGGACAGGGCCCTAGATGTCAAGATGGGTTTCTCCCACAGCAGTCCTGAATGGCCACTGGGAGCGTATGTGTTTGAACAGCTATACTGCTGAAAAAAAGCCAAGGTGGAAGGATTTGGGCCCTTTGTTGAAAGCTCGCTAGATAACATGCCTAAACTGGAGCCCAGGTAAGCTGCATTAGACAAGGGTTGTTGGTCAAGCAATCATCTTCAGCCACCTTTCTTTCTGGCGCAGATTCCAAGGGGGAAGCTTATGTCCCCTAGGACATTTCAACTCTCTGGGCCAGTGAGCATTAGGGCAGATGTGCATAAAGACTGTCTGATCAGCAGCTCAAAGACCTCACAGGTAGGTGACAGCCACCGCCCGAACAGGGACTTGAACCCTGGACCCTCAGATTAAAAGTCTGATGCTCTACCGACTGAGCTATCCGGGCTCTGAAATCTGCCACTCCACAGCGGTCCAAGCTGCTTGAATATTGACATCTCTATTGGAAAAAGACCACTCGGCAAAGGGGGCCGAGTGCCTGGAAGCACAAGTGTTTGGCTTGCCCAGGCTGGCCAATCGTCCACTCCCATTATATTTTCTAGGGCAGGTTGAAGATAAAAGTGAAATCTAACCTGTAACCATGCAAATAGGTTCCAGTTCAGTAGAGGTGGAGAACGCCCTAAAGTTTCTGGCTTCGTTTTACCTACAGATCAATGCTCTTCCACCGGAAACAAGGGCCTTGCAAAAAGACACTGCCCGAACGGCTTCCTTAACCTTGGACCAACGCGCTTCCAGTATTCTTAATAAGTGACTGGGTACAAATAAAAAAAGTTCACCTTTAGCCTCATGGTGCCAGGTCCAACAGAGGAAACGCAGGGATAAAAGGGGGTAGAGTCCACTCTGGATTATAGGCAAGTTGAGAAGGAGCGGCGTGTGCCAATCACAGATTGTTCTACCCAGTCTGCTGATGACACAAATGCCCTCTATGGTGTTCCCGGGCCTCATGACACACTTCCTCAACTCTAACGCATCTCAATGTGTATGTAAGAGACCATGGCATATCTGCTGTTTAAAACACATTGCACAGTCTCCTCAGAGACTCTCAAAAATTGCCAGCGCTGACTGTATTTCAAGTCATCACGGCGGGGTATTGGGAAAAGTTTTCAATTAGCAATAATCACGCCTCGGGTGGACCTCATTGGCTACGATACTGCCACTGCGCAAAGCTAATCAAAACAGTGTCTGCCAACATCTACCCTTTCTTGGAGGAGGATTTGACATTGAGGTGAGACACATAAGTGTCATCCAGTGGGCCGCTGAGCATTCTGGGACTTGGCATGCTAATGAGACCGAGAAACAATGCCTAAGTGGCCATTGTTTATCCACTGAATAGTGTCAGTATTTGAAAGGACTAAGGAGAATCTAAAGGGACAGGGCCCTAGATGTCAAGATGGGTTTCTCCCACAGCAGTCCTGAATGGCCACTGGGAGCGTATGTGTTTGAACAGCTATACTGCTGAAAAAAGGCCAAGGTGGAAGGATTTGGGCCCTTTGTTGAAAGCTCGCTAGATAACATGCCTAAACTGGAGCCCAGGTAAGCTGCATTAGACAAGGGTTGTTGGTCAAGCAATCACCTTCAGCCACCTTTCTTTCTGGCGCAGATTCCAAGGGGGATGCTTATGTCCCCTAGGACATTTCAACTCTCTGGGCCAGTGAGCATTAGGGCAGATGTGCATAAAGACTGTCTGATCAGCAGCTCAAAGACCTCACAGGTAGGTGACAGCCACCGCCCGAACAGGGACTTGAACCCTGGACCCTCAGATTAAAAGTCTGATGCTCTACCGACTGAGCTATCCGGGCTCTGAAATCTGCCACTCCACAGCGGTCCAAGCTGCTTGAATATTGACATCTCTATTGGAAAAAGACCACTCGGCAAAGGGGGCCGAGTGCCTGGAAGCACAAGTGTTTGGCTTGCCCAGGCTGGCCAATCGTCCACTCCCATTATATTTTCTAGGACAGGTTGAAGATAAAAGTGAAATCTAACCTGCAACCATGCAGATAGGTTCCAGTTCAGTAGAGGTGGAGAACGCCCTAAAGTTTCTGGCTTCGTTTTACCTACAGATCAATGCTCTTCCACCGGAAACAAGGGCCTTGCAAAAAGACACTGCCCGAAGGGCTTCCTTAACCTTGGACCAACGCGCTTCCAGTATTCTTAATAAGTGACTGGGTACAAATAAAAAAAGTTCACCTTTAGCCTCATGGTGCCAGGTCCAACAGAGGAAACGCAGGGATAAAAGGGGGTAGAGTCCACTCTGGATTATAGGCAAGTTGAGAAGGAGCGGCGTGTGCCAATCACAGATTGTTCTACCCAGTCTGCTGATGACACAAATGCCCTCTATGGTGTTCCCGGGCCTCATAACACACTTCCTCAACTCTAACGGATCTCAATGTGTATGTAAGAGACCATGGCATATCTGCTGTTTAAAACACATTGCACAGTCTCCTCAGAGACTCTCAAAAATTGCCAGCGCTGACTGTATTTCAAGTCATCACGGCGGGGTATTGGGAAAAGTTTTCAATTAGCAATAATCACGCCTCGGGTGGACCTCATTGGCTACGATACTGCCACTGCGCAAAGCTAATCAAAACAGTGTCTGCCAACATCTACCCTTTCTTGGAGGAGGATTTGACATTGAGGTGAGACACATAAGTGTCATCCAGTGGGCCGCTGAGCATTCTGGGACTTGGCATGCTAATGAGACCGAGAAACAATGCCTAAGTGGCCATTGTTTATCCACTGAATAGTGTCAGTATTTGAAAGGACTAAGGAGAATCTAAAGGGACAGGGCCCTAGATGTCAAGATGGGTTTCTCCCACAGCAGTCCTGAATGGCCACTGGGAGCGTATGTGTTTGAACAGCTATACTGCTGAAAAAAGGCCAAGGTGGAAGGATTTGGGCCCTTTGTTGAAAGCTCGCTAGATAACATGCCTAAACTGGAGCCCAGGTAAGCTGCATTAGACAAGGGTTGTTGGTCAAGCAATCACCTTCAGCCACCTTTCTTTCTGGCGCAGATTCCAAGGGGGAAGCTTATGTCCCCTAGGACATTTCAACTCTCTGGGCCAGTGAGCATTAGGGCAGATGTGCATAAAGACTGTCTGATCAGCAGCTCAAAGACCTCACAGGTAGGTGACAGCCACCGCCCGAACAGGGACTTGAACCCTGGACCCTCAGATTAAAAGTCTGATGCTCTACCGACTGAGCTATCCGGGCTCTGAAATCTGCCACTCCACAGCGGTCCAAGCTGCTTGAATATTGACATCTCTATTGGAAAAAGACCACTCGGCAAAGGGGGCCGAGTGCCTGGAAGCACAAGTGTTTGGCTTGCCCAGGCTGGCCAATCGTCCACTCCCATTATATTTTCTAGGACAGGTTGAAGATAAAAGTGAAATCTAACCTGCAACCATGCAGATAGGTTCCAGTTCAGTAGAGGTGGAGAACGCCCTAAAGTTTCTGGCTTCGTTTTACCTACAGATCAATGCTCTTCCACCGGAAACAAGGGCCTTGCAAAAAGACACTGCCCGAACGGCTTCCTTAACCTTGGACCAACGCGCTTCCAGTATTCTTAATAAGTGACTGGGTACAAATAAAAAAAGTTCACCTTTAGCCTCATGGTGCCAGGTCCAACAGAGGAAACGCAGGGATAAAAGGGGGTAGAGTCCACTCTGGATTATAGGCAAGTTGAGAAGGAGCGGCGTGTGCCAATCACAGATTGTTCTACCCAGTCTGCTGATGACACAAATGCCCTCTATGGTGTTCCCGGGCCTCATGACACACTTCCTCAACTCTAACGGATCTCAATGTGTATGTAAGAGACCATGGCATATCTGCTGTTTAAAACACATTGCACAGTCTCCTCAGAGACTCTCAAAAATTGCCAGCGCTGACTGTATTTCAAGTCATCACGGCGGGGTATTGGGAAAAGTTTTCAATTAGCAATAATCACGCCTCGGGTGGACCTCATTGGCTACGATACTGCCACTGCGCAAAGCTAATCAAAACAGTGTCTGCCAACATCTACCCTTTCTTGGAGGAGGATTTGACATTGAGGTGAGACACATAAGTGTCATCCAGTGGGCCGCTGAGCATTCTGGGACTTGGCATGCTAATGAGACCGAGAAACAATGCCTAAGTGGCCATTGTTTATCCACTGAATAGTGTCAGTATTTGAAAGGACTAAGGAGAATCTAAAGGGACAGGGCCCTAGATGTCAAGATGGGTTTCTCCCACAGCAGTCCTGAATGGCCACTGGGAGCGTATGTGTTTGAACAGCTATACTGCTGAAAAAAGGCCAAGGTGGAAGGATTTGGGCCCTTTGTTGAAAGCTCGCTAGATAACATGCCTAAACTGGAGCCCAGGTAAGCTGCATTAGACAAGGGTTGTTGGTCAAGCAATCACCTTCAGCCACCTTTCTTTCTGGCGCAGATTCCAAGGGGGAAGCTTATGTCCCCTAGGACATTTCAACTCTCTGGGCCAGTGAGCATTAGGGCAGATGTGCATAAAGACTGCCTGATCAGCAGCTCAAAGACCTCACAGGTAGGTGACAGCCACCGCCCGAAAAGGGACTTGAACCCTGGACCCTCAGATTAAAAGTCTGATGCTCTACCGACTGAGCTATCCGGGCTCTGAAATCTGCCACTCCACAGCGGTCCAAGCTGCTTGAATATTGACATCTCTATTGGAAAAAGACCACTCGGCAAAGGGGGCCGAGTGCCTGGAAGCACAAGTGTTTGGCTTGCCCAGGCTGGCCAATCGTCCACTCCCATTATATTTTCTAGGACAGGTTGAAGATAAAAGTGAAATCTAACCTGCAACCATGCAGATAGGTTCCAGTTCAGTAGAGGTGGAGAACGCCCTAAAGTTTCTGGCTTCGTTTTACCTACAGATCAATGCTCTTCCACCGGAAACAAGGGCCTTGCAAAAAGACACTGCCCGAACGGCTTCCTTAACCTTGGACCAACGCGCTTCCAGTATTCTTAATAAGTGACTGGGTACAAATAAAAAAAGTTCACCTTTAGCCTCATGGTGCCAGGTCCAACAGAGGAAACGCAGGGATAAAAGGGGGTAGAGTCCACTCTGGATTATAGGCAAGTTGAGAAGGAGCGGCGTGTGCCAATCACAGATTGTTCTACCCAGTCTGCTGATGACACAAATGCCCTCTATGGTGTTCCCGGGCCTCATAACACACTTCCTCAACTCTAACGGATCTCAATGTGTATGTAAGAGACCATGGCATATCTGCTGTTTAAAACACATTGCACAGTCTCCTCAGAGACTCTCAAAAATTGCCAGCGCTGACTGTATTTCAAGTCATCACGGCGGGGTATTGGGAAAAGTTTTCAATTAGCAATAATCACGCCTCGGGTGGACCTCATTGGCTACGATACTGCCACTGCGCAAAGCTAATCAAAACAGTGTCTGCCAACATCTACCCTTTCTTGGAGGAGGATTTGACATTGAGGTGAGACACATAAGTGTCATCCAGTGGGCCGCTGAGCATTCTGGGACTTGGCATGCTAATGAGACCGAGAAACAATGCCTAAGTGGCCATTGTTTATCCACTGAATAGTGTCAGTATTTGAAAGGACTAAGGAGAATCTAAAGGGACAGGGCCCTAGATGTCAAGATGGGTTTCTCCCACAGCAGTCCTGAATGGCCACTGGGAGCGTATGTGTTTGAACAGCTATACTGCTGAAAAAAGGCCAAGGTGGAAGGATTTGGGCCCTTTGTTGAAAGCTCGCTAGATAACATGCCTAAACTGGAGCCCAGGTAAGCTGCATTAGACAAGGGTTGTTGGTCAAGCAATCACCTTCAGCCACCTTTCTTTCTGGCGCAGATTCCAAGGGGGAAGCTTATGTCCCCTAGGACATTTCAACTCTCTGGGCCAGTGAGCATTAGGGCAGATGTGCATAAAGACTGTCTGATCAGCAGCTCAAAGACCTCACAGGTAGGTGACAGCCACCGCCCGAACAGGGACTTGAACCCTGGACCCTCAGATTAAAAGTCTGATGCTCTACCGACTGAGCTATCCGGGCTCTGAAATCTGCTGCTCTACCGACTGAGCTATCCGGGCTCTGAAATCTGCCACTCCACAGCGGTCCAAGCTGCTTGAATATTGACATCTCTATTGGAAAAAGACCACTCGGCAAAGGGGGCCGAGTGCCTGGAAGCACAAGTGTTTGGCTTGCCCAGGCTGGCCAATCGTCCACTCCCATTATATTTTCTAGGACAGGTTGAAGATAAAAGTGAAATCTAACCTGCAACCATGCAGATAGGTTCCAGTTCAGTAGAGGTGGAGAACGCCCTAAAGTTTCTGGCTTCGTTTTACCTACAGATCAATGCTCTTCCACCGGAAACAAGGGCCTTGCAAAAAGACACTGCCCGAACGGCTTCCTTAACCTTGGACCAACGCGCTTCCAGTATTCTTAATAAGTGACTGGGTACAAATAAAAAAAGTTCACCTTTAGCCTCATGGTGCCAGGTCCAACAGAGGAAACGCAGGGATAAAAGGGGGTAGAGTCCACTCTGGATTATAGGCAAGTTGAGAAGGAGCGGCGTGTGCCAATCACAGATTGTTCTACCCAGTCTGCTGATGACACAAATGCCCTCTATGGTGTTCCCGGGCCTCATAACACACTTCCTCAACTCTAACGGATCTCAATGTGTATGTAAGAGACCATGGCATATCTGCTGTTTAAAACACATTGCACAGTCTCCTCAGAGACTCTCAAAAATTGCCAGCGCTGACTGTATTTCAAGTCATCACGGCGGGGTATTGGGAAAAGTTTTCAATTAGCAATAATCACGCCTCGGGTGGACCTCATTGGCTACGATACTGCCACTGCGCAAAGCTAATCAAAACAGTGTCTGCCAACATCTACCCTTTCTTGGAGGAGGATTTGACATTGAGGTGAGACACATAAGTGTCATCCAGTGGGCCGCTGAGCATTCTGGGACTTGGCATGCTAATGAGACCGAGAAACAATGCCTAAGTGGCCATTGTTTATCCACTGAATAGTGTCAGTATTTGAAAGGACTAAGGAGAATCTAAAGGGACAGGGCCCTAGATGTCAAGATGGGTTTCTCCCACAGCAGTCCTGAATGGCCACTGGGAGCATATGTGTTTGAACAGCTATACTGCTGAAAAAAGGCCATGGTGGAAGGATTTGGGCCCTTTGTTGAAAGCTCGCTAGATAACATGCCTAAACTGGAGCCCAGGTAAGCTGCATTAGACAAGGGTTGTTGGTCAAGCAATCATCTTCAGCCACCTTTCTTTCTGGCGCAGATTCCAAGGGGGAAGCTTATGTCCCCTAGGACATTTCAACTCTCTGGGCCAGTGAGCATTAGGGCAGATGTGCATAAAGACTGTCTGATCAGCAGCTCAAAGACCTCACAGGTAGGTGACAGCCACCGCCCGAACAGGGACTTGAACCCTGGACCCTCAGATTAAAAGTCTGATGCTCTACCGACTGAGCTATCCGGGCTCTGAAATCTGCCACTCCACAGCGGTCCAAGCTGCTTGAATATTGACATCTCTATTGGAAAAAGACCACTCGGCAAAGGGGGCCGAGTGCCTGGAAGCACAAGTGTTTGGCTTGCCCAGGCTGGCCAATCGTCCACTCCCATTATATTTTCTAGGACAGGTTGAAGATAAAAGTGAAATCTAACCTGCAACCATGCAGATAGGTTCCAGTTCAGTAGAGGTGGAGAACGCCCTAAAGTTTCTGGCTTCGTTTTACCTACAGATCAATGCTCTTCCACCGGAAACAAGGGCCTTGCAAAAAGACACTGCCCGAACGGCTTCCTTAACCTTGGACCAACGCGCTTCCAGTATTCTTAATAAGTGACTGGGTACAAATAAAAAAAGTTCACCTTTAGCCTCATGGTGCCAGGTCCAACAGAGGAAACGCAGGGATAAAAGGGGGTAGAGTCCACTCTGGATTATAGGCAAGTTGAGAAGGAGCGGCGTGTGCCAATCACAGATTGTTCTACCCAGTCTGCTGATGACACAAATGCCCTCTATGGTGTTCCTCACCATACGGGTGGACCTCATTGGCTACGATACTGCCACTGCGCAAAGCTAATCAAAACAGTGTCTGCCAACATCTACCCTTTCTTGGAGGAGGATTTGACATTGAGGTGAGACACATAAGTGTCATCCAGTGGGCCGCTGTGCATTCTGGGACTTGGCATGCTAATGAGACCGAGAAACAATGCCTAAGTGGCCATTGTTTATCCACTGAATAGTGTCAGTATTTGAAAGGACTAAGGAGAATCTAAAGGGACAGGGCCCTAGATGTCAAGATGGGTTTCTCCCACAGCAGTCCTGAATGGCCACTGGGAGCGTATGTGTTTGAACAGCTATACTGCTGAAAAAAGGCCAAGGTGGAAGGATTTGGGCCCTTTGTTGAAAGCTCGCTAGATAACATGCCTAAACTGGAGCCCAGGTAAGCTGCATTAGACAAGGGTTGTTGGTCAAGCAATCACCTTCAGCCACCTTTCTTTCTGGCGCAGATTCCAAGGGGGAAGCTTATGTCCCCTAGGACATTTCAACTCTCTGGGCCAGTGAGCATTAGGGCAGATGTGCATAAAGACTGTCTGATCAGCAGCTCAAAGACCTCACAGGTAGGTGACAGCCACCGCCCGAACAGGGACTTGAACCCTGGACCCTCAGATTAAAAGTCTGATGCTCTACCGACTGAGCTATCCGGGCTCTGAAATCTGCCACTCCACAGCGGTCCAAGCTGCTTGAATATTGACATCTCTATTGGAAAAAGACCACTCGGCAAAGGGGGCCGAGTGCCTGGAAGCACAAGTGTTTGGCTTGCCCAGGCTGGCCAATCGTCCACTCCCATTATATTTTCTAGGACAGGTTGAAGATAAAAGTGAAATCTAACCTGCAACCATGCAGATAGGTTCCAGTTCAGTAGAGGTGGAGAACGCCCTAAAGTTTCTGGCTTCGTTTTACCTACAGATCAATGCTCTTCCACCGGAAACAAGGGCCTTGCAAAAAGACACTGCCCGAACGGCTTCCTTAACCTTGGACCAACGCGCTTCCAGTATTCTTAATAAGTGACTGGGTACAAATAAAAAAAGTTCACCTTTAGCCTCATGGTGCCAGGTCCAACAGAGGAAACGCAGGGATAAAAGGGGGTAGAGTCCACTCTGGATTATAGGCAAGTTGAGAAGGAGCGGCGTGTGCCAATCACAGATTGTTCTACCCAGTCTGCTGATGACACAAATGCCCTCTATGGTGTTCCCGGGCCTCATGACACACTTCCTCAACTCTAACGCATCTCAATGTGTATGTAAGAGACCATGGCATATCTGCTGTTTAAAACACATTGCACAGTCTCCTCAGAGACTCTCAAAAATTGCCAGCGCTGACTGTATTTCAAGTCATCACGGCGGGGTATTGGGAAAAGTTTTCAATTAGCAATAATCACGCCTCGGGTGGACCTCATTGGCTACGATACTGCCACTGCGCAAAGCTAATCAAAACAGTGTCTGCCAACATCTACCCTTTCTTGGAGGAGGATTTGACATTGAGGTGAGACACATAAGTGTCATCCAGTGGGCCGCTGAGCATTCTGGGACTTGGCATGCTAATGAGACCGAGAAACAATGCCTAAGTGGCCATTGTTTATCCACTGAATAGTGTCAGTATTTGAAAGGACTAAGGAGAATCTAAAGGGACAGGGCCCTAGATGTCAAGATGGGTTTCTCCCACAGCAGTCCTGAATGGCCACTGGGAGCGTATGTGTTTGAACAGCTATACTGCTGAAAAAAGGCCAAGGTGGAAGGATTTGGGCCCTTTGTTGAAAGCTCGCTAGATAACATGCCTAAACTGGAGCCCAGGTAAGCTGCATTAGACAAGGGTTGTTGGTCAAGCAATCACCTTCAGCCACCTTTCTTTCTGGCGCAGATTCCAAGGGTAAGCTTATGTCCCCTAGGACATTTCAACTCTCTGGGCCAGTGAGCATTAGGGCAGATGTGCATAAAGACTGTCTGATCAGCAGCTCAAAGACCTCACAGGTAGGTGACAGCCACCGCCCGAACAGGGACTTGAACCCTGGACCCTCAGATTAAAAGTCTGATGCTCTACCGACTGAGCTATCCGGGCTCTGAAATCTGCCACTCCACAGCGGTCCAAGCTGCTTGAATATTGACATCTCTATTGGAAAAAGACCACTCGGCAAAGGGGGCCGAGTGCCTGGAAGCACAAGTGTTTGGCTTGCCCAGGCTGGCCAATCGTCCACTCCCATTATATTTTCTAGGACAGGTTGAAGATAAAAGTGAAATCTAACCTGCAACCATGCAGATAGGTTCCAGTTCAGTAGAGGTGGAGAACGCCCTAAAGTTTCTGGCTTCGTTTTACCTACAGATCAATGCTCTTCCACCGGAAACAAGGGCCTTGCAAAAAGACACTGCCCGAACGGCTTCCTTAACCTTGGACCAACGCGCTTCCAGTATTCTTAATAAGTGACTGGGTACAAATAAAAAAAGTTCACCTTTAGCCTCATGGTGCCAGGTCCAACAGAGGAAACGCAGGGATAAAAGGGGGTAGAGTCCACTCTGGATTATAGGCAAGTTGAGAAGGAGCGGCGTGTGCCAATCACAGATTGTTCTACCCAGTCTGCTGATGACACAAATGCCCTCTATGGTGTTCCCGGGCCTCATGACACACTTCCTCAACTCTAACGCATCTCAATGTGTATGTAAGAGACCATGGCATATCTGCTGTTTAAAACACATTGCACAGTCTCCTCAGAGACTCTCAAAAATTGCCAGCGCTGACTGTATTTCAAGTCATCACGGCGGGGTATTGGGAAAAGTTTTCAATTAGCAATAATCACGCCTCGGGTGGACCTCATTGGCTACGATACTGCCACTGCGCAAAGCTAATCAAAACAGTGTCTGCCAACATCTACCCTTTCTTGGAGGAGGATTTGACATTGAGGTGAGACACATAAGTGTCATCCAGTGGGCCGCTGAGCATTCTGGGACTTGGCATGCTAATGAGACCGAGAAACAATGCCTAAGTGGCCATTGTTTATCCACTGAATAGTGTCAGTATTTGAAAGGACTAAGGAGAATCTAAAGGGACAGGGCCCTAGATGTCAAGATGGGTTTCTCCCACAGCAGTCCTGAATGGCCACTGGGAGCGTATGTGTTTGAACAGCTATACTGCTGAAAAAAGGCCAAGGTGGAAGGATTTGGGCCCTTTGTTGAAAGCTCGCTAGATAACATGCCTAAACTGGAGCCCAGGTAAGCTGCATTAGACAAGGGTTGTTGGTCAAGCAATCACCTTCAGCCACCTTTCTTTCTGGCGCAGATTCCAAGGGGGAAGCTTATGTCCCCTAGGACATTTCAACTCTCTGGGCCAGTGAGCATTAGGGCAGATGTGCATAAAGACTGTCTGATCAGCAGCTCAAAGACCTCACAGGTAGGTGACAGCCACCGCCCGAACAGGGACTTGAACCCTGGACCCTCAGATTAAAAGTCTGATGCTCTACCGACTGAGCTATCCGGGCTCTGAAATCTGCCACTCCACAGCGGTCCAAGCTGCTTGAATATTGACATCTCTATTGGAAAAAGACCACTCGGCAAAGGGGGCCGAGTGCCTGGAAGCACAAGTGTTTGGCTTGCCCAGGCTGGCCAATCGTCCACTCCCATTATATTTTCTAGGACAGGTTGAAGATAAAAGTGAAATCTAACCTGCAACCATGCAGATAGGTTCCAGTTCAGTAGAGGTGGAGAACGCCCTAAAGTTTCTGGCTTCGTTTTACCTACAGATCAATGCTCTTCCACCGGAAACAAGGGCCTTGCAAAAAGACACTGCCCGAACGGCTTCCTTAACCTTGGACCAACGCGCTTCCAGTATTCTTAATAAGTGACTG
This sequence comes from Pelophylax lessonae, assembly GCF_965119305.1. Taxonomy (NCBI): domain Eukaryota; kingdom Metazoa; phylum Chordata; class Amphibia; order Anura; family Ranidae; genus Pelophylax; species Pelophylax lessonae. The sequence continues at coordinate 596,993,877 of NC_138771.1, forward strand.
GGTACAAATAAAAAAAGTTCACCTTTAGCCTCATGGTGCCAGGTCCAACAGAGGAAACGCAGGGATAAAAGGGGGTAGAGTCCACTCTGGATTATAGGCAAGTTGAGAAGGAGCGGCGTGTGCCAATCACAGATTGTTCTACCCAGTCTGCTGATGACACAAATGCCCTCTATGGTGTTCCCGGGCCTCATGACACACTTCCTCAACTCTAACGGATCTCAATGTGTATGTAAGAGACCATGGCATATCTGCTGTTTAAAACACATTGCACAGTCTCCTCAGAGACTCTCAAAAATTGCCAGCGCTGACTGTATTTCAAGTCATCACGGCGGGGTATTGGGAAAAGTTTTCAATTAGCAATAATCACGCCTCGGGTGGACCTCATTGGCTACGATACTGCCACTGCGCAAAGCTAATCAAAACAGTGTCTGCCAACATCTACCCTTTCTTGGAGGAGGATTTGACATTGAGGTGAGACACATAAGTGTCATCCAGTGGGCCGCTGAGCATTCTGGGACTTGGCATGCTAATGAGACCGAGAAACAATGCCTAAGTGGCCATTGTTTATCCACTGAATAGTGTCAGTATTTGAAAGGACTAAGGAGAATCTAAAGGGACAGGGCCCTAGATGTCAAGATGGGTTTCTCCCACAGCAGTCCTGAATGGCCACTGGGAGCGTATGTGTTTGAACAGCTATACTGCTGAAAAAAGGCCAAGGTGGAAGGATTTGGGCCCTTTGTTGAAAGCTCGCTAGATAACATGCCTAAACTGGAGCCCAGGTAAGCTGCATTAGACAAGGGTTGTTGGTCAAGCAATCACCTTCAGCCACCTTTCTTTCTGGCGCAGATTCCAAGGGGGAAGCTTATGTCCCCTAGGACATTTCAACTCTCTGGGCCAGTGAGCATTAGGGCAGATGTGCATAAAGACTGTCTGATCAGCAGCTCAAAGACCTCACAGGTAGGTGACAGCCACCGCCCGAAAAGGGACTTGAACCCTGGACCCTCAGATTAAAAGTCTGATGCTCTACCGACTGAGCTATCCGGGCTCTGAAATCTGCCACTCCACAGCGGTCCAAGCTGCTTGAATATTGACATCTCTATTGGAAAAAGACCACTCGGCAAAGGGGGCCGAGTGCCTGGAAGCACAAGTGTTTGGCTTGCCCAGGCTGGCCAATCGTCCACTCCCATTATATTTTCTAGGACAGGTTGAAGATAAAAGTGAAATCTAACCTGCAACCATGCAGATAGGTTCCAGTTCAGTAGAGGTGGAGAACGCCCTAAAGTTTCTGGCTTCGTTTTACCTACAGATCAATGCTCTTCCACCGGAAACAAGGGCCTTGCAAAAAGACACTGCCCGAACGGCTTCCTTAACCTTGGACCAACGCGCTTCCAGTATTCTTAATAAGTGACTGGGTACAAATAAAAAAAGTTCACCTTTAGCCTCATGGTGCCAGGTCCAACAGAGGAAACGCAGGGATAAAAGGGGGTAGAGTCCACTCTGGATTATAGGCAAGTTGAGAAGGAGCGGCGTGTGCCAATCACAGATTGTTCTACCCAGTCTGCTGATGACACAAATGCCCTCTATGGTGTTCCCGGGCCTCATAACACACTTCCTCAACTCTAACGGATCTCAATGTGTATGTAAGAGACCATGGCATATCTGCTGTTTAAAACACATTGCACAGTCTCCTCAGAGACTCTCAAAAATTGCCAGCGCTGACTGTATTTCAAGTCATCACGGCGGGGTATTGGGAAAAGTTTTCAATTAGCAATAATCACGCCTCGGGTGGACCTCATTGGCTACGATACTGCCACTGCGCAAAGCTAATCAAAACAGTGTCTGCCAACATCTACCCTTTCTTGGAGGAGGATTTGACATTGAGGTGAGACACATAAGTGTCATCCAGTGGGCCGCTGAGCATTCTGGGACTTGGCATGCTAATGAGACCGAGAAACAATGCCTAAGTGGCCATTGTTTATCCACTGAATAGTGTCAGTATTTGAAAGGACTAAGGAGAATCTAAAGGGACAGGGCCCTAGATGTCAAGATGGGTTTCTCCCACAGCAGTCCTGAATGGCCACTGGGAGCGTATGTGTTTGAACAGCTATACTGCTGAAAAAAGGCCAAGGTGGAAGGATTTGGGCCCTTTGTTGAAAGCTCGCTAGATAACATGCCTAAACTGGAGCCCAGGTAAGCTGCATTAGACAAGGGTTGTTGGTCAAGCAATCACCTTCAGCCACCTTTCTTTCGGGCGCAGATTCCAAGGGGGAAGCTTATGTCCCCTAGGACATTTCAACTCTCTGGGCCAGTGAGCATTAGGGCAGATGTGCATAAAGACTGTCTGATCAGCAGCTCAAAGACCTCACAGGTAGGTGACAGCCACCGCCCGAACAGGGACTTGAACCCTGGACCCTCAGATTAAAAGTCTGATGCTCTACCGACTGAGCTATCCGGGCTCTGAAATCTGCTGCTCTACCGACTGAGCTATCCGGGCTCTGAAATCTGCCACTCCACAGCGGTCCAAGCTGCTTGAATATTGACATCTCTATTGGAAAAAGACCACTCGGCAAAGGGGGCCGAGTGCCTGGAAGCACAAGTGTTTGGCTTGCCCAGGCTGGCCAATCGTCCACTCCCATTATATTTTCTAGGACAGGTTGAAGATAAAAGTGAAATCTAACCTGCAACCATGCAGATAGGTTCCAGTTCAGTAGAGGTGGAGAACGCCCTAAAGTTTCTGGCTTCGTTTTACCTACAGATCAATGCTCTTCCACCGGAAACAAGGGCCTTGCAAAAAGACACTGCCCGAACGGCTTCCTTAACCTTGGACCAACGCGCTTCCAGTATTCTTAATAAGTGACTGGGTACAAATAAAAAAAGTTCACCTTTAGCCTCATGGTGCCAGGTCCAACAGAGGAAACGCAGGGATAAAAGGGGGTAGAGTCCACTCTGGATTATAGGCAAGTTGAGAAGGAGCGGCGTGTGCCAATCACAGATTGTTCTACCCAGTCTGCTGATGACACAAATGCCCTCTATGGTGTTCCCGGGCCTCATAACACACTTCCTCAACTCTAACGGATCTCAATGTGTATGTAAGAGACCATGGCATATCTGCTGTTTAAAACACATTGCACAGTCTCCTCAGAGACTCTCAAAAATTGCCAGCGCTGACTGTATTTCAAGTCATCACGGCGGGGTATTGGGAAAAGTTTTCAATTAGCAATAATCACGCCTCGGGTGGACCTCATTGGCTACGATACTGCCACTGCGCAAAGCTAATCAAAACAGTGTCTGCCAACATCTACCCTTTCTTGGAGGAGGATTTGACATTGAGGTGAGACACATAAGTGTCATCCAGTGGGCCGCTGAGCATTCTGGGACTTGGCATGCTAATGAGACCGAGAAACAATGCCTAAGTGGCCATTGTTTATCCACTGAATAGTGTCAGTATTTGAAAGGACTAAGGAGAATCTAAAGGGACAGGGCCCTAGATGTCAAGATGGGTTTCTCCCACAGCAGTCCTGAATGGCCACTGGGAGCATATGTGTTTGAACAGCTATACTGCTGAAAAAAGGCCATGGTGGAAGGATTTGGGCCCTTTGTTGAAAGCTCGCTAGATAACATGCCTAAACTGGAGCCCAGGTAAGCTGCATTAGACAAGGGTTGTTGGTCAAGCAATCATCTTCAGCCACCTTTCTTTCTGGCGCAGATTCCAAGGGGGAAGCTTATGTCCCCTAGGACATTTCAACTCTCTGGGCCAGTGAGCATTAGGGCAGATGTGCATAAAGACTGTCTGATCAGCAGCTCAAAGACCTCACAGGTAGGTGACAGCCACCGCCCGAACAGGGACTTGAACCCTGGACCCTCAGATTAAAAGTCTGATGCTCTACCGACTGAGCTATCCGGGCTCTGAAATCTGCCACTCCACAGCGGTCCAAGCTGCTTGAATATTGACATCTCTATTGGAAAAAGACCACTCGGCAAAGGGGGCCGAGTGCCTGGAAGCACAAGTGTTTGGCTTGCCCAGGCTGGCCAATCGTCCACTCCCATTATATTTTCTAGGACAGGTTGAAGATAAAAGTGAAATCTAACCTGCAACCATGCAGATAGGTTCCAGTTCAGTAGAGGTGGAGAACGCCCTAAAGTTTCTGGCTTCGTTTTACCTACAGATCAATGCTCTTCCACCGGAAACAAGGGCCTTGCAAAAAGACACTGCCCGAACGGCTTCCTTAACCTTGGACCAACGCGCTTCCAGTATTCTTAATAAGTGACTGGGTACAAATAAAAAAAGTTCACCTTTAGCCTCATGGTGCCAGGTCCAACAGAGGAAACGCAGGGATAAAAGGGGGTAGAGTCCACTCTGGATTATAGGCAAGTTGAGAAGGAGCGGCGTGTGCCAATCACAGATTGTTCTACCCAGTCTGCTGATGACACAAATGCCCTCTATGGTGTTCCTCACCATATGGGTGGACCTCATTGGCTACGATACTGCCACTGCGCAAAGCTAATCAAAACAGTGTCTGCCAACATCTACCCTTTCTTGGAGGAGGATTTGACATTGAGGTGAGACACATAAGTGTCATCCAGTGGGCCGCTGTGCATTCTGGGACTTGGCATGCTAATGAGACCGAGAAACAATGCCTAAGTGGCCATTGTTTATCCACTGAATAGTGTCAGTATTTGAAAGGACTAAGGAGAATCTAAAGGGACAGGGCCCTAGATGTCAAGATGGGTTTCTCCCACAGCAGTCCTGAATGGCCACTGGGAGCGTATGTGTTTGAACAGCTATACTGCTGAAAAAAGGCCAAGGTGGAAGGATTTGGGCCCTTTGTTGAAAGCTCGCTAGATAACATGCCTAAACTGGAGCCCAGGTAAGCTGCATTAGACAAGGGTTGTTGGTCAAGCAATCATCTTCAGCCACCTTTCTTTCTGGCGCAGATTCCAAGGGGGAAGCTTATGTCCCCTAGGACATTTCAACTCTCTGGGCCAGTGAGCATTAGGGCAGATGTGCATAAAGACTGTCTGATCAGCAGCTCAAAGACCTCACAGGTAGGTGACAGCCACCGCCCGAACAGGGACTTGAACCCTGGACCCTCAGATTAAAAGTCTGATGCTCTACCGACTGAGCTATCCGGGCTCTGAAATCTGCCACTCCACAGCGGTCCAAGCTGCTTGAATATTGACATCTCTATTGGAAAAAGACCACTCGGCAAAGGGGGCCGAGTGCCTGGAAGCACAAGTGTTTGGCTTGCCCAGGCTGGCCAATCGTCCACTCCCATTATATTTTCTAGGACAGGTTGAAGATAAAAGTGAAATCTAACCTGCAACCATGCAGATAGGTTCCAGTTCAGTAGAGGTGGAGAACGCCCTAAAGTTTCTGGCTTCGTTTTACCTACAGATCAATGCTCTTCCACCGGAAACAAGGGCCTTGCAAAAAGACACTGCCCGAACGGCTTCCTTAACCTTGGACCAACGCGCTTCCAGTATTCTTAATAAGTGACTGGGTACAAATAAAAAAAGTTCACCTTTAGCCTCATGGTGCCAGGTCCAACAGAGGAAACGCAGGGATAAAAGGGGGTAGAGTCCACTCTGGATTATAGGCAAGTTGAGAAGGAGCGGCGTGTGCCAATCACAGATTGTTCTACCCAGTCTGCTGATGACACAAATGCCCTCTATGGTGTTCCTCACCATACGGGTGGACCTCATTGGCTACGATACTGCCACTGCGCAAAGCTAATCAAAACAGTGTCTGCCAACATCTACCCTTTCTTGGAGGAGGATTTGACATTGAGGTGAGACACATAAGTGTCATCCAGTGGGCCGCTGTGCATTCTGGGACTTGGCATGCTAATGAGACCGAGAAACAATGCCTAAGTGGCCATTGTTTATCCACTGAATAGTGTCAGTATTTGAAAGGACTAAGGAGAATCTAAAGGGACAGGGCCCTAGATGTCAAGATGGGTTTCTCCCACAGCAGTCCTGAATGGCCACTGGGAGCGTATGTGTTTGAACAGCTATACTGCTGAAAAAAGGCCAAGGTGGAAGGATTTGGGCCCTTTGTTGAAAGCTCGCTAGATAACATGCCTAAACTGGAGCCCAGGTAAGCTGCATTAGACAAGGGTTGTTGGTCAAGCAATCACCTTCAGCCACCTTTCTTTCTGGCGCAGATTCCAAGGGGGAAGCTTATGTCCCCTAGGACATTTCAACTCTCTGGGCCAGTGAGCATTAGGGCAGATGTGCATAAAGACTGTCTGATCAGCAGCTCAAAGACCTCACAGGTAGGTGACAGCCACCGCCCGAACAGGGACTTGAACCCTGGACCCTCAGATTAAAAGTCTGATGCTCTACCGACTGAGCTATCCGGGCTCTGAAATCTGCCACTCCACAGCGGTCCAAGCTGCTTGAATATTGACATCTCTATTGGAAAAAGACCACTCGGCAAAGGGGGCCGAGTGCCTGGAAGCACAAGTGTTTGGCTTGCCCAGGCTGGCCAATCGTCCACTCCCATTATATTTTCTAGGACAGGTTGAAGATAAAAGTGAAATCTAACCTGCAACCATGCAGATAGGTTCCAGTTCAGTAGAGGTGGAGAACGCCCTAAAGTTTCTGGCTTCGTTTTACCTACAGATCAATGCTCTTCCACCGGAAACAAGGGCCTTGCAAAAAGACACTGCCCGAACGGCTTCCTTAACCTTGGACCAACGCGCTTCCAGTATTCTTAATAAGTGACTGGGTACAAATAAAAAAAGTTCACCTTTAGCCTCATGGTGCCAGGTCCAACAGAGGAAACGCAGGGATAAAAGGGGGTAGAGTCCACTCTGGATTATAGGCAAGTTGAGAAGGAGCGGCGTGTGCCAATCACAGATTGTTCTACCCAGTCTGCTGATGACACAAATGCCCTCTATGGTGTTCCCGGGCCTCATGACACACTTCCTCAACTCTAACGCATCTCAATGTGTATGTAAGAGACCATGGCATATCTGCTGTTTAAAACACATTGCACAGTCTCCTCAGAGACTCTCAAAAATTGCCAGCGCTGACTGTATTTCAAGTCATCACGGCGGGGTATTGGGAAAAGTTTTCAATTAGCAATAATCACGCCTCGGGTGGACCTCATTGGCTACGATACTGCCACTGCGCAAAGCTAATCAAAACAGTGTCTGCCAACATCTACCCTTTCTTGGAGGAGGATTTGACATTGAGGTGAGACACATAAGTGTCATCCAGTGGGCCGCTGAGCATTCTGGGACTTGGCATGCTAATGAGACCGAGAAACAATGCCTAAGTGGCCATTGTTTATCCACTGAATAGTGTCAGTATTTGAAAGGACTAAGGAGAATCTAAAGGGACAGGGCCCTAGATGTCAAGATGGGTTTCTCCCACAGCAGTCCTGAATGGCCACTGGGAGCGTATGTGTTTGAACAGCTATACTGCTGAAAAAAGGCCAAGGTGGAAGGATTTGGGCCCTTTGTTGAAAGCTCGCTAGATAACATGCCTAAACTGGAGCCCAGGTAAGCTGCATTAGACAAGGGTTGTTGGTCAAGCAATCACCTTCAGCCACCTTTCTTTCTGGCGCAGATTCCAAGGGTAAGCTTATGTCCCCTAGGACATTTCAACTCTCTGGGCCAGTGAGCATTAGGGCAGATGTGCATAAAGACTGTCTGATCAGCAGCTCAAAGACCTCACAGGTAGGTGACAGCCACCGCCCGAACAGGGACTTGAACCCTGGACCCTCAGATTAAAAGTCTGATGCTCTACCGACTGAGCTATCCGGGCTCTGAAATCTGCCACTCCACAGCGGTCCACAGCGGTCCAAGCTGCTTGAATATTGACATCTCTATTGGAAAAAGACCACTCGGCAAAGGGGGCCGAGTGCCTGGAAGCACAAGTGTTTGGCTTGCCCAGGCTGGCCAATCGTCCACTCCCATTATATTTTCTAGGACAGGTTGAAGATAAAAGTGAAATCTAACCTGCAACCATGCAGATAGGTTCCAGTTCAGTAGAGGTGGAGAACGCCCTAAAGTTTCTGGCTTCGTTTTACCTACAGATCAATGCTCTTCCACCGGAAACAAGGGCCTTGCAAAAAGACACTGCCCGAACGGCTTCCTTAACCTTGGACCAACGCGCTTCCAGTATTCTTAATAAGTGACTGGGTACAAATAAAAAAAGTTCACCTTTAGCCTCATGGTGCCAGGTCCAACAGAGGAAACGCAGGGATAAAAGGGGGTAGAGTCCACTCTGGATTATAGGCAAGTTGAGAAGGAGCGGCGTGTGCCAATCACAGATTGTTCTACCCAGTCTGCTGATGACACAAATGCCCTCTATGGTGTTCCCGGGCCTCATGACACACTTCCTCAACTCTAACGCATCTCAATGTGTATGTAAGAGACCATGGCATATCTGCTGTTTAAAACACATTGCACAGTCTCCTCAGAGACTCTCAAAAATTGCCAGCGCTGACTGTATTTCAAGTCATCACGGCGGGGTATTGGGAAAAGTTTTCAATTAGCAATAATCACGCCTCGGGTGGACCTCATTGGCTACGATACTGCCACTGCGCAAAGCTAATCAAAACAGTGTCTGCCAACATCTACCCTTTCTTGGAGGAGGATTTGACATTGAGGTGAGACACATAAGTGTCATCCAGTGGGCCGCTGAGCATTCTGGGACTTGGCATGCTAATGAGACCGAGAAACAATGCCTAAGTGGCCATTGTTTATCCACTGAATAGTGTCAGTATTTGAAAGGACTAAGGAGAATCTAAAGGGACAGGGCCCTAGATGTCAAGATGGGTTTCTCCCACAGCAGTCCTGAATGGCCACTGGGAGCGTATGTGTTTGAACAGCTATACTGCTGAAAAAAGGCCAAGGTGGAAGGATTTGGGCCCTTTGTTGAAAGCTCGCTAGATAACATGCCTAAACTGGAGCCCAGGTAAGCTGCATTAGACAAGGGTTGTTGGTCAAGCAATCACCTTCAGCCACCTTTCTTTCTGGCGCAGATTCCAAGGGGGAAGCTTATGTCCCCTAGGACATTTCAACTCTCTGGGCCAGTGAGCATTAGGGCAGATGTGCATAAAGACTGTCTGATCAGCAGCTCAAAGACCTCACAGGTAGGTGACAGCCACCGCCCGAACAGGGACTTGAACCCTGGACCCTCAGATTAAAAGTCTGATGCTCTACCGACTGAGCTATCCGGGCTCTGAAATCTGCCACTCCACAGCGGTCCAAGCTGCTTGAATATTGACATCTCTATTGGAAAAAAACCACTCGGCAAAGGGGGCCGAGTGCCTGGAAGCACAAGTGTTTGGCTTGCCCAGGCTGGCCAATCGTCCACTCCCATTATATTTTCTAGGACAGGTTGAAGATAAAAGTGAAATCTAACCTGCAACCATGCAGATAGGTTCCAGTTCAGTAGAGGTGGAGAACGCCCTAAAGTTTCTGGCTTCGTTTTACCTACAGATCAATGCTCTTCCACCGGAAACAAGGGCCTTGCAAAAAGACACTGCCCGAACGGCTTCCTTAACCTTGGACCAACGCGCTTCCAGTATTCTTAATAAGTGACTGGGTACAAATAAAAAAAGTTCACCTTTAGCCTCATGGTGCCAGGTCCAACAGAGGAAACGCAGGGATAAAAGGGGGTAGAGTCCACTCTGGATTATAGGCAAGTTGAGAAGGAGCGGCGTGTGCCAATCACAGATTGTTCTACCCAGTCTGCTGATGACACAAATGCCCTCTATGGTGTTCCCGGGCCTCATGACACACTTCCTCAACTCTAACGCATCTCAATGTGTATGTAAGAGACCATGGCATATCTGCTGTTTAAAACACATTGCACAGTCTCCTCAGAGACTCTCAAAAATTGCCAGCGCTGACTGTATTTCAAGTCATCACGGCGGGGTATTGGGAAAAGTTTTCAATTAGCAATAATCACGCCTCGGGTGGACCTCATTGGCTACGATACTGCCACTGCGCAAAGCTAATCAAAACAGTGTCTGCCAACATCTACCCTTTCTTGGAGGAGGATTTGACATTGAGGTGAGACACATAAGTGTCATCCAGTGGGCCGCTGAGCATTCTGGGACTTGGCATGCTAATGAGACCGAGAAACAATGCCTAAGTGGCCATTGTTTATCCACTGAATAGTGTCAGTATTTGAAAGGACTAAGGAGAATCTAAAGGGACAGGGCCCTAGATGTCAAGATGGGTTTCTCCCACAGCAGTCCTGAATGGCCACTGGGAGCGTATGTGTTTGAACAGCTATACTGCTGAAAAAAGGCCAAGGTGGAAGGATTTGGGCCCTTTGTTGAAAGCTCGCTAGATAACATGCCTAAACTGGAGCCCAGGTAAGCTGCATTAGACAAGGGTTGTTGGTCAAGCAATCACCTTCAGCCACCTTTCTTTCTGGCGCAGATTCCAAGGGGGAAGCTTATGTCCCCTAGGACATTTCAACTCTCTGGGCCAGTGAGCATTAGGGCAGATGTGCATAAAGACTGTCTGATCAGCAGCTCAAAGACCTCGCAGGTAGGTGACAGCCACCGCCCGAACAGGGACTTGAACCCTGGACCCTCAGATTAAAAGTCTGATGCTCTACCGACTGAGCTATCCGGGCTCTGAAATCTGCCACTCCACAGCGGTCCAAGCTGCTTGAATATTGACATCTCTATTGGAAAAAGACCACTCGGCAAAGGGGGCCGAGTGCCTGGAAGCACAAGTGTTTGGCTTGCCCAGGCTGGCCAATCGTCCACTCCCATTATATTTTCTAGGACAGGTTGAAGATAAAAGTGAAATCTAACCTGTAACCATGCAAATAGGTTCCAGTTCAGTAGAGGTGGAGAACGCCCTAAAGTTTCTGGCTTCGTTTTACCTACAGATCAATGCTCTTCCACCGGAAACAAGGGCCTTGCAAAAAGACACTGCCCGAACGGCTTCCTTAACCTTGGACCAACGCGCTTCCAGTATTCTTAATAAGTGACTGGGTACAAATAAAAAAAGTTCACCTTTAGCCTCATGGTGCCAGGTCCAACAGAGGAAACGCAGGGATAAAAGGGGGTAGAGTCCACTCTGGATTATAGGCAAGTTGAGAAGGAGCGGCGTGTGCCAATCACAGATTGTTCTACCCAGTCTGCTGATGACACAAATGCCCTCTATGGTGTTCCCGGGCCTCATGACACACTTCCTCAACTCTAACGCATCTCAATGTGTATGTAAGAGACCATGGCATATCTGCTGTTTAAAACACATTGCACAGTCTCCTCAGAGACTCTCAAAAATTGCCAGCGCTGACTGTATTTCAAGTCATCACGGCGGGGTATTGGGAAAAGTTTTCAATTAGCAATAATCACGCCTCGGGTGGACCTCATTGGCTACGATACTGCCACTGCGCAAAGCTAATCAAAACAGTGTCTGCCAACATCTACCCTTTCTTGGAGGAGGATTTGACATTGAGGTGAGACACATAAGTGTCATCCAGTGGGCCGCTGAGCATTCTGGGACTTGGCATGCTAATGAGACTGAGAAACAATGCCTAAGTGGCCATTGTTTATCCACTGAATAGTGTCAGTATTTGAAAGGACTAAGGAGAATCTAAAGGGACAGGGCCCTAGATGTCAAGATGGGTTTCTCCCACAGCAGTCCTGAATGGCCACTGGGAGCGTATGTGTTTGAACAGCTATACTGCTGAAAAAAGGCCAAGGTGGAAGGATTTGGGCCCTTTGTTGAAAGCTCGCTAGATAACATGCCTAAACTGGAGCCCAGGTAAGCTGCATTAGACAAGGGTTGTTGGTCAAGCAATCACCTTCAGCCACCTTTCTTTCTGGCGCAGATTCCAAGGGGGAAGCTTATGTCCCCTAGGACATTTCAACTCTCTGGGCCAGTGAGCATTAGGGCAGATGTGCATAAAGACTGTCTGATCAGCAGCTCAAAGACCTCACAGGTAGGTGACAGCCACCGCCCGAACAGGGACTTGAACCCTGGACCCTCAGATTAAAAGTCTGATGCTCTACCGACTGAGCTATCCGGGCTCTGAAATCTGCCACTCCACAGCGGTCCAAGCTGCTTGAATATTGACATCTCTATTGGAAAAAGACCACTCGGCAAAGGGGGCCGAGTGCCTGGAAGCACAAGTGTTTGGCTTGCCCAGGCTGGCCAATCGTCCACTCCCATTATATTTTCTAGGACAGGTTGAAGATAAAAGTGAAATCTAACCTGCAACCATGCAGATAGGTTCCAGTATAGTAGAGGTGGAGAACGCCCTAAAGTTTCTGGCTTCGTTTTACCTACAGATCAATGCTCTTCCACCGGAAACAAGGGCCTTGCAAAAAGACACTGCCCGAACGGCTTCCTTAACCTTGGACCAACGCGCTTCCAGTATTCTTAATAAGTGACTGGGTACAAATAAAAAAAGTTCACCTTTAGCCTCATGGTGCCAGGTCCAACAGAGGAAACGCAGGGATAAAAGGGGGTAGAGTCCACTCTGGATTATAGGCAAGTTGAGAAGGAGCGGCGTGTGCCAATCACAGATTGTTCTACCCAGTCTGCTGATGACACAAATGCCCTCTATGGTGTTCCCGGGCCTCATGACACACTTCCTCAACTCTAACGCATCTCAATGTGTATGTAAGAGACCATGGCATATCTGCTGTTTAAAACACATTGCACAGTCTCCTCAGAGACTCTCAAAAATTGCCAGCGCTGACTGTATTTCAAGTCATCACGGCGGGGTATTGGGAAAAGTTTTCAATTAGCAATAATCACGCCTCGGGTGGACCTCATTGGCTACGATACTGCCACTGCGCAAAGCTAATCAAAACAGTGTCTGCCAACATCTACCCTTTCTTGGAGGAGGATTTGACATTGAGGTGAGACACATAAGTGTCATCCAGTGGGCCGCTGAGCATTCTGGGACTTGGCATGCTAATGAGACCGAGAAACAATGCCTAAGTGGCCATTGTTTATCCACTGAATAGTGTCAGTATTTGAAAGGACTAAGGAGAATCTAAAGGGACAGGGCCCTAGATGTCAAGATGGGTTTCTCCCACAGCAGTCCTGAATGGCCACTGGGAGCGTATGTGTTTGAACAGCTATACTGCTGAAAAAAGGCCAAGGTGGAAGGATTTGGGCCCTTTGTTGAAAGCTCGCTAGATAACATGCCTAAACTGGAGCCCAGGTAAGCTGCATTAGACAAGGGTTGTTGGTCAAGCAATCACCTTCAGCCACCTTTCTTTCTGGCGCAGATTCCAAGGGGGAAGCTTATGTCCCCTAGGACATTTCAACTCTCTGGGCCAGTGAGCATTAGGGCAGATGTGCATAAAGACTGTCTGATCAGCAGCTCAAAGACCTCACAGGTAGGTGACAGCCACCGCCCGAACAGGGACTTGAACCCTGGACCCTCAGATTAAAAGTCTGATGCTCTACCGACTGAGCTATCCGGGCTCTGAAATCTGCCACTCCACAGCGGTCCAAGCTGCTTGAATATTGACATCTCTATTGGAAAAAGACCACTCGGCAAAGGGGGCCGAGTGCCTGGAAGCACAAGTGTTTGGCTTGCCCAGGCTGGCCAATCGTCCACTCCCATTATATTTTCTAGGACAGGTTGAAGATAAAAGTGAAATCTAACCTGTAACCATGCAAATAGGTTCCAGTTCAGTAGAGGTGGAGAACGCCCTAAAGTTTCTGGCTTCGTTTTACCTACAGATCAATGCTCTTCCACCGGAAACAAGGGCCTTGCAAAAAGACACTGCCCGAACGGCTTCCTTAACCTTGGACCAACGCGCTTCCAGTATTCTTAATAAGTGACTGGGTACAAATAAAAAAAGTTCACCTTTAGCCTCATGGTGCCAGGTCCAACAGAGGAAACGCAGGGATAAAAGGGGGTAGAGTCCACTCTGGATTATAGGCAAGTTGAGAAGGAGCGGCGTGTGCCAATCACAGATTGTTCTACCCAGTCTGCTGATGACACAAATGCCCTCTATGGTGTTCCCGGGCCTCATGACACACTTCCTCAACTCTAACGCATCTCAATGTGTATGTAAGAGACCATGGCATATCTGCTGTTTAAAACACATTGCACAGTCTCCTCAGAGACTCTCAAAAATTGCCAGCGCTGACTGTATTTCAAGTCATCACGGCGGGGTATTGGGAAAAGTTTTCAATTAGCAATAATCACGCCTCGGGTGGACCTCATTGGCTACGATACTGCCACTGCGCAAAGCTAATCAAAACAGTGTCTGCCAACATCTACCCTTTCTTGGAGGAGGATTTGACATTGAGGTGAGACACATAAGTGTCATCCAGTGGGCCGCTGAGCATTCTGGGACTTGGCATGCTAATGAGACCGAGAAACAATGCCTAAGTGGCCATTGTTTATCCACTGAATAGTGTCAGTATTTGAAAGGACTAAGGAGAATCTAAAGGGACAGGGCCCTAGATGTCAAGATGGGTTTCTCCCACAGCAGTCCTGAATGGCCACTGGGAGCGTATGTGTTTGAACAGCTATACTGCTGAAAAAAGGCCAAGGTGGAAGGATTTGGGCCCTTTGTTGAAAGCTCGCTAGATAACATGCCTAAACTGGAGCCCAGGTAAGCTGCATTAGACAAGGGTTGTTGGTCAAGCAATCACCTTCAGCCACCTTTCTTTCTGGCGCAGATTCCAAGGGGGAAGCTTATGTCCCCTAGGACATTTCAACTCTCTGGGCCAGTGAGCATTAGGGCAGATGTGCATAAAGACTGTCTGATCAGCAGCTCAAAGACCTCACAGGTAGGTGACAGCCACCGCCCGAACAGGGACTTGAACCCTGGACCCTCAGATTAAAAGTCTGATGCTCTACCGACTGAGCTATCCGGGCTCTGAAATCTGCCACTCCACAGCGGTCCAAGCTGCTTGAATATTGACATCTCTATTGGAAAAAGACCACTCGGCAAAGGGGGCCGAGTGCCTGGAAGCACAAGTGTTTGGCTTGCCCAGGCTGGCCAATCGTCCACTCCCATTATATTTTCTAGGACAGGTTGAAGATAAAAGTGAAATCTAACCTGTAACCATGCAAATAGGTTCCAGTTCAGTAGAGGTGGAGAACGCCCTAAAGTTTCTGGCTTCGTTTTACCTACAGATCAATGCTCTTCCACCGGAAACAAGGGCCTTGCAAAAAGACACTGCCCGAACGGCTTCCTTAACCTTGGACCAACGCGCTTCCAGTATTCTTAATAAGTGACTGGGTACAAATAAAAAAAGTTCACCTTTAGCCTCATGGTGCCAGGTCCAACAGAGGAAACGCAGGGATAAAAGGGGGTAGAGTCCACTCTGGATTATAGGCAAGTTGAGAAGGAGCGGCGTGTGCCAATCACAGATTGTTCTACCCAGTCTGCTGATGACACAAATGCCCTCTATGGTGTTCCCGGGCCTCATGACACACTTCCTCAACTCTAACGCATCTCAATGTGTATGTAAGAGACCATGGCATATCTGCTGTTTAAAACACATTGCACAGTCTCCTCAGAGACTCTCAAAAATTGCCAGCGCTGACTGTATTTTAAGTCATCACGGCGGGGTATTGGGAAAAGTTTTCAATTAGCAATAATCACGCCTCGGGTGGACCTCATTGGCTACGATACTGCCACTGCGCAAAGCTAATCAAAACAGTGTCTGCCAACATCTACCCTTTCTTGGAGGAGGATTTGACATTGAGGTGAGACACATAAGTGTCATCCAGTGGGCCGCTGAGCATTCTGGGACTTGGCATGCTAATGAGACTGAGAAACAATGCCTAAGTGGCCATTGTTTATCCACTGAATAGTGTCAGTATTTGAAAGGACTAAGGAGAATCTAAAGGGACAGGGCCCTAGATGTCAAGATGGGTTTCTCCCACAGCAGTCCTGAATGGCCACTGGGAGCGTATGTGTTTGAACAGCTATACTGCTGAAAAAAGGCCAAGGTGGAAGGATTTGGGCCCTTTGTTGAAAGCTCGCTAGATAACATGCCTAAACTGGAGCCCAGGTAAGCTGCATTAGACAAGGGTTGTTGGTCAAGCAATCACCTTCAGCCACCTTTCTTTCTGGCGCAGATTCCAAGGGGGAAGCTTATGTCCCCTAGGACATTTCAACTCTCTGGGCCAGTGAGCATTAGGGCAGATGTGCATAAAGACTGTCTGATCAGCAGCTCAAAGACCTCACAGGTAGGTGACAGCCACCGCCCGAACAGGGACTTGAACCCTGGACCCTCAGATTAAAAGTCTGATGCTCTACCGACTGAGCTATCCGGGCTCTGAAATCTGCCACTCCACAGCGGTCCAAGCTGCTTGAATATTGACATCTCTATTGGAAAAAGACCACTCGGCAAAGGGGGCCGAGTGCCTGGAAGCACAAGTGTTTGGCTTGCCCAGGCTGGCCAATCGTCCACTCCCATTATATTTTCTAGGACAGGTTGAAGATAAAAGTGAAATCTAACCTGCAACCATGCAGATAGGTTCCAGTTCAGTAGAGGTGGAGAACGCCCTAAAGTTTCTGGCTTCGTTTTACCTACAGATCAATGCTCTTCCACCGGAAACAAGGGCCTTGCAAAAAGACACTGCCCGAACGGCTTCCTTAACCTTGGACCAACGCGCTTCCAGTATTCTTAATAAGTGACTGGGTACAAATAAAAAAAGTTCACCTTTAGCCTCATGGTGCCAGGTCCAACAGAGGAAACGCAGGGATAAAAGGGGGTAGAGTCCACTCTGGATTATAGGCAAGTTGAGAAGGAGCGGCGTGTGCCAATCACAGATTGTTCTACCCAGTCTGCTGATGACACAAATGCCCTCTATGGTGTTCCCGGGCCTCATGACACACTTCCTCAACTCTAACGCATCTCAATGTGTATGTAAGAGACCATGGCATATCTGCTGTTTAAAACACATTGCACAGTCTCCTCAGAGACTCTCAAAAATTGCCAGCGCTGACTGTATTTCAAGTCATCACGGCGGGGTATTGGGAAAAGTTTTCAATTAGCAATAATCACGCCTCGGGTGGACCTCATTGGCTACGATACTGCCACTGCGCAAAGCTAATCAAAACAGTGTCTGCCAACATCTACCCTTTCTTGGAGGAGGATTTGACATTGAGGTGAGACACATAAGTGTCATCCAGTGGGCCGCTGAGCATTCTGGGACTTGGCATGCTAATGAGACCGAGAAACAATGCCTAAGTGGCCATTGTTTATCCACTGAATAGTGTCAGTATTTGAAAGGACTAAGGAGAATCTAAAGGGACAGGGCCCTAGATGTCAAGATGGGTTTCTCCCACAGCAGTCCTGAATGGCCACTGGGAGCGTATGTGTTTGAACAGCTATACTGCTGAAAAAAGGCCAAGGTGGAAGGATTTGGGCCCTTTGTTGAAAGCTCGCTAGATAACATGCCTAAACTGGAGCCCAGGTAAGCTGCATTAGACAAGGGTTGTTGGTCAAGCAATCACCTTCAGCCACCTTTCTTTCTGGCGCAGATTCCAAGGGGGAAGCTTATGTCCCCTAGGACATTTCAACTCTCTGGGCCAGTGAGCATTAGGGCAGATGTGCATAAAGACTGTCTGATCAGCAGCTCAAAGACCTCACAGGTAGGTGACAGCCACCGCCCGAACAGGGACTTGAACCCTGGACCCTCAGATTAAAAGTCTGATGCTCTACCGACTGAGCTATCCGGGCTCTGAAATCTGCCACTCCACAGCGGTCCAAGCTGCTTGAATATTGACATCTCTATTGGAAAAAGACCACTCGGCAAAGGGGGCCGAGTGCCTGGAAGCACAAGTGTTTGGCTTGCCCAGGCTGGCCAATCGTCCACTCCCATTATATTTTCTAGGACAGGTTGAAGATAAAAGTGAAATCTAACCTGCAACCATGCAGATAGGTTCCAGTTCAGTAGAGGTGGAGAACGCCCTAAAGTTTCTGGCTTCGTTTTACCTACAGATCAATGCTCTTCCACCGGAAACAAGGGCCTTGCAAAAAGACACTGCCCGAACGGCTTCCTTAACCTTGGACCAACGCGCTTCCAGTATTCTTAATAAGTGACTGGGTACAAATAAAAAAAGTTCACCTTTAGCCTCATGGTGCCAGGTCCAACAGAGGAAACGCAGGGATAAAAGGGGGTAGAGTCCACTCTGGATTATAGGCAAGTTGAGAAGGAGCGGCGTGTGCCAATCACAGATTGTTCTACCCAGTCTGCTGATGACACAAATGCCCTCTATGGTGTTCCCGGGCCTCATGACACACTTCCTCAACTCTAACGCATCTCAATGTGTATGTAAGAGACCATGGCATATCTGCTGTTTAAAACACATTGCACAGTCTCCTCAGAGACTCTCAAAAATTGCCAGCGCTGACTGTATTTCAAGTCATCACGGCGGGGTATTGGGAAAAGTTTTCAATTAGCAATAATCACGCCTCGGGTGGACCTCATTGGCTACGATACTGCCACTGCGCAAAGCTAATCAAAACAGTGTCTGCCAACATCTACCCTTTCTTGGAGGAGGATTTGACATTGAGGTGAGACACATAAGTGTCATCCAGTGGGCCGCTGAGCATTCTGGGACTTGGCATGCTAATGAGACCGAGAAACAATGCCTAAGTGGCCATTGTTTATCCACTGAATAGTGTCAGTATTTGAAAGGACTAAGGAGAATCTAAAGGGACAGGGCCCTAGATGTCAAGATGGGTTTCTCCCACAGCAGTCCTGAATAGTGTTGAGCGAACACGGACTGTATTATTCTTGTTCGTACCGAATAATTGGATTTTTTGTACCCGAACACGGACACGGACACTTTACTGTATGTTCGGGTAAAAATCCGTGTTCGGTCGTTTTATTTCCGGGTTTTGCATGCTTTGGCGCTCTTTTCATGGCGGGCTTTCAACAGCCAATCAACAATCGTTTAACTGGTGTGCCTTAAGCCATCCCAGCCATGCCTGCAAATGTCTCAGTAGCTGTGATTGGCCGTCTGAAGCATGTGACCAAGTCTTTATAAGTTCGAGGCAGCCGCAGCGGCGTCATTATGCTGCTTAGATTCAGGGACAGAGCACACATCAACGTGCTGGCTGCTGATTAGGGAAAGATAGGCAGGAAAAAACCATTTGTGTCCGGATAGAATTGAGGGACAGGTCGGAGTGTTTAGGCAGGGCGAGTTGTAGGCATTTTAGGGATAGAGTCTGCTGAATTATATAGGGTCAGTGTCTTCTACAAACTACAATCGATATTGCTGTGTGGGGGGTGGGGTCTGCACTCAATCCTGATCTACGATCTCTTCTCAATCCTGTTAGGGACAGAGTCTGCTGAATTTTAGGGAAACTGTGTTCTACAAACTACAATCGATATTGCTGTGTGGTGTGGGATTGGAGATAGGCAGGTGTCAGTGATCCACATCCATTTTTCTGTGTGTGAGCTGCAGTGAACACAATCTTTTTGGGCTGCAGTGAACACAATCTTTTTGGGCTGCAGTGAACACAATCTTTTTGGGCTGCAGTGAACACAATCTTTTTGGGGTGCAGTGAACAAAATCTTTTTGGGGTGCAGTGAACACAATCCTTTTTGGTGTGCAGTGAACACAATCTTTGTGGGGTGCAGTGAACAAAATCCTTTGTGGGGTGCAGTGAACACAATCTTTTTGGGGTGCAGTGAACAAAATCCTTTTTGGGGTGCAGTGAACAACATCCTTTTTGGGGTGCAGTGAACACAATCTTTTTGGGGTGCAGTGAACAAAATCCTTTGTGGGGTGCAGTGAACACAATCTTTTTGGGGTGCAGTGAACACAATCTTTTTGGGGTGGAGTGAACAACATCCTTTTTGGGGTGCAGTGAACAAAATCCTTTTTGGGGTGCAGTGAACAAAATCATTTTTGGGGTGCAGTGAACACAATCTTTTTGGGGTGCAGTGAACACAATCTTTGTGGGGTGCAGTGAACACAATCTTTTTGGGGTGGAGTGAACAACATCCTTTTTGGGGTGCAGTGAACAACATCCTTTTTGGGGTGCAGTGAACACAATCTTTTTGGGGTGCAGTGAACACAATCTTTGTGGGGTACAGTGAACAGAATCTTTGTGGGGTGCAGTGAACACAATCTTTGGGGGGTACAGTGAACACAATCTTTGTGAGGTGCAGTGAACACAATCTTTGTGGGGTGCAGTGAACACAATCATTGTGGGGTGCAGTGAACTCAATCTTTGTGGGGTACAGTGAACACAATCTCATACTGAAGGTTTGAGGGTGCTGCCTGTTCCATACTCCCCCTACTCCTCATCTAGCCTTTTAGGGGTACAAACAATAGTAATTGGGGCCTAGTGTGGTTGTGTACGTGTGATATACATACACTTTTTTGGGATCATATTTTCTATTCCGCTATTTAATCAAAAACCTTTGGGGATCAGTTAAATTGGGGGATAGTCTGTGTTGGTACGTGTGAGAGAGATCCACCTTTCCAAGTTGTTGGGGTTCATCTCATACTTCTGAAGGTTTGAGGGTGCTGCCTGTTCCATACTCCCCCTACTCCTAGCCTTTTAGGGGTACAAACAATAGTAATTGGGGCCTAGTGTGGTTGTGTACGTGTGATATACATACACTTTTTTGGGATCATATTTTCTATTCCGCTATTTAATCAAAAACCTCTGGGGATCAGTTAAATTGGGGGATAGTCTGTGTTGGTACGTGTGAGAGAGATCCACCTTTCCAAGTTGTTGGGGTTCATCTCATACTTCTGAAGGTTTGAGGGTGCTGCCTGTTCCATACTCCCCCTACTCCTAGCCTTTTAGGGGTACAAACAATAGTAATTGGGGCCTAGTGTGGTTGTGTACGTGTGATATACATACACTTTTTTGGGATCATATTTTCTATTCCGCTATTTAATCAAAAACCTCTGGGGATCAGTTAAATTGGGGGATAGTCTGTGTTGGTACGTGTGAGAGAGATCCACCTTTCCAAGTTGTTGGGGTTCATCTCATACTTCTGAAGGTTTGAGGGTGCTGCCTGTTCCATACTCCCCCTACTCCTAGCCTTTTAGGGGTACAAACAATAGTAATTGGGGCCTAGTGTGGTTGTGTACGTGTGATATACATACACTTTTTTGGGATCATATTTTCTATTCCGCTATTTAATCAAAAACCTTTGGGGATCAGTTAAATTGGGGGATAGTCTGTGTTGGTACGTGTGAGAGAGATCCACCTTTCCAAGTTGTTGAGGTTCATCTCATACTTCTGAAGGTTTGAGGGTGCTGCCTGTTCCATACTCCCCCTACTCCTAGCCTTTTAGGGGTACAAACAATAGTAATTGGGGCCTAGTGTGGTTGTGTACGTGTGATATACATACACTTTTTTGGGATCATATTTTCTATTCCGCTATTTAATCAAAAACCTTTGGGGATCAGTTAAATTGGGGGATAGTCTGTGTTGGTACGTGTGAGAGAGATCCACCTTTCCAAGTTGTTGGGGTTCATCTCATACTTCTGAAGGTTTGAGGGTGCTGCCTGTTCCATACTCCCCCTACTCCTAGCCTTTTAGGGGTACAAACAATAGTAATTGGGGCCTAGTGTGGTTGTGTACGTGTGATATACATACACTTTTTTGGGATCATATTTTCTATTCCGCTATTTAATCAAAAACCTCTGGGGATCAGTTAAATTGGGGGATAGTCTGTGTTGGTACGTGTGAGAGAGATCCACCTTTCCAAGTTGTTGGGGTTCATCTCATACTTCTGAAGGTTTGAGGGTGCTGCCTGTTCCATACTCCCCCTACTCCTAGCCTTTTAGGGGTACAAACAATAGTAATTGGGGCCTAGTGTGGTTGTGTACGTGTGATATACATACACTTTTTTGGGATCATATTTTCTATTCCGCTATTTAATCAAAAACCTTTGGGGATCAGTTAAATTGGGGGATAGTCTGTGTTGGTACGTGTGAGAGAGATCCACCTTTCCAAGTTGTTGGGGTTCATCTCATACTTCTGAAGGTTTGAGGGTGCTGCCTGTTCCATACTCCCCCTACTCCTAGCCTTTTAGGGGTACAAACAATAGTAATTGGGGCCTAGTGTGGTTGTGTACGTGTGATATACATACACTTTTTTGGGATCATATTTTCTATTCCGCTATTTAATCAAAAACCTCTGGGGATCAGTTAAATTGGGGGATAGTCTGTGTTGGTACGTGTGAGAGAGATCCACCTTTCCAAGTTGTTGGGGTTCATCTCATACTTCTGAAGGTTTGAGGGTGCTGCCTGTTCCATACCCCCCCTACTCCTCATCTAGCCTTTTAGGGGTACAAACAATAGTAATTGGGGCCTAGTGTGGTTGTGTACGTGCGAGATACATACACTTTTTTTGATCATATTTCCTATTCCGCTATTCAATAAAAACCTTTGAGGATCAATTGAATTGCGGGATAGTCTGTGTCGGTACGTGTGAGAGAGATCCACCTTTCCAAGTTGTTGGGGTTCATCTCATACTTCTGAAGGTTTGAGGGTGCTGCCTGTTCCATACCCCCCCTACTCCTCATCTAGCCTTTTAGGGGTACAAACAATAGTAATTGGGGCCTAGTGTGGTTGTGTACGTGCGAGATACATACACTTTTTTTGATCATATTTCCTATTCCGCTATTCAATAAAAACCTTTGAGGATCAATTGAATTGCGGGATAGTCTGTGTCGGTACGTGTGAGAGAGATCCACCTTTCCAAGTTGTTGGGGTTCATCTCATACTTCTGAAGGTTTGAGGGTGCTGCCTGTTCCATACCCCCCCTACTCCTCATCTAGCCTTTTAGGGGTACAAACAATAGTAATTGGGGCCTAGTGTGGTTGTGTACGTGCGAGATACATACACTTTTTTTGATCATATTTCCTATTCCGCTATTCAATAAAAACCTTTGAGGATCAATTGAATTGCGGGATAGTCTGTGTCGGTACGTGTGAGAGAGATCCACCTTTCCAAGTTGTTGGGGTTCATCTCATACTTCTGAAGGTTAGAGGGTGCTGCCTGTTCCATACCCCCCCTACTCCTCATCTAGCCTTTTAGGGGTACAAACAATAGTAATTGGGGCCTAGTGTGGTTGTGTACGTGCGAGATACATACACTTTTTTTGATCATATTTCCTATTCCGCTATTCAATAAAAACCTTTGAGGATCAATTGAATTGCGGGATAGTCTGTGTCGGTACGTGTGAGAGAGATCCACCTTTCCAAGTTGTTGGGGTTCATCTCATACTTCTGAAGGTTTGAGGGTGCTGCCTGTTCCATACCCCCCCTACTCCTCATCTAGCCTTTTAGGGGTACAAACAATAGTAATTGGGGCCTAGTGTGGTTGTGTACGTGCGAGATACATACACTTTTTTTGATCATATTTCCTATTCCGCTATTCAATAAAAACCTTTGAGGATCAATTGAATTGCGGGATAGTCTGTGTCGGTACGTGTGAGAGAGATCCACCTTTCCAAGTTGTTGGGGTTCATCTCATACTTCTGAAGGTTTGAGGGTGCTGCCTGTTCCATACCCCCCCTACTCCTCATCTAGCCTTTTAGGGGTACAAACAATAGTAATTGGGGCCTAGTGTGGTTGTGTACGTGCGAGATACATACACTTTTTTTGATCATATTTCCTATTCCGCTATTCAATAAAAACCTTTGAGGATCAATTGAATTGCGGGATAGTCTGTGTCGGTACGTGTGAGAGAGATCCACCTTTCCAAGTTGTTGGGGTTCATCTCATACTTCTGAAGGTTTGAGGGTGCTGCCTGTTCCATACCCCCCCTACTCCTCATCTAGCCTTTTAGGGGTACAAACAATAGTAATTGGGGCCTAGTGTGGTTGTGTACGTGCGAGATACATACACTTTTTTTGATCATATTTCCTATTCCGCTATTCAATAAAAACCTTTGAGGATCAATTGAATTGCGGGATAGTCTGTGTCGGTACGTGTGAGAGAGATCCACCTTTCCAAGTTGTTGGGGTTCATCTCATACTTCTGAAGGTTTGAGGGTGCTGCCTGTTCCATACCCCCCCTACTCCTCATCTAGCCTTTTAGGGGTACAAACAATAGTAATTGGGGCCTAGTGTGGTTGTGTACGTGCGAGATACATACACTTTTTTTGATCATATTTCCTATTCCGCTATTCAATAAAAACCTTTGAGGATCAATTGAATTGCGGGATAGTCTGTGTCGGTACGTGTGAGAGAGATCCACCTTTCCAAGTTGTTGGGGTTCATCTCATACTTCTGAAGGTTTGAGGGTGCTGCCTGTTCCATACTCCCCCTACTCCTCATCTAGCCTTTTAGGGGTACAAACAATAGTAATTGGGGCCTAGTGTGGTTGTGTACGTGTGATATACATACACTTTTTTTGGATCATATTTTCTATTCCGCTATTTAATTTAACTGGGCCTCCATGCGAGACCTGTGTGCCTTGTTGCGCTGTTTTGAGTACTCCACCAACATGGCCAGTGGCAATGACGCCGTTCTCAGCTTAACTATCCCACTTCTATGCCTCCTTGAAAAAACAATTCGGGCGATGATGGAAGAGGATGTGGCACAGGATGAGGAGGAGGAGGAGGAGGATGAAGAGGTAACATTTCCAAGGCTTTCAGGGCAGTCATTCGCAAGGGGCTCCGAGGGTGGGTTCCTGCACACGCAAACGCCAGGGACGCAATTGTCCAGCAGGGGCACAGTTCTGGAGGATGAGGAGGATGAGGAGGAGGAGGAGCTGGAGGAGGAGATGGAACCATGTTCACAGCAGGGTGGCACCCAGGCCAGCTCATGGCCATCACTGGTGCGTGGCTGGGGGGATACAGAGGACACGGACCATACACCTCCCACAGAGGACAGCCTTTCGTTGCCTCTGGGCAGCCTGGCACACATGAGCGATTACATGCTGCAGTGTCTCCACAACGACCGCCGAGTTGCCCACATTCTAACTTGTGCTGATTACTGGGTGGCCACGCTGCTGGATCCCCGTTACAAGGACAACGTACCGTCCTTAATTCACTCACTGGAGCGCGATCGCAAGATGCGCGAGTACAAGCGCACGCTGGTAGACGCCATGCTGCTGGCATTCCCATCTGACAGCGGGGCCACAGTGGAAGCACAAGGCAGAGGAGGAGGAGGAGGAGGTCGCCAACGCAACCAGGGCACCGCCAGCACCTCAGAAGGCAGGGTTAGCATGGCCGAAATGTGGAAAAGCTTTGTCAGCACGCCACAACAAACAGCAGCACCAGCAGCTCAGATGGAACGTCTTAGCAGGAGGCAGCATTTTACCAACATGGTGGAGCAGTATGTGTGCACACGCCTACATGTAGTGAATGACGGGTCTGCCCCCTTCAACTTCTGGGTCTCCAAATTGGGCACATGGCCTGAGCTTGCCCTTTACGCCTTGGAGGTGCTGGCGTGCCCTGCAGCCAGTGTATTATCTGAACGGGTATTTAGCACGGCTGGGGGCGTTATAACAGACAAGCGCAGCCGCCTGTCCAGAGACAATGTGGACAAGCTCACGTTCATTAAAATGAACCAGGCATGGATCCCACGGGACTTTTCCGTACCTTATGCAGAATAGCAATGGATACCGACCTTACCCACCCATTGTTCCATTTTTGCTCTTTCTCACTCTTTTGGGGTGTACCCTCATTTAAAATTTGTGAAAAGAAGCAGTGTTGGCTACCTCGTCCTCCTCCTCAGGGCCAGATTAATGTAGGGGCTATTGGAGCTGCAGCTCCAGGCCCCTACCTTTTATATAGGCCCCGGGTTGGCCATATTCACTGTTACCGCTCTTCTGTCACTTGTAAACACAGAAGTCTGGCTTCTATGCTCGCTTCCCCAGGCAGCACCCTCAGAACCTCCCCACACAGCGTGAAGGCCGGACAAGGAGGGACAGTTGGCGATGCATGGATGTGTTTATGGGCTTCAGAGACAGCATCCCATGTTGAATTAGGCATGCATGGCTGCACCCTTCCTCCTCTGGGTGCATGGCAAGGCACGGCCCTAAGGCCCTTCAAAATCCTCAGCACCAAGCCCATGATGCTGTTAATCCGGCCCTGGTCCTCCTCCACCGCCGCTTCCACCTACACCGCCCATAGGTGTGCGCAGCCTATTGCATTAAGGTGTGCACCCCAAAGTTGAAATACACATGCATGTGTTTGCCAGCAGGGAGAGTAATGTATCGGGGCCATGTACCTGTAGGCAAGGAGAAATAGAGCAGAGCAGGTCCCAGGGAGATCTTTCCCATCTCCTCACTGGCAATGCTATGTGCCCTAGGTGATTAGGGTGTGCCCAGGCACACCCAGCACACCCTGTGCGCACGCCTATGTCACCGCCACATCCACCACCACCTTAACCTCCCTCCTACTCCATATGGGCCTCGTCCTTCAGAGATGAAGAAGAACATTGTTTTATTTTTCTGTTTTTTTTTGTTGTTTTAAGTTATTTCCCTATCCACATTTGTTTGCAGAGCACTTGCCATGCTCTTAATTACGTTTTGCTGCCATTTGCAGCACTCTAGCCCTTTCCTTTGGTGTTTTAGAGCCATTTTAGTGCCTTAAAGTTCGGGTCCCCATTGACTTCAATGGGGTTCGGTGTCCGGGAAAAGTTCGGTAAAAGTCCGAGACACGGACCCGGACTTTTTTTTAAAGTTCGGCCGAACCCGTCGAACACGGACATCTAGGTGTTCGCTCAACCCTAGTCCTGAATGGCCACTGGGAGCGTATGTGTTTGAACAGCTATACTGCTGAAAAAAGGCCAAGGTGGAAGGATTTGGGCCCTTTGTTGAAAGCTCGCTAGATAACATGCCTAAACTGGAGCCCAGGTAAGCTGCATTAGACAAGGGTTGTTGGTCAAGCAATCACCTTCAGCCACCTTTCTTTCTGGCGCAGATTCCAAGGGGGAAGCTTATGTCCCCTAGGACATTTCAACTCTCTGGGCCAGTGAGCATTAGGGCAGATGTGCATAAAGACTGTCTGATCAGCAGCTCAAAGACCTCACAGGTAGGTGACAGCCACCGCCCGAACAGGGACTTGAACCCTGGACCCTCAGATTAAAAGTCTGATGCTCTACCGACTGAGCTATCCGGGCTCTGAAATCTGCCACTCCACAGCGGTCCAAGCTGCTTGAATATTGACATCTCTATTGGAAAAAGACCACTCGGCAAAGGGGGCCGAGTGCCTGGAAGCACAAGTGTTTGGCTTGCCCAGGCTGGCCAATCGTCCACTCCCATTATATTTTCTAGGACAGGTTGAAGATAAAAGTGAAATCTAACCTGCAACCATGCAGATAGGTTCCAGTTCAGTAGAGGTGGAGAACGCCCTAAAGTTTCTGGCTTCGTTTTACCTACAGATCAATGCTCTTCCACCGGAAACAAGGGCCTTGCAAAAAGACACTGCCCGAACGGCTTCCTTAACCTTGGACCAACGCGCTTCCAGTATTCTTAATAAGTGACTGGGTACAAATAAAAAAAGTTCACCTTTAGCCTCATGGTGCCAGGTCCAACAGAGGAAACGCAGGGATAAAAGGGGGTAGAGTCCACTCTGGATTATAGGCAAGTTGAGAAGGAGCGGCGTGTGCCAATCACAGATTGTTCTACCCAGTCTGCTGATGACACAAATGCCCTCTATGGTGTTCCCGGGCCTCATAACACACTTCCTCAACTCTAACGGATCTCAATGTGTATGTAAGAGACCATGGCATATCTGCTGTTTAAAACACATTGCACAGTCTCCTCAGAGACTCTCAAAAATTGCCAGCGCTGACTGTATTTCAAGTCATCACGGCGGGGTATTGGGAAAAGTTTTCAATTAGCAATAATCACGCCTCGGGTGGACCTCATTGACTACGATACTGCCACTGCGCAAAGCTAATCAAAACAGTGTCTGCCAACATCTACCCTTTCTTGGAGGAGGATTTGACATTGAGGTGAGACACATAAGTGTCATCCAGTGGGCCGCTGAGCATTCTGGGACTTGGCATGCTAATGAGACCGAGAAACAATGCCTAAGTGGCCATTGTTTATCCACTGAATAGTGTCAGTATTTGAAAGGACTAAGGAGAATCTAAAGGGACAGGGCCCTAGATGTCAAGATGGGTTTCTCCCACAGCAGTCCTGAATGGCCACTGGGAGCGTATGTGTTTGAACAGCTATACTGCTGAAAAAAGGCCAAGGTGGAAGGATTTGGGCCCTTTGTTGAAAGCTCGCTAGATAACATGCCTAAACTGGAGCCCAGGTAAGCTGCATTAGACAAGGGTTGTTGGTCAAGCAATCACCTTCAGCCCCCTTTCTTTCTGGCGCAGATTCCAAGGGGGAAGCTTATGTCCCCTAGGACATTTCAACTCTCTGGGCCAGTGAGCATTAGGGCAGATGTGCATAAAGACTGTCTGATCAGCAGCTCAAAGACCTCACAGGTAGGTGACAGCCACCGCCCGAACAGGGACTTGAACCCTGGACCCTCAGATTAAAAGTCTGATGCTCTACCGACTGAGCTATCCGGGCTCTGAAATCTGCCACTCCACAGCGGTCCAAGCTGCTTGAATATTGACATCTCTATTGGAAAAAGACCACTCGGCAAAGGGGGCCGAGTGCCTGGAAGCACAAGTGTTTGGCTTGCCCAGGCTGGCCAATCGTCCACTCCCATTATATTTTCTAGGACAGGTTGAAGATAAAAGTGAAATCTAACCTGCAACCAATGCAGATAGGTTCCAGTTCAGTAGAGGTGGAGAACGCCCTAAAGTTTCTGGCTTCGTTTTACCTACAGATCAATGCTCTTCCACCGGAAACAAGGGCCTTGCAAAAAGACACTGCCCGAACGGCTTCCTTAACCTTGGACCAACGCGCTTCCAGTATTCTTAATAAGTGACTGGGTACAAATAAAAAAAGTTCACCTTTAGCCTCATGGTGCCAGGTCCAACAGAGGAAACGCAGGGATAAAAGGGGGTAGAGTCCACTCTGGATTATAGGCAAGTTGAGAAGGAGCGGCGTGTGCCAATCACAGATTGTTCTACCCAGTCTGCTGATGACACAAATGCCCTCTATGGTGTTCCCGGGCCTCATGACACACTTCCTCAACTCTAACGCATCTCAATGTGTATGTAAGAGACCATGGCATATCTGCTGTTTAAAACACATTGCACAGTCTCCTCAGAGACTCTCAAAAATTGCCAGCGCTGACTGTATTTCAAGTCATCACGGCGGGGTATTGGGAAAAGTTTTCAATTAGCAATAATCACGCCTCGGGTGGACCTCATTGGCTACGATACTGCCACTGCGCAAAGCTAATCAAAACAGTGTCTGCCAACATCTACCCTTTCTTGGAGGAGGATTTGACATTGAGGTGAGACACATAAGTGTCATCCAGTGGGCCGCTGAGCATTCTGGGACTTGGCATGCTAATGAGACCGAGAAACAATGCCTAAGTGGCCATTGTTTATCCACTGAATAGTGTCAGTATTTGAAAGGACTAAGGAGAATCTAAAGGGACAGGGCCCTAGATGTCAAGATGGGTTTCTCCCACAGCAGTCCTGAATGGCCACTGGGAGCGTATGTGTTTGAACAGCTATACTGCTGAAAAAAGGCCAAGGTGGAAGGATTTGGGCCCTTTGTTGAAAGCTCGCTAGATAACATGCCTAAACTGGAGCCCAGGTAAGCTGCATTAGACAAGGGTTGTTGGTCAAGCAATCACCTTCAGCCACCTTTCTTTCTGGCGCAGATTCCAAGGGGGAAGCTTATGTCCCCTAGGACATTTCAACTCTCTGGGCCAGTGAGCATTAGGGCAGATGTGCATAAAGACTGTCTGATCAGCAGCTCAAAGACCTCACAGGTAGGTGACAGCCACCGCCCGAACAGGGACTTGAACCCTGGACCCTCAGATTAAAAGTCTGATGCTCTACCGACTGAGCTATCCGGGCTCTGAAATCTGCCACTCCACAGCGGTCCAAGCTGCTTGAATATTGACATCTCTATTGGAAAAAGACCACTCGGCAAAGGGGGCCGAGTGCCTGGAAGCACAAGTGTTTGGCTTGCCCAGGCTGGCCAATCGTCCACTCCCATTATATTTTCTAGGACAGGTTGAAGATAAAAGTGAAATCTAACCTGTAACCATGCAAATAGGTTCCAGTTCAGTAGAGGTGGAGAACGCCCTAAAGTTTCTGGCTTCGTTTTACCTACAGATCAATGCTCTTCCACCGGAAACAAGGGCCTTGCAAAAAGACACTGCCCGAACGGCTTCCTTAACCTTGGACCAACGCGCTTCCAGTATTCTTAATAAGTGACTGGGTACAAATAAAAAAAGTTCACCTTTAGCCTCATGGTGCCAGGTCCAACAGAGGAAACGCAGGGATAAAAGGGGGTAGAGTCCACTCTGGATTATATGCAAGTTGAGAAGGAGCGGCGTGTGCCAATCACAGATTGTTCTACCCAGTCTGCTGATGACACAAATGCCCTCTATGGTGTTCCCGGGCCTCATGACACACTTCCTCAACTCTAACGCATCTCAATGTGTATGTAAGAGACCATGGCATATCTGCTGTTTAAAACACATTGCACAGTCTCCTCAGAGACTCTCAAAAATTGCCAGCGCTGACTGTATTTCAAGTCATCACGGCGGGGTATTGGGAAAAGTTTTCAATTAGCAATAATCACGCCTCGGGTGGACCTCATTGGCTACGATACTGCCACTGCGCAAAGCTAATCAAAACAGTGTCTGCCAACATCTACCCTTTCTTGGAGGAGGATTTGACATTGAGGTGAGACACATAAGTGTCATCCAGTGGGCCGCTGAGCATTCTGGGACTTGGCATGCTAATGAGACCGAGAAACAATGCCTAAGTGGCCATTGTTTATCCACTGAATAGTGTCAGTATTTGAAAGGACTAAGGAGAATCTAAAGGGACAGGGCCCTAGATGTCAAGATGGGTTTCTCCCACAGCAGTCCTGAATGGCCACTGGGAGCGTATGTGTTTGAACAGCTATACTGCTGAAAAAAGGCCAAGGTGGAAGGATTTGGGCCCTTTGTTGAAAGCTCGCTAGATAACATGCCTAAACTGGAGCCCAGGTAAGCTGCATTAGACAAGGGTTGTTGGTCAAGCAATCACCTTCAGCCACCTTTCTTTCTGGCGCAGATTCCAAGGGGGAAGCTTATGTCCCCTAGGACATTTCAACTCTCTGGGCCAGTGAGCATTAGGGCAGATGTGCATAAAGACTGTCTGATCAGCAGCTCAAAGACCTCACAGGTAGGTGACAGCCACCGCCCGAACAGGGACTTGAACCCTGGACCCTCAGATTAAAAGTCTGATGCTCTACCGACTGAGCTATCCGGGCTCTGAAATCTGCCACTCCACAGCGGTCCAAGCTGCTTGAATATTGACATCTCTATTGGAAAAAGACCACTCGGCAAAGGGGGCCGAGTGCCTGGAAGCACAAGTGTTTGGCTTGCCCAGGCTGGCCAATCGTCCACTCCCATTATATTTTCTAGGACAGGTTGAAGATAAAAGTGAAATCTAACCTGCAACCATGCAGATAGGTTCCAGTTCAGTAGAGGTGGAGAACGCCCTAAAGTTTCTGGCTTCGTTTTACCTACAGATCAATGCTCTTCCACCGGAAACAAGGGCCTTGCAAAAAGACACTGCCCGAACGGCTTCCTTAACCTTGGACCAACGCGCTTCCAGTATTCTTAATAAGTGACTGGGTACAAATAAAAAAAGTTCACCTTTAGCCTCATGGTGCCAGGTCCAACAGAGGAAACGCAGGGATAAAAGGGGGTAGAGTCCACTCTGGATTATATGCAAGTTGAGAAGGAGCGGCGTGTGCCAATCACAGATTGTTCTACCCAGTCTGCTGATGACACAAATGCCCTCTATGGTGTTCCCGGGCCTCATGACACACTTCCTCAACTCTAACGCATCTCAATGTGTATGTAAGAGACCATGGCATATCTGCTGTTTAAAACACATTGCACAGTCTCCTCAGAGACTCTCAAAAATTGCCAGCGCTGACTGTATTTCAAGTCATCACGGCGGGGTATTGGGAAAAGTTTTCAATTAGCAATAATCACGCCTCGGGTGGACCTCATTGGCTACGATACTGCCACTGCGCAAAGCTAATCAAAACAGTGTCTGCCAACATCTACCCTTTCTTGGAGGAGGATTTGACATTGAGGTGAGACACATAAGTGTCATCCAGTGGCCCGCTGAGCATTCTGGGACTTGGCATGCTAATGAGACCGAGAAACAATGCCTAAGTGGCCATTGTTTATCCACTGAATAGTGTCAGTATTTGAAAGGACTAAGGAGAATCTAAAGGGACAGGGCCCTAGATGTCAAGATGGGTTTCTCCCACAGCAGTCCTGAATGGCCACTGGGAGCGTATGTGTTTGAACAGCTATACTGCTGAAAAAAGGCCAAGGTGGAAGGATTTGGGCCCTTTGTTGAAAGCTCGCTAGATAACATGCCTAAACTGGAGCCCAGGTAAGCTGCATTAGACAAGGGTTGTTGGTCAAGCAATCACCTTCAGCCACCTTTCTTTCTGGCGCAGATTCCAAGGGGGAAGCTTATGTCCCCTAGGACATTTCAACTCTCTGGGCCAGTGAGCATTAGGGCAGATGTGCATAAAGACTGTCTGATCAGCAGCTCAAAGACCTCACAGGTAGGTGACAGCCACCGCCTGAACAGGGACTTGAACCCTGGACCCTCAGATTAAAAGTCTGATGCTCTACCGACTGAGCTATCCGGGCTCTGAAATCTGCCACTCCACAGCGGTCCAAGCTGCTTGAATATTGACATCTCTATTGGAAAAAGACCACTCGGCAAAGGGGGCCGAGTGCCTGGAAGCACAAGTGTTTGGCTTGCCCAGGCTGGCCAATCGTCCACTCCCATTATATTTTCTAGGACAGGTTGAAGATAAAAGTGAAATCTAACCTGCAACCATGCAGATAGGTTCCAGTTCAGTAGAGGTGGAGAACGCCCTAAAGTTTCTGGCTTCGTTTTACCTACAGATCAATGCTCTTCCACCGGAAACAAGGGCCTTGCAAAAAGACACTGCCCGAACGGCTTCCTTAACCTTGGACCAACGCGCTTCCAGTATTCTTAATAAGTGACTGGGTACAAATAAAAAAAGTTCACCTTTAGCCTCATGGTGCCAGGTCCAACAGAGGAAACGCAGGGATAAAAGGGGGTAGAGTCCACTCTGGATTATAGGCAAGTTGAGAAGGAGCGGCGTGTGCCAATCACAGATTGTTCTACCCAGTCTGCTGATGACACAAATGCCCTCTATGGTGTTCCCGGGCCTCATGACACACTTCCTCAACTCTAACGGATCTCAATGTGTATGTAAGAGACCATGGCATATCTGCTGTTTAAAACACATTGCACAGTCTCCTCAGAGACTCTCAAAAATTGCCAGCGCTGACTGTATTTCAAGTCATCACGGCGGGGTATTGGGAAAAGTTTTCAATTAGCAATAATCACGCCTCGGGTGGACCTCATTGGCTACGATACTGCCACTGCGCAAAGCTAATCAAAACAGTGTCTGCCAACATCTACCCTTTCTTGGAGGAGGATTTGACATTGAGGTGAGACACATAAGTGTCATCCAGTGGGCCGCTGAGCATTCTGGGACTTGGCATGCTAATGAGACCGAGAAACAATGCCTAAGTGGCCATTGTTTATCCACTGAATAGTGTCAGTATTTGAAAGGACTAAGGAGAATCTAAAGGGACAGGGCCCTAGATGTCAAGATGGGTTTCTCCCACAGCAGTCCTGAATGGCCACTGGGAGCGTATGTGTTTGAACAGCTATACTGCTGAAAAAAGGCCAAGGTGGAAGGATTTGGGCCCTTTGTTGAAAGCTCGCTAGATAACATGCCTAAACTGGAGCCCAGGTAAGCTGCATTAGACAAGGGTTGTTGGTCAAGCAATCACCTTCAGCCACCTTTCTTTCTGGCGCAGATTCCAAGGGGGAAGCTTATGTCCCCTAGGACATTTCAACTCTCTGGGCCAGTGAGCATTAGGGCAGATGTGCATAAAGACTGTCTGATCAGCAGCTCAAAGACCTCACAGGTAGGTGACAGCCACCGCCCGAACAGGGACTTGAACCCTGGACCCTCAGATTAAAAGTCTGATGCTCTACCGACAGAGATGTATAGTAACGAAGTAGAACTACTTAAGTACTGTACTTAAGTACCGAAATGCGGTATCTGTACTTTCCTAGAGTAGAATTTTTTTCTCCTACTTCTACTTTTACTTCACTACATTTTTTCGATGATTTCGATACTTCTACTCAAGTATTTTTTTTTTGTGCTGCATAGTTACTCGTTACTTTTAAAAAAATTACCACTGCCAGAACAGTAGATGGCAGGTTGCATAAAGCTCAAAAAAGTGTGTATAATGTCATTTGTAAATCAGCGCATACGAAAATAAAGGCTGTGTATAATAAAAGCTGCTATACCAAATCTTTCCAATAAAAAGAAAATATGAAACAAACAAATAAATGGTGCTACAGCGCTTAAAGTGCATCAAGAAACTACTAACAAACACAGGTTAATCATTTGAATAAATCATTTGAAATAATAAAAACAATATGATGTTCATACTTTTGACTTCTTTCTTTAATAACTACATAACACAGTACTTGTACTTCTACTTTCAGTACTTGAGTAGAAATTTTGTTTCAAAACTACTGGTACTTTTTACTTTTAGTACTTAAGTAGCAAATTTTTTGAAAAAACTACTTGCAATACTTAAGTAAAAAAAATGTTGAATACTTTAGTACTTCTACTTAAGTAACTTTTTCTGCGAGCACTTCCACTTCTACTCAAGTAATTTTTTGATCGAGCACTTGTACTTTTACTCAAGTAGAAATTTCGAGTACTTTATACAAGTCTGTCTACCGACTGAGCTATCCGGGCTCTGAAATCTGCCACTCCACAGCGGTCCAAGCTGCTTGAATATTGACATCTCTATTGGAAAAAGACCACTCGGCAAAGGGGGCCGAGTGCCTGGAAGCACAAGTGTTTGGCTTGCCCAGGCTGGCCAATCGTCCACTCCCATTATATTTTCTAGGACAGGTTGAAGATAAAAGTGAAATCTAACCTGCAACCATGCAGATAGGTTCCAGTTCAGTAGAGGTGGAGAACGCCCTAAAGTTTCTGGCTTCGTTTTACCTACAGATCAATGCTCTTCCACCGGAAACAAGGGCCTTGCAAAAAGACACTGCCCGAACGGCTTCCTTAACCTTGGACCAACGCGCTTCCAGTATTCTTAATAAGTGACTGGGTACAAATAAAAAAAGTTCACCTTTAGCCTCATGGTGCCAGGTCCAACAGAGGAAACGCAGGGATAAAAGGGGGTAGAGTCCACTCTGGATTATAGGCAAGTTGAGAAGGAGCGGCGTGTGCCAATCACAGATTGTTCTACCCAGTCTGCTGATGACACAAATGCCCTCTATGGTGTTCCCAGGCCTCATGACACACTTCCTCAACTCTAACGCATCTCAATGTGTATGTAAGAGACCATGGCATATCTGCTGTTTAAAACACATTGCACAGTCTCCTCAGAGACTCTCAAAAATTGCCAGCGCTGACTGTATTTCAAGTCATCACGGCGGGGTATTGGGAAAAGTTTTCAATTAGCAATAATCACGCCTCGGGTGGACCTCATTGGCTACGATACTGCCACTGCGCAAAGCTAATCAAAACAGTGTCTGCCAACATCTACCCTTTCTTGGAGGAGGATTTGACATTGAGGTGAGACACATAAGTGTCATCCAGTGGGCCGCTGAGCATTCTGGGACTTGGCATGCTAATGAGACCGAGAAACAATGCCTAAGTGGCCATTGTTTATCCACTGAATAGTGTCAGTATTTGAAAGGACTAAGGAGAATCTAAAGGGACAGGGCCCTAGATGTCAAGATGGGTTTCTCCCACAGCAGTCCTGAATGGCCACTGGGAGCGTATGTGTTTGAACAGCTATACTGCTGAAAAAAGGCCAAGGTGGAAGGATTTGGGCCCTTTGTTGAAAGCTCGCTAGATAACATGCCTAAACTGGAGCCCAGGTAAGCTGCATTAGACAAGGGTTGTTGGTCAAGCAATCACCTTCAGCCACCTTTCTTTCTGGCGCAGATTCCAAGGGGGAAGCTTATGTCCCCTAGGACATTTCAACTCTCTGGGCCAGTGAGCATTAGGGCAGATGTGCATAAAGACTGTCTGATCAGCAGCTCAAAGACCTCACAGGTAGGTGACAGCCACCGCCCGAACAGGGACTTGAACCCTGGACCCTCAGATTAAAAGTCTGATGCTCTACCGACAGAGATGTATAGTAACGAAGTAGAACTACTTAAGTACTGTACTTAAGTACCGAAATGCGGTATCTGTACTTTCCTAGAGTAGAATTTTTTTCTCCTACTTCTACTTTTACTTCACTACATTTTTTCGATGATTTCGATACTTCTACTCAAGTATTTTTTTTTTGTGCTGCATAGTTACTCGTTACTTTTAAAAAAATTACCACTGCCAGAACAGTAGATGGCAGGTTGCATAAAGCTCAAAAAAGTGTGTATAATGTCATTTGTAAATCAGCGCATACGAAAATAAAGGCTGTGTATAATAAAAGCTGCTATACCAAATCTTTCCAATAAAAAGAAAATATGAAACAAACAAATAAATGGTGCTACAGCGCTTAAAGTGCATCAAGAAACTACTAACAAACACAGGTTAATCATTTGAATAAATCATTTGAAATAATAAAAACAATATGATGTTCATACTTTTGACTTCTTTCTTTAATAACTACATAACACAGTACTTGTACTTCTACTTTCAGTACTTGAGTAGAAATTTTGTTTCAAAACTACTGGTACTTTTTACTTTTAGTACTTAAGTAGCAAATTTTTTGAAAAAACTACTTGCAATACTTAAGTAAAAAAAATGTTGAATACTTTAGTACTTCTACTTAAGTAACTTTTTCTGCGAGCACTTCCACTTCTACTCAAGTAATTTTTTGATCGAGCACTTGTACTTTTACTCAAGTAGAAATTTCGAGTACTTTATACAAGTCTGTCTACCGACTGAGCTATCCGGGCTCTGAAATCTGCCACTCCACAGCGGTCCAAGCTGCTTGAATATTGACATCTCTATTGGAAAAAGACCACTCGGCAAAGGGGGCCGAGTGCCTGGAAGCACAAGTGTTTGGCTTGCCCAGGCTGGCCAATCGTCCACTCCCATTATATTTTCTAGGACAGGTTGAAGATAAAAGTGAAATCTAACCTGCAACCATGCAGATAGGTTCCAGTTCAGTAGAGGTGGAGAACGCCCTAAAGTTTCTGGCTTCGTTTTACCTACAGATCAATGCTCTTCCACCGGAAACAAGGGCCTTGCAAAAAGACACTGCCCGAACGGCTTCCTTAACCTTGGACCAACGCGCTTCCAGTATTCTTAATAAGTGACTGGGTACAAATAAAAAAAGTTCACCTTTAGCCTCATGGTGCCAGGTCCAACAGAGGAAACGCAGGGATAAAAGGGGGTAGAGTCCACTCTGGATTATAGGCAAGTTGAGAAGGAGCGGCGTGTGCCAATCACAGATTGTTCTACCCAGTCTGCTGATGACACAAATGCCCTCTATGGTGTTCCCGGGCCTCATAACACACTTCCTCAACTCTAACGGATCTCAATGTGTATGTAAGAGACCATGGCATATCTGCTGTTTAAAACACATTGCACAGTCTCCTCAGAGACTCTCAAAAATTGCCAGCGCTGACTGTATTTCAAGTCATCACGGCGGGGTATTGGGAAAAGTTTTCAATTAGCAATAATCACGCCTCGGGTGGACCTCATTGGCTACGATACTGCCACTGCGCAAAGCTAATCAAAACAGTGTCTGCCAACATCTACCCTTTCTTGGAGGAGGATTTGACATTGAGGTGAGACACATAAGTGTCATCCAGTGGGCCGCTGAGCATTCTGGGACTTGGCATGCTAATGAGACCGAGAAACAATGCCTAAGTGGCCATTGTTTATCCACTGAATAGTGTCAGTATTTGAAAGGACTAAGGAGAATCTAAAGGGACAGGGCCCTAGATGTCAAGATGGGTTTCTCCCACAGCAGTCCTGAATGGCCACTGGGTTTGAACAGCTATACTGCTGAAAAAAGGCCAAGGTGGAAGGATTTGGGCCCTTTGTTGAAAGCTCGCTAGATAACATGCCTAAACTGGAGCCCAGGTAAGCTGCATTAGACAAGGGTTGTTGGTCAAGCAATCACCTTCAGCCACCTTTCTTTCTGGCGCAGATTCCAAGGGGGAAGCTTATGTCCCCTAGGACATTTCAACTCTCTGGGCCAGTGAGCATTAGGGCAGATGTGCATAAAGACTGTCTGATCAGCAGCTCAAAGACCTCACAGGTAGGTGACAGCCACCGCCCGAACAGGGACTTGAACCCTGGACCCTCAGATTAAAAGTCTGATGCTCTACCGACTGAGCTATCCGGGCTCTGAAATCTGCCACTCCACAGCGGTCCAAGCTGCTTGAATATTGACATCTCTATTGGAAAAAGACCACTCGGCAAAGGGGGCCGAGTGCCTGGAAGCACAAGTGTTTGGCTTGCCCAGGCTGGCCAATCGTCCACTCCCATTATATTTTCTAGGACAGGTTGAAGATAAAAGTGAAATCTAACCTGCAACCATGCAGATAGGTTCCAGTTCAGTAGAGGTGGAGAACGCCCTAAAGTTTCTGGCTTCGTTTTACCTACAGATCAATGCTCTTCCACCGGAAACAAGGGCCTTGCAAAAAGACACTGCCCGAACGGCTTCCTTAACCTTGGACCAACGCGCTTCCAGTATTCTTAATAAGTGACTGGGTACAAATAAAAAAAGTTCACCTTTAGCCTCATGGTGCCAGGTCCAACAGAGGAAACGCAGGGATAAAAGGGGGTAGAGTCCACTCTGGATTATAGGCAAGTTGAGAAGGAGCGGCGTGTGCCAATCACAGATTGTTCTACCCAGTCTGCTGATGACACAAATGCCCTCTATGGTGTTCCCGGGCCTCATGACACACTTCCTCAACTCTAACGCATCTCAATGTGTATGTAAGAGACCATGGCATATCTGCTGTTTAAAACACATTGCACAGTCTCCTCAGAGACTCTCAAAAATTGCCAGCGCTGACTGTATTTCAAGTCATCACGGCGGGGTATTGGGAAAAGTTTTCAATTAGCAATAATCACGCCTCGGGTGGACCTCATTGGCTACGATACTGCCACTGCGCAAAGCTAATCAAAACAGTGTCTGCCAACATCTACCCTTTCTTGGAGGAGGATTTGACATTGAGGTGAGACACATAAGTGTCATCCAGTGGGCCGCTGAGCATTCTGGGACTTGGCATGCTAATGAGACCGAGAAACAATGCCTAAGTGGCCATTGTTTATCCACTGAATAGTGTCAGTATTTGAAAGGACTAAGGAGAATCTAAAGGGACAGGGCCCTAGATGTCAAGATGGGTTTCTCCCACAGCAGTCCTGAATGGCCACTGGGAGCATATGTGTTTGAACAGCTATACTGCTGAAAAAAGGCCAAGGTGGAAGGATTTGGGCCCTTTGTTGAAAGCTCGCTAGATAACATGCCTAAACTGGAGCCCAGGTAAGCTGCATTAGACAAGGGTTGTTGGTCAAGCAATCACCTTCAGCCACCTTTCTTTCTGGCGCAGATTCCAAGGGGGAAGCTTATGTCCCCTAGGACATTTCAACTCTCTGGGCCAGTGAGCATTAGGGCAGATGTGCATAAAGACTGTCTGATCAGCAGCTCAAAGACCTCACAGGTAGGTGACAGCCACCGCCCGAACAGGGACTTGAACCCTGGACCCTCAGATTAAAAGTCTGATGCTCTACCGACTGAGCTATCCGGGCTCTGAAATCTGCCACTCCACAGCGGTCCAAGCTGCTTGAATATTGACATCTCTATTGGAAAAAGACCACTCGGCAAAGGGGGCCGAGTGCCTGGAAGCACAAGTGTTTGGCTTGCCCAGGCTGGCCAATCGTCCACTCCCATTATATTTTCTAGGACAGGTTGAAGATAAAAGTGAAATCTAACCTGCAACCATGCAGATAGGTTCCAGTTCAGTAGAGGTGGAGAACGCCCTAAAGTTTCTGGCTTCGTTTTACCTACAGATCAATGCTCTTCCACCGGAAACAAGGGCCTTGCAAAAAGACACTGCCCGAACGGCTTCCTTAACCTTGGACCAACACGCTTCCAGTATTCTTAATAAGTGACTGGGTACAAATAAAAAAAGTTCACCTTTAGCCTCATGGTGCCAGGTCCAACAGAGGAAACGCAGGGATAAAAGGGGGTAGAGTCCACTCTGGATTATAGGCAAGTTGAGAAGGAGCGGCGTGTGCCAATCACAGATTGTTCTACCCAGTCTGCTGATGACACAAATGCCCTCTATGGTGTTCCCGGGCCTCATAACACACTTCCTCAACTCTAACGGATCTCAATGTGTATGTAAGAGACCATGGCATATCTGCTGTTTAAAACACATTGCACAGTCTCCTCAGAGACTCTCAAAAATTGCCAGCGCTGACTGTATTTCAAGTCATCACGGCGGGGTATTGGGAAAAGTTTTCAATTAGCAATAATCACGCCTCGGGTGGACCTCATTGGCTACGATACTGCCACTGCGCAAAGCTAATCAAAACAGTGTCTGCCAACATCTACCCTTTCTTGGAGGAGGATTTGACATTGAGGTGAGACACATAAGTGTCATCCAGTGGGCCGCTGAGCATTCTGGGACTTGGCATGCTAATGAGACCGAGAAACAATGCCTAAGTGGCCATTGTTTATCCACTGAATAGTGTCAGTATTTGAAAGGACTAAGGAGAATCTAAAGGGACAGGGCCCTAGATGTCAAGATGGGTTTCTCCCACAGCAGTCCTGAATGGCCACTGGGAGCGTATGTGTTTGAACAGCTATACTGCTGAAAAAAGGCCAAGGTGGAAGGATTTGGGCCCTTTGTTGAAAGCTCGCTAGATAACATGCCTAAACTGGAGCCCAGGTAAGCTGCATTAGACAAGGGTTGTTGGTCAAGCAATCACCTTCAGCCACCTTTCTTTCTGGCGCAGATTCCAAGGGGGAAGC
This sequence comes from Pelophylax lessonae, assembly GCF_965119305.1. Lineage (NCBI taxonomy): Eukaryota > Metazoa > Chordata > Amphibia > Anura > Ranidae > Pelophylax > Pelophylax lessonae. Next base: position 597,034,936 of record NC_138771.1, read on the forward strand.
TTATGTCCCCTAGGACATTTCAACTCTCTGGGCCAGTGAGCATTAGGGCAGATGTGCATAAAGACTGTCTGATCAGCAGCTCAAAGACCTCACAGGTAGGTGACAGCCACCGCCCGAACAGGGACTTGAACCCTGGACCCTCAGATTAAAAGTCTGATGCTCTACCGACTGAGCTATCCGGGCTCTGAAATCTGCTGCTCTACCGACTGAGCTATCCGGGCTCTGAAATCTGCCACTCCACAGCGGTCCAAGCTGCTTGAATATTGACATCTCTATTGGAAAAAGACCACTCGGCAAAGGGGGCCGAGTGCCTGGAAGCACAAGTGTTTGGCTTGCCCAGGCTGGCCAATCGTCCACTCCCATTATATTTTCTAGGACAGGTTGAAGATAAAAGTGAAATCTAACCTGCAACCATGCAGATAGGTTCCAGTTCAGTAGAGGTGGAGAACGCCCTAAAGTTTCTGGCTTCGTTTTACCTACAGATCAATGCTCTTCCACCGGAAACAAGGGCCTTGCAAAAAGACACTGCCCGAACGGCTTCCTTAACCTTGGACCAACGCGCTTCCAGTATTCTTAATAAGTGACTGGGTACAAATAAAAAAAGTTCACCTTTAGCCTCATGGTGCCAGGTCCAACAGAGGAAACGCAGGGATAAAAGGGGGTAGAGTCCACTCTGGATTATAGGCAAGTTGAGAAGGAGCGGCGTGTGCCAATCACAGATTGTTCTACCCAGTCTGCTGATGACACAAATGCCCTCTATGGTGTTCCCGGGCCTCATGACACACTTCCTCAACTCTAACGCATCTCAATGTGTATGTAAGAGACCATGGCATATCTGCTGTTTAAAACACATTGCACAGTCTCCTCAGAGACTCTCAAAAATTGCCAGCGCTGACTGTATTTCAAGTCATCACGGCGGGGTATTGGGAAAAGTTTTCAATTAGCAATAATCACGCCTCGGGTGGACCTCATTGGCTACGATACTGCCACTGCGCAAAGCTAATCAAAACAGTGTCTGCCAACATCTACCCTTTCTTGGAGGAGGATTTGACATTGAGGTGAGACACATAAGTGTCATCCAGTGGGCCGCTGAGCATTCTGGGACTTGGCATGCTAATGAGACCGAGAAACAATGCCTAAGTGGCCATTGTTTATCCACTGAATAGTGTCAGTATTTGAAAGGACTAAGGAGAATCTAAAGGGACAGGGCCCTAGATGTCAAGATGGGTTTCTCCCACAGCAGTCCTGAATGGCCACTGGGAGCATATGTGTTTGAACAGCTATACTGCTGAAAAAAGGCCAAGGTGGAAGGATTTGGGCCCTTTGTTGAAAGCTCGCTAGATAACATGCCTAAACTGGAGCCCAGGTAAGCTGCATTAGACAAGGGTTGTTGGTCAAGCAATCACCTTCAGCCACCTTTCTTTCTGGCGCAGATTCCAAGGGGGAAGCTTATGTCCCCTAGGACATTTCAACTCTCTGGGCCAGTGAGCATTAGGGCAGATGTGCATAAAGACTGTCTGATCAGCAGCTCAAAGACCTCACAGGTAGGTGACAGCCACCGCCCGAACAGGGACTTGAACCCTGGACCCTCAGATTAAAAGTCTGATGCTCTACCGACTGAGCTATCCGGGCTCTGAAATCTGCCACTCCACAGCGGTCCAAGCTGCTTGAATATTGACATCTCTATTGGAAAAAGACCACTCGGCAAAGGGGGCCGAGTGCCTGGAAGCACAAGTGTTTGGCTTGCCCAGGCTGGCCAATCGTCCACTCCCATTATATTTTCTAGGACAGGTTGAAGATAAAAGTGAAATCTAACCTGCAACCATGCAGATAGGTTCCAGTTCAGTAGAGGTGGAGAACGCCCTAAAGTTTCTGGCTTCGTTTTACCTACAGATCAATGCTCTTCCACCGGAAACAAGGGCCTTGCAAAAAGACACTGCCCGAACGGCTTCCTTAACCTTGGACCAACACGCTTCCAGTATTCTTAATAAGTGACTGGGTACAAATAAAAAAAGTTCACCTTTAGCCTCATGGTGCCAGGTCCAACAGAGGAAACGCAGGGATAAAAGGGGGTAGAGTCCACTCTGGATTATAGGCAAGTTGAGAAGGAGCGGCGTGTGCCAATCACAGATTGTTCTACCCAGTCTGCTGATGACACAAATGCCCTCTATGGTGTTCCCGGGCCTCATAACACACTTCCTCAACTCTAACGGATCTCAATGTGTATGTAAGAGACCATGGCATATCTGCTGTTTAAAACACATTGCACAGTCTCCTCAGAGACTCTCAAAAATTGCCAGCGCTGACTGTATTTCAAGTCATCACGGCGGGGTATTGGGAAAAGTTTTCAATTAGCAATAATCACGCCTCGGGTGGACCTCATTGGCTACGATACTGCCACTGCGCAAAGCTAATCAAAACAGTGTCTGCCAACATCTACCCTTTCTTGGAGGAGGATTTGACATTGAGGTGAGACACATAAGTGTCATCCAGTGGGCCGCTGAGCATTCTGGGACTTGGCATGCTAATGAGACCGAGAAACAATGCCTAAGTGGCCATTGTTTATCCACTGAATAGTGTCAGTATTTGAAAGGACTAAGGAGAATCTAAAGGGACAGGGCCCTAGATGTCAAGATGGGTTTCTCCCACAGCAGTCCTGAATGGCCACTGGGAGCGTATGTGTTTGAACAGCTATACTGCTGAAAAAAGGCCAAGGTGGAAGGATTTGGGCCCTTTGTTGAAAGCTCGCTAGATAACATGCCTAAACTGGAGCCCAGGTAAGCTGCATTAGACAAGGGTTGTTGGTCAAGCAATCACCTTCAGCCACCTTTCTTTCTGGCGCAGATTCCAAGGGTAAGCTTATGTCCCCTAGGACATTTCAACTCTCTGGGCCAGTGAGCATTAGGGCAGATGTGCATAAAGACTGTCTGATCAGCAGCTCAAAGACCTCACAGGTAGGTGACAGCCACCGCCCGAACAGGGACTTGAACCCTGGACCCTCAGATTAAAAGTCTGATGCTCTACCGACTGAGCTATCCGGGCTCTGAAATCTGCCACTCCACAGCTTTCCAAGCTGCTTGAATATTGACATCTCTATTGGAAAAAGACCACTCGGCAAAGGGGGCCGAGTGCCTGGAAGCACAAGTGTTTGGCTTGCCCAGGCTGGCCAATCGTCCACTCCCATTATATTTTCTAGGACAGGTTGAAGATAAAAGTGAAATCTAACCTGTAACCATGCAAATAGGTTCCAGTTCAGTAGAGGTGGAGAACGCCCTAAAGTTTCTGGCTTCGTTTTACCTACAGATCAATGCTCTTCCACCGGAAACAAGGGCCTTGCAAAAAGACACTGCCCGAACGGCTTCCTTAACCTTGGACCAACGCGCTTCCAGTATTCTTAATAAGTGACTGGGTACAAATAAAAAAAGTTCACCTTTAGCCTCATGGTGCCAGGTCCAACAGAGGAAACGCAGGGATAAAAGGGGGTAGAGTCCACTCTGGATTATAGGCAAGTTGAGAAGGAGCGGCGTGTGCCAATCACAGATTGTTCTACCCAGTCTGCTGATGACACAAATGCCCTCTATGGTGTTCCCGGGCCTCATGACACACTTCCTCAACTCTAACGGATCTCAATGTGTATGTAAGAGACCATGGCATATCTGCTGTTTAAAACACATTGCACAGTCTCCTCAGAGACTCTCAAAAATTGCCAGCGCTGACTGTATTTCAAGTCATCACGGCGGGGTATTGGGAAAAGTTTTCAATTAGCAATAATCACGCCTCGGGTGGACCTCATTGGCTACGATACTGCCACTGCGCAAAGCTAATCAAAACAGTGTCTGCCAACATCTACCCTTTCTTGGAGGAGGATTTGACATTGAGGTGAGACACATAAGTGTCATCCAGTGGGCCGCTGAGCATTCTGGGACTTGGCATGCTAATGAGACCGAGAAACAATGCCTAAGTGGCCATTGTTTATCCACTGAATAGTGTCAGTATTTGAAAGGACTAAGGAGAATCTAAAGGGACAGGGCCCTAGATGTCAAGATGGGTTTCTCCCACAGCAGTCCTGAATGGCCACTGGGAGCGTATGTGTTTGAACAGCTATACTGCTGAAAAAAGGCCAAGGTGGAAGGATTTGGGCCCTTTGTTGAAAGCTCGCTAGATAACATGCCTAAACTGGAGCCCAGGTAAGCTGCATTAGACAAGGGTTGTTGGTCAAGCAATCACCTTCAGCCACCTTTCTTTCTGGCGCAGATTCCAAGGGGGAAGCTTATGTCCCCTAGGACATTTCAACTCTCTGGGCCAGTGAGCATTAGGGCAGATGTGCATAAAGACTGTCTGATCAGCAGCTCAAAGACCTCACAGGTAGGTGACAGCCACCGCCCGAACAGGGACTTGAACCCTGGACCCTCAGATTAAAAGTCTGATGCTCTACCGACTGAGCTATCCGGGCTCTGAAATCTGCTGCTCTACCGACTGAGCTATACGGGCTCTGAAATCTGCCACTCCACAGCGGTCCAAGCTGCTTGAATATTGACATCTCTATTGGAAAAAGACCACTCGGCAAAGGGGGCCGAGTGCCTGGAAGCACAAGTGTTTGGCTTGCCCAGGCTGGCCAATCGTCCACTCCCATTATATTTTCTAGGACAGGTTGAAGATAAAAGTGAAATCTAACCTGCAACCATGCAGATAGGTTCCAGTTCAGTAGAGGTGGAGAACGCCCTAAAGTTTCTGGCTTCGTTTTACCTACAGATCAATGCTCTTCCACCGGAAACAAGGGCCTTGCAAAAAGACACTGCCCGAACGGCTTCCTTAACCTTGGACCAACGCGCTTCCAGTATTCTTAATAAGTGACTGGGTACAAATAAAAAAAGTTCACCTTTAGCCTCATGGTGCCAGGTCCAACAGAGGAAACGCAGGGATAAAAGGGGGTAGAGTCCACTCTGGATTATAGGCAAGTTGAGAAGGAGCGGCGTGTGCCAATCACAGATTGTTCTACCCAGTCTGCTGATGACACAAATGCCCTCTATGGTGTTCCCGGGCCTCATAACACACTTCCTCAACTCTAACGGATCTCAATGTGTATGTAAGAGACCATGGCATATCTGCTGTTTAAAACACATTGCACAGTCTCCTCAGAGACTCTCAAAAATTGCCAGCGCTGACTGTATTTCAAGTCATCACGGCGGGGTATTGGGAAAAGTTTTCAATTAGCAATAATCACGCCTCGGGTGGACCTCATTGGCTACGATACTGCCACTGCGCAAAGCTAATCAAAACAGTGTCTGCCAACATCTACCCTTTCTTGGAGGAGGATTTGACATTGAGGTGAGACACATAAGTGTCATCCAGTGGGCCGCTGAGCATTCTGGGACTTGGCATGCTAATGAGACCGAGAAACAATGCCTAAGTGGCCATTGTTTATCCACTGAATAGTGTCAGTATTTGAAAGGACTAAGGAGAATCTAAAGGGACAGGGCCCTAGATGTCAAGATGGGTTTCTCCCACAGCAGTCCTGAATGGCCACTGGGAGCGTATGTGTTTGAACAGCTATACTGCTGAAAAAAGGCCAAGGTGGAAGGATTTGGGCCCTTTGTTGAAAGCTCGCTAGATAACATGCCTAAACTGGAGCCCAGGTAAGCTGCATTAGACAAGGGTTGTTGGTCAAGCAATCACCTTCAGCCACCTTTCTTTCTGGCGCAGATTCCAAGGGGGAAGCTTATGTCCCCTAGGACATTTCAACTCTCTGGGCCAGTGAGCATTAGGGCAGATGTGCATAAAGACTGTCTGATCAGCAGCTCAAAGACCTCACAGGTAGGTGACAGCCACCGCCCGAACAGGGACTTGAACCCTGGACCCTCAGATTAAAAGTCTGATGCTCTACCGACTGAGCTATCCGGGCTCTGAAATCTGCCACTCCACAGCGGTCCAAGCTGCTTGAATATTGACATCTCTATTGGAAAAAGACCACTCGGCAAAGGGGGCCGAGTGCCTGGAAGCACAAGTGTTTGGCTTGCCCAGGCTGGCCAATCGTCCACTCCCATTATATTTTCTAGGACAGGTTGAAGATAAAAGTGAAATCTAACCTGCAACCATGCAGATAGGTTCCAGTTCAGTAGAGGTGGAGAACGCCCTAAAGTTTCTGGCTTCGTTTTACCTACAGATCAATGCTCTTCCACCGGAAACAAGGGCCTTGCAAAAAGACACTGCCCGAACGGCTTCCTTAACCTTGGACCAACGCGCTTCCAGTATTCTTAATAAGTGACTGGGTACAAATAAAAAAAGTTCACCTTTAGCCTCATGGTGCCAGGTCCAACAGAGGAAACGCAGGGATAAAAGGGGGTAGAGTCCACTCTGGATTATAGGCAAGTTGAGAAGGAGCGGCGTGTGCCAATCACAGATTGTTCTACCCAGTCTGCTGATGACACAAATGCCCTCTATGGTGTTCCCAGGCCTCATGACACACTTCCTCAACTCTAACGCATCTCAATGTGTATGTAAGAGACCATGGCATATCTGCTGTTTAAAACACATTGCACAGTCTCCTCAGAGACTCTCAAAAATTGCCAGCGCTGACTGTATTTCAAGTCATCACGGCGGGGTATTGGGAAAAGTTTTCAATTAGCAATAATCACGCCTCGGGTGGACCTCATTGGCTACGATACTGCCACTGCGCAAAGCTAATCAAAACAGTGTCTGCCAACATCTACCCTTTCTTGGAGGAGGATTTGACATTGAGGTGAGACACATAAGTGTCATCCAGTGGGCCGCTGAGCATTCTGGGACTTGGCATGCTAATGAGACCGAGAAACAATGCCTAAGTGGCCATTGTTTATCCACTGAATAGTGTCAGTATTTGAAAGGACTAAGGAGAATCTAAAGGGACAGGGCCCTAGATGTCAAAATGGGTTTCTCCCACAGCAGTCCTGAATGGCCACTGGGAGCGTATGTGTTTGAACAGCTATACTGCTGAAAAAAGGCCAAGGTGGAAGGATTTGGGCCCTTTGTTGAAAGCTCGCTAGATAACATGCCTAAACTGGAGCCCAGGTAAGCTGCATTAGACAAGGGTTGTTGGTCAAGCAATCACCTTCAGCCACCTTTCTTTCTGGCGCAGATTCCAAGGGGGAAGCTTATGTCCCCTAGGACATTTCAACTCTCTGGGCCAGTGAGCATTAGGGCAGATGTGCATAAAGACTGTCTGATCAGCAGCTCAAAGACCTCACAGGTAGGTGACAGCCACCGCCCGAACAGGGACTTGAACCCTGGACCCTCAGATTAAAAGTCTGATGCTCTACCGACTGAGCTATCCGGGCTCTGAAATCTGCCACTCCACAGCGGTCCAAGCTGCTTGAATATTGACATCTCTATTGGAAAAAGACCACTCGGCAAAGGGGGCCGAGTGCCTGGAAGCACAAGTGTTTGGCTTGCCCAGGCTGGCCAATCGTCCACTCCCATTATATTTTCTAGGACAGGTTGAAGATAAAAGTGAAATCTAACCTGCAACCATGCAGATAGGTTCCAGTTCAGTAGAGGTGGAGAACGCCCTAAAGTTTCTGGCTTCGTTTTACCTACAGATCAATGCTCTTCCACCGGAAACAAGGGCCTTGCAAAAAGACACTGCCCGAACGGCTTCCTTAACCTTGGACCAACGCGCTTCCAGTATTCTTAATAAGTGACTGGGTACAAATAAAAAAAGTTCACCTTTAGCCTCATGGTGCCAGGTCCAACAGAGGAAACGCAGGGATAAAAGGGGGTAGAGTCCACTCTGGATTATAGGCAAGTTGAGAAGGAGCGGCGTGTGCCAATCACAGATTGTTCTACCCAGTCTGCTGATGACACAAATGCCCTCTATGGTGTTCCCGGGCCTCATAACACACTTCCTCAACTCTAACGGATCTCAATGTGTATGTAAGAGACCATGGCATATCTGCTGTTTAAAACACATTGCACAGTCTCCTCAGAGACTCTCAAAAATTGCCAGCGCTGACTGTATTTCAAGTCATCACGGCGGGGTATTGGGAAAAGTTTTCAATTAGCAATAATCACGCCTCGGGTGGACCTCATTGGCTACGATACTGCCACTGCGCAAAGCTAATCAAAACAGTGTCTGCCAACATCTACCCTTTCTTGGAGGAGGATTTGACATTGAGGTGAGACACATAAGTGTCATCCAGTGGGCCGCTGAGCATTCTGGGACTTGGCATGCTAATGAGACCGAGAAACAATGCCTAAGTGGCCATTGTTTATCCACTGAATAGTGTCAGTATTTGAAAGGACTAAGGAGAATCTAAAGGGACAGGGCCCTAGATGTCAAGATGGGTTTCTCCCACAGCAGTCCTGAATGGCCACTGGGAGCGTATGTGTTTGAACAGCTATACTGCTGAAAAAAGGCCAAGGTGGAAGGATTTGGGCCCTTTGTTGAAAGCTCGCTAGATAACATGCCTAAACTGGAGCCCAGGTAAGCTGCATTAGACAAGGGTTGTTGGTCAAGCAATCACCTTCAGCCACCTTTCTTTCTGGCGCAGATTCCAAGGGGGAAGCTTATGTCCCCTAGGACATTTCAACTCTCTGGGCCAGTGAGCATTAGGGCAGATGTGCATAAAGACTGTCTGATCAGCAGCTCAAAGACCTCACAGGTAGGTGACAGCCACCGCCCAAACAGGGACTTGAACCCTGGACCCTCAGATTAAAAGTCTGATGCTCTACCGACTGAGCTATCCGGGCTCTGAAATCTGCCACTCCACAGCGGTCCAAGCTGCTTGAATATTGACATCTCTATTGGAAAAAGACCACTCGGCAAAGGGGGCCGAGTGCCTGGAAGCACAAGTGTTTGGCTTGCCCAGGCTGGCCAATCGTCCACTCCCATTATATTTTCTAGGACAGGTTGAAGATAAAAGTGAAATCTAACCTGCAACCATGCAGATAGGTTCCAGTTCAGTAGAGGTGGAGAACGCCCTAAAGTTTCTGGCTTCGTTTTACCTACAGATCAATGCTCTTCCACCGGAAACAAGGGCCTTGCAAAAAGACACTGCCCGAACGGCTTCCTTAACCTTGGACCAACGCGCTTCCAGTATTCTTAATAAGTGACTGGGTACAAATAAAAAAAGTTCACCTTTAGCCTCATGGTGCCAGGTCCAACAGAGGAAACGCAGGGATAAAAGGGGGTAGAGTCCACTCTGGATTATAGGCAAGTTGAGAAGGAGCGGCGTGTGCCAATCACAGATTGTTCTACCCAGTCTGCTGATGACACAAATGCCCTCTATGGTGTTCCCGGGCCTCATGACACACTTCCTCAACTCTAACGCATCTCAATGTGTATGTAAGAGACCATGGCATATCTGCTGTTTAAAACACATTGCACAGTCTCCTCAGAGACTCTCAAAAATTGCCAGCGCTGACTGTATTTCAAGTCATCACGGCGGGGTATTGGGAAAAGTTTTCAATTAGCAATAATCACGCCTCGGGTGGACCTCATTGGCTACGATACTGCCACTGCGCAAAGCTAATCAAAACAGTGTCTGCCAACATCTACCCTTTCTTGGAGGAGGATTTGACATTGAGGTGAGACACATAAGTGTCATCCAGTGGGCCGCTGAGCATTCTGGGACTTGGCATGCTAATGAGACCGAGAAACAATGCCTAAGTGGCCATTGTTTATCCACTGAATAGTGTCAGTATTTGAAAGGACTAAGGAGAATCTAAAGGGACAGGGCCCTAGATGTCAAGATGGGTTTCTCCCACAGCAGTCCTGAATGGCCACTGGGAGCGTATGTGTTTGAACAGCTATACTGCTGAAAAAAGGCCAAGGTGGAAGGATTTGGGCCCTTTGTTGAAAGCTCGCTAGATAACATGCCTAAACTGGAGCCCAGGTAAGCTGCATTAGACAAGGGTTGTTGGTCAAGCAATCACCTTCAGCCACCTTTCTTTCTGGCGCAGATTCCAAGGGGGAAGCTTATGTCCCCTAGGACATTTCAACTCTCTGGGCCAGTGAGCATTAGGGCAGATGTGCATAAAGACTGTCTGATCAGCAGCTCAAAGACCTCACAGGTAGGTGACAGCCACCGCCCAAACAGGGACTTGAACCCTGGACCCTCAGATTAAAAGTCTGATGCTCTACCGACTGAGCTATCCGGGCTCTGAAATCTGCCACTCCACAGCGGTCCAAGCTGCTTGAATATTGACATCTCTATTGGAAAAAGACCACTCGGCAAAGGGGGCCGAGTGCCTGGAAGCACAAGTGTTTGGCTTGCCCAGGCTGGCCAATCGTCCACTCCCATTATATTTTCTAGGACAGGTTGAAGATAAAAGTGAAATCTAACCTGCAACCATGCAGATAGGTTCCAGTTCAGTAGAGGTGGAGAACGCCCTAAAGTTTCTGGCTTCGTTTTACCTACAGATCAATGCTCTTCCACCGGAAACAAGGGCCTTGCAAAAAGACACTGCCCGAACGGCTTCCTTAACCTTGGACCAACGCGCTTCCAGTATTCTTAATAAGTGACTGGGTACAAATAAAAAAAGTTCACCTTTAGCCTCATGGTGCCAGGTCCAACAGAGGAAACGCAGGGATAAAAGGGGGTAGAGTCCACTCTGGATTATAGGCAAGTTGAGAAGGAGCGGCGTGTGCCAATCACAGATTGTTCTACCCAGTCTGCTGATGACACAAATGCCCTCTATGGTGTTCCCGGGCCTCATGACACACTTCCTCAACTCTAACGCATCTCAATGTGTATGTAAGAGACCATGGCATATCTGCTGTTTAAAACACATTGCACAGTCTCCTTAGAGACTCTCAAAAATTGCCAGCGCTGACTGTATTTCAAGTCATCACGGCGGGGTATTGGGAAAAGTTTTCAATTAGCAATAATCACGCCTCGGGTGGACCTCATTGGCTACGATACTGCCACTGCGCAAAGCTAGTCAAAACAGTGTCTGCCAACATCTACCCTTTCTTGGAGGAGGATTTGACATTGAGGTGAGACACATAAGTGTCATCCAGTGGGCCGCTGAGCATTCTGGGACTTGGCATGCTAATGAGACCGAGAAACAATGCCTAAGTGGCCATTGTTTATCCACTGAATAGTGTCAGTATTTGAAAGGACTAAGGAGAATCTAAAGGGACAGGGCCCTAGATGTCAAGATGGGTTTCTCCCACAGCAGTCCTGAATGGCCACTGGGAGCGTATGTGTTTGAACAGCTATACTGCTGAAAAAAGGCCAAGGTGGAAGGATTTGGGCCCTTTGTTGAAAGCTCGCTAGATAACATGCCTAAACTGGAGCCCAGGTAAGCTGCATTAGACAAGGGTTGTTGGTCAAGCAATCACCTTCAGCCACCTTTCTTTCTGGCGCAGATTCCAAGGGGGAAGCTTATGTCCCCTAGGACATTTCAACTCTCTGGGCCAGTGAGCATTAGGGCAGATGTGCATAAAGACTGTCTGATCAGCAGCTCAAAGACCTCACAGGTAGGTGACAGCCACCGCCCGAACAGGGACTTGAACCCTGGACCCTCAGATTAAAAGTCTGATGCTCTACCGACTGAGCTATCCGGGCTCTGAAATCTGCCACTCCACAGCGGTCCAAGCTGCTTGAATATTGACATCTCTATTGGAAAAAGACCACTCGGCAAAGGGGGCCGAGTGCCTGGAAGCACAAGTGTTTGGCTTGCCCAGGCTGGCCAATCGTCCACTCCCATTATATTTTCTAGGACAGGTTGAAGATAAAAGTGAAATCTAACCTGCAACCATGCAGATAGGTTCCAGTTCAGTAGAGGTGGAGAACGCCCTAAAGTTTCTGGCTTCGTTTTACCTACAGATCAATGCTCTTCCACCGGAAACAAGGGCCTTGCAAAAAGACACTGCCCGAACGGCTTCCTTAACCTTGGACCAACGCGCTTCCAGTATTCTTAATAAGTGACTGGGTACAAATAAAAAAAGTTCACCTTTAGCCTCATGGTGCCAGGTCCAACAGAGGAAACGCAGGGATAAAAGGGGGTAGAGTCCACTCTGGATTATAGGCAAGTTGAGAAGGAGCGGCGTGTGCCAATCACAGATTGTTCTACCCAGTCTGCTGATGACACAAATGCCCTCTATGGTGTTCCCGGGCCTCATAACACACTTCCTCAACTCTAACGGATCTCAATGTGTATGTAAGAGACCATGGCATATCTGCTGTTTAAAACACATTGCACAGTCTCCTCAGAGACTCTCAAAAATTGCCAGCGCTGACTGTATTTCAAGTCATCACGGCGGGGTATTGGGAAAAGTTTTCAATTAGCAATAATCACGCCTCGGGTGGACATCATTGGCTACGATACTGCCACTGCGCAAAGCTAATCAAAACAGTGTCTGCCAACATCTACCCTTTCTTGGAGGAGGATTTGACATTGAGGTGAGACACATAAGTGTCATCCAGTGGGCCGCTGAGCATTCTGGGACTTGGCATGCTAATGAGACCGAGAAACAATGCCTAAGTGGCCATTGTTTATCCACTGAATAGTGTCAGTATTTGAAAGGACTAAGGAGAATCTAAAGGGACAGGGCCCTAGATGTCAAGATGGGTTTCTCCCACAGCAGTCCTGAATGGCCACTGGGAGCGTATGTGTTTGAACAGCTATACTGCTGAAAAAAGGCCAAGGTGGAAGGATTTGGGCCCTTTGTTGAAAGCTCGCTAGATAACATGCCTAAACTGGAGCCCAGGTAAGCTGCATTAGACAAGGGTTGTTGGTCAAGCAATCACCTTCAGCCCCCTTTCTTTCTGGCGCAGATTCCAAGGGGGAAGCTTATGTCCCCTAGGACATTTCAACTCTCTGGGCCAGTGAGCATTAGGGCAGATGTGCATAAAGACTGTCTGATCAGCAGCTCAAAGACCTCACAGGTAGGTGACAGCCACCGCCCGAACAGGGACTTGAACCCTGGACCCTCAGATTAAAAGTCTGATGCTCTACCGACTGAGCTATCCGGGCTCTGAAATCTGCCACTCCACAGCGGTCCAAGCTGCTTGAATATTGACATCTCTATTGGAAAAAGACCACTCGGCAAAGGGGGCCGAGTGCCTGGAAGCACAAGTGTTTGGCTTGCCCAGGCTGGCCAATCGTCCACTCCCATTATATTTTCTAGGACAGGTTGAAGATAAAAGTGAAATCTAACCTGCAACCATGCAGATAGGTTCCAGTTCAGTAGAGGTGGAGAACGCCCTAAAGTTTCTGGCTTCGTTTTACCTACAGATCAATGCTCTTCCACCGGAAACAAGGGCCTTGCAAAAAGACACTGCCCGAACGGCTTCCTTAACCTTGGACCAACGCGCTTCCAGTATTCTTAATAAGTGACTGGGTACAAATAAAAAAAGTTCACCTTTAGCCTCATGGTGCCAGGTCCAACAGAGGAAACGCAGGGATAAAAGGGGGTAGAGTCCACTCTGGATTATAGGCAAGTTGAGAAGGAGCGGCGTGTGCCAATCACAGATTGTTCTACCCAGTCTGCTGATGACACAAATGCCCTCTATGGTGTTCCCGGGCCTCATGACACACTTCCTCAACTCTAACGCATCTCAATGTGTATGTAAGAGACCATGGCATATCTGCTGTTTAAAACACATTGCACAGTCTCCTCAGAGACTCTCAAAAATTGCCAGCGCTGACTGTATTTCAAGTCATCACGGCGGGGTATTGGGAAAAGTTTTCAATTAGCAATAATCACGCCTCGGGTGGACCTCATTGGCTACGATACTGCCACTGCGCAAAGCTAATCAAAACAGTGTCTGCCAACATCTACCCTTTCTTGGAGGAGGATTTGACATTGAGGTGAGACACATAAGTGTCATCCAGTGGGCCGCTGAGCATTCTGGGACTTGGCATGCTAATGAGACCGAGAAACAATGCCTAAGTGGCCATTGTTTATCCACTGAATAGTGTCAGTATTTGAAAGGACTAAGGAGAATCTAAAGGGACAGGGCCCTAGATGTCAAGATGGGTTTCTCCCACAGCAGTCCTGAATGGCCACTGGGAGCGTATGTGTTTGAACAGCTATACTGCTGAAAAAAGGCCAAGGTGGAAGGATTTGGGCCCTTTGTTGAAAGCTCGCTAGATAACATGCCTAAACTGGAGCCCAGGTAAGCTGCATTAGACAAGGGTTGTTGGTCAAGCAATCACCTTCAGCCACCTTTCTTTCTGGCGCAGATTCCAAGGGTAAGCTTATGTCCCCTAGGACATTTCAACTCTCTGGGCCAGTGAGCATTAGGGCAGATGTGCATAAAGACTGTCTGATCAGCAGCTCAAAGACCTCACAGGTAGGTGACAGCCACCGCCCGAACAGGGACTTGAACCCTGGACCCTCAGATTAAAAGTCTGATGCTCTACCGACTGAGCTATCCGGGCTCTGAAATCTGCCGCTCCACAGCGGTCCAAGCTGCTTGAATATTGACATCTCTATTGGAAAAAGACCACTCGGCAAAGGGGGCCGAGTGCCTGGAAGCACAAGTGTTTGGCTTGCCCAGGCTGGCCAATCGTCCACTCCCATTATATTTTCTAGGACAGGTTGAAGATAAAAGTGAAATCTAACCTGCAACCATGCAGATAGGTTCCAGTTCAGTAGAGGTGGAGAACGCCCTAAAGTTTCTGGCTTCGTTTTACCTACAGATCAATGCTCTTCCACCGGAAACAAGGGCCTTGCAAAAAGACACTGCCCGAACGGCTTCCTTAACCTTGGACCAACGCGCTTCCAGTATTCTTAATAAGTGACTGGGTACAAATAAAAAAAGTTCACCTTTAGCCTCATGGTGCCAGGTCCAACAGAGGAAACGCAGGGATAAAAGGGGGTAGAGTCCACTCTGGATTATAGGCAAGTTGAGAAGGAGCGGCGTGTGCCAATCACAGATTGTTCTACCCAGTCTGCTGATGACACAAATGCCCTCTATGGTGTTCCCGGGCCTCATGACACACTTCCTCAACTCTAACGCATCTCAATGTGTATGTAAGAGACCATGGCATATCTGCTGTTTAAAACACATTGCACAGTCTCCTCAGAGACTCTCAAAAATTGCCAGCGCTGACTGTATTTCAAGTCATCACGGCGGGGTATTGGGAAAAGTTTTCAATTAGCAATAATCACGCCTCGGGTGGACCTCATTGGCTACGATACTGCCACTGCGCAAAGCTAATCAAAACAGTGTCTGCCAACATCTACCCTTTCTTGGAGGAGGATTTGACATTGAGGTGAGACACATAAGTGTCATCCAGTGGGCCGCTGAGCATTCTGGGACTTGGCATGCTAATGAGACCGAGAAACAATGCCTAAGTGGCCATTGTTTATCCACTGAATAGTGTCAGTATTTGAAAGGACTAAGGAGAATCTAAAGGGACAGGGCCCTAGATGTCAAGATGGGTTTCTCCCACAGCAGTCCTGAATGGCCACTGGGAGCGTATGTGTTTGAACAGCTATACTGCTGAAAAAAGGCCAAGGTGGAAGGATTTGGGCCCTTTGTTGAAAGCTCGCTAGATAACATGCCTAAACTGGAGCCCAGGTAAGCTGCATTAGACAAGGGTTGTTGGTCAAGCAATCACCTTCAGCCACCTTTCTTTCTGGCGCAGATTCCAAGGGGGAAGCTTATGTCCCCTAGGACATTTCAACTCTCTGGGCCAGTGAGCATTAGGGCAGATGTGCATAAAGACTGTCTGATCAGCAGCTCAAAGACCTCACAGGTAGGTGACAGCCACCGCCCGAACAGGGACTTGAACCCTGGACCCTCAGATTAAAAGTCTGATGCTCTACCGACTGAGCTATCCGGGCTCTGAAATCTGCCACTCCACAGCGGTCCAAGCTGCTTGAATATTGACATCTCTATTGGAAAAAGACCACTCGGCAAAGGGGGCCGAGTGCCTGGAAGCACAGGTGTTTGGCTTGCCCAGGCTGGCCAATCGTCCACTCCCATTATATTTTCTAGGACAGGTTGAAGATAAAAGTGAAATCTAACCTGCAACCATGCAGATAGGTTCCAGTTCAGTAGAGGTGGAGAACGCCCTAAAGTTTCTGGCTTCGTTTTACCTACAGATCAATGCTCTTCCACCGGAAACAAGGGCCTTGCAAAAAGACACTGCCCGAACGGCTTCCTTAACCTTGGACCAACGCGCTTCCAGTATTCTTAATAAGTGACTGGGTACAAATAAAAAAAGTTCACCTTTAGCCTCATGGTGCCAGGTCCAACAGAGGAAACGCAGGGATAAAAGGGGGTAGAGTCCACTCTGGATTATAGGCAAGTTGAGAAGGAGCGGCGTGTGCCAATCACAGATTGTTCTACCCAGTCTGCTGATGACACAAATGCCCTCTATGGTGTTCCCGGGCCTCATGACACACTTCCTCAACTCTAACGCATCTCAATGTGTATGTAAGAGACCATGGCATATCTGCTGTTTAAAACACATTGCACAGTCTCCTCAGAGACTCTCAAAAATTGCCAGCGCTGACTGTATTTCAAGTCATCACGGCGGGGTATTGGGAAAAGTTTTCAATTAGCAATAATCACGCCTCGGGTGGACCTCATTGGCTACGATACTGCCACTGCGCAAAGCTAATCAAAACAGTGTCTGCCAACATCTACCCTTTCTTGGAGGAGGATTTGACATTGAGGTGAGACACATAAGTGTCATCCAGTGGGCCGCTGAGCATTCTGGGACTTGGCATGCTAATGAGACCGAGAAACAATGCCTAAGTGGCCATTGTTTATCCACTGAATAGTGTCAGTATTTGAAAGGACTAAGGAGAATCTAAAGGGACAGGGCCCTAGATGTCAAGATGGGTTTCTCCCACAGCAGTCCTGAATGGCCACTGGGAGCGTATGTGTTTGAACAGCTATACTGCTGAAAAAAGGCCAAGGTGGAAGGATTTGGGCCCTTTGTTGAAAGCTCGCTAGATAACATGCCTAAACTGGAGCCCAGGTAAGCTGCATTAGACAAGGGTTGTTGGTCAAGCAATCACCTTCAGCCACCTTTCTTTCTGGCGCAGATTCCAAGGGTAAGCTTATGTCCCCTAGGACATTTCAACTCTCTGGGCCAGTGAGCATTAGGGCAGATGTGCATAAAGACTGTCTGATCAGCAGCTCAAAGACCTCACAGGTAGGTGACAGCCACCGCCCGAACAGGGACTTGAACCCTGGACCCTCAGATTAAAAGTCTGATGCTCTACCGACTGAGCTATCCGGGCTCTGAAATCTGCCACTCCACAGCGGTCCAAGCTGCTTGAATATTGACATCTCTATTGGAAAAAGACCACTCGGCAAAGGGGGCCGAGTGCCTGGAAGCACAAGTGTTTGGCTTGCCCAGGCTGGCCAATCATCCACTCCCATTATATTTTCTAGGACAGGTTGAAGATAAAAGTGAAATCTAACCTGCAACCATGCAGATAGGTTCCAGTTCAGTAGAGGTGGAGAACGCCCTAAAGTTTCTGGCTTCGTTTTACCTACAGATCAATGCTCTTCCACCGGAAACAAGGGCCTTGCAAAAAGACACTGCCCGAACGGCTTCCTTAACCTTGGACCAACGCGCTTCCAGTATTCTTAATAAGTGACTGGGTACAAATAAAAAAAGTTCACCTTTAGCCTCATGGTGCCAGGTCCAACAGAGGAAACGCAGGGATAAAAGGGGGTAGAGTCCACTCTGGATTATAGGCAAGTTGAGAAGGAGCGGCGTGTGCCAATCACAGATTGTTCTACCCAGTCTGCTGATGACACAAATGCCCTCTATGGTGTTCCCGGGCCTCATGACACACTTCCTCAACTGTAACGCATCTCAATGTGTATGTAAGAGACCATGGCATATCTGCTGTTTAAAACACATTGCACAGTCTCCTCAGAGACTCTCAAAAATTGCCAGCGCTGACTGTATTTCAAGTCATCACGGCGGGGTATTGGGAAAAGTTTTCAATTAGCAATAATCATGCCTCGGGTGGACCTCATTGGCTACGATACTGCCACTGCGCAAAGCTAATCAAAACAGTGTCTGCCAACATCTACCCTTTCTTGGAGGAGGATTTGACATTGAGGTGAGACACATAAGTGTCATCCAGTGGGCCGCTGAGCATTCTGGGACTTGGCATGCTAATGAGACCGAGAAACAATGCCTAAGTGGCCATTGTTTATCCACTGAATAGTGTCAGTATTTGAAAGGACTAAGGAGAATCTAAAGGGACAGGGCCCTAGATGTCAAGATGGGTTTCTCCCACAGCAGTCCTGAATGGCCACTGGGAGCGTATGTGTTTGAACAGCTATACTGCTGAAAAAAGGCCAAGGTGGAAGGATTTGGGCCCTTTGTTGAAAGCTCGCTAGATAACATGCCTAAACTGGAGCCCAGGTAAGCTGCATTAGACAAGGGTTGTTGGTCAAGCAATCACCTTCAGCCACCTTTCTTTCTGGCGCAGATTCCAAGGGGGAAGCTTATGTCCCCTAGGACATTTCAACTCTCTGGGCCAGTGAGCATTAGGGCAGATGTGCATAAAGACTGTCTGATCAGCAGCTCAAAGACCTCACAGGTAGGTGACAGCCACCGCCCGAACAGGGACTTGAACCCTGGACCCTCAGATTAAAAGTCTGATGCTCTACCGACTGAGCTATCCGGGCTCTGAAATCTGCCACTCCACAGCGGTCCAAGCTGCTTGAATATTGACATCTCTATTGGAAAAAGACCACTCGGCAAAGGGGGCCGAGTGCCTGGAAGCACAAGTGTTTGGCTTGCCCAGGCTGGCCAATCGTCCACTCCCATTATATTTTCTAGGACAGGTTGAAGATAAAAGTGAAATCTAACCTGCAACCATGCAGATAGGTTCCAGTTCAGTAGAGGTGGAGAACGCCCTAAAGTTTCTGGCTTCGTTTTACCTACAGATCAATGCTCTTCCACCGGAAACAAGGGCCTTGCAAAAAGACACTGCCCGAACGGCTTCCTTAACCTTGGACCAACGCGCTTCCAGTATTCTTAATAAGTGACTGGGTACAAATAAAAAAAGTTCACCTTTAGCCTCATGGTGCCAGGTCCAACAGAGGAAACGCAGGGATAAAAGGGGGTAGAGTCCACTCTGGATTATAGGCAAGTTGAGAAGGAGCGGCGTGTGCCAATCACAGATTGTTCTACCCAGTCTGCTGATGACACAAATGCCCTCTATGGTGTTCCCGGGCCTCATGACACACTTCCTCAACTCTAACGCATCTCAATGTGTATGTAAGAGACCATGGCATATCTGCTGTTTAAAACACATTGCACAGTCTCCTCAGAGACTCTCAAAAATTGCCAGCGCTGACTGTATTTCAAGTCATCACGGCGGGGTATTGGGAAAAGTTTTCAATTAGCAATAATCACGCCTCGGGTGGACCTCATTGGCTACGATACTGCCACTGCGCAAAGCTAATCAAAACAGTGTCTGCCAACATCTACCCTTTCTTGGAGGAGGATTTGACATTGAGGTGAGACACATAAGTGTCATCCAGTGGGCCGCTGAGCATTCTGGGACTTGGCATGCTAATGAGACCGAGAAACAATGCCTAAGTGGCCATTGTTTATCCACTGAATAGTGTCAGTATTTGAAAGGACTAAGGAGAATCTAAAGGGACAGGGCCCTAGATGTCAAGATGGGTTTCTCCCACAGCAGTCCTGAATGGCCACTGGGAGCGTATGTGTTTGAACAGCTATACTGCTGAAAAAAGGCCAAGGTGGAAGGATTTGGGCCCTTTGTTGAAAGCTCGCTAGATAACATGCCTAAACTGGAGCCCAGGTAAGCTGCATTAGACAAGGGTTGTTGGTCAAGCAATCACCTTCAGCCCCCTTTCTTTCTGGCGCAGATTCCAAGGGGGAAGCTTATGTCCCCTAGGACATTTCAACTCTCTGGGCCAGTGAGCATTAGGGCAGATGTGCATAAAGACTGTCTGATCAGCAGCTCAAAGACCTCACAGGTAGGTGACAGCCACCGCCCGAACAGGGACTTGAACCCTGGACCCTCAGATTAAAAGTCTGATGCTCTACCGACTGAGCTATCCGGGCTCTGAAATCTGCCACTCCACAGCGGTCCAAGCTGCTTGAATATTGACATCTCTATTGGAAAAAGACCACTCGGCAAAGGGGGCCGAGTGCCTGGAAGCACAAGTGTTTGGCTTGCCCAGGCTGGCCAATCGTCCACTCCCATTATATTTTCTAGGACAGGTTGAAGATAAAAGTGAAATCTAACCTGCAACCATGCAGAGAGGTTCCAGTTCAGTAGAGGTGGAGAACGCCCTAAAGTTTCTGGCTTCGTTTTACCTACAGATCAATGCTCTTCCACCGGAAACAAGGGCCTTGCAAAAAGACACTGCCCGAACGGCTTCCTTAACCTTGGACCAACGCGCTTCCAGTATTCTTAATAAGTGACTGGGTACAAATAAAAAAAGTTCACCTTTAGCCTCATGGTGCCAGGTCCAACAGAGGAAACGCAGGGATAAAAGGGGGTAGAGTCCACTCTGGATTATAGGCAAGTTGAGAAGGAGCGGCGTGTGCCAATCACAGATTGTTCTACCCAGTCTGCTGATGACACAAATGCCCTCTATGGTGTTCCCGGGCCTCATGACACACTTCCTCAACTCTAACGCATCTCAATGTGTATGTAAGAGACCATGGCATATCTGCTGTTTAAAACACATTGCACAGTCTCCTCAGAGACTCTCAAAAATTGCCAGCGCTGACTGTATTTCAAGTCATCACGGCGGGGTATTGGGAAAAGTTTTCAATTAGCAATAATCACGCCTCGGGTGGACCTCATTGGCTACGATACTGCCACTGCGCAAAGCTAATCAAAACAGTGTCTGCCAACATCTACCCTTTCTTGGAGGAGGATTTGACATTGAGGTGAGACACATAAGTGTCATCCAGTGGGCCGCTGAGCATTCTGGGACTTGGCATGCTAATGAGACCGAGAAACAATGCCTAAGTGGCCATTGTTTATCCACTGAATAGTGTCAGTATTTGAAAGGACTAAGGAGAATCTAAAGGGACAGGGCCCTAGATGTCAAGATGGGTTTCTCCCACAGCAGTCCTGAATGGCCACTGGGAGCGTATGTGTTTGAACAGCTATACTGCTGAAAAAAGGCCAAGGTGGAAGGATTTGGGCCCTTTGTTGAAAGCTCGCTAGATAACATGCCTAAACTGGAGCCCAGGTAAGCTGCATTAGACAAGGGTTGTTGGTCAAGCAATCACCTTCAGCCACCTTTCTTTCTGGCGCAGATTCCAAGGGTAAGCTTATGTCCCCTAGGACATTTCAACTCTCTGGGCCAGTGAGCATTAGGGCAGATGTGCATAAAGACTGTCTGATCAGCAGCTCAAAGACCTCACAGGTAGGTGACAGCCACCGCCCGAACAGGGACTTGAACCCTGGACCCTCAGATTAAAAGTCTGATGCTCTACCGACTGAGCTATCCGGGCTCTGAAATCTGCCGCTCCACAGCGGTCCAAGCTGCTTGAATATTGACATCTCTATTGGAAAAAGACCACTCGGCAAAGGGGGCCGAGTGCCTGGAAGCACAGGTGTTTGGCTTGCCCAGGCTGGCCAATCGTCCACTCCCATTATATTTTCTAGGACAGGTTGAAGATAAAAGTGAAATCTAACCTGCAACCATGCAGATAGGTTCCAGTTCAGTAGAGGTGGAGAACGCCCTAAAGTTTCTGGCTTCGTTTTACCTACAGATCAATGCTCTTCCACCGGAAACAAGGGCCTTGCAAAAAGACACTGCCCGAACGGCTTCCTTAACCTTGGACCAACGCGCTTCCAGTATTCTTAATAAGTGACTGGGTACAAATAAAAAAAGTTCACCTTTAGCCTCATGGTGCCAGGTCCAACAGAGGAAACGCAGGGATAAAAGGGGGTAGAGTCCACTCTGGATTATAGGCAAGTTGAGAAGGAGCGGCGTGTGCCAATCACAGATTGTTCTACCCAGTCTGCTGATGACACAAATGCCCTCTATGGTGTTCCCGGGCCTCATGACACACTTCCTCAACTCTAACGCATCTCAATGTGTATGTAAGAGACCATGGCATATCTGCTGTTTAAAACACATTGCACAGTCTCCTCAGAGACTCTCAAAAATTGCCAGCGCTGACTGTATTTCAAGTCATCACGGCGGGGTATTGGGAAAAGTTTTCAATTAGCAATAATCACGCCTCGGGTGGACCTCATTGGCTACGATACTGCCACTGCGCAAAGCTAATCAAAACAGTGTCTGCCAACATCTACCCTTTCTTGGAGGAGGATTTGACATTGAGGTGAGACACATAAGTGTCATCCAGTGGGCCGCTGAGCATTCTGGGACTTGGCATGCTAATGAGACCGAGAAACAATGCCTAAGTGGCCATTGTTTATCCACTGAATAGTGTCAGTATTTGAAAGGACTAAGGAGAATCTAAAGGGACAGGGCCCTAGATGTCAAGATGGGTTTCTCCCACAGCAGTCCTGAATGGCCACTGGGAGCGTATGTGTTTGAACAGCTATACTGCTGAAAAAAGGCCAAGGTGGAAGGATTTGGGCCCTTTGTTGAAAGCTCGCTAGATAACATGCCTAAACTGGAGCCCAGGTAAGCTGCATTAGACAAGGGTTGTTGGTCAAGCAATCACCTTCAGCCACCTTTCTTTCTGGCGCAGATTCCAAGGGTAAGCTTATGTCCCCTAGGACATTTCAACTCTCTGGGCCAGTGAGCATTAGGGCAGATGTGCATAAAGACTGTCTGATCAGCAGCTCAAAGACCTCACAGGTAGGTGACAGCCACCGCCCGAACAGGGACTTGAACCCTGGACCCTCAGATTAAAAGTCTGATGCTCTACCGACTGAGCTATCCGGGCTCTGAAATCTGCCACTCCACAGCGGTCCAAGCTGCTTGAATATTGACATCTCTATTGGAAAAAGACCACTCGGCAAAGGGGGCCGAGTGCCTGGAAGCACAAGTGTTTGGCTTGCCCAGGCTGGCCAATCATCCACTCCCATTATATTTTCTAGGACAGGTTGAAGATAAAAGTGAAATCTAACCTGCAACCATGCAGATAGGTTCCAGTTCAGTAGAGGTGGAGAACGCCCTAAAGTTTCTGGCTTCGTTTTACCTACAGATCAATGCTCTTCCACCGGAAACAAGGGCCTTGCAAAAAGACACTGCCCGAACGGCTTCCTTAACCTTGGACCAACGCGCTTCCAGTATTCTTAATAAGTGACTGGGTACAAATAAAAAAAGTTCACCTTTAGCCTCATGGTGCCAGGTCCAACAGAGGAAACGCAGGGATAAAAGGGGGTAGAGTCCACTCTGGATTATAGGCAAGTTGAGAAGGAGCGGCGTGTGCCAATCACAGATTGTTCTACCCAGTCTGCTGATGACACAAATGCCCTCTATGGTGTTCCCGGGCCTCATGACACACTTCCTCAACTGTAACGCATCTCAATGTGTATGTAAGAGACCATGGCATATCTGCTGTTTAAAACACATTGCACAGTCTCCTCAGAGACTCTCAAAAATTGCCAGCGCTGACTGTATTTCAAGTCATCACGGCGGGGTATTGGGAAAAGTTTTCAATTAGCAATAATCATGCCTCGGGTGGACCTCATTGGCTACGATACTGCCACTGCGCAAAGCTAATCAAAACAGTGTCTGCCAACATCTACCCTTTCTTGGAGGAGGATTTGACATTGAGGTGAGACACATAAGTGTCATCCAGTGGGCCGCTGAGCATTCTGGGACTTGGCATGCTAATGAGACCGAGAAACAATGCCTAAGTGGCCATTGTTTATCCACTGAATAGTGTCAGTATTTGAAAGGACTAAGGAGAATCTAAAGGGACAGGGCCCTAGATGTCAAGATGGGTTTCTCCCACAGCAGTCCTGAATGGCCACTGGGAGCGTATGTGTTTGAACAGCTATACTGCTGAAAAAAGGCCAAGGTGGAAGGATTTGGGCCCTTTGTTGAAAGCTCGCTAGATAACATGCCTAAACTGGAGCCCAGGTAAGCTGCATTAGACAAGGGTTGTTGGTCAAGCAATCACCTTCAGCCACCTTTCTTTCTGGCGCAGATTCCAAGGGGGAAGCTTATGTCCCCTAGGACATTTCAACTCTCTGGGCCAGTGAGCATTAGGGCAGATGTGCATAAAGACTGTCTGATCAGCAGCTCAAAGACCTCACAGGTAGGTGACAGCCACCGCCCGAACAGGGACTTGAACCCTGGACCCTCAGATTAAAAGTCTGATGCTCTACCGACTGAGCTATCCGGGCTCTGAAATCTGCCACTCCACAGCGGTCCAAGCTGCTTGAATATTGACATCTCTATTGGAAAAAGACCACTCGGCAAAGGGGGCCGAGTGCCTGGAAGCACAAGTGTTTGGCTTGCCCAGGCTGGCCAATCGTCCACTCCCATTATATTTTCTAGGACAGGTTGAAGATAAAAGTGAAATCTAACCTGCAACCATGCAGATAGGTTCCAGTTCAGTAGAGGTGGAGAACGCCCTAAAGTTTCTGGCTTCGTTTTACCTACAGATCAATGCTCTTCCACCGGAAACAAGGGCCTTGCAAAAAGACACTGCCCGAACGGCTTCCTTAACCTTGGACCAACGCGCTTCCAGTATTCTTAATAAGTGACTGGGTACAAATAAAAAAAGTTCACCTTTAGCCTCATGGTGCCAGGTCCAACAGAGGAAACGCAGGGATAAAAGGGGGTAGAGTCCACTCTGGATTATAGGCAAGTTGAGAAGGAGCGGCGTGTGCCAATCACAGATTGTTCTACCCAGTCTGCTGATGACACAAATGCCCTCTATGGTGTTCCCGGGCCTCATGACACACTTCCTCAACTCTAACGCATCTCAATGTGTATGTAAGAGACCATGGCATATCTGCTGTTTAAAACACATTGCACAGTCTCCTCAGAGACTCTCAAAAATTGCCAGCGCTGACTGTATTTCAAGTCATCACGGCGGGGTATTGGGAAAAGTTTTCAATTAGCAATAATCACGCCTCGGGTGGACCTCATTGGCTACGATACTGCCACTGCGCAAAGCTAATCAAAACAGTGTCTGCCAACATCTACCCTTTCTTGGAGGAGGATTTGACATTGAGGTGAGACACATAAGTGTCATCCAGTGGGCCGCTGAGCATTCTGGGACTTGGCATGCTAATGAGACCGAGAAACAATGCCTAAGTGGCCATTGTTTATCCACTGAATAGTGTCAGTATTTGAAAGGACTAAGGAGAATCTAAAGGGACAGGGCCCTAGATGTCAAGATGGGTTTCTCCCACAGCAGTCCTGAATGGCCACTGGGAGCGTATGTGTTTGAACAGCTATACTGCTGAAAAAAGGCCAAGGTGGAAGGATTTGGGCCCTTTGTTGAAAGCTCGCTAGATAACATGCCTAAACTGGAGCCCAGGTAAGCTGCATTAGACAAGGGTTGTTGGTCAAGCAATCACCTTCAGCCACCTTTCTTTCTGGCGCAGATTCCAAGGGTAAGCTTATGTCCCCTAGGACATTTCAACTCTCTGGGCCAGTGAGCATTAGGGCAGATGTGCATAAAGACTGTCTGATCAGCAGCTCAAAGACCTCACAGGTAGGTGACAGCCACCGCCCGAACAGGGACTTGAACCCTGGACCCTCAGATTAAAAGTCTGATGCTCTACCGACTGAGCTATCCGGGCTCTGAAATCTGCCACTCCACAGCGGTCCAAGCTGCTTGAATATTGACATCTCTATTGGAAAAAGACCACTCGGCAAAGGGGGCCGAGTGCCTGGAAGCACAAGTGTTTGGCTTGCCCAGGCTGGCCAATCATCCACTCCCATTATATTTTCTAGGACAGGTTGAAGATAAAAGTGAAATCTAACCTGCAACCATGCAGATAGGTTCCAGTTCAGTAGAGGTGGAGAACGCCCTAAAGTTTCTGGCTTCGTTTTACCTACAGATCAATGCTCTTCCACCGGAAACAAGGGCCTTGCAAAAAGACACTGCCCGAACGGCTTCCTTAACCTTGGACCAACGCGCTTCCAGTATTCTTAATAAGTGACTGGGTACAAATAAAAAAAGTTCACCTTTAGCCTCATGGTGCCAGGTCCAACAGAGGAAACGCAGGGATAAAAGGGGGTAGAGTCCACTCTGGATTATAGGCAAGTTGAGAAGGAGCGGCGTGTGCCAATCACAGATTGTTCTACCCAGTCTGCTGATGACACAAATGCCCTCTATGGTGTTCCCGGGCCTCATGACACACTTCCTCAACTGTAACGCATCTCAATGTGTATGTAAGAGACCATGGCATATCTGCTGTTTAAAACACATTGCACAGTCTCCTCAGAGACTCTCAAAAATTGCCAGCGCTGACTGTATTTCAAGTCATCACGGCGGGGTATTGGGAAAAGTTTTCAATTAGCAATAATCACGCCTCGGGTGGACCTCATTGGCTACGATACTGCCACTGCGCAAAGCTAATCAAAACAGTGTCTGCCAACATCTACCCTTTCTTGGAGGAGGATTTGACATTGAGGTGAGACACATAAGTGTCATCCAGTGGGCCGCTGAGCATTCTGGGACTTGGCATGCTAATGAGACCGAGAAACAATGCCTAAGTGGCCATTGTTTATCCACTGAATAGTGTCAGTATTTGAAAGGACTAAGGAGAATCTAAAGGGACAGGGCCCTAGATGTCAAGATGGGTTTCTCCCACAGCAGTCCTGAATGGCCACTGGGAGCGTATGTGTTTGAACAGCTATACTGCTGAAAAAAGGCCAAGGTGGAAGGATTTGGGCCCTTTGTTGAAAGCTCGCTAGATAACATGCCTAAACTGGAGCCCAGGTAAGCTGCATTAGACAAGGGTTGTTGGTCAAGCAATCACCTTCAGCCACCTTTCTTTCTGGCGCAGATTCCAAGGACATTTCAACTCTCTGGGCCAGTGAGCATTAGGGCAGATGTGCATAAAGACTGTCTGATCAGCAGCTCAAAGACCTCACAGGTAGGTGACAGCCACCGCCCGAACAGGGACTTGAACCCTGGACCCTCAGATTAAAAGTCTGATGCTCTACCGACTGAGCTATCCGGGCTCTGAAATCTGCCACTCCACAGCGGTCCAAGCTGCTTGAATATTGACATCTCTATTGGAAAAAGACCACTCGGCAAAGGGGGCCGAGTGCCTGGAAGCACAAGTGTTTGGCTTGCCCAGGCTGGCCAATCGTCCACTCCCATTATATTTTCTAGGACAGGTTGAAGATAAAAGTGAAATCTAACCTGCAACCATGCAGATAGGTTCCAGTTCAGTAGAGGTGGAGAACGCCCTAAAGTTTCTGGCTTCGTTTTACCTACAGATCAATGCTCTTCCACCGGAAACAAGGGCCTTGCAAAAAGACACTGCCCGAACGGCTTCCTTAACCTTGGACCAACGCGCTTCCAGTATTCTTAATAAGTGACTGGGTACAAATAAAAAAAGTTCACCTTTAGCCTCATGGTGCCAGGTCCAACAGAGGAAACGCAGGGATAAAAGGGGGTAGAGTCCACTCTGGATTATAGGCAAGTTGAGAAGGAGCGGCGTGTGCCAATCACAGATTGTTCTACCCAGTCTGCTGATGACACAAATGCCCTCTATGGTGTTCCCGGGCCTCATGACACACTTCCTCAACTCTAACGCATCTCAATGTGTATGTAAGAGACCATGGCATATCTGCTGTTTAAAACACATTGCACAGTCTCCTCAGAGACTCTCAAAAATTGCCAGCGCTGACTGTATTTCAAGTCATCACGGCGGGGTATTGGGAAAAGTTTTCAATTAGCAATAATCACGCCTCGGGTGGACCTCATTGGCTACGATACTGCCACTGCGCAAAGCTAATCAAAACAGTATCTGCCAACATCTACCCTTTCTTGGAGGAGGATTTGACATTGAGGTGAGACACATAAGTGTCATCCAGTGGGCCGCTGAGCATTCTGGGACTTGGCATGCTAATGAGACCGAGAAACAATGCCTAAGTGGCCATTGTTTATCCACTGAATAGTGTCAGTATTTGAAAGG
This sequence comes from Pelophylax lessonae, assembly GCF_965119305.1. NCBI lineage: Eukaryota > Metazoa > Chordata > Amphibia > Anura > Ranidae > Pelophylax > Pelophylax lessonae. Next base: position 597,062,939 of record NC_138771.1, read on the forward strand.
ACTAAGGAGAATCTAAAGGGACAGGGCCCTAGATGTCAAGATGGGTTTCTCCCACAGCAGTCCTGAATGGCCACTGGGAGCGTATGTGTTTGAACAGCTATACTGCTGAAAAAAGGCCAAGGTGGAAGGATTTGGGCCCTTTGTTGAAAGCTCGCTAGATAACATGCCTAAACTGGAGCCCAGGTAAGCTGCATTAGACAAGGGTTGTTGGTCAAGCAATCACCTTCAGCCACCTTTCTTTCTGGCGCAGATTCCAAGGGGGAAGCTTATGTCCCCTAGGACATTTCAACTCTCTGGGCCAGTGAGCATTAGGGCAGATGTGCATAAAGACTGTCTGATCAGCAGCTCAAAGACCTCACAGGTAGGTGACAGCCACCGCCCGAACAGGGACTTGAACCCTGGACCCTCAGATTAAAAGTCTGATGCTCTACCGACTGAGCTATCCGGGCTCTGAAATCTGCCACTCCACAGCGGTCCAAGCTGCTTGAATATTGACATCTCTATTGGAAAAAGACCACTCGGCAAATGGGGCCGAGTGCCTGGAAGCACAAGTGTTTGGCTTGCCCAGGCTGGCCAATCGTCCACTCCCATTATATTTTCTAGGACAGGTTGAAGATAAAAGTGAAATCTAACCTGCAACCATGCAGATAGGTTCCAGTTCAGTAGAGGTGGAGAACCCCCTAAAGTTTCTGGCTTCGTTTTACCTACAGATCAATGCTCTTCCACCGGAAACAAGGGCCTTGCAAAAAGACACTGCCCGAACGGCTTCCTTAACCTTGGACCAACGCGCTTCCAGTATTCTTAATAAGTGACTGGGTACAAATAAAAAAAGTTCACCTTTAGCCTCATGGTGCCAGGTCCAACAGAGGAAACGCAGGGATAAAAGGGGGTAGAGTCCACTCTGGATTATAGGCAAGTTGAGAAGGAGCGGCGTGTGCCAATCACAGATTGTTCTACCCAGTCTGCTGATGACACAAATGCCCTCTATGGTGTTCCCGGGCCTCATGACACACTTCCTCAACTCTAACGCATCTCAATGTGTATGTAAGAGACCATGGCATAGCTGCTGTTTAAAACACATTGCACAGTCTCCTCAGAGACTCTCAAAAATTTCCAGCGCTGACTGTATTTCAAGTCATCACGGCGGGGTATTGGGAAAAGTTTTCAATTAGCAATAATCACGTCTCGGGTGGACCTCATTGGCTACGATACTGCCACTGCGCAAAGCTAATCAAAACAGTGTCTGCCAACATCTACCCTTTCTTGGAGGAGGATTTGACATTGAGGTGAGACACATAAGTGTCATCCAGTGGGCCGCTGAGCATTCTGGGACTTGGCATGCTAATGAGACCGAGAAACAATGCCTAAGTGGCCATTGTTTATCCACTGAATAGTGTCAGTATTTGAAAGGACTAAGGAGAATCTAAAGGGACAGGGCCCTAGAAGTCAAGATGGGTTTCTCCCACAGCAGTCCTGAATGGCCACTGGGAGCGTATGTGTTTAAACAGCTATACTGCTGAAAAAAGGCCAAGGTGGAAGGATTTGGGCCCTTTGTTGAAAGCTCGCTAGATAACATGCCTAAACTGGAGCCAGGTAAGCTGCATTAGACAAGGGTTGTTGGTCAAGCAATCACCTTCAGCCACCTTTCTTTCTGGCGCAGATTCCAAGGGGGAAGCTTATGTCCCCTAGGACATTTCAACTCTCTGGGCCAGTGAGCATTAGGGCAGATGTGCATAAAGACTGTCTGATAAGCAGCTCAAAGACCTCACAGGTAGGTGACAGCCACCGCCCGAACAGGGACTTGAACCCTGGACCCTCAGATTAAAAGTCTGATGCTCTACCGACTGAGCTATCCGGGCTCTGAAATCTGCCACTCCACAGCGGTCCAAGCTGCTTGAATATTGACATCTCTATTGGAAAAAGACCACTCGGCAAAGGGGGCCGAGTGCCTGGAAGCACAAGTGTTTGGCTTGCCCAGGCTGGCCAATCGTCCACTCCCATTATATTTTCTAGGACAGGTTGAAGATAAAAGTGAAATCTAACCTGCAACCATGCAAATAGGTTCCAGTTCAGTAGAGGTGGAGAACGCCCTAAAGTTTCTGGCTTCGTTTTACCTACAGATCAATGCTCTTCCACCGGAAACAAGGGCCTTGCAAAAAGACACTGCCCGAACGGCTTCCTTAACCTTGGACCAACGCGCTTCCAGTATTCTTAATAAGTGACTGGGTACAAATAAAAAAAGTTCACCTTTAGCCTCATGGTGCCAGGTCCAACAGAGGAAACGCAGGGATAAAAGGGGGTAGAGTCCACTCTGGATTATAGGCAAGTTGAGAAGGAGCGGCGTGTGCCAATCACAGATTGTTCTACCCAGTCTGCTGATGACACAAATGCCCTCTATGGTGTTCCCGGGCCTCATGACACACTTCCTCAACTCTAACGCATCTCAATGTGTATGTAAGAGACCATGGCATATCTGCTGTTTAAAACACATTGCACAGTCTCCTCAGAGACTCTGAAAAATTGCCAGCGCTGACTGTATTTCAAGTCATCACGGCGGGGTATTGGGAAAAGTTTTCAATTAGCAATAATCACGCCTCGGGTGGACCTCATTGGCTACGATACTGCCACTGCGCAAAGCTAATCAAAACAGTGTCTGCCAACATCTACCCTTTCTTGGAGGAGGATTTGACATTGAGGTGAGACACATAAGTGTCATCCAGTGGGCCGCTGAGCATTCTGGGACTTGGCATGCTAATGAGACCGAGAAACAATGCCTAAGTGGCCATTGTTTATCCACTGAATAGTGTCAGTATTTGAAAGGACTAAGGAGAATCTAAAGGGACAGGGCCCTAGATGTCAAGATGGGTTTCTCCCACAGCAGTCCTGAATGGCCACTGGGAGCGTATGTGTTTGAACAGCTATACTGCTGAAAAAAGGCCAAGGTGGAAGGATTTGGGCCCTTTGTTGAACGCTCGCTAGATAACATGCCTAAACTGGAGCCCAGGTAAGCTGCATTAGACAAGGGTTGTTGGTCAAGCAATCACCTTCAGCCACCTTTCTTTCTGGCGCAGATTCCAAGGGGGAAGCTTATGTCCCCTAGGACATTTCAACTCTCTGGGCCAGTGAGCATTAGGGCAGATGTGCATAAAGACTGTCTGATCAGCAGCTCAAAGACCTCACAGGTAGGTGACAGCCACCGCCCGAACAGGGACTTGAACCCTGGACCCTCAGATTAAAAGTCTGATGCTCTACCGACTGAGCTATCCGGGCTCTGAAATCTGCCACTCCACAGCGGTCCAAGCTGCTTGAATATTGACATCTCTATTGGAAAAAGACCACTCGGCAAAGGGGGCCGAGTGCCTGGAAGCACAAGTGTTTGGCTTGCCCAGGCTGGCCAATCGTCCACTCCCATTATATTTTCTAGGACAGGTTGAAGATAAAAGTGAAATCTAACCTGTAACCATGCAGATAGGTTCCAGTTCAGTAGAGGTGGAGAACGCCCTAAAGTTTCTGGCTTCGTTTTACCTACAGATCAATGCTCTTCCACCGGAAACAAGGGCCTTGCAAAAAGACACTGCCCGAACGGCTTCCTTAACCTTGGACCAACGCGCTTCCAGTATTCTTAATAAGTGACTGGGTACAAATAAAAAAAGTTCACCTTTAGCCTCATGGTGCCAGGTCCAACAGAGGAAACGCAGAGATAAAAGGGGGTAGAGTCCACTCTGGATTATAGGCAAGTTGAGAAGGAGCGGCGTGTGCCAATCACAGATTGTTCTACCCAGTCTGCTGATGACACAAATGCCCTCTATGGTGTTCCCGGGCCTCATGACACACTTCCTCAACTCTAACGCATCTCAATGTGTATGTAAGAGACCATGGCATAGCTGCTGTTTAAAACACATTGCACAGTCTCCTCAGAGACTCTCAAAAATTTCCAGCGCTGACTGTATTTCAAGTCAACACGGCGGGGTATTGGGAAAAGTTTTCAATTAGCAATAATCACGCCTCGGGTGGACCTCATTGGCTACGATACTGCCACTGCGCAAAGCTAATCAAAACAGTGTCTGCCAACATCTACCCTTTCTTGGAGGAGGATTTGACATTGAGGTGAGACACATAAGTGTCATCCAGTGGGCCGCTGAGCATTCTGGGACTTGGCATGCTAATGAGACCGAGAAACAATGCCTAAGTGGCCATTGTTTATCCACTGAATAGTGTCAGTATTTGAAAGGACTAAGGAGAATCTAAAGGGACAGGGCCCTAGAAGTCAAGATGGGTTTCTCCCACAGCAGTCCTGAATGGCCACTGGGAGCGTATGTGTTTAAACAGCTATACTGCTGAAAAAAGGCCAAGGTGGAAGGATTTGGGCCCTTTGTTGAAAGCTCGCTAGATAACATGCCTAAACTGGAGCCAGGTAAGCTGCATTAGACAAGGGTTGTTGGTCAAGCAATCACCTTCAGCCACCTTTCTTTCTGGCGCAGATTCCAAGGGGGAAGCTTATGTCCCCTAGGACATTTCAACTCTCTGGGCCAGTGAGCATTAGGGCAGATGTGCATAAAGACTGTCTGATCAGCAGCTCAAAGACCTCACAGGTAGGTGACAGCCACCGCCCGAACAGGGACTTGAACCCTGGACCCTCAGATTAAAAGTCTGATGCTCTACCGACTGAGCTATCCGGGCTCTGAAGTCTGCCACTCCACAGCGGTCCAAGCTGCTTGAATATTGACATCTCTATTGGAAAAAGACCACTCGGCAAAGGGGGCCGAGTGCCTGGAAGCACAAGTGTTTGGCTTGCCCAGGCTGGCCAATCGTCCACTCCCATTATATTTTCTAGGACAGGTTGAAGATAAAAGTGAAATCTAACCTGCAACCATGCAAATAGGTTCCAGTTCAGTAGAGGTGGAGAACGCCCTAAAGTTTCTGGCTTCGTTTTACCTACAGATCAATGCTCTTCCACCGGAAACAAGGGCCTTGCAAAAAGACACTGCCCGAACGGCTTCCTTAACCTTGGACCAACGCGCTTCCAGTATTCTTAATAAGTGACTGGGTACAAATAAAAAAAGTTCACCTTTAGCCTCATGGTGCCAGGTCCAACAGAGGAAACGCAGGGATAAAAGGGGGTAGAGTCCACTCTGGATTATAGGCAAGTTGAGAAGGAGCGGCGTGTGCCAATCACAGATTGTTCTACCCAGTCTGCTGATGACACAAATGCCCTCTATGGTGTTCCCGGGCCTCATGACACACTTCCTCAACTCTAACGCATCTCAATGTGTATGTAAGAGACCATGGCATATCTGCTGTTTAAAACACATTGCACAGTCTCCTCAGAGACTCTGAAAAATTGCCAGCGCTGACTGTATTTCAAGTCATCACGGCGGGGTATTGGGAAAAGTTTTCAATTAGCAATAATCACGCCTCGGGTGGACCTCATTGGCTACGATACTGCCACTGCGCAAAGCTAATCAAAACAGTGTCTGCCAACATCTACCCTTTCTTGGAGGAGGATTTGACATTGAGGTGAGACACATAAGTGTCATCCAGTGGGCCGCTGAGCATTCTGGGACTTGGCATGCTAATGAGACCGAGAAACAATGCCTAAGTGGCCATTGTTTATCCACTGAATAGTGTCAGTATTTGAAAGGACTAAGGAGAATCTAAAGGGACAGGGCCCTAGATGTCAAGATGGGTTTCTCCCACAGCAGTCCTGAATGGCCACTGGGAGCGTATGTGTTTGAACAGCTATACTGCTGAAAAAAGGCCAAGGTGGAAGGATTTGGGCCCTTTGTTGAACGCTCGCTAGATAACATGCCTAAACTGGAGCCCAGGTAAGCTGCATTAGACAAGGGTTGTTGGTCAAGCAATCACCTTCAGCCACCTTTCTTTCTGGCGCAGATTCCAAGGGGGAAGCTTATGTCCCCTAGGACATTTCAACTCTCTGGGCCAGTGAGCATTAGGGCAGATGTGCATAAAGACTGTCTGATCAGCAGCTCAAAGACCTCACAGGTAGGTGACAGCCAACGCCCGAACAGGGACTTGAACCCTGGACCCTCAGATTAAAAGTCTGATGCTCTACCGACTGAGCTATCCGGGCTCTGAAATCTGCCACTCCACAGCGGTCCAAGCTGCTTGAATATTGACATCTCTATTGGAAAAAGACCACTCGGCAAAGGGGGCCGAGTGCCTGGAAGCACAAGTGTTTGGCTTGCCCAGGCTGGCCAATCGTCCACTCCCATTATATTTTCTAGGACAGGTTGAAGATAAAAGTGAAATCTAACCTGTAACCATGCAGATAGGTTCCAGTTCAGTAGAGGTGGAGAACGCCCTAAAGTTTCTGGCTTCGTTTTACCTACAGATCAATGCTCTTCCACCGGAAACAAGGGCCTTGCAAAAAGACACTGCCCGAACGGCTTCCTTAACCTTGGACCAACGCGCTTCCAGTATTCTTAATAAGTGACTGGGTACAAATAAAAAAAGTTCACCTTTAGCCTCATGGTGCCAGGTCCAACAGAGGAAACGCAGGGATAAAAGGGGGTAGAGTCCACTCTGGATTATAGGCAAGTTGAGAAGGAGCGGCGTGTGCCAATCACAGATTGTTCTACCCAGTCTGCTGATGACACAAATGCCCTCTATGGTGTTCCCGGGCCTCATGACACACTTCCTCAACTCTAACGCATCTCAATGTGTATGTAAGAGACCATGGCATATCTGCTGTTTAAAACACATTGCACAGTCTCCTCAGAGACTCTCAAAAATTGCCAGCGCTGACTGTATTTCAAGTCATCACGGCGGGGTATTGGGAAAAGTTTTCAATTAGCAATAATCACGCCTCGGGTGGACCTCATTGGCTACGATACTGCCACTGCGCAAAGCTAATCAAAACAGTGTCTGCCAACATCTACCCTTTCTTGGAGGAGGATTTGACATTGAGGTGAGACACATAAGTGTCATCCAGTGGGCCGCTGAGCATTCTGGGACTTGGCATGCTAATGAGACCGAGAAACAATGCCTAAGTGGCCATTGTTTATCCACTGAATAGTGTCAGTATTTGAAAGGACTAAGGAGAATCTAAAGGGACAGGGCCCTAGATGTCAAGATGGGTTTCTCCCACAGCAGTCCTGAATGGCCACTGGGAGCGTATGTGTTTGAACAGCTATACTGCTGAAAAAAGGCCAAGGTGGAAGGATTTGGGCCCTTTGTTGAAAGCTCGCTAGATAACATGCCTAAACTGGAGCCCAGGTAAGCTGCATTAGACAAGGGTTGTTGGTCAAGCAATCACCTTCAGCCACCTTTCTTTCTGGCGCAGATTCCAAGGGTAAGCTTATGTCCCCTAGGACATTTCAACTCTCTGGGCCAGTGAGCATTAGGGCAGATGTGCATAAAGACTGTCTGATCAGCAGCTCAAAGACCTCACAGGTAGGTGACAGCCACCGCCCGAACAGGGACTTGAACCCTGGACCCTCAGATTAAAAGTCTGATGCTCTACCGACTGAGCTATCCGGGCTCTGAAATCTGCCGCTCCACAGCGGTCCAAGCTGCTTGAATATTGACATCTCTATTGGAAAAAGACCACTCGGCAAAGGGGGCCGAGTGCCTGGAAGCACAGGTGTTTGGCTTGCCCAGGCTGGCCAATCGTCCACTCCCATTATATTTTCTAGGACAGGTTGAAGATAAAAGTGAAATCTAACCTGCAACCATGCAGATAGGTTCCAGTTCAGTAGAGGTGGAGAACGCCCTAAAGTTTCTGGCTTCGTTTTACCTACAGATCAATGCTCTTCCACCGGAAACAAGGGCCTTGCAAAAAGACACTGCCCGAACGGCTTCCTTAACCTTGGACCAACGCGCTTCCAGTATTCTTAATAAGTGACTGGGTACAAATAAAAAAAGTTCACCTTTAGCCTCATGGTGCCAGGTCCAACAGAGGAAACGCAGGGATAAAAGGGGGTAGAGTCCACTCTGGATTATAGGCAAGTTGAGAAGGAGCGGCGTGTGCCAATCACAGATTGTTCTACCCAGTCTGCTGATGACACAAATGCCCTCTATGGTGTTCCCGGGCCTCATGACACACTTCCTCAACTCTAACGCATCTCAATGTGTATGTAAGAGACCATGGCATATCTGCTGTTTAAAACACATTGCACAGTCTCCTCAGAGACTCTCAAAAATTGCCAGCGCTGACTGTATTTCAAGTCATCACGGCGGGGTATTGGGAAAAGTTTTCAATTAGCAATAATCACGCCTCGGGTGGACCTCATTGGCTACGATACTGCCACTGCGCAAAGCTAATCAAAACAGTGTCTGCCAACATCTACCCTTTCTTGGAGGAGGATTTGACATTGAGGTGAGACACATAAGTGTCATCCAGTGGGCCGCTGAGCATTCTGGGACTTGGCATGCTAATGAGACCGAGAAACAATGCCTAAGTGGCCATTGTTTATCCACTGAATAGTGTCAGTATTTGAAAGGACTAAGGAGAATCTAAAGGGACAGGGCCCTAGATGTCAAGATGGGTTTCTCCCACAGCAGTCCTGAATGGCCACTGGGAGCGTATGTGTTTGAACAGCTATACTGCTGAAAAAAGGCCAAGGTGGAAGGATTTGGGCCCTTTGTTGAAAGCTCGCTAGATAACATGCCTAAACTGGAGCCCAGGTAAGCTGCATTAGACAAGGGTTGTTGGTCAAGCAATCACCTTCAGCCACCTTTCTTTCTGGCGCAGATTCCAAGGGTAAGCTTATGTCCCCTAGGACATTTCAACTCTCTGGGCCAGTGAGCATTAGGGCAGATGTGCATAAAGACTGTCTGATCAGCAGCTCAAAGACCTCACAGGTAGGTGACAGCCACCGCCCGAACAGGGACTTGAACCCTGGACCCTCAGATTAAAAGTCTGATGCTCTACCGACTGAGCTATCCGGGCTCTGAAATCTGCCACTCCACAGCGGTCCAAGCTGCTTGAATATTGACATCTCTATTGGAAAAAGACCACTCGGCAAAGGGGGCCGAGTGCCTGGAAGCACAAGTGTTTGGCTTGCCCAGGCTGGCCAATCATCCACTCCCATTATATTTTCTAGGACAGGTTGAAGATAAAAGTGAAATCTAACCTGCAACCATGCAGATAGGTTCCAGTTCAGTAGAGGTGGAGAACGCCCTAAAGTTTCTGGCTTCGTTTTACCTACAGATCAATGCTCTTCCACCGGAAACAAGGGCCTTGCAAAAAGACACTGCCCGAACGGCTTCCTTAACCTTGGACCAACGCGCTTCCAGTATTCTTAATAAGTGACTGGGTACAAATAAAAAAAGTTCACCTTTAGCCTCATGGTGCCAGGTCCAACAGAGGAAACGCAGGGATAAAAGGGGGTAGAGTCCACTCTGGATTATAGGCAAGTTGAGAAGGAGCGGCGTGTGCCAATCACAGATTGTTCTACCCAGTCTGCTGATGACACAAATGCCCTCTATGGTGTTCCCGGGCCTCATGACACACTTCCTCAACTGTAACGCATCTCAATGTGTATGTAAGAGACCATGGCATATCTGCTGTTTAAAACACATTGCACAGTCTCCTCAGAGACTCTCAAAAATTGCCAGCGCTGACTGTATTTCAAGTCATCACGGCGGGGTATTGGGAAAAGTTTTCAATTAGCAATAATCATGCCTCGGGTGGACCTCATTGGCTACGATACTGCCACTGCGCAAAGCTAATCAAAACAGTGTCTGCCAACATCTACCCTTTCTTGGAGGAGGATTTGACATTGAGGTGAGACACATAAGTGTCATCCAGTGGGCCGCTGAGCATTCTGGGACTTGGCATGCTAATGAGACCGAGAAACAATGCCTAAGTGGCCATTGTTTATCCACTGAATAGTGTCAGTATTTGAAAGGACTAAGGAGAATCTAAAGGGACAGGGCCCTAGATGTCAAGATGGGTTTCTCCCACAGCAGTCCTGAATGGCCACTGGGAGCGTATGTGTTTGAACAGCTATACTGCTGAAAAAAGGCCAAGGTGGAAGGATTTGGGCCCTTTGTTGAAAGCTCGCTAGATAACATGCCTAAACTGGAGCCCAGGTAAGCTGCATTAGACAAGGGTTGTTGGTCAAGCAATCACCTTCAGCCACCTTTCTTTCTGGCGCAGATTCCAAGGGGGAAGCTTATGTCCCCTAGGACATTTCAACTCTCTGGGCCAGTGAGCATTAGGGCAGATGTGCATAAAGACTGTCTGATCAGCAGCTCAAAGACCTCACAGGTAGGTGACAGCCACCGCCCGAACAGGGACTTGAACCCTGGACCCTCAGATTAAAAGTCTGATGCTCTACCGACTGAGCTATCCGGGCTCTGAAATCTGCCACTCCACAGCGGTCCAAGCTGCTTGAATATTGACATCTCTATTGGAAAAAGACCACTCGGCAAAGGGGGCCGAGTGCCTGGAAGCACAAGTGTTTGGCTTGCCCAGGCTGGCCAATCGTCCACTCCCATTATATTTTCTAGGACAGGTTGAAGATAAAAGTGAAATCTAACCTGCAACCATGCAGATAGGTTCCAGTTCAGTAGAGGTGGAGAACGCCCTAAAGTTTCTGGCTTCGTTTTACCTACAGATCAATGCTCTTCCACCGGAAACAAGGGCCTTGCAAAAAGACACTGCCCGAACGGCTTCCTTAACCTTGGACCAACGCGCTTCCAGTATTCTTAATAAGTGACTGGGTACAAATAAAAAAAGTTCACCTTTAGCCTCATGGTGCCAGGTCCAACAGAGGAAACGCAGGGATAAAAGGGGGTAGAGTCCACTCTGGATTATAGGCAAGTTGAGAAGGAGCGGCGTGTGCCAATCACAGATTGTTCTACCCAGTCTGCTGATGACACAAATGCCCTCTATGGTGTTCCCGGGCCTCATGACACACTTCCTCAACTCTAACGCATCTCAATGTGTATGTAAGAGACCATGGCATATCTGCTGTTTAAAACACATTGCACAGTCTCCTCAGAGACTCTCAAAAATTGCCAGCGCTGACTGTATTTCAAGTCATCACGGCGGGGTATTGGGAAAAGTTTTCAATTAGCAATAATCACGCCTCGGGTGGACCTCATTGGCTACGATACTGCCACTGCGCAAAGCTAATCAAAACAGTGTCTGCCAACATCTACCCTTTCTTGGAGGAGGATTTGACATTGAGGTGAGACACATAAGTGTCATCCAGTGGGCCGCTGAGCATTCTGGGACTTGGCATGCTAATGAGACCGAGAAACAATGCCTAAGTGGCCATTGTTTATCCACTGAATAGTGTCAGTATTTGAAAGGACTAAGGAGAATCTAAAGGGACAGGGCCCTAGATGTCAAGATGGGTTTCTCCCACAGCAGTCCTGAATGGCCACTGGGAGCGTATGTGTTTGAACAGCTATACTGCTGAAAAAAGGCCAAGGTGGAAGGATTTGGGCCCTTTGTTGAAAGCTCGCTAGATAACATGCCTAAACTGGAGCCCAGGTAAGCTGCATTAGACAAGGGTTGTTGGTCAAGCAATCACCTTCAGCCACCTTTCTTTCTGGCGCAGATTCCAAGGGTAAGCTTATGTCCCCTAGGACATTTCAACTCTCTGGGCCAGTGAGCATTAGGGCAGATGTGCATAAAGACTGTCTGATCAGCAGCTCAAAGACCTCACAGGTAGGTGACAGCCACCGCCCGAACAGGGACTTGAACCCTGGACCCTCAGATTAAAAGTCTGATGCTCTACCGACTGAGCTATCCGGGCTCTGAAATCTGCCACTCCACAGCGGTCCAAGCTGCTTGAATATTGACATCTCTATTGGAAAAAGACCACTCGGCAAAGGGGGCCGAGTGCCTGGAAGCACAAGTGTTTGGCTTGCCCAGGCTGGCCAATCATCCACTCCCATTATATTTTCTAGGACAGGTTGAAGATAAAAGTGAAATCTAACCTGCAACCATGCAGATAGGTTCCAGTTCAGTAGAGGTGGAGAACGCCCTAAAGTTTCTGGCTTCGTTTTACCTACAGATCAATGCTCTTCCACCGGAAACAAGGGCCTTGCAAAAAGACACTGCCCGAACGGCTTCCTTAACCTTGGACCAACGCGCTTCCAGTATTCTTAATAAGTGACTGGGTACAAATAAAAAAAGTTCACCTTTAGCCTCATGGTGCCAGGTCCAACAGAGGAAACGCAGGGATAAAAGGGGGTAGAGTCCACTCTGGATTATAGGCAAGTTGAGAAGGAGCGGCGTGTGCCAATCACAGATTGTTCTACCCAGTCTGCTGATGACACAAATGCCCTCTATGGTGTTCCCGGGCCTCATGACACACTTCCTCAACTGTAACGCATCTCAATGTGTATGTAAGAGACCATGGCATATCTGCTGTTTAAAACACATTGCACAGTCTCCTCAGAGACTCTCAAAAATTGCCAGCGCTGACTGTATTTCAAGTCATCACGGCGGGGTATTGGGAAAAGTTTTCAATTAGCAATAATCACGCCTCGGGTGGACCTCATTGGCTACGATACTGCCACTGCGCAAAGCTAATCAAAACAGTGTCTGCCAACATCTACCCTTTCTTGGAGGAGGATTTGACATTGAGGTGAGACACATAAGTGTCATCCAGTGGGCCGCTGAGCATTCTGGGACTTGGCATGCTAATGAGACCGAGAAACAATGCCTAAGTGGCCATTGTTTATCCACTGAATAGTGTCAGTATTTGAAAGGACTAAGGAGAATCTAAAGGGACAGGGCCCTAGATGTCAAGATGGGTTTCTCCCACAGCAGTCCTGAATGGCCACTGGGAGCGTATGTGTTTGAACAGCTATACTGCTGAAAAAAGGCCAAGGTGGAAGGATTTGGGCCCTTTGTTGAAAGCTCGCTAGATAACATGCCTAAACTGGAGCCCAGGTAAGCTGCATTAGACAAGGGTTGTTGGTCAAGCAATCACCTTCAGCCACCTTTCTTTCTGGCGCAGATTCCAAGGACATTTCAACTCTCTGGGCCAGTGAGCATTAGGGCAGATGTGCATAAAGACTGTCTGATCAGCAGCTCAAAGACCTCACAGGTAGGTGACAGCCACCGCCCGAACAGGGACTTGAACCCTGGACCCTCAGATTAAAAGTCTGATGCTCTACCGACTGAGCTATCCGGGCTCTGAAATCTGCCACTCCACAGCGGTCCAAGCTGCTTGAATATTGACATCTCTATTGGAAAAAGACCACTCGGCAAAGGGGGCCGAGTGCCTGGAAGCACAAGTGTTTGGCTTGCCCAGGCTGGCCAATCGTCCACTCCCATTATATTTTCTAGGACAGGTTGAAGATAAAAGTGAAATCTAACCTGCAACCATGCAGATAGGTTCCAGTTCAGTAGAGGTGGAGAACGCCCTAAAGTTTCTGGCTTCGTTTTACCTACAGATCAATGCTCTTCCACCGGAAACAAGGGCCTTGCAAAAAGACACTGCCCGAACGGCTTCCTTAACCTTGGACCAACGCGCTTCCAGTATTCTTAATAAGTGACTGGGTACAAATAAAAAAAGTTCACCTTTAGCCTCATGGTGCCAGGTCCAACAGAGGAAACGCAGGGATAAAAGGGGGTAGAGTCCACTCTGGATTATAGGCAAGTTGAGAAGGAGCGGCGTGTGCCAATCACAGATTGTTCTACCCAGTCTGCTGATGACACAAATGCCCTCTATGGTGTTCCCGGGCCTCATGACACACTTCCTCAACTCTAACGCATCTCAATGTGTATGTAAGAGACCATGGCATATCTGCTGTTTAAAACACATTGCACAGTCTCCTCAGAGACTCTCAAAAATTGCCAGCGCTGACTGTATTTCAAGTCATCACGGCGGGGTATTGGGAAAAGTTTTCAATTAGCAATAATCACGCCTCGGGTGGACCTCATTGGCTACGATACTGCCACTGCGCAAAGCTAATCAAAACAGTATCTGCCAACATCTACCCTTTCTTGGAGGAGGATTTGACATTGAGGTGAGACACATAAGTGTCATCCAGTGGGCCGCTGAGCATTCTGGGACTTGGCATGCTAATGAGACCGAGAAACAATGCCTAAGTGGCCATTGTTTATCCACTGAATAGTGTCAGTATTTGAAAGGACTAAGGAGAATCTAAAGGGACAGGGCCCTAGATGTCAAGATGGGTTTCTCCCACAGCAGTCCTGAATGGCCACTGGGAGCGTATGTGTTTGAACAGCTATACTGCTGAAAAAAGGCCAAGGTGGAAGGATTTGGGCCCTTTGTTGAAAGCTCGCTAGATAACATGCCTAAACTGGAGCCCAGGTAAGCTGCATTAGACAAGGGTTGTTGGTCAAGCAATCACCTTCAGCCACCTTTCTTTCTGGCGCAGATTCCAAGGGGGAAGCTTATGTCCCCTAGGACATTTCAACTCTCTGGGCCAGTGAGCATTAGGGCAGATGTGCATAAAGACTGTCTGATCAGCAGCTCAAAGACCTCACAGGTAGGTGACAGCCACCGCCCGAACAGGGACTTGAACCCTGGACCCTCAGATTAAAAGTCTGATGCTCTACCGACTGAGCTATCCGGGCTCTGAAATCTGCCACTCCACAGCGGTCCAAGCTGCTTGAATATTGACATCTCTATTGGAAAAAGACCACTCGGCAAATGGGGCCGAGTGCCTGGAAGCACAAGTGTTTGGCTTGCCCAGGCTGGCCAATCGTCCACTCCCATTATATTTTCTAGGACAGGTTGAAGATAAAAGTGAAATCTAACCTGCAACCATGCAGATAGGTTCCAGTTCAGTAGAGGTGGAGAACCCCCTAAAGTTTCTGGCTTCGTTTTACCTACAGATCAATGCTCTTCCACCGGAAACAAGGGCCTTGCAAAAAGACACTGCCCGAACGGCTTCCTTAACCTTGGACCAACGCGCTTCCAGTATTCTTAATAAGTGACTGGGTACAAATAAAAAAAGTTCACCTTTAGCCTCATGGTGCCAGGTCCAACAGAGGAAACGCAGGGATAAAAGGGGGTAGAGTCCACTCTGGATTATAGGCAAGTTGAGAAGGAGCGGCGTGTGCCAATCACAGATTGTTCTACCCAGTCTGCTGATGACACAAATGCCCTCTATGGTGTTCCCGGGCCTCATGACACACTTCCTCAACTCTAACGCATCTCAATGTGTATGTAAGAGACCATGGCATAGCTGCTGTTTAAAACACATTGCACAGTCTCCTCAGAGACTCTCAAAAATTTCCAGCGCTGACTGTATTTCAAGTCATCACGGCGGGGTATTGGGAAAAGTTTTCAATTAGCAATAATCACGTCTCGGGTGGACCTCATTGGCTACGATACTGCCACTGCGCAAAGCTAATCAAAACAGTGTCTGCCAACATCTACCCTTTCTTGGAGGAGGATTTGACATTGAGGTGAGACACATAAGTGTCATCCAGTGGGCCGCTGAGCATTCTGGGACTTGGCATGCTAATGAGACCGAGAAACAATGCCTAAGTGGCCATTGTTTATCCACTGAATAGTGTCAGTATTTGAAAGGACTAAGGAGAATCTAAAGGGACAGGGCCCTAGAAGTCAAGATGGGTTTCTCCCACAGCAGTCCTGAATGGCCACTGGGAGCGTATGTGTTTAAACAGCTATACTGCTGAAAAAAGGCCAAGGTGGAAGGATTTGGGCCCTTTGTTGAAAGCTCGCTAGATAACATGCCTAAACTGGAGCCAGGTAAGCTGCATTAGACAAGGGTTGTTGGTCAAGCAATCACCTTCAGCCACCTTTCTTTCTGGCGCAGATTCCAAGGGGGAAGCTTATGTCCCCTAGGACATTTCAACTCTCTGGGCCAGTGAGCATTAGGGCAGATGTGCATAAAGACTGTCTGATAAGCAGCTCAAAGACCTCACAGGTAGGTGACAGCCACCGCCCGAACAGGGACTTGAACCCTGGACCCTCAGATTAAAAGTCTGATGCTCTACCGACTGAGCTATCCGGGCTCTGAAATCTGCCACTCCACAGCGGTCCAAGCTGCTTGAATATTGACATCTCTATTGGAAAAAGACCACTCGGCAAAGGGGGCCGAGTGCCTGGAAGCACAAGTGTTTGGCTTGCCCAGGCTGGCCAATCGTCCACTCCCATTATATTTTCTAGGACAGGTTGAAGATAAAAGTGAAATCTAACCTGCAACCATGCAAATAGGTTCCAGTTCAGTAGAGGTGGAGAACGCCCTAAAGTTTCTGGCTTCGTTTTACCTACAGATCAATGCTCTTCCACCGGAAACAAGGGCCTTGCAAAAAGACACTGCCCGAACGGCTTCCTTAACCTTGGACCAACGCGCTTCCAGTATTCTTAATAAGTGACTGGGTACAAATAAAAAAAGTTCACCTTTAGCCTCATGGTGCCAGGTCCAACAGAGGAAACGCAGGGATAAAAGGGGGTAGAGTCCACTCTGGATTATAGGCAAGTTGAGAAGGAGCGGCGTGTGCCAATCACAGATTGTTCTACCCAGTCTGCTGATGACACAAATGCCCTCTATGGTGTTCCCGGGCCTCATGACACACTTCCTCAACTCTAACGCATCTCAATGTGTATGTAAGAGACCATGGCATATCTGCTGTTTAAAACACATTGCACAGTCTCCTCAGAGACTCTGAAAAATTGCCAGCGCTGACTGTATTTCAAGTCATCACGGCGGGGTATTGGGAAAAGTTTTCAATTAGCAATAATCACGCCTCGGGTGGACCTCATTGGCTACGATACTGCCACTGCGCAAAGCTAATCAAAACAGTGTCTGCCAACATCTACCCTTTCTTGGAGGAGGATTTGACATTGAGGTGAGACACATAAGTGTCATCCAGTGGGCCGCTGAGCATTCTGGGACTTGGCATGCTAATGAGACCGAGAAACAATGCCTAAGTGGCCATTGTTTATCCACTGAATAGTGTCAGTATTTGAAAGGACTAAGGAGAATCTAAAGGGACAGGGCCCTAGATGTCAAGATGGGTTTCTCCCACAGCAGTCCTGAATGGCCACTGGGAGCGTATGTGTTTGAACAGCTATACTGCTGAAAAAAGGCCAAGGTGGAAGGATTTGGGCCCTTTGTTGAACGCTCGCTAGATAACATGCCTAAACTGGAGCCCAGGTAAGCTGCATTAGACAAGGGTTGTTGGTCAAGCAATCACCTTCAGCCACCTTTCTTTCTGGCGCAGATTCCAAGGGGGAAGCTTATGTCCCCTAGGACATTTCAACTCTCTGGGCCAGTGAGCATTAGGGCAGATGTGCATAAAGACTGTCTGATCAGCAGCTCAAAGACCTCACAGGTAGGTGACAGCCACCGCCCGAACAGGGACTTGAACCCTGGACCCTCAGATTAAAAGTCTGATGCTCTACCGACTGAGCTATCCGGGCTCTGAAATCTGCCACTCCACAGCGGTCCAAGCTGCTTGAATATTGACATCTCTATTGGAAAAAGACCACTCGGCAAAGGGGGCCGAGTGCCTGGAAGCACAAGTGTTTGGCTTGCCCAGGCTGGCCAATCGTCCACTCCCATTATATTTTCTAGGACAGGTTGAAGATAAAAGTGAAATCTAACCTGTAACCATGCAGATAGGTTCCAGTTCAGTAGAGGTGGAGAACGCCCTAAAGTTTCTGGCTTCGTTTTACCTACAGATCAATGCTCTTCCACCGGAAACAAGGGCCTTGCAAAAAGACACTGCCCGAACGGCTTCCTTAACCTTGGACCAACGCGCTTCCAGTATTCTTAATAAGTGACTGGGTACAAATAAAAAAAGTTCACCTTTAGCCTCATGGTGCCAGGTCCAACAGAGGAAACGCAGAGATAAAAGGGGGTAGAGTCCACTCTGGATTATAGGCAAGTTGAGAAGGAGCGGCGTGTGCCAATCACAGATTGTTCTACCCAGTCTGCTGATGACACAAATGCCCTCTATGGTGTTCCCGGGCCTCATGACACACTTCCTCAACTCTAACGCATCTCAATGTGTATGTAAGAGACCATGGCATAGCTGCTGTTTAAAACACATTGCACAGTCTCCTCAGAGACTCTCAAAAATTTCCAGCGCTGACTGTATTTCAAGTCAACACGGCGGGGTATTGGGAAAAGTTTTCAATTAGCAATAATCACGCCTCGGGTGGACCTCATTGGCTACGATACTGCCACTGCGCAAAGCTAATCAAAACAGTGTCTGCCAACATCTACCCTTTCTTGGAGGAGGATTTGACATTGAGGTGAGACACATAAGTGTCATCCAGTGGGCCGCTGAGCATTCTGGGACTTGGCATGCTAATGAGACCGAGAAACAATGCCTAAGTGGCCATTGTTTATCCACTGAATAGTGTCAGTATTTGAAAGGACTAAGGAGAATCTAAAGGGACAGGGCCCTAGAAGTCAAGATGGGTTTCTCCCACAGCAGTCCTGAATGGCCACTGGGAGCGTATGTGTTTAAACAGCTATACTGCTGAAAAAAGGCCAAGGTGGAAGGATTTGGGCCCTTTGTTGAAAGCTCGCTAGATAACATGCCTAAACTGGAGCCAGGTAAGCTGCATTAGACAAGGGTTGTTGGTCAAGCAATCACCTTCAGCCACCTTTCTTTCTGGCGCAGATTCCAAGGGGGAAGCTTATGTCCCCTAGGACATTTCAACTCTCTGGGCCAGTGAGCATTAGGGCAGATGTGCATAAAGACTGTCTGATCAGCAGCTCAAAGACCTCACAGGTAGGTGACAGCCACCGCCCGAACAGGGACTTGAACCCTGGACCCTCAGATTAAAAGTCTGATGCTCTACCGACTGAGCTATCCGGGCTCTGAAATCTGCCACTCCACAGCGGTCCAAGCTGCTTGAATATTGACATCTCTATTGGAAAAAGACCACTCGGCAAAGGGGGCCGAGTGCCTGGAAGCACAAGTGTTTGGCTTGCCCAGGCTGGCCAATCGTCCACTCCCATTATATTTTCTAGGACAGGTTGAAGATAAAAGTGAAATCTAACCTGCAACCATGCAAATAGGTTCCAGTTCAGTAGAGGTGGAGAACGCCCTAAAGTTTCTGGCTTCGTTTTACCTACAGATCAATGCTCTTCCACCGGAAACAAGGGCCTTGCAAAAAGACACTGCCCGAACGGCTTCCTTAACCTTGGACCAACGCGCTTCCAGTATTCTTAATAAGTGACTGGGTACAAATAAAAAAAGTTCACCTTTAGCCTCATGGTGCCAGGTCCAACAGAGGAAACGCAGGGATAAAAGGGGGTAGAGTCCACTCTGGATTATAGGCAAGTTGAGAAGGAGCGGCGTGTGCCAATCACAGATTGTTCTACCCAGTCTGCTGATGACACAAATGCCCTCTATGGTGTTCCCGGGCCTCATGACACACTTCCTCAACTCTAACGCATCTCAATGTGTATGTAAGAGACCATGGCATATCTGCTGTTTAAAACACATTGCACAGTCTCCTCAGAGACTCTGAAAAATTGCCAGCGCTGACTGTATTTCAAGTCATCACGGCGGGGTATTGGGAAAAGTTTTCAATTAGCAATAATCACGCCTCGGGTGGACCTCATTGGCTACGATACTGCCACTGCGCAAAGCTAATCAAAACAGTGTCTGCCAACATCTACCCTTTCTTGGAGGAGGATTTGACATTGAGGTGAGACACATAAGTGTCATCCAGTGGGCCGCTGAGCATTCTGGGACTTGGCATGCCAATGAGACCGAGAAACAATGCCTAAGTGGCCATTGTTTATCCACTGAATAGTGTCAGTATTTGAAAGGACTAAGGAGAATCTAAAGGGACAGGGCCCTAGATGTCAAGATGGGTTTCTCCCACAGCAGTCCTGAATGGCCACTGGGAGCGTATGTGTTTGAACAGCTATACTGCTGAAAAAAGGCCAAGGTGGAAGGATTTGGGCCCTTTGTTGAACGCTCGCTAGATAACATGCCTAAACTGGAGCCCAGGTAAGCTGCATTAGACAAGGGTTGTTGGTCAAGCAATCACCTTCAGCCACCTTTCTTTCTGGCGCAGATTCCAAGGGGGAAGCTTATGTCCCCTAGGACATTTCAACTCTCTGGGCCAGTGAGCATTAGGGCAGATGTGCATAAAGACTGTCTGATCAGCAGCTCAAAGACCTCACAGGTAGGTGACAGCCAACGCCCGAACAGGGACTTGAACCCTGGACCCTCAGATTAAAAGTCTGATGCTCTACCGACTGAGCTATCCGGGCTCTGAAATCTGCCACTCCACAGCGGTCCAAGCTGCTTGAATATTGACATCTCTATTGGAAAAAGACCACTCGGCAAAGGGGGCCGAGTGCCTGGAAGCACAAGTGTTTGGCTTGCCCAGGCTGGCCAATCGTCCACTCCCATTATATTTTCTAGGACAGGTTGAAGATAAAAGTGAAATCTAACCTGTAACCATGCAGATAGGTTCCAGTTCAGTAGAGGTGGAGAACGCCCTAAAGTTTCTGGCTTCGTTTTACCTACAGATCAATGCTCTTCCACCGGAAACAAGGGCCTTGCAAAAAGACACTGCCCGAACGGCTTCCTTAACCTTGGACCAACGCGCTTCCAGTATTCTTAATAAGTGACTGGGTACAAATAAAAAAAGTTCACCTTTAGCCTCATGGTGCCAGGTCCAACAGAGGAAACGCAGGGATAAAAGGGGGTAGAGTCCACTCTGGATTATAGGCAAGTTGAGAAGGAGCGGCGTGTGCCAATCACAGATTGTTCTACCCAGTCTGCTGATGACACAAATGCCCTCTATGGTGTTCCCGGGCCTCATGACACACTTCCTCAACTCTAACGCATCTCAATGTGTATGTAAGAGACCATGGCATATCTGCTGTTTAAAACACATTGCACAGTCTCCTCAGAGACTCTGAAAAATTGCCAGCGCTGACTGTATTTCAAGTCATCACGGCGGGGTATTGGGAAAAGTTTTCAATTAGCAATAATCACGCCTCGGGTGGACCTCATTGGCTACGATACTGCCACTGCGCAAAGCTAATCAAAACAGTGTCTGCCAACATCTACCCTTTCTTGGAGGAGGATTTGACATTGAGGTGAGACACATAAGTGTCATCCAGTGGGCCGCTGAGCATTCTGGGACTTGGCATGCTAATGAGACCGAGAAACAATGCCTAAGTGGCCATTGTTTATCCACTGAATAGTGTCAGTATTTGAAAGGACTAAGGAGAATCTAAAGGGACAGGGCCCTAGATGTCAAGATGGGTTTCTCCCACAGCAGTCCTGAATGGCCACTGGGAGCGTATGTGTTTGAACAGCTATACTGCTGAAAAAAGGCCAAGGTGGATGGATTTGGGCCCTTTGTTGAAAGCTCGCTAGATAACATGCCTAAACTGGAGCCCAGGTAAGCTGCATTAGACAAGGGTTGTTGGTCAAGCAATCACCTTCAGCCACCATATTTCTGGCGCAGATTCCAAGGGGGAAGCTTATGTCCCCTAGGACATTTCAACTCTCTGGGCCAGTGAGCATTAGGGCAGATGTGCATAAAGACTGTCTGATCAGCAGCTCAAAGACCTCACAGGTAGGTGACAGCCACCGCCTGAACAGGGACTTGAACCCTGGACCCTCAGATTAAAAGTCTGATGCTCTACCGACTGAGCTATCCGGGCTCTGAAATCTGCCACTCCACAGCGGTCCAAGCTGCTTGAATATTGACATCTCTATTGGAAAAAGACCACTCGGCAAAGGGGGCCGAGTGCCTGGAAGCACAAGTGTTTGGCTTGCCCAGGCTGGCCAATCGTCCACTCCCATTATATTTTCTAGGACAGGTTGAAGATAAAAGTGAAATCTAACCTGCAACCATGCAGATAGGTTCCAGTTCAGTAGAGGTGGAGAACGCCCTAAAGTTTCTGGCTTCGTTTTACCTACAGATCAATGCTCTTCCACCGGAAACAAGGGCCTTGCAAAAAGACACTGCCCGAACGGCTTCCTTAACCTTGGACCAACGCGCTTCCAGTATTCTTAATAAGTGACTGGGTACAAATAAAAAAAGTTCACCTTTAGCCTCATGGTGCCAGGTCCAACAGAGGAAACGCAGGGATAACAGGGGGTAGAGTCCACTCTGGATTATAGGCAAGTTGAGAAGGAGCGGCGTGTGCCAATCACAGATTGTTCTACCCAGTCTGCTGATGACACAAATGCCCTCTATGGTGTTCCCGGGCCTCATGACACACTTCCTCAACTCTAACGCATCTCAATGTGTATGTAAGAGACCATGGCATATCTGCTGTTTAAAACACATTGCACAGTCTCCTCAGAGACTCTGAAAAATTGCCACCGCTGACTGTATTTCAAGTCATCACGGCGGGGTATTGGGAAAAGTTTTCAATTAGCAATAATCACGCCTCGGGTGGACCTCATTGGCTACGATACTGCCACTGCGCAAAGCTAATCAAAACAGTGTCTGCCAACATCTACCCTTTCTTGGAGGAGGATTTGACATTGAGGTGAGACACATAAGTGTCATCCAGTGGGCCGCTGAGCATTCTGGGACTTGGCATGCTAATGAGACCGAGAAACAATGCCTAAGTGGCCATTGTTTATCCACTGAATAGTGTCAGTATTTGAAAGGACTAAGGAGAATCTAAAGGGACAGGGCCCTAGATGTCAAGATGGGTTTCTCCCACAGCAGTCCTGAATGGCCACTGGGAGCGTATGTGTTTGAACAGCTATACTGCTGAAAAAAGGCCAAGGTGGAAGGATTTGGGCCCTTTGTTGAACGCTCGCTAGATAACATGCCTAAACTGGAGCCCAGGTAAGCTGCATTAGACAAGGGTTGTTGGTCAAGCAATCACCTTCAGCCACCTTTCTTTCTGGCGCAGATTCCAAGGGGGAAGCTTATGTCCCCTAGGACATTTCAACTATCTGGGCCAGTGAGCATTAGGGCAGATGTGCATAAAGACTGTCTGATCAGCAGCTCAAAGACCTCACAGGTAGGTGACAGCCACCGCCCGAACAGGGACTTGAACCCTGGACCCTCAGATTAAAAGTCTGATGCTCTACCGACTGAGCTATCCGGGCTCTGAAATCTGCCACTCCACAGCGGTCCAAGCTGCTTGAATATTGACATCTCTATTGGAAAAAGACCACTCGGCAAAGGGGGCCGAGTGCCTGGAAGCACAAGTGTTTGGCTTGCCCAGGCTGGCCAATCGTCCACTCCCATTATATTTTCTAGGACAGGTTGAAGATAAAAGTGAAATCTAACCTGCAACCATGCAGATAGGTTCCAGTTCAGTAGAGGTGGAGAACGCCCTAAAGTTTCTGGCTTCGTTTTACCTACAGATCAATGCTCTTCCACCGGAAACAAGGGCCTTGCAAAAAGACACTGCCCGAACGGCTTCCTTAACCTTGGACCAACGCGCTTCCAGTATTCTTAATAAGTGACTGGGTACAAATAAAAAAAGTTCACCTTTAGCCTCATGGTGCCAGGTCCAACAGAGGAAACGCAGGGATAAAAGGGGGTAGAGACCACTCTGGATTATAGGCAAGTTGAGAAGGAGCGGAGTGTGCCAATCACAGATTGTTCTACCCAGTCTGCTGATGACACAAATGCCCTCTATGGTGTTCCCGGGCCTCATGACACACTTCCTCAACTCTAACGCATCTCAATGTGTATGTAAGAGACCATGGCATATCTGCTGTTTAAAACACATTGCACAGTCTCCTCAGAGACTCTCAAAAATTGCCAGCGCTGACTGTATTTCAAGTCATCACGGCGGGGTATTGGGAAAAGTTTTCAATTAGCAATAATCACGCCTCGGGTGGACCTCATTGGCTACGATACTGCCACTGCGCAAAGCTAATCAAAACAGTGTCTGCCAACATCTACCCTTTCTTGGAGGAGGATTTGACATTGAGGTGAGACACATAAGTGTCATCCAGTGGGCCGCTGAGCATTCTGGGACTTGGCATGCTAATGAGACCGAGAAACAATGCCTAAGTGGCCATTGTTTATCCACTGAATAGTGTCAGTATTTGAAAGGACTAAGGAGAATCTAAAGGGACAGGGCCCTAGATGCCAAGATGGGTTTCTCCCACAGCAGTCCTGAATGGCCACTGGGAGCGTATGTGTTTGAACAGCTATACTGCTGAAAAAAGGCCAAGGTGGAAGGATTTGGGCCCTTTGTTGAAAGCTCGCTAGATAACATGCCTAAACTGGAGCCCAGGTAAGCTGCATTAGACAAGGGTTGTTGGTCAAGCAATCACCTTCAGCCACCTTTCTTTCTGGCGCAGATTCCAAGGGGGAAGCTTATGTCCCCTAGGACATTTCAACTCTCTGGGCCAGTGAGCATTAGGGCAGATGTGCATAAAGACTGTCTGATCAGCAGCTCAAAGACCTCACAGGTAGGTGACAGCCACCGCCCGAACAGGGACTTGAACCCTGGACCCTCAGATTAAAAGTCTGATGCTCTACCGACTGAGCTATCCGGGCTCTGAAATCTGCCACTCCACAGCGGTCCAAGCTGCTTGAATATTGACATCTCTATTGGAAAAAGACCACTCGGCAAAGGGGGCCGAGTGCCTGGAAGCACAAGTGTTTGGCTTGCCCAGGCTGGCCAATCGTCCACTCCCATTATATTTTCTAGGACAGGTTGAAGATAAAAGTGAAATCTAACCTGTAACCATGCAAATAGGTTCCAGTTCAGTAGAGGTGGAGAACGCCCTAAAGTTTCTGGCTTCGTTTTACCTACAGATCAATGCTCTTCCACCGGAAACAAGGGCCTTGCAAAAAGACACTGCCCGAACGGCTTCCTTAACCTTGGACCAACGCGCTTCCAGTATTCTTAATAAGTGACTGGGTACAAATAAAAAAAGTTCACCTTTAGCCTCATGGTGCCAGGTCCAACAGAGGAAACGCAGGGATAAAAGGGGGTAGAGTCCACTCTGGATTATAGGCAAGTTGAGAAGGAGCGGCGTGTGCCAATCACAGATTGTTCTACCCAGTCTGCTGATGACACAAATGCCCTCTATGGTGTTCCCGGGCCTCATGACACACTTCCTCAACTCTAACGCATCTCAATGTGTATGTAAGAGACCATGGCATATCTGCTGTTTAAAACACATTGCACAGTCTCCTCAGAGACTCTCAAAAATTGCCAGCGCTGACTGTATTTCAAGTCATCACGGCGGGGTATTGGGAAAAGTTTTCAATTAGCAATAATCACGCCTCGGGTGGACCTCATTGGCTACGATACTGCCACTGCGCAAAGCTAATCTAAACAGTGTCTGCCAACATCTACCCTTTCTTGGAGGAGGATTTGACATTGAGGTGAGACACATAAGTGTCATCCAGTGGGCCGCTGAGCATTCTGGGACTTGGCATGCTAATGAGACCGAGAAACAATGCCTAAGTGGCCATTGTTTATCCACTGAATAGTGTCAGTATTTGAAAGGACTAAGGAGAATCTAAAGGGACAGGGCCCTAGATGTCAAGATGGGTTTCTCCCACAGCAGTCCTGAATGGCCACTGGGAGCGTATGTGTTTGAACAGCTATACTGCTGAAAAAAGGCCAAGGTGGAAGGATTTGGGCCCTTTGTTGAAAGCTCGCTAGATAACATGCCTAAACTGGAGCCCAGGTAAGCTGCATTAGACAAGGGTTGTTGGTCAAGCAATCACCTTCAGCCACCTTTCTTTCTGGCGCATATTCCAAGGGGGAAGCTTATGTCCCCTAGGACATTTCAACTCTCTGGGCCAGTGAGCATTAGGGCAGATGTGCATAAAGACTGTCTGATCAGCAGCTCAAAGACCTCACAGGTAGGTGACAGCCACCACCCGAACAGGGACTTGAACCCTGGACCCTCAGATTAAAAGTCTGATGCTCTACCGACTGAGCTATCCTGGCTCTGAAATCTGCCACTCCACAGCGGTCCAAGCTGCTTGAATATTGACATCTCTATTGGAAAAAGACCACTCGGCAAAGGGGGCCGAGTGCCTGGAAGCACAAGTGTTTGGCTTGCCCAGGCTGGCCAATCGTCCACTCCCATTATATTTTCTAGGACAGGTTGAAGATAAAAGTGAAATCTAACCTGTAACCATGCAGATAGGTTCCAGTTCAGTAGAGGTGGAGAACGCCCTAAAGTTTCTGGCTTCGTTTTACCTACAGATCAATGCTCTTCCACCGGAAACAAGGGCCTTGCAAAAAGACACTGCCCGAACGGCTTCCTTAACCTTGGACCAACGCGCTTCCAGTATTCTTAATAAGTGACTGGGTACAAATAAAAAAATTCACCTTTAGCCTCATGGTGCCAGGTCCAACAGAGGAAACGCAGGGATAAAAGGGGGTAGAGTCCACTCTGGATTATAGGCAAGTTGAGAAGGAGTGGCGTGTGCCAATCACAGATTGTTCTACCCAGTCTGCTGATGACACAAATGCCCTCTATGGTGTTCCCGGGCCTCATGACACACTTCCTCAACTCTAACGCATCTCAATGTGTATGTAAGAGACCATGGCATATCTGCTGTTTAAAACACATTGCACAGTCTCCTCAGAGACTCTGAAAAATTGCCAGCGCTGACTGTATTTCAAGTCATCACGGCGGGGTATTGGGAAAAGTTTTCAATTAGCAATAATCACGCCTCGGGTGGACCTCATTGGCTACGATACTGCCACTGCGCAAAGCTAATCAAAACAGTGTCTGCCAACATCTACCCTTTCTTGGAGGAGGATTTGACATTGAGGTGAGACACATAAGTGTCATCCAGTGGGCCGCTGAGCATTCTGGGACTTGGCATGCTAATGAGACCGAGAAACAATGCCTAAGTGGCCATTGTTTATCCACTGAATAGTGTCAGTATTTGAAAGGACTAAGGAGAATCTAAAGGGACAGGGCCCTAGATGTCAAGATGGGTTTCTCCCACAGCAGTCCTGAATGGCCACTGGGAGCGTATGTGTTTGAACAGCTATACTGCTGAAAAAAGGCCAAGGTGGAAGGATTTGGGCCCTTTGTTGAACGCTCGCTAGATAACATGCCTAAACTGGAGCCCAGGTAAGCTGCATTAGACAAGGGTTGTTGGTCAAGCAATCACCTTCAGCCACCTTTCTTTCTGGCGCAGATTCCAAGGGGGAAGCTTATGTCCCCTAGGACATTTCAACTATCTGGGCCAGTGAGCATTAGGGCAGATGTGCATAAAGACTGTCTGATCAGCAGCTCAAAGACCTCACAGGTAGGTGACAGCCACCGCCCGAACAGGGACTTGAACCCTGGACCCTCAGATTAAAAGTCTGATGCTCTACCGACTGAGCTATCCGGGCTCTGAAATCTGCCACTCCACAGCGGTCCAAGCTGCTTGAATATTGACATCTCTATTGGAAAAAGACCACTCGGCAAAGGGGGCCGAGTGCCTGGAAGCACAAGTGTTTGGCTTGCCCAGGCTGGCCAATCGTCCACTCCCATTATATTTTCTAGGACAGGTTGAAGATAAAAGTGAAATCTAACCTGCAACCATGCAGATAGGTTCCAGTTCAGTAGAGGTGGAGAACGCCCTAAAGTTTCTGGCTTCGTTTTACCTACAGATCAATGCTCTTCCACCGGAAACAAGGGCCTTGCAAAAAGACACTGCCCGAACGGCTTCCTTAACCTTGGACCAACGCGCTTCCAGTATTCTTAATAAGTGACTGGGTACAAATAAAAAAAGTTCACCTTTAGCCTCATGGTGCCAGGTCCAACAGAGGAAACGCAGGGATAAAAGGGGGTAGAGTCCACTCTGGATTATAGGCAAGTTGAGAAGGAGCGGAGTGTGCCAATCACAGATTGTTCTACCCAGTCTGCTGATGACACAAATGCCCTCTATGGTGTTCCCGGGCCTCATGACACACTTCCTCAACTCTAACGCATCTCAATGTGTATGTAAGAGACCATGGCATATCTGCTGTTTAAAACACATTGCACAGTCTCCTCAGAGACTCTCAAAAATTGCCAGCGCTGACTGTATTTCAAGTCATCACGGCGGGGTATTGGGAAAAGTTTTCAATTAGCAATAATCACGCCTCGGGTGGACCTCATTGGCTACGATACTGCCACTGTGCAAAGCTAATCAATACAGTGTCTGCCAACATCTACCCTTTCTTGGAGGAGGATTTGACATTGAGGTGAGACACATAAGTGTCATCCAGTGGGCCGCTGAGCATTCTGGGACTTGGCATGCTAATGAGACCGAGAAACAATGCCTAAGTGGCCATTGTTTATCCACTGAATAGTGTCAGTATTTGAAAGGACTAAGGAGAATCTAAAGGGACAGGGCCCTAGATGTCAAGATGGGTTTCTCCCACAGCAGTCCTGAATGGCCACTGGGAGCGTATGTGTTTGAACAGCTATACTGCTGAAAAAAGGCCAAGGTGGAAGGATTTGGGCCCTTTGTTGAAAGCTCGCTAGATAACATGCCTAAACTGGAGCCCAGGTAAGCTGCATTAGACAAGGGTTGTTGGTCAAGCAATCACCTTCAGCCACCTTTCTTTCTGGCGCAGATTCCAAGGGGGAAGCTTATGTCCCCTAGGACATTTCAACTCTCTGGGCCAGTGAGCATTAGGGCAGATGTGCATAAAGACTGTCTGATCAGCAGCTCAAAGACCTCACAGGTAGGTGACAGCCACCGCCCGAACAGGGACTTGAACCCTGGACCCTCAGATTAAAAGTCTGATGCTCTACCGACTGAGCTATCCGGGCTCTGAAATCTGCCACTCCACAGCGGTCCAAGCTGCTTGAATATTGACATCTCTATTGGAAAAAGACCACTCGGCAAAGGGGGCCGAGTGCCTGGAAGCACAAGTGTTTGGCTTGCCCAGGCTGGCCAATCGTCCACTCCCATTATATTTTCTAGGACAGGTTGAAGATAAAAGTGAAATCTAACCTATAACCATGCAAATAGGTTCCAGTTCAGTAGAGGTGGAGAACGCCCTAAAGTTTCTGGCTTCGTTTTACCTACAGATCAATGCTCTTCCAACGGAAACAAGGGCCTTGCAAAAAGACACTGCCCGAACGGCTTCCTTAACCTTGGACCAACGCGCTTCCAGTATTCTTAATAAGTGACTGGGTACAAATAAAAAAAGTTCACCTTTAGCCTCATGGTGCCAGGTCCAACAGAGGAAACGCAGGGATAAAAGGGGGTAGAGTCCACTCTGGATTATAGGCAAGTTGAGAAGGAGCGGCGTGTGCCAATCACAGATTGTTCTACCCAGTCTGCTGATGACACAAATGCCCTCTATGGTGTTCCCGGGCCTCATGACACACTTCCTCAACTCTAACGCATCTCAATGTGTATGTAAGAGACCATGGCATATCTGCTGTTTAAAACACATTGCACAGTCTCCTCAGAGACTCTCAAAAATTGCCAGCGCTGACTGTATTTCAAGTCATCACGGCGGGGTATTGGGAAAAGTTTTCAATTAGCAATAATCACGCCTCGGGTGGACCTCATTGGCTACGATACTGCCACTGCGCAAAGCTAATCTAAACAGTGTCTGCCAACATCTACCCTTTCTTGGAGGAGGATTTGACATTGAGGTGAGACACATAAGTGTCATCCAGTGGGCCGCTGAGCATTCTGGGACTTGGCATGCTAATGAGACCGAGAAACAATGCCTAAGTGGCCATTGTTTATCCACTGAATAGTGTCAGTATTTGAAAGGACTAAGGAGAATCTAAAGGGACAGGGCCCTAGATGTCAAGATGGGTTTCTCCCACAGCAGTCCTGAATGGCCACTGGGAGCGTATGTGTTTGAACAGCTATACTGCTGAAAAAAGGCCAAGGTGGAAGGATTTGGGCCCTTTGTTGAAAGCTCGCTAGATAACATGCCTAAACTGGAGCCCAGGTAAGCTGCATTAGACAAGGGTTGTTGGTCAAGCAATCACCTTCAGCCACCTTTCTTTCTGGCGCAGATTCCAAGGGGGAAGCTTATGTCCCCTAGGACATTTCAACTCTCTGGGCCAGTGAGCATTAGGGCAGATGTGCATAAAGACTGTCTGATCAGCAGCTCAAAGACCTCACAGGTAGGTGACAGCCACCACCCGAACAGGGACTTGAACCCTGGACCCTCAGATTAAAAGTCTGATGCTCTACCGACTGAGCTATCCTGGCTCTGAAATCTGCCACTCCACAGCGGTCCAAGCTGCTTGAATATTGACATCTCTATTGGAAAAAGACCACTCGGCAAAGGGGGCCGAGTGCCTGGAAGCACAAGTGTTTGGCTTGCCCAGGCTGGCCAATCGTCCACTCCCATTATATTTTCTAAAACAGGTTGAAGATAAAAGTGAAATCTAACCTGTAACCATGCAGATAGGTTCCAGTTCAGTAGAGGTGGAGAACGCCCTAAAGTTTCTGGCTTCGTTTTACCTACAGATCAATGCTCTTCCACCGGAAACAAGGGCCTTGCAAAAAGACACTGCCCGAACGGCTTCCTTAACCTTGGACCAACGCGCTTCCAGTATTCTTAATAAGTGACTGGGTACAAATAAAAAAATTCACCTTTAGCCTCATGGTGCCAGGTCCAACAGAGGAAACGCAGGGATAAAAGGGGGTAGAGTCCACTCTGGATTATAGGCAAGTTGAGAAGGAGTGGCGTGTGCCAATCACAGATTGTTCTACCCAGTCTGCTGATGACACAAATGCCCTCTATGGTGTTCCCGGGCCTCATGACACACTTCCTCAACTCTAACGCATCTCAATGTGTATGTAAGAGACCATGGCATATCTGCTGTTTAAAACACATTGCACAGTCTCCTCAGAGACTCTCAAAAATTGCCAGCGCTGACTGTATTTCAAATCATCACGGCGGGGTATTGGGAAAAGTTTTCAATTAGCAATAATCACGCCTCGGGTGGACCTCATTGGCTACGATACTGCCACTGCGCAAAGCTAATCAAAACAGTGTCTGCCAACATCTACCCTTTCTTGGAGGAGGATTTGACATTGAGGTGAGACACATAAGTGTCATCCAGTGGGCCGCTGAGCATTCTGGGACTTGGCATGCTAATGAGACCGAGAAACAATGCCTAAGTGGCCATTGTTTATCCACTGAATAGTGTCAGTATTTGAAAGGACTAAGGAGAATCTAAAGGGACAGGGCCCTAGATGTCAAGATGGGTTTCTCCCACAGCAGTCCTGAATGGCCACTGGGAGCGTATGTGTTTGAACAGCTATACTGCTGAAAAAAGGCCAAGGTGGAAGGATTTGAGCCCTTTGTTGAACGCTCGCTAGATAACATGCCTAAACTGGAGCCCAGGTAAGCTGCATTAGACAAGGGTTGTTGGTCAAGCAATCACCTTCAGCCACCTTTCTTTCTGGCGCAGATTCCAAGGGGGAAGCTTATGTCCCCTAGGACATTTCAACTCTCTGGGCCAGTGAGCATTAGGGCAGATGTGCATAAAGACTGTCTGATCAGCAGCTCAAAGACCTCACAGGTAGGTGACAGCCAACGCCCAAACAGGGACTTGAACCCTGGACCCTCAGATTAAAAGTCTGATGCTCTACCGACTGAGCTATCCGGGCTCTGAAATCTGCCACTCCACAGCGGTCCAAGCTGCTTGAATATTGACATCTCTATTGGAAAAAGACCACTCGGCAAAGGGGGCCGAGTGCCTGGAAGCACAAGTGTTTGGCTTGCCCAGGCTGGCCAATCGTCCACTCCCATTATATTTTCTAGGACAGGTTGAAGATAAAAGTGAAATCTAACCTGCAACCATGCAGATAGGTTCCAGTTCAGTAGAGGTGGAGAACGCCCTAAAGTTTCTGGCTTCGTTTTACCTACAGATCAATGCTCTTCCACCGGAAACAAGGGCCTTGCAAAAAGACACTGCCCGAACGGCTTCCTTAACCTTGGACCAACGCGCTTCCAGTATTCTTAATAAGTGACTGGGTACAAATAAAAAAAGTTCACCTTTAGCCTCATGGTGCCAGGTCCAACAGAGGAAACGCAGGGATAACAGGGGGTAGAGTCCACTCTGGATTATAGGCAAGTTGAGAAGGAGCAGCGTGTGCCAATCACAGATTGTTCTACCCAGTCTGCTGATGACACAAATGCCCTCTATGGTGTTCCCGGGCCTCATGACACACTTCCTCAACTCTAACGCATCTCAATGTGTATGTAAGAGACCATGGCATATCTGCTGTTTAAAACACATTGCACAGTCTCCTCAGAGACTCTGAAAAATTGCCAGCGCTGACTGTATTTCAAGTCATCACGGCGGGGTATTGGGAAAAGTTTTCAATTAGCAATAATCACGCCTCGGGTGGACCTCATTGGCTACGATACTGCCACTGCGCAAAGCTAATCAAAACAGTGTCTGCCAACATCTACCCTTTCTTGGAGGAGGATTTGACATTGAGGTGAGACACATAAGTGTCATCCAGTGGGCCGCTGAGCATTCTGGGACTTGGCATGCTAATGAGACCGAGAAACAATGCCTAAGTGGCCATTGTTTATCCACTGAATAGTGTCAGTATTTGAAAGGACTAAGGAGAATCTAAAGGGACAGGGCCCTAGATGTCAAGATGGGTTTCTCCCACAGCAGTCCTGAATGGCCTCTGGGAGCGTATGTGTTTGAACAGCTATACTGCTGAAAAAAGGCCAAGGTGGAAGGATTTGGGCCCTTTGTTGAAAGCTCGCTAGATAACATGCCTAAACTGGAGCCCAGGTAAGCTGCATTAGACAAGGGTTGTTGGTCAAGCAATCACCTTCAGCCACCTTTCTTTCTGGCGCAGATTCCAAGGGGGAAGCTTATGTCCCCTAGGACATTTCAACTCTCTGGGCCAGTGAGCATTAGGGCAGATGTGCATAAAGACTGTCTGATCAGCAGCTCAAAGACCTCACAGGTAGGTGACAGCCACCGCCCGAACAGGGACTTGAACCCTGGACCCTCAGATTAAAAGTCTGATGCTCTACCGACTGAGCTATCCGGGCTCTGAAATCTGCCACTCCACAGCGGTCCAAGCTGCTTGAATATTGACATCTCTATTGGAAAAAGACCACTCGGCAAAGGGGGCCGAGTGCCTGGAAGCACAAGTGTTTGGCTTGCCCAGGCTGGCCAATCGTCCACTCCCATTATATTTTCTAGGACAGGTTGAAGATAAAAGTGAAATCTAACCTGTAACCATGCAGATAGGTTCCAGTTCAGTAGAGGTGGAGAACGCCCTAAAGTTTCTGGCTTCGTTTTACCTACAGATCAATGCTCTTCCACCGGAAACAAGGGCCTTGCAAAAAGACACTGCCCGAACGGCTTCCTTAACCTTGGACCAACGCGCTTCCAGTATTCTTAATAAGTGACTGGGTACAAATAAAAAAATTCACCTTTAGCCTCATGGTGCCAGGTCCAACAGAGGAAACGCAGGGATAAAAGGGGGTAGAGTCCACTCTGGATTATAGGCAAGTTGAGAAGGAGCGGCGTGTGCCAATCACAGATTGTTCTACCCAGTCTGCTGATGACACAAATGCCCTCTATGGTGTTCCCGGGCCTCATGACACACTTCCTCAACTCTAACGCATCTCAATGTGTATGTAAGAGACCATGGCATATCTGCTGTTTAAAACACATTGCACAGTCTCCTCAGAGACTCTCAAAAATTGCCAGCGCTGACTGTATTTCAAGTCATCACGGCGGGGTATTGGGAAAAGTTTTCAATTAGCAATAATCACGCCTCGGGTGGACCTCATTGGCTACGATACTGCCACTGCGCAAAGCTAATCTAAACAGTGTCTGCCAACATCTACCCTTTCTTGGAGGAGGATTTGACATTGAGGTGAGACACATAAGTGTCATCCAGTGGGCCGCTGAGCATTCTGGGACTTGGCATGCTAATGAGACCGAGAAACAATGCCTAAGTGGCCATTGTTTATCCACTGAATAGTGTCAGTATTTGAAAGGACTAAGGAGAATCTAAAGGGACAGGGCCCTAGATGTCAAGATGGGTTTCTCCCACAGCAGTCCTGAATGGCCACTGGGAGCGTATGTGTTTGAACAGCTATACTGCTGAAAAAAGGCCAAGGTGGAAGGATTTGGGCCCTTTGTTGAAAGCTCGCTAGATAACATGCCTAAACTGGAGCCCAGGTAAGCTGCATTAGAAAAGGGTTGTTGGTCAAGCAATCACCTTCAGCCACCTTTCTTTCTGGCGCAGATTCCAAGGGGGAAGCTTATGTCCCCTAGGACATTTCAACTCTCTGGGCCAGTGAGCATTAGGGCAGATGTGCATAAAGACTGTCTGATCAGCAGCTCAAAGACCTCACAGGTAGGTGACAGCCACCGCCCAAACAGGGACTTGAACCCTGGACCCTCAGATTAAAAGTCTGATGCTCTACCGACTGAGCTATCCGGGCTCTGAAATCTGCCACTCCACAGCGGTCCAAGCTGCTTGAATATTGACATCTCTATTGGAAAAAGACCACTCGGCAAAGGGGGCCGAGTGCCTGGAAGCACAAGTGTTTGGCTTGCCCAGGCTGGCCAATCGTCCACTCCCATTATATTTTCTAGGACAGGTTGAAGATAAAAGTGAAATCTAACCTGTAACCATGCAGATAGGTTCCAGTTCAGTAGAGGTGGAGAACGCCCTAAAGTTTCTGGCTTCGTTTTACCTACAGATCAATGCTCTTCCACCGGAAACAAGGGCCTTGCAAAAAGACACTGCCCGAACGGCTTCCTTAACCTTGGACCAACGCGCTTCCAGTATTCTTAATAAGTGACTGGGTACAAATAAAAAAAGTTCACCTTTAGCCTCATGGTGCCAGGTCCAACAGAGGAAACGCAGGGATAAAAGGGGGTAGAGTCCACTCTGGATTATAGGCAAGTTGAGAAGGAGCGGCGTGTGCCAATCACAGATTGTTCTACCCAGTCTGCTGATGACACAAATGCCCTCTATGGTGTTCCCGGGCCTCATGACACACTTCCTCAACTCTAACGCATCTCAATGTATGTAAGAGACCATGGCATATCTGCTGTTTAAAACACATTGCACAGTCTCCTCAGAGACTCTCAAAAATTGCCAGCGCTGACTGTATTTCAAGTCATCACGGCGGGGTATTGGGAAAAGTTTTCAATTAGCAATAATCACGCCTCGGGTGGACCTCTTTGGCTACGATACTGCCACTGCGCAAAGCTAATCAAAACAGTGTCTGCCAACATCTACCCTTTCTTGGAGGAGGATTTGACATTGAGGTGAGACACAGAAGTGTCATCCAGTGGGCCGCTGAGCATTCTGGGACTTGGCATGCTAATGAGACCGAGAAACAATGCCTAAGTGGCCATTGTTTATCCACTGAATAGTGTCAGTATTTGAAAGGACTAAGGAGAATCTAAAGGGACAGGGCCCTAGATGTCAAGATGGGTTTCTCCCACAGCAGTCCTGAATGGCCACTGGGAGCGTATGTGTTTGAACAGCTATACTGCTGAAAAAAGGCCAAGGTGGAAGGATTTGGGCCCTTTGTTGAAAGCTCGCTAGATAACATGCCTAAACTGGAGCCCAGGTAAGCTGCATTAGACAAGGGTTGTTGGTCAAGCAATCACCTTCAGCCACCTTTCTTTCTGGCGCAGATTCCAAGGGGGAAGCTTATGTCCCCTAGGACATTTCAACTCTCTGGGCCAGTGAGCATTAGGGCAGATGTGCATAAAGACTGTCTGATCAGCAGCTCAAAGACCTCACAGGTAGGTGACAGCCACCGCCCGAACAGGGACTTGAACCCTGGACCCTCAGATTAAAAGTCTGATGCTCTACCGACTGAGCTATCCAGGCTCTGAAATCTGCCACTCCACAGCGGTCCAAGCTGCTTGAATATTGACATCTCTATTGGAAAAAGACCACTCGGCAAAGGGGGCCGAGTGCCTGGAAGCACAAGTGTTTGGCTTGCCCAGGCTGGCCAATCGTCCACTCCCATTATATTTTCTAGGACAGGTTGAAGATAAAAGTGAAATCTAACCTGTAACCATGCAAATAGGTTCCAGTTCAGTAGAGGTGGAGAACGCCCTAAAGTTTCTGGCTTCGTTTTACCTACAGATCAATGCTCTTCCACCGGAAACAAGGGCCTTGCAAAAAGACACTGCCCGAACGGCTTCCTTAACCTTGGACCAACGCGCTTCCAGTATTCTTAATAAGTGACTGGGTACAAATAAAAAAATTCACCTTTAGCCTCATGGTGCCAGGTCCAACAGAGGAAACGCAGGGATAAAAGGGGGTAGAGTCCACTCTGGATTATAGGCAAGTTGAGAAGGAGCGGCGTGTGCCAATCACAGATTGTTCTACCCAGTCTGCTGATGACACAAATGCCCTCTATGGTGTTCCCGGGCCTCATGACACACTTCCTCAACTCTAACGCATCTCAATGTGTATGTAAGAGACCATGGCATATCTGCTGTTTAAAACACATTGCACAGTCTCCTCAGAGACTCTCAAAAATTGCCAGCGCTGACTGTATTTCAAGTCATCACGGCGGGGTATTGGGAAAAGTTTTCAATTAGCAATAATCACGCCTCGGGTGGACCTCATTGGCTACGATACTGCCACTGCGCAAAGCTAATCTAAACAGTGTCTGCCAACATCTACCCTTTCTTGGAGGAGGATTTGACATTGAGGTGAGACACATAAGTGTCATCCAGTGGGCCGCTGAGCATTCTGGGACTTGGCATGCTAATGAGACCGAGAAACAATGCCTAAGTGGCCATTGTTTATCCACTGAATAGTGTCAGTATTTGAAAGGACTAAGGAGAATCTAAAGGGACAGGGCCCTAGATGTCAAGATGGGTTTCTCCCACAGCAGTCCTGAATGGCCACTGGGAGCGTATGTGTTTGAACAGCTATACTGCTGAAAAAAGGCCAAGGTGGAAGGATTTGGGCCCTTTGTTGAAAGCTCGCTAGATAACATGCCTAAACTGGAGCCCAGGTAAGCTGCATTAGAAAAGGGTTGTTGGTCAAGCAATCACCTTCAGCCACCTTTCTTTCTGGCGCAGATTCCAAGGGGGAAGCTTATGTCCCCTAGGACATTTCAACTCTCTGGGCCAGTGAGCATTAGGGCAGATGTGCATAAAGACTGTCTGATCAGCAGCTCAAAGACCTCACAGGTAGGTGACAGCCACCGCCCGAACAGGGACTTGAACCCTGGACCCTCAGATTAAAAGTCTGATGCTCTACCGACTGAGCTATCCGGGCTCTGAAATCTGCCACTCCACAGCGGTCCAAGCTGCTTGAATATTGACATCTCTATTGGAAAAAGACCACTCGGCAAAGGGGGCCGAGTGCCTGGAAGCACAAGTGTTTGGCTTGCCCAGGCTGGCCAATCGTCCACTCCCATTATATTTTCTAGGACAGGTTGAAGATAAAAGTGAAATCTAACCTGTAACCATGCAGATAGGTTCCAGTTCAGTAGAGGTGGAGAACGCCCTAAAGTTTCTGGCTTCGTTTTACCTACAGATCAATGCTCTTCCACCGGAAACAAGGGCCTTGCAAAAAGACACTGCCCGAACGGCTTCCTTAACCTTGGACCAACGCGCTTCCAGTATTCTTAATAAGTGACTGGGTACAAATAAAAAAAGTTCACCTTTAGCCTCATGGTGCCAGGTCCAACAGAGGAAACGCAGGGATAACAGGGGGTAGAGTCCACTCTGGATTATAGGCAAGTTGAGAAGGAGCGGCGTGTGCCAATCACAGATTGTTCTACCCAGTCTGCTGATGACACAAATGCCCTCTATGGTGTTCCCGGGCCTCATGACACACTTCCTCAACTCTAACGCATCTCAATGTGTATGTAAGAGACCATGGCATATCTGCTGTTTAAAACACATTGCACAGTCTCCTCAGAGACTCTGAAAAATTGCCAGCGCTGACTGTATTTCAAGTCATCACGGCGGGGTATTGGGAAAAGTTTTCAATTAGCAATAATCACGCCTCGGGTGGACCTCATTGGCTACGATACTGCCACTGCGCAAAGCTAATCAAAACAGTGTCTGCCAACATCTACCCTTTCTTGGAGGAGGATTTGACATTGAGGTGAGACACATAAGTGTCATCCAGTGGGCCGCTGAGCATTCTGGGACTTGGCATGCTAATGAGAC
Source organism: Pelophylax lessonae (assembly GCF_965119305.1). NCBI lineage: Eukaryota > Metazoa > Chordata > Amphibia > Anura > Ranidae > Pelophylax > Pelophylax lessonae. The sequence goes on from NC_138771.1 coordinate 597,100,941, forward strand.
CGAGAAACAATGCCTAAGTGGCCATTGTTTATCCACTGAATAGTGTCAGTATTTGAAAGGACTAAGGAGAATCTAAAGGGACAGGGCCCTAGATGTCAAGATGGGTTTCTCCCACAGCAGTCCTGAATGGCCTCTGGGAGCGTATGTGTTTGAACAGCTATACTGCTGAAAAAAGGCCAAGGTGGAAGGATTTGGGCCCTTTGTTGAAAGCTCGCTAGATAACATGCCTAAACTGGAGCCCAGGTAAGCTGCATTAGACAAGGGTTGTTGGTCAAGCAATCACCTTCAGCCACCTTTCTTTCTGGCGCAGATTCCAAGGGGGAAGCTTATGTCCCCTAGGACATTTCAACTCTCTGGGCCAGTGAGCATTAGGGCAGATGTGCATAAAGACTGTCTGATCAGCAGCTCAAAGACCTCACAGGTAGGTGACAGCCACCGCCCGAACAGGGACTTGAACCCTGGACCCTCAGATTAAAAGTCTGATGCTCTACCGACTGAGCTATCCGGGCTCTGAAATCTGCCACTCCACAGCGGTCCAAGCTGCTTGAATATTGACATCTCTATTGGAAAAAGACCACTCGGCAAAGGGGGCCGAGTGCCTGGAAGCACAAGTGTTTGGCTTGCCCAGGCTGGCCAATCGTCCACTCCCATTATATTTTCTAGGACAGGTTGAAGATAAAAGTGAAATCTAACCTGTAACCATGCAGATAGGTTCCAGTTCAGTAGAGGTGGAGAACGCCCTAAAGTTTCTGGCTTCGTTTTACCTACAGATCAATGCTCTTCCACCGGAAACAAGGGCCTTGCAAAAAGACACTGCCCGAACGGCTTCCTTAACCTTGGACCAACGCGCTTCCAGTATTCTTAATAAGTGACTAGGTACAAATAAAAAAATTCACCTTTAGCCTCATGGTGCCAGGTCCAACAGAGGAAACGCAGGGATAAAAGGGGTAGAGTCCACTCTGGATTATAGGCAAGTTGAGAAGGAGCGGCGTGTGCCAATCACAGATTGTTCTACCCAGTCTGCTGATGACACAAATGCCCTCTATGGTGTTCCCGGGCCTCATGACACACTTCCTCAACTCTAACGCATCTCAATGTGTATGTAAGAGACCATGGCATATCTGCTGTTTAAAACACATTGCACAGTCTCCTCAGAGACTCTCAAAAATTGCCAGCGCTGACTGTATTTCAAGTCATCACGGCGGGGTATTGGGAAAAGTTTTCAATTAGCAATAATCACGCCTCGGGTGGACCTCATTGGCTACGATACTGCCACTGCGCAAAGCTAATCTAAACAGTGTCTGCCAACATCTACCCTTTCTTGGAGGAGGATTTGACATTGAGGTGAGACACATAAGTGTCATCCAGTGGGCCGCTGAGCATTCTGGGACTTGGCATGCTAATGAGACCGAGAAACAATGCCTAAGTGGCCATTGTTTATCCACTGAATAGTGTCAGTATTTGAAAGGACTAAGGAGAATCTAAAGGGACAGGGCCCTAGATGTCAAGATGGGTTTCTCCCACAGCAGTCCTGAATGGCCACTGGGAGCGTATGTGTTTGAACAGCTATACTGCTGAAAAAAGGCCAAGGTGGAAGGATTTGTTGAAAGCTCGCTAGATAACATGCCTAAACTGGAGCCCAGGTAAGCTGCATTAGAAAAGGGTTGTTGGTCAAGCAATCACCTTCAGCCACCTTTCTTTCTGGCGCAGATTCCAAGGGGGAAGCTTATGTCCCCTAGGACATTTCAACTCTCTGGGCCAGTGAGCATTAGGGCAGATGTGCATAAAGACTGTCTGATCAGCAGCTCAAAGACCTCACAGGTAGGTGACAGCCACCGCCCAAACAGGGACTTGAACCCTGGACCCTCAGATTAAAAGTCTGATGCTCTACCGACTGAGCTATCCGGGCTCTGAAATCTGCCACTCCACAGCGGTCCAAGCTGCTTGAATATTGACATCTCTATTGGAAAAAGACCACTCGGCAAAGGGGGCCGAGTGCCTGGAAGCACAAGTGTTTGGCTTGCCCAGGCTGGCCAATCGTCCACTCCCATTATATTTTCTAGGACAGGTTGAAGATAAAAGTGAAATCTAACCTGTAACCATGCAGATAGGTTCCAGTTCAGTAGAGGTGGAGAACGCCCTAAAGTTTCTGGCTTCGTTTTACCTACAGATCAATGCTCTTCCACCGGAAACAAGGGCCTTGCAAAAAGACACTGCCCGAACGGCTTCCTTAACCTTGGACCAACGCGCTTCCAGTATTCTTAATAAGTGACTGGGTACAAATAAAAAAAGTTCACCTTTAGCCTCATGGTGCCAGGTCCAACAGAGGAAACGCAGGGATAAAAGGGGGTAGAGTCCACTCTGGATTATAGGCAAGTTGAGAAGGAGCGGCGTGTGCCAATCACAGATTGTTCTACCCAGTCTGCTGATGACACAAATGCCCTCTATGGTGTTCCCGGGCCTCATGACACACTTCCTCAACTCTAACGCATCTCAATGTGTATGTAAGAGACCATGGCATATCTGCTGTTTAAAACACATTGCACAGTCTCCTCAGAGACTCTCAAAAATTGCCAGCGCTGACTGTATTTCAAGTCATCACGGCGGGGTATTGGGAAAAGTTTTCAATTAGCAATAATCACGCCTCGGGTGGACCTCTTTGGCTACGATACTGCCACTGCGCAAAGCTAATCAAAACAGTGTCTGCCAACATCTACCCTTTCTTGGAGGAGGATTTGACATTGAGGTGAGACACAGAAGTGTCATCCAGTGGGCCGCTGAGCATTCTGGGACTTGGCATGCTAATGAGACCGAGAAACAATGCCTAAGTGGCCATTGTTTATCCACTGAATAGTGTCAGTATTTGAAAGGACTAAGGAGAATCTAAAGGGACAGGGCCCTAGATGTCAAGATGGGTTTCTCCCACAGCAGTCCTGAATGGCCACTGGGAGCGTATGTGTTTGAACAGCTATACTGCTGAAAAAAGGCCAAGGTGGAAGGATTTGGGCCCTTTGTTGAAAGCTCGCTAGATAACATGCCTAAACTGGAGCCCAGGTAAGCTGCATTAGACAAGGGTTGTTGGTCAAGCAATCACCTTCAGCCACCTTTCTTTCTGGCGCAGATTCCAAGGGGGAAGCTTATGTCCCCTAGGACATTTCAACTCTCTGGGCCAGTGAGCATTAGGGCAGATGTGCATAAAAACTGTCTGATCAGCAGCTCAAAGACCTCACAGGTAGGTGACAGCCACCGCCCGAACAGGGACTTGAACCCTGGACCCTCAGATTAAAAGTCTGATGCTCTACCGATTGAGCTATCCAGGCTCTGAAATCTGCCACTCCACAGCGGTCCAAGCTGCTTGAATATTGACATCTCTATTGGAAAAAGACCACTCGGCAAAGGGGGCCGAGTGCCTGGAAGCACAAGTGTTTGGCTTGCCCAGGCTGGCCAATCGTCCACTCCCATTATATTTTCTAGGACAGGTTGAAGATAAAAGTGAAATCTAACCTGTAACCATGCAAATAGGTTCCAGTTCAGTAGAGGTGGAGAACGCCCTAAAGTTTCTGGCTTCGTTTTACCTACAGATCAATGCTCTTCCACCGGAAACAAGGGCCTTGCAAAAAGACACTGCCCGAACGGCTTCCTTAACCTTGGACCAACGCGCTTCCAGTATTCTTAATAAGTGACTGGGTACAAATAAAAAAATTCACCTTTAGCCTCATGGTGCCAGGTCCAACAGAGGAAACGCAGGGATAAAAGGGGGTAGAGTCCACTCTGGATTATAGGCAAGTTGAGAAGGAGCGGCGTGTGCCAATCACAGATTGTTCTACCCAGTCTGCTGATGACACAAATGCCCTCTATGGTGTTCCCGGGCCTCATGACACACTTCCTCAACTCTAACGCATCTCAATGTGTATGTAAGAGACCATGGCATATCTGCTGTTTAAAACACATTGCACAGTCTCCTCAGAGACTCTCAAAAATTGCCAGCGCTGACTGTATTTCAAGTCATCACGGCGGGGTATTGGGAAAAGTTTTCAATTAGCAATAATCACGCCTCGGGTGGACCTCATTGGCTACGATACTGCCACTGCGCAAAGCTAATCTAAACAGTGTCTGCCAACATCTACCCTTTCTTGGAGGAGGATTTGACATTGAGGTGAGACACATAAGTGTCATCCAGTGGGCCGCTGAGCATTCTGGGACTTGGCATGCTAATGAGACCGAGAAACAATGCCTAAGTGGCCATTGTTTATCCACTGAATAGTGTCAGTATTTGAAAGGACTAAGGAGAATCTAAAGGGACAGGGCCCTAGATGTCAAGATGGGTTTCTCCCACAGCAGTCCTGAATGGCCACTGGGAGCGTATGTGTTTGAACAGCTATACTGCTGAAAAAAGGCCAAGGTGGAAGGATTTGGGCCCTTTGTTGAAAGCTCGCTAGATAACATGCCTAAACTGGAGCCCAGGTAAGCTGCATTAGAAAAGGGTTGTTGGTCAAGCAATCACCTTCAGCCACCTTTCTTTCTGGCGCAGATTCCAAGGGGGAAGCTTATGTCCCCTAGGACATTTCAACTCTCTGGGCCAGTGAGCATTAGGGCAGATGTGCATAAAGACTGTCTGATCAGCAGCTCAAAGACCTCACAGGTAGGTGACAGCCACCGCCCGAACAGGGACTTGAACCCTGGACCCTCAGATTAAAAGTCTGATGCTCTACCGACTGAGCTATCCGGGCTCTGAAATCTGCCACTCCACAGCGGTCCAAGCTGCTTGAATATTGACATCTCTATTGGAAAAAGACCACTCGGCAAAGGGGGCCGAGTGCCTGGAAGCACAAGTGTTTGGCTTGCCCAGGCTGGCCAATCGTCCACTCCCATTATATTTTCTAGGACAGGTTGAAGATAAAAGTGAAATCTAACCTGTAACCATGCAGATAGGTTCCAGTTCAGTAGAGGTGGAGAACGCCCTAAAGTTTCTGGCTTCGTTTTACCTACAGATCAATGCTCTTCCACCGGAAACAAGGGCCTTGCAAAAAGACACTGCCCGAACGGCTTCCTTAACCTTGGACCAACGCGCTTCCAGTATTCTTAATAAGTGACTGGGTACAAATAAAAAAAGTTCACCTTTAGCCTCATGGTGCCAGGTCCAACAGAGGAAACGCAGGGATAAAAGGGGGTAGAGTCCACTCTGGATTATAGGCAAGTTGAGAAGGAGCGGCGTGTGCCAATCACAGATTGTTCTACCCAGTCTGCTGATGACACAAATGCCCTCTATGGTGTTCCCGGGCCTCATGACACACTTCCTCAACTCTAACGCATCTCAATGTATGTAAGAGACCATGGCATATCTGCTGTTTAAAACACATTGCACAGTCTCCTCAGAGACTCTCAAAAATTGCCAGCGCTGACTGTATTTCAAGTCATCACGGCGGGGTATTGGGAAAAGTTTTCAATTAGCAATAATCACGCCTCGGGTGGACCTCTTTGGCTACGATACTGCCACTGCGCAAAGCTAATCAAAACAGTGTCTGCCAACATCTACCCTTTCTTGGAGGAGGATTTGACATTGAGGTGAGACACAGAAGTGTCATCCAGTGGGCCGCTGAGCATTCTGGGACTTGGCATGCTAATGAGACCGAGAAACAATGCCTAAGTGGCCATTGTTTATCCACTGAATAGTGTCAGTATTTGAAAGGACTAAGGAGAATCTAAAGGGACAGGGCCCTAGATGTCAAGATGGGTTTCTCCCACAGCAGTCCTGAATGGCCACTGGGAGCGTATGTGTTTGAACAGCTATACTGCTGAAAAAAGGCCAAGGTGGAAGGATTTGGGCCCTTTGTTGAAAGCTCGCTAGATAACATGCCTAAACTGGAGCCCAGGTAAGCTGCATTAGACAAGGGTTGTTGGTCAAGCAATCACCTTCAGCCACCTTTCTTTCTGGCGCAGATTCCAAGGGGGAAGCTTATGTCCCCTAGGACATTTCAACTCTCTGGGCCAGTGAGCATTAGGGCAAATGTGCATAAAGACTGTCTGATCAGCAGCTCAAAGACCTCACAGGTAGGTGACAGCCACCGCCCGAACAGGGACTTGAACCCTGGACCCTCAGATTAAAAGTCTGATGCTCTACCGACTGAGCTATCCGGGCTCTGAAATCTGCCACTCCACAGCGGTCCAAGCTGCTTGAATATTGACATCTCTATTGGAAAAAGACCACTCGGCAAAGGGGGCCGAGTGCCTGGAAGCACAAGTGTTTGGCTTGCCCAGGCTGGCCAATCGTCCACTCCCATTATATTTTCTAGGACAGGTTGAAGATAAAAGTGAAATCTAACCTGTAACCATGCAAATAGGTTCCAGTTCAGTAGAGGTGGAGAACGCCCTAAAGTTTCTGGCTTCGTTTTACCTACAGATCAATGCTCTTCCACCGGAAACAAGGGCCTTGCAAAAAGACACTGCCCGAACGGCTTCCTTAACCTTGGACCAACGCGCTTCCAGTATTCTTAATAAGTGACTGGGTACAAATAAAAAAAGTTCACCTTTAGCCTCATGGTGCCAGGTCCAACAGAGGAAACGCAGGGATAAAAGGGGGTAGAGTCCACTCTGGATTATAGGCAAGTTGAGAAGGAGCGGCGTGTGCCAATCACAGATTGTTCTACCCAGTCTGCTGATGACACAAATGCCCTCTATGGTGTTCCCGGGCCTCATGACACACTTCCTCAACTCTAACGCATCTCAATGTGTATGTAAGAGACCATGGCATATCTGCTGTTTAAAACACATTGCACAGTCTCCTCAGAGACTCTCAAAAATTGCCAGCGCTGACTGTATTTCAAGTCATCACGGCGGGGTATTGGGAAAAGTTTTCAATTAGCAATAATCACGCCTCGGGTGGACCTCATTGGCTACGATACTGCCACTGCGCAAAGCTAATCTAAACAGTGTCTGCCAACATCTACCCTTTCTTGGAGGAGGATTTGACATTGAGGTGAGACACATAAGTGTCATCCAGTGGGCCGCTGAGCATTCTGGGACTTGGCATGCTAATGAGACCGAGAAACAATGCCTAAGTGGCCATTGTTTATCCACTGAATAGTGTCAGTATTTGAAAGGACTAAGGAGAATCTAAAGGGACAGGGCCCTAGATGTCAAGATGGGTTTCTCCCACAGCAGTCCTGAATGGCCACTGGGAGCGTATGTGTTTGAACAGCTATACTGCTGAAAAAAGGCCAAGGTGGAAGGATTTGGGCCCTTTGTTGAAAGCTCGCTAGATAACATGCCTAAACTGGAGCCCAGGTAAGCTGCATTAGAAAAGGGTTGTTGGTCAAGCAATCACCTTCAGCCACCTTTCTTTCTGGCGCAGATTCCAAGGGGGAAGCTTATGTCCCCTAGGACATTTCAACTCTCTGGGCCAGTGAGCATTAGGGCAGATGTGCATAAAGACTGTCTGATCAGCAGCTCAAAGACCTCACAGGTAGGTGACAGCCACCGCCCGAACAGGGACTTGAACCCTGGACCCTCAGATTAAAAGTCTGATGCTCTACCGACTGAGCTATCCGGGCTCTGAAATCTGCCACTCCACAGCGGTCCAAGCTGCTTGAATATTGACATCTCTATTGGAAAAAGACCACTCGGCAAAGGGGGCCGAGTGCCTGGAAGCACAAGTGTTTGGCTTGCCCAGGCTGGCCAATCGTCCACTCCCATTATATTTTCTAGGACAGGTTGAAGATAAAAGTGAAATCTAACCTGTAACCATGCAGATAGGTTCCAGTTCAGTAGAGGTGGAGAACGCCCTAAAGTTTCTGGCTTCGTTTTACCTACAGATCAATGCTCTTCCACCGGAAACAAGGGCCTTGCAAAAAGACACTGCCCGAACGGCTTCCTTAACCTTGGACCAACGCGCTTCCAGTATTCTTAATAAGTGACTGGGTACAAATAAAAAAAGTTCACCTTTAGCCTCATGGTGCCAGGTCCAACAGAGGAAACGCAGGGATAAAAGGGGGTAGAGTCCACTCTGGATTATAGGCAAGTTGAGAAGGAGCGGCGTGTGCCAATCACAGATTGTTCTACCCAGTCTGCTGATGACACAAATGCCCTCTATGGTGTTCCCGGGCCTCATGACACACTTCCTCAACTCTAACGCATCTCAATGTATGTAAGAGACCATGGCATATCTGCTGTTTAAAACACATTGCACAGTCTCCTCAGAGACTCTCAAAAATTGCCAGCGCTGACTGTATTTCAAGTCATCACGGCGGGGTATTGGGAAAAGTTTTCAATTAGCAATAATCACGCCTCGGGTGGACCTCTTTGGCTACGATACTGCCACTGCGCAAAGCTAATCAAAACAGTGTCTGCCAACATCTACCCTTTCTTGGAGGAGGATTTGACATTGAGGTGAGACACAGAAGTGTCATCCAGTGGGCCGCTGAGCATTCTGGGACTTGGCATGCTAATGAGACCGAGAAACAATGCCTAAGTGGCCATTGTTTATCCACTGAATAGTGTCAGTATTTGAAAGGACTAAGGAGAATCTAAAGGGACAGGGCCCTAGATGTCAAGATGGGTTTCTCCCACAGCAGTCCTGAATGGCCACTGGGAGCGTATGTGTTTGAACAGCTATACTGCTGAAAAAAGGCCAAGGTGGAAGGATTTGGGCCCTTTGTTGAAAGCTCGCTAGATAACATGCCTAAACTGGAGCCCAGGTAAGCTGCATTAGACAAGGGTTGTTGGTCAAGCAATCACCTTCAGCCACCTTTCTTTCTGGCGCAGATTCCAAGGGGGAAGCTTATGTCCCCTAGGACATTTCAACTCTCTGGGCCAGTGAGCATTAGGGCAGATGTGCATAAAGACTGTCTGATCAGCAGCTCAAAGACCTCACAGGTAGGTGACAGCCACCGCCCGAACAGGGACTTGAACCCTGGACCCTCAGATTAAAAGTCTGATGCTCTACCGACTGAGCTATCCGGGCTCTGAAATCTGCCACTCCACAGCGGTCCAAGCTGCTTGAATATTGACATCTCTATTGGAAAAAGACCACTCGGCAAAGGGGGCCGAGTGCCTGGAAGCACAAGTGTTTGGCTTGCCCAGGCTGGCCAATCGTCCACTCCCATTATATTTTCTAGGACAGGTTGAAGATAAAAGTGAAATCTAACCTGTAACCATGCAGATAGGTTCCAGTTCAGTAGAGGTGGAGAACGCCCTAAAGTTTCTGGCTTCGTTTTACCTACAGATCAATGCTCTTCCACCGGAAACAAGGGCCTTGCAAAAAGACACTGCCCGAACGGCTTCCTTAACCTTGGACCAACGCGCTTCCAGTATTCTTAATAAGTGACTGGGTACAAATAAAAAAAGTTCACCTTTAGCCTCATGGTGCCAGGTCCAACAGAGGAAACGCAGGGATAAAAGGGGGTAGAGTCCACTCTGGATTATAGGCAAGTTGAGAAGGAGCGGCGTGTGCCAATCACAGATTGTTCTACCCAGTCTGCTGATGACACAAATGCCCTCTATGGTGTTCCCGGGCCTCATGACACACTTCCTCAACTCTAACGCATCTCAATGTATGTAAGAGACCATGGCATATCTGCTGTTTAAAACACATTGCACAGTCTCCTCAGAGACTCTCAAAAATTGCCAGCGCTGACTGTATTTCAAGTCATCATGGCGGGGTATTGGGAAAAGTTTTCAATTAGCAATAATCACGCCTCGGGTGGACCTCATTGGCTACGATACTGCCACTGCGCAAAGCTAATCAAAACAGTGTCTGCCAACATCTACCCTTTCTTGGAGGAGGATTTGACATTGAGGTGAGACACATAAGTGTCATCCAGTGGGCTGCTGAGCATTCTGGGACTTGGCATGCTAATGAGACCGAGAAACAATGCCTAAGTGGCCATTGTTTATCCACTGAATAGTGTCAGTATTTGAAAGGACTAAGGAGAATCTAAAGGGACAGGGCCCTAGATGTCAAGATGGGTTTCTCCCACAGCAGTCCTGAATGGCCACTGGGAGCGTATGTGTTTGAACAGCTATACTGCTGAAAAAAGGCCAAGGTGGAAGGATTTGGGCCCTTTGTTGAAAGCTCGCTAGATAACATGCCTAAACTGGAGCCCAGGTAAGCTGCATTAGACAAGGGTTGTTGGTCAAGCAATCACCTTCAGCCACCTTTCTTTCTGGCGCAGATTCCAAGGGGGAAGCTTATGTCCCCTAGGACATTTCAACTCTCTGGGCCAGTGAGCATTAGGGCAGATGTGCATAAAGACTGTCTGATCAGCAGCTCAAAGACCTCACAGGTAGGTGACAGCCACCGCCCGAACAGGGACTTGAACCCTGGACCCTCAGATTAAAAGTCTGATGCTCTACCGACTGAGCTATCCAGGCTCTGAAATCTGCCACTCCACAGCGGTCCAAGCTGCTTGAATATTGACATCTCTATTGGAAAAAGACCACTCGGCAAAGGGGGCCGAGTGCCTGGAAGCACAAGTGTTTGGCTTGCCCAGGCTGGCCAATCGTCCACTCCCATTATATTTTCTAGGACAGGTTGAAGATAAAAGTGAAATCTAACCTGTAACCATGCAAATAGGTTCCAGTTCAGTAGAGGTGGAGAACGCCCTAAAGTTTCTGGCTTCGTTTTACCTACAGATCAATGCTCTTCCACCGGAAACAAGGGCCTTGCAAAAAGACACTGCCCGAACGGCTTCCTTAACCTTGGACCAACGCGCTTCCAGTATTCTTAATAAGTGACTGGGTACAAATAAAAAAAGTTCACCTTTAGCCTCATGGTGCCAGGTCCAACAGAGGAAACGCAGGGATAAAAGGGGGTAGAGTCCACTCTGGATTATAGGCAAGTTGAGAAGGAGCGGCGTGTGCCAATCACAGATTGTTCTACCCAGTCTGCTGATGACACAAATGCCCTCTATGGTGTTCCCGGGCCTCATGACACACTTCCTCAACTCTAACGCATCTCAATGTGTATGTAAGAGACCATGGCATATCTGCTGTTTAAAACACATTGCACAGTCTCCTCAGAGACTCTCAAAAATTGCCAGCGCTGACTGTATTTCAAGTCATCACGGCGGGGTATTGGGAAAAGTTTTCAATTAGCAATAATCACGCCTCGGGTGGACCTCATTGGCTACGATACTGCCACTGCGCAAAGCTAATCAAAACAGTGTCTGCCAACATCTACCCTTTCTTGGAGGAGGATTTGACATTGAGGTGAGACACATAAGTGTCATCCAGTGGGCCGCTGAGCATTCTGGGACTTGGCATGCTAATGAGACCGAGAAACAATGCCTAAGTGGCCATTGTTTATCCACTGAATAGTGTCAGTATTTGAAAGGACTAAGGAGAATCTAAAGGGACAGGGCCCTAGATGTCAAGATGGGTTTCTCCCACAGCAGTCCTGAATGGCCACTGGGAGCGTATGTGTTTGAACAGCTATACTGCTGAAAAAAGGCCAAGGTGGAAGGATTTGGGCCCTTTGTTGAAAGCTCGCTAGATAACATGCCTAAACTGGAGCCCAGGTAAGCTGCATTAGACAAGGGTTGTTGGTCAAGCAATCACCTTCAGCCACCTTTCTTTCTGGCGCAGATTCCAAGGGGGAAGCTTATGTCCCCTAGGACATTTCAACTCTCTGGGCCAGTGAGCATTAGGGCAAATGTGCATAAAGACTGTCTGATCAGCAGCTCAAAGACCTCACAGGTAGGTGACAGCCACCGCCCGAACAGGGACTTGAACCCTGGACCCTCAGATTAAAAGTCTGATGCTCTACCGACTGAGCTATCCGGGCTCTGAAATCTGCCACTCCACAGCGGTCCAAGCTGCTTGAATATTGACATCTCTATTGGAAAAAGACCACTCGGCAAAGGGGGCCGAGTGCCTGGAAGCACAAGTGTTTGGCTTGCCCAGGCTGGCCAATCGTCCACTCCCATTATATTTTCTAGGACAGGTTGAAGATAAAAGTGAAATCTAACCTGTAACCATGCAAATAGGTTCCAGTTCAGTAGAGGTGGAGAACGCCCTAAAGTTTCTGGCTTCGTTTTACCTACAGATCAATGCTCTTCCACCGGAAACAAGGGCCTTGCAAAAAGACACTGCCCGAACGGCTTCCTTAACCTTGGACCAACGCGCTTCCAGTATTCTTAATAAGTGACTGGGTACAAATAAAAAAAGTTCACCTTTAGCCTCATGGTGCCAGGTCCAACAGAGGAAACGCAGGGATAAAAGGGGGTAGAGTCCACTCTGGATTATAGGCAAGTTGAGAAGGAGCGGCGTGTGCCAATCACAGATTGTTCTACCCAGTCTGCTGATGACACAAATGCCCTCTATGGTGTTCCCGGGCCTCATGACACACTTCCTCAACTCTAACGCATCTCAATGTGTATGTAAGAGACCATGGCATATCTGCTGTTTAAAACACATTGCACAGTCTCCTCAGAGACTCTCAAAAATTGCCAGCGCTGACTGTATTTCAAGTCATCACGGCGGGGTATTGGGAAAAGTTTTCAATTAGCAATAATCACGCCTCGGGTGGACCTCATTGGCTACGATACTGCCACTGCGCAAAGCTAATCTAAACAGTGTCTGCCAACATCTACCCTTTCTTGGAGGAGGATTTGACATTGAGGTGAGACACATAAGTGTCATCCAGTGGGCCGCTGAGCATTCTGGGACTTGGCATGCTAATGAGACCGAGAAACAATGCCTAAGTGGCCATTGTTTATCCACTGAATAGTGTCAGTATTTGAAAGGACTAAGGAGAATCTAAAGGGACAGGGCCCTAGATGTCAAGATGGGTTTCTCCCACAGCAGTCCTGAATGGCCACTGGGAGCGTATGTGTTTGAACAGCTATACTGCTGAAAAAAGGCCAAGGTGGAAGGATTTGGGCCCTTTGTTGAAAGCTCGCTAGATAACATGCCTAAACTGGAGCCCAGGTAAGCTGCATTAGAAAAGGGTTGTTGGTCAAGCAATCACCTTCAGCCACCTTTCTTTCTGGCGCAGATTCCAAGGGGGAAGCTTATGTCCCCTAGGACATTTCAACTCTCTGGGCCAGTGAGCATTAGGGCAGATGTGCATAAAGACTGTCTGATCAGCAGCTCAAAGACCTCACAGGTAGGTGACAGCCACCGCCCGAACAGGGACTTGAACCCTGGACCCTCAGATTAAAAGTCTGATGCTCTACCGACTGAGCTATCCGGGCTCTGAAATCTGCCACTCCACAGCGGTCCAAGCTGCTTGAATATTGACATCTCTATTGGAAAAAGACCACTCGGCAAAGGGGGCCGAGTGCCTGGAAGCACAAGTGTTTGGCTTGCCCAGGCTGGCCAATCGTCCACTCCCATTATATTTTCTAGGACAGGTTGAAGATAAAAGTGAAATCTAACCTGTAACCATGCAGATAGGTTCCAGTTCAGTAGAGGTGGAGAACGCCCTAAAGTTTCTGGCTTCGTTTTACCTACAGATCAATGCTCTTCCACCGGAAACAAGGGCCTTGCAAAAAGACACTGCCCGAACGGCTTCCTTAACCTTGGACCAACGCGCTTCCAGTATTCTTAATAAGTGACTGGGTACAAATAAAAAAAGTTCACCTTTAGCCTCATGGTGCCAGGTCCAACAGAGGAAACGCAGGGATAAAAGGGGGTAAAGTCCACTCTGGATTATAGGCAAGTTGAGAAGGAGCGGCGTGTGCCAATCACAGATTGTTCTACCCAGTCTGCTGATGACACAAATGCCCTCTATGGTGTTCCCGGGCCTCATGACACACTTCCTCAACTCTAACGCATCTCAATGTATGTAAGAGACCATGGCATATCTGCTGTTTAAAACACATTGCACAGTCTCCTCAGAGACTCTCAAAAATTGCCAGCGCTGACTGTATTTCAAGTCATCACGGCGGGGTATTGGGAAAAGTTTTCAATTAGCAATAATCACGCCTCGAGTGGACCTCTTTGGCTACGATACTGCCACTGCGCAAAGCTAATCAAAACAGTGTCTGCCAACATCTACCCTTTCTTGGAGGAGGATTTGACATTGAGGTGAGACACAGAAGTGTCATCCAGTGGGCCGCTGAGCATTCTGGGACTTGGCATGCTAATGAGACCGAGAAACAATGCCTAAGTGGCCATTGTTTATCCACTGAATAGTGTCAGTATTTGAAAGGACTAAGGAGAATCTAAAGGGACAGGGCCCTAGATGTCAAGATGGGTTTCTCCCACAGCAGTCCTGAATGGCCACTGGGAGCGTATGTGTTTGAACAGCTATACTGCTGAAAAAAGGCCAAGGTGGAAGGATTTGGGCCCTTTGTTGAAAGCTCGCTAGATAACATGCCTAAACTGGAGCCCAGGTAAGCTGCATTAGACAAGGGTTGTTGGTCAAGCAATCACCTTCAGCCACCTTTCTTTCTGGCGCAGATTCCAAGGGGGAAGCTTATGTCCCCTAGGACATTTCAACTCTCTGGGCCAGTGAGCATTAGGGCAGATGTGCATAAAGACTGTCTGATCAGCAGCTCAAAGACCTCACAGGTAGGTGACAGCCAGCGCCCGAACAGGGACTTGAACCCTGGACCCTCAGATTAAAAGTCTGATGCTCTACCGACTGAGCTATCCGGGCTCTGAAATCTGCCACTCCACAGCGGTCCAAGCTGCTTGAATATTGACATCTCTATTGGAAAAAGACCACTCGGCAAAGGGGGCCGAGTGCCTGGAAGCACAAGTGTTTGGCTTGCCCAGGCTGGCCAATCGTCCACTCCCATTATATTTTCTAGGACAGGTTGAAGATAAAAGTGAAATCTAACCTGCAACCATGCAGATAGGTTCCAGTTCAGTAGAGGTGGAGAACGCCCTAAAGTTTCTGGCTTCGTTTTACCTACAGATCAATGCTCTTCCACCGGAAACAAGGGCCTTGCAAAAAGACACTGCCCGAACGGCTTCCTTAACCTTGGACCAACGCGCTTCCAGTATTCTTAATAAGTGACTGGGTACAAATAAAAAAAGTTCACCTTTAGCCTCATGGTGCCAGGTCCAACAGAGGAAACGCAGGGATAAAAGGGGGTAGAGTCCACTCTGGATTATAGGCAAGTTGAGAAGGAGCGGCGTGTGCCAATCACAGATTGTTCTACCCAGTCTGCTGATGACACAAATGCAGAGATGTATAGTAACGAAGTAGAACTACTTAAGTACTGTACTTAAGTACCGAAATGCGGTATCTGTACTTTCCTAGAGTAGAATTTTTTTCTCCTACTTCTACTTTTACTTCACTACATTTTTTCGATGATTTTGATACTTCTACTCAAGTATTTTTTTTTTGTGCTGCATAGTTACTCGTTACTTTTAAAAAAATTACCAGTGCCAGAACAGTAGATGGCAGGTTGCATAAAGCTCAAAAAAATGTGTATAATGTCATTTGTAAATCAGCGCATACGAAAATAAAGGCTGTGTATAATAAAAGCTGCTATACCAAATCTTTCCAATAAAAAGAAAATATGAAACAAACAAATAAATGGTGCTACAACGCTTAAAGTGCATCAAGAAACTACTAACAAACACAGGTTAATCATTTTAATAAATCATTTGAAATAATAAAAACAATATGATGTTCAAACTTTTGACTTATTTCTTTAATAACTACATAACACAGTACTTGTACTTCTACTTTCAGTACTTGAGTAGAATTTTTTTTTCAAAACTACTGGTACTTTTTACTTTTAGTACTTAAGTAGCAAATTTTTTGAAAAAACTACTTGCAATACTTAAGTAAAAAAAATGTTGAATACTTTAGTACTTCTACTTAAGTAACTTTTTCTGCGAGCACTTCCACTTCTACTCAAGTCACTTTTTGATCGAGCACTTGTACTTTTACTCAAGTAGAAATTTCGAGTACTTTATACAAGTCTGCACAAATGCCCTCTATGGTGTTCCCGGGCCTCATGACACACTTCCTCAACTCTAACGCATCTCAATGTGTATGTAAGAGACCATGGCATATCTGCTGTTTAAAACACATTGCACAGTCTCCTCAGAGACTCTCAAAAATTGCCAGCGCTGACTGTATTTCAAGTCATCACGGCGGGGTATTGGGAAAAGTTTTCAATTAGCAATAATCACGCCTCGGGTGGACCTCATTGGCTACGATACTGCCACTGCGCAAAGCTAATCAAAACAGTGTCTGCCAACATCTACCCTTTCTTGGAGGAGGATTTGACATTGAGGTGAGACACATAAGTGTCATCCAGTGGGCCGCTGAGCATTCTGGGACTTGGCATGCTAATGAGACCGAGAAACAATGCCTAAGTGGCCATTGTTTATCCACTGAATAGTGTCAGTATTTGAAAGGACTAAGGAGAATCTAAAGGGACAGGGCCCTAGATGTCAAGATGGGTTTCTCCCACAGCAGTCCTGAATGGCCACTGGGAGCGTATGTGTTTGAACAGCTATACTGCTGAAAAAAGGCCAAGGTGGAAGGATTTGGGCCCTTTGTTGAAAGCTCGCTAGATAACATGCCTAAACTGGAGCCCAGGTAAGCTGCATTAGACAAGGGTTGTTGGTCAAGCAATCACCTTCAGCCACCTTTCTTTCTGGCGCAGATTCCAAGGGGGAAGCTTATGTCCCCTAGGACACTTCAACTCTCTGGGCCAGTGAGCATTAGGGCAAATGTGCATAAAGACTGTCTGATCAGCAGCTCAAAGACCTCACAGGTAGGTGACAGCCACCGCCCGAACAGGGACTTGAACCCTGGACCCTCAGATTAAAAGTCTGATGCTCTACCGACTGAGCTATCCGGGCTCTGAAATCTGCCACTCCACAGCGGTCCAAGCTGCTTGAATATTGACATCTCTATTGGAAAAAGACCACTCGGCAAAGGGGGCCGAGTGCCTGGAAGCACAAGTGTTTGGCTTGCCCAGGCTGGCCAATCGTCCACTCCCATTATATTTTCTAGGACAGGTTGAAGATAAAAGTGAAATCTAACCTGTAACCATGCAGATAGGTTCCAGTTCAGTAGAGGTGGAGAACGCCCTAAAGTTTCTGGCTTCGTTTTACCTACAGATCAATGCTCTTCCACCGGAAACAAGGGCCTTGCAAAAAGACACTGCCTGAACGGCTTCCTTAACCTTGGACCAACGCGCTTCCAGTATTCTTAATAAGTGACTGGGTACAAATAAAAAAAGTTCACCTTTAGCCTCATGGTGCCAGGTCCAACAGAGGAAACGCAGGGATAAAAGGGGGTAGAGTCCACTCTGGATTATAGGCAAGTTGAGAAGGAGCGGCGTGTGCCAATCACAGATTGTTCTACCCAGTCTGCTGATGACACAAATGCCCTCTATGGTGTTCCCGGGCCTCATAACACACTTCCTCAACTCTAACGGATCTCAATGTGTATGTAAGAGACCATGGCATATCTGCTGTTTAAAACACATTGCACAGTCTCCTCAGAGACTCTCAAAAATTGCCAGCGCTGACTGTATTTCAAGTCATCACGGCGGGGTATTGGGAAAAGTTTTCAATTAGCAATAATCACGCCTCGGGTGGACCTCATTGGCTACGATACTGCCACTGCGCAAAGCTAATCAAAACAGTGTCTGCCAACATCTACCCTTTCTTGGAGGAGGATTTGACATTGAGGTGAGACACATAAGTGTCATCCAGTGGGCCGCTGAGCATTCTGGGACTTGGCATGCTAATGAGACCGAGAAACAATGCCTAAGTGGCCATTGTTTATCCACTGAATAGTGTCAGTATTTGAAAGGACTAAGGAGAATCTAAAGGGACAGGGCCCTAGATGTCAAGATGGGTTTCTCCCACAGCAGTCCTGAATGGCCACTGGGAGCGTATGTGTTTGAACAGCTATACTGCTGAAAAAAGGCCAAGGTGGAAGGATTTGGGCCCTTTGTTGAAAGCTCGCTAGATAACATGCCTAAACTGGAGCCCAGGTAAGCTGCATTAGACAAGGGTTGTTGGTCAAGCAATCACCTTCAGCCACCTTTCTTTCTGGCGCAGATTCCAAGGGGGAAGCTTATGTCCCCTAGGACATTTCAACTCTCTGGGCCAGTGAGCATTAGGGCAAATGTGCATAAAGACTGTCTGATCAGCAGCTCAAAGACCTCACAGGTAGGTGACAGCCACCGCCTGAACAGGGACTTGAACCCTGGACCCTCAGATTAAAAGTCTGATGCTCTACCGACTGAGCTATCCGGGCTCTGAAATCTGCCACTCCACAGCGGTCCAAGCTGCTTGAATATTGACATCTCTATTGGAAAAAGACCACTCGGCAAAGGGGGCCGAGTGCCTGGAAGCACAAGTGTTTGGCTTGCCCAGGCTGGCCAATCGTCCACTCCCATTATATTTTCTAGGACAGGTTGAAGATAAAAGTGAAATCTAACCTGCAACCATGCAGATAGGTTCCAGTTCAGTAGAGGTGGAGAACGCCCTAAAGTTTCTGGCTTCGTTTTACCTACAGATCAATGCTCTTCCACCGGAAACAAGGGCCTTGCAAAAAGACACTGCCCGAACGGCTTCCTTAACCTTGGACCAACGCGCTTCCAGTATTCTTAATAAGTGACTGGGTACAAATAAAAAAAGTTCACCTTTAGCCTCATGGTGCCAGGTCCAACAGAGGAAACGCAGGGATAAAAGGGGGTAGAGTCCACTCTGGATTATAGGCAAGTTGAGAAGGAGCGGCGTGTGCCAATCACAGATTGTTCTACCCAGTCTGCTGATGACACAAATGCCCTCTATGGTGTTCCCGGGCCTCATAACACACTTCCTCAACTCTAACGGATCTCAATGTGTATGTAAGAGACCATGGCATATCTGCTGTTTAAAACACATTGCACAGTCTCCTCAGAGACTCTCAAAAATTGCCAGCGCTGACTGTATTTCAAGTCATCACGGCGGGGTATTGGGAAAAGTTTTCAATTAGCAATAATCACGCCTCGGGTGGACCTCATTGGCTACGATACTGCCACTGCGCAAAGCTAATCAAAACAGTGTCTGCCAACATCTACCCTTTCTTGGAGGAGGATTTGACATTGAGGTGAGACACATAAGTGTCATCCAGTGGGCCGCTGAGCATTCTGGGACTTGGCATGCTAATGAGACCGAGAAACAATGCCTAAGTGGCCATTGTTTATCCACTGAATAGTGTCAGTATTTGAAAGGACTAAGGAGAATCTAAAGGGACAGGGCCCTAGATGTCAAGATGGGTTTCTCCCACAGCAGTCCTGAATGGCCACTGGGAGCGTATGTGTTTGAACAGCTATACTGCTGAAAAAAGGCCAAGGTGGAAGGATTTGGGCCCTTTGTTGAAAGCTCGATAGATAACATGCCTAAACTGGAGCCCAGGTAAGCTGCATTAGACAAGGGTTGTTGGTCAAGCAATCACCTTCAGCCACCTTTCTTTCTGGCGCAGATTCCAAGGGGGAAGCTTATGTCCCCTAGGACATTTCAACTCTCTGGGCCAGTGAGCATTAGGGCAGATGTGCATAAAGACTGTCTGATCAGCAGCTCAAAGACCTCACAGGTAGGTGACAGCCACCGCCCAAACAGGGACTTGAACCCTGGACCCTCAGATTAAAAGTCTGATGCTCTACCGACTGAGCTATCCGGGCTCTGAAATCTGCCACTCCACAGCGGTCCAAGCTGCTTGAATATAGACATCTCTATTGGAAAAAGACCACTCGGCAAAGGGGGCCGAGTGCCTGGAAGCACAAGTGTTTGGCTTGCCCAGGCTGGCCAATCGTCCACTCCCATTATATTTTCTAGGACAGGTTGAAGATAAAAGTGAAATCTAACCTGCAACCATGCAGATAGGTTCCAGTTCAGTAGAGGTGGAGAACGCCCTAAAGTTTCTGGCTTCGTTTTACCTACAGATCAATGCTCTTCCACCGGAAACAAGGGCCTTTTAAAAAGACACTGCCCGAACGGCTTCCTTAACCTTGGACCAACGCGCTTCCAGTATTCTTAATAAGTGACTGGGTACAAATAAAAAAAGTTCACCTTTAGCCTCATGGTGCCAGGTCCAACAGAGGAAACGCAGGGATAAAAGGGGGTAGAGTCCACTCTGGATTATAGGCAAGTTGAGAAGGAGCGGCGTGTGCCAATCACAGATTGTTCTACCCAGTCTGCTGATGACACAAATGCCCTCTATGGTGTTCCCGGGCCTCATAACACACTTCCTCAACTCTAACGGATCTCAATGTGTATGTAAGAGACCATGGCATATCTGCTGTTTAAAACACATTGCACAGTCTCCTCAGAGACTCTCAAAAATTGCCAGCGCTGACTGTATTTCAAGTCATCACGGCGGGGTATTGGGAAAAGTTTTCAATTAGCAATAATCACGCCTCGGGTGGACCTCATTGGCTACGATACTGCCACTGCGCAAAGCTAATCAAAACAGTGTCTGCCAACATCTACCCTTTCTTGGAGGAGGATTTGACATTGAGGTGAGACACATAAGTGTCATCCAGTGGGCCGCTGAGCATTCTGGGACTTGGCATGCTAATGAGACCGAGAAACAATGCCTAAGTGGCCATTGTTTATCCACTGAATAGTGTCAGTATTTGAAAGGACTAAGGAGAATCTAAAGGGACAGGGCCCTAGATGTCAAGATGGGTTTCTCCCACAGCAGTCCTGAATGGCCACTGGGAGCGTATGTGTTTGAACAGCTATACTGCTGAAAAAAGGCCAAGGTGGAAGGATTTGGGCCCTTTGTTGAAAGCTCGCTAGATAACATGCCTAAACTGGAGCCCAGGTAAGCTGCATTAGACAAGGGTTGTTGGTCAAGCAATCACCTTCAGCCACCTTTCTTTCTGGCGCAGATTCCAAGGGGGAAGCTTATGTCCCCTAGGACATTTCAACTCTCTGGGCCAGTGAGCATTAGGGCAGATGTGCATAAAGACTGTCTGATCAGCAGCTCAAAGACCTCACAGGTAGGTGACAGCCACCGCCCAAACAGGGACTTGAACCCTGGACCCTCAGATTAAAAGTCTGATGCTCTACCGACTGAGCTATCCGGGCTCTGAAATCTGCCACTCCACAGCGGTCCAAGCTGCTTGAATATAGACATCTCTATTGGAAAAAGACCACTCGGCAAAGGGGGCCGAGTGCCTGGAAGCACAAGTGTTTGGCTTGCCCAGGCTGGCCAATCGTCCACTCCCATTATATTTTCTAGGACAGGTTGAAGATAAAAGTGAAATCTAACCTGCAACCATGCAGATAGGTTCCAGTTCAGTAGAGGTGGAGAACGCCCTAAAGTTTCTGGCTTCGTTTTACCTACAGATCAATGCTCTTCCACCGGAAACAAGGGCCTTGCAAAAAGACACTGCCCGAACGGCTTCCTTAACCTTGGACCAACGCGCTTCCAGTATTCTTAATAAGTGACTGGGTACAAATAAAAAAAGTTCACCTTTAGCCTCATGGTGCCAGGTCCAACAGAGGAAACGCAGGGATAAAAGGGGGTAGAGTCCACTCTGGATTATAGGCAAGTTGAGAAGGAGCGGCGTGTGCCAATCACAGATTGTTCTACCCAGTCTGCTGATGACACAAATGCCCTCTATGGTGTTCCCGGGCCTCATAACACACTTCCTCAACTCTAACGGATCTCAATGTGTATGTAAGAGACCATGGCATATCTGCTGTTTAAAACACATTGCACAGTCTCCTCAGAGACTCTCAAAAATTGCCAGCGCTGACTGTATTTCAAGTCATCACGGCGGGGTATTGGGAAAAGTTTTCAATTAGCAATAATCACGCCTCGGGTGGACCTCATTGGCTACGATACTGCCACTGCGCAAAGCTAATCAAAACAGTGTCTGCCAACATCTACCCTTTCTTGGAGGAGGATTTGACATTGAGGTGAGACACATAAGTGTCATCCAGTGGGCCGCTGAGCATTCTGGGACTTGGCATGCTAATGAGACCGAGAAACAATGCCTAAGTGGCCATTGTTTATCCACTGAATAGTGTCAGTATTTGAAAGGACTAAGGAGAATCTAAAGGGACAGGGCCCTAGATGTCAAGATGGGTTTCTCCCACAGCAGTCCTGAATGGCCACTGGGAGCGTATGTGTTTGAACAGCTATACTGCTGAAAAAAGGCCAAGGTGGAAGGATTTGGGCCCTTTGTTGAAAGCTCGCTAGATAACATGCCTAAACTGGAGCCCAGGTAAGCTGCATTAGACAAGGGTTGTTGGTCAAGCAATCACCTTCAGCCACCTTTCTTTCTGGCGCAGATTCCAAGGGGGAAGCTTATGTCCCCTAGGACATTTCAACTCTCTGGGCCAGTGAGCATTAGGGCAAATGTGCATAAAGACTGTCTGATCAGCAGCTCAAAGACCTCACAGGTAGGTGACAGCCACCGCCCGAACAGGGACTTGAACCCTGGACCCTCAGATTAAAAGTCTGATGCTCTACCGACTGAGCTATCCGGGCTCTGAAATCTGCCACTCCACAGCGGTCCAAGCTGCTTGAATATTGACATCTCTATTGGAAAAAGACCACTCGGCAAAGGGGGCCGAGTGCCTGGAAGCACAAGTGTTTGGCTTGCCCAGGCTGGCCAATCGTCCACTCCCATTATATTTTCTAGGACAGGTTGAAGATAAAAGTGAAATCTAACCTGCAACCATGCAGATAGGTTCCAGTTCAGTAGAGGTGGAGAACGCCCTAAAGTTTCTGGCTTCGTTTTACCTACAGATCAATGCTCTTCCACCGGAAACAAGGGCCTTGCAAAAAGACACTGCCCGAACGGCTTCCTTAACCTTGGACCAACGCGCTTCCAGTATTCTTAATAAGTGACTGGGTACAAATAAAAAAAGTTCACCTTTAGCCTCATGGTGCCAGGTCCAACAGAGGAAACGCAGGGATAAAAGGGGGTAGAGTCCACTCTGGATTATAGGCAAGTTGAGAAGGAGCGGCGTGTGCCAATCACAGATTGTTCTACCCAGTCTGCTGATGACACAAATGCCCTCTATGGTGTTCCCGGGCCTCATAACACACTTCCTCAACTCTAACGGATCTCAATGTGTATGTAAGAGACCATGGCATATCTGCTGTTTAAAACACATTGCACAGTCTCCTCAGAGACTCTCAAAAATTGCCAGCGCTGACTGTATTTCAAGTCATCACGGCGGGGTATTGGGAAAAGTTTTCAATTAGCAATAATCACGCCTCGGGTGGACCTCATTGGCTACGATACTGCCACTGCGCAAAGCTAATCAAAACAGTGTCTGCCAACATCTACCCTTTCTTGGAGGAGGATTTGACATTGAGGTGAGACACATAAGTGTCATCCAGTGGGCCGCTGAGCATTCTGGGACTTGGCATGCTAATGAGACCGAGAAACAATGCCTAAGTGGCCATTGTTTATCCACTGAATAGTGTCAGTATTTGAAAGGACTAAGGAGAATCTAAAGGGACAGGGCCCTAGATGTCAAGATGGGTTTCTCCCACAGCAGTCCTGAATGGCCACTGGGAGCGTATGTGTTTGAACAGCTATACTGCTGAAAAAAGGCCAAGGTGGAAGGATTTGGGCCCTTTGTTGAAAGCTCGCTAGATAACATGCCTAAACTGGAGCCCAGGTAAGCTGCATTAGACAAGGGTTGTTGGTCAAGCAATCACCTTCAGCCACCTTTCTTTCTGGCGCAGATTCCAAGGGGGAAGCTTATGTCCCCTAGGACATTTCAACTCTCTGGGCCAGTGAGCATTAGGGCAAATGTGCATAAAGACTGTCTGATCAGCAGCTCAAAGACCTCACAGGTAGGTGACAGCCACCGCCCGAACAGGGACTTGAACCCTGGACCCTCAGATTAAAAGTCTGATGCTCTACCGACTGAGCTATCCGGGCTCTGAAATCTGCCACTCCACAGCGGTCCAAGCTGCTTGAATATTGACATCTCTATTGGAAAAAGACCACTCGGCAAAGGGGGCCGAGTGCCTGGAAGCACAAGTGTTTGGCTTGCCCAGGCTGGCCAATCGTCCACTCCCATTATATTTTCTAGGACAGGTTGAAGATAAAAGTGAAATCTAACCTGTAACCATGCAAATAGGTTCCAGTTCAGTAGAGGTGGAGAACGCCCTAAAGTTTCTGGCTTCGTTTTACCTACAGATCAATGCTCTTCCACCGGAAACAAGGGCCTTGCAAAAAGACACTGCCCGAACGGCTTCCTTAACCTTGGACCAACGCGCTTCCAGTATTCTTAATAAGTGACTGGGTACAAATAAAAAAAGTTCACCTTTAGCCTCATGGTGCCAGGTCCAACAGAGGAAACGCAGGGATAAAAGGGGGTAGAGTCCACTCTGGATTATAGGCAAGTTGAGAAGGAGCGGCGTGTGCCAATCACAGATTGTTCTACCCAGTCTGCTGATGACACAAATGCCCTCTATGGTGTTCCCGGGCCTCATGACACACTTCCTCAACTCTAACGCATCTCAATGTGTATGTAAGAGACCATGGCATATCTGCTGTTTAAAACACATTGCACAGTCTCCTCAGAGACTCTCAAAAATTGCCAGCGCTGACTGTATTTCAAGTCATCACGGCGGGGTATTGGGAAAAGTTTTCAATTAGCAATAATCACGCCTCGGGTGGACCTCATTGGCTACGATACTGCCACTGCGCAAAGCTAATCTAAACAGTGTCTGCCAACATCTACCCTTTCTTGGAGGAGGATTTGACATTGAGGTGAGACACATAAGTGTCATCCAGTGGGCCGCTGAGCATTCTGGGACTTGGCATGCTAATGAGACCGAGAAACAATGCCTAAGTGGCCATTGTTTATCCACTGAATAGTGTCAGTATTTGAAAGGACTAAGGAGAATCTAAAGGGACAGGGCCCTAGATGTCAAGATGGGTTTCTCCCACAGCAGTCCTGAATGGCCACTGGGAGCGTATGTGTTTGAACAGCTATACTGCTGAAAAAAGGCCAAGGTGGAAGGATTTGGGCCCTTTGTTGAAAGCTCGCTAGATAACATGCCTAAACTGGAGCCCAGGTAAGCTGCATTAGAAAAGGGTTGTTGGTCAAGCAATCACCTTCAGCCACCTTTCTTTCTGGCGCAGATTCCAAGGGGGAAGCTTATGTCCCCTAGGACATTTCAACTCTCTGGGCCAGTGAGCATTAGGGCAGATGTGCATAAAGACTGTCTGATCAGCAGCTCAAAGACCTCACAGGTAGGTGACAGCCACCGCCCGAACAGGGACTTGAACCCTGGACCCTCAGATTAAAAGTCTGATGCTCTACCGACTGAGCTATCCGGGCTCTGAAATCTGCCACTCCACAGCGGTCCAAGCTGCTTGAATATTGACATCTCTATTGGAAAAAGACCACTCGGCAAAGGGGGCCGAGTGCCTGGAAGCACAAGTGTTTGGCTTGCCCAGGCTGGCCAATCGTCCACTCCCATTATATTTTCTAGGACAGGTTGAAGATAAAAGTGAAATCTAACCTGTAACCATGCAGATAGGTTCCAGTTCAGTAGAGGTGGAGAACGCCCTAAAGTTTCTGGCTTCGTTTTACCTACAGATCAATGCTCTTCCACCGGAAACAAGGGCCTTGCAAAAAGACACTGCCCGAACGGCTTCCTTAACCTTGGACCAACGCGCTTCCAGTATTCTTAATAAGTGACTGGGTACAAATAAAAAAAGTTCACCTTTAGCCTCATGGTGCCAGGTCCAACAGAGGAAACGCAGGGATAAAAGGGGGTAGAGTCCACTCTGGATTATAGGCAAGTTGAGAAGGAGCGGCGTGTGCCAATCACAGATTGTTCTACCCAGTCTGCTGATGACACAAATGCCCTCTATGGTGTTCCCGGGCCTCATGACACACTTCCTCAACTCTAACGCATCTCAATGTATGTAAGAGACCATGGCATATCTGCTGTTTAAAACACATTGCACAGTCTCCTCAGAGACTCTCAAAAATTGCCAGCGCTGACTGTATTTCAAGTCATCACGGCGGGGTATTGGGAAAAGTTTTCAATTAGCAATAATCACGCCTCGGGTGGACCTCATTGGCTACGATACTGCCACTGCGCAAAGCTAATCAAAACAGTGTCTGCCAACATCTACCCTTTCTTGGAGGAGGATTTGACATTGAGGTGAGACACATAAGTGTCATCCAGTGGGCCGCTGAGCATTCTGGGACTTGGCATGCTAATGAGACCGAGAAACAATGCCTAAGTGGCCATTGTTTATCCACTGAATAGTGTCAGTATTTGAAAGGACTAAGGAGAATCTAAAGGGACAGGGCCCTAGATGTCAAGATGGGTTTCTCCCACAGCAGTCCTGAATGGCCACTGGGAGCGTATGTGTTTGAACAGCTATACTGCTGAAAAAAGGCCAAGGTGGAAGGATTTGGGCCCTTTGTTGAAAGCTCGCTAGATAACATGCCTAAACTGGAGCCCAGGTAAGCTGCATTAGACAAGGGTTGTTGGTCAAGCAATCACCTTCAGCCACCTTTCTTTCTGGCGCAGATTCCAAGGGGGAAGCTTATGTCCCCTAGGACATTTCAACTCTCTGGGCCAGTGAGCATTAGGGCAAATGTGCATAAAGACTGTCTGATCAGCAGCTCAAAGACCTCACAGGTAGGTGACAGCCACCGCCCGAACAGGGACTTGAACCCTGGACCCTCAGATTAAAAGTCTGATGCTCTACCGACTGAGCTATCCGGGCTCTGAAATCTGCCACTCCACAGCGGTCCAAGCTGCTTGAATATTGACATCTCTATTGGAAAAAGACCACTCGGCAAAGGGGGCCGAGTGCCTGGAAGCACAAGTGTTTGGCTTGCCCAGGCTGGCCAATCGTCCACTCCCATTATATTTTCTAGGACAGGTTGAAGATAAAAGTGAAATCTAACCTGTAACCATGCAAATAGGTTCCAGTTCAGTAGAGGTGGAGAACGCCCTAAAGTTTCTGGCTTCGTTTTACCTACAGATCAATGCTCTTCCACCGGAAACAAGGGCCTTGCAAAAAGACACTGCCCGAACGGCTTCCTTAACCTTGGACCAACGCGCTTCCAGTATTCTTAATAAGTGACTGGGTACAAATAAAAAAAGTTCACCTTTAGCCTCATGGTGCCAGGTCCAACAGAGGAAACGCAGGGATAAAAGGGGGTAGAGTCCACTCTGGATTATAGGCAAGTTGAGAAGGAGCGGCGTGTGCCAATCACAGATTGTTCTACCCAGTCTGCTGATGACACAAATGCCCTCTATGGTGTTCCCGGGCCTCATGACACACTTCCTCAACTCTAACGCATCTCAATGTGTATGTAAGAGACCATGGCATATCTGCTGTTTAAAACACATTGCACAGTCTCCTCAGAGACTCTCAAAAATTGCCAGCGCTGACTGTATTTCAAGTCATCACGGCGGGGTATTGGGAAAAGTTTTCAATTAGCAATAATCACGCCTCGGGTGGACCTCATTGGCTACGATACTGCCACTGCGCAAAGCTAATCTAAACAGTGTCTGCCAACATCTACCCTTTCTTGGAGGAGGATTTGACATTGAGGTGAGACACATAAGTGTCATCCAGTGGGCCGCTGAGCATTCTGGGACTTGGCATGCTAATGAGACCGAGAAACAATGCCTAAGTGGCCATTGTTTATCCACTGAATAGTGTCAGTATTTGAAAGGACTAAGGAGAATCTAAAGGGACAGGGCCCTAGATGTCAAGATGGGTTTCTCCCACAGCAGTCCTGAATGGCCACTGGGAGCGTATGTGTTTGAACAGCTATACTGCTGAAAAAAGGCCAAGGTGGAAGGATTTGGGCCCTTTGTTGAAAGCTCGCTAGATAACATGCCTAAACTGGAGCCCAGGTAAGCTGCATTAGAAAAGGGTTGTTGGTCAAGCAATCACCTTCAGCCACCTTTCTTTCTGGCGCAGATTCCAAGGGGGAAGCTTATGTCCCCTAGGACATTTCAACTCTCTGGGCCAGTGAGCATTAGGGCAGATGTGCATAAAGACTGTCTGATCAGCAGCTCAAAGACCTCACAGGTAGGTGACAGCCACCGCCCGAACAGGGACTTGAACCCTGGACCCTCAGATTAAAAGTCTGATGCTCTACCGACTGAGCTATCCGGGCTCTGAAATCTGCCACTCCACAGCGGTCCAAGCTGCTTGAATATTGACATCTCTATTGGAAAAAGACCACTCGGCAAAGGGGGCCGAGTGCCTGGAAGCACAAGTGTTTGGCTTGCCCAGGCTGGCCAATCGTCCACTCCCATTATATTTTCTAGGACAGGTTGAAGATAAAAGTGAAATCTAACCTGTAACCATGCAGATAGGTTCCAGTTCAGTAGAGGTGGAGAACGCCCTAAAGTTTCTGGCTTCGTTTTACCTACAGATCAATGCTCTTCCACCGGAAACAAGGGCCTTGCAAAAAGACACTGCCCGAACGGCTTCCTTAACCTTGGACCAACGCGCTTCCAGTATTCTTAATAAGTGACTGGGTACAAATAAAAAAAGTTCACCTTTAGCCTCATGGTGCCAGGTCCAACAGAGGAAACGCAGGGATAAAAGGGGGTAAAGTCCACTCTGGATTATAGGCAAGTTGAGAAGGAGCGGCGTGTGCCAATCACAGATTGTTCTACCCAGTCTGCTGATGACACAAATGCCCTCTATGGTGTTCCCGGGCCTCATGACACACTTCCTCAACTCTAACGCATCTCAATGTATGTAAGAGACCATGGCATATCTGCTGTTTAAAACACATTGCACAGTCTCCTCAGAGACTCTCAAAAATTGCCAGCGCTGACTGTATTTCAAGTCATCACGGCGGGGTATTGGGAAAAGTTTTCAATTAGCAATAATCACGCCTCGAGTGGACCTCTTTGGCTACGATACTGCCACTGCGCAAAGCTAATCAAAACAGTGTCTGCCAACATCTACCCTTTCTTGGAGGAGGATTTGACATTGAGGTGAGACACAGAAGTGTCATCCAGTGGGCCGCTGAGCATTCTGGGACTTGGCATGCTAATGAGACCGAGAAACAATGCCTAAGTGGCCATTGTTTATCCACTGAATAGTGTCAGTATTTGAAAGGACTAAGGAGAATCTAAAGGGACAGGGCCCTAGATGTCAAGATGGGTTTCTCCCACAGCAGTCCTGAATGGCCACTGGGAGCGTATGTGTTTGAACAGCTATACTGCTGAAAAAAGGCCAAGGTGGAAGGATTTGGGCCCTTTGTTGAAAGCTCGCTAGATAACATGCCTAAACTGGAGCCCAGGTAAGCTGCATTAGACAAGGGTTGTTGGTCAAGCAATCACCTTCAGCCACCTTTCTTTCTGGCGCAGATTCCAAGGGGGAAGCTTATGTCCCCTAGGACATTTCAACTCTCTGGGCCAGTGAGCATTAGGGCAGATGTGCATAAAGACTGTCTGATCAGCAGCTCAAAGACCTCACAGGTAGGTGACAGCCAGCGCCCGAACAGGGACTTGAACCCTGGACCCTCAGATTAAAAGTCTGATGCTCTACCGACTGAGCTATCCGGGCTCTGAAATCTGCCACTCCACAGCGGTCCAAGCTGCTTGAATATTGACATCTCTATTGGAAAAAGACCACTCGGCAAAGGGGGCCGAGTGCCTGGAAGCACAAGTGTTTGGCTTGCCCAGGCTGGCCAATCGTCCACTCCCATTATATTTTCTAGGACAGGTTGAAGATAAAAGTGAAATCTAACCTGCAACCATGCAGATAGGTTCCAGTTCAGTAGAGGTGGAGAACGCCCTAAAGTTTCTGGCTTCGTTTTACCTACAGATCAATGCTCTTCCACCGGAAACAAGGGCCTTGCAAAAAGACACTGCCCGAACGGCTTCCTTAACCTTGGACCAACGCGCTTCCAGTATTCTTAATAAGTGACTGGGTACAAATAAAAAAAGTTCACCTTTAGCCTCATGGTGCCAGGTCCAACAGAGGAAACGCAGGGATAAAAGGGGGTAGAGTCCACTCTGGATTATAGGCAAGTTGAGAAGGAGCGGCGTGTGCCAATCACAGATTGTTCTACCCAGTCTGCTGATGACACAAATGCCCTCTATGGTGTTCCCGGGCCTCATGACACACTTCCTCAACTCTAACGCATCTCAATGTGTATGTAAGAGACCATGGCATATCTGCTGTTTAAAACACATTGCACAGTCTCCTCAGAGACTCTCAAAAATTGCCAGCGCTGACTGTATTTCAAGTCATCACGGCGGGGTATTGGGAAAAGTTTTCAATTAGCAATAATCACGCCTCGGGTGGACCTCATTGGCTACGATACTGCCACTGCGCAAAGCTAATCTAAACAGTGTCTGCCAACATCTACCCTTTCTTGGAGGAGGATTTGACATTGAGGTGAGACACATAAGTGTCATCCAGTGGGCCGCTGAGCATTCTGGGACTTGGCATGCTAATGAGACCGAGAAACAATGCCTAAGTGGCCATTGTTTATCCACTGAATAGTGTCAGTATTTGAAAGGACTAAGGAGAATCTAAAGGGACAGGGCCCTAGATGTCAAGATGGGTTTCTCCCACAGCAGTCCTGAATGGCCACTGGGAGCGTATGTGTTTGAACAGCTATACTGCTGAAAAAAGGCCAAGGTGGAAGGATTTGGGCCCTTTGTTGAAAGCTCGCTAGATAACATGCCTAAACTGGAGCCCAGGTAAGCTGCATTAGAAAAGGGTTGTTGGTCAAGCAATCACCTTCAGCCACCTTTCTTTCTGGCGCAGATTCCAAGGGGGAAGCTTATGTCCCCTAGGACATTTCAACTCTCTGGGCCAGTGAGCATTAGGGCAGATGTGCATAAAGACTGTCTGATCAGCAGCTCAAAGACCTCACAGGTAGGTGACAGCCACCGCCCGAACAGGGACTTGAACCCTGGACCCTCAGATTAAAAGTCTGATGCTCTACCGACTGAGCTATCCGGGCTCTGAAATCTGCCACTCCACAGCGGTCCAAGCTGCTTGAATATTGACATCTCTATTGGAAAAAGACCACTCGGCAAAGGGGGCCGAGTGCCTGGAAGCACAAGTGTTTGGCTTGCCCAGGCTGGCCAATCGTCCACTCCCATTATATTTTCTAGGACAGGTTGAAGATAAAAGTGAAATCTAACCTGTAACCATGCAGATAGGTTCCAGTTCAGTAGAGGTGGAGAACGCCCTAAAGTTTCTGGCTTCGTTTTACCTACAGATCAATGCTCTTCCACCGGAAACAAGGGCCTTGCAAAAAGACACTGCCCGAACGGCTTCCTTAACCTTGGACCAACGCGCTTCCAGTATTCTTAATAAGTGACTGGGTACAAATAAAAAAAGTTCACCTTTAGCCTCATGGTGCCAGGTCCAACAGAGGAAACGCAGGGATAAAAGGGGGTAAAGTCCACTCTGGATTATAGGCAAGTTGAGAAGGAGCGGCGTGTGCCAATCACAGATTGTTCTACCCAGTCTGCTGATGACACAAATGCCCTCTATGGTGTTCCCGGGCCTCATGACACACTTCCTCAACTCTAACGCATCTCAATGTGTATGTAAGAGACCATGGCATATCTGCTGTTTAAAACACATTGCACAGTCTCCTCAGAGACTCTCAAAAATTGCCAGCGCTGACTGTATTTCAAGTCATCACGGCGGGGTATTGGGAAAAGTTTTCAATTAGCAATAATCACGCCTCGAGTGGACCTCTTTGGCTACGATACTGCCACTGCGCAAAGCTAATCAAAACAGTGTCTGCCAACATCTACCCTTTCTTGGAGGAGGATTTGACATTGAGGTGAGACACATAAGTGTCATCCAGTGGGCCGCTGAGCATTCTGGGACTTGGCATGCTAATGAGACCGAGAAACAATGCCTAAGTGGCCATTGTTTATCCACTGAATAGTGTCAGTATTTGAAAGGACTAAGGAGAATCTAAAGGGACAGGGCCCTAGATGTCAAGATGGGTTTCTCCCACAGCAGTCCTGAATGGCCACTGGGAGCGTATGTGTTTGAACAGCTATACTGCTGAAAAAAGGCCAAGGTGGAAGGATTTGGGCCCTTTGTTGAAAGCTCGCTAGATAACATGCCTAAACTGGAGCCCAGGTAAGCTGCATTAGACAAGGGTTGTTGGTCAAGCAATCACCTTCAGCCACCTTTCTTTCTGGCGCAGATTCCAAGGGGGAAGCTTATGTCCCCTAGGACACTTCAACTCTCTGGGCCAGTGAGCATTAGGGCAAATGTGCATAAAGACTGTCTGATCAGCAGCTCAAAGACCTCACAGGTAGGTGACAGCCACCGCCCGAACAGGGACTTGAACCCTGGACCCTCAGATTAAAAGTCTGATGCTCTACCGACTGAGCTATCCGGGCTCTGAAATCTGCCACTCCACAGCGGTCCAAGCTGCTTGAATATTGACATCTCTATTGGAAAAAGACCACTCGGCAAAGGGGGCCGAGTGCCTGGAAGCACAAGTGTTTGGCTTGCCCAGGCTGGCCAATCGTCCACTCCCATTATATTTTCTAGGACAGGTTGAAGATAAAAGTGAAATCTAACCTGTAACCATGCAGATAGGTTCCAGTTCAGTAGAGGTGGAGAACGCCCTAAAGTTTCTGGCTTCGTTTTACCTACAGATCAATGCTCTTCCACCGGAAACAAGGGCCTTGCAAAAAGACACTGCCTGAACGGCTTCCTTAACCTTGGACCAACGCGCTTCCAGTATTCTTAATAAGTGACTGGGTACAAATAAAAAAAGTTCACCTTTAGCCTCATGGTGCCAGGTCCAACAGAGGAAACGCAGGGATAAAAGGGGGTAGAGTCCACTCTGGATTATAGGCAAGTTGAGAAGGAGCGGCGTGTGCCAATCACAGATTGTTCTACCCAGTCTGCTGATGACACAAATGCCCTCTATGGTGTTCCCGGGCCTCATAACACACTTCCTCAACTCTAACGGATCTCAATGTGTATGTAAGAGACCATGGCATATCTGCTGTTTAAAACACATTGCACAGTCTCCTCAGAGACTCTCAAAAATTGCCAGCGCTGACTGTATTTCAAGTCATCACGGCGGGGTATTGGGAAAAGTTTTCAATTAGCAATAATCACGCCTCGGGTGGACCTCATTGGCTACGATACTGCCACTGCGCAAAGCTAATCAAAACAGTGTCTGCCAACATCTACCCTTTCTTGGAGGAGGATTTGATTTTGAGGTGAGACACATAAGTGTCATCCAGTGGGCCGCTGAGCATTCTGGGACTTGGCATGCTAATGAGACCGAGAAACAATGCCTAAGTGGCCATTGTTTATCCACTGAATAGTGTCAGTATTTGAAAGGACTAAGGAGAATCTAAAGGGACAGGGCCCTAGATGTCAAGATGGGTTTCTCCCACAGCAGTCCTGAATGGCCACTGGGAGCGTATGTGTTTGAACAGCTATACTGCTGAAAAAAGGCCAAGGTGGAAGGATTTGGGCCCTTTGTTGAAAGCTCGCTAGATAACATGCCTAAACTGGAGCCCAGGTAAGCTGCATTAGACAAGGGTTGTTGGTCAAGCAATCACCTT
Source organism: Pelophylax lessonae (assembly GCF_965119305.1). NCBI lineage: Eukaryota > Metazoa > Chordata > Amphibia > Anura > Ranidae > Pelophylax > Pelophylax lessonae. The sequence continues at coordinate 597,134,416 of NC_138771.1, forward strand.
CAGCCACCTTTCTTTCTGGCGCAGATTCCAAGGGGGAAGCTTATGTCCCCTAGGACATTTCAACTCTCTGGGCCAGTGAGCATTAGGGCAAATGTGCATAAAGACTGTCTGATCAGCAGCTCAAAGACCTCACAGGTAGGTGACAGCCACCGCCTGAACAGGGACTTGAACCCTGGACCCTCAGATTAAAAGTCTGATGCTCTACCGACTGAGCTATCCGGGCTCTGAAATCTGCCACTCCACAGCGGTCCAAGCTGCTTGAATATTGACATCTCTATTGGAAAAAGACCACTCGGCAAAGGGGGCCGAGTGCCTGGAAGCACAAGTGTTTGGCTTGCCCAGGCTGGCCAATCGTCCACTCCCATTATATTTTCTAGGACAGGTTGAAGATAAAAGTGAAATCTAACCTGCAACCATGCAGATAGGTTCCAGTTCAGTAGAGGTGGAGAACGCCCTAAAGTTTCTGGCTTAGTTTTACCTACAGATCAATGCTCTTCCACCGGAAACAAGGGCCTTGCAAAAAGACACTGCCCGAACGGCTTCCTTAACCTTGGACCAACGCGCTTCCAGTATTCTTAATAAGTGACTGGGTACAAATAAAAAAAGTTCACCTTTAGCCTCATGGTGCCAGGTCCAACAGAGGAAACGCAGGGATAAAAGGGGGTAGAGTCCACTCTGGATTATAGGCAAGTTGAGAAGGAGCGGCGTGTGCCAATCACAGATTGTTCTACCCAGTCTGCTGATGACACAAATGCCCTCTATGGTGTTCCCGGGCCTCATAACACACTTCCTCAACTCTAACGGATCTCAATGTGTATGTAAGAGACCATGGCATATCTGCTGTTTAAAACACATTGCACAGTCTCCTCAGAGACTCTCAAAAATTGCCAGCGCTGACTGTATTTCAAGTCATCACGGCGGGGTATTGGGAAAAGTTTTCAATTAGCAATAATCACGCCTCGGGTGGACCTCATTGGCTACGATACTGCCACTGCGCAAAGCTAATCAAAACAGTGTCTGCCAACATCTACCCTTTCTTGGAGGAGGATTTGACATTGAGGTGAGACACATAAGTGTCATCCAGTGGGCCGCTGAGCATTCTGGGACTTGGCATGCTAATGAGACCGAGAAACAATGCCTAAGTGGCCATTGTTTATCCACTGAATAGTGTCAGTATTTGAAAGGACTAAGGAGAATCTAAAGGGACAGGGCCCTAGATGTCAAGATGGGTTTCTCCCACAGCAGTCCTGAATGGCCACTGGGAGCGTATGTGTTTGAACAGCTATACTGCTGAAAAAAGGCCAAGGTGGAAGGATTTGGGCCCTTTGTTGAAAGCTCGATAGATAACATGCCTAAACTGGAGCCCAGGTAAGCTGCATTAGACAAGGGTTGTTGGTCAAGCAATCACCTTCAGCCACCTTTCTTTCTGGCGCAGATTCCAAGGGGGAAGCTTATGTCCCCTAGGACATTTCAACTCTCTGGGCCAGTGAGCATTAGGGCAGATGTGCATAAAGACTGTCTGATCAGCAGCTCAAAGACCTCACAGGTAGGTGACAGCCACCGCCCAAACAGGGACTTGAACCCTGGACCCTCAGATTAAAAGTCTGATGCTCTACCGACTGAGCTATCCGGGCTCTGAAATCTGCCACTCCACAGCGGTCCAAGCTGCTTGAATATAGACATCTCTATTGGAAAAAGACCACTCGGCAAAGGGGGCCGAGTGCCTGGAAGCACAAGTGTTTGGCTTGCCCAGGCTGGCCAATCGTCCACTCCCATTATATTTTCTAGGACAGGTTGAAGATAAAAGTGAAATCTAACCTGCAACCATGCAGATAGGTTCCAGTTCAGTAGAGGTGGAGAACGCCCTAAAGTTTCTGGCTTCGTTTTACCTACAGATCAATGCTCTTCCACCGGAAACAAGGGCCTTTTAAAAAGACACTGCCCGAACGGCTTCCTTAACCTTGGACCAACGCGCTTCCAGTATTCTTAATAAGTGACTGGGTACAAATAAAAAAAGTTCACCTTTAGCCTCATGGTGCCAGGTCCAACAGAGGAAACGCAGGGATAAAAGGGGGTAGAGTCCACTCTGGATTATAGGCAAGTTGAGAAGGAGCGGCGTGTGCCAATCACAGATTGTTCTACCCAGTCTGCTGATGACACAAATGCCCTCTATGGTGTTCCCGGGCCTCATAACACACTTCCTCAACTCTAACGGATCTCAATGTGTATGTAAGAGACCATGGCATATCTGCTGTTTAAAACACATTGCACAGTCTCCTCAGAGACTCTCAAAAATTGCCAGCGCTGACTGTATTTCAAGTCATCACGGCGGGGTATTGGGAAAAGTTTTCAATTAGCAATAATCACGCCTCGGGTGGACCTCATTGGCTACGATACTGCCACTGCGCAAAGCTAATCAAAACAGTGTCTGCCAACATCTACCCTTTCTTGGAGGAGGATTTGACATTGAGGTGAGACACATAAGTGTCATCCAGTGGGCCGCTGAGCATTCTGGGACTTGGCATGCTAATGAGACCGAGAAACAATGCCTAAGTGGCCATTGTTTATCCACTGAATAGTGTCAGTATTTGAAAGGACTAAGGAGAATCTAAAGGGACAGGGCCCTAGATGTCAAGATGGGTTTCTCCCACAGCAGTCCTGAATGGCCACTGGGAGCGTATGTGTTTGAACAGCTATACTGCTGAAAAAAGGCCAAGGTGGAAGGATTTGGGCCCTTTGTTGAAAGCTCGCTAGATAACATGCCTAAACTGGAGCCCAGGTAAGCTGCATTAGACAAGGGTTGTTGGTCAAGCAATCACCTTCAGCCACCTTTCTTTCTGGCGCAGATTCCAAGGGGGAAGCTTATGTCCCCTAGGACATTTCAACTCTCTGGGCCAGTGAGCATTAGGGCAGATGTGCATAAAGACTGTCTGATCAGCAGCTCAAAGACCTCACAGGTAGGTGACAGCCACCGCCCAAACAGGGACTTGAACCCTGGACCCTCAGATTAAAAGTCTGATGCTCTACCGACTGAGCTATCCGGGCTCTGAAATCTGCCACTCCACAGCGGTCCAAGCTGCTTGAATATAGACATCTCTATTGGAAAAAGACCACTCGGCAAAGGGGGCCGAGTGCCTGGAAGCACAAGTGTTTGGCTTGCCCAGGCTGGCCAATCGTCCACTCCCATTATATTTTCTAGGACAGGTTGAAGATAAAAGTGAAATCTAACCTGCAACCATGCAGATAGGTTCCAGTTCAGTAGAGGTGGAGAACGCCCTAAAGTTTCTGGCTTCGTTTTACCTACAGATCAATGCTCTTCCACCGGAAACAAGGGCCTTGCAAAAAGACACTGCCCGAACGGCTTCCTTAACCTTGGACCAACGCGCTTCCAGTATTCTTAATAAGTGACTGGGTACAAATAAAAAAAGTTCACCTTTAGCCTCATGGTGCCAGGTCCAACAGAGGAAACGCAGGGATAAAAGGGGGTAGAGTCCACTCTGGATTATAGGCAAGTTGAGAAGGAGCGGCGTGTGCCAATCACAGATTGTTCTACCCAGTCTGCTGATGACACAAATGCCCTCTATGGTGTTCCCGGGCCTCATAACACACTTCCTCAACTCTAACGGATCTCAATGTGTATGTAAGAGACCATGGCATATCTGCTGTTTAAAACACATTGCACAGTCTCCTCAGAGACTCTCAAAAATTGCCAGCGCTGACTGTATTTCAAGTCATCACGGCGGGGTATTGGGAAAAGTTTTCAATTAGCAATAATCACGCCTCGGGTGGACCTCATTGGCTACGATACTGCCACTGCGCAAAGCTAATCAAAACAGTGTCTGCCAACATCTACCCTTTCTTGGAGGAGGATTTGACATTGAGGTGAGACACATAAGTGTCATGCAGTGGGCCGCTGAGCATTCTGGGACTTGGCATGCTAATGAGACCGAGAAACAATGCCTAAGTGGCCATTGTTTATCCACTGAATAGTGTCAGTATTTGAAAGGACTAAGGAGAATCTAAAGGGACAGGGCCCTAGATGTCAAGATGGGTTTCTCCCACAGCAGTCCTGAATGGCCACTGGGAGCGTATGTGTTTGAACAGCTATACTGCTGAAAAAAGGCCAAGGTGGAAGGATTTGGGCCCTTTGTTGAAAGCTCGCTAGATAACATGCCTAAACTGGAGCCCAGGTAAGCTGCATTAGACAAGGGTTGTTGGTCAAGCAATCACCTTCAGCCACCTTTCTTTCTGGCGCAGATTCCAAGGGGGAAGCTTATGTCCCCTAGGACATTTCAACTCTCTGGGCCAGTGAGCATTAGGGCAAATGTGCATAAAGACTGTCTGATCAGCAGCTCAAAGACCTCACAGGTAGGTGACAGCCACCGCCCGAACAGGGACTTGAACCCTGGACCCTCAGATTAAAAGTCTGATGCTCTACCGACTGAGCTATCCGGGCTCTGAAATCTGCCACTCCACAGCGGTCCAAGCTGCTTGAATATTGACATCTCTATTGGAAAAAGACCACTCGGCAAAGGGGGCCGAGTGCCTGGAAGCACAAGTGTTTGGCTTGCCCAGGCTGGCCAATCGTCCACTCCCATTATATTTTCTAGGACAGGTTGAAGATAAAAGTGAAATCTAACCTGCAACCATGCAGATAGGTTCCAGTTCAGTAGAGGTGGAGAACGCCCTAAAGTTTCTGGCTTCGTTTTACCTACAGATCAATGCTCTTCCACCGGAAACAAGGGCCTTGCAAAAAGACACTGCCCGAACGGCTTCCTTAACCTTGGACCAACGCGCTTCCAGTATTCTTAATAAGTGACTGGGTACAAATAAAAAAAGTTCACCTTTAGCCTCATGGTGCCAGGTCCAACAGAGGAAACGCAGGGATAAAAGGGGGTAGAGTCCACTCTGGATTATAGGCAAGTTGAGAAGGAGCGGCGTGTGCCAATCACAGATTGTTCTACCCAGTCTGCTGATGACACAAATGCCCTCTATGGTGTTCCCGGGCCTCATAACACACTTCCTCAACTCTAACGGATCTCAATGTGTATGTAAGAGACCATGGCATATCTGCTGTTTAAAACACATTGCACAGTCTCCTCAGAGACTCTCAAAAATTGCCAGCGCTGACTGTATTTCAAGTCATCACGGCGGGGTATTGGGAAAAGTTTTCAATTAGCAATAATCACGCCTCGGGTGGACCTCATTGGCTACGATACTGCCACTGCGCAAAGCTAATCAAAACAGTGTCTGCCAACATCTACCCTTTCTTGGAGGAGGATTTGACATTGAGGTGAGACACATAAGTGTCATCCAGTGGGCCGCTGAGCATTCTGGGACTTGGCATGCTAATGAGACCGAGAAACAATGCCTAAGTGGCCATTGTTTATCCACTGAATAGTGTCAGTATTTGAAAGGACTAAGGAGAATCTAAAGGGACAGGGCCCTAGATGTCAAGATGGGTTTCTCCCACAGCAGTCCTGAATGGCCACTGGGAGCGTATGTGTTTGAACAGCTATACTGCTGAAAAAAGGCCAAGGTGGAAGGATTTGGGCCCTTTGTTGAAAGCTCGCTAGATAACATGCCTAAACTGGAGCCCAGGTAAGCTGCATTAGACAAGGGTTGTTGGTCAAGCAATCACCTTCAGCCACCTTTCTTTCTGGCGCAGATTCCAAGGGGGAAGCTTATGTCCCCTAGGACATTTCAACTCTCTGGGCCAGTGAGCATTAGGGCAAATGTGCATAAAGACTGTCTGATCAGCAGCTCAAAGACCTCACAGGTAGGTGACAGCCACCGCCCGAACAGGGACTTGAACCCTGGACCCTCAGATTAAAAGTCTGATGCTCTACCGACTGAGCTATCCGGGCTCTGAAATCTGCCACTCCACAGCGGTCCAAGCTGCTTGAATATTGACATCTCTATTGGAAAAAGACCACTCGGCAAAGGGGGCCGAGTGCCTGGAAGCACAAGTGTTTGGCTTGCCCAGGCTGGCCAATCGTCCACTCCCATTATATTTTCTAGGACAGGTTGAAGATAAAAGTGAAATCTAACCTGCAACCATGCAGATAGGTTCCAGTTCAGTAGAGGTGGAGAACGCCCTAAAGTTTCTGGCTTCGTTTTACCTACAGATCAATGCTCTTCCACCGGAAACAAGGGCCTTGCAAAAAGACACTGCCCGAACGGCTTCCTTAACCTTGGACCAACGCGCTTCCAGTATTCTTAATAAGTGACTGGGTACAAATAAAAAAAGTTCACCTTTAGCCTCATGGTGCCAGGTCCAACAGAGGAAACGCAGGGATAAAAGGGGGTAGAGTCCACTCTGGATTATAGGCAAGTTGAGAAGGAGCGGCGTGTGCCAATCACAGATTGTTCTACCCAGTCTGCTGATGACACAAATGCCCTCTATGGTGTTCCCGGGCCTCATAACACACTTCCTCAACTCTAACGGATCTCAATGTGTATGTAAGAGACCATGGCATATCTGCTGTTTAAAACACATTGCACAGTCTCCTCAGAGACTCTCAAAAATTGCCAGCGCTGACTGTATTTCAAGTCATCACGGCGGGGTATTGGGAAAAGTTTTCAATTAGCAATAATCACGCCTCGGGTGGACCTCATTGGCTACGATACTGCCACTGCGCAAAGCTAATCAAAACAGTGTCTGCCAACATCTACCCTTTCTTGGAGGAGGATTTGACATTGAGGTGAGACACATAAGTGTCATCCAGTGGGCCGCTGAGCATTCTGGGACTTGGCATGCTAATGAGACCGAGAAACAATGCCTAAGTGGCCATTGTTTATCCACTGAATAGTGTCAGTATTTGAAAGGACTAAGGAGAATCTAAAGGGACAGGGCCCTAGATGTCAAGATGGGTTTCTCCCACAGCAGTCCTGAATGGCCACTGGGAGCGTATGTGTTTGAACAGCTATACTGCTGAAAAAAGGCCAAGGTGGAAGGATTTGGGCCCTTTGTTGAAAGCTCGCTAGATAACATGCCTAAACTGGAGCCCAGGTAAGCTGCATTAGACAAGGGTTGTTGGTCAAGCAATCACCTTCAGCCACCTTTCTTTCTGGCGCAGATTCCAAGGGGGAAGCTTATGTCCCCTAGGACATTTCAACTCTCTGGGCCAGTGAGCATTAGGGCAGATGTGCATAAAGACTGTCTGATCAGCAGCTCAAAGACCTCACAGGTAGGTGACAGCCACCGCCCAAACAGGGACTTGAACCCTGGACCCTCAGATTAAAAGTCTGATGCTCTACCGACTGAGCTATCCGGGCTCTGAAATCTGCCACTCCACAGCGGTCCAAGCTGCTTGAATATAGACATCTCTATTGGAAAAAGACCACTCGGCAAAGGGGGCCGAGTGCCTGGAAGCACAAGTGTTTGGCTTGCCCAGGCTGGCCAATCGTCCACTCCCATTATATTTTCTAGGACAGGTTGAAGATAAAAGTGAAATCTAACCTGCAACCATGCAGATAGGTTCCAGTTCAGTAGAGGTGGAGAACGCCCTAAAGTTTCTGGCTTCGTTTTACCTACAGATCAATGCTCTTCCACCGGAAACAAGGGCCTTGCAAAAAGACACTGCCCGAACGGCTTCCTTAACCTTGGACCAACGCGCTTCCAGTATTCTTAATAAGTGACTGGGTACAAATAAAAAAAGTTCACCTTTAGCCTCATGGTGCCAGGTCCAACAGAGGAAACGCAGGGATAAAAGGGGGTAGAGTCCACTCTGGATTATAGGCAAGTTGAGAAGGAGCGGCGTGTGCCAATCACAGATTGTTCTACCCAGTCTGCTGATGACACAAATGCCCTCTATGGTGTTCCCGGGCCTCATAACACACTTCCTCAACTCTAACGGATCTCAATGTGTATGTAAGAGACCATGGCATATCTGCTGTTTAAAACACATTGCACAGTCTCCTCAGAGACTCTCAAAAATTGCCAGCGCTGACTGTATTTCAAGTCATCACGGCGGGGTATTGGGAAAAGTTTTCAATTAGCAATAATCACGCCTCGGGTGGACCTCATTGGCTACGATACTGCCACTGCGCAAAGCTAATCAAAACAGTGTCTGCCAACATCTACCCTTTCTTGGAGGAGGATTTGACATTGAGGTGAGACACATAAGTGTCATCCAGTGGGCCGCTGAGCATTCTGGGACTTGGCATGCTAATGAGACCGAGAAACAATGCCTAAGTGGCCATTGTTTATCCACTGAATAGTGTCAGTATTTGAAAGGACTAAGGAGAATCTAAAGGGACAGGGCCCTAGATGTCAAGATGGGTTTCTCCCACAGCAGTCCTGAATGGCCACTGGGAGCGTATGTGTTTGAACAGCTATACTGCTGAAAAAAGGCCAAGGTGGAAGGATTTGGGCCCTTTGTTGAAAGCTCGCTAGATAACATGCCTAAACTGGAGCCCAGGTGAGCTGCATTAGACAAGGGTTGTTGGTCAAGCAATCACCTTCAGCCACCTTTCTTTCTGGCGCAGATTCCAAGGGGGAAGCTTATGTCCCCTAGGACATTTCAACTCTCTGGGCCAGTGAGCATTAGGGCAGATGTGCATAAAGACTGTCTGATCAGCAGCTCAAAGACCTCACAGGTAGGTGACAGCCACCGCCCAAACAGGGACTTGAACCCTGGACCCTCAGATTAAAAGTCTGATGCTCTACCGACTGAGCTATCCGGGCTCTGAAATCTGCCACTCCACAGCGGTCCAAGCTGCTTGAATATAGACATCTCTATTGGAAAAAGACCACTCGGCAAAGGGGGCCGAGTGCCTGGAAGCACAAGTGTTTGGCTTGCCCAGGCTGGCCAATCGTCCACTCCCATTATATTTTCTAGGACAGGTTGAAGATAAAAGTGAAATCTAACCTGCAACCATGTAGATAGGTTCCAGTTCAGTAGAGGTGGAGAACGCCCTAAAGTTTCTGGCTTCGTTTTACCTACAGATCAATGCTCTTCCACCGGAAACAAGGGCCTTGCAAAAAGACACTGCCCGAACGGCTTCCTTAACCTTGGACCAACGCGCTTCCAGTATTCTTAATAAGTGACTGGGTACAAATAAAAAAAGTTCACCTTTAGCCTCATGGTGCCAGGTCCAACAGAGGAAACGCAGGGATAAAAGGGGGTAGAGTCCACTCTGGATTATAGGCAAGTTGAGAAGGAGCGGCGTGTGCCAATCACAGATTGTTCTACCCAGTCTGCTGATGACACAAATGCCCTCTATGGTGTTCCCGGGCCTCATAACACACTTCCTCAACTCTAACGGATCTCAATGTGTATGTAAGAGACCATGGCATATCTGCTGTTTAAAACACATTGCACAGTCTCCTCAGAGACTCTCAAAAATTGCCAGCGCTGACTGTATTTCAAGTCATCACGGCGGGGTATTGGGAAAAGTTTTCAATTAGCAATAATCACGCCTCGGGTGGACCTCATTGGCTACGATACTGCCACTGCGCAAAGCTAATCAAAACAGTGTCTGCCAACATCTACCCTTTCTTGGAGGAGGATTTGACATTGAGGTGAGACACATAAGTGTCATCCAGTGGGCCGCTGAGCATTCTGGGACTTGGCATGCTAATGAGACCGAGAAACAATGCCTAAGTGGCCATTGTTTATCCACTGAATAGTGTCAGTATTTGAAAGGACTAAGAAGAATCTAAAGGGACAGGGCCCTAGATGTCAAGATGGGTTTCTCCCACAGCAGTCCTGAATGGCCACTGGGAGCGTATGTGTTTGAACAGCTATACTGCTGAAAAAAGGCCAAGGTGGAAGGATTTGGGCCCTTTGTTGAAAGCTCGCTAGATAACATGCCTAAACTGGAGCCCAGGTAAGCTGCATTAGACAAGGGTTGTTGGTCAAGCAATCACCTTCAGCCACCTTTCTTTCTGGCGCAGATTCCAAGGGGGAAGCTTATGTCCCCTAGGACATTTCAACTCTCTGGGCCAGTGAGCATTAGGGCAAATGTGCATAAAGACTGTCTGATCAGCAGCTCAAAGACCTCACAGGTAGGTGACAGCCACCGCCCGAACAGGGACTTGAGCCCTGGACCCTCAGATTAAAAGTCTGATGCTCTACCGACTGAGCTATCCGGGCTCTGAAATCTGCCACTCCACAGCGGTCCAAGCTGCTTGAATATTGACATCTCTATTGGAAAAAGACCACTCGGCAAAGGGGGCCGAGTGCCTGGAAGCACAAGTGTTTGGCTTGCCCAGGCTGGCCAATCGTCCACTCCCATTATATTTTCTAGGACAGGTTGAAGATAAAAGTGAAATCTAACCTGCAACCATGCAGATAGGTTCCAGTTCAGTAGAGGTGGAGAACGCCCTAAAGTTTCTGGCTTCGTTTTACCTACAGATCAATGCTCTTCCACCGGAAACAAGGGCCTTGCAAAAAGACACTGCCCGAACGGCTTCCTTAACCTTGGACCAACGCGCTTCCAGTATTCTTAATAAGTGACTGGGTACAAATAAAAAAAGTTCACCTTTAGCCTCATGGTGCCAGGTCCAACAGAGGAAACGCAGGGATAAAAGGGGGTAGAGTCCACTCTGGATTATAGGCAAGTTGAGAAGGAGCGGCGTGTGCCAATCACAGATTGTTCTACCCAGTCTGCTGATGACACAAATGCCCTCTATGGTGTTCCCGGGCCTCATAACACACTTCCTCAACTCTAACGGATCTCAATGTGTATGTAAGAGACCATGGCATATCTGCTGTTTAAAACACATTGCACAGTCTCCTCAGAGACTCTCAAAAATTGCCAGCGCTGACTGTATTTCAAGTCATCACGGCGGGGTATTGGGAAAAGTTTTCAATTAGCAATAATCACGCCTCGGGTGGACCTCATTGGCTACGATACTGCCACTGCGCAAAGCTAATCAAAACAGTGTCTGCCAACATCTACCCTTTCTTGGAGGAGGATTTGACATTGAGGTGAGACACATAAGTGTCATCCAGTGGGCCGCTGAGCATTCTGGGACTTGGCATGCTAATGAGACCGAGAAACAATGCCTAAGTGGCCATTGTTTATCCACTGAATAGTGTCAGTATTTGAAAGGACTAAGGAGAATCTAAAGGGACAGGGCCCTAGATGTCAAGATGGGTTTCTCCCACAGCAGTCCTGAATGGCCACTGGGAGCGTATGTGTTTGAACAGCTATACTGCTGAAAAAAGGCCAAGGTGGAAGGATTTGGGCCCTTTGTTGAAAGCTCGCTAGATAACATGCCTAAACTGGAGCCCAGGTAAGCTGCATTAGACAAGGGTTGTTGGTCAAGCAATCACCTTCAGCCACCTTTCTTTCTGGCGCAGATTCCAAGGGGGAAGCTTATGTCCCCTAGGACATTTCAACTCTCTGGGCCAGTGAGCATTAGGGCAAATGTGCATAAAGACTGTCTGATCAGCAGCTCAAAGACCTCACAGGTAGGTGACAGCCACCGCCCGAACAGGGACTTGAACCCTGGACCCTCAGATTAAAAGTCTGATGCTCTACCGACTGAGCTATCCGGGCTCTGAAATCTGCCACTCCACAGCGGTCCAAGCTGCTTGAATATTGACATCTCTATTGGAAAAAGACCACTCGGCAAAGGGGGCCGAGTGCCTGGAAGCACAAGTGTTTGGCGTGCCCAGGCTGGCCAATCGTCCACTCCCATTATATTTTCTAGGACAGGTTGAAGATAAAAGTGAAATCTAACCTGCAACCATGCAGATAGGTTCCAGTTCAGTAGAGGTGGAGAACGCCCTAAAGTTTCTGGCTTCGTTTTACCTACAGATCAATGCTCTTCCACCGGAAACAAGGGCCTTGCAAAAAGACACTGCCCGAACGGCTTCCTTAACCTTGGACCAACGCGCTTCCAGTATTCTTAATAAGTGACTGGGTACAAATAAAAAAAGTTCACCTTTAGCCTCATGGTGCCAGGTCCAACAGAGGAAACGCAGGGATAAAAGGGGGTAGAGTCCACTCTGGATTATAGGCAAGTTGAGAAGGAGCGGCGTGTGCCAATCACAGATTGTTCTACCCAGTCTGCTGATGACACAAATGCCCTCTATGGTGTTCCCGGGCCTCATAACACACTTCCTCAACTCTAACGGATCTCAATGTGTATGTAAGAGACCATGGCATATCTGCTGTTTAAAACACATTGCACAGTCTCCTCAGAGACTCTCAAAAATTGCCAGCGCTGACTGTATTTCAAGTCATCACGGCGGGGTATTGGGAAAAGTTTTCAATTAGCAATAATCACGCCTCGGGTGGACCTCATTGGCTACGATACTGCCACTGCGCAAAGCTAATCAAAACAGTGTCTGCCAACATCTACCCTTTCTTGGAGGAGGATTTGACATTGAGGTGAGACACATAAGTGTCATCCAGTGGGCCGCTGAGCATTCTGGGACTTGGCATGCTAATGAGACCGAGAAACAATGCCTAAGTGGCCATTGTTTATCCACTGAATAGTGTCAGTATTTGAAAGGACTAAGGAGAATCTAAAGGGACAGGGCCCTAGATGTCAAGATGGGTTTCTCCCACAGCAGTCCTGAATGGCCACTGGGAGCGTATGTGTTTGAACAGCTATACTGCTGAAAAAAGGCCAAGGTGGAAGGATTTGGGCCCTTTGTTGAAAGCTCGCTAGATAACATGCCTAAACTGGAGCCCAGGTAAGCTGCATTAGACAAGGGTTGTTGGTCAAGCAATCACCTTCAGCCACCTTTCTTTCTGGCGCAGATTCCAAGGGGGAAGCTTATGTCCCCTAGGACATTTCAACTCTCTGGGCCAGTGAGCATTAGGGCAAATGTGCATAAAGACTGTCTGATCAGCAGCTCAAAGACCTCACAGGTAGGTGACAGCCACCGCCCAAACAGGGACTTGAACCCTGGACCCTCAGATTAAAAGTCTGATGCTCTACCGACTGAGCTATCCGGGCTCTGAAATCTGCCACTCCACAGCGGTCCAAGCTGCTTGAATATTGACATCTCTATTGGAAAAAGACCACTCGGCAAAGGGGGCCGAGTGCCTGGAAGCACAAGTGTTTGGCTTGCCCAGGCTGGCCAATCGTCCACTCCCATTATATTTTCTAGGACAGGTTGAAGATAAAAGTGAAATCTAACCTGTAACCATGCAGATAGGTTCCAGTTCAGTAGAGGTGGAGAACGCCCTAAAGTTTCTGGCTTCGTTTTACCTACAGATCAATGCTCTTCCACCGGAAACAAGGGCCTTGCAAAAAGACACTGCCCGAACGGCTTCCTTAACCTTGGACCAACGCGCTTCCAGTATTCTTAATAAGTGACTGGGTACAAATAAAAAAAGTTCACCTTTAGCCTCATGGTGCCAGGTCCAACAGAGGAAACGCAGGGATAAAAGGGGGTAGAGTCCACTCTGGATTATAGGCAAGTTGAGAAGGAGCGGCGTGTGCCAATCACAGATTGTTCTACCCAGTCTGCTGATGACACAAATGCCCTCTATGGTGTTCCCGGGCCTCATAACACACTTCCTCAACTCTAACGGATCTCAATGTGTATGTAAGAGACCATGGCATATCTGCTGTTTAAAACACATTGCACAGTCTCCTCAGAGACTCTCAAAAATTGCCAGCGCTGACTGTATTTCAAGTCATCACGGCGGGGTATTGGGAAAAGTTTTCAATTAGCAATAATCACGCCTCGGGTGGACCTCATTGGCTACGATACTGCCACTGCGCAAAGCTAATCAAAACAGTGTCTGCCAACATCTACCCTTTCTTGGAGGAGGATTTGACATTGAGGTGAGACACATAAGTGTCATCCAGTGGGCCGCTGAGCATTCTGGGACTTGGCATGCTAATGAGACCGAGAAACAATGCCTAAGTGGCCATTGTTTATCCACTGAATAGTGTCAGTATTTGAAAGGACTAAGGAGAATCTAAAGGGACAGGGCCCTAGATGTCAAGATGGGTTTCTCCCACAGCAGTCCTGAATGGCCACTGGGAGCGTATGTGTTTGAACAGCTATACTGCTGAAAAAAGGCCAAGGTGGAAGGATTTGGGCCCTTTGTTGAAAGCTCGCTAGATAACATGCCTAAACTGGAGCCCAGGTAAGCTGCATTAGACAAGGGTTGTTGGTCAAGCAATCACCTTCAGCCACCTTTCTTTCTGGAGCAGATTCCAAGGGGGAAGCTTATGTCCCCTAGGACATTTCAACTCTCTGGGCCAGTGAGCATTAGGGCAAATGTGCATAAAGACTGTCTGATCAGCAGCTCAAAGACCTCACAGGTAGGTGACAGCCACCGCCCAAACAGGGACTTGAACCCTGGACCCTCAGATTAAAAGTCTGATGCTCTACCGACTGAGCTATCCAGGCTCTGAAATCTGCCACTCCACAGCGGTCCAAGCTGCTTGAATATTGACATCTCTATTGGAAAAAGACCACTCGGCAAAGGGGGCCGAGTGCCTGGAAGCACAAGTGTTTGGCTTGCCCAGGCTGGCCAATCGTCCACTCCCATTATATTTTCTAGGACAGGTTGAAGATAAAAGTGAAATCTAACCTGTAACCATGCAGATAGGTTCCAGTTCAGTAGAGGTGGAGAACGCCCTAAAGTTTCTGGCTTCGTTTTACCTACAGATCAATGCTCTTCCACCGGAAACAAGGGCCTTGCAAAAAGACACTGCCCGAACGGCTTCCTTAACCTTGGACCAACGCGCTTCCAGTATTCTTAATAAGTGACTGGGTACAAATAAAAAAAGTTCACCTTTAGCCTCATGGTGCCAGGTCCAACAGAGGAAACGCAGGGATAAAAGGGGGTAGAGTCCACTCTGGATTATAGGCAAGTTGAGAAGGAGCGGCGTGTGCCAATCACAGATTGTTCTACCCAGTCTGCTGATGACACAAATGCCCTCTATGTTGTTCCCGGGCCTCATAACACACTTCCTCAACTCTAACGGATCTCAATGTGTATGTAAGAGACCATGGCATATCTGCTGTTTAAAACACATTGCACAGTCTCCTCAGAGACTCTCAAAAATTGCCAGCGCTGACTGTATTTCAAGTCATCACGGCGGGGTATTGGGAAAAGTTTTCAATTAGCAATAATCACGCCTCGGGTGGACCTCATTGGCTACGATACTGCCACTGCGCAAAGCTAATCAAAACAGTGTCTGCCAACATCTACCCTTTCTTGGAGGAGGATTTGACATTGAGGTGAGACACATAAGTGTCATCCAGTGGGCCGCTGAGCATTCTGGGACTTGGCATGCTAATGAGACCGAGAAACAATGCCTAAGTGGCCATTGTTTATCCACTGAATAGTGTCAGTATTTGAAAGGACTAAGGAGAATCTAAAGGGACAGGGCCCTAGATGTCAAGATGGGTTTCTCCCACAGCAGTCCTGAATGGCCACTGGGAGCGTATGTGTTTGAACAGCTATACTGCTGAAAAAAGGCCAAGGTGGAAGGATTTGGGCCCTTTGTTGAAAGCTCGCTAGATAACATGCCTAAACTGGAGCCCAGGTAAGCTGCATTAGACAAGGGTTGTTGGTCAAGCAATCACCTTCAGCCACCTTTCTTTCTGGCGCAGATTCCAAGGGGGAAGCTTATGTCCCCTAGGACATTTCAACTCTCTGGGCCAGTGAGCATTAGGGCAAATGTGCATAAAGACTGTCTGATCAGCAGCTCAAAGACCTCACAGGTAGGTGACAGCCACCGCCCGAACAGGGACTTGAACCCTGGACCCTCAGATTAAAAGTCTGATGCTCTACCGACTGAGCTATCCGGGCTCTGAAATCTGCCACTCCACAGTGGTCCAAGCTGCTTGAATATTGACATCTCTATTGGAAAAAGACCACTCGGCAAAGGGGGCCGAGTGCCTGGAAGCACAAGTGTTTGGCTTGCCCAGGCTGGCCAATCGTCCACTCCCATTATATTTTCTAGGACAGGTTGAAGATAAAAGTGAAATCTAACCTGCAACCATGCAGATAGGTTCCAGTTCAGTAGAGGTGGAGAACGCCCTAAAGTTTCTGGCTTCGTTTTACCTACAGATCAATGCTCTTCCACCGGAAACAAGGGCCTTGCAAAAAGACACTGCCCGAACGGCTTCCTTAACCTTGGACCAACGCGCTTCCAGTATTCTTAATAAGTGACTGGGTACAAATAAAAAAAGTTCACCTTTAGCCTCATGGTGCCAGGTCCAACAGAGGAAACGCAGGGATAAAAGGGGGTAGAGTCCACTCTGGATTATAGGCAAGTTGAGAAGGAGCTGCGTGTGCCAATCACAGATTGTTCTACCCAGTCTGCTGATGACACAAATGCCCTCTATGGTGTTCCCGGGCCTCATAACACACTTCCTCAACTCTAACGGATCTCAATGTGTATGTAAGAGACCATGGCATATCTGCTGTTTAAAACACATTGCACAGTCTCCTCAGAGACTCTCAAAAATTGCCAGCGCTGACTGTATTTCAAATCATCACGGCGGGGTATTGGGAAAAGTTTTCAATTAGCAATAATCACGCCTCGGGTGGACCTCATTGGCTACGATACTGCCACTGCGCAAAGCTAATCAAAACAGTGTCTGCCAACATCTACCCTTTCTTGGAGGAGGATTTGACATTGAGGTGAGACACATAAGTGTCATCCAGTGGGCCGCTGAGCATTCTGGGACTTGGCATGCTAATGAGACCGAGAAACAATGCCTAAGTGGCCATTGTTTATCCACTGAATAGTGTCAGTATTTGAAAGGACTAAGGAGAATCTAAAGGGACAGGGCCCTAGATGTCAAGATGGGTTTCTCCCACAGCAGTCCTGAATGGCCACTGGGAGCGTATGTGTTTGAACAGCTATACTGCTGAAAAAAGGCCAAGGTGGAAGGATTTGGGCCCTTTGTTGAAAGCTCGCTAGATAACATGCCTAAACTGGAGCCGGGTAAGCTGCATTAGACAAGGGTTGTTGGTCAAGCAATCACCTTCAGCCACCTTTCTTTCTGGCGCAGATTCCAAGGGGGAAGCTTATGTCCCCTAGGACATTTCAACTCTCTGGGCCAGTGAGCATTAGGGCAGATGTGCATAAAGACTGTCTGATCAGCAGCTCAAAGACCTCACAGGTAGGTGACAGCCAACGCCCGAACAGGGACTTGAACCCTGGACCCTCAGATTAAAAGTCTGATGCTCTACCGACTGAGCTATCCGGGCTCTGAAATCTGCCACTCCACAGCGGTCCAAGCTGCTTGAATATTGACATCTCTATTGGAAAAAGACCACTCGGCAAAGGGGGCCGAGTGCCTGGAAGCACAAGTGTTTGGCTTGCCCAGGCTGGCCAATCGTCCACTCCCATTATATTTTCTAGGACAGGTTGAAGATAAAAGTGAAATCTAACCTGCAACCATGCAGATAGGTTCCAGTTCAGTAGAGGTGGAGAACGCCCTAAAGTTTCTGGCTTCGTTTTACCTACAGATCAATGCTCTTCCACCGGAAACAAGGGCCTTGCAAAAAGACACTGCCCGAACGGCTTCCTTAACCTTGGACCAACGCGCTTCCAGTATTCTTAATAAGTGACTGGGTACAAATAAAAAAAGTTCACCTTTAGCCTCATGGTGCCAGGTCCAACAGAGGAAACGCAGGGATAAAAGGGGGTAGAGTCCACTCTGGATTATAGGCAAGTTGAGAAGGAGCGGCGTGTGCCAATCACAGATTGTTCTACCCAGTCTGCTGATGACACAAATGCCCTCTATGGTGTTCCCGGGCCTCATGACACACTTCCTCAACTCTAACGCATCTCAATGTGTATGTAAGAGACCATGGCATATCTGCTGTTTAAAACACATTGCACAGTCTCCTCAGAGACTCTCAAAAATTGCCAGCGCTGACTGTATTTCAAGTCATCACGGCGGGGTATTGGGAAAAGTTTTCAATTAGCAATAATCACGCCTCGGGTGGACCTCATTGGCTACAATACTGCCACTGCGCAAAGCTAATCAAAACAGTGTCTGCCAACATCTACCCTTTCTTGGAGGAGGATTTGACATTGAGGTGAGACACATAAGTGTCATCCAGTGGGCCGCTGAGCATTCTGGGACTTGGCATGCTAATGAGACCGAGAAACAATGCCTAAGTGGCCATTGTTTATCCACTGAATAGTGTCAGTATTTGAAAGGACTAAGGAGAATCTAAAGGGACAGGGCCCTAGATGTCAAGATGGGTTTCTCCCACAGCAGTCCTGAATGGCCACTGGGAGCGTATGTGTTTGAAAAGCTATACTGCTGAAAAAAGGCCAAGGTGGAAGGATTTGGGCCCTTTGTTGAACGCTCGCTAGATAACATGCCTAAACTGGAGCCCAGGTAAGCTGCATTAGACAAGGGTTGTTGGTCAAGCAATCACCTTCAGCCACCTTTCTTTCTGGCGCAGATTCCAAGGGGGAAGCTTATGTCCCCTAGGACATTTCAACTCTCTGGGCCAGTGAGCATTAGGGCAGATGTGCATAAAGACTGTCTGATCAGCAGCTCAAAGACCTCACAGGTAGGTGACAGCCACCGCCCGAACAGGGACTTGAACCCTGGACCCTCAGATTAAAAGTCTGATGCTCTACCGACTGAGCTATCCGGGCTCTGAAATCTGCCACTCCACAGCGGTCCAAGCTGCTTGAATATTGACATCTCTATTGGAAAAAGACCACTCGGCAAAGGGGGCCGAGTGCCTGGAAGCACAAGTGTTTGGCTTGCCCAGGCTGGCCAATCGTCCACTCCCATTATATTTTCTAGGACAGGTTGAAGATAAAAGTGAAATCTAACCTGCAACCATGCAGATAGGTTCCAGTTCAGTAGAGGTGGAGAACGCCCTAAAGTTTCTGGCTTCGTTTTACCTACAGATCAATGCTCTTCCACCGGAAACAAGGGCCTTGCAAAAAGACACTGCCCGAACGGCTTCCTTAACCTTGGACCAACGCGCTTCCAGTATTCTTAATAAGTGACTGGGTACAAATAAAAAAAGTTCACCTTTAGCCTCATGGTGCCAGGTCCAACAGAGGAAACGCAGGGATAAAAGGGGGTAGAGTCCACTCTGGATTATAGGCAAGTTGAGAAGGAGCGGCGTGTGCCAATCACAGATTGTTCTACCCAGTCTGCTGATGACACAAATGCCCTCTATGGTGTTCCCGGGCCTCATGACACACTTCCTCAACTCTAACGCATCTCAATGTGTATGTAAGAGACCATGGCATATCTGCTGTTTAAAACACATTGCACAGTCTCCTCAGAGACTCTCAAAAATTGCCAGCGCTGACTGTATTTCAAATCATCACGGCGGGGTATTGGGAAAAGTTTTCAATTAGCAATAATCACGCCTCGGGTGGACCTCATTGGCTACGATACTGCCACTGCGCAAAGCTAATCAAAACAGTGTCTGCCAACATCTACCCTTTCTTGGAGGAGGATTTGACATTGAGGTGAGACACATAAGTGTCATCCAGTGGGCCGCTGAGCATTCTGGGACTTGGCATGCTAATGAGACCGAGAAACAATGCCTAAGTGGCCATTGTTTATCCACTGAATAGTGTCAGTATTTGAAAGGACTAAGGAGAATCTAAAGGGACAGGGCCCTAGATGTCAAGATGGGTTTCTCCCACAGCAGTCCTGAATGGCCACTGGGAGCGTATGTGTTTGAACAGCTATACTGCTGAAAAAAGGCCAAGGTGGAAGGATTTGGGCCCTTTGTTGAAAGCTCGCTAGATAACATGCCTAAACTGGAGCCCGGGTAAGCTGCATTAGACAAGGGTTGTTGGTCAAGCAATCACCTTCAGCCACCTTTCTTTCTGGCGCAGATTCCAAGGGGGAAGCTTATGTCCCCTAGGACATTTCAACTCTCTGGGCCAGTGAGCATTAGGGCAGATGTGCATAAAGACTGTCTGATCAGCAGCTCAAAGACCTCACAGGTAGGTGACAGCCAACGCCCGAACAGGGACTTGAACCCTGGACCCTCAGATTAAAAGTCTGATGCTCTACCGACTGAGCTATCCGGGCTCTGAAATCTGCCACTCCACAGCGGTCCAAGCTGCTTGAATATTGACATCTCTATTGGAAAAAGACCACTCGGCAAAGGGGGCCGAGTGCCTGGAAGCACAAGTGTTTGGCTTGCCCAGGCTGGCCAATCGTCCACTCCCATTATATTTTCTAGGACAGGTTGAAGATAAAAGTGAAATCTAACCTGCAACCATGCAGATAGGTTCCAGTTCAGTAGAGGTGGAGAACGCCCTAAAGTTTCTGGCTTCGTTTTACCTACAGATCAATGCTCTTCCACCGGAAACAAGGGCCTTGCAAAAAGACACTGCCCGAACGGCTTCCTTAACCTTGGACCAACGCGCTTCCAGTATTCTTAATAAGTGACTGGGTACAAATAAAAAAAGTTCACCTTTAGCCTCATGGTGCCAGGTCCAACAGAGGAAACGCAGGGATAAAAGGGGGTAGAGTCCACTCTGGATTATAGGCAAGTTGAGAAGGAGCGGCGTGTGCCAATCACAGATTGTTCTACCCAGTCTGCTGATGACACAAATGCCCTCTATGGTGTTCCCGGGCCTCATGACACACTTCCTCAACTCTAACGCATCTCAATGTGTATGTAAGAGACCATGGCATATCTGCTGTTTAAAACACATTGCACAGTCTCCTCAGAGACTCTCAAAAATTGCCAGCGCTGACTGTATTTCAAGTCATCACGGCGGGGTATTGGGAAAAGTTTTCAATTAGCAATAATCACGCCTCGGGTGGACCTCATTGGCTACGATACTGCCACTGCGCAAAGCTAATCAAAACAGTGTCTGCCAACATCTACCCTTTCTTGGAGGAGGATTTGACATTGAGGTGAGACACATAAGTGTCATCCAGTGGGCCGCTGAGCATTCTGGGACTTGGCATGCTAATGAGACCGAGAAACAATGCCTAAGTGGCCATTGTTTATCCACTGAATAGTGTCAGTATTTGAAAGGACTAAGGAGAATCTAAAGGGACAGGGCCCTAGATGTCAAGATGGGTTTCTCCCACAGCAGTCCTGAATGGCCACTGGGAGCGTATGTGTTTGAACAGCTATACTGCTGAAAAAAGGCCAAGGTGGAAGGATTTGGGCCCTTTGTTGAAAGCTCGCTAGATAACATGCCTAAACTGGAGCCCAGGTAAGCTGCATTAGACAAGGGTTGTTGGTCAAGCAATCACCTTCAGCCACCTTTCTTTCTGGCGCAGATTCCAAGGGGGAAGCTTATGTCCCCTAGGACATTTCAACTCTCTGGGCCAGTGAGCATTAGGGCAAATGTGATAAAGACTGTCTGATCAGCAGCTCAAAGACCTCACAGGTAGGTGACAGCCACCGCCCGAACAGGGACTTGAACCCTGGACCCTCAGATTAAAAGTCTGATGCTCTACCGACTGAGCTATCCGGGCTCTGAAATCTGCCACTCCACAGTGGTCCAAGCTGCTTGAATATTGACATCTCTATTGGAAAAAGACCACTCGGCAAAGGGGGCCGAGTGCCTGGAAGCACAAGTGTTTGGCTTGCCCAGGCTGGCCAATCGTCCACTCCCATTATATTTTCTAGGACAGGTTGAAGATAAAAGTGAAATCTAACCTGCAACCATGCAGATAGGTTCCAGTTCAGTAGAGGTGGAGAACGCCCTAAAGTTTCTGGCTTCGTTTTACCTACAGATCAATGCTCTTCCACCGGAAACAAGGGCCTTGCAAAAAGACACTGCCCGAACGGCTTCCTTAACCTTGGACCAACGCGCTTCCAGTATTCTTAATAAGTGACTGGGTACAAATAAAAAAAGTTCACCTTTAGCCTCATGGTGCCAGGTCCAACAGAGGAAACGCAGGGATAAAAGGGGGTAGAGTCCACTCTGGATTATAGGCAAGTTGAGAAGGAGCTGCGTGTGCCAATCACAGATTGTTCTACCCAGTCTGCTGATGACACAAATGCCCTCTATGGTGTTCCCGGGCCTCATAACACACTTCCTCAACTCTAACGGATCTCAATGTGTATGTAAGAGACCATGGCATATCTGCTGTTTAAAACACATTGCACAGTCTCCTCAGAGACTCTCAAAAATTGCCAGCGCTGACTGTATTTCAAATCATCACGGCGGGGTATTGGGAAAAGTTTTCAATTAGCAATAATCACGCCTCGGGTGGACCTCATTGGCTACGATACTGCCACTGCGCAAAGCTAATCAAAACAGTGTCTGCCAACATCTACCCTTTCTTGGAGGAGGATTTGACATTGAGGTGAGACACATAAGTGTCATCCAGTGGGCCGCTGAGCATTCTGGGACTTGGCATGCTAATGAGACCGAGAAACAATGCCTAAGTGGCCATTGTTTATCCACTGAATAGTGTCAGTATTTGAAAGGACTAAGGAGAATCTAAAGGGACAGGGCCCTAGATGTCAAGATGGGTTTCTCCCACAGCAGTCCTGAATGGCCACTGGGAGCGTATGTGTTTGAACAGCTATACTGCTGAAAAAAGGCCAAGGTGGAAGGATTTGGGCCCTTTGTTGAAAGCTCGCTAGATAACATGCCTAAACTGGAGCCGGGTAAGCTGCATTAGACAAGGGTTGTTGGTCAAGCAATCACCTTCAGCCACCTTTCTTTCTGGCGCAGATTCCAAGGGGGAAGCTTATGTCCCCTAGGACATTTCAACTCTCTGGGCCAGTGAGCATTAGGGCAGATGTGCATAAAGACTGTCTGATCAGCAGCTCAAAGACCTCACAGGTAGGTGACAGCCAACGCCCGAACAGGGACTTGAACCCTGGACCCTCAGATTAAAAGTCTGATGCTCTACCGACTGAGCTATCCGGGCTCTGAAA
The DNA here is from genome assembly GCF_965119305.1 of Pelophylax lessonae. Classification (NCBI taxonomy): domain Eukaryota; kingdom Metazoa; phylum Chordata; class Amphibia; order Anura; family Ranidae; genus Pelophylax; species Pelophylax lessonae. The sequence continues at coordinate 597,157,219 of NC_138771.1, forward strand.
TCTGCCACTCCACAGCGGTCCAAGCTGCTTGAATATTGACATCTCTATTGGAAAAAGACCACTCGGCAAAGGGGGCCGAGTGCCTGGAAGCACAAGTGTTTGGCTTGCCCAGGCTGGCCAATCGTCCACTCCCATTATATTTTCTAGGACAGGTTGAAGATAAAAGTGAAATCTAACCTGCAACCATGCAGATAGGTTCCAGTTCAGTAGAGGTGGAGAACGCCCTAAAGTTTCTGGCTTCGTTTTACCTACAGATCAATGCTCTTCCACCGGAAACAAGGGCCTTGCAAAAAGACACTGCCCGAACGGCTTCCTTAACCTTGGACCAACGCGCTTCCAGTATTCTTAATAAGTGACTGGGTACAAATAAAAAAAGTTCACCTTTAGCCTCATGGTGCCAGGTCCAACAGAGGAAACGCAGGGATAAAAGGGGGTAGAGTCCACTCTGGATTATAGGCAAGTTGAGAAGGAGCGGCGTGTGCCAATCACAGATTGTTCTACCCAGTCTGCTGATGACACAAATGCCCTCTATGGTGTTCCCGGGCCTCATGACACACTTCCTCAACTCTAACGCATCTCAATGTGTATGTAAGAGACCATGGCATATCTGCTGTTTAAAACACATTGCACAGTCTCCTCAGAGACTCTCAAAAATTGCCAGCGCTGACTGTATTTCAAGTCATCACGGCGGGGTATTGGGAAAAGTTTTCAATTAGCAATAATCACGCCTCGGGTGGACCTCATTGGCTACAATACTGCCACTGCGCAAAGCTAATCAAAACAGTGTCTGCCAACATCTACCCTTTCTTGGAGGAGGATTTGACATTGAGGTGAGACACATAAGTGTCATCCAGTGGGCCGCTGAGCATTCTGGGACTTGGCATGCTAATGAGACCGAGAAACAATGCCTAAGTGGCCATTGTTTATCCACTGAATAGTGTCAGTATTTGAAAGGACTAAGGAGAATCTAAAGGGACAGGGCCCTAGATGTCAAGATGGGTTTCTCCCACAGCAGTCCTGAATGGCCACTGGGAGCGTATGTGTTTGAAAAGCTATACTGCTGAAAAAAGGCCAAGGTGGAAGGATTTGGGCCCTTTGTTGAACGCTCGCTAGATAACATGCCTAAACTGGAGCCCAGGTAAGCTGCATTAGACAAGGGTTGTTGGTCAAGCAATCACCTTCAGCCACCTTTCTTTCTGGCGCAGATTCCAAGGGGGAAGCTTATGTCCCCTAGGACATTTCAACTCTCTGGGCCAGTGAGCATTAGGGCAGATGTGCATAAAGACTGTCTGATCAGCAGCTCAAAGACCTCACAGGTAGGTGACAGCCACCGCCCGAACAGGGACTTGAACCCTGGACCCTCAGATTAAAAGTCTGATGCTCTACCGACTGAGCTATCCGGGCTCTGAAATCTGCCACTCCACAGCGGTCCAAGCTGCTTGAATATTGACATCTCTATTGGAAAAAGACCACTCGGCAAAGGGGGCCGAGTGCCTGGAAGCACAAGTGTTTGGCTTGCCCAGGCTGGCCAATCGTCCACTCCCATTATATTTTCTAGGACAGGTTGAAGATAAAAGTGAAATCTAACCTGCAACCATGCAGATAGGTTCCAGTTCAGTAGAGGTGGAGAACGCCCTAAAGTTTCTGGCTTCGTTTTACCTACAGATCAATGCTCTTCCACCGGAAACAAGGGCCTTGCAAAAAGACACTGCCCGAACGGCTTCCTTAACCTTGGACCAACGCGCTTCCAGTATTCTTAATAAGTGACTGGGTACAAATAAAAAAAGTTCACCTTTAGCCTCATGGTGCCAGGTCCAACAGAGGAAACGCAGGGATAAAAGGGGGTAGAGTCCACTCTGGATTATAGGCAAGTTGAGAAGGAGCGGCGTGTGCCAATCACAGATTGTTCTACCCAGTCTGCTGATGACACAAATGCCCTCTATGGTGTTCCCGGGCCTCATGACACACTTCCTCAACTCTAACGCATCTCAATGTGTATGTAAGAGACCATGGCATATCTGCTGTTTAAAACACATTGCACAGTCTCCTCAGAGACTCTCAAAAATTGCCAGCGCTGACTGTATTTCAAATCATCACGGCGGGGTATTGGGAAAAGTTTTCAATTAGCAATAATCACGCCTCGGGTGGACCTCATTGGCTACGATACTGCCACTGCGCAAAGCTAATCAAAACAGTGTCTGCCAACATCTACCCTTTCTTGGAGGAGGATTTGACATTGAGGTGAGACACATAAGTGTCATCCAGTGGGCCGCTGAGCATTCTGGGACTTGGCATGCTAATGAGACCGAGAAACAATGCCTAAGTGGCCATTGTTTATCCACTGAATAGTGTCAGTATTTGAAAGGACTAAGGAGAATCTAAAGGGACAGGGCCCTAGATGTCAAGATGGGTTTCTCCCACAGCAGTCCTGAATGGCCACTGGGAGCGTATGTGTTTGAACAGCTATACTGCTGAAAAAAGGCCAAGGTGGAAGGATTTGGGCCCTTTGTTGAAAGCTCGCTAGATAACATGCCTAAACTGGAGCCCGGGTAAGCTGCATTAGACAAGGGTTGTTGGTCAAGCAATCACCTTCAGCCACCTTTCTTTCTGGCGCAGATTCCAAGGGGGAAGCTTATGTCCCCTAGGACATTTCAACTCTCTGGGCCAGTGAGCATTAGGGCAGATGTGCATAAAGACTGTCTGATCAGCAGCTCAAAGACCTCACAGGTAGGTGACAGCCAACGCCCGAACAGGGACTTGAACCCTGGACCCTCAGATTAAAAGTCTGATGCTCTACCGACTGAGCTATCCGGGCTCTGAAATCTGCCACTCCACAGCGGTCCAAGCTGCTTGAATATTGACATCTCTATTGGAAAAAGACCACTCGGCAAAGGGGGCCGAGTGCCTGGAAGCACAAGTGTTTGGCTTGCCCAGGCTGGCCAATCGTCCACTCCCATTATATTTTCTAGGACAGGTTGAAGATAAAAGTGAAATCTAACCTGCAACCATGCAGATAGGTTCCAGTTCAGTAGAGGTGGAGAACGCCCTAAAGTTTCTGGCTTCGTTTTACCTACAGATCAATGCTCTTCCACCGGAAACAAGGGCCTTGCAAAAAGACACTGCCCGAACGGCTTCCTTAACCTTGGACCAACGCGCTTCCAGTATTCTTAATAAGTGACTGGGTACAAATAAAAAAAGTTCACCTTTAGCCTCATGGTGCCAGGTCCAACAGAGGAAACGCAGGGATAAAAGGGGGTAGAGTCCACTCTGGATTATAGGCAAGTTGAGAAGGAGCGGCGTGTGCCAATCACAGATTGTTCTACCCAGTCTGCTGATGACACAAATGCCCTCTATGGTGTTCCCGGGCCTCATGACACACTTCCTCAACTCTAACGCATCTCAATGTGTATGTAAGAGACCATGGCATATCTGCTGTTTAAAACACATTGCACAGTCTCCTCAGAGACTCTCAAAAATTGCCAGCGCTGACTGTATTTCAAGTCATCACGGCGGGGTATTGGGAAAAGTTTTCAATTAGCAATAATCACGCCTCGGGTGGACCTCATTGGCTACGATACTGCCACTGCGCAAAGCTAATCAAAACAGTGTCTGCCAACATCTACCCTTTCTTGGAGGAGGATTTGACATTGAGGTGAGACACATAAGTGTCCTCCAGTGGGCCGCTGAGCATTCTGGGACTTGGCATGCTAATGAGACCGAGAAACAATGCCTAAGTGGCCATTGTTTATCCACTGAATAGTGTCAGTATTTGAAAGGACTAAGGAGAATCTAAAGGGACAGGGCCCTAGATGTCAAGATGGGTTTCTCCCACAGCAGTCCTGAATGGCCACTGGGAGCGTATGTGTTTGAACAGCTATACTGCTGAAAAAAGGCCAAGGTGGAAGGATTTGGGCCCTTTGTTGAAAGCTCGCTAGATAACATGCCTAAACTGGAGCCCAGGTAAGCTGCATTAGACAAGGGTTGTTGGTCAAGCAATCACCTTCAGCCACCTTTCTTTCTGGCGCAGATTCCAAGGGGGAAGCTTATGTCCCCTAGGACATTTCAACTCTCTGGGCCAGTGAGCATTAGGGCAAATGTGCATAAAGACTGTCTGATCAGCAGCTCAAAGACCTCACAGGTAGGTGACAGCCACCGCCCGAACAGGGACTTGAACCCTGGACCCTCAGATTAAAAGTCTGATGCTCTACCGACTGAGCTATCCGGGCTCTGAAATCTGCCACTCCACAGCGGTCCAAGCTGCTTGAATATTGACATCTCTATTGGAAAAAGACCACTCGGCAAAGGGGGCCGAGTGCCTGGAAGCACAAGTGTTTGGCTTGCCCAGGCTGGCCAATCGTCCACTCCCATTATATTTTCTAGGACAGGTTGAAGATAAAAGTGAAATCTAACCTGCAACCATGCAGATAGGTTCCAGTTCAGTAGAGGTGGAGAACGCCCTAAAGTTTCTGGCTTCGTTTTACCTACAGATCAATGCTCTTCCACCGGAAACAAGGGCCTTGCAAAAAGACACTGCCCGAACGGCTTCCTTAACCTTGGACCAACGCGCTTCCAGTATTCTTAATAAGTGACTGGGTACAAATAAAAAAAGTTCACCTTTAGCCTCATGGTGCCAGGTCCAACAGAGGAAACGCAGGGATAAAAGGGGGTAGAGTCCACTCTGGATTATAGGCAAGTTGAGAAGGAGCGGCGTGTGCCAATCACAGATTGTTCTACCCAGTCTGCTGATGACACAAATGCCCTCTATGGTGTTCCCGGGCCTCATAACACACTTCCTAAACTCTAACGGATCTCAATGTGTATGTAAGAGACCATGGCATATCTGCTGTTTAAAACACATTGCACAGTCTCCTCAGAGACTCTCAAAAATTGCCAGCGCTGACTGTATTTCAAGTCATCACGGCGGGGTATTGGGAAAAGTTTTCAATTAGCAATAATCACGCCTCGGGTGGACCTCATTGGCTACGATACTGCCACTGCGCAAAGCTAATCAAAACAGTGTCTGCCAACATCTACCCTTTCTTGGAGGAGGATTTGACATTGAGGTGAGACACATAAGTGTCATCCAGTGGGCCGCTGAGCATTCTGGGACTTGGCATGCTAATGAGACCGAGAAACAATGCCTAAGTGGCCATTGTTTATCCACTGAATAGTGTCAGTATTTGAAAGGACTAAGGAGAATCTAAAGGGACAGGGCCCTAGATGTCAAGATGGGTTTCTCCCACAGCAGTCCTGAATGGCCACTGGGAGCGTATGTGTTTGAACAGCTATACTGCTGAAAAAAGGCCAAGGTGGAAGGATTTGGGCCCTTTGTTGAAAGCTCGCTAGATAACATGCCTAAACTGGAGCCCAGGTAAGCTGCATTAGACAAGGGTTGTTGGTCAAGCAATCACCTTCAGCCACCTTTCTTTCTGGCGCAGATTCCAAGGGGGAAGCTTATGTCCCCTAGGACATTTCAACTCTCTGGGCCAGTGAGCATTAGGGCAGATGTGCATAAAGACTGTCTGATCAGCAGCTCAAAGACCTCACAGGTAGGTGACAGCCAACGCCCGAACAGGGACTTGAACCCTGGACCCTCAGATTAAAAGTCTGATGCTCTACCGACTGAGCTATCCGGGCTCTGAAATCTGCCACTCCACAGCGGTCCAAGCTGCTTGAATATTGACATCTCTATTGGAAAAAGACCACTCGGCAAAGGGGGCCGAGTGCCTGGAAGCACAAGTGTTTGGCTTGCCCAGGCTGGCCAATCGTCCACTCCCATTATATTTTCTAGGACAGGTTGAAGATAAAAGTGAAATCTAACCTGCAACCATGCAGATAGGTTCCAGTTCAGTAGAGGTGGAGAACGCCCTAAAGTTTCTGGCTTCGTTTTACCTACAGATCAATGCTCTTCCACCGGAAACAAGGGCCTTGCAAAAAGACACTGCCCGAACGGCTTCCTTAACCTTGGACCAACGCGCTTCCAGTATTCTTAATAAGTGACTGGGTACAAATAAAAAAAGTTCACCTTTAGCCTCATGGTGCCAGGTCCAACAGAGGAAACGCAGGGATAAAAGGGGGTAGAGTCCACTCTGGATTATAGGCAAGTTGAGAAGGAGCGGCGTGTGCCAATCACAGATTGTTCTACCCAGTCTGCTGATGACACAAATGCCCTCTATGGTGTTCCCGGGCCTCATGACACACTTCCTCAACTCTAACGCATCTCAATGTGTATGTAAGAGACCATGGCATATCTGCTGTTTAAAACACATTGCACAGTCTCCTCAGAGACTCTCAAAAATTGCCAGCGCTGACTGTATTTCAAGTCATCACGGCGGGGTATTGGGAAAAGTTTTCAATTAGCAATAATCACGCCTCGGGTGGACCTCATTGGCTACAATACTGCCACTGCGCAAAGCTAATCAAAACAGTGTCTGCCAACATCTACCCTTTCTTGGAGGAGGATTTGACATTGAGGTGAGACACATAAGTGTCATCCAGTGGGCCGCTGAGCATTCTGGGACTTGGCATGCTAATGAGACCGAGAAACAATGCCTAAGTGGCCATTGTTTATCCACTGAATAGTGTCAGTATTTGAAAGGACTAAGGAGAATCTAAAGGGACAGGGCCCTAGATGTCAAGATGGGTTTCTCCCACAGCAGTCCTGAATGGCCACTGGGAGCGTATGTGTTTGAACAGCTATACTGCTGAAAAAAGGCCAAGGTGGAAGGATTTGGGCCCTTTGTTGAAAGCTCGCTAGATAACATGCCTAAACTGGAGCCCGGGTAAGCTGCATTAGACAAGGGTTGTTGGTCAAGCAATCACCTTCAGCCACCTTTCTTTCTGGCGCAGATTCCAAGGGGGAAGCTTATGTCCCCTAGGACATTTCAACTCTCTGGGCCAGTGAGCATTAGGGCAGATGTGCATAAAGACTGTCTGATCAGCAGCTCAAAGACCTCACAGGTAGGTGACAGCCAACGCCCGAACAGGGACTTGAACCCTGGACCCTCAGATTAAAAGTCTGATGCTCTACCGACTGAGCTATCCGGGCTCTGAAATCTGCCACTCCACAGCGGTCCAAGCTGCTTGAATATTGACATCTCTATTGGAAAAAGACCACTCGGCAAAGGGGGCCGAGTGCCTGGAAGCACAAGTGTTTGGCTTGCCCAGGCTGGCCAATCGTCCACTCCCATTATATTTTCTAGGACAGGTTGAAGATAAAAGTGAAATCTAACCTGCAACCATGCAGATAGGTTCCAGTTCAGTAGAGGTGGAGAACGCCCTAAAGTTTCTGGCTTCGTTTTACCTACAGATCAATGCTCTTCCACCGGAAACAAGGGCCTTGCAAAAAGACACTGCCCGAACGGCTTCCTTAACCTTGGACCAACGCGCTTCCAGTATTCTTAATAAGTGACTGGGTACAAATAAAAAAAGTTCACCTTTAGCCTCATGGTGCCAGGTCCAACAGAGGAAACGCAGGGATAAAAGGGGGTAGAGTCCACTCTGGATTATAGGCAAGTTGAGAAGGAGCGGCGTGTGCCAATCACAGATTGTTCTACCCAGTCTGCTGATGACACAAATGCCCTCTATGGTGTTCCCGGGCCTCATGACACACTTCCTCAACTCTAACGCATCTCAATGTGTATGTAAGAGACCATGGCATATCTGCTGTTTAAAACACATTGCACAGTCTCCTCAGAGACTCTCAAAAATTGCCAGCGCTGACTGTATTTCAAGTCATCACGGCGGGGTATTGGGAAAAGTTTTCAATTAGCAATAATCACGCCTCGGGTGGACCTCATTGGCTACGATACTGCCACTGCGCAAAGCTAATCAAAACAGTGTCTGCCAACATCTACCCTTTCTTGGAGGAGGATTTGACATTGAGGTGAGACACATAAGTGTCCTCCAGTGGGCCGCTGAGCATTCTGGGACTTGGCATGCTAATGAGACCGAGAAACAATGCCTAAGTGGCCATTGTTTATCCACTGAATAGTGTCAGTATTTGAAAGGACTAAGGAGAATCTAAAGGGACAGGGCCCTAGATGTCAAGATGGGTTTCTCCCACAGCAGTCCTGAATGGCCACTGGGAGCGTATGTGTTTGAACAGCTATACTGCTGAAAAAAGGCCAAGGTGGAAGGATTTGGGCCCTTTGTTGAAAGCTCGCTAGATAACATGCCTAAACTGGAGCCCAGGTAAGCTGCATTAGACAAGGGTTGTTGGTCAAGCAATCACCTTCAGCCACCTTTCTTTCTGGCGCAGATTCCAAGGGGGAAGCTTATGTCCCCTAGGACATTTCAACTCTCTGGGCCAGTGAGCATTAGGGCAAATGTGCATAAAGACTGTCTGATAAGCAGCTCAAAGACCTCACAGGTAGGTGACAGCCAACGCCCGAACAGGGACTTGAACCCTGGACCCTCAGATTAAAAGTCTGATGCTCTACCGACTGAGCTATCCGGGCTCTGAAATCTGCCACTCCACAGCGGTCCAAGCTGCTTGAATATTGACATCTCTATTGGAAAAAGACCACTCGGCAAAGGGGGCCGAGTGCCTGGAAGCACAAGTGTTTGGCTTGCCCAGGCTGGCCAATCGTCCACTCCCATTATATTTTCTAGGACAGGTTGAAGATAAAAGTGAAATCTAACCTGCAACCATGCAGATAGGTTCCAGTTCAGTAGAGGTGGAGAACGCCCTAAAGTTTCTGGCTTCGTTTTACCTACAGATCAATGCTCTTCCACCGGAAACAAGGGCCTTGCAAAAAGACACTGCCCGAACGGCTTCCTTAACCTTGGACCAACGCGCTTCCAGTATTCTTAATAAGTGACTGGGTACAAATAAAAAAAGTTCACCTTTAGCCTCATGGTGCCAGGTCCAACAGAGGAAACGCAGGGATAAAAGGGGGTAGAGTCCACTCTGGATTATAGGCAAGTTGAGAAGGAGCGGCGTGTGCCAATCACAGATTGTTCTACCCAGTCTGCTGATGACACAAATGCCCTCTATGGTGTTCCCGGGCCTCATGACACACTTCCTCAACTCTAACGCATCTCAATGTGTATGTAAGAGACCATGGCATATCTGCTGTTTAAAACACATTGCACAGTCTCCTCAGAGACTCTCAAAAATTGCCAGCGCTGACTGTATTTCAAGTCATCACGGCGGGGTATTGGGAAAAGTTTTCAATTAGCAATAATCACGCCTCGGGTGGACCTCATTGGCTACAATACTGCCACTGCGCAAAGCTAATCAAAACAGTGTCTGCCAACATCTACCCTTTCTTGGAGGAGGATTTGACATTGAGGTGAGACACATAAGTGTCATCCAGTGGGCCGCTGAGCATTCTGGGACTTGGCATGCTAATGAGACCGAGAAACAATGCCTAAGTGGCCATTGTTTATCCACTGAATAGTGTCAGTATTTGAAAGGACTAAGGAGAATCTAAAGGGACAGGGCCCTAGATGTCAAGATGGGTTTCTCCCACAGCAGTCCTGAATGGCCACTGGGAGCGTATGTGTTTGAAAAGCTATACTGCTGAAAAAAGGCCAAGGTGGAAGGATTTGGGCCCTTTGTTGAACGCTCGCTAGATAACATGCCTAAACTGGAGCCCAGGTAAGCTGCATTAGACAAGGGTTGTTGGTCAAGCAATCACCTTCAGCCACCTTTCTTTCTGGCGCAGATTCCAAGGGGGAAGCTTATGTCCCCTAGGACATTTCAACTCTCTGGGCCAGTGAGCATTAGGGCAGATGTGCATAAAGACTGTCTGATCAGCAGCTCAAAGACCTCACAGGTAGGTGACAGCCACCGCCCGAACAGGGACTTGAACCCTGGACCCTCAGATTAAAAGTCTGATGCTCTACCGACTGAGCTATCCGGGCTCTGAAATCTGCCACTCCACAGCGGTCCAAGCTGCTTGAATATTGACATCTCTATTGGAAAAAGACCACTCGGCAAAGGGGGCCGAGTGCCTGGAAGCACAAGTGTTTGGCTTGCCCAGGCTGGCCAATCGTCCACTCCCATTATATTTTCTAGGACAGGTTGAAGATAAAAGTGAAATCTAACCTGCAACCATGCAGATAGGTTCCAGTTCAGTAGAGGTGGAGAACGCCCTAAAGTTTCTGGCTTCGTTTTACCTACAGATCAATGCTCTTCCACCGGAAACAAGGGCCTTGCAAAAAGACACTGCCCGAACGGCTTCCTTAACCTTGGACCAACGCGCTTCCAGTATTCTTAATAAGTGACTGGGTACAAATAAAAAAAGTTCACCTTTAGCCTCATGGTGCCAGGTCCAACAGAGGAAACGCAGGGATAAAAGGGGGTAGAGTCCACTCTGGATTATAGGCAAGTTGAGAAGGAGCGGCGTGTGCCAATCACAGATTGTTCTACCCAGTCTGCTGATGACACAAATGCCCTCTATGGTGTTCCTGGGCCTCATGACACACTTCCTCAACTCTAACGCATCTCAATGTGTATGTAAGAGACCATGGCATATCTGCTGTTTAAAACACATTGCACAGTCTCCTCAGAGACTCTCAAAAATTGCCAGCGCTGACTGTATTTCAAGTCATCACGGCGGGGTATTGGGAAAAGTTTTCAATTAGCAATAATCACGCCTCGGGTGGACCTCATTGGCTACGATACTGCCACTGCGCAAAGCTAATAAAAACAGTGTCTGCCAACATCTACCCTTTCTTGGAGGAGGATTTGACATTGAGGTGAGACACATAAGTGTCATCCAGTGGGCCGCTGAGCATTCTGGGACTTGGCATGCTAATGAGACCGAGAAACAATGCCTAAGTGGCCATTGTTTATCCACTGAATAGTGTCAGTATTTGAAAGGACTAAGGAGAATCTAAAGGGACAGGGCCCTAGATGTCAAGATGGGTTTCTCCCACAGCAGTCCTGAATGGCCACTGGGAGCGTATGTGTTTGAACAGCTATACTGCTGAAAAAAGGCCAAGGTGGAAGGATTTGGGCCCTTTGTTGAAAGCTCGCTAGATAACATGCCTAAACTGGAGCCCAGGTAAGCTGCATTAGACAAGGGTTGTTGGTCAAGCAATCACCTTCAGCCACCTTTCTTTCTGGCGCAGATTCCAAGGGGGAAGCTTATGTCCCCTAGGACATTTCAACTCTCTGGGCCAATGAGCATTAGGGCAGATGTGCATAAAGACTGTCTGATCAGCAGCTCAAAGACCTCACAGGTAGGTGACAGCCAACGCCCAAACAGGGACTTGAACCCTGGACCCTCAGATTAAAAGTCTGATGCTCTACCGACTGAGCTATCCGGGGTCTGAAATCTGCCACTCCACAGCGGTCCAAGCTGCTTGAATATTGACATCTCTATTGGAAAAAGACCACTCGGCAAAGGGGGCCGAGTGCCTGGAAGCACAAGTGTTTGGCTTGCCCAGGCTGGCCAATCGTCCACTCCCATTATATTTTCTAGGACAGGTTGAAGATAAAAGTGAAATCTAACCTGCAACCATGCAGATAGGTTCCAGTTCAGTAGAGGTGGAGAACGCCCTAAAGTTTCTGGCTTCGTTTTACCTACAGATCAATGCTCTTCCACCGGAAACAAGGGCCTTGCAAAAAGACACTGCCCGAACGGCTTCCTTAACCTTGGACCAACGCGCTTCCAGTATTCTTAATAAGTGACTGGGTACAAATAAAAAAAGTTCACCTTTAGCCTCGTGGTGCCAGGTCCAACAGAGGAAACGCAGGGATAAAAGGGGGTAGAGTCCACTCTGGATTATAGGCAAGTTGAGAAGGAGCGGCGTGTGCCAATCACAGATTGTTCTACCCAGTCTGCTGATGACACAAATGCCCTCTATGGTGTTCCCGGGCCTCATGACACACTTCCTCAACTCTAACGCATCTCAATGTGTATGTAAGAGACCATGGCATATCTGCTGTTTAAAACACATTGCACAGTCTCCTCAGAGACTCTCAAAAATTGCCAGCGCTGACTGTATTTCAAGTCATCACGGCGGGGTATTGGGAAAAGTTTTCAATTAGCAATAATCACGCCTCGGGTGGACCCCCACTGCGCAAAGCTAATCAAAACAGTGTCTGCCAACATCTACCCTTTCTTGGAGGAGGATTTGACATTGAGGTGAGACACATAAGTGTCATCCAGTGGGCCGCTGAGCATTCTAGGACTTGGCATGCTAATGAGACCGAGAAACAATGCCTAAGTGGCCATTGTTTATCCACTGAATAGTGTCAGTATTTGAAAGGACTAAGGAGAATCTAAAGGGACAGGGCCCTAGATGTCAAGATGGGTTTCTCCCACAGCAGTCCTGAATGGCCTCTGGGAGCGTATGTGTTTGAACAGCTATACTGCTGAAAAAAGGCCAAGGTGGAAGGATTTGGGCCCTTTGTTGAAAGCTCGCTAGATAACATGCCTAAACTGGAGCCCAGGTAAGCTGCATTAGACAAGGGTTGTTGGTCAAGCAATCACCTTCAGCCACCTTTCTTTCTGGCGCAGATTCCAAGGGGGAAGCTTATGTCCCCTAGGACATTTCAACTCTCTGGGCCAGTGAGCATTAGGGCAGATGTGCATAAAGACTGTCTGATCAGCAGCTCAAAGACCTCACAGGTAGGTGACAGCCACCGCCCGAACAGGGACTTGAACCCTGGACCCTCAGATTAAAAGTCTGATGCTCTACCGACTGAGCTATCCGGGCTCTGAAATCTGCCACTCCACAGCGGTCCAAGCTGCTTGAATATTGACATCTCTATTGGAAAAAGACCACTGGGCAAAGGGGGCCGAGTGCCTGGAAGCACAAGTGTTTGGCTTGCCCAGGCTGGCCAATCGTCCACTCCCATTATATTTTCTAGGACAGGTTGAAGATAAAAGTGAAATCTAACCTGCAACCATGCAGATAGGTTCCAGTTCAGTAGAGGTGGAGAACGCCCTAAAGTTTCTGGCTTCGTTTTACCTACAGATCAATGCTCTTCCACCGGAAACAAGGGCCTTGCAAAAAGACACTGCCCGAACGGCTTCCTTAACCTTGGACCAACGCGCTTCCAGTATTCTTAATAAGTGACTGGGTACAAATAAAAAAAGTTCACCTTTAGCCTCATGGTGCCAGGTCCAACAGAGGAAACGCAGGGATAAAAGGGGGTAGAGTCCACTCTGGATTATAGGCAAGTTGAGAAGGAGCGGCGTGTGCCAATCACAGATTGTTCTACCCAGTCTGCTGATGACACAAATGCCCTCTATGGTGTTCCCGGGCCTCATGACACACTTCCTCAACTCTAACGCATCTCAATGTGTATGTAAGAGACCATGGCATATCTGCTGTTTAAAACACATTGCACAGTCTCCTCAGAGACTCTCAAAAATTGCCAGCGCTGACTGTATTTCAAATCATCACGGCGGGGTATTGGGAAAAGTTTTCAATTAGCAATAATCACGCCTCGGGTGGACCTCATTGGCTACGATACTGCCACTGCGCAAAGCTAATCAAAACAGTGTCTGCCAACATCTACCCTTTCTTGGAGGAGGATTTGACATTGAGGTGAGACACATAAGTGTCATCCAGTGGGCCGCTGAGCATTCTGGGACTTGGCATGCTAATGAGACCGAGAAACAATGCCTAAGTGGCCATTGTTTATCCACTGAATAGTGTCAGTATTTGAAAGGACTAAGGAGAATCTAAAGGGACAGGGCCCTAGATGTCAAGATGGGTTTCTCCCACAGCAGTCCTGAATGGCCACTGGGAGCGTATGTGTTTGAACAGCTATACTGCTGAAAAAAGGCCAAGGTGGAAGGATTTGGGCCCTTTGTTGAAAGCTCGCTAGATAACATGCCTAAACTGGAGCCCAGGTAAGCTGCATTAGACAAGGGTTGTTGGTCAAGCAATCACCTTCAGCCACCTTTCTTTCTGGCGCAGATTCCAAGGGGGAAGCTTATGTCCCCTAGGACATTTCAACTCTCTGGGCCAGTGAGCATTAGGGCAAATGTGCATAAAGACTGTCTGATCAGCAGCTCAAAGACCTCACAGGTAGGTGACAGCCACCGCCCAAACAGGGACTTGAACCCTGGACCCTCAGATTAAAAGTCTGATGCTCTACCGACTGAGCTATCCAGGCTCTGAAATCTGCCACTCCACAGCGGTCCAAGCTGCTTGAATATTGACATCTCTATTGGAAAAAGACCACTCGGCAAAGGGGGCCGAGTGCCTGGAAGCACAAGTGTTTGGCTTGCCCAGGCTGGCCAATCGTCCACTCCCATTATATTTTCTAGGACAGGTTGAAGATAAAAGTGAAATCTAACCTGTAACCATGCAGATAGGTTCCAGTTCAGTAGAGGTGGAGAACGCCCTAAAGTTTCTGGCTTCGTTTTACCTACAGATCAATGCTCTTCCACCGGAAACAAGGGCCTTGCAAAAAGACACTGCCCGAACGGCTTCCTTAACCTTGGACCAACGCGCTTCCAGTATTCTTAATAAGTGACTGGGTACAAATAAAAAAAGTTCACCTTTAGCCTCATGGTGCCAGGTCCAACAGAGGAAACACAGGGATAAAAGGGGGTAGAGTCCACTCTGGATTATAGGCAAGTTGAGAAGGAGCGGCGTGTGCCAATCACAGATTGTTCTACCCAGTCTGCTGATGACACAAATGCCCTCTATGTTGTTCCCGGGCCTCATAACACACTTCCTCAACTCTAACGGATCTCAATGTGTATGTAAGAGACCATGGCATATCTGCTGTTTAAAACACATTGCACAGTCTCCTCAGAGACTCTCAAAAATTGCCAGCGCTGACTGTATTTCAAGTCATCACGGCGGGGTATTGGGAAAAGTTTTCAATTAGCAATAATCACGCCTCGGGTGGACCTCATTGGCTACGATACTGCCACTGCGCAAAGCTAATCAAAACAGTGTCTGCCAACATCTACCCTTTCTTGGAGGATTTTTTGACATTGAGGTGAGACACATAAGTGTCATCCAGTGGGCCGCTGAGCATTCTGGGACTTGGCATGCTAATGAGACCGAGAAACAATGCCTAAGTGGCCATTGTTTATCCACTGAATAGTGTCAGTATTTGAAAGGACTAAGGAGAATCTAAAGGGACAGGGCCCTAGATGTCAAGATGGGTTTCTCCCACAGCAGTCCTGAATGGCCACTGGGAGCGTATGTGTTTGAACAGCTATACTGCTGAAAAAAGGCCAAGGTGGAAGGATTTGGGCCCTTTGTTGAAAGCTCGCTAGATAACATGCCTAAACTGGAGCCCAGGTAAGCTGCATTAGACAAGGGTTGTTGGTCAAGCAATCACCTTCAGCCACCTTTCTTTCTGGCGCAGATTCCAAGGGGGAAGCTTATGTCCCCTAGGACATTTCAACTCTCTGGGCCAGTGAGCATTAGGGCAAATGTGCATAAAGACTGTCTGATCAGCAGCTCAAAGACCTCACAGGTAGGTGACAGCCACCGCCCGAACAGGGACTTGAACCCTGGACCCTCAGATTAAAAGTCTGATGCTCTACCGACTGAGCTATCCGGGCTCTGAAATCTGCCACTCCACAGTGGTCCAAGCTGCTTGAATATTGACATCTCTATTGGAAAAAGACCACTCGGCAAAGGGGGCCGAGTGCCTGGAAGCACAAGTGTTTGGCTTGCCCAGGCTGGCCAATCGTCCACTCCCATTATATTTTCTAGGACAGGTTGAAGATAAAAGTGAAATCTAACCTGCAACCATGCAGATAGGTTCCAGTTCAGTAGAGGTGGAGAACGCCCTAAAGTTTCTGGCTTCGTTTTACCTACAGATCAATGCTCTTCCACCGGAAACAAGGGCCTTGCAAAAAGACACTGCCCGAACGGCTTCCTTAACCTTGGACCAACGCGCTTCCAGTATTCTTAATAAGTGACTGGGTACAAATAAAAAAAGTTCACCTTTAGCCTCATGGTGCCAGGTCCAACAGAGGAAACGCAGGGATAAAAGGGGGTAGAGTCCACTCTGGATTATAGGCAAGTTGAGAAGGAGCTGCGTGTGCCAATCACAGATTGTTCTACCCAGTCTGCTGATGACACAAATGCCCTCTATGGTGTTCCCGGGCCTCATAACACACTTCCTCAACTCTAACGGATCTCAATGTGTATGTAAGAGACCATGGCATATCTGCTGTTTAAAACACATTGCACAGTCTCCTCAGAGACTCTCAAAAATTGCCAGCGCTGACTGTATTTCAAATCATCACGGCGGGGTATTGGGAAAAGTTTTCAATTAGCAATAATCACGCCTCGGGTGGACCTCATTGGCTACGATACTGCCACTGCGCAAAGCTAATCAAAACAGTGTCTGCCAACATCTACCCTTTCTTGGAGGAGGATTTGACATTGAGGTGAGACACATAAGTGTCATCCAGTGGGCCGCTGAGCATTCTGGGACTTGGCATGCTAATGAGACCGAGAAACAATGCCTAAGTGGCCATTGTTTATCCACTGAATAGTGTCAGTATTTGAAAGGACTAAGGAGAATCTAAAGGGACAGGGCCCTAGATGTCAAGATGGGTTTCTCCCACAGCAGTCCTGAATGGCCACTGGGAGCGTATGTGTTTGAACAGCTATACTGCTGAAAAAAGGCCAAGGTGGAAGGATTTGGGCCCTTTGTTGAAAGCTCGCTAGATAACATGCCTAAACTGGAGCCGGGTAAGCTGCATTAGACAAGGGTTGTTGGTCAAGCAATCACCTTCAGCCACCTTTCTTTCTGGCGCAGATTCCAAGGGGGAAGCTTATGTCCCCTAGGACATTTCAACTCTCTGGGCCAGTGAGCATTAGGGCAGATGTGCATAAAGACTGTCTGATCAGCAGCTCAAAGACCTCACAGGTAGGTGACAGCCACCGCCCGAACAGGGACTTGAACCCTGGACCCTCAGATTAAAAGTCTGATGCTCTACCGACTGAGCTATCCGGGCTCTGAAATCTGCCACTCCACAGCGGTCCAAGCTGCTTGAATATTGACATCTCTATTGGAAAAAGACCACTCGGCAAAGGGGGCCGAGTGCCTGGAAGCACAAGTGTTTGGCTTGCCCAGGCTGGCCAATCGTCCACTCCCATTATATTTTCTAGGACAGGTTGAAGATAAAAGTGAAATCTAACCTGCAACCATGCAGATAGGTTCCAGTTCAGTAGAGGTGGAGAACGCCCTAAAGTTTCTGGCTTCGTTTTACCTACAGATCAATGCTCTTCCACCGGAAACAAGGGCCTTGCAAAAAGACACTGCCCGAACGGCTTCCTTAACCTTGGACCAACGCGCTTCCAGTATTCTTAATAAGTGACTGGGTACAAATAAAAAAAGTTCACCTTTAGCCTCATGGTGCCAGGTCCAACAGAGGAAACGCAGGGATAAAAGGGGGTAGAGTCCACTCTGGATTATAGGCAAGTTGAGAAGGAGCGGCGTGTGCCAATCACAGATTGTTCTACCCAGTCTGCTGATGACACAAATGCCCTCTATGGTGTTCCCGGGCCTCATGACACACTTCCTCAACTCTAACGCATCTCAATGTGTATGTAAGAGACCATGGCATATCTGCTGTTTAAAACACATTGCACAGTCTCCTCAGAGACTCTCAAAAATTGCCAGCGCTGACTGTATTTCAAATCATCACGGCGGGGTATTGGGAAAAGTTTTCAATTAGCAATAATCACGCCTCGGGTGGACCTCATTGGCTACGATACTGCCACTGCGCAAAGCTAATCAAAACAATGTCTGCCAACATCTACCCTTTCTTGGAGGAGGATTTGACATTGAGGTGAGACACATAAGTGTCATCCAGTGGGCCGCTGAGCATTCTGGGACTTGGCATGCTAATGAGACCGAGAAACAATGCCTAAGTGGCCATTGTTTATCCACTGAATAGTGTCAGTATTTGAAAGGACTAAGGAGAATCTAAAGGGACAGGGCCCTAGATGTCAAGATGGGTTTCTCCCACAGCAGTCCTGAATGGCCACTGGGAGCGTATGTGTTTGAACAGCTATACTGCTGAAAAAAGGCCAAGGTGGAAGGATTTGGGCCCTTTGTTGAAAGCTCGCTAGATAACATGCCTAAACTGGAGCCCGGGTAAGCTGCATTAGACAAGGGTTGTTGGTCAAGCAATCACCTTCAGCCACCTTTCTTTCTGGCGCAGATTCCAAGGGGGAAGCTTATGTCCCCTAGGACATTTCAACTCTCTGGGCCAGTGAGCATTAGGGCAGATGTGCATAAAGACTGTCTGATCAGCAGCTCAAAGACCTCACAGGTAGGTGACAGCCAACGCCCAAACAGGGACTTGAACCCTGGACCCTCAGATTAAAAGTCTGATGCTCTACCGACTGAGCTATCCGGGCTCTGAAATCTGCCACTCCACAGCGGTCCAAGCTGCTTGAATATTGACATCTCTATTGGAAAAAGACCACTCGGCAAAGGGGGCCGAGTGCCTGGAAGCACAAGTGTTTGGCTTGCCCAGGCTGGCCAATCGTCCACTCCCATTATATTTTCTAGGACAGGTTGAAGATAAAAGTGAAATCTAACCTGCAACCATGCAGATAGGTTCCAGTTCAGTAGAGGTGGAGAACGCCCTAAAGTTTCTGGCTTCGTTTTACCTACAGATCAATGCTCTTCCACCGGAAACAAGGGCCTTGCAAAAAGACACTGCCCGAACGGCTTCCTTAACCTTGGACCAACGCGCTTCCAGTATTCTTAATAAGTGACTGGGTACAAATAAAAAAAGTTCACCTTTAGCCTCGTGGTGCCAGGTCCAACAGAGGAAACGCAGGGATAAAAGGGGGTAGAGTCCACTCTGGATTATAGGCAAGTTGAGAAGGAGCGGCGTGTGCCAATCACAGATTGTTCTACCCAGTCTGCTGATGACACAAATGCCCTCTATGGTGTTCCCGGGCCTCATGACACACTTCCTCAACTCTAACGCATCTCAATGTGTATGTAAGAGACCATGGCATATCTGCTGTTTAAAACACATTGCACAGTCTCCTCAGAGACTCTCAAAAATTGCCAGCGCTGACTGTATTTCAAGTCATCACGGCGGGGTATTGGGAAAAGTTTTCAATTAGCAATAATCACGCCTCGGGTGGACCCCCACTGCGCAAAGCTAATCAAAACAGTGTCTGCCAACATCTACCCTTTCTTGGAGGAGGATTTGACATTGAGGTGAGACACATAAGTGTCATCCAGTGGGCCGCTGAGCATTCTAGGACTTGGCATGCTAATGAGACCGAGAAACAATGCCTAAGTGGCCATTGTTTATCCACTGAATAGTGTCAGTATTTGAAAGGACTAAGGAGAATCTAAAGGGACAGGGCCCTAGATGTCAAGATGGGTTTCTCCCACAGCAGTCCTGAATGGCCTCTGGGAGCGTATGTGTTTGAACAGCTATACTGCTGAAAAAAGGCCAAGGTGGAAGGATTTGGGCCCTTTGTTGAAAGCTCGCTAGATAACATGCCTAAACTGGAGCCCAGGTAAGCTGCATTAGACAAGGGTTGTTGGTCAAGCAATCACCTTCAGCCACCTTTCTTTCTGGCGCAGATTCCAAGGGGGAAGCTTATGTCCCCTAGGACATTTCAACTATCTGGGCCAGTGAGCATTAGGGCAGATGTGCGTAAAGACTGTCTGATCAGCAGCTCAAAGACCTCACAGGTAGGTGACAGCCACCGCCCGAACAGGGACTTGAACCCTGGACCCTCAGATTAAAAGTCTGATGCTCTACCGACTGAGCTATCCGGGCTCTGAAATCTGCCACTCCACAGCGGTCCAAGCTGCTTGAATATTGACATCTCTATTGGAAAAAGACCACTGGGCAAAGGGGGCCGAGTGCCTGGAAGCACAAGTGTTTGGCTTGCCCAGGCTGGCCAATCGTCCACTCCCATTATATTTTCTAGGACAGGTTGAAGATAAAAGTGAAATCTAACCTGCAACCATGCAGATAGGTTCCAGTTCAGTAGAGGTGGAGAACGCCCTAAAGTTTCTGGCTTCGTTTTACCTACAGATCAATGCTCTTCCACCGGAAACAAGGGCCTTGCAAAAAGACACTGCCCGAACGGCTTCCTTAACCTTGGACCAACGCGCTTCCAGTATTCTTAATAAGTGACTGGGTACAAATAAAAAAAGTTCACCTTTAGCCTCATGGTGCCAGGTCCAACAGAGGAAACGCAGGGATAAAAGGGGGTAGAGTCCACTCTGGATTATAGGCAAGTTGAGAAGGAGCGGCGTGTGCCAATCACAGATTGTTCTACCCAGTCTGCTGATGACACAAATGCCCTCTATGGTGTTCCCGGGCCTCATGACACACTTCCTCAACTCTAACGCATCTCAATGTGTATGTAAGAGACCATGGCATATCTGCTGTTTAAAACACATTGCACAGTCTCCTCAGAGACTCTCAAAAATTGCCAGCGCTGACTGTATTTCAAATCATCACGGCGGGGTATTGGGAAAAGTTTTCAATTAGCAATAATCACGCCTCGGGTGGACCTCATTGGCTACGATACTGCCACTGCGCAAAGCTAATCAAAACAGTGTCTGCCAACATCTACCC
Organism: Pelophylax lessonae; assembly: GCF_965119305.1. Classification (NCBI taxonomy): domain Eukaryota; kingdom Metazoa; phylum Chordata; class Amphibia; order Anura; family Ranidae; genus Pelophylax; species Pelophylax lessonae. The sequence continues at coordinate 597,177,741 of NC_138771.1, forward strand.
TTTCTTGGAGGAGGATTTGACATTGAGGTGAGACACATAAGTGTCATCCAGTGGGCCGCTGAGCATTCTGGGACTTGGCATGCTAATGAGACCGAGAAACAATGCCTAAGTGGCCATTGTTTATCCACTGAATAGTGTCAGTATTTGAAAGGACTAAGGAGAATCTAAAGGGACAGGGCCCTAGATGTCAAGATGGGTTTCTCCCACAGCAGTCCTGAATGGCCACTGGGAGCGTATGTGTTTGAACAGCTATACTGCTGAAAAAAGGCCAAGGTGGAAGGATTTGGGCCCTTTGTTGAAAGCTCGCTAGATAACATGCCTAAACTGGAGCCCAGGTAAGCTGCATTAGACAAGGGTTGTTGGTCAAGCAATCACCTTCAGCCACCTTTCTTTCTGGCGCAGATTCCAAGGGGGAAGCTTATGTCCCCTAGGACATTTCAACTCTCTGGGCCAGTGAGCATTAGGGCAGATGTGCATAAAGACTGTCTGATCAGCAGCTCAAAGACCTCACAGGTAGGTGACAGCCACCGCCCGAACAGGGACTTGAACCCTGGACCCTCAGATTAAAAGTCTGATGCTCTACCGACTGAGCTATCCGGGCTCTGAAATCTGCCACTCCACAGCGGTCCAAGCTGCTTGAATATTGACATCTCTATTGGAAAAAGACCACTCGGCAAAGGGGGCCGAGTGCCTGGAAGCACAAGTGTTTGGCTTGCCCAGGCTGGCCAATCGTCCACTCCCATTATATTTTCTAGGACAGGTTGAAGATAAAAGTGAAATCTAACCTGCAACCATGCAGATAGGTTCCAGTTCAGTAGAGGTGGAGAACGCCCTAAAGTTTCTGGCTTCGTTTTACCTACAGATCAATGCTCTTCCACCGGAAACAAGGGCCTTGCAAAAAGACACTGCCCGAACGGCTTCCTTAACCTTGGACCAACGCGCTTCCAGTATTCTTAATAAGTGACTGGGTACAAATAAAAAAAGTTCACCTTTAGCCTCATGGTGCCAGGTCCAACAGAGGAAACGCAGGGATAAAAGGGGGTAGAGTCCACTCTGGATTATAGGCAAGTTGAGAAGGAGCGGCGTGTGCCAATCACAGATTGTTCTACCCAGTCTGCTGATGACACAAATGCCCTCTATGGTGTTCCCGGGCCTCATGACACACTTCCTCAACTCTAACGCATCTCAATGTGTATGTAAGAGACCATGGCATATCTGCTGTTTAAAACACATTGCACAGTCTCCTCAGAGACTCTCAAAAATTGCCAGCGCTGACTGTATTTCAAGTCATCACGGCGGGGTATTGGGAAAAGTTTTCAATTAGCAATAATCACGCCTCGGGTGGACCTCATTGGCTACGATACTGCCACTGCGCAAAGCTAATCAAAACAGTGTCTGCCAACATCTACCCTTTCTTGGAGGAGGATTTGACATTGAGGTGAGACACATAAGTGTCATCTAGTGGGCCGCTGAGCATTCTGGGACTTGGCATGCTAATGAGACCGAGAAACAATGCCTAAGTGGCCATTGTTTATCCACTGAATAGTGTCAGTATTTGAAAGGACTAAGGAGAATCTAAAGGGACAGGGCCCTAGATGTCAAGATGGGTTTCTCCCACAGCAGTCCTGAATGGCCTCTGGGAGCGTATGTGTTTGAACAGCTATACTGCTGAAAAAAGGCCAAGGTGGAAGGATTTGGGCCCTTTGTTGAAAGCTCGCTAGATAACATGCCTAAACTGGAGCCCAGGTAAGCTGCATTAGACAAGGGTTGTTGGTCAAGCAATCACCTTCAGCCACCTTTCTTTCTGGCGCAGATTCCAAGGGGGAAGCTTATGTCCCCTAGGACATTTCAACTCTCTGGGCCAGTGAGCATTAGGGCAGATGTGCATAAAGACTGTCTGATCAGCAGCTCAAAGACCTCACAGGTAGGTGACAGCCACCGCCCGAACAGGGACTTGAACCCTGGACCCTCAGATTAAAAGTCTGATGCTCTACCGACTGAGCTATCCGGGCTCTGAAATCTGCCACTCCACAGCGGTCCAAGCTGCTTGAATATTGATATCTCTATTGGAAAAAGACCACTCGGCAAAGGGGGCCGAGTGCCTGGAAGCACAAGTGTTTGGCTTGCCCAGGCTGGCCAATCGTCCACTCCCATTATATTTTCTAGGACAGGTTGAAGATAAAAGTGAAATCTAACCTGCAACCATGCAGATAGGTTCCAGTTCAGTAGAGGTGGAGAACGCCCTAAAGTTTCTGGCTTCGTTTTACCTACAGATCAATGCTCTTCCACCGGAAACAAGGGCCTTGCAAAAAGACACTGCCCGAACGGCTTCCTTAACCTTGGACCAACGCGCTTCCAGTATTCTTAATAAGTGACTGGGTACAAATAAAAAAAGTTCACCTTTAGCCTCATGGTGCCAGGTCCAACAGAGGAAACGCAGGGATAAAAGGGGGTAGAGTCCACTCTGGATTATAGGCAAGTTGAGAAGGAGCGGAGTGTGCCAATCACAGATTGTTCTACCCAGTCTGCTGATGACACAAATGCCCTCTATGGTGTTCCCGGGCCTCATGACACACTTCCTCAACTCTAACGCATCTCAATGTGTATGTAAGAGACCATGGCATATCTGCTGTTTAAAACACATTGCACAGTCTCCTCAGAGACTCTCAAAAATTGCCAGCGCTGACTGTATTTCATGTCATCACGGCGGGGTATTGGGAAAAGTTTTCAATTAGCAATAATCACGCCTCGGGTGGACCTCATTGGCTACGATACTGCCACTGCGCAAAGCTAATCTAAACAGTGTCTGCCAACATCTACCCTTTCTTGGAGGAGGATTTGACATTGAGGTGAGACACATAAGTGTCATCCAGTGGGCCGCTGAGCATTCTGGGACTTGGCATGCTAATGAGACCGAGAAACAATGCCTAAGTGGCCATTGTTTATCCACTGAATAGTGTCAGTATTTGAAAGGACTAAGGAGAATCTAAAGGGACAGGGCCCTAGATGTCAAGATGGGTTTCTCCCACAGCAGTCCTGAATGGCCACTGGGAGCGTATGTGTTTGAACAGCTATACTGCTGAAAAAAGGCCAAGGTGGAAGGATTTGGGCCCTTTGTTGAAAGCTCGCTAGATAACATGCCTAAACTGGAGCCCAGGTAAGCTGCATTAGACAAGGGTTGTTGGTCAAGCAATCACCTTCAGCCACCTTTCTTTCTGGTGCAGATTCCAAGGGGGAAGCTTATGTCCCCTAGGACATTTCAACTCTCTGGGCCAGTGAGCATTAGGGCAGATGTGCATAAAGACTCTCTGATCAGCAGCTCAAAGACCTCACAGGTAGGTGACAGCCACCGCCCGAACAGGGACTTGAACCCTGGACCCTCAGATTAAAAGTCTGATGCTCTACCGACTGAGCTATCCGGGCTCTGAAATCTGCCACTCCACAGCGGTCCAAGCTGCTTGAATATTGACATCTCTATTGGAAAAAGACCATTCGGCAAAGGGGGCCGAGTGCCTGGAAGCACAAGTGTTTGGCTTGCCCAAGCTGGCCAATCGTCCACTCCCATTATATTTTCTAGGACAGGTTGAAGATAAAAGTGAAATCTAACCTGCAACCATGCAGATAGGTTCCAGTTCAGTAGAGGTGGAGAACGCCCTAAAGTTTCTGGCTTCGTTCTACCTACAGATCAATGCTCTTCCACCGGAAACAAGGGCCTTGCAAAAAGACACTGCCCGAACGGCTTCCTTAACCTTGGACCAACGCGCTTCCAGTATTCTTAATAAGGACTGGGTACAAACAAAAAAAGTTCACCTTTAGCCTCATGGTGCCAGGTCCAACAGAGGAAACGCAGGGATAAAAGGGGGTAGAGTCCACTCTGGATTATAGGCAAGATGAGAAGGAGCGGCGTGTGCCAATCACAGATTGTTCTACCCAGTCTGCTGATGACACAAATGCCCTCTATGGTGTTCCCGGGCCTCATGACACACTTCCTCAACTCTAACGCATCTCAATGTGTATGTAAGAGACCATGGCATATCTGCTGTTTAAAACACATTGCACAGTCTCCTCAGAGACTCTCAAAAATTGCCAGCGCTGACTGTATTACAAGTCATCACGGCGGGGTATTGGGAAAAGTTTTCAATTAGCAATAATCACGCCTCGGGTGGACCTCATTGGCTACGATACTGCCACTGCGCAAAGCTAATCTAAACAGTGTCTGCCAACATCTACCCTTTCTTGGAGGAGGATTTGACATTGAGGTAAGACACATAAGTGTCATCCAGTGGGCCGCTGAGCATTCTGGGACTTGGCATGCTAATGAGACCGAGAAACAATGTCTAAGTGGCCATTGTTTATCCACTGAATAGTGTCAGTATTTGAAAGGACTAAGGAGAATCTAAAGGGACAGGGCCCTAGATGTCAAGATGGGTTTCTCCCACAGCAGTCCTGAATGGCCACTGGGAGCGTATGTGTTTGAACAGCTATACTGCTGAAAAAAGGCCAAGGTGGAAGGATTTGGGCCCTTTGTTGAAAGCTCGCTAGATAACATGCCTAAACTGGAGCCCAGGTAAGCTGCATTAGACAAGGGTTGTTGGTCAAGCAATCACCTTCAGCCACCTTTCTTTCTGGCGCAGATTCCAAGGGGGAAGCTTATGTCCCCTAGGACATTTCAACTCTCTGGGCCAGTGAGCATTAGGGCAGATGTGCATAAAGACTGTCTGATCAGCAGCTCAAAGACCTCACAGGTAGGTGACAGCCACCGCCCGAACAGGGACTTGAACCCTGGACCCTTAGATTAAAAGTCTGATGCTCTACCGACTGAGCTATCCGGGCTCTGAAATCTGCCACTCCACAGCGGTCCAAGCTGCTTGAATATTGACATCTCTATTGGAAAAAGACCATTCGGCAAAGGGGGCCGAGTGCCTGGAAGCACAAGTGTTTGGCTTGCCCAGGCTGGCCAATCGTCCACTCCCATTATATTTTCTAGGACAGGTTGAAGATAAAAGTGAAATCTAACCTGCAACCATGCAGATAGGTTCCAGTTCAGTAGAGGTGGAGAACGCCCTAAAGTTTCTGGCTTCGTTCTACCTACAGATCAATGCTCTTCCACCGGAAACAAGGGCCTTGCAAAAAGACACTGCCCGAACGGCTTCCTTAACCTTGGACCAACGCGCTTCCAGTATTCTTAATAAGGACTGGGTACAAACAAAAAAAGTTCACCTTTAGCCTCATGGTGCCAGGTCCAACAGAGGAAACGCAGGGATAAAAGGGGGTAGAGTCCACTCTGGATTATAGGCAAGATGAGAAGGAGCGGCGTGTGCCAATCACAGATTGTTCTACCCAGTCTGCTGATGACACAAATGCCCTCTATGGTGTTCCCGGGCCTCATGACACACTTCCTCAACTCTAACGCATCTCAATGTGTATGTAAGAGACCATGGCATATCTGCTGTTTAAAACACATTGCACAGTCTCCTCAGAGACTCTCAAAAATTGCCAGCGCTGACTGTATTACAAGTCATCACGGCGGGGTATTGGGAAAAGTTTTCAATTAGCAATAATCACGCCTCGGGTGGACCTCATTGGCTACGATACTGCCACTGCGCAAAGCTAATCTAAACAGTGTCTGCCAACATCTACCCTTTCTTGGAGGAGGATTTGACATTGAGGTAAGACACATAAGTGTCATCCAGTGGGCCGCTGAGCATTCTGGGACTTGGCATGCTAATGAGACCGAGAAACAATGTCTAAGTGGCCATTGTTTATCCACTGAATAGTGTCAGTATTTGAAAGGACTAAGGAGAATCTAAAGGGACAGGGCCCTAGATGTCAAGATGGGTTTCTCCCACAGCAGTCCTGAATGGCCACTGGGAGCGTATGTGTTTGAACAGCTATACTGCTGAAAAAAGGCCAAGGTGGAAGGATTTGGGCCCTTTGTTGAAAGCTCGCTAGATAACATGCCTAAACTGGAGCCCAGGTAAGCTGCATTAGACAAGGGTTGTTGGTCAAGCAATCACCTTCAGCCACCTTTCTTTCTGGCGCAGATTCCAAGGGGGAAGCTTATGTCCCCTAGGACATTTCAACTCTCTGGGCCAGTGAGCATTAGGGCAGATGTGCATAAAGACTGTCTGATCAGCAGCTCAAAGACCTCACAGGTAGGTGACAGCCACCGCCCGAACAGGGACTTGAACCCTGGACCCTCAGATTAAAAGTCTGATGCTCTACCGACTGAGCTATCCGGGCTCTGAAATCTGCCACTCCACAGCGGTCCAAGCTGCTTGAATATTGACATCTCTATTGGAAAAAGACCACTCGGCAAAGGGGGCCGAGTGCCTGGAAGCACAAGTGTTTGGCTTGCCCAGGCTGGCCAATCGTCCACTCCCATTATATTTTCTAGGACAGGTTGAAGATAAAAGTGAAATCTAACCTACAACCATGCAGATAGGTTCCAGTTCAGTAGAGGTGGAGAACGCCCTAAAGTTTCTGGCTTCGTTTTACCTACAGATCAATGCTCTTCCACCGGAAACAAGGGCCTTGCAAAAAGACACTGCCCGAACGGCTTCCTTAACCTTGGACCAACGCGCTTCCAGTATTCTTAATAAGTGACTGGGTACAAATAAAAAAAGTTCACCTTTAGCCTCATGGTGCCAGGTCCAACAGAGGAAATGCAGGGATAAAAGGGGGTAGAGTCCACTCTGGATTATAGGCAAGTTGAGAAGGAGCGGCGTGTGCCAATCACAGATTGTTCTACCCAGTCTGCTGATGACACAAATGCCCTCTATGGTGTTCCCGGGCCTCATGACACACTTCCTCAACTCTAACGCATCTCAATGTGTATGTAAGAGACCATGGCATATCTGCTGTTTAAAACACATTGCACAGTCTCCTCAGAGACTCTCAAAAATTGCCAGCGCTGACTGTATTTCAAGTCATCACGGCGGGGTATTGGGAAAAGTTTTCAATTAGCAATAATCACGCCTCGGGTGGACCTCATTGGCTACGATACTGCCACTGCGCAAAGCTAATCAAAACAGTGTCTGCCAACATCTACCCTTTCTTGGAGGAGGATTTGACATTGAGGTGAGACACATAAGTGTCATCCAGTGGGCCGCTGAGCATTCTGGGACTTGGCATGCTAATGAGACCGAGAAACAATGCCTAAGTGGCCATTGTTTATCCACTGAATAGTGTCAGTATTTGAAAGGACTAAGGAGAATCTAAAGGGACAGGGCCCTAGATGTCAAGATGGGTTTCTCCCACAGCAGTCCTGAATGGCCACTGGGAGCGTATGTGTTTGAACAGCTATACTGCTGAAAAAAGGCCAAGGTGGAAGGATTTGGGCCCTTTGTTGAAAGCTCGCTAGATAACATGCCTAAACTGGAGCCCAGGTAAGCTGCATTAGACAAGGGTTGTTGGTCAAGCAATCACCTTCAGCCACCTTTCTTTCTGGCGCAGATTCCAAGGGGGAAGCTTATGTCCCCTAGGACATTTCAACTCTCTGGGCCAGTGAGCATTAGGGCAGATGTGCATAAAGACTCTCTGATCAGCAGCTCAAAGACCTCACAGGTAGGTGACAGCCACCGCACAAACAGGGACTTGAACCCTGGACCCTCAGATTAAAAGTCTGATGCTCTACCGACTGAGCTATCCGGGCTCTGAAATCTGCCACTCCACAGCGGTCCAAGCTGCTTGAATATTGACATCTCTATTGGAAAAAGACCACTCGGCAAAGGGGGCCGAGTGCCTGGAAGCACAAGTGTTTGGCTTGCCCAGGCTGGCCAATCGTCCACTCCCATTATATTTTCTAGGACAGGTTGAAGATAAAAGTGAAATCTAACCTGCAACCATGCAGATAGGTTCCAGTTCAGTAGAGGTGGAGAACGCCCTAAAGTTTCTGGCTTCGTTTTACCTACAGATCAATGCTCTTCCACCGGAAACAAGGGCCTTGCAAAAAGACACTGCCCGAACGGCTTCCTTAACCTTGGACCAACGCGCTTCCAGTATTCTTAATAAGTGACTGGGTACAAATAAAAAAAGTTCACCTTTAGCCTCATGGTGCCAGGTCCAACAGAGGAAACGCAGGGATAAAAGGGGGTAGAGTCCACTCTGGATTATAGGCAAGTTGAGAAGGAGCGGCGTGTGCCAATCACAGATTGTTCTACCCAGTCTGCTGATGACACAAATGCCCTCTATGGTGTTCCCGGGCCTCATGACACACTTCCTCAACTCTAACGCATCTCAATGTGTATGTAAGAGACCATGGCATATCTGCTGTTTAAAACACATTGCACAGTCTCCTCAGAGACTCTCAAAAATTGCCAGCGCTGACTGTATTTCAAGTCATCACGGCGGGGTATTGGGAAAAGTTTTCAATTAGCAATAATCACGCCTCGGGTGGACCTCATTGGCTACGATACTGCCACTGCGCAAAGCTAATCAAAACAGTGTCTGCCAACATCTACCCTTTCTTGGAGGAGGATTTGACATTGAGGTGAGACACATAAGTGTCATCCAGTGGGCCGCTGAGCATTCTGGGACTTGGCATGCTAATGAGACCGAGAAACAATGCCTAAGTGGCCATTGTTTATCCACTGAATAGTGTCAGTATTTGAAAGGACTAAGGAGAATCTAAAGGGACAGGGCCCTAGATGTCAAGATGGGTTTCTCCCACAGCAGTCCTGAATGGCCACTGGGAGCGTATGTGTTTGAACAGCTATACTGCTGAAAAAAGGCCAAGGTGGAAGGATTTGGGCCCTTTGTTGAAAGCTCGCTAGATAACATGCCTAAACTGGAGCCCAGGTAAGCTGCATTAGACAAGGGTTGTTGGTCAAGCAATCACCTTCAGCCACCTTTCTTTCTGGCGCAGATTCCAAGGGGGAAGCTTATGTCCCCTAGGACATTTCAACTCTCTGGGCCAGTGAGCATTAGGGCAGATGTGCATAAAGACTGTCTGATCAGCAGCTCAAAGACCTCACAGGTAGGTGACAGCCACCGCCCGAACAGGGACTTGAACCCTGGACCCTTAGATTAAAAGTCTGATGCTCTACCGACTGAGCTATCCGGGCTCTGAAATCTGCCACTCCACAGCGGTCCAAGCTGCTTGAATATTGACATCTCTATTGGAAAAAGACCATTCGGCAAAGGGGGCCGAGTGCCTGGAAGCACAAGTGTTTGGCTTGCCCAGGCTGGCCAATCGTCCACTCCCATTATATTTTCTAGGACAGGTTGAAGATAAAAGTGAAATCTAACCTGCAACCATGCAGATAGGTTCCAGTTCAGTAGAGGTGGAGAACGCCCTAAAGTTTCTGGCTTCGTTCTACCTACAGATCAATGCTCTTCCACCGGAAACAAGGGCCTTGCAAAAAGACACTGCCCGAACGGCTTCCTTAACCTTGGACCAACGCGCTTCCAGTATTCTTAATAAGGACTGGGTACAAACAAAAAAAGTTCACCTTTAGCCTCATGGTGCCAGGTCCAACAGAGGAAACGCAGGGATAAAAGGGGGTAGAGTCCACTCTGGATTATAGGCAAGATGAGAAGGAGCGGCGTGTGCCAATCACAGATTGTTCTACCCAGTCTGCTGATGACACAAATGCCCTCTATGGTGTTCCCGGGCCTCATGACACACTTCCTCAACTCTAACGCATCTCAATGTGTATGTAAGAGACCATGGCATATCTGCTGTTTAAAACACATTGCACAGTCTCCTCAGAGACTCTCAAAAATTGCCAGCGCTGACTGTATTACAAGTCATCACGGCGGGGTATTGGGAAAAGTTTTCAATTAGCAATAATCACGCCTCGGGTGGACCTCATTGGCTACGATACTGCCACTGCGCAAAGCTAATCTAAACAGTGTCTGCCAACATCTACCCTTTCTTGGAGGAGGATTTGACATTGAGGTAAGACACATAAGTGTCATCCAGTGGGCCGCTGAGCATTCTGGGACTTGGCATGCTAATGAGACCGAGAAACAATGTCTAAGTGGCCATTGTTTATCCACTGAATAGTGTCAGTATTTGAAAGGACTAAGGAGAATCTAAAGGGACAGGGCCCTAGATGTCAAGATGGGTTTCTCCCACAGCAGTCCTGAATGGCCACTGGGAGCGTATGTGTTTGAACAGCTATACTGCTGAAAAAAGGCCAAGGTGGAAGGATTTGGGCCCTTTGTTGAAAGCTCGCTAGATAACATGCCTAAACTGGAGCCCAGGTAAGCTGCATTAGACAAGGGTTGTTGGTCAAGCAATCACCTTCAGCCCCCTTTCTTTCTGGCGCAGATTCCAAGGGGGAAGCTTATGTCCCCTAGGACATTTCAACTCTCTGGGCCAGTGAGCATTAGGGCAGATGTGCATAAAGACTGTCTGATCAGCAGCTCAAAGACCTCACAGGTAGGTGACAGCCACCGCCCGAACAGGGACTTGAACCCTGGACCCTCAGATTAAAAGTCTGATGCTCTACCGACTGAGCTATCCGGGCTCTGAAATCTGCCACTCCACAGCGGTCCAAGCTGCTTGAATATTGACATCTCTATTGGAAAAAGACCACTCGGCAAAGGGGGCCGAGTGCCTGGAAGCACAAGTGTTTGGCTTGCCCAGGCTGGCCAATCGTCCACTCCCATTATATTTTCTAGGACAGGTTGAAGATAAAAGTGAAATCTAACCTACAACCATGCAGATAGGTTCCAGTTCAGTAGAGGTGGAGAACGCCCTAAAGTTTCTGGCTTCGTTTTACCTACAGATCAATGCTCTTCCACCGGAAACAAGGGCCTTGCAAAAAGACACTGCCCGAACGGCTTCCTTAACCTTGGACCAACGCGCTTCCAGTATTCTTAATAAGTGACTGGGTACAAATAAAAAAAGTTCACCTTTAGCCTCATGGTGCCAGGTCCAACAGAGGAAATGCAGGGATAAAAGGGGGTAGAGTCCACTCTGGATTATAGGCAAGTTGAGAAGGAGCGGCGTGTGCCAATCACAGATTGTTCTACCCAGTCTGCTGATGACACAAATGCCCTCTATGGTGTTCCCGGGCCTCATGACACACTTCCTCAACTCTAACGCATCTCAATGTGTATGTAAGAGACCATGGCATATCTGCTGTTTAAAACACATTGCACAGTCTCCTCAGAGACTCTCAAAAATTGCCAGCGCTGACTGTATTTCAAGTCATCACGGCGGGGTATTGGGAAAAGTTTTCAATTAGCAATAATCACGCCTCGGGTGGACCTCATTGGCTACGATACTGCCACTGCGCAAAGCTAATCAAAACAGTGTCTGCCAACATCTACCCTTTCTTGGAGGAGGATTTGACATTGAGGTGAGACACATAAGTGTCATCCAGTGGGCCGCTGAGCATTCTGGGACTTGGCATGCTAATGAGACCGAGAAACAATGCCTAAGTGGCCATTGTTTATCCACTGAATAGTGTCAGTATTTGAAAGGACTAAGGAGAATCTAAAGGGACAGGGCCCTAGATGTCAAGATGGGTTTCTCCCACAGCAGTCCTGAATGGCCACTGGGAGCGTATGTGTTTGAACAGCTATACTGCTGAAAAAAGGCCAAGGTGGAAGGATTTGGGCCCTTTGTTGAAAGCTCGCTAGATAACATGCCTAAACTGGAGCCCAGGTAAGCTGCATTAGACAAGGGTTGTTGGTCAAGCAATCACCTTCAGCCACCTTTCTTTCTGGCGCAGATTCCAAGGGGGAAGCTTATGTCCCCTAGGACATTTCAACTCTCTGGGCCAGTGAGCATTAGGGCAGATGTGCATAAAGACTCTCTGATCAGCAGCTCAAAGACCTCACAGGTAGGTGACAGCCACCGCACAAACAGGGACTTGAACCCTGGACCCTCAGATTAAAAGTCTGATGCTCTACCGACTGAGCTATCCAGGCTCTGAAATCTGCCACTCCACAGCGGTCCAAGCTGCTTGAATATTGACATCTCTATTGGAAAAAGACCACTCGGCAAAGGGGGCCGAGTGCCTGGAAGCACAAGTGTTTGGCTTGCCCAGGCTGGCCAATCGTCCACTCCCATTATATTTTCTAGGACAGGTTGAAGATAAAAGTGAAATCTAACCTGCAACCATGCAGATAGGTTCCAGTTCAGTAGAGGTGGAGAACGCCCTAAAGTTTCTGGCTTCGTTTTACCTACAGATCAATGCTCTTCCACCGGAAACAAGGGCCTTGCAAAAAGACACTGCCCGAACGGCTTCCTTAACCTTGGACCAACGCGCTTCCAGTATTCTTAATAAGTGACTGGGTACAAATAAAAAAAGTTCACCTTTAGCCTCATGGTGCCAGGTCCAACAGAGGAAACGCAGGGATAAAAGGGGGTAGAGTCCACTCTGGATTATAGGCAAGTTGAGAAGGAGCGGCGTGTGCCAATCACAGATTGTTCTACCCAGTCTGCTGATGACACAAATGCCCTCTATGGTGTTCCCGGGCCTCATGACACACTTCCTCAACTCTAACGCATCTCAATGTGTATGTAAGAGACCATGGCATATCTGCTGTTTAAAACACATTGCACAGTCTCCTCAGAGACTCTCAAAAATTGCCAGCGCTGACTGTATTTCAAGTCATCACGGCGGGGTATTGGGAAAAGTTTTCAATTAGCAATAATCACGCCTCGGGTGGACCTCATTGGCTACGATACTGCCACTGCGCAAAGCTAATCAAAACAGTGTCTGCCAACATCTACCCTTTCTTGGAGGAGGATTTGACATTGAGGTGAGACACATAAGTGTCATCCAGTGGGCCGCTGAGCATTCTGGGACTTGGCATGCTAATGAGACCGAGAAACAATGCCTAAGTGGCCATTGTTTATCCACTGAATAGTGTCAGTATTTGAAAGGACTAAGGAGAATCTAAAGGGACAGGGCCCTAGATGTCAAGATGGGTTTCTCCCACAGCAGTCCTGAATGGCCACTGGGAGCGTATGTGTTTGAACAGCTATACTGCTGAAAAAAGGCCAAGGTGGAAGGATTTGGGCCCTTTGTTGAAAGCTCGCTAGATAACATGCCTAAACTGGAGCCCAGGTAAGCTGCATTAGACAAGGGTTGTTGGTCAAGCAATCACCTTCAGCCACCTTTCTTTCTGGCGCAGATTCCAAGGGGGAAGCTTATGTCCCCTAGGACATTTCAACTCTCTGGGCCAGTGAGCATTAGGGCAGATGTGCATAAAGACTGTCTGATCAGCAGCTCAAAGACCTCACAGGTAGGTGACAGCCACCGCCCGAACAGGGACTTGAACCCTGGACCCTCAGATTAAAAGTCTGATGCTGTACCGACTGAGCTATCCGGGCTCTGAAATCTGCCACTCCACAGCGGTCCAAGCTGCTTGAATATTGACATCTCTATTTGAAAAAGACCACTCGGCAAAGGGGGCCGAGTGCCTGGAAGCACAAGTGTTTGGCTTGCCCAGGCTGGCCAATCGTCCACTCCCATTATATTTTCTAGGACAGGTTGAAGATAAAAGTGAAATCTAACCTGCAACCATGCAGATAGGTTCCAGTTCAGTAGAGGTGGAGAACGCCCTAAAGTTTCTGGCTTCGTTTTACCTACAGATCAATGCTCTTCCACCGGAAACAAGGGCCTTGCAAAAAGACACTGCCCGAACGGCTTCCTTAACCTTGGACCAACGCGCTTCCAGTATTCTTAATAAGTGACTGGGTACAAATAAAAAAAGTTCACCTTTAGCCTCATGGTGCCAGGTCCAACAGAGGAAACGCAGGGATAAAAGGGGGTAGAGTCCACTCTGGATTATAGGCAAGTTGAGAAGGAGCGGCGTGTGCCAATCACAGATTGTTCTACCCAGTCTGCTGATGACACAAATGCCCTCTATGGTGTTCCCGGGCCTCATGACACACTTCCTCAACTCTAACGCATCTCAATGTGTATGTAAGAGACCATGGCATATCTGCTGTTTAAAACACATTGCACAGTCTCCTCAGAGACTCTCAAAAATTGCCAGCGCTGACTGTATTTCAAGTCATCACGGCGGGGTATTGGGAAAAGTTTTCAATTAGCAATAATCACGCCTCGGGTGGACCTCATTGGCTACGATACTGCCACTGCGCAAAGCTAATCAAAACAGTGTCTGCCAACATCTACCCTTTCTTGGAGGAGGATTTGACATTGAGGTGAGACACATAAGTGTCATCCAGTGGGCCGCTGAGCATTCTGGGACTTGGCATGCTAATGAGACCGAGAAACAATGCCTAAGTGGCCATTGTTTATCCACTGAATAGTGTCAGTATTTGAAAGGACTAAGGAGAATCTAAAGGGACAGGGCCCTAGATGTCAAGATGGGTTTCTCCCACAGCAGTCCTGAATGGCCACTGGGAGCGTATGTGTTTGAACAGCTATACTGCTGAAAAAAGGCCAAGGTGGAAGGATTTGGGCCCTTTGTTGAAAGCTCGCTAGATAACATGCCTAAACTGGAGCCCAGGTAAGCTGCATTAGACAAGGGTTGTTGGTCAAGCAATCACCTTCAGCCACCTTTCTTTCTGGCGCAGATTCCAAGGGGGAAGCTTATGTCCCCTAGGACATTTCAACTCTCTGGGCCAGTGAGCATTAGGGCAGATGTGCATAAAGACTGTCTGATCAGCAGCTCAAAGACCTCACAGGTAGGTGACAGCCACCGCCCGAACAGGGACTTGAACCCTGGACCCTCAGATTAAAAGTCTGATGCTCTACCGACTGAGCTATCCGGGCTCTGAAATCTGCCACTCCACAGCGGTCCAAGCTGCTTGAATATTGATATCTCTATTGGAAAAAGACCACTCGGCAAAGGGGGCCGAGTGCCTGGAAGCACAAGTGTTTGGCTTGCCCAGGCTGGCCAATCGTCCACTCCCATTATATTTTCTAGGACAGGTTGAAGATAAAAGTGAAATCTAACCTGTAACCATGCAAATAGGTTCCAGTTCAGTAGAGGTGGAGAACGCCCTAAAGTTTCTGGCTTCGTTTTACCTACAGATCAATGCTCTTCCACCGGAAACAAGGGCCTTGCAAAAAGACACTGCCCGAACGGCTTCCTTAACCTTGGACCAACGCGCTTCCAGTATTCTTAATAAGTGACTGGGTACAAATAAAAAAAGTTCACCTTTAGCCTCATGGTGCCAGGTCCAACAGAGGAAACGCAGGGATAAAAGGGGGTAGAGTCCACTCTGGATTATAGGCAAGTTGAGAAGGAGCGGCGTGTGCCAATCACAGATTGTTCTACCCAGTCTGCTGATGACACAAATGCCCTCTATGGTGTTCCCGGGCCTCATAACACACTTCCTCAACTCTAACGGATCTCAATGTGTATGTAAGAGACCATGGCATATCTGCTGTTTAAAACACATTGCACAGTCTCCTCAGAGACTCTCAAAAATTGCCAGCGCTGACTGTATTTCAAGTCATCACGGCGGGGTATTGGGAAAAGTTTTCAATTAGCAATAATCACGCCTCGGGTGGACCTCATTGGCTACGATACTGCCACTGCGCAAAGCTAATCAAAACAGTGTCTGCCAACATCTACCCTTTCTTGGAGGAGGATTTGACATTGAGGTGAGACACATAAGTGTCATCCAGTGGGCCGCTGAGCATTCTGGGACTTGGCATGCTAATGAGACCGAGAAACAATGCCTAAGTGGCCATTGTTTATCCACTGAATAGTGTCAGTATTTGAAAGGACTAAGGAGAATCTAAAGGGACAGGGCCCTAGATGTCAAGATGGGTTTCTCCCACAGCAGTCCTGAATGGCCACTGGGAGCGTATGTGTTTGAACAGCTATACTGCTGAAAAAAGGCCAAGGTGGAAGGATTTGGGCCCTTTGTTGAAAGCTCGCTAGATAACATGCCTAAACTGGAGCCCAGGTAAGCTGCATTAGACAAGGGTTGTTGGTCAAGCAATCACCTTCAGCCACCTTTCTTTCTGGCGCAGATTCCAAGGGGGAAGCTTATGTCCCCTAGGACATTTCAACTCTCTGGGCCAGTGAGCATTAGGGCAGATGTGCATAAAGACTGTCTGATCAGCAGCTCAAAGACCTCACAGGTAGGTGACAGCCACCGCCCGAACAGGGACTTGAACCCTGGACCCTCAGATTAAAAGTCTGATGCTCTACCGACTGAGCTATCCGGGCTCTGAAATCTGCCACTCCACAGCGGTCCAAGCTGCTTGAATATTGACATCTCTATTGGAAAAAGACCACTCGGCAAAGGGGGCCGAGTGCCTGGAAGCACAAGTGTTTGGCTTGCCCAGGCTGGCCAATCGTCCACTCCCATTATATTTTCTAGGACAGGTTGAAGATAAAAGTGAAATCTAACCTGCAACCATTCAGATAGGTTCCAGTTCAGTAGAGGTGGAGAACGCCCTAAAGTTTCTGGCTTCGTTTTACCTACAGATCAATGCTCTTCCACCGGAAACAAGGGCCTTGCAAAAAGACACTGCCCGAACGGCTTCCTTAACCTTGGACCAACGCGCTTCCAGTATTCTTAATAAGTGACTGGGTACAAATAAAAAAAGTTCACCTTTAGCCTCATGGTGCCAGGTCCAACAGAGGAAACGCAGGGATAAAAGGGGGTAGAGTCCACTCTGGATTATAGGCAAGTTGAGAAGGAGCGGCGTGTGCCAATCACAGATTGTTCTACCCAGTCTGCTGATGACACAAATGCCCTCTATGGTGTTCCCGGGCCTCATGACACACTTCCTCAACTCTAACGCATCTCAATGTGTATGTAAGAGACCATGGCATATCTGCTGTTTAAAACACATTGCACAGTCTCCTCAGAGACTCTCAAAAATTGCCAGCGCTGACTGTATTTCAATTCATCACGGCGGGGTATTGGGAAAAGTTTTCAATTAGCAATAATCACGCCTCGGGTGGACCTCATTGGCTACGATACTGCCACTGCGCAAAGCTAATCAAAACAGTGTCTGCCAACATCTACCCTTTCTTGGAGGAGGATTTGACATTGAGGTGAGACACATAAGTGTCATCCAGTGGGCCGCTGAGCATTCTGGGACTTGGCATGCTAATGAGACCGAGAAACAATGCCTAAGTGGCCATTGTTTATCCACTGAATAGTGTCAGTATTTGAAAGGACTAAGGAGAATCTAAAGGGACAGGGCCCTAGATGTCAAGATGGGTTTCTCCCACAGCAGTCCTGAATGGCCACTGGGAGCGTATGTGTTTGAACAGCTATACTGCTGAAAAAAGGCCAAGGTGGAAGGATTTGGGCCCTTTGTTGAAAGCTCGCTAGATAACATGCCTAAACTGGAGCCCAGGTAAGCTGCATTAGACAAGGGTTGTTGGTCAAGCAATCACCTTCAGCCACCTTTCTTTCGGGCGCAGATTCCAAGGGTAAGCTTATGTCCCCTAGGACATTTCAACTCTCTGGGCCAGTGAGCATTAGGGCAGATGTGCATAAAGACTGTCTGATCAGCAGCTCAAAGACCTCACAGGTAGGTGACAGCCACCGCCCGAACAGGGACTTGAACCCTGGACCCTCAGATTAAAAGTCTGATGCTCTACCGACTGAGCTATCCGGGCTCTGAAATCTGCCACTCCACAGCGGTCCAAGCTGCTTGAATATTGACATCTCTATTGGAAAAAGACCACTCGGCAAAGGGGGCCGAGTGCCTGGAAGCACAAGTGTTTGGCTTGCCCAGGCTGGCCAATCGTCCACTCCCATTATATTTTCTAGGACAGGTTGAAGATAAAAGTGAAATCTAACCTGCAACCATGCAGATAGGTTCCAGTTCAGTAGAGGTGGAGAACGCCCTAAAGTTTCTGGCTTCGTTTTACCTACAGATCAATGCTCTTCCACCGGAAACAAGGGCCTTGCAAAAAGACACTGCCCGAACGGCTTCCTTAACCTTGGACCAACGCGCTTCCAGTATTCTTAATAAGTGACTGGGTACAAATAAAAAAAGTTCACCTTTAGCCTCATGGTGCCAGGTCCAACAGAGGAAACGCAGGGATAAAAGGGGGTAGAGTCCACTCTGGATTATAGGCAAGTTGAGAAGGAGCGGCGTGTGCCAATCACAGATTGTTCTACCCAGTCTGCTGATGACACAAATGCCCTCTATGGTGTTCCCGGGCCTCATGACACACTTCCTCAACTCTAACGCATCTCAATGTGTATGTAAGAGACCATGGCATATCTGCTGTTTAAAACACATTGCACAGTCTCCTCAGAGACTCTCAAAAATTGCCAGCGCTGACTGTATTTCAAGTCATCACGGCGGGGTATTGGGAAAAGTTTTCAATTAGCAATAATCACGCCTCGGGTGGACCTCATTGGCTACGATACTGCCACTGCGCAAAGCTAATCAAAACAGTGTCTGCCAACATCTACCCTTTCTTGGAGGAGGATTTGACATTGAGGTGAGACACATAAGTGTCATCCAGTGGGCCGCTGAGCATTCTGGGACTTGGCATGCTAATGAGACCGAGAAACAATGCCTAAGTGGCCATTGTTTATCCACTGAATAGTGTCAGTATTTGAAAGGACTAAGGAGAATCTAAAGGGACAGGGCCCTAGATGTCAAGATGGGTTTCTCCCACAGCAGTCCTGAATGGCCACTGGGAGCGTATGTGTTTGAACAGCTATACTGCTGAAAAAAGGCCAAGGTGGAAAGATTTGGGCCCTTTGTTGAAAGCTCGCTAGATAACATGCCTAAACTGGAGCCCAGGTAAGCTGCATTAGACAAGGGTTGTTGGTCAAGCAATCACCTTCAGCCACCTTTCTTTCTGGCGCAGATTCCAAGGGTAAGCTTATGTCCCCTAGGACATTTCAACTCTCTGGGCCAGTGAGCATTAGGGCAGATGTGCATAAAGACTGTCTGATCAGCAGCTCAAAGACCTCACAGGTAGGTGACAGCCACCGCCCGAACAGGGACTTGAACCCTGGACCCTCAGATTAAAAGTCTGATGCTCTACCGACTGAGCTATCCGGGCTCTGAAATCTGCCACTCCACAGCGGTCCAAGCTGCTTGAATATTGACATCTCTATTGGAAAAAGACCACTCGGCAAAGGGGGCCGAGTGCCTGGAAGCACAAGTGTTTGGCTTGCCCAGGCTGGCCAATCGTCCACTCCCATTATATTTTCTAGGACAGGTTGAAGATAAAAGTGAAATCTAACCTGCAACCATGCAGATAGGTTCCAGTTCAGTAGAGGTGGAGAACGCCCTAAAGTTTCTGGCTTCGTTTTACCTACAGATCAATGCTCTTCCACCGGAAACAAGGGCCTTGCAAAAAGACACTGCCCGAACGGCTTCCTTAACCTTGGACCAACGCGCTTCCAGTATTCTTAATAAGTGACTGGGTACAAATAAAAAAAGTTCACCTTTAGCCTCATGGTGCCAGGTCCAACAGAGGAAACGCAGGGATAAAAGGGGGTAGAGTCCACTCTGGATTATAGGCAAGTTGAGAAGGAGCGGCGTGTGCCAATCACAGATTGTTCTACCCAGTCTGCTGATGACACAAATGCCCTCTATGGTGTTCCCGGGCCTCATGACACACTTCCTCAACTCTAACGCATCTCAATGTGTATGTAAGAGACCATGGCATATCTGCTGTTTAAAACACATTGCACAGTCTCCTCAGAGACTCTCAAAAATTGCCAGCGCTGACTGTATTTCAAGTCATCACGGCGGGGTATTGGGAAAAGTTTTCAATTAGCAATAATCACGCCTCGGGTGGACCTCATTGGCTACGATACTGCCACTGCGCAAAGCTAATCAAAACAGTGTCTGCCAACATCTACCCTTTCTTGGAGGAGGATTTGACATTGAGGTGAGACACATAAGTGTCATCCAGTGGGCCGCTGAGCATTCTGGGACTTGGCATGCTAATGAGACCGAGAAACAATGCCTAAGTGGCCATTGTTTATCCACTGAATAGTGTCAGTATTTGAAAGGACTAAGGAGAATCTAAAGGGACAGGGCCCTAGATGTCAAGATGGGTTTCTCCCACAGCAGTCCTGAATGGCCACTGGGAGCGTATGTGTTTGAACAGCTATACTGCTGAAAAAAGGCCAAGGTGGAATGATTTGGGCCCTTTGTTGAAAGCTCGCTAGATAACATGCCTAAACTGGAGCCCAGGTAAGCTGCATTAGACAAGGGTTGTTGGTCAAGCAATCACCTTCAGCCACCTTTCTTTCTGGCGCAGATTCCAAGGGTAAGCTTATGTCCCCTAGGACATTTCAACTCTCTGGGCCAGTGAGCATTAGGGCAGATGTGCATAAAGACTGTCTGATCAGCAGCTCAAAGACCTCACAGGTAGGTGACAGCCACCGCCCGAACAGGGACTTGAACCCTGGACCCTCAGATTAAAAGTCTGATGCTCTACCGACTGAGCTATCCGGGCTCTGAAATCTGCCACTCCACAGCGGTCCAAGCTGCTTGAATATTGACATCTCTATTGGAAAAAGACCACTCGGCAAAGGGGGCCGAGTGCCTGGAAGCACAAGTGTTTGGCTTGCCCAGGCTGGCCAATCGTCCACTCCCATTATATTTTCTAGGACAGGTTGAAGATAAAAGTGAAATCTAACCTGCAACCATGCAGATAGGTTCCAGTTCAGTAGAGGTGGAGAACGCCCTAAAGTTTCTGGCTTCGTTTTACCTACAGATCAATGCTCTTCCACCGGAAACAAGGGCCTTGCAAAAAGACACTGCCCGAACGGCTTCCTTAACCTTGGACCAACGCGCTTCCAGTATTCTTAATAAGTGACTGGGTACAAATAAAAAAAGTTCACCTTTAGCCTCATGGTGCCAGGTCCAACAGAGGAAACGCAGGGATAAAAGGGGGTAGAGTCCACTCTGGATTATAGGCAAGTTGAGAAGGAGCGGCGTGTGCCAATCTCAGATTGTTCTACCCAGTCTGCTGATGACACAAATGCCCTCTATGGTGTTCCCGGGCCTCATGACACACTTCCTCAACTCTAACGCATCTCAATGTGTATGTAAGAGACCATGGCATATCTGCTGTTTAAAACACATTGCACAGTCTCCTCAGAGACTCTCAAAAATTGCCAGCGCTGACTGTATTTCAAGTCATCACGGCGGGGTATTGGGAAAAGTTTTCAATTAGCAATAATCACGCCTCGGGTGGACCTCATTGGCTACGATACTGCCACTGCGCAAAGCTAATCAAAACAGTGTCTGCCAACATCTACCCTTTCTTGGAGGAGGATTTGACATTGAGGTGAGACACATAAGTGTCATCCAGTGGGCCGCTGAGCATTCTGGGACTTGGCATGCTAATGAGACCGAGAAACAATGCCTAAGTGGCCATTGTTTATCCACTGAATAGTGTCAGTATTTGAAAGGACTAAGGAGAATCTAAAGGGACAGGGCCCTAGATGTCAAGATGGGTTTCTCCCACAGCAGTCCTGAATGGCCACTGGGAGCGTATGTGTTTGAACAGCTATACTGCTGAAAAAAGGCCAAGGTGGAAGGATTTGGGCCCTTTGTTGAAAGCTCGCTAGATAACATGCCTAAACTGGAGCCCAGGTAAGCTGCATTAGACAAGGGTTGTTGGTCAAGCAATCACCTTCAGCCACCTTTCTTTCTGGCGCAGATTCCAAGGGTAAGCTTATGTCCCCTAGGACATTTCAACTCTCTGGGCCAGTGAGCATTAGGGCAGATGTGCATAAAGACTGTCTGATCAGCAGCTCAAAGACCTCACAGGTAGGTGACAGCCACCGCCCAAACAGGGACTTGAACCCTGGACCCTCAGATTAAAAGTCTGATGCTCTACCGACTGAGCTATCCGGGCTCTGAAATCTGCCACTCCACAGCGGTCCAAGCTGCTTGAATATTGACATCTCTATTGGAAAAAGACCACTCGGCAAAGGGGGCCGAGTGCCTGGAAGCACAAGTGTTTGGCTTGCCCAGGCTGGCCAATCGTCCACTCCCATTATATTTTCTAGGACAGGTTGAAGATAAAAGTGAAATCTAACCTGCAACCATGCAGATAGGTTCCAGTTCAGTAGAGGTGGAGAACGCCCTAAAGTTTCTGGCTTCGTTTTACCTACAGATCAATGCTCTTCCACCGGAAACAAGGGCCTTGCAAAAAGACACTGCCCGAACGGCTTCCTTAACCTTGGACCAACGCGCTTCCAGTATTCTTAATAAGTGACTGGGTACAAATAAAAAAAGTTCACCTTTAGCCTCATGGTGCCAGGTCCAACAGAGGAAACGCAGGGATAAAAGGGGGTAGAGTCCACTCTGGATTATAGGCAAGTTGAGAAGGAGCGGCGTGTGCCAATCACAGATTGTTCTACCCAGTCTGCTGATGACACAAATGCCCTCTATGGTGTTCCCGGGCCTCATGACACACTTCCTCAACTCTAACGCATCTCAATGTGTATGTAAGAGACCATGGCATATCTGCTGTTTAAAACACATTGCACAGTCTCCTCAGAGACTCTCAAAAATTGCCAGCGCTGACTGTATTTCAAGTCATCACGGCGGGGTATTGAGAAAAGTTTTCAATTAGCAATAATCACGCCTCGGGTGGACCTCATTGGCTACGATACTGCCACTGCGCAAAGCTAATCAAAACAGTGTCTGCCAACATCTACCCTTTCTTGGAGGAGGATTTGACATTGAGGTGAGACACATAAGTGTCATCCAGTGGGCCGCTGAGCATTCTGGGACTTGGCATGCTAATGAGACCGAGAAACAATGCCTAAGTGGCCATTGTTTATCCACTGAATAGTGTCAGTATTTGAAAGGACTAAGGAGAATCTAAAGGGACAGGGCCCTAGATGTCAAGATGGGTTTCTCCCACAGCAGTCCTGAATGGCCACTGGGAGCGTATGTGTTTGAACAGCTATACTGCTGAAAAAAGGCCAAGGTGGAAGGATTTGGGCCCTTTGTTGAAAGCTCGCTAGATAACATGCCTAAACTGGAGCCCAGGTAAGCTGCATTAGACAAGGATTGTTGGTCAAGCAATCACCTTCAGCCACCTTTCTTTCTGGCGCAGATTCCAAGGGGGAAGCTTATGTCCCCTAGGACATTTCAACTCTCTGGGCCAGTGAGCATTAGGGCAGATGTGCATAAAGACTGTCTGATCAGCAGCTCAAAGACCTCACAGGTAGGTGACAGCCACCGCCCGAACAGGGACTTGAACCCTGGACCCTCAGATTAAAAGTCTGATGCTCTACCGACTGAGCTATCCGGGCTCTGAAATCCGCCACTCCACAGCGGTCCAAGCTGCTTGAATATTGACATCTCTATTGGAAAAAAACCACTCGGCAAAGGGGGCCGAGTGCCTGGAAGCACAAGTGTTTGGCTTGCCCAGGCTGGCCAATCGTCCACTCCCATTATATTTTCTAGGACAGGTTGAAGATAAAAGTGAAATCTAACCTGCAACCATGCAGATAGGTTCCAGTTCAGTAGAGGTGGAGAACGCCCTAAAGTTTCTGGCTTTGTTTTACCTACAGATCAATGCTCTTCCACCGGAAACAAGGGCCTTGCAAAAAGACACTGCCCGAACGGCTTCCTTAACCTTGGACCAACGCGCTTCCAGTATTCTTAATAAGTGACTGGGTACAAATAAAAAAAGTTCACCTTTAGCCTCATGGTGCCAGGTCCAACAGAGGAAACGCAGGGATAAAAGGGGGTAGAGTCCACTCTGGATTATAGGCAAGTTGAGAAGGAGCGGCGTGTGCCAATCACAGATTGTTCTACCCAGTCTGCTGATGACACAAATGCCCTCTATGGTGTTCCCGGGCCTCATGACACACTTCCTCAACTCTAACGCATCTCAATGTGTATGTAAGAGACCATGGCATATCTGCTGTTTAAAACACATTGCACAGTCTCCTCAGAGACTCTCAAAAATTGCCAGCGCTGACTGTATTTCAAGTCATCACGGCGGGGTATTGGGAAAAGTTTTCAATTAGCAATAATCACGCCTCGGGTGGACCTCATTGGCTACGATACTGCCACTGCGCAAAGCTAATCAAAACAGTGTCTGCCAACATCTACCCTTTCTTGGAGGAGGATTTGACATTGAGGTGAGACACATAAGTGTCATCCAGTGGGCCGCTGAGCATTCTGGGACTTGGCATGCTAATGAGACCGAGAAACAATGCCTAAGTGGCCATTGTTTATCCACTGAATAGTGTCAGTATTTGAAAGGACTAAGGAGAATCTAAAGGGACAGGGCCCTAGATGTCAAGATGGGTTTCTCCCACAGCAGTCCTGAATGGCCACTGGGAGCGTATGTGTTTGAACAGCTATACTGCTGAAAAAAGGCCAAGGTGGAAGGATTTGGGCCCTTTGTTGAAAGCTCGCTAGATAACATGCCTAAACTGGAGCCCAGGTAAGCTGCATTAGACAAGGGTTGTTGGTCAAGCAATCACCTTCAGCCACCTTTCTTTCTGGCGCAGATTCCAAGGGGGAAGCTTATGTCCCCTAGGACATTTCAACTCTCTGGGCCAGTGAGCATTAGGGCAGATGTGCATAAAGACTGTCTGATCAGCAGCTCAAAGACCTCACAGGTAGGTGACAGCCACCGCCCAAACAGGGACTTGAACCCTGGACCCTCAGATTAAAAGTCTGATGCTCTACCGACTGAGCTATCCGGGCTCTGAAATCTGCCACTCCACAGCGGTCCAAGCTGCTTGAATATTGACATCTCTATTGGAAAAAGACCACTCGGCAAAGGGGGCCGAGTGCCTGGAAGCACAAGTGTTTGGCTTGCCCAGGCTGGCCAATCGTCCACTCCCATTATATTTTCTAGGACAGGTTGAAGATAAAAGTGAAATCTAACCTGCAACCATGCAGATAGGTTCCAGTTCAGTAGAGGTGGAGAACGCCCTAAAGTTTCTGGCTTCGTTTTACCTACAGATCAATGCTCTTCCACCGGAAACAAGGGCCTTGCAAAAAGACACTGCCCGAACGGCTTCCTTAACCTTGGACCAACGCGCTTCCAGTATTCTTAATAAGTGACTGGGTACAAATAAAAAAAGTTCACCTTTAGCCTCATGGTGCCAGGTCCAACAGAGGAAACGCAGGGATAAAAGGGGGTAGAGTCCACTCTGGATTATAGGCAAGTTGAGAAGGAGCGGCATGTGCCAATCACAGATTGTTCTACCCAGTCTGCTGATGACACAAATGCCCTCTATGGTGTTCCCGGGCCTCATGACACACTTCCTCAACTCTAACGCATCTCAATGTGTATGTAAGAGACCATGGCATATCTGCTGTTTAAAACACATTGCACAGTCTCCTCAGAGACTCTCAAAAATTGCCAGCGCTGACTGTATTTCAAGTCATCACGGCGGGGTATTGGGAAAAGTTTTCAATTAGCAATAATCACGCCTCGGGTGGACCTCATTGGCTACGATACTGCCACTGCGCAAAGCTAATCAAAACAGTGTCTGCCAACATCTACCCTTTCTTGGAGGAGGATTTGACATTGAGGTGAGACACATAAGTGTCATCCAGTGGGCCGCTGAGCATTCTGGGACTTGGCATGCTAATGAGACCGAGAAACAATGCCTAAGTGGCCATTGTTTATCCACTGAATAGTGTCAGTATTTGAAAGGACTAAGGAGAATCTAAAGGGACAGGGCCCTAGATGTCAAGATGGGTTTCTCCCACAGCAGTCCTGAATGGCCACTGGGAGCGTATGTGTTTGAACAGCTATACTGCTGAAAAAAGGCCAAGGTGGAAGGATTTGGGCCCTTTGTTGAAAGCTCGCTAGATAACATGCCTAAACTGGAGCCCAGGTAAGCTGCATTAGACAAGGGTTGTTGGTCAAGCAATCACCTTCAGCCACCTTTCTTTCTGGCGCAGATTCCAAGGGGGAAGCTTATGTCCCCTAGGACATTTCAACTCTCTGGGCCAGTGAGCATTAGGGCAGATGTGC
The DNA here is from genome assembly GCF_965119305.1 of Pelophylax lessonae. Taxonomy (NCBI): domain Eukaryota; kingdom Metazoa; phylum Chordata; class Amphibia; order Anura; family Ranidae; genus Pelophylax; species Pelophylax lessonae. The sequence goes on from NC_138771.1 coordinate 597,203,607, forward strand.
ATAAAGACTGTCTGATCAGCAGCTCAAAGACCTCACAGGTAGGTGACAGCCACCGCCCGAACAGGGACTTGAACCCTGGACCCTCAGATTAAAAGTCTGATGCTCTACCGACTGAGCTATCCGGGCTCTGAAATCTGCCACTCCACAGCGGTCCAAGCTGCTTGAATATTGACATCTCTATTGGAAAAAAACCACTCGGCAAAGGGGGCCGAGTGCCTGGAAGCACAAGTGTTTGGCTTGCCCAGGCTGGCCAATCGTCCACTCCCATTATATTTTCTAGGACAGGTTGAAGATAAAAGTGAAATCTAACCTGCAACCATGCAGATAGGTTCCAGTTCAGTAGAGGTGGAGAACGCCCTAAAGTTTCTGGCTTCGTTTTACCTACAGATCAATGCTCTTCCACCGGAAACAAGGGCCTTGCAAAAAGACACTGCCCGAACGGCTTCCTTAACCTTGGACCAACGCGCTTCCAGTATTCTTAATAAGTGACTGGGTACAAATAAAAAAAGTTCACCTTTAGCCTCATGGTGCCAGGTCCAACAGAGGAAACGCAGGGATAAAAGGGGGTAGAGTCCACTCTGGATTATAGGCAAGTTGAGAAGGAGCGGCGTGTGCCAATCACAGATTGTTCTACCCAGTCTGCTGATGACACAAATGCCCTCTATGGTGTTCCCGGGCCTCATGACACACTTCCTCAACTCTAACGCATCTCAATGTGTATGTAAGAGACCATGGCATATCTGCTGTTTAAAACACATTGCACAGTCTCCTCAGAGACTCTCAAAAATTGCCAGCGCTGACTGTATTTCAAGTCATCACGGCGGGGTATTGGGAAAAGTTTTCAATTAGCAATAATCACGCCTCGGGTGGACCTCATTGGCTACGATACTGCCACTGCGCAAAGCTAATCAAAACAGTGTCTGCCAACATCTACCCTTTCTTGGAGGAGGATTTGACATTGAGGTGAGACACATAAGTGTCATCCAGTGGGCCGCTGAGCATTCTGGGACTTGGCATGCTAATGAGACCGAGAAACAATGCCTAAGTGGCCATTGTTTATCCACTGAATAGTGTCAGTATTTGAAAGGACTAAGGAGAATCTAAAGGGACAGGGCCCTAGATGTCAAGATGGGTTTCTCCCACAGCAGTCCTGAATGGCCACTGGGAGCGTATGTGTTTGAACAGCTATACTGCTGAAAAAAGGCCAAGGTGGAAGGATTTGGGCCCTTTGTTGAAAGCTCGCTAGATAACATGCCTAAACTGGAGCCCAGGTAAGCTGCATTAGACAAGGGTTGTTGGTCAAGCAATCACCTTCAGCCACCTTTCTTTCTGGCGCAGATTCCAAGGGGGAAGCTTATGTCCCCTAGGACATTTCAACTCTCTGGGCCAGTGAGCATTAGGGCAGATGTGCATAAAGACTGTCTGATCAGCAGCTCAAAGACCTCACAGGTAGGTGACAGCCACCGCCCGAACAGGGACTTGAACCCTGGACCCTCAGATTAAAAGTCTGATGCTCTACCGACTGAGCTATCCGGGCTCTGAAATCTGCCACTCCACAGCGGTCCAAGCTGCTTGAATATTGATATCTCTATTGGAAAAAGACCACTCGGCAAAGGGGGCCGAGTGCCTGGAAGCACAAGTGTTTGGCTTGCCCAGGCTGGCCAATCGTCCACTCCCATTATATTTTCTAGGACAGGTTGAAGATAAAAGTGAAATCTAACCTGTAACCATGCAAATAGGTTCCAGTTCAGTAGAGGTGGAGAACGCCCTAAAGTTTCTGGCTTCGTTTTACCTACAGATCAATGCTCTTCCACCGGAAACAAGGGCCTTGCAAAAAGACACTGCCCGAACGGCTTCCTTAACCTTGGACCAACGCGCTTCCAGTATTCTTAATAAGTGACTGGGTACAAATAAAAAAAGTTCACCTTTAGCCTCATGGTGCCAGGTCCAACAGAGGAAACGCAGGGATAAAAGGGGGTAGAGTCCACTCTGGATTATAGGCAAGTTGAGAAGGAGCGGCGTGTGCCAATCACAGATTGTTCTACCCAGTCTGCTGATGACACAAATGCCCTCTATGGTGTTCCCGGGCCTCATGACACACTTCCTCAACTCTAACGCATCTCAATGTGTATGTAAGAGACCATGGCATATCTGCTGTTTAAAACACATTGCACAGTCTCCTCAGAGACTCTCAAAAATTGCCAGCGCTGACTGTATTTCAAGTCATCACGGCGGGGTATTGGGAAAAGTTTTCAATTAGCAATAATCACGCCTCGGGTGGACCTCATTGGCTACGATACTGCCACTGCGCAAAGCTAATCAAAACAGTGTCTGCCAAAATCTACCCTTTCTTGGAGGAGGATTTGACATTGAGGTGAGACACATAAGTGTCATCCAGTGGGCCGCTGAGCATTCTGGGACTTGGCATGCTAATGAGACCGAGAAACAATGCCTAAGTGGCCATTGTTTATCCACTGAATAGTGTCAGTATTTGAAAGGACTAAGGAGAATCTAAAGGGACAGGGCCCTAGATGTCAAGATGGGTTTCTCCCACAGCAGTCCTGAATGGCCACTGGGAGCGTATGTGTTTGAACAGCTATACTGCTGAAAAAAGGCCAAGGTGGAAGGATTTGGGCCCTTTGTTGAAAGCTCGCTAGATAACATGCCTAAACTGGAGCCCAGGTAAGCTGCATTAGACAAGGGTTGTTGGTCAAGCAATCACCTTCAGCCACCTTTCTTTCTGGCGCAGATTCCAAGGGGGAAGCTTATGTCCCCTAGGACATTTCAACTCTCTGGGCCAGTGAGCATTAGGGCAGATGTGCATAAAGACTGTCTGATCAGCAGCTCAAAGACCTCACAGGTAGGTGACAGCCACCGCCCGAACAGGGACTTGAACCCTGGACCCTCAGATTAAAAGTCTGATGCTCTACCGACTGAGCTATCCGGGCTCTGAAATCTGCCACTCCACAGCGGTCCAAGCTGCTTGAATATTGACATCTCTATTGGAAAAAGACCACTCGGCAAAGGGGGCCGAGTGCCTGGAAGCACAAGTGTTTGGCTTGCCCAGGCTGGCCAATCGTCCACTCCCATTATATTTTCTAGGACAGGTTGAAGATAAAAGTGAAATCTAACCTGCAACCATGCAGATAGGTTCCAGTTCAGTAGAGGTGGAGAACGCCCTAAAGTTTCTGGCTTCGTTTTACCTACAGATCAATGCTCTTCCACCGGAAACAAGGGCCTTGCAAAAAGACACTGCCCGAACGGCTTCCTTAACCTTGGACCAACGCGCTTCCAGTATTCTTAATAAGTGACTGGGTACAAATAAAAAAAGTTCACCTTTAGCCTCATGGTGCCAGGTCCAACAGAGGAAACGCAGGGATAAAAGGGGGTAGAGTCCACTCTGGATTATAGGCAAGTTGAGAAGGAGCGGCGTGTGCCAATCACAGATTGTTCTACCCAGTCTGCTGATGACACAAATGCCCTCTATGGTGTTCCCGGGCCTCATAACACACTTCCTCAACTCTAACGGATCTCAATGTGTATGTAAGAGACCATGGCATATCTGCTGTTTAAAACACATTGCACAGTCTCCTCAGAGACTCTCAAAAATTGCCAGCGCTGACTGTATTTCAAGTCATCACGGCGGGGTATTGGGAAAAGTTTTCAATTAGCAATAATCACGCCTCGGGTGGACCTCATTGGCTACGATACTGCCACTGCGCAAAGCTAATCAAAACAGTGTCTGCCAACATCTACCCTTTCTTGGAGGAGGATTTGACATTGAGGTGAGACACATAAGTGTCATCCAGTGGGCCGCTGAGCATTCTGGGACTTGGCATGCTAATGAGACCGAGAAACAATGCCTAAGTGGCCATTGTTTATCCACTGAATAGTGTCAGTATTTGAAAGGACTAAGGAGAATCTAAAGGGACAGGGCCCTAGATGTCAAGATGGGTTTCTCCCACAGCAGTCCTGAATGGCCACTGGGAGCGTATGTGTTTGAACAGCTATACTGCTGAAAAAAGGCCAAGGTGGAAGGATTTGGGCCCTTTGTTGAAAGCTCGCTAGATAACATGCCTAAACTGGAGCCCAGGTAAGCTGCATTAGACAAGGGTTGTTGGTCAAGCAATCACCTTCAGCCACCTTTCTTTCTGGCGCAGATTCCAAGGGGGAAGCTTATGTCCCCTAGGACATTTCAACTCTCTGGGCCAGTGAGCATTAGGGCAGATGTGCATAAAGACTGTCTGATCAGCAGCTCAAAGACCTCACAGGTAGGTGACAGCCACCGCCCGAACAGGGACTTGAACCCTGGACCCTCAGATTAAAAGTCTGATGCTCTACCGACTGAGCTATCCGGGCTCTGAAATCTGCCACTCCACAGCGGTCCAAGCTGCTTGAATATTGACATCTCTATTGGAAAAAGACCACTCGGCAAAGGGGGCCGAGTGCCTGGAAGCACAAGTGTTTGGCTTGCCCAGGCTGGCCAATCGTCCACTCCCATTATATTTTCTAGGACAGGTTGAAGATAAAAGTGAAATCTAACCTGCAACCATGCAGATAGGTTCCAGTTCAGTAGAGGTGGAGAACGCCCTAAAGTTTCTGGCTTCGTTTTACCTACAGATCAATGCTCTTCCACCGGAAACAAGGGCCTTGCAAAAAGACACTGCCCGAACGGCTTCCTTAACCTTGGACCAACGCGCTTCCAGTATTCTTAATAAGTGACTGGGTACAAATAAAAAAAGTTCACCTTTAGCCTCATGGTGCCAGGTCCAACAGAGGAAACGCAGGGATAAAAGGGGGTAGAGTCCACTCTGGATTATAGGCAAGTTGAGAAGGAGCGGCGTGTGCCAATCACAGATTGTTCTACCCAGTCTGCTGATGACACAAATGCCCTCTATGGTGTTCCCGGGCCTCATAACACACTTCCTCAACTCTAACGGATCTCAATGTGTATGTAAGAGACCATGGCATATCTGCTGTTTAAAACACATTGCACAGTCTCCTCAGAGACTCTCAAAAATTGCCAGCGCTGACTGTATTTCAAGTCATCACGGCGGGGTATTGGGAAAAGTTTTCAATTAGCAATAATCACGCCTCGGGTGGACCTCATTGGCTACGATACTGCCACTGCGCAAAGCTAATCAAAACAGTGTCTGCCAACATCTACCCTTTCTTGGAGGAGGATTTGACATTGAGGTGAGACACATAAGTGTCATCCAGTGGGCCGCTGAGCATTCTGGGACTTGGCATGCTAATGAGACCGAGAAACAATGCCTAAGTGGCCATTGTTTATCCACTGAATAGTGTCAGTATTTGAAAGGACTAAGGAGAATCTAAAGGGACAGGGCCCTAGATGTCAAGATGGGTTTCTCCCACAGCAGTCCTGAATGGCCATTGGGAGCGTATGTGTTTGAACAGCTATACTGCTGAAAAAAGGCCAAGGTGGAAGGATTTGGGCCCTTTGTTGAAAGCTCGCTAGATAACATGCCTAAACTGGAGCCCAGGTAAGCTGCATTAGACAAGGGTTGTTGGTCAAGCAATCACCTTCAGCCACCTTTCTTTCTGGCGCAGATTCCAAGGGGGAAGCTTATGTCCCCTAGGACATTTCAACTCTCTGGGCCAGTGAGCATTAGGGCAGATGTGCATAAAGACTGTCTGATCAGCAGCTCAAAGACCTCACAGGTAGGTGACAGCCACCGCCCGAACAGGGACTTGAACCCTGGACCCTCAGATTAAAAGTCTGATGCTCTACCGACTGAGCTATCCGGGCTCTGAAATCTGCTGCTCTACCGACTGAGCTATCCGGGCTCTGAAATCTGCCACTCCACAGCGGTCCAAGCTGCTTGAATATTGACATCTCTATTGGAAAAAGACCACTCGGCAAAGGGGGCCGAGTGCCTGGAAGCACAAGTGTTTGGCTTGCCCAGGCTGGCCAATCGTCCACTCCCATTATATTTTCTAGGACAGGTTGAAGATAAAAGTGAAATCTAACCTGCAACCATGCAGATAGGTTCCAGTTCAGTAGAGGTGGAGAACGCCCTAAAGTTTCTGGCTTCGTTTTACCTACAGATCAATGCTCTTCCACCGGAAACAAGGGCCTTGCAAAAAGACACTGCCCGAACGGCTTCCTTAACCTTGGACCAACGCGCTTCCAGTATTCTTAATAAGTGACTGGGTACAAATAAAAAAAGTTCACCTTTAGCCTCATGGTGCCAGGTCCAACAGAGGAAACGCAGGGATAAAAGGGGGTAGAGTCCACTCTGGATTATAGGCAAGTTGAGAAGGAGCGGCGTGTGCCAATCACAGATTGTTCTACCCAGTCTGCTGATGACACAAATGCCCTCTATGGTGTTCCCGGGCCTCATAACACACTTCCTCAACTCTAACGGATCTCAATGTGTATGTAAGAGACCATGGCATATCTGCTGTTTAAAACACATTGCACAGTCTCCTCAGAGACTCTCAAAAATTGCCAGCGCTGACTGTATTTCAAGTCATCACGGCGGGGTATTGGGAAAAGTTTTCAATTAGCAATAATCACGCCTCGGGTGGACCTCATTGGCTACGATACTGCCACTGCGCAAAGCTAATCAAAACAGTGTCTGCCAACATCTACCCTTTCTTGGAGGAGGATTTGACATTGAGGTGAGACACATAAGTGTCATCCAGTGGGCCGCTGAGCATTCTGGGACTTGGCATGCTAATGAGACCGAGAAACAATGCCTAAGTGGCCATTGTTTATCCACTGAATAGTGTCAGTATTTGAAAGGACTAAGGAGAATCTAAAGGGACAGGGCCCTAGATGTCAAGATGGGTTTCTCCCACAGCAGTCCTGAATGGCCACTGGGAGCGTATGTGTTTGAACAGCTATACTGCTGAAAAAAGGCCAAGGTGGAAGGATTTGGGCCCTTTGTTGAAAGCTCGCTAGATAACATGCCTAAACTGGAGCCCAGGTAAGCTGCATTAGACAAGGGTTGTTGGTCAAGCAATCACCTTCAGCCACCTTTCTTTCTGGCGCAGATTCCAAGGGGGAAGCTTATGTCCCCTAGGACATTTCAACTCTCTGGGCCAGTGAGCATTAGGGCAGATGTGCATAAAGACTGTCTGATCAGCAGCTCAAAGACCTCACAGGTAGGTGACAGCCACCGCCCGAACAGGGACTTGAACCCTGGACCCTCAGATTAAAAGTCTGATGCTCTACCGACTGAGCTATCCGGGCTCTGAAATCTGCCACTCCACAGCGGTCCAAGCTGCTTGAATATTGATATCTCTATTGGAAAAAGACCACTCGGCAAAGGGGGCCGAGTGCCTGGAAGCACAAGTGTTTGGCTTGCCCAGGCTGGCCAATCGTCCACTCCCATTATATTTTCTAGGACAGGTTGAAGATAAAAGTGAAATCTAACCTGCAACCATGCAGATAGGTTCCAGTTCAGTAGAGGTGGAGAACGCCCTAAAGTTTCTGGCTTCGTTTTACCTACAGATCAATGCTCTTCCACCGGAAACAAGGGCCTTGCAAAAAGACACTGCCCGAACGGCTTCCTTAACCTTGGACCAACGCGCTTCCAGTATTCTTAATAAGTGACTGGGTACAAATAAAAAAAGTTCACCTTTAGCCTCATGGTGCCAGGTCCAACAGAGGAAACGCAGGGATAAAAGGGGGTAGAGTCCACTCTGGATTATAGGCAAGTTGAGAAGGAGCGGCGTGTGCCAATCACAGATTGTTCTACCCAGTCTGCTGATGACACAAATGCCCTCTATGGTGTTCCCGGGCCTCATGACACACTTCCTCAACTCTAACGCATCTCAATGTGTATGTAAGAGACCATGGCATATCTGCTGTTTAAAACACATTGCACAGTCTCCTCAGAGACTCTCAAAAATTGCCAGCGCTGACTGTATTTCAAGTCATCACGGCGGGGCATTGGGAAAAGTTTTCAATTAGCAATAATCATGCCTCGGGTGGACCTCATTGGCTACGATACTGCCACTGCGCAAAGCTAATCAAAACAGTGTCTGCCAACATCTACCCTTTCTTGGAGGAGGATTTGACATTGAGGTGAGACACATAAGTGTCATCCAGTGGGCCGCTGAGCATTCTGGGACTTGGCATGCTAATGAGACCGAGAAACAATGCCTAAGTGGCCATTGTTTATCCACTGAATAGTGTCAGTATTTGAAAGGACTAAGGAGAATCTAAAGGGACAGGGCCCTAGATGTCAAGATGGGTTTCTCCCACAGCAGTCCTGAATGGCCACTGGGAGCGTATGTGTTTGAACAGCTATACTGCTGAAAAAAGGCCAAGGTGGAAGGATTTGGGCCCTTTGTTGAAAGCTCGCTAGATAACATGCCTAAACTGGAGCCCAGGTAAGCTGCATTAGACAAGGGTTGTTGGTCAAGCAATCACCTTCAGCCACCTTTCTTTCTGGCGCAGATTCCAAGGGGGAAGCTTATGTCCCCTAGGACATTTCAACTCTCTGGGCCAGTGAGCATTAGGGCAGATGTGCATAAAGACTGTCTGATCAGCAGCTCAAAGACCTCACAGGTAGGTGACAGCCACCGCCCGAACAGGGACTTGAACCCTGGACCCTCAGATTAAAAGTCTGATGCTCTACCGACTGAGCTATCCGGGCTCTGAAATCTGCAACTCCACAGCGGTCCAAGCTGCTTGAATATTGACATCTCTATTGGAAAAAGACCACTCGGCAAAGGGGGCCGAGTGCCTGGAAGCACAAGTGTTTGGCTTGCCCAGGCTGGCCAATCGTCCACTCCCATTATATTTTCTAGGACAGGTTGAAGATAAAAGTGAAATCTAACCTGCAACCATGCAGATAGGTTCCAGTTCAGTAGAGGTGGAGAACGCCCTAAAGTTTCTGGCTTAGTTTTACATACAGATCAATGCTCTTCCACCGGAAACAAGGGCCTTGCAAAAAGACACTGCCCGAACGGCTTCCTTAACCTTGGACCAACGCGCTTCCAGTATTCTTAATATGTGACTGGGTACAAATAAAAAAAGTTCACCTTTAGCCTCATGGTGCCAGGTCCAACAGAGGAAACGCAGGGATAAAAGGGGGTAGAGTCCACTCTGGATTATAGGCAAGTTGAGAAGGAGCGGCGTGTGCCAATCACAGATTGTTCTACCCAGTCTGCTGATGACACAAATGCCCTCTATGGTGTTCCCGGGCCTCATAACACACTTCCTCAACTCTAACGGATCTCAATGTGTATGTAAGAGACCATGGCATATCTGCTGTTTAAAACACATTGCACAGTCTCCTCAGAGACTCTCAAAAATTGCCAGCGCTGACTGTATTTCAAGTCATCACGGCGGGGTATTGGGAAAAGTTTTCAATTAGCAATAATCACGCCTCGGGTGGACCTCATTGGCTACGATACTGCCACTGCGCAAAGCTAATCAAAACAGTGTCTGCCAACATCTACCCTTTCTTGGAGGAGGATTTGACATTGAGGTGAGACACATAAGTGTCATCCAGTGGGCCGCTGAGCATTCTGGGACTTGGCATGCTAATGAGACCGAGAAACAATGCCTAAGTGGCCATTGTTTATCCACTGAATAGTGTCAGTATTTGAAAGGACTAAGGAGAATCTAAAGGGACAGGGCCCTAGATGTCAAGATGGGTTTCTCCCACAGCAGTCCTGAATGGCCACTGGGAGCGTATGTGTTTGAACAGCTATACTGCTGAAAAAAGGCCAAGGTGGAAGGATTTGGGCCCTTTGTTGAAAGCTCGCTAGATAACATGCCTAAACTGGAGCCCAGGTAAGCTGCATTAAGGCCCGTACACACGTACCGATCGTCGGCATACAAACGTCGGCGGACGAAAGATCTGCCGATTGTACGCGTGTTAGTATGGTGCCTCCGACAGCTGTCTGCGCACAATCCGCGGACAAAAGTCTTTCTTGCAAACATGAAAATTTTTGTCTGCGGACACCAGAACGGACGATTATTCGCCTGTCAGTACAGAATTCGGCCGACAGACCGCAGATTTGCAAGACTGGGCATGCTCAGAAACTAAAAAACACAGGGAAAGTTAACCATTACATGACATCACTTCTGCAGTCAGCTGAAGTCTGCAGACAAAATTCTTGTGCTGTCTTTGCACTTTTCAACAGACACCGACATCCCGGGGGGAGAAAAGACGAACATTTGTATGCCGACGATCGGTACGTGTGTACAGGGCTTTAGACAAGGGTTGTTGGTCAAGCAATCACCTTCAGCCACCTTTCTTTCTGGCGCAGATTCCAAGGGGGAAGCTTATGTCCCCTAGGACATTTCAACTCTCTGGGCCAGTGAGCATTAGGGCAGATGTGCATAAAGACTGTCTGATCAGCAGCTCAAAGACCTCACAGGTAGGTGACAGCCACCGCCCGAACAGGGACTTGAACCCTGGACCCTCAGATTAAAAGTCTGATGCTCTACTGACAGAGCTATCCGGGCTCTGAAATCTGCCACTCCACAGCGGTCCAAGCTGCTTGAATATTGATATCTCTATTGGAAAAAGACCACTAGGCAAAGGGGGCCGAGTGCCTGGAAGCACAAGTGTTTGGCTTGCCCAGGCTGGCCAATCGTCCACTCCCATTATATTTTCTAGGACAGGTTGAAGATAAAAGTGAAATCTAACCTGCAACCATGCAGATAGGTTCCAGTTCAGTAGAGGTGGAGAACGCCCTAAAGTTTCTGGCTTCGTTTTACCTACAGATCAATGCTCTTCCACCGGAAACAAGGGCCTTGCAAAAAGACACTGCCCGAACGGCTTCCTTAACCTTGGACCAACGCGCTTCCAGTATTCTTAATAAGTGACTGGGTACAAATAAAAAAAGTTCACCTTTAGCCTCATGGTGCCAGGTCCAACAAAGGAAACGCAGGGATAAAAGGGGGTAGAGTCCACTCTGGATTATAGGCAAGTTGAGAAGGAGCGGAGTGTGCCAATCACAGATTGTTCTACCCAGTCTGCTGATGACACAAATGCCCTCTATGGTGTTCCCGGGCCTCATGACATACTTCCTCAACTCTAACGCATCTCAATGTGTATGTAAGAGACCATGGCATATCTGCTGTTTAAAACACATTGCACAGTCTCCTCAGAGACTCTCAAAAATTGCCAGCGCTGACTGTATTTCAAGTCATCACGGCGGGGTATTGGGAAAAGTTTTCAATTAGCAATAATCACACCTCGGGTGGACCTCATTGGCTACGATACTGCCACTGCGCAAAGCTAATCTAAACAGTGTCTGCCAACATCTACCCTTTCTTGGAGGAGGATTTGACATTGAGGTGAGACACATAAGTGTCATCCAGTGGGCCGCTGAGCATTCTGGGACTTGGCATGCTAATGAGACCGAGAAACAATGCCTAAGTGGCCATTGTTTATCCACTGAATAGTGTCAGTATTTGAAAGGACTAAGGAGAATCTAAAGGGACAGGGCCCTAGATGTCAAGATGGGTTTCTCCCACAGCAGTCCTGAATGGCCATTGGGAGCGTATGTGTTTGAACAGCTATACTGCTGAAAAAAGGCCAAGGTGGAAGGATTTGGGCCCTTTGTTGAAAGCTCGCTAGATAACATGCCTAAACTGGAGCCCAGGTAAGCTGCATTAGACAAGGGTTGTTGGTCAAGCAATCACCTTCAGCCACCTTTCTTTCTGGCGCAGATTCCAAGGGGGAAGCTTATGTCCCCTAGGACATTTCAACTCTCTGGGCCAGTGAGCATTAGGGCAGATGTGCATAAAGACAGTCTGATCAGCAGCTCAAAGACCTCACAGGTAGGTGACAGCCACCGCCCGAACAGGGACTTGAACCCTGGACCCTCAGATTAAAAGTCTGATGCTCTACCGACTGAGCTATCCGGGCTCTGAAATCTGCTGCTCTACCGACTGAGCTATCCGGGCTCTGAAATCTGCCACTCCACAGCGGTCCAAGCTGCTTGAATATTGACATCTCTATTGGAAAAAGACCACTCGGCAAAGGGGGCCGAGTGCCTGGAAGCACAAGTGTTTGGCTTGCCCAGGCTGGCCAATCGTCCACTCCCATTATATTTTCTAGGACAGGTTGAAGATAAAAATGAAATCTAACCTGCAACCATGCAGATAGGTTCCAGTTCAGTAGAGGTGGAGAACGCCCTAAAGTTTCTGGCTTCGTTTTACCTACAGATCAATGCTCTTCCACCGGAAACAAGGGCCTTGCAAAAAGACACTGCCCGAACGGCTTCCTTAACCTTGGACCAACGCGCTTCCAGTATTCTTAATAAGTGACTGGGTACAAATAAAAAAAGTTCACCTTTAGCCTCATGGTGCCAGGTCCAACAGAGGAAACGCAGGGATAAAAGGGGGTAGAGTCCACTCTGGATTATAGGCAAGTTGAGAAGGAGCGGCGTGTGCCAATCACAGATTGTTCTACCCAGTCTGCTGATGACACAAATGCCCTCTATGGTGTTCCCGGGCCTCATAACACACTTCCTCAACTCTAACGGATCTCAATGTGTATGTAAGAGACCATGGCATATCTGCTGTTTAAAACACATTGCACAGTCTCCTCAGAGACTCTCAAAAATTGCCAGCGCTGACTGTATTTCAAGTCATCACGGCGGGGTATTGGGAAAAGTTTTCAATTAGCAATAATCACGCCTCGGGTGGACCTCATTGGCTACGATACTGCCACTGCGCAAAGCTAATCAAAACAGTGTCTGCCAACATCTACCCTTTCTTGGAGGAGGATTTGACATTGAGGTGAGACACATAAGTGTCATCCAGTGGGCCGCTGAGCATTCTGGGACTTGGCATGCTAATGAGACCGAGAAACAATGCCTAAGTGGCCATTGTTTATCCACTGAATAGTGTCAGTATTTGAAAGGACTAAGGAGAATCTAAAGGGACAGGGCCCTAGATGTCAAGATGGGTTTCTCCCACAGCAGTCCTGAATGGCCACTGGGAGCGTATGTGTTTGAACAGCTATACTGCTGAAAAAAGGCCAAGGTGGAAGGATTTGGGCCCTTTGTTGAAAGCTCGCTAGATAACATGCCTAAACTGGAGCCCAGGTAAGCTGCATTAAGGCCCGTACACACGTACCGATCGTCGGCATACAAACGTCGGCGGACGAAAGATCTGCCGATTGTACGCGTGTTAGTATGGTGCCTCCGACAGCTGTCTGCGCACAATCCGCGGACAAAAGTCTTTCTTGCAAACATGAAAATTTTTGTCTGCGGACACCAGAACGGACGATTATTCGCCTGTCAGTACAGAATTCGGCCGACAGACCGCAGATTTGCAAGACTGGGCATGCTCAGAAACTAAAAAACACAGGGAAAGTTAACCATTACATGACATCACTTCTGCAGTCAGCTGAAGTCTGCAGACAAAATTCTTGTGCTGTCTTTGCACTTTTCAACAGACACCGACATCCCGGGGGGAGAAAAGACGAACATTTGTATGCCGACGATCGGTACGTGTGTACAGGGCTTTAGACAAGGGTTGTTGGTCAAGCAATCACCTTCAGCCACCTTTCTTTCTGGCGCAGATTCCAAGGGGGAAGCTTATGTCCCCTAGGACATTTCAACTCTCTGGGCCAGTGAGCATTAGGGCAGATGTGCATAAAGACTGTCTGATCAGCAGCTCAAAGACCTCACAGGTAGGTGACAGCCACCGCCCGAACAGGGACTTGAACCCTGGACCCTCAGATTAAAAGTCTGATGCTCTACTGACAGAGCTATCCGGGCTCTGAAATCTGCCACTCCACAGCGGTCCAAGCTGCTTGAATATTGATATCTCTATTGGAAAAAGACCACTAGGCAAAGGGGGCCGAGTGCCTGGAAGCACAAGTGTTTGGCTTGCCCAGGCTGGCCAATCGTCCACTCCCATTATATTTTCTAGGACAGGTTGAAGATAAAAGTGAAATCTAACCTGCAACCATGCAGATAGGTTCCAGTTCAGTAGAGGTGGAGAACGCCCTAAAGTTTCTGGCTTCGTTTTACCTACAGATCAATGCTCTTCCACCGGAAACAAGGGCCTTGCAAAAAGACACTGCCCGAACGGCTTCCTTAACCTTGGACCAACGCGCTTCCAGTATTCTTAATAAGTGACTGGGTACAAATAAAAAAAGTTCACCTTTAGCCTCATGGTGCCAGGTCCAACAAAGGAAACGCAGGGATAAAAGGGGGTAGAGTCCACTCTGGATTATAGGCAAGTTGAGAAGGAGCGGAGTGTGCCAATCACAGATTGTTCTACCCAGTCTGCTGATGACACAAATGCCCTCTATGGTGTTCCCGGGCCTCATGACATACTTCCTCAACTCTAACGCATCTCAATGTGTATGTAAGAGACCATGGCATATCTGCTGTTTAAAACACATTGCACAGTCTCCTCAGAGACTCTCAAAAATTGCCAGCGCTGACTGTATTTCAAGTCATCACGGCGGGGTATTGGGAAAAGTTTTCAATTAGCAATAATCACACCTCGGGTGGACCTCATTGGCTACGATACTGCCACTGCGCAAAGCTAATCTAAACAGTGTCTGCCAACATCTACCCTTTCTTGGAGGAGGATTTGACATTGAGGTGAGACACATAAGTGTCATCCAGTGGGCCGCTGAGCATTCTGGGACTTGGCATGCTAATGAGACCGAGAAACAATGCCTAAGTGGCCATTGTTTATCCACTGAATAGTGTCAGTATTTGAAAGGACTAAGGAGAATCTAAAGGGACAGGGCCCTAGATGTCAAGATGGGTTTCTCCCACAGCAGTCCTGAATGGCCATTGGGAGCGTATGTGTTTGAACAGCTATACTGCTGAAAAAAGGCCAAGGTGGAAGGATTTGGGCCCTTTGTTGAAAGCTCGCTAGATAACATGCCTAAACTGGAGCCCAGGTAAGCTGCATTAGACAAGGGTTGTTGGTCAAGCAATCACCTTCAGCCACCTTTCTTTCTGGCGCAGATTCCAAGGGGGAAGCTTATGTCCCCTAGGACATTTCAACTCTCTGGGCCAGTGAGCATTAGGGCAGATGTGCATAAAGACAGTCTGATCAGCAGCTCAAAGACCTCACAGGTAGGTGACAGCCACCGCCCGAACAGGGACTTGAACCCTGGACCCTCAGATTAAAAGTCTGATGCTCTACCGACTGAGCTATCCGGGCTCTGAAATCTGCTGCTCTACCGACTGAGCTATCCGGGCTCTGAAATCTGCCACTCCACAGCGGTCCAAGCTGCTTGAATATTGACATCTCTATTGGAAAAAGACCACTCGGCAAAGGGGGCCGAGTGCCTGGAAGCACAAGTGTTTGGCTTGCCCAGGCTGGCCAATCGTCCACTCCCATTATATTTTCTAGGACAGGTTGAAGATAAAAATGAAATCTAACCTGCAACCATGCAGATAGGTTCCAGTTCAGTAGAGGTGGAGAACGCCCTAAAGTTTCTGGCTTCGTTTTACCTACAGATCAATGCTCTTCCACCGGAAACAAGGGCCTTGCAAAAAGACACTGCCCGAACGGCTTCCTTAACCTTGGACCAACGCGCTTCCAGTATTCTTAATAAGTGACTGGGTACAAATAAAAAAAGTTCACCTTTAGCCTCATGGTGCCAGGTCCAACAGAGGAAACGCAGGGATAAAAGGGGGTAGAGTCCACTCTGGATTATAGGCAAGTTGAGAAGGAGCGGCGTGTGCCAATCACAGATTGTTCTACCCAGTCTGCTGATGACACAAATGCCCTCTATGGTGTTCCCGGGCCTCATAACACACTTCCTCAACTCTAACGGATCTCAATGTGTATGTAAGAGACCATGGCATATCTGCTGTTTAAAACACATTGCACAGTCTCCTCAGAGACTCTCAAAAATTGCCAGCGCTGACTGTATTTCAAGTCATCACGGCGGGGTATTGGGAAAAGTTTTCAATTAGCAATAATCACGCCTCGGGTGGACCTCATTGGCTACGATACTGCCACTGCGCAAAGCTAATCAAAACAGTGTCTGCCAACATCTACCCTTTCTTGGAGGAGGATTTGACATTGAGGTGAGACACATAAGTGTCATCCAGTGGGCCGCTGAGCATTCTGGGACTTGGCATGCTAATGAGACCGAGAAACAATGCCTAAGTGGCCATTGTTTATCCACTGAATAGTGTCAGTATTTGAAAGGACTAAGGAGAATCTAAAGGGACAGGGCCCTAGATGTCAAGATGGGTTTCTCCCACAGCAGTCCTGAATGGCCACTGGGAGCGTATGTGTTTGAACAGCTATACTGCTGAAAAAAGGCCAAGGTGGAAGGATTTGGGCCCTTTGTTGAAAGCTCGCTAGATAACATGCCTAAACTGGAGCCCAGGTAAGCTGCATTAGACAAGGGTTGTTGGTCAAGCAATCACCTTCAGCCACCTTTCTTTCTGGCGCAGATTCCAAGGGGGAAGCTTATGTCCCCTAGGACATTTCAACTCTCTGGGCCAGTGAGCATTAGGGCAGATGTGCATAAAGACTGTCTGATCAGCAGCTCAAAGACCTCACAGGTAGGTGACAGCCACCGCCCGAACAGGGACTTGAACCCTGGACCCTCAGATTAAAAGTCTGATGCTCTACCGACTGAGCTATCCGGGCTCTGAAATCTGCCACTCCACAGCGGTCCAAGCTGCTTGAATATTGACATCTCTATTGGAAAAAGACCACTCGGCAAAGGGGGGCGAGTGCCTGGAAGCACAAGTGTTTGGCTTGCCCAGGCTGGCCAATCGTCCACTCCCATTATATTTTCTAGGACAGGTTGAAGATAAAAGTGAAATCTAACCTGCAACCATGCAGATAGGTTCCAGTTCAGTAGAGGTGGAGAACGCCCTAAAGTTTCTGGCTTCGTTTTACCTACAGATCAATGCTCTTCCACCGGAAACAAGGGCCTTGCAAAAAGACACTGCCCGAACGGCTTCCTTAACCTTGGACCAACGCGCTTCCAGTATTCTTAATAAGTGACTGGGTACAAATAAAAAAAGTTCACCTTTAGCCTCATGGTGCCAGGTCCAACAGAGGAAACGCAGGGATAAAAGGGGGTAGAGTCCACTCTGGATTATAGGCAAGTTGAGAAGGAGCGGCGTGTGCCAATCACAGATTGTTCTACCCAGTCTGCTGATGACACAAATGCCCTCTATGGTGTTCCCGGGCCTCATAACACACTTCCTCAACTCTAACGGATCTCAATGTGTATGTAAGAGACCATGGCATATCTGCTGTTTAAAACACATTGCACAGTCTCCTCAGAGACTCTCAAAAATTGCCAGCGCTGACTGTATTTCAAGTCATCACGGCGGGGTATTGGGAAAAGTTTTCAATTAGCAATAATCACGCCTCGGGTGGACCTCATTGGCTACGATACTGCCACTGCGCAAAGCTAATCAAAACAGTGTCTGCCAACATCTACCCTTTCTTGGAGGAGGATTTGACATTGAGGTGAGACACATAAGTGTCATCCAGTGGGCCGCTGAGCATTCTGGGACTTGGCATGCTAATGAGACCGAGAAACAATGCCTAAGTGGCCATTGTTTATCCACTGAATAGTGTCAGTATTTGAAAGGACTAAGGAGAATCTAAAGGGACAGGGCCCTAGATGTCAAGATGGGTTTCTCCCACAGCAGTCCTGAATGGCCACTGGGAGCGTATGTGTTTGAACAGCTATACTGCTGAAAAAAGGCCAAGGTGGAAGGATTTGGGCCCTTTGTTGAAAGCTCGCTAGATAACATGCCTAAACTGGAGCCCAGGTAAGCTGCATTAGACAAGGGTTGTTGGTCAAGCAATCACCTTCAGCCACCTTTCTTTCTGGCGCAGATTCCAAGGGGGAAGCTTATGTCCCCTAGGACATTTCAACTCTCTGGGCCAGTGAGCATTAGGGCAGATGTGCATAAAGACTGTCTGATCAGCAGCTCAAAGACCTCACAGGTAGGTGACAGCCACCGCCCGAACAGGGACTTGAACCCTGGACCCTCAGATTAAAAGTCTGATGCTCTACCGACTGAGCTATCCGGGCTCTGAAATCTGCCACTCCACAGCGGTCCAAGCTGCTTGAATATTGATATCTCTATTGGAAAAAGACCACTCGGCAAAGGGGGCCGAGTGCCTGGAAGCACAAGTGTTTGGCTTGCCCAGGCTGGCCAATCGTCCACTCCCATTATATTTTCTAGGACAGGTTGAAGATAAAAGTGAAATCTAACCTGCAACCATGCAGATAGGTTCCAGTTCAGTAGAGGTGGAGAACGCCCTAAAGTTTCTGGCTTCGTTTTACATACAGATCAATGCTCTTCCACCGGAAACAAGGGCCTTGCAAAAAGACACTGCCCGAACGGCTTCCTTAACCTTGGACCAACGCGCTTCCAGTATTCTTAATATGTGACTGGGTACAAATAAAAAAAGTTCACCTTTAGCCTCATGGTGCCAGGTCCAACAGAGGAAACGCAGGGATAAAAGGGGGTAGAGTCCACTCTGGATTATAGGCAAGTTGAGAAGGAGCGGCGTGTGCCAATCACAGATTGTTCTACCCAGTCTGCTGATGACACAAATGCCCTCTATGGTGTTCCCGGGCCTCATAACACACTTCCTCAACTCTAACGGATCTCAATGTGTATGTAAGAGACCATGGCATATCTGCTGTTTAAAACACATTGCACAGTCTCCTCAGAGACTCTCAAAAATTGCCAGCGCTGACTGTATTTCAAGTCATCACGGCGGGGTATTGGGAAAAGTTTTCAATTAGCAATAATCACGCCTCGGGTGGACCTCATTGGCTACGATACTGCCACTGCGCAAAGCTAATCAAAACAGTGTCTGCCAACATCTACCCTTTCTTGGAGGAGGATTTGACATTGAGGTGAGACACATAAGTGTCATCCAGTGGGCCGCTGAGCATTCTGGGACTTGGCATGCTAATGAGACCGAGAAACAATGCCTAAGTGGCCATTGTTTATCCACTGAATAGTGTCAGTATTTGAAAGGACTAAGGAGAATCTAAAGGGACAGGGCCCTAGATGTCAAGATGGGTTTCTCCCACAGCAGTCCTGAATGGCCACTGGGAGCGTATGTGTTTGAACAGCTATACTGCTGAAAAAAGGCCAAGGTGGAAGGATTTGGGCCCTTTGTTGAAAGCTCGCTAGATAACATGCCTAAACTGGAGCCCAGGTAAGCTGCATTAAGGCCCGTACACACGTACCGATCGTCGGCATACAAACGTCGGCGGACGAAAGATCTGCCGATTGTACGCGTGTTAGTATGGTGCCTCCGACAGCTGTCTGCGCACAATCCGCGGACAAAAGTCTTTCTTGCAAACATGAAAATTTTTGTCTGCGGACACCAGAACGGACGATTATTCGCCTGTCAGTACAGAATTCGGCCGACAGACCGCAGATTTGCAAGACTGGGCATGCTCAGAAACTAAAAAACACAGGGAAAGTTAACCATTACATGACATCACTTCTGCAGTCAGCTGAAGTCTGCAGACAAAATTCTTGTGCTGTCTTTGCACTTTTCAACAGACACCGACATCCCGGGGGGAGAAAAGACGAACATTTGTATGCCGACGATCGGTACGTGTGTACAGGGCTTTAGACAAGGGTTGTTGGTCAAGCAATCACCTTCAGCCACCTTTCTTTCTGGCGCAGATTCCAAGGGGGAAGCTTATGTCCCCTAGGACATTTCAACTCTCTGGGCCAGTGAGCATTAGGGCAGATGTGCATAAAGACTGTCTGATCAGCAGCTCAAAGACCTCACAGGTAGGTGACAGCCACCGCCCGAACAGGGACTTGAACCCTGGACCCTCAGATTAAAAGTCTGATGCTCTACTGACAGAGCTATCCGGGCTCTGAAATCTGCCACTCCACAGCGGTCCAAGCTGCTTGAATATTGATATCTCTATTGGAAAAAGACCACTAGGCAAAGGGGGCCGAGTGCCTGGAAGCACAAGTGTTTGGCTTGCCCAGGCTGGCCAATCGTCCACTCCCATTATATTTTCTAGGACAGGTTGAAGATAAAAGTGAAATCTAACCTGCAACCATGCAGATAGGTTCCAGTTCAGTAGAGGTGGAGAACGCCCTAAAGTTTCTGGCTTAGTTTTACCTACAGATCAATGCTCTTCCACCGGAAACAAGGGCCTTGCAAAAAGACACTGCCCGAACGGCTTCCTTAACCTTGGACCAACGCGCTTCCAGTATTCTTAATAAGTGACTGGGTACAAATAAAAAAAGTTCACCTTTAGCCTCATGGTGCCAGGTCCAACAAAGGAAACGCAGGGATAAAAGGGGGTAGAGTCCACTCTGGATTATAGGCAAGTTGAGAAGGAGCGGAGTGTGCCAATCACAGATTGTTCTACCCAGTCTGCTGATGACACAAATGCCCTCTATGGTGTTCCCGGGCCTCATGACATACTTCCTCAACTCTAACGCATCTCAATGTGTATGTAAGAGACCATGGCATATCTGCTGTTTAAAACACATTGCACAGTCTCCTCAGAGACTCTCAAAAATTGCCAGCGCTGACTGTATTTCAAGTCATCACGGCGGGGTATTGGGAAAAGTTTTCAATTAGCAATAATCACACCTCGGGTGGACCTCATTGGCTACGATACTGCCACTGCGCAAAGCTAATCTAAACAGTGTCTGCCAACATCTACCCTTTCTTGGAGGAGGATTTGACATTGAGGTGAGACACATAAGTGTCATCCAGTGGGCCGCTGAGCATTCTGGGACTTGGCATGCTAATGAGACCGAGAAACAATGCCTAAGTGGCCATTGTTTATCCACTGAATAGTGTCAGTATTTGAAAGGACTAAGGAGAATCTAAAGGGACAGGGCCCTAGATGTCAAGATGGGTTTCTCCCACAGCAGTCCTGAATGGCCACTGGGAGCGTATGTGTTTGACCAGCTATACTGCTGAAAAAAGGCCAAGGTGGAAGGATTTGGGCCCTTTGTTGAAAGCTCGCTAGATAACATGCCTAAACTGGAGCCCAGGTAAGCTGCATTAGACAAGGGTTGTTGGTCAAGCAATCACCTTCAGCCACCTTTCTTTCTGGCGCAGATTCCAAGGGGGAAGCTTATGTCCCCTAGGACATTTCAACTCTCTGGGCCAGTGAGCATTAGGGCAGATGTGCATAAAGACTGTCTGATCAGCAGCTGAAAGACCTCACAGGTAGGTGACAGCCACCGCCTGAACAGGGACTTGAACCCTGGACCCTCAGATTAAAAGTCTGATGCTCTACCGACTGAGCTATCCGGGCTCTGAAATCTGCCACTCCACAGCGGTCCAAGCTGCTTGAATATTGACATCTCTATTGGAAAAAGACCACTCGGCAAAGGGGGCCGAGTGCCTGGAAGCACAAGTGTTTGGCTTGCCCAGGCTGGCCAATCGTCCACTCCCATTATATTTTCTAGGACAGGTTGAAGATAAAAGTGAAATCTAACCTGCAACCATGCAGATAGGTTCCAGTTCAGTAGAGGTGGAGAACGCCCTAAAGTTTCTGGCTTCGTTTTACCTACAGATCAATGCTCTTCCACCGGAAACAAGGGCCTTGCAAAAAGACACTGCCCGAACGGCTTCCTTAACCTTGGACCAACGCGCTTCCAGTATTCTTAATAAGTGACTGGGTACAAATAAAAAAAGTTCACCTTTAGCCTCATGGTGCCAGGTCCAACAGAGGAAACGCAGGGATAAAAGGGGGTAGAGTCCACTCTGGATTATAGGCAAGTTGAGAAGGAGCGGCGTGTGCCAATCACAGATTGTTCTACCCAGTCTGCTGATGACACAAATGCCCTCTATGGTGTTCCCGGGCCTCATGACACACTTCCTCAACTCTAACGCATCTCAATGTGTATGTAAGAGACCATGGCATATCTGCTGTTTAAAACACATTGCACAGTCTCCTCAGAGACTCTCAAAAATTGCCAGCGCTGACTGTATTTCAAGTCAAAACGGCGGGGTATTGGGAAAAGTTTTCAATTAGCAATAATCACGCCTCGGGTGGACCTCATTGGCTACGATACTGCCACTGCGCAAAGCTAATCTAAACAGTGTCTGCCAACATCTACCCTTTCTTGGAGGAGGATTTGACATTGAGGTGAGACACATAAGTGTCATCCAGTGGGCCGCTGAGCATTCTGGGACTTGGCATGCTAATGAGACCGAGAAACAATGCCTAAGTGGCCATTGTTTATCCACTGAATAGTGTCAGTATTTGAAAGGACTAAGGAGAATCTAAAGGGACAGGGCCCTAGATGTCAAGATGGGTTTCTCCCACAGCAGTCCTGAATGGCCACTGGGAGCGTATGTGTTTGAACAGCTATACTGCTGAAAAAAGGCCAAGGTGGAAGGATTTGGGCCCTTTGTTGAAAGCTCGCTAGATAACATGCCTAAACTGGAGCCCAGGTAAGCTGCATTAGACAAGGGTTGTTGGTCAAGCAATCACCTTCAGCCACCTTTCTTTCTGGCGGAGATTCCAAGGGGGAAGCTTATGTCCCCTAGGACATTTCAACTCTCTGGGCCAGTGAGCATTAGGGCAGATGTGCATAAAGACTGACTGATCAGCAGCTGAAAGACCTCACAGGTAGGTGACAGCCACCGCCCAAACAGGGACTTGAACCCTGGACCCTCAGATTAAAAGTCTGATGTTCTACCGACTGAGCTATCCAGGCTCTGAAATCTGCCACTCCACAGCGGTCCAAGCTGCTTGAATATTGACATCTCTATTGGAAAAAGACCACTCGGCAAAGGGGGCCGAGTGCCTGGAAGCACAAGTGTTTGGCTTGCCCAGGCTGGCCAATCGTCCACTCCCATTATATTTTCTAGGACAGGTTGAAGATAAAAGTGAAATCTAACCTGCAACCATGCAGATAGGTTCCAGTTCAGTAGAGGTGGAGAACGCCCTAAAGTTTCTGGCTTCGTTTTACCTACAGATCAATGCTCTTCCACCGGAAACAAGGGCCTTGCAAAAAGACACTGCCCGAACGGCTTCCTTAACCTTGGACCAACGCGCTTCCAGTATTCTTAATAAGTGACTGGGTACAAATAAAAAAAGTTCACCTTTAGCCTCATGGTGCCAGGTCCAACAGAGGAAACGCAGGGATAAAAGGGGGTAGAGTCCACTCTGGATTATAGGCAAGTTGAGAAGGAGCGGCGTGTGCCAATCACAGATTGTTCTACCCAGTCTGCTGATGACACAAATGCCCTCTATGGTGTTCCCGGGCCTCATGACACACTTCCTCAACTCTAACGCATCTCAATGTGTATGTAAGAGACCATGGCATATCTGCTGTTTAAAACACATTGCACAGTCTCCTCAGAGACTCTCAAAAATTGCCAGCGCTGACTGTATTTCAAGTCAAAACGGCGGGGTATTGGGAAAAGTTTTCAATTAGCAATAATCACGCCTCGGGTGGACCTCATTGGCTACGATACTGCCACTGCGCAAAGCTAATCTAAACAGTGTCTGCCAACATCTACCCTTTCTTGGAGGAGGATTTGACATTGAGGTGAGACACATAAGTGTCATCCAGTGGGCCGCTGAGCATTCTGGGACTTGGCATGCTAATGAGACCGAGAAACAATGCCTAAGTGGCCATTGTTTATCCACTGAATAGTGTCAGTATTTGAAAGGACTAAGGAGAATCTAAAGGGACAGGGCCCTAGATGTCAAGATGGGTTTCTCCCACAGCAGTCCTGAATGGCCACTGGGAGCGTATGTGTTTGAACAGCTATACTGCTGAAAAAAGGCCAAGGTGGAAGGATTTGGGCCCTTTGTTGAAAGCTCGCTAGATAACATGCCTAAACTGGAGCCCAGGTAAGCTGCATTAGACAAGGGTTGTTGGTCAAGCAATCACCTTCAGCCACCTTTCTTTCTGGCGGAGATTCCAAGGGGGAAGCTTATGTCCCCTAGGACATTTCAACTCTCTGGGCCAGTGAGCATTAGGGCAGATGTGCATAAAGACTGTCTGATCAGCAGCTGAAAGACCTCACAGGTAGGTGACAGCCACCGCCCAAACAGGGACTTGAACCCTGGACCCTCAGATTAAAAGTCTGATGTTCTTCCGACTGAGCTATCCAGGCTCTGAAATCTGCCACTCCACAGCGGTCCAAGCTGCTTGAATATTGACATCTCTATTGGAAAAAGACCACTCGGCAAAGGGGGCCGAGTGCCTGGAAGCACAAGTGTTTGGCTTGCCCAGGCTGGCCAATCGTCCACTCCCATTATATTTTCTAGGACAGGTTGAAGATAAAAGTGAAATCTAACCTGCAACCATGCAGATAGGTTCCAGTTCAGTAGAGGTGGAGAACGCCCTAAAGTTTCTGGCTTCGTTTTACCTACAGATCAATGCTCTTCCACCGGAAACAAGGGCCTTGCAAAAAGACACTGCCCGAACGGCTTCCTTAACCTTGGACCAACGCGCTTCCAGTATTCTTAATAAGTGACTGGGTACAAATAAAAAAAGTTCACCTTTAGCCTCATGGTGCCAGGTCCAACAGAGGAAACGCAGGGATAAAAGGGGGTAGAGTCCACTCTGGATTATAGGCAAGTTGAGAAGGAGCGGCGTGTGCCAATCACAGATTGTTCTACCCAGTCTGCTGATGACACAAATGCCCTCTATGGTGTTCCCGGGCCTCATGACACACTTCCTCAACTCTAACGCATCTCAATGTATATGTAAGAGACCATGGCATATCTGCTGTTTAAAACACATTGCACAGTCTCCTCAGAGACTCTCAAAAATTGCCAGCGCTGACTGTATTTCAAGTCATCACGGCGGGGTATTGGGAAAAGTTTTCAATTAGCAATAATCACGCCTCGGGTGGACCTCATTGGCTACGATACTGCCACTGCGCAAAGCTAATCAAAACAGTGTCTGCCAACATCTACCCTTTCTTGGAGGAGGATTTGACATTGAGGTGAGACACATAAGTGTCATCCAGTGGGCCGCTGAGCATTCTGGGACTTGGCATGCTAATGAGACCGAGAAACAATGCCTAAGTGGCCATTGTTTATCCACTGAATAGTGTCAGTATTTGAAAGGACTAAGGAGAATCTAAAGGGACAGGGCCCTAGATGTCAAGATGGGTTTCTCCCACAGCAGTCCTGAATGGCCTCTGGGAGCGTATGTGTTTGAACAGCTATACTGCTGAAAAAAGGCCAAGGTGGAAGGATTTGGGCCCTTTGTTGAAAGCTCGCTAGATAACATGCCTAAACTGGAGCCCAGGTAAGCTGCATTAGACAAGGGTTGTTGGTCAAGCAATCACCTTCAGCCACCTTTCTTTCTGGCGCAGATTCCAAGGGGGAAGCTTATGTCCCCTAGGACATTTCAACTCTCTGGGCCAGTGAGCATTAGGGCAGATGTGCATAAAGACTGTCTGATCAGCAGCTCAAAGACCTCACAGGTAGGTGACAGCCACCGCCCGAACAGGGACTTGAACCCTGGACCCTCAGATTAAAAGTCTGATGCTCTACCGACTGAGCTATCCGGGCTCTGAAATCTGCCACTCCACAGCGGTCCAAGCTGCTTGAATATTGATATCTCTATTGGAAAAAGACCACTCGGCAAAGGGGGCCGAGTGCCTGGAAGCACAAGTGTTTGGCTTGCCCAGGCTGGCCAATCGTCCACTCCCATTATATTTTCTAGGACAGGTTGAAGATAAAAGTGAAATCTAACCTGCAACCATGCAGATAGGTTCCAGTTCAGTAGAGGTGGAGAACGCCCTAAAGTTTCTGGCTTCGTTTTACCTACAGATCAATGCTCTTCCACCGGAAACAAGGGCCTTGCAAAAAGACACTGCCCGAATGGCTTCCTTAACCTTGGACCAACGCGCTTCCAGTATTCTTAATAAGTGACTGGGTACAAATAAAAAAAGTTCACCTTTAGCCTCATGGTGCCAGGTCCAACAGAGGAAATGCAGGGATAAAAGGGGGTAGAGTCCACTCTGGATTATAGGCAAGTTGAGAAGGAGCGGCGTGTGCCAATCACAGATTGTTCTACCCAGTCTGCTGATGACACAAATGCCCTCTATG
This sequence comes from Pelophylax lessonae, assembly GCF_965119305.1. Classification (NCBI taxonomy): domain Eukaryota; kingdom Metazoa; phylum Chordata; class Amphibia; order Anura; family Ranidae; genus Pelophylax; species Pelophylax lessonae. Next base: position 597,229,610 of record NC_138771.1, read on the forward strand.
GTGTTCCCGGGCCTCATGACACACTTCCTCAACTCTAACGCATCTCAATGTGTATGTAAGAGACCATGGCATATCTGCTGTTTAAAACACATTGCACAGTCTCCTCAGAGACTCTCAAAAATTGCCAGCGCTGACTGTATTTCAAGTCAAAACGGCGGGGTATTGGGAAAAGTTTTCAATTAGCAATAATCACGCCTCGGGTGGACCTCATTGGCTACGATACTGCCACTGCGCAAAGCTAATCTAAACAGTGTCTGCCAACATCTACCCTTTCTTGGAGGAGGATTTGACATTGAGGTGAGACACATAAGTGTCATCCAGTGGGCCGCTGAGCATTCTGGGACTTGGCATGCTAATGAGACCGAGAAACAATGCCTAAGTGGCCATTGTTTATCCACTGAATAGTGTCAGTATTTGAAAGGACTAAGGAGAATCTAAAGGGACAGGGCCCTAGATGTCAAGATGGGTTTCTCCCACAGCAGTCCTGAATGGCCACTGGGAGCGTATGTGTTTGAACAGCTATACTGCTGAAAAAAGGCCAAGGTGGAAGGATTTGGGCCCTTTGTTGAAAGCTCGCTAGATAACATGCCTAAACTGGAGCCCAGGTAAGCTGCATTAGACAAGGGTTGTTGGTCAAGCAATCACCTTCAGCCACCTTTCTTTCTGGCGGAGATTCCAAGGGGGAAGCTTATGTCCCCTAGGACATTTCAACTCTCTGGGCCAGTGAGCATTAGGGCAGATGTGCATAAAGACTGTCTGATCAGCAGCTGAAAGACCTCACAGGTAGGTGACAGCCACCGCCCAAACAGGGACTTGAACCCTGGACCCTCAGATTAAAAGTCTGATGTTCTACCGACTGAGCTATCCAGGCTCTGAAATCTGCCACTCCACAGCGGTCCAAGCTGCTTGAATATTGACATCTCTATTGGAAAAAGACCACTCGGCAAAGGGGGCCGAGTGCCTGGAAGCACAAGTGTTTGGCTTGCCCAGGCTGGCCAATCGTCCACTCCCATTATATTTTCTAGGACAGGTTGAAGATAAAAGTGAAATCTAACCTGCAACCATGCAGATAGGTTCCAGTTCAGTAGAGGTGGAGAACGCCCTAAAGTTTCTGGCTTCGTTTTACCTACAGATCAATGCTCTTCCACCGGAAACAAGGGCCTTGCAAAAAGACACTGCCCGAACGGCTTCCTTAACCTTGGACCAACGCGCTTCCAGTATTCTTAATAAGTGACTGGGTACAAATAAAAAAAGTTCACCTTTAGCCTCATGGTGCCAGGTCCAACAGAGGAAACGCAGGGATAAAAGGGGGTAGAGTCCACTCTGGATTATAGGCAAGTTGAGAAGGAGCGGCGTGTGCCAATCACAGATTGTTCTACCCAGTCTGCTGATGACACAAATGCCCTCTATGGTGTTCCCGGGCCTCATGACACACTTCCTCAACTCTAACGCATCTCAATGTATATGTAAGAGACCATGGCATATCTGCTGTTTAAAACACATTGCACAGTCTCCTCAGAGACTCTCAAAAATTGCCAGCGCTGACTGTATTTCAAGTCATCACGGCGGGGTATTGGGAAAAGTTTTCAATTAGCAATAATCACGCCTCGGGTGGACCTCATTGGCTACGATACTGCCACTGCGCAAAGCTAATCAAAACAGTGTCTGCCAACATCTACCCTTTCTTGGAGGAGGATTTGACATTGAGGTGAGACACATAAGTGTCATCCAGTGGGCCGCTGAGCATTCTGGGACTTGGCATGCTAATGAGACCGAGAAACAATGCCTAAGTGGCCATTGTTTATCCACTGAATAGTGTCAGTATTTGAAAGGACTAAGGAGAATCTAAAGGGACAGGGCCCTAGATGTCAAGATGGGTTTCTCCCACAGCAGTCCTGAATGGCCTCTGGGAGCGTATGTGTTTGAACAGCTATACTGCTGAAAAAAGGCCAAGGTGGAAAGATTTGGGCCCTTTGTTGAAAGCTCGCTAGATAACATGCCTAAACTGGAGCCCAGGTAAGCTGCATTAGACAAGGGTTGTTGGTCAAGCAATCACCTTCAGCCACCTTTCTTTCTGGCGCAGATTCCAAGGGGGAAGCTTATGTCCCCTAGGACATTTCAACTCTCTGGGCCAGTGAGCATTAGGGCAGATGTGCATAAAGACTGTCTGATCAGCAGCTCAAAGACCTCACAGGTAGGTGACAGCCACCGCCCGAACAGGGACTTGAACCCTGGACCCTCAGATTAAAAGTCTGATGCTCTACCGACTGAGCTATCCGGGCTCTGAAATCTGCCACTCCACAGCGGTCCAAGCTGCTTGAATATTGATATCTCTATTGGAAAAAGACCACTCGGCAAAGGGGGCCGAGTGCCTGGAAGCACAAGTGTTTGGCTTGCCCAGGCTGGCCAATCGTCCACTCCCATTATATTTTCTAGGACAGGTTGAAGATAAAAGTGAAATCTAACCTGCAACCATGCAGATAGGTTCCAGTTCAGTAGAGGTGGAGAACGCCCTAAAGTTTCTGGCTTCGTTTTACCTACAGATCAATGCTCTTCCACCGGAAACAAGGGCCTTGCAAAAAGACACTGCCCGAACGGCTTCCTTAACCTTGGACCAACGCGCTTCCAGTATTCTTAATAAGTGACTGGGTACAAATAAAAAAAGTTCACCTTTAGCCTCATGGTGCCAGGTCCAACAGAGGAAATGCAGGGATAAAAGGGGGTAGAGTCCACTCTGGATTATAGGCAAGTTGAGAAGGAGCGGCGTGTGCCAATCACAGATTGTTCTACCCAGTCTGCTGATGACACAAATGCCCTCTATGGTGTTCCCGGGCCTCATGACACACTTCCTCAACTCTAACGCATCTCAATGTGTATGTAAGAGACCATGGCATATCTGCTGTTTAAAACACATTGCACAGTCTCCTCAGAGACTCTAAAAAATTGCCAGCGCTGACTGTATTTCAAGTCATCACGGCGGGGTATTGGGAAAAGTTTTCAATTAGCAATAATCACGCCTCGGGTGGACCTCATTGGCTACGATACTGCCACTGCGCAAAGCTAATCAAAACAGTGTCTGCCAACATCTACCCTTTCTTGGAGGAGGATTTGACATTGAGGTGAGACACATAAGTGTCATCCAGTGGGCCGCTGAGCATTCTGGGACTTGGCATGCTAATAAGACCGAGAAACAATGCCTAAGTGGCCATTGTTTATCCACTGAATAGTGTCAGTATTTGAAAGGACTAAGGAGAATCTAAAGGGACAGGGCCCTAGATGTCAAGATGGGTTTCTCCCACAGCAGTCCTGAATGGCCACTGGGAGCGTATGTGTTTGAACAGCTATACTGCTGAAAAAAGGCCAAGGTGGAAGGATTTGGGCCCTTTGTTGAAAGCTCGCTAGATAACATGCCTAAACTGGAGCCCAGATAAGCTGCATTAGACAAGGGTTGTTGGTCAAGCAATCACCTTCAGCCACCTTTCTTTCTGGCGCAGATTCCAAGGGGGAAGCTTATGTCCCCTAGGACATTTCAACTCTCTGGGCCAGTGAGCATTAGGGCAGATGTGCATAAAGACTGTCTGATCAGCAGCTCAAAGACCTCACAGGTAGGTGACAGCCACCGCCCGAACAGGGACTTGAACCCTGGACCCTCAGATTAAAAGTCTGATGCTCTACCGACTGAGCTATCCGGGCTCTGAAATCTGCCACTCCACAGCGGTCCAAGCTGCTTGAATATTGACATCTCTATTGGAAAAAGACCACTCGGCAAAGGGGGCCGAGTGCCTGGAAGCACAAGTGTTTGGCTTGCCCAGGCTGGCCAATCGTCCACTCCCATTATATTTTCTAGGACAGGTTGAAGATAAAAGTGAAATCTAACCTGCAACCATGCAGATAGGTTCCAGTTCAGTAGAGGTGGAGAACGCCCTAAAGTTTCTGGCTTCGTTTTACCTACAGATCAATGCTCTTCCACCGGAAACAAGGGCCTTGCAAAAAGACACTGCCCGAACGGCTTCCTTAACCTTGGACCAACGCGCTTCCAGTATTCTTAATAAGTGACTGGGTACAAATAAAAAAAGTTCACCTTTAGCCTCATGGTGCCAGGTCCAACAGAGGAAACGCAGGGATAAAAGGGGGTAGAGTCCACTCTGGATTATAGGCAAGTTGAGAAGGAGCGGCGTGTGCCAATCACAGATTGTTCTACCCAGTCTGCTGATGACACAAATGCCCTCTATGGTGTTCCCGGGCCTCATGACACACTTCCTCAACTCTAACGCATCTCAATGTGTATGTAAGAGACCATGGCATATCTGCTGTTTAAAACACATTGCACAGTCTCATCAGAGACTCTCAAAAATTGCCAGCGCTGACTGTATTTCAAGTCATCACGGCGGGGTATTGGGAAATGTTTTCAATTAGCAATAATCACGCCTCGGGTGGACCTCATTGGCTACGATACTGCCACTGCGCAAAGCTAATCAAAACAGTGTCTGCCAACATCTACCCTTTCTTGGAGGAGGATTTGACATTGAGGTGAGACACATAAGTGTCATCCAGTGGGCCGCTGAGCATTCTGGGACTTGGCATGCTAATGAGACCGAGAAACAATGCCTAAGTGGCCATTGTTTATCCACTGAATAGTGTCAGTATTTGAAAGGACTAAGGAGAATCTAAAGGGACAGGGCCCTAGATGTCAAGATGGGTTTCTCCCACAGCAGTCCTGAATGGCCACTGGGAGCGTATGTGTTTGAACAGCTATACTGCTGAAAAAAGGCCAAGGTGGAAGGATTTGGGCCCTTTGTTGAAAGCTCGCTAGATAACATGCCTAAACTGGAGCCCAGGTAAGCTGCATTAGACAAGGGTTGTTGGTCAAGCAATCACCTTCAGCCCCCTTTCTTTCTGGCGCAGATTCCAAGGGGGAAGCTTATGTCCCCTAGGACATTTCAACTCTCTGGGCCAGTGAGCATTAGGGCAGATGTGCATAAAGACTGTCTGATCAGCAGCTCAAAGACCTCACAGGTAGGTGACAGCCACCGCCCGAACAGGGACTTGAACCCTGGACCCTCAGATTAAAAGTCTGATGCTCTACCGACTGAGCTATCCGGGCTCTGAAATCTGCCACTCCACAGCGGTCCAAGCTGCTTGAATATTGACATCTCTATTGGAAAAAGACCACTCGGCAAAGGGGGCCGAGTGCCTGGAAGCACAAGTGTTTGGCTTGCCCAGGCTGGCCAATCGTCCACTCCCATTATATTTTCTAGGACAGGTTGAAGATAAAAGTGAAATCTAACCTGCAACCATGCAGATAGGTTCCAGTTCAGTAGAGGTGGAGAACGCCCTAAAGTTTCTGGCTTCGTTTTACCTACAGATCAATGCTCTTCCACCGGAAACAAGGGCCTTGCAAAAAGACACTGCCCGAACGGCTTCCTTAACCTTGGACCAATGCGCTTCCAGTATTCTTAATAAGTGACTGGGTACAAACAAAAAAAGTTCACCTTTAGCCTCATGGTGCCAGGTCCAACAGAGGAAACGCAGGGATAAAAGGGGGTAGAGTCCACTCTGGATTATAGGCAAGATGAGAAGGAGCGGCGTGTGCCAATCACAGATTGTTCTACCCAGTCTGCTGATGACACAAATGCCCTCTATGGTGTTCCCGGGCCTCATGACACACTTCCTCAACTCTAACGGATCTCAATGTGTATGTAAGAGACCATGGCATATCTGCTGTTTAAAACACATTGCACAGTCTCCTCAGAGACTCTCAAAAATTGCCAGCTGACTGTATTACAATTCATAACGGCGGGGTATTGGGAAAAGTTTTCAATTAGCAATAATCACGCCTCGGGTGGACCTCATTGGCTACGATACTGCCACTGCGCAAAGCTAATCTAAACAGTGTCTGCCAACATCTACCCTTTCTTGGAGGAGGATTTGACATTGAGGTGAGACACATAAGTGTCATCCAGTGGGCCGCTGAGCATTCTGGGACTTGGCATGCTAATGAGACCGAGAAACAATGCCTAAGTGGCCATTGTTTATCCACTGAATAGTGTCAGTATTTGAAAGGACTAAGGAGAATCTAAAGGGACAGGGCCCTAGATGTCAAGATGGGTTTCTCCCACAGCAGTCCTGAATGGCCACTGGGAGCGTATGTGTTTGAACAGCTATACTGCTGAAAAAAGGCCAAGGTGGAAGGATTTGGGCCCTTTGTTGAAAGCTCGCTAGATAACATGCCTAAACTGGAGCCCAGGTAAGCTGCATTAGACAAGGGTTGTTGGTCAAGCAATCACCTTCAGCCACCTTTCTTTCTGGCGCAGATTCCAAGGGGGAAGCTTATGTCCCCTAGGACATTTCAACTCTCTGGGCCAGTGAGCATTAGGGCAGATGTGCATAAAGACTGTCTGATCAGCAGCTCAAAGACCTCACAGGTAGGTGACAGCCACCGCCCGAACAGGGACTTGAACCCTGGACCCTCAGATTAAAAGTCTGATGCTCTACCGACTGAGCTATCCGGGCTCTGAAATCTGCCACTCCACAGCGGTCCAAGCTGCTTGAATATTGACATCTCTATTGGAAAAAGACCACTCGGCAAATGGGGCCGAGTGCCTGGAAGCACAAGTGTTTGGCTTGCCCAGGCTGGCCAATCGTCCACTCCCATTATATTTTCTAGGACAGGTTGAAGATAAAAGTGAAATCTAACCTGCAACCATGCAGATAGGTTCCAGTTCAGTAGAGGTGGAGAACGCCCTAAAGTTTCTGGCTTCGTTTTACCTACAGATCAATGCTCTTCCACCGGAAACAAGGGCCTTGCAAAAAGACACTGCCCGAACGGCTTCCTTAACCTTGGACCAACGCGCTTCCAGTATTCTTAATAAGTGACTGGGTACAAATAAAAAAAGTTCACCTTTAGCCTCATGGTGCCAGGTCCAACAGAGGAAACGCAGGGATAAAAGGGGGTAGAGTCCACTCTGGATTATAGGCAAGTTGAGAAGGAGCGGCGTGTGCCAATCACAGATTGTTCTACCCAGTCTGCTGATGACACAAATGCCCTCTATGGTGTTCCCGGGCCTCATGACACACTTCCTCAACTCTAACGCATCTCAATGTGTATGTAAGAGACCATGGCATATCTGCTGTTTAAAACACATTGCACAGTCTCCTCAGAGACTCTCAAAAATTGCCAGCGCTGACTGTATTTCAAGTCATCACGGCGGGGTATTGGGAAAAGTTTTCAATTAGCAATAATCACGCCTCGGGTGGACCTCATTGGCTACGATACTGCCACTGCGCAAAGCTAATCAAAACAGTGTCTGCCAACATCTACCCTTTCTTGGAGGAGGATTTGAAATTGAGGTGAGACACATAAGTGTCATCCAGTGGGCCGCTGAGCATTCTGGGACTTGGCATGCTAATGAGACCGAGAAACAATGCCTAAGTGGCCATTGTTTATCCACTGAATAGTGTCAGTATTTGAAAGGACTAAAGGCCCGTACACACGTACCGATCGTCGGCATACAAACGTCGGTGGACGAAGGATCTGCCGATTGTACGCGTGTTAGTATGGTGCCTCCGACAGATGTCTGCGCACAATCCGCGGACAAAAGTCTTTCGTGCAAACATGAAAATATTTGTATGCCGACACCAGAACGGACGATTGTTCGCCTGTCAGTACACAATTCGGCCGACAGACCGCAGATTTGCAAGACTGGGCATGCTCAGAAAATAGAAAACACAGGGAAAGTTAACCATTACATGACATCACTTCTGCAGTCGGCGGACAAAATTCTTGTGCTGTCCTTGTGCTGTCTTTGCACTTTTCAGCAGACACCGACATCCCGGGGAGAAAAGAGGAACATTTGTAAGCCGACCATCGGTACGTGTGTACGGGGCTTTAGGAGAATCTAAAGGGACAGGGCCCTAGATGTCAAGATGGGTTTCTCCCACAGCAGTCCTGAATGGCCACTGGGAGCGTATGTGTTTGAACAGCTATACTGCTACAAAAAAAGGCCAAGGTGGAAGGATTTGGGCCCTTTGTTGAAAGCTCGCTAGATAACATGCCTAAACTGGAGCCCAGGTAAGCTGCATTAGACAAGGGTTGTTGGTCAAGCAATCACCTTCAGCCCCCTTTCTTTCTGGCGCAGATTCCAAGGGGGAAGCTTATGTCCCCTAGGGCATTTCAACTCTCTGGGCCAGTGAGCATTAGGGCAGATGTGCATAAAGACTGTCTGATCAGCAGCTCAAAGACCTCACAGGTAGGTGACAGCCACCGCCCGAACAGGGACTTGAACCCTGGACCCTCAGATTAAAAGTCTGATGCTCTACCGACTGAGCTATCCGGGCTCTGAAATCTGCCACTCCACAGCGGTCCAAGCTGCTTGAATATTGACATCTCTATTGGAAAAAGACCACTCGGCAAAGGGGGCCGAGTGCCTGGAAGCACAAGTGTTTGGCTTGCCCAGGCTGGCCAATCGTCCACTCCCATTATATTTTCTAGGACAGGTTGAAGATAAAAGTGAAATCTAACCTGCAACCATGCAGATAGGTTCCAGTTCAGTAGAGGTGGAGAACGCCCTAAAGTTTCTGGCTTCGTTTTACCTACAGATCAATGCTCTTCCACCGGAAACAAGGGCCTTGCAAAAAGACACTGCCCGAACGGCTTCCTTAACCTTGGACCAACGCGCTTCCAGTATTCTTAATAAGTGACTGGGTACAAATAAAAAAAGTTCACCTTTAGCCTCATGGTGCCAGGTCCAACAGAGGAAATGCAGGGATAAAAGGGGGTAGAGTCCACTCTGGATTATAGGCAAGTTGAGAAGGAGCGGCGTGTGCCAATGACAGATTGTTCTACCCAGTCTGCTGATGACACAAATGCCCTCTATGGTGTTCCCGGGCCTCATGACACACTTCCTCAACTCTAACGCATCTCAATGTGTATGTAAGAGACCATGGCATATCTGCTGTTTAAAACACATTGCACAGTCTCCTCAGAGACTCTCAAAAATTGCCAGCGCTGACTGTATTTCAAGTCATCACGGCGGGGTATTGGGAAAAGTTTTCAATTAGCAATAATCACGCCTCGGGTGGACCTCATTGGCTACGATACTGCCACTGCGCAAAGCTAATCAAAACAGTGTCTGCCAACATCTACCCTTTCTTGGAGGAGGATTTGACATTGAGGTGAGACACATAAGTGTCATCCAGTGGGCCGCTGAGCATTCTGGGACTTGGCATGCTAATGAGACCGAGAAACAATGCCTAAGTGGCCATTGTTTATCCACTGAATAGTGTCAGTATTTGAAAGGACTAAGGAGAATCTAAAGGGACAGGGCCCTAGATGTCAAGATGGGTTTCTCCCACAGCAGTCCTGAATGGCCACTGGGAGCGTATGTGTTTGAACAGCTATACTGCTGAAAAAAGGCCAAGGTGGAAGGATTTGGGCCCTTTGTTGAAAGCTCGCTAGATAACATGCCTAAACTGGAGCCCAGATAAGCTGCATTAGACAAGGGTTGTTGGTCAAGCAATCACCTTCAGCCACCTTTCTTTCTGGCGCAGATTCCAAGGGGAAAGCTTATGTCCCCTAGGACATTTCAACTCTCTGGGCCAGTGAGCATTAGGGCAGATGTGCATAAAGACTGTCTGATCAGCAGCTCAAAGACCTCACAGGTAGGTGACAGCCACCGCCCGAACAGGGACTTGAACCCTGGACCCTCAGATTAAAAGTCTGATGCTCTACCGACTGAGCTATCCGGGCTCTGAAATCTGCCACTCTACAGCGGTCCAAGCTGCTTGAATATTGACATCTCTATTGGAAAAAGACCACTCGGCAAAGGGGGCCGAGTGCCTGGAAGCACAAGTGTTTGGCTTGCCCAGGCTGGCCAATCGTCCACTCCCATTATATTTTCTAGGACAGGTTGAAGATAAAAGTGAAATCTAACCTGCAACCATGCAGATAGGTTCCAGTTCAGTAGAGGTGGAGAACGCCCTAAAGTTTCTGGCTTCGTTTTACCTACAGATCAATGCTCTTCCACCGGAAACAAGGGCCTTGCAAAAAGACACTGCCCGAACGGCTTCCTTAACCTTGGACCAACGCGCTTCCAGTATTCTTAATAAGTGACTGGGTACAAATAAAAAAAGTTCACCTTTAGCCTCATGGTGCCAGGTCCAACAGAGGAAACGCAGGGATAAAAGGGGGTAGAGTCCACTCTGGATTATAGGCAAGTTGAGAAGGAGCGGCGTGTGCCAATCACAGATTGTTCTACCCAGTCTGCTGATGACACAAATGCCCTCTATGGTGTTCCCGGGCCTCATGACACACTTCCTCAACTCTAACGCATCTCAATGTGTATGTAAGAGACCATGGCATATCTGCTGTTTAAAACACATTGCACAGTCTCCTCAGAGACTCTCAAAAATTGCCAGCGCTGACTGTATTTCAAGTCATCACGGCGGGGTATTGGGAAAAGTTTTCAATTAGCAATAATCACGCCTCGGGTGGACCTCATTGGCTACGATACTGCCACTGCGCAAAGCTAATCAAAACAGTGTCTGCCAACATCTACCCTTTCTTGGAGGAGGATTTGACATTGAGGTGAGACACATAAGTGTCATCCAGTGGGCCGCTGAGCATTCTGGGACTTGGCATGCTAATGAGACCGAGAAACAATGCCTAAGTGGCCATTGTTTATCAACTGAATAGTGTCAGTATTTGAAAGGACTAAGGAGAATCTAAAGGGACAGGGCCCTAGATGTCAAGATGGGTTTCTCCCACAGCAGTCCTGAATGGCCACTGGGAGCGTATGTGTTTGAACAGCTATACTGCTGAAAAAAGGCCAAGGTGGAAGGATTTGGGCCCTTTGTTGAAAGCTCGCTAGATAACATGCCTAAACTGGAGCCCAGATAAGCTGCATTAGACAAGGGTTGTTGGTCAAGCAATCACCTTCAGCCACCTTTCTTTCTGGCGCAGATTCCAAGGGGGAAGCTTATGTCCCCTAGGACATTTCAACTCTCTGGGCCAGTGAGCATTAGGGCAGATGTGCATAAAGACTGTCTGATCAGCAGCTCAAAGACCTCACAGGTAGGTGACAGCCACCGCCCGAACAGGGACTTGAACCCTGGACCCTCAGATTAAAAGTCTGATGCTCTACCGACTGAGCTATCCGGGCTCTGAAATCTGCCACTCCACAGCGGTCCAAGCTGCTTGAATATTGACATCTCTATTGGAAAAAGACCACTCGGCAAAGGGGGCCGAGTGCCTGGAAGCACAAGTGTTTGGCTTGCCCAGGCTGGCCAATCGTCCACTCCCATTATATTTTCTAGGACAGGTTGAAGATAAAAGTGAAATCTAACCTGCAACCATGCAGATAGGTTCCAGTTCAGTAGAGGTGGAGAACGCCCTAAAGTTTCTGGCTTCGTTTTACCTACAGATCAATGCTCTTCCACCGGAAACAAGGGCCTTGCAAAAAGACACTGCCCGAACGGCTTCCTTAACCTTGGACCAACGCGCTTCCAGTATTCTTAATAAGTGACTGGGTACAAATAAAAAAAGTTCACCTTTAGCCTCATGGTGCCAGGTCCAACAGAGGAAACGCAGGGATAAAAGGGGGTAGAGTCCACTCTGGATTATAGGCAAGTTGAGAAGGAGCGGCGTGTGCCAATCACAGATTGTTCTACCCAGTCTGCTGATGACACAAATGCCCTCTATGGTGTTCCCGGGCCTCATGACACACTTCCTCAACTCTAACGCATCTCAATGTGTATGTAAGAGACCATGGCATATCTGCTGTTTAAAACACATTGCACAGTCTCATCAGAGACTCTCAAAAATTGCCAGCGCTGACTGTATTTCAAGTCATCACGGCGGGGTATTGGGAAAAGTTTTCAATTAGCAATAATCACGCCTCGGGTGGACCTCATTGGCTACGATACTGCCACTGCGCAAAGCTAATCAAAACAGTGTCTGCCAACATCTACCCTTTCTTGGAGGAGGATTTGACATTGAGGTGAGACACATAAGTGTCATCCAGTGGGCCGCTGAGCATTCTGGGACTTGGCATGCTAATGAGACCGAGAAACAATGCCTAAGTGGCCATTGTTTATCCACTGAATAGTGTCAGTATTTGAAAGGACTAAGGAGAATCTAAAGGGACAGGGCCCTAGATGTCAAGATGGGTTTCTCCCACAGCAGTCCTGAATGGCCACTGGGAGCGTATGTGTTTGAACAGCTATACTGCTGAAAAAAGGCCAAGGTGGAAGGATTTGGGCCCTTTGTTGAAAGCTCGCTAGATAACATGCCTAAACTGGAGCCCAGGTAAGCTGCATTAGACAAGGGTTGTTGGTCAAGCAATCACCTTCAGCCCCCTTTCTTTCTGGCGCAGATTCCAAGGGGGAAGCTTATGTCCCCTAGGACATTTCAACTCTCTGGGCCAGTGAGCATTAGGGCAGATGTGCATAAAGACTGTCTGATCAGCAGCTCAAAGACCTCACAGGTAGGTGACAGCCACCGCCCGAACAGGGACTTGAACCCTGGACCCTCAGATTAAAAGTCTGATGCTCTACCGACTGAGCTATCCGGGCTCTGAAATCTGCCACTCCACAGCGGTCCAAGCTGCTTGAATATTGACATCTCTATTGGAAAAAGACCACTCGGCAAAGGGGGCCGAGTGCCTGGAAGCACAAGTGTTTGGCTTGCCCAGGCTGGCCAATCGTCCACTCCCATTATATTTTCTAGGACAGGTTGAAGATAAAAGTGAAATCTAACCTGCAACCATGCAGATAGGTTCCAGTTCAGTAGAGGTGGAGAACGCCCTAAAGTTTCTGGCTTCGTTTTACCTACAGATCAATGCTCTTCCACCGGAAACAAGGGCCTTGCAAAAAGACACTGCCCGAACGGCTTCCTTAACCTTGGACCAATGCGCTTCCAGTATTCTTAATAAGTGACTGGGTACAAACAAAAAAAGTTCACCTTTAGCCTCATGGTGCCAGGTCCAACAGAGGAAACGCAGGGATAAAAGGGGGTAGAGTCCACTCTGGATTATAGGCAAGATGAGAAGGAGCGGCGTGTGCCAATCACAGATTGTTCTACCCAGTCTGCTGATGACACAAATGCCCTCTATGGTGTTCCCGGGCCTCATGACACACTTCCTCAACTCTAACGGATCTCAATGTGTATGTAAGAGACCATGGCATATCTGCTGTTTAAAACACATTGCACAGTCTCCTCAGAGACTCTCAAAAATTGCCAGCGCTGACTGTATTACAATTCATAACGGCGGGGTATTGGGAAAAGTTTTCAATTAGCAATAATCACGCCTCGGGTGGACCTCATTGGCTACGATACTGCCACTGCGCAAAGCTAATCTAAACAGTGTCTGCCAACATCTACCCTTTCTTGGAGGAGGATTTGACATTGAGGTGAGACACATAAGTGTCATCCAGTGGGCCGCTGAGCATTCTGGGACTTGGCATGCTAATGAGACCGAGAAACAATGCCTAAGTGGCCATTGTTTATCCACTGAATAGTGTCAGTATTTGAAAGGACTAAGGAGAATCTAAAGGGACAGGGCCCTAGATGTCAAGATGGGTTTCTCCCACAGCAGTCCTGAATGGCCACTGGGAGCGTATGTGTTTGAACAGCTATACTGCTGAAAAAAGGCCAAGGTGGAAGGATTTGGGCCCTTTGTTGAAAGCTCGCTAGATAACATGCCTAAACTGGAGCCCAGGTAAGCTGCATTAGACAAGGGTTGTTGGTCAAGCAATCACCTTCAGCCACCTTTCTTTCTGGCGCAGATTCCAAGGGGGAAGCTTATGTCCCCTAGGACATTTCAACTCTCTGGGCCAGTGAGCATTAGGGCAGATGTGCATAAAGACTGTCTGATCAGCAGCTCAAAGACCTCACAGGTAGGTGACAGCCACCGCCCGAACAGGGACTTGAACCCTGGACCCTCAGATTAAAAGTCTGATGCTCTACCGACTGAGCTATCCGGGCTCTGAAATCTGCCACTCCACAGCGGTCCAAGCTGCTTGAATATTGACATCTCTATTGGAAAAAGACCACTCGGCAAAGGGGGCCGAGTGCCTGGAAGCACAAGTGTTTGGCTTGCCCAGGCTGGCCAATCGTCCACTCCCATTATATTTTCTAGGACAGGTTGAAGATAAAAGTGAAATCTAACCTGCAACCATGCAGATAGGTTCCAGTTCAGTAGAGGTGGAGAACGCCCTAAAGTTTCTGGCTTCGTTTTACCTACAGATCAATGCTCTTCCACCGGAAACAAGGGCCTTGCAAAAAGACACTGCCCGAACGGCTTCCTTAACCTTGGACCAACGCGCTTCCAGTATTCTTAATAAGTGACTGGGTACAAATAAAAAAAGTTCACCTTTAGCCTCATGGTGCCAGGTCCAACAGAGGAAACGCAGGGATAAAAGGGGGTAGAGTCCACTCTGGATTATAGGCAAGTTGAGAAGGAGCGGCGTGTGCCAATCACAGATTGTTCTACCCAGTCTGCTGATGACACAAATGCCCTCTATGGTGTTCCCGGGCCTCATGACACACTTCCTCAACTCTAACGCATCTCAATGTGTATGTAAGAGACCATGGCATATCTGCTGTTTAAAACACATTGCACAGTCTCCTCAGAGACTCTCAAAAATTGCCAGCGCTGACTGTATTTCAAGTCATCACGGCGGGGTATTGGGAAAAGTTTTCAATTAGCAATAATCACGCCTCGGGTGGACCTCATTGGCTACGATACTGCCACTGCGCAAAGCTAATCAAAACAGTGTCTGCCAACATCTACCCTTTCTTGGAGGAGGATTTGACATTGAGGTGAGACACATAAGTGTCATCCAGTGGGCCGCTGAGCATTCTGGGACTTGGCATGCTAATGAGACCGAGAAACAATGCCTAAGTGGCCATTGTTTATCCACTGAATAGTGTCAGTATTTGAAAGGACTAAGGAGAATCTAAAGGGACAGGGCCCTAGATGTCAAGATGGGTTTCTCCCACAGCAGTCCTGAATGGCCACTGGGAGCGTATGTGTTTGAACAGCTATACTGCTGAAAAAAGGCCAAGGTGGAAGAATTTGGGCCCTTTGTTGAAAGCTCGCTAGATAACATGCCTAAACTGGAGCCCAGGTAAGCTGCATTAGACAAGGGTTGTTGGTCAAGCAATCACCTTCAGCCCCCTTTCTTTCTGGCGCAGATTCCAAGGGGGAAGCTTATGTCCCCTAGGACATTTCAACTCTCTGGGCCAGTGAGCATTAGGGCAGATGTGCATAAAGACTGTCTGATCAGCAGCTCAAAGACCTCACAGGTAGGTGACAGCCACCTCCCGAACAGGGACTTGAACCCTGGACCCTCAGATTAAAAGTCTGATGCTCTACCGACTGAGCTATCCGGGCTCTGAAATCTGCCACTCCACAGCGGTCCAAGCTGCTTGAATATTGACATCTCTATTGGAAAAAGACCACTCGGCAAAGGGGGCCGAGTGCCTGGAAGCACAAGTGTTTGGCTTGCCCAGGCTGGCCAATCGTCCACTCCCATTATATTTTCTAGGACAGGTTGAAGATAAAAGTGAAATCTAACCTGCAACCATGCAGATAGGTTCCAGTTCAGTAGAGGTGGAGAACGCCCTAAAGTTTCTGGCTTCGTTTTACCTACAGATCAATGCTCTTCCACCGGAAACAAGGGCCTTGCAAAAAGACACTGCCCGAACGGCTTCCTTAACCTTGGACCAACGCGCTTCCAGTATTCTTAATAAGTGACTGGGTACAAATAAAAAAAGTTCACCTTTAGCCTCATGGTGCCAGGTCCAACAGAGGAAACGCAGGGATAAAAGGGGGTAGAGTCCACTCTGGATTATAGGCAAGTTGAGAAGGAGCGGCGTGTGCCAATCACAGATTGTTCTACCCAGTCTGCTGATGACACAAATGCCCTCTATGGTGTTCCCGGGCCTCATGACACACTTCCTCAACTCTAACGCATCTCAATGTGTATGTAAGAGACCATGGCATATCTGCTGTTTAAAACACATTGCACAGTCTCCTCAGAGACTCTCAAAAATTGCCAGCGCTGACTGTATTACAAGTCATCACGGCGGGGTATTGGGAAAAGTTTTCAATTAGCAATAATCACGCCTCGGGTGGACCTCATTGGCTACGATACTGCCACTGCGCAAAGCTAATCTAAACAGTGTCTGCCAACATCTACCCTTTCTTGGAGGAGGATTTGACATTGAGGTGAGACACATAAGTGTCATCCAGTGGGCCGCTGAGCATTCTGGGACTTGGCATGCTAATGAGACCGAGAAACAATGCCTAAGTGGCCATTGTTTATCCACTGAATAGTGTCAGTATTTGAAAGGACTAAGGAGAATCTAAAGGGACAGGGCCCTAGATGTCAAGATGGGTTTCTCCCACAGCAGTCCTGAATGGCCACTGGGAGCGTATGTGTTTGAACAGCTATACTGCTGAAAAAAGGCCAAGGTGGAAGGATTTGGGCCCTTTGTTGAAAGCTCGCTAGATAACATGCCTAAACTGGAGCCCAGGTAAGCTGCATTAGACAAGGGTTGTTGGTCAAGCAATCACCTTCAGCCACCTTTCTTTCTGGCGCAGATTCCAAGGGGGAAGCTTATGTCCCCTAGGACATTTCAACTCTCTGGGCCAGTGAGCATTAGGGCAGATGTGCATAAAGACTGTCTGATCAGCAGCTCAAAGACCTCACAGGTAGGTGACAGCCACCGCCCAAACAGGGACTTGAACCCTGGACCCTCAGATTAAAAGTCTGATGCTCTACCGACTGAGCTATCCGGGCTCTGAAATCTGCCACTCCACAGCGGTCCAAGCTGCTTGAATATTGACATCTCTATTGGAAAAAGACCACTCGGCAAAGGGGGCCGAGTGCCTGGAAGCACAAGTGTTTGGCTTGCCCAGGCTGGCCAATCGTCCACTCCCATTATATTTTCTAGGACAGGTTGAAGATAAAAGTGAAATCTAACCTGCAACCATGCAGATAGGTTCCAGTTCAGTAGAGGTGGAGAACGCCCTAAAGTTTCTGGCTTCGTTTTACCTACAGATCAATGCTCTTCCACCGGAAACAAGGGCCTTGCAAAAAGACACTGCCCGAACGGCTTCCTTAACCTTGGACCAACGCGCTTCCAGTATTCTTAATAAGTGACTGGGTACAAATAAAAAAAGTTCACCTTTAGCCTCATGGTGCCAGGTCCAACAGAGGAAACGCAGGGATAAAAGGGGGTAGAGTCCACTCTGGATTATAGGCAAGTTGAGAAGGAGCGGCGTGTGCCAATCACAGATTGTTCTACCCAGTCTGCTGATGACACAAATGCCCTCTATGGTGTTCCCGGGCCTCATGACACACTTCCTCAACTCTAACGCATCTCAATGTGTATGTAAGAGACCATGGCATATCTGCTGTTTAAAACACATTGCACAGTCTCCTCAGAGACTCTCAAAAATTGCCAGCGCTGACTGTATTTCAAGTCATCACGGCGGGGTATTGGGAAAAGTTTTCAATTAGCAATAATCACGCCTCGGGTGGACCTCATTGGCTACGATACTGCCACTGTGCAAAGCTAATCAAAACAGTGTCTGCCAACATCTACCCTTTCTTGGAGGAGGATTTGACATTGAGGTGAGACACATAAGTGTCATCCAGTGGGCCGCTGAGCATTCTGGGACTTGGCATGCTAATGAGACCGAGAAACAATGCCTAAGTGGCCATTGTTTATCCACTGAATAGTGTCAGTATTTGAAAGGACTAAGGAGAATCTAAAGGGACAGGGCCCTAGATGTCAAGATGGGTTTCTCCCACAGCAGTCCTGAATGGCCACTGGGAGCGTATGTGTTTGAACAGCTATACTGCTGAAAAAAGGCCAAGGTGGAAGGATTTGGGCCCTTTGTTGAAAGCTCGCTAGATAACATGCCTAAACTGGAGCCCAGGTAAGCTGCATTAGACAAGGGTTGTTGGTCAAGCAATCACCTTCAGCCACCTTTCTTTCTGGCGCAGATTCCAAGGGGGAAGCTTATGTCCCCTAGGACATTTCAACTCTCTGGGCCAGTGAGCATTAGGGCAGATGTGCATAAAGACTGTCTGATCAGCAGCTCAAAGACCTCACAGGTAGGTGACAGCCACCACCCGAACAGGGACTTGAACCCTGGACCCTCAGATTAAAAGTCTGATGCTCTACCGACTGAGCTATCCAGGCTCTGAAATCTGCCACTCCACAGCGGTCCAAGCTGCTTGAATATTGACATCTCTATTGGAAAAAGACCACTCGGCAAAGGGGGCCGAGTGCCTGGAAGCACAAGTGTTTGGCTTGCCCAGGCTGGCCAATCGTCCACTCCCATTATATTTTCTAGGACAGGTTGAAGATAAAAGTGAAATCTAACCTGCAACCATGCAGATAGGTTCCAGTTCAGTAGAGGTGGAGAACGCCCTAAAGTTTCTGGCTTCGTTTTACCTACAGATCAATGTTCTTCCACCGGAAACAAGGGCCTTGCAAAAAGACACTGCCCGAACGGCTTCCTTAACCTTGGACCAACGCGCTTCCAGTATTCTTAATAAGTGACTGGGTACAAATAAAAAAAGTTCACCTTTAGCCTCATGGTGCCAGGTCCAACAGAGGAAACGCAGGGATAAAAGGGGGTAGAGTCCACTCTGGATTATAGGCAAGTTGAGAAGGAGCAGCGTGTGCCAATCACAGATTGTTCTACCCAGTCTGCTGATGACACAAATGCCCTCTATGGTGTTCCCGGGCCTCATGACACACTTCCTCAACTCTAACGCATCTCAATGTGTATGTAAGAGACCATGGCATATGTGCTGTTTAAAACACATTGCACAGTCTCCTCAGAGACTCTCAAAAATTGCCAGCGCTGACTGTATTTCAAGTCATCACGGCGGGGTATTGAGAAAAGTTTTCAATTAGCAATAATCACGCCTCGGGTGGACCTCATTGGCTACGATACTGCCACTGTGCAAAGCTAATCAAAACAGTGTCTGCCAACATCTACCCTTTCTTGGAGGAGGATTTGACATTGAGGTGAGACACATAAGTGTCATCCAGTGGGCCGCTGAGCATTCTGGGACTTGGCATGCTAATGAGACCGAGAAACAATGCCTAAGTGGCCATTGTTTATCCACTGAATAGTGTCAGTATTTGAAAGGACTAAGGAGAATCTAAAGGGACAGGGCCCTAGATGTCAAGATGGGTTTCTCCCACAGCAGTCCTGAATGGCCACTGGGAGCGTATGTGTTTGAACAGCTATACTGCTGAAAAAAGGCCAAGGTGGAAGGATTTGGGCCCTTTGTTGAAAGCTCGCTAGATAACATGCCTAAACTGGAGCCCAGGTAAGCTGCATTAGACAAGGGTTGTTGGTCAAGCAATCACCTTCAGCCCCCTTTCTTTCTGGCGCAGATTCCAAGGGGGAAGCTTATGTCCCCTAGGGCATTTCAACTCTCTGGGCCAGTGAGCATTAGGGCAGATGTGCATAAAGACTGTCTGATCAGCAGCTCAAAGACCTCACAGGTAGGTGACAGCCACCGCCCGAACAGGGACTTGAACCCTGGACCCTCAGATTAAAAGTCTGATGCTCTACCGACTGAGCTATCCGGGCTCTGAAATCTGCCACTCCACAGCGGTCCAAGCTGCTTGAATATTGACATCTCTATTGGAAAAAGACCACTCGGCAAAGGGGGCCGAGTGCCTGGAAGCACAAGTGTTTGGCTTGCCCAGGCTGGCCAATCGTCCACTCCCATTATATTTTCTAGGACAGGTTGAAGATAAAAGTGAAATCTAACCTGCAACCATGCAGATAGGTTCCAGTTCAGTAGAGGTGGAGAACGCCCTAAAGTTTCTGGCTTCGTTATACCTACAGATCAATGCTCTTCCACCGGAAACAAGGGCCTTGCAAAAAGACACTGCCCGAACGGCTTCCTTAACCTTGGACCAACGCGCTTCCAGTATTCTTAATAAGTGACTGGGTACAAATAAAAAAAGTTCACCTTTAGCCTCATGGTGCCAGGTCCAACAGAGGAAATGCAGGGATAAAAGGGGGTAGAGTCCACTCTGGATTATAGGCAAGTTGAGAAGGAGCGGCGTGTGCCAATCACAGATTGTTCTACGCAGTCTTCTGATGACACAAATGCCCTCTATGGTGTTCCCGGGCCTCATGACACACTTCCTCAACTCTAACGCATCTCAATGTGTATGTAAGAGACCATGGCATATCTGCTGTTTAAAACACATTGCACAGTCTCCTCAGAGACTCTCAAAAATTGCCAGCGCTGACTGTATTTCAAGTCATCACGGCGGGGTATTGGGAAAAGTTTTCAATTAGCAATAATCACGCCTCGGGTGGACCTCATTGGCTACGATACTGCCACTGCGCAAAGCTAATCAAAACAGTGTCTGCCAACATCTACCCTTTCTTGGAGGAGGATTTGACATTGAGGTGAGACACATAAGTGTCATCCAGTGGGCCGCTGAGCATTCTGGGACTTGGCATGCTAATGAGACCGAGAAACAATGCCTAAGTGGCCATTGTTTATCCACTGAATAGTGTCAGTATTTGAAAGGACTAAGGAGAATCTAAAGGGACAGGGCCCTAGATGTCAAGATGGGTTTCTCCCACAGCAGTCCTGAATGGCCACTGGGAGCGTATGTGTTTGAACAGCTATACTGCTGAAAAAAGGCCAAGGTGGAAGGATTTGGGCCCTTTGTTGAAAGCTCGCTAGATAACATGCCTAAACTGGAGCCCAGATAAGCTGCATTAGACAAGGGTTGTTGGTCAAGCAATCACCTTCAGCCACCTTTCTTTCTGGCGCAGATTCCAAGGGGGAAGCTTATGTCCCCTAGGACATTTCAACTCTCTGGGCCAGTGAGCATTAGGGCAGATGTGCATAAAGACTGTCTGATCAGCAGCTCAAAGACCTCACAGGTAGGTGACAGCCACCGCCCGAACAGGGACTTGAACCCTGGACCCTCAGATTAAAAGTCTGATGCTCTACCGACTGAGCTATCCGGGCTCTGAAATCTGCCACTCCACAGCGGTCCAAGCTGCTTGAATATTGACATCTCTATTGGAAAAAGACCACTCGGCAAAGGGGGCCGAGTGCCTGGAAGCACAAGTGTTTGGCTTGCCCAGGCTGGCCAATCGTCCACTCCCATTATATTTTCTAGGACAGGTTGAAGATAAAAGTGAAATCTAACCTGCAACCATGCAGATAGGTTCCAGTTCAGTAGAGGTGGAGAACGCCCTAAAGTTTCTGGCTTCGTTTTACCTACAGATCAATGCTCTTCCACCGGAAACAAGGGCCTTGCAAAAAGACACTGCCCGAACGGCTTCCTTAACCTTGGACCAACGCGCTTCCAGTATTCTTAATAAGTGACTGGGTACAAATAAAAAAAGTTCACCTTTAGCCTCATGGTGCCAGGTCCAACAGAGGAAACGCAGGGATAAAAGGGGGTAGAGTCCACTCTGGATTATAGGCAAGTTGAGAAGGAGCGGCGTGTGCCAATCACAGATTGTTCTACCCAGTCTGCTGATGACACAAATGCCCTCTATGGTGTTCCCGGGCCTCATGACACACTTCCTCAACTCTAACGCATCTCAATGTGTATGTAAGAGACCATGGCATATCTGCTGTTTAAAACACATTGCACAGTCTCATCAGAGACTCTCAAAAATTGCCAGCGCTGACTGTATTTCAAGTCATCACGGCGGGGTATTGGGAAAAGTTTTCAATTAGCAATAATCACGCCTCGGGTGGACCTCATTGGCTACGATACTGCCACTGCGCAAAGCTAATCAAAACAGTGTCTGCCAACATCTACCCTTTCTTGGAGGAGGATTTGACATTGAGGTGAGACACATAAGTGTCATCCAGTGGGCCGCTGAGCATTCTGGGACTTGGCATGCTAATGAGACCGAGAAACAATGCCTAAGTGGCCATTGTTTATCCACTGAATAGTGTCAGTATTTGAAAGGACTAAGGAGAATCTAAAGGGACAGGGCCCTAGATGTCAAGATGGGTTTCTCCCACAGCAGTCCTGAATGGCCACTGGGAGCGTATGTGTTTGAACAGCTATACTGCTGAAAAAAGGCCAAGGTGGAAGGATTTGGGCCCTTTGTTGAAAGCTCGCTAGATAACATGCCTAAACTGGAGCCCAGGTAAGCTGCATTAGACAAGGGTTGTTGGTCAAGCAATCACCTTCAGCCACCTTTCTTTCTGGCGCAGATTCCAAGGGGGAAGCTTATGTCCCCTAGGACATTTCAACTCTCTGGGCCAGTGAGCATTAGGGCAGATGTGCATAAAGACTGTCTGATCAGCAGCTCAAAGACCTCACAGGTAGGTGACAGCCACCGCCCGAACAGGGACTTGAACCCTGGACCCTCAGATTAAAAGTCTGATGCTCTACCGACTGAGCTATCCGGGCTCTGAAATCTGCCACTCCACAGCGGTCCAAGCTGCTTGAATATTGACATCTCTATTGGAAAAAGACCACTCGGCAAAGGGGGCCGAGTGCCTGGAAGCACAAGTGTTTGGCTTGCCCAGGCTGGCCAATCGTCCACTCCCATTATATTTTCTAGGACAGGTTGAAGATAAAAGTGAAATCTAACCTGCAACCATGCAGATAGGTTCCAGTTCAGTAGAGGTGGAGAACGCCCTAAAGTTTCTGGCTTCGTTTTACCTACAGATCAATGCTCTTCCACCGGAAAACAAGGGCCTTGCAAAAAGACACTGCCCGAACGGCTTCCTTAACCTTGGACCAACGCGCTTCCAGTATTCTTAATAAGTGACTGGGTACAAATAAAAAAAGTTCACCTTTAGCCTCATGGTGCCAGGTCCAACAGAGGAAACGCAGGGATAAAAGGGGGTAGAGTCCACTCTGGATTATAGGCAAGTTGAGAAGGAGCGGCGTGTGCCAATCACAGATTGTTCTACCCAGTCTGCTGATGACACAAATGCCCTCTATGGTGTTCCCGGGCCTCATGACACACTTCCTCAACTCTAACGCATCTCAATGTGTATGTAAGAGACCATGGCATATCTGCTGTTTAAAACACATTGCACAGTCTCCTCAGAGACTCTCAAAAATTGCCAGCGCTGACTGTATTTCAAGTCATCACGGCGGGGTATTGGGAAAAGTTTTCAATTAGCAATAATCACGCCTCGGGTGGACCTCATTGGCTACGATACTGCCACTGCGCAAAGCTAATCTAAACAGTGTCTGCCAACATCTACCCTTTCTTGGAGGAGGATTTGACATTGAGGTGAGACACATAAGTGTCATCCAGTGGGCCGCTGAGCATTCTGGGACTTGGCATGCTAATGAGACCGAGAAACAATGCCTAAGTGGCCATTGTTTATCCACTGAATAGTGTCAGTATTTGAAAGGACTAAGGAGAATCTAAAGGGACAGGGCCCTAGATGTCAAGATGGGTTTCTCCCACAGCAGTCCTGAATGGCCACTGGGAGCGTATGTGTTTGAACAGCTATACTGCTGAAAAAAGGCCAAGGTGGAAGGATTTGGGCCCTTTGTTGAAAGCTCGCTAGATAACATGCCTAAACTGGAGCCCAGGTAAGCTGCATTAGACAAGGGTTGTTGGTCAAGCAATCACCTTCAGCCACCTTTCTTTCTGGCGCAGATTCCAAGGGGGAAGCTTATGTCCCCTAGGACATTTCAACTCTCTGGGCCAGTGAGCATTAGGGCAGATGTGCATAAAGACTGTCTGATCAGCAGCTCAAAGACCTCACAGGTAGGTGACAGCCACCGCCCGAACAGGGACTTGAACCCTGGACCCTCAGATTAAAAGTCTGATGCTCTACCGACTGAGCTATCCGGGCTCTGAAATCTGCCACTCCACAGCGGTCCAAGCTGCTTGAATATTGACATCTCTATTGGAAAAAGACCACTCGGCAAAGGGGGCCGAGTGCCTGGAAGCACAAGTGTTTGGCTTGCCCAGGCTGGCCAATCGTCCACTCCCATTATATTTTCTAGGACAGGTTGAAGATAAAAGTGAAATCTAACCTGCAACCATGCAGATAGGTTCCAGTTCAGTAGAGGTGGAGAACGCCCTAAAGTTTCTGGCTTCGTTTTACCTACAGATCAATGCTCTTCCACCGGAAACAAGGGCCTTGCAAAAAGACACTGCCCGAACGGCTTCCTTAACCTTGGACCAACGCGCTTCCAGTATTCTTAATAAGTGACTGGGTACAAATAAAAAAAGTTCACCTTTAGCCTCATGGTGCCAGGTCCAACAGAGGAAACGCAGGGATAAAAGGGGGTAGAGTCCACTCTGGATTATAGGCAAGTTGAGAAGGAGCGGCGTGTGCCAATCACAGATTGTTCTACCCAGTCTGCTGATGACACAAATGCCCTCTATGGTGTTCCCGGGCCTCATGACACACTTCCTCAACTCTAACGCATCTCAATGTGTATGTAAGAGACCATGGCATATCTGCTGTTTAAAACACATTGCACAGTCTCCTCAGAGACTCTCAAAAATTGCCAGCGCTGACTGTATTTCAAGTCATCACGGCGGGGTATTGGGAAAAGTTTTCAATTAGCAATAATCACGCCTCGGGTGGACCTCATTGGCTACGATACTGCCACTGTGCAAAGCTAATCAAAACAGTGTCTGCCAACATCGACCCATTCTTGGAGGAGGATTTGACATTGAGGTGAGACACATAAGTGTCATCCAGTGGGCCGCTGAGCATTCTGGGACTTGGCATGCTAATGAGACCGAGAAACAATGCCTAAGTGGCCATTGTTTATCCACTGAATAGTGTCAGTATTTGAAAGGACTAAGGAGAATCTAAAGGGACAGGGCCCTAGATGTCAAGATGGGTTTCTCCCACAGCAGTCCTGAATGGCCACTGGGAGCGTATGTGTTTGAACAGCTATACTGCTGAAAAAAGGCCAAGGTGGAAGGATTTGGGCCCTTTGTTGAAAGCTCGCTAGATAACATGCCTAAACTGGAGCCCAGGTAAGCTGCATTAGACAAGGGTTGTTGGTCAAGCAATCACCTTCAGCCACCTTTCTTTCTGGCGCAGATTCCAAGGGGGAAGCTTATGTCCCCTAGGACATTTCAACTCTCTGGGCCAGTGAGCATTAGGGCAGATGTGCATAAAGACTGTCTGATCAGCAGCTCAAAGACCTCACAGGTAGGTGACAGCCACCGCCCGAACAGGGACTTGAACCCTGGACCCTCAGATTAAAAGTCTGATGCTCTACCGACTGAGCTATCCGGGCTCTGAAATCTGCCACTCCACAGCGGTCCAAGCTGCTTGAATATTGACATCTCTATTGGAAAAAGACCACTCGGCAAAGGGGGCCGAGTGCCTGGAAGCACAAGTGTTTGGCTTGCCCAGGCTGGCCAATCGTCCACTCCCATTATATTTTCTAGGACAGGTTGAAGATAAAAGTGAAATCTAACCTGCAACCATGCAGATAGGTTCCAGTTCAGTAGAGGTGGAGAACGCCCTAAAGTTTCTGGCTTCGTTTTACCTACAGATCAATGCTCTTCCACCGGAAACAAGGGCCTTGCAAAAAGACACTGCCCGAACGGCTTCCTTAACCTTGGACCAACGCGCTTCCAGTATTCTTAATAAGTGACTGGGTACAAATAAAAAAAGTTCACCTTTAGCCTCATGGTGCCAGGTCCAACAGAGGAAACGCAGGGATAAAAGGGGGTAGAGTCCACTCTGGATTATAGGCAAGTTGAGAAGGAGCGGCGTGTGCCAATCACAGATTGTTCTACCCAGTCTGCTGATGACACAAATGCCCTCTATGGTGTTCCCGGGCCTCATGACACACTTCCTCAACTCTAACGCATCTCAATGTGTATGTAAGAGACCATGGCATATCTGCTGTTTAAAACACATTGCACAGTCTCCTCAGAGACTCTCAAAAATTGCCAGCGCTGACTGTATTTCAAGTCATCACGGCGGGGTATTGGGAAAAGTTTTCAATTAGCAATAATCACGCCTCGGGTGGACCTCATTGGCTACGATACTGCCACTGTGCAAAGCTAATCAAAACAGTGTCTGCCAACATCGACCCATTCTTGGAGGAGGATTTGACATTGAGGTGAGACACATAAGTGTCATCCAGTGGGCCGCTGAGCATTCTGGGACTTGGCATGCTAATGAGACCGAGAAACAATGCCTAAGTGGCCATTGTTTATCCACTGAATAGTGTCAGTATTTGAAAGGACTAAGGAGAATCTAAAGGGACAGGGCCCTAGATGTCAAGATGGGTTTCTCCCACAGCAGTCCTGAATGGCCACTGGGAGCGTATGTGTTTGAACAGCTATACTGCTGAAAAAAGGCCAAGGTGGAAGGATTTGGGCCCTTTGTTGAAAGCTCGCTAGATAACATGCCTAAACTGGAGCCCAGGTAAGCTGCATTAGACAAGGGTTGTTGGTCAAGCAATCACCTTCAGCCACCTTTCTTTCTGGCGCAGATTCCAAGGGGGAAGCTTATGTCCCCTAGGACATTTCAACTCTCTGGGCCAGTGAGCATTAGGGCAGATGTGCATAAAGACTGTCTGATCAGCAGCTCAAAGACCTCACAGGTAGGTGACAGCCACCGCCCGAACAGGGACTTGAACCCTGGACTCTCAGATTAAAAGTCTGATGCTCTACCGACTGAGCTATCCGGGCTCTGAAATCTGCCACTCCACAGCGGTCCAAGCTGCTTGAATATTGACATCTCTATTGGAAAAAGACCACTCGGCAAAGGGGGCCGAGTGCCTGGAAGCACAAGTGTTTGGCTTGCCCAGGCTGGCCAATCGTCCACTCCCATTATATTTTCTAGGACAGGTTGAAGATAAAAGTGAAATCTAACCTGCAACCATGCAGATAGGTTCCAGTTCAGTAGAGGTGGAGAACGCCCTAAAGTTTCTGGCTTCGTTTTACCTACAGATCAATGCTCTTCCACCGGAAACAAGGGCCTTGCAAAAAGACACTGCCCGAACGGCTTCCTTAACCTTGGACCAACGCGCTTCCAGTATTCTTAATAAGTGACTGGGTACAAATAAAAAAAGTTCACCTTTAGCCTCATGGTGCCAGGTCCAACAGAGGAAACGCAGGGATAAAAGGGGGTAGAGTCCACTCTGGATTATAGGCAAGTTGAGAAGGAGCAGCGTGTGCCAATCACAGATTGTTCTACCCAGTCTGCTGATGACACAAATGCCCTCTATGGTGTTCCCGGGCCTCATGACACACTTCCTCAACTCTAACGCATCTCAATGTGTATGTAAGAGACCATGGCATATGTGCTGTTTAAAACACATTGCACAGTCTCCTCAGAGACTCTCAAAAATTGCCAGCGCTGACTGTATTTCAAGTCATCACGGCGGGGTATTGAGAAAAGTTTTCAATTAGCAATAATCACGCCTCGGGTGGACCTCATTGGCTACGATACTGCCACTGTGCAAAGCTAATCAAAACAGTGTCTGCCAACATCTACCCTTTCTTGGAGGAGGATTTGACATTGAGGTGAGACACATAAGTGTCATCCAGTGGGCCGCTGAGCATTCTGGGACTTGGCATGCTAATGAGACCGAGAAATAATGCCTAAGTGGCCATTGTTTATCCACTGAATAGTGTCAGTATTTGAAAGGACTAAGGAGAATCTAAAGGGACAGGGCCCTAGATGTCAAGATGGGTTTCTCCCACAGCAGTCCTGAATGGCCACTGGGAGCGTATGTGTTTGAACAGCTATACTGCTGAAAAAAGGCCAAGGTGGAAGGATTTGGGCCCTTTGTTGAAAGCTCGCTAGATAACATGCCTAAACTGGAGCCCAGGTAAGCTGCATTAGACAAGGGTTGTTGGTCAAGCAATCACCTTCAGCCACCTTTCTTTCTGGCGCAGATTCCAAGGGGGAAGCTTATGTCCCCTAGGACATTTCAACTCTCTGGGCCAGTGAGCATTAGGGCAGATGTGCATAAAGACTGTCTGATCAGCAGCTCAAAGACCTCACAGGTAGGTGACAGCCACCGCCCGAACAGGGACTTGAACCCTGGACCCTCAGATTAAAAGTCTGATGCTCTACCGACTGAGCTATCCAGGCTCTGAAATCTGCCACTCCACAGCGGTCCAAGCCGCTTGACTATTGACATCTCTATTGGAAAACGACCACTCGGCAAAGGGGGCCGAGTGCCTGGAAGCACAAGTGTTTGGCTTGCCCAGGCTGGCCAATCGTCCACTCCCATTATATTTTCTAGGACAGGTTGAAGATAAAAGTGAAATCTAACCTGCAACCATGCAGATAGGTTCCAGTTCAGTAGAGGTGGAGAACGCCCTAAAGTTTCTGGCTTCGTTTTACCTGCAGATCAATGCTCTTCCACCGGAAACAAGGGCCTTGCAAAAAGACACTGCCCGAACGGCTTCCTTAACCTTGGACCAACGCGCTTCCAGTATTCTTAATAAGTGACTGGGTACAAATAAAAAAAGTTCACCTTTAGCCTCATGGTGCCAGGTCCAACAGAGGAAACGCAGGGATAAAAGGGGGTAGAGTCCACTCTGGATTATAGGCAAGTTGAGAAGGAGCGGCGTGTGCCAATCACAGATTGTTCTACCCAGTCTGCTGATGACACAAATGCCCTCTATGGTGTTCCCGGGCCTCATGACACACTTCCTCAACTCTAACGCATCTCAATGTGTATGTAAGAGACCATGGCATATCTGCTGTTTAAAACACATTGCACAGTCTCCTCAGAGACTCTCAAAAATTGCCAGCGCTGACTGTATTTCAAGTCATCACGGCGGGGTATTGGGAAAAGTTTTCAATTAGCAATAATCACGCCTCGGGTGGACCTCATTGGCTACGATACTGCCACTGCGCAAAGCTAATCAAAACAGTGTCTGCCAACATCTACCCTTTCTTGGAGGAGGATTTGACATTGAGGTGAGACACATAAGTGTCATCCAGTGGGCCGCTGAGCATTCTGGGACTTGGCATGCTAATGAGACCGAGAAACAATGCCTAAGTGGCCATTGTTTATCCACTGAATAGTGTCAGTATTTGAAAGGACTAAGGAGAATCTAAAGGGACAGGGCCCTAGATGTCAAGATGGGTTTCTCCCACAGCAGTCCTGAATGGCCACTGGGAGCGTATGTGTTTGAACAGCTATACTGCTGAAAAAAGGCCAAGGTGGAAGGATTTGGGCCCTTTGTTGAAAGCTCGCTAGATAACATGCCTAAACTGGAGCCCAGGTAAGCTGCATTAGACAAGGGTTGTTGGTCAAGCAATCACCTTCAGCCACCTTTCTTTCTGGCGCAGATTCCAAGGGGGAAGCTTATGTCCCCTAGGACATTTCAACTCTCTGGGCCAGTGAGCATTAGGGCAGATGTGCATAAAGACTGTCTGATCAGCAGCTCAAAGACCTCACAGGTAGGTGACAGCCACCGCCTGAACAGGGACTTGAACCCTGGACCCTCAGATTAAAAGTCTGATGCTCTACCGACTGAGCTATCCGGGCTCTGAAATCTGCCACTCCACAGCGGTCCAAGCTGCTTGAATATTGACATCTCTATTGGAAAAAGACCACTCGGCAAAGGGGGCCGAGTGCCTGGAAGCACAAGTGTTTGGCTTGCCCAGGCTGGCCAATCGTCCACTCCCATTATATTTTCTAGGACAGGTTGAAGATAAAAGTGAAATCTAACCTGCAACCATGCAGTTAGGTTCCAGTTCAGTAGAGGTGGAGAACGCCCTAAAGTTTCTGGCTTCGTTTTACCTACAGATCAATGCTCTTCCACCGGAAACAAGGGCCTTGCAAAAAGACACTGCCCGAACGGCTTCCTTAACCTTGGACCAACGCGCTTCCAGTATTCTTAATAAGTGACTGGGTACAAATAAAAAAAGTTCACCTTTAGCCTCATGGTGCCAGGTCCAACAGAGGAAACGCAGGGATAAAAGGGGGTAGAGTCCACTCTGGATTATAGGCAAGTTGAGAAGGAGCGGCGTGTGCCAATCACAGATTGTTCTACCCAGTCTGCTGATGACACAAATGCCCTCTATGGTGTTCCCGGGCCTCATGACACACTTCCTCAACTCTAACGCATCTCAATGTGTATGTAAGAGACCATGGCATATCTGCTGTTTAAAACACATTGCACAGTCTCCTCAGAGACTCTCAAAAATTGCCAGCGCTGACTGTATTTCAAGTCATCACGGCGGGGTATTGGGAAAAGTTTTCAATTAGCAATAATCACGCCTCGGGTGGACCTCATTGGCTACGATACTGCCACTGTGCAAAGCTAATCAAAACAGTGTCTGCCAACATCTACCCTTTCTTGGAGGAGGATTTGACATTGAGGTGAGACACATAAGTGTCATCCAGTGGGCCGCTGAGCATTCTGGGACTTGGCATGCTAATGAGACCGAGAAACAATGCCTAAGTGGCCATTGTTTATCCACTGAATAGTGTCAGTATTTGAAAGGACTAAGGAGAATCTAAAGGGACAGGGCCCTAGATGTCAAGATGGGTTTCTCCCACAGCAGTCCTGAATGGCCACTGGGAGCGTATGTGTTTGAACAGCTATACTGCTGAAAAAAGGCCAAGGTGGAAGGATTTGGGCCCTTTGTTGAAAGCTCGCTAGATAACATGCCTAAACTGGAGCCCAGGTAAGCTGCATTAGACAAGGGTTGTTGGTCAAGCAATCACCTTCAGCCCCCTTTCTTTCTGGCGCAGATTCCAAAGGGGAAGCTTATGTCCCCTAGGACATTTCAACTCTCTGGGCCAGTGAGCATTAGGGCAGATGTGCATAAAGACTGTCTGATCAGCAGCTCAAAGACCTCACAGGTAGGTGACAGCCACCGCCCGAACAGGGACTTGAACCCTGGACCCTCAGATTAAAAGTCTGATGCTCTACCGACTGAGCTATCCGGGCTCTGAAATCTGCCACTCCACAGCGGTCCAAGCTGCTTGAATATTGACATCTCTATTGGAAAAAGACCACTCGGCAAAGGGGGCCGAGTGCCTGGAAGCACAAGTGTTTGGCTTGCCCAGGCTGGCCAATCGTCCACTCCCATTATATTTTCTAGGACAGGTTGAAGATAAAAGTGAAATCTAACCTGCAACCATGCAGATAGGTTCCAGTTCAGTAGAGGTGGAGAACGCCCTAAAGTTTCTGGCTTCGTTTTACCTACAGATCAATGCTCTTCCACCGGAAACAAGGGCCTTGCAAAAAGACACTGCCCGAACGGCTTCCTTAACCTTGGACCAACGCGCTTCCAGTATTCTTAATAAGTGACTGGGTACAAATAAAAAAAGTTCACCTTTAGCCTCATGGTGCCAGGTCCAACAGAGGAAACGCAGGGATAAAAGGGGGTAGAGTCCACTCTGGATTATAGGCAAGTTGAGAAGGAGCGGCGTGTGCCAATCACAGATTGTTCTACCCAGTCTGCTGATGACACAAATGCCCTCTATGGTGTTCCCGGGCCTCATGACACACTTCCTCAACTCTAACGCATCTCAATGTGTATGTAAGAGACCATGGCATATCTGCTGTTTAAAACACATTGCACAGTCTCCTCAGAGACTCTCAAAAATTGCCAGCGCTGACTGTATTACAAGTCATCACGGCGGGGTATTGGGAAAAGTTTTCAATTAGCAATAATCACGCCTCGGGTGGACCTCATTGGCTACGATACTGCCACTGCGCAAAGCTAATCTAAACAGTGTCTGCCAACATCTACCCTTTCTTGGAGGAGGATTTGACATTGAGGTGAGACACATAAGTGTCATCCAGTGGGCCGCTGAGCATTCTGGGACTTGGCATGCTAATGAGACCGAGAAACAATGCCTAAGTGGCCATTGTTTATCCACTGAATAGTGTCAGTATTTGAAAGGACTAAGGAGAATCTAAAGGGACAGGGCCCTAGATGTCAAGATGGGTTTCTCCCACAGCAGTCCTGAATGGCCACTGGGAGCGTATGTGTTTGAATAGCTATACTGCTGAAAAAAGGCCAAGGTGGAAGGATTTGGGCCCTTTGTTGAAAGCTCGCTAGATAACATGCCTAAACTGGAGCCCGGGTAAGCTGCATTAGACAAGGGTTGTTGGTCAAGCAATCACCTTCAGCCACCTTTCTTTCTGGCGCAGATTCCAAGGGGGAAGCTTATGTCCCCTAGGACATTTCAACTCTCTGGGCCAGTGAGCATTAGGGCAGATGTGCATAAAGACTGTCTGATCAGCAGCTCAAAGACCTCACAGGTAGGTGACAGCCACCGCCCGAACAGGGACTTGAACCCTGGACCCTCAGATTAAAAGTCTGATGCTCTACCGACTGAGCTATCCGGGCTCTGAAATCTGCCACTCCACAGCGGTCCAAGCTGCTTGAATATTGACATCTCTATTGGAAAAAGACCACTCGGCAAAGGGGGCCGAGTGCCTGGAAGCACAAGTGTTTGGCTTGCCCAGGCTGGCCAATCGTCCACTCCCATTATATTTTCTAGGACAGGTTGAAGATAAAAGTGAAATCTAACCTGCAACCATGCAGATAGGTTCCAGTTCAGTAGAGGTGGAGAACGCCCTAAAGTTTCTGGCTTCGTTTTACCTACAGATCAATGCTCTTCCACCGGAAACAAGGGCCTTGCAAAAAGACACTGCCCGAACGGCTTCCTTAACCTTGGACCAACGCGCTTCCAGTATTCTTAATAAGTGACTGGGTACAAATAAAAAAAGTTCACCTTTAGCCTCATGGTGCCAGGTCCAACAGAGGAAACGCAGGGATAAAAGGGGGTAGAGTCCACTCTGGATTATAGGCAAGTTGAGAAGGAGCGGCGTGTGCCAATCACAGATTGTTCTACCCAGTCTGCTGATGACACAAATGCCCTCTATGGTGTTCCCGGGCCTCATGACACACTTCCTCAACTCTAACGCATCTCAATGTGTATGTAAGAGACCATGGCATATCTGCTGTTTAAAACACATTGCACAGTCTCCTCAGAGACTCTCAAAAATTGCCAGCGCTGACTGTATTTCAAGTCATCACGGCGGGGTATTGGGAAAAGTTTTCAATTAGCAATAATCACGCCTCGGGTGGACCTCATTGGCTACGATACTGCCACTGCGCAAAGCTAATAAAAACAGTGTCTGCCAACATCTACCCTTTCTTGGAGGAGGATTTGACATTGAGGTGAGACACATAAGTGTCATCCAGTGGGCCGCTGAGCATTCTGGGACTTGGCATGCTAATGAGACCGAGAAACAATGCCTAAGTGGCCATTGTTTATCCACTGAATAGTGTCAGTATTTGAAAGGACTAAGGAGAATCTAAAGGGACAGGGCCCTAGATGTCAAGATGGGTTTCTCCCACAGCAGTCCTGAATGGCCACTGGGAGCGTATGTGTTTGAACAGCTATACTGCTGAAAAAAGGCCAAGGTGGAAGGATTTGGGCCCTTTGTTGAAAGCTCGCTAGATAACATGCCTAAACTGGAGCCCAGGTAAGCTGCATTAGACAAGGGTTGTTGGTCAAGCAATCACCTTCAGCCCCCTTTCTATCTGGCGCAGATTCCAAGGGGGAAGCTTATGTCCCCTAGGACATTTCAACTCTCTGGGCCAGTGAGCATTAGGGCAGATGTGCATAAAGACTGTCTGATCAGCAGCTCAAAGACCTCACAGGTAGGTGACAGCCACCGCCCAAACAGGGACTTGAACCCTGGACCCTCAGATTAAAAGTCTGATGCTCTACCGACTGAGCTATCCAGGCTCTGAAATCTGCCACTCCACAGCGGTCCAAGCTGCTTGAATATTGACATCTCTATTGGAAAAAGACCACTCGGCAAAGGGGGCCGAGTGCCTGGAAGCACAAGTGTTTGGCTTGCCCAGGCTGGCCAATCGTCCACTCCCATTATATTTTCTAGGACAGGTTGAAGATAAAAGTGAAATCTAACCTGCAACCATGCAGATAGGTTCCAGTTCAGTAGAGGTGGAGAACGCCCTAAAGTTTCTGGCTTCGTTTTACCTACAGATCAATGCTCTTCCACCGGAAACAAGGGCCTTGCAAAAAGACACTGCCCGAACGGCTTCCTTAACCTTGGACCAACGCGCTTCCAGTATTCTTAATAAGTGACTGGGTACAAATAAAAAAAGTTCACCTTTAGCCTCATGGTACCAGGTCCAACAGAGGAAATGCAGGGATAAAAGGGGGTAGAGTCCACTCTGGATTATAGGCAAGTTGAGAAGGAGCGGCGTGTGCCAATCACAGATTGTTCTACCCAGTCTGCTGATGACACAAATGCCCTCTATGGTGTTCCCGGGCCTCATGACACACTTCCTCAACTCTAACGCATCTCAATGTGTATGTAAGAGACCATGGCATATCTGCTGTTTAAAACACATTGCACAGTCTCCTCAGAGACTCTCAAAAATTGCCAGCGCTGACTGTATTTCAAGTCATCACGGCGGGGTATTGGGAAAAGTTTTCAATTAGCAATAATCACGCCCTCTATGGTGGCGCTCCAGACGTCACTGGGGGACCGGGAAGTAGGCACTGTCAGAGAAAGCCGGATGGGTCCGTTGCCTTCTGGTTTGAATAGGTCCGCCCCTACCAGTTTGAAGGGAGCAAGAGGGCTGGTTCGTCATGGAGGCCAGTCTGTATTGCTCCTGGATGTAATTGGTGAGGAATTAGGATGGCGGTGGGAGGGCCTTTCCTCCTGGGTTGAATCTGGCCTTGCAAAAGGCTTGTCCCCAGTTGAAGGCAGGCTCACCCTAAGCTGTCCACGTTCCAAACCTCCTGGTAGGTAAGGGCTACACTGGGTCTGGCTATTGGGCCGGGGTAGAAAAGGGCCCGTAGTGTATGTGCCCCTGGGGTGGCAGCCCAGGGGTGCCTTAATTCTCACTGGTGAGGGGCAGCTCGCCTTGAGTTTTTCGGCACCATGGTCACTGCACCTACACACTTTTTTTAAGCACCTGCCTCTTGGGCAAGGCCTTTTGGCTTCGACCAGAGGAATTTTTATTCCGGCCGGAAGGCCTGCCTTTGTTTTTCACTTAGGCACTAATTCACTCCTCCACCTCCCCTTCCCCACCTTTTTGTTTGTGTGTATTTTTCTTTGTGGTGTGTCACTTCACTATCACTCTTCTCTTCCTGCACGACGAGTACGGTGTGGGTCTCTGGGCCTACCTTGAAAGTCTTGGGAGGGGGTGGACATGGCCTTTTGGCTTAGTTCGCCCTCTCTCATGGGGGTCTCCCTTCGGGGGAGCCCCACCCAGTACTTGGGGTGGGCTGTTTCGGCAGTCCCCCTGGAGAACGGGGTTTGCCAGGTCTCGGCCAGGCAAACCATAGGAAGTACCTCAGTCCCTGTCAGGAGTCTTGCGCCCCGGGGGATCAAGGTATAGGTTCAACCTCTTCGGAGGCCAGACCATTTTCGCACACCCTGTGCAGTTTTTGTGTGTTCACGTTTGCGTGTGTGCACTTTTTTATGCACCGGGTGCTAAGTCTTTTTTGAGTGTGATTTCACACGCTTCGGGCTCAAGTCATCACGGCGGGGTATTGGGAAAAGTTTTCAATTAGCAATAATCACGCCTCGGGTGGACCTCATTGGCTACGATACTGCCACTGCGCAAAGCTAATCAAAACAGTGTCTGCCAACATCTACCCTTTCTTGGAGGAGGATTTGACATTGAGGTGAGACACATAAGTGTCATCCAGTGGGCCGCTGAGCATTCTGGGACTTGGCATGCTAATGAGACCGAGAAACAATGCCTAAGTGGCCATTGTTTATCCACTGAATAGTGTCAGTATTTGAAAGGACTAAGGAGAATCTAAAGGGACAGGGCCCTAGATGTCAAGATGGGTTTCTCCCACAGCAGTCCTGAATGGCCACTGGGAGCGTATGTGTTTGAAAAGCTATACTGCTGAAAAAAGGCCAAGGTGGAAGGATTTGGGCCCTTTGTTGAAAGCTCGCTAGATAACATGCCTAAACTGTAGCCCAGGTAAGCTGCATTAGACAAGGGTTGTTGGTCAAGCAATCACCTTCAGCCACCTTTCTTTCTGGCGCAGATTCCAAGGGGGAAGCTTATGTCCCCTAGGACATTTCAACTCTCTGGGCCAGTGAGCATTAGGGCAGATGTGCATAAAGACTGTCTGATCAGCAGCTCAAAGACCTCACAGGTAGGTGACAGCCACCGCCCGAACAGGGACTTGAACCCTGGACCCTCAGATTAAAAGTCTGATGCTCTACCGACTGAGCTATCCGGGCTCTGAAATCTGCCACTCCACAGCGGTCCAAGCCGCTTGAATATTGACATCTCTATTGGAAAACGACCACTCGGCAAAGGGGGCCGAGTGCCTGGAAGCACAAGTGTTTGGCTTGCCCAGGCTGGCCAATCGTCCACTCCCATTATATTTTCTAGGACAGGTTGAAGATAAAAGTGAAATCTAACCTGCAACCATGCAGATAGGTTCCAGTTCAGTAGAGGTGGAGAACGCCCTAAAGTTTCTGGCTTCGTTTTACCTGCAGATCAATGCTCTTCCACCGGAAACAAGGGCCTTGCAAAAAGACACTGCCCGAACGGCTTCCTTAACCTTGGACCAACGCGCTTCCAGTATTCTTAATAAGTGACTGGGTACAAATAAAAAAAGTTCACCTTTAGCCTCATGGTGCCAGGTCCAACAGAGGAAACGCAGGGATAAAAGGGGGTAGAGTCCACTCTGGATTATAGGCAAGTTGAGAAGGAGCGGCGTGTGCCAATCACAGATTGTTCTACCCAGTCTGCTGATGACACAAATGCCCTCTATGGTGTTCCCGGGCCTCATGACACACTTCCTCAACTCTAACGCATCTCAATGTGTATGTAAGAGACCATGGCATATCTGCTGTTTAAAACACATTGCACAGTCTCCTCAGAGACTCTCAAAAATTGCCAGCGCTGACTGTATTTCAAGTCATCACGGCGGGGTATTGGGAAAAGTTTTCAATTAGCAATAATCACGCCTCGGGTGGACCTCATTGGCTACAATACTGCCACTGCGCAAAGCTAATCAAAACAGTGTCTGCCAACATCTACCCTTTCTTGGAGGAGGATTTGACATTGAGGTGAGACACATAAGTGTCATCCAGTGGGCCGCTGAGCATTCTGGGACTTGGCATGCTAATGAGACCGAGAAACAATGCCTAAGTGGCCATTGTTTATCCACTGAATAGTGTCAGTATTTGAAAGGACTAAGGAGAATCTAAAGGGACAGGGCCCTAGATGTCAAGATGGGTTTCTCCCACAGCAGTCCTGAATGGCCACTGGGAGCGTATGTGTTTGAACAGCTATACTGCTGAAAAAAAGGCCAAGGTGGAAGGATTTGGGCCCTTTGTTGAAAGCTCGCTAGATAACATGCCTAAACTGGAGCCCAGGTAAGCTGCATTAGACAAGGGTTGTTGGTCAAGCAATCACCTTCAGCCACCTTTCTTTCTGGCGCAGATTCCAAGGGGGAAGCTTATGTCCCCTAGGACATTTCAACTCTCTGGGCCAGTGAGCATTAGGGCAGATGTGCATAAAGACTGTCTGATCAGCAGCTCAAAGACCTCACAGGTAGGTGACAGCCACCGCCCAAACAGGGACTTGAACCCTGGACCCTCAGATTAAAAGTCTGATGCTCTACCGACTGAGCTATCCGGGCTCTGAAATCTGCCACTCCACAGCGGTCCAAGCTGCTTGAATATTGACATCTCTATTGGAAAAAGACCACTCGGCAAAGGGGGCCGAGTGCCTGGAAGCACAAGTGTTTGGCTTGCCCAGGCTGGCCAATCGTCCACTCCCATTATATTTTCTAGGACAGGTTGAAGATAAAAGTGAAATCTAACCTGTAACCATGCAGATAGGTTCCAGTTCAGTAGAGGTGGAGAACGCCCTAAAGTTTCTGGCTTCGTTTTACCTACAGATCAATGCTCTTCCACCGGAAACAAGGGCCTTGCAAAAAGACACTGCCCGAACGGCTTCCTTAACCTTGGACCAACGCGCTTCCAGTATTCTTAATAAGTGACTGGGTACAAATAAAAAAAGTTCACCTTTAGCCTCATGGTGCCAGGTCCAACAGAGGAAACGCAGGGATAAAAGGGGGTAGAGTCCACTCTGGATTATAGGCAAGTTGAGAAGGAGCGGCGTGTGCCAATCACAGATTGTTCTACCCAGTCTGCTGATGACACAAATGCCCTCTATGGTGTTCCCGGGCCTCATGACACACTTCCTCAACTCTAACGCATCTCAATGTGTATGTAAGAGACCATGGCATATCTGCTGTTTAAAACACATTGCACAGTCTCCTCAGAGACTCTCAAAAATTGCCAGCGCTGACTGTATTTCAAGTCATCACGGCGGGGTATTGGGAAAAGTTTTCAATTAGCAATAATCACGCCTCGGGTGGACCTCATTGGCTATGATACTGCCACTGCGCAAAGCTAATAAAAACAGTGTCTGCCAACATCTACCCTTTCTTGGAGGAGGATTTGACATTGAGGTGAGACACATAAGTGTCATCCAGTGGGCCGCTGAGCATTCTGGGACTTGGCATGCTAATGAGACCGAGAAACAATGCCTAAGTGGCCATTGTTTATCCACTGAATAGTGTCAGTATTTGAAAGGACTAAGGAGAATCTAAAGGGACAGGGCCCTAGATGTCAAGATGGGTTTCTCCCACAGCAGTCCTGAATGGCCACTGGGAGCGTATGTGTTTGAACAGCTATACTGCTGAAAAAAGGCCAAGGTGGAAGGATTTGGGCCCTTTGTTGAAAGCTCGCTAGATAACATGCCTAAACTGGAGCCCAGGTAAGCTGCATTAGACAAGGGTTGTTGGTCAAGCAATCACCTTCAGCCACCTTTCTTTCTGGCGCAGATTCCAAGGGGGAAGCTTATGTCCCCTAGGACATTTCAACTCTCTGGGCCAGTGAGCATTAGGGCAGATGTGCATAAAGACTGTCTGATCAGCAGCTCAAAGACCTCACAGGTAGGTGACAGCCACCGCCCGAACAGGGACTTGAACCCTGGACCCTCAGATTAAAAGTCTGATGCTCTACCGACTGAGCTATCCGGGCTCTGAAATCTGCCACTCCACAGCGGTCCAAGCCGCTTGAATATTGACATCTCTATTGGAAAACGACCACTCGGCAAAGGGGGCCGAGTGCCTGGAAGCACAAGTGTTTGGCTTGCCCAGGCTGGCCAATCGTCCACTCCCATTATATTTTCTAGGACAGGTTGAAGATAAAAGTGAAATCTAACCTGCAACCATGCAGATAGGTTCCAGTTCAGTAGAGGTGGAGAACGCCCTAAAGTTTCTGGCTTCGTTTTACCTGCAGATCAATGCTCTTCCACCGGAAACAAGGGCCTTGCAAAAAGACACTGCCCGAACGGCTTCCTTAACCTTGGACCAACGCGCTTCCAGTATTCTTAATAAGTGACTGGGTACAAATAAAAAAAGTTCACCTTTAGCCTCATGGTGCCAGGTCCAACAGAGGAAACGCAGGGATAAAAGGGGGTAGAGTCCACTCTGGATTATAGGCAAGTTGAGAAGGAGCGGCGTGTGCCAATCACAGATTGTTCTACCCAGTCTGCTGATGACACAAATGCCCTCTATGGTGTTCCCGGGCCTCATGACACACTTCCTCAACTCTAACGCATCTCAATGTGTATGTAAGAGACCATGGCATATCTGCTGTTTAAAACACATTGCACAGTCTCCTCAGAGACTCTCAAAAATTGCCAGCGCTGACTGTATTTCAAGTCATCACGGCGGGGTATTGGGAAAAGTTTTCAATTAGCAATAATGACGCCTCGGGTGGACCTCATTGGCTACGATACTGCCACTGCGCAAAGCTAATCAAAACAGTGTCTGCCAACATCTACCCTTTCTTGGAGGAGGATTTGACTTTGAGGTGAGACACATAAGTGTCATCCAGTGGGCCGCTGAGCATTCTGGGACTTGGCATGCTAATGAGACCGAGAAACAATGCCTAAGTGGCCATTGTTTATCCACTGAATAGTGTCAGTATTTGAAAGGACTAAGGAGAATCTAAAGGGACAGGGCCCTAGATGTCAAGATGGGTTTCTCCCACAGCAGTCCTGAATGGCCACTGGGAGCGTATGTGTTTGAACAGCTATACTGCTGAAAAAAAGACCAAGGTGGAAGGATTTGGGCCCTTTGTTGAAAGCTCGCTAGATAACATGCCTAAACTGGAGCCCAGGTAAGCTGCATTAGACAAGGGTTGTTGGTCAAGCAATCACCTTCAGCCACCTTTCTTTCTGGCGCAGATTCCAAGGGGGAAGCTTATGTCCCCTAGGACATTTCAACTCTCTGGGCCAGTGAGCATTAGGGCAGATGTGCATAAAGACTGTCTGATCAGCAGCTCAAAGACCTCACAGGTAGGTGACAGCCACCGCCCAAACAGGGACTTGAACCCTGGACCCTCAGATTAAAAGTCTGATGCTCTACCGACTGAGCTATCCGGGCTCTGAAATCTGCCACTCCACAGCGGTCCAAGCTGCTTGAATATTGACATCTCTATTGGAAAAAGACCACTCGGCAAAGGGGGCCGAGTGCCTGGAAGCACAAGTGTTTGGCTTGCCCAGGCTGGCCAATCGTCCACTCCCATTATATTTTCTAGGACAGGTTGAAGATAAAAGTGAAATCTAACCTGTAACCATGCAGATAGGTTCCAGTTCAGTAGAGGTGGAGAACGCCCTAAAGTTTCTGGCTTCGTTTTACCTACAGATCAATGCTCTTCCACCGGAAACAAGGGCCTTGCAAAAAGACACTGCCCGAACGGCTTCCTTAACCTTGGACCAACGCGCTTCCAGTATTCTTAATAAGTGACTGGGTACAAATAAAAAAAGTTCACCTTTAGCCTCATGGTGCCAGGTCCAACAGAGGAAACGCAGGGATAAAAGGGGGTAGAGTCCACTCTGGATTATAGGCAAGTTGAGAAGGAGCGGCGTGTGCCAATCACAGATTGTTCTACCCAGTCTGCTGATGACACAAATGCCCTCTATGGTGTTCCCGGGCCTCATGACACACTTCCTCAACTCTAACGCATCTCAATGTGTATGTAAGAGACCATGGCATATCTGCTGTTTAAAACACATTGCACAGTCTCCTCAGAGACTCTCAAAAATTGCCAGCGCTGACTGTATTTCAAGTCATCACGGCGGGGTATTGGGAAAAGTTTTCAATTAGCAATAATCACGCCTCGGGTGGACCTCATTGGCTACGATACTGCCACTGTGCAAAGCTAATCAAAACAGTGTCTGCCAACATCGACCCTTTCTTGGAGGAGGATTTGACATTGAGGTGAGACACATAAGTGTCATCCAGTGGGCCGCTGAGCATTCTGGGACTTGGCATGCTAATGAGACCGAGAAACAATGCCTAAGTGGCCATTGTTTATCCACTGAATAGTGTCAGTATTTGAAAGGACTAAGGAGAATCTAAAGGGACAGGGCCCTAGATGTCAAGATGGGTTTCTCCCACAGCAGTCCTGAATGGCCACTGGGAGCGTATGTGTTTGAACAGCTATACTGCTGAAAAAAGGCCAAGGTGGAAGGATTTGGGCCCTTTGTTGAAAGCTCGCTAGATAACATGCCTAAACTGGAGCCCAGGTAAGCTGCATTAGACAAGGGTTGTTGGTCAAGCAATCACCTTCAGCCACCTTTCTTTCTGGCGCAGATTCCAAGGGGGAAGCTTATGTCCCCTAGGACATTTCAACTCTCTGGGCCAGTGAGCATTAGGGCAGATGTGCATAAAGACTGTCTGATCAGCAGCTCAAAGACCTCACAGGTAGGTGACAGCCACCGCCCGAACAGGGACTTGAACCCTGGACTCTCAGATTAAAAGTCTGATGCTCTACCGACTGAGCTATCCGGGCTCTGAAATCTGCCACTCCACAGCGGTCCAAGCTGCTTGAATATTGACATCTCTATTGGAAAAAGACCACTCGGCAAAGGGGGCCGAGTGCCTGGAAGCACAAGTGTTTGGCTTGCCCAGGCTGGCCAATCGTCCACTCCCATTATATTTTCTAGGACAGGTTGAAGATAAAAGTGAAATCTAACCTGCAACCATGCAGATAGGTTCCAGTTCAGTAGAGGTGGAGAACGCCCTAAAGTTTCTGGCTTCGTTTTACCTACAGATCAATGCTCTTCCACCGGAAACAAGGGCCTTGCAAAAAGACACTGCCCGAACGGCTTCCTTAACCTTGGACCAACGCGCTTCCAGTATTCTTAATAAGTGACTGGGTACAAATAAAAAAAGTTCACCTTTAGCCTCATGGTGCCAGGTCCAACAGAGGAAACGCAGGGATAAAAGGGGGTAGAGTCCACTCTGGATTATAGGCAAGTTGAGAAGGAGCAGCGTGTGCCAATCACAGATTGTTCTACCCAGTCTGCTGATGACACAAATGCCCTCTATGGTGTTCCCAGGCCTCATGACACACTTCCTCAACTCTAACGCATCTCAATGTGTATGTAAGAGACCATGGCATATGTGCTGTTTAAAACACATTGCACAGTCTCCTCAGAGACTCTCAAAAATTGCCAGCGCTGACTGTATTTCAAGTCATCACGGCGGGGTATTGAGAAAAGTTTTCAATTAGCAATAATCACGCCTCGGGTGGACCTCATTGGCTACGATACTGCCACTGTGCAAAGCTAATCAAAACAGTGTCTGCCAACATCTACCCTTTCTTGGAGGAGGATTTGACATTGAGGTGAGACACATAAGTGTCATCCAGTGGGCCGCTGAGCATTCTGGGACTTGGCATGCTAATGAGACCGAGAAACAATGCCTAAGTGGCCATTGTTTATCCACTGAATAGTGTCAGTATTTGAAAGGACTAAGGAGAATCTAAAGGGACAGGGCCCTAGATGTCAAGATGGGTTTCTCCCACAGCAGTCCTGAATGGCCACTGGGAGCGTATGTGTTTGAACAGCTATACTGCTGAAAAAAGGCCAAGGTGGAAGGATTTGGGCCCTTTGTTGAAAGCTCGCTAGATAACATGCCTAAACTGGAGCCCAGGTAAGCTGCATTAGACAAGGGTTGTTGGTCAAGCAATCACCTTCAGCCACCTTTCTTTCTGGCGCAGATTCCAAGGGGGAAGCTTATGTCCCCTAGGACATTTCAACTCTCTGGGCCAGTGAGCATTAGGGCAGATGTGCATAAAGACTGTCTGATCAGCAGCTCAAAGACCTCACAGGTAGGTGACAGCCACCGCCCGAACAGGGACTTGAACCCTGGACCCTCAGATTAAAAGTCTGATGCTCTACCGACTGAGCTATCCGGGCTCTGAAATCTGCCACTCCACAGCGGTCCAAGCCGCTTGAATATTGACATCTCTATTGGAAAACGACCACTCGGCAAAGGGGGCCGAGTGCCTGGAAGCACAAGTGTTTGGCTTGCCCAGGCTGGCCAATCGTCCACTCCCATTATATTTTCTAGGACAGGTTGAAGATAAAAGTGAAATCTAACCTGCAACCATGCAGATAGGTTCCAGTTCAGTAGAGGTGGAGA
Organism: Pelophylax lessonae; assembly: GCF_965119305.1. NCBI lineage: Eukaryota > Metazoa > Chordata > Amphibia > Anura > Ranidae > Pelophylax > Pelophylax lessonae. The sequence continues at coordinate 597,273,120 of NC_138771.1, forward strand.
ACGCCCTAAAGTTTCTGGCTTCGTTTTACCTGCAGATCAATGCTCTTCCACCGGAAACAAGGGCCTTGCAAAAAGACACTGCCCGAACGGCTTCCTTAACCTTGGACCAACGCGCTTCCAGTATTCTTAATAAGTGACTGGGTACAAATAAAAAAAGTTCACCTTTAGCCTCATGGTGCCAGGTCCAACAGAGGAAACGCAGGGATAAAAGGGGGTAGAGTCCACTCTGGATTATAGGCAAGTTGAGAAGGAGCGGCGTGTGCCAATCACAGATTGTTCTACCCAGTCTGCTGATGACACAAATGCCCTCTATGGTGTTCCCGGGCCTCATGACACACTTCCTCAACTCTAACGCATCTCAATGTGTATGTAAGAGACCATGGCATATCTGCTGTTTAAAACACATTGCACAGTCTCCTCAGAGACTCTCAAAAATTGCCAGCGCTGACTGTATTTCAAGTCATCACGGCGGGGTATTGGGAAAAGTTTTCAATTAGCAATAATCACGCCTCGGGTGGACCTCATTGGCTACGATACTGCCACTGCGCAAAGCTAATCAAAACAGTGTCTGCCAACATCTACCCTTTCTTGGAGGAGGATTTGACATTGAGGTGAGACACATAAGTGTCATCCAGTGGGCCGCTGAGCATTCTGGGACTTGGCATGCTAATGAGACCGAGAAACAATGCCTAAGTGGCCATTGTTTATCCACTGAATAGTGTCAGTATTTGAAAGGACTAAGGAGAATCTAAAGGGACAGGGCCCTAGATGTCAAGATGGGTTTCTCCCACAGCAGTCCTGAATGGCCACTGGGAGCGTATGTGTTTAAACAGCTATACTGCTGAAAAAAAGGCCAAGGTGGAAGGATTTGGGCCCTTTGTTGAAAGCTCGCTAGATAACATGCCTAAACTGGAGCCCAGGTAAGCTGCATTAGACAAGGGTTGTTGGTCAAGCAATCACCTTCAGCCACCTTTCTTTCTGGCGCAGATTCCAAGGGGGAAGCTTATGTCCCCTAGGACATTTCAACTCTCTGGGCCAGTGAGCATTAGGGCAGATGTGCATAAAGACTGTCTGATCAGCAGCTCAAAGACCTCACAGGTAGGTGACAGCCACCGCCCAAACAGGGACTTGAACCCTGGACCCTCAGATTAAAAGTCTGATGCTCTACCGACTGAGCTATCCGGGCTCTGAAATCTGCCACTCCACAGCGGTCCAAGCTGCTTGAATATTGACATCTCTATTGGAAAAAGACCACTCGGCAAAGGGGGCCGAGTGCCTGGAAGCACAAGTGTTTGGCTTGCCCAGGCTGGCCAATCGTCCACTCCCATTATATTTTCTAGGACAGGTTGAAGATAAAAGTGAAATCTAACCTGTAACCATGCAGATAGGTTCCAGTTCAGTAGAGGTGGAGAACGCCCTAAAGTTTCTGGCTTCGTTTTACCTACAGATCAATGCTCTTCCACCGGAAACAAGGGCCTTGCAAAAAGACACTGCCCGAACGGCTTCCTTAACCTTGGACCAACGCGCTTCCAGTATTCTTAATAAGTGACTGGGTACAAATAAAAAAAGTTCACCTTTAGCCTCATGGTGCCAGGTCCAACAGAGGAAACGCAGGGATAAAAGGGGGTAGAGTCCACTCTGGATTATAGGCAAGTTGAGAAGGAGCGGCGTGTGCCAATCACAGATTGTTCTACCCAGTCTGCTGATGACACAAATGCCCTCTATGGTGTTCCCGGGCCTCATGACACACTTCCTCAACTCTAACGCATCTCAATGTGTATGTAAGAGACCATGGCATATCTGCTGTTTAAAACACATTGCACAGTCTCCTCAGAGACTCTCAAAAATTGCCAGCGCTGACTGTATTTCAAGTCATCACGGCGGGGTATTGGGAAAAGTTTTCAATTAGCAATAATCACGCCTCGGGTGGACCTCATTGGCTACGATACTGCCACTGCGCAAAGCTAATCAAAACAGTGTCTGCCAACATCTACCCTTTCTTGGAGGAGGATTTGACATTGAGGTGAGACACATAAGTGTCATCCAGTGGGCCGCTGAGCATTCTGGGACTTGGCATGCTAATGAGACCGAGAAACAATGCCTAAGTGGCCATTGTTTATCCACTGAATAGTGTCAGTATTTGAAAGGACTAAGGAGAATCTAAAGGGACAGGGCCCTAGATGTCAAGATGGGTTTCTCCCACAGCAGTCCTGAATGGCCACTGGGAGCGTATGTGTTTGAACAGCTATACTGCTGAAAAAAGGCCAAGGTGGAAGGATTTGGGCCCTTTGTTGAAAGCTCGCTAGATAACATGCCTAAACTGGAGCCCAGGTAAGCTGCATTAGACAAGGGTTGTTGGTCAAGCAATCACCTTCAGCCACCTTTCTTTCTGGCGCAGATTCCAAGGGGGAAGCTTATGTCCCCTAGGACATTTCAACTCTCTGGGCCAGTGAGCATTAGGGCAGATGTGCATAAAGACTGTCTGATCAGCAGCTCAAAGACCTCACAGGTAGGTGACAGCCACCGCCTGAACAGGGACTTGAACCCTGGACCCTCAGATTAAAAGTCTGATGCTCTACCGACTGAGCTATCCGGGCTCTGAAATCTGCCACTCCACAGCGGTCCAAGCTGCTTGAATATTGACATCTCTATTGGAAAAAGACCACTCGGCAAAGGGGGCCGAGTGCCTGGAAGCACAAGTGTTTGGCTTGCCCAGGCTGGCCAATCGTCCACTCCCATTATATTTTCTAGGACAGGTTGAAGATAAAAGTGAAATCTAACCTGCAACCATGCAGATAGGTTCCAGTTCAGTAGAGGTGGAGAACGCCCTAAAGTTTCTGGCTTCGTTTTACCTACAGATCAATGCTCTTCCACCGGAAACAAGGGCCTTGCAAAAAGACACTGCCCGAACGGCTTCCTTAACCTTGGACCAACGCGCTTCCAGTATTCTTAATAAGTGACTGGGTACAAATAAAAAAAGTTCACCTTTAGCCTCATGGTGCCAGGTCCAACAGAGGAAACGCAGGGATAAAAGGGGGTAGAGTCCACTCTGGATTATAGGCAAGTTGAGAAGGAGCGGCGTGTGCCAATCACAGATTGTTCTACCCAGTCTGCTGATGACACAAATGCCCTCTATGGTGTTCCCGGGCCTCATGACACACTTCCTCAACTCTAACGCATCTCAATGTGTATGTAAGAGACCATGGCATATCTGCTGTTTAAAACACATTGCACAGTCTCCTCAGAGACTCTGAAAAATTGCCAGCGCTGACTGTATTTCAAGTCATCACGGCGGGGTATTGGGAAAAGTTTTCAATTAGCAATAATCACGCCTCGGGTGGACCTCATTGGCTACGATACTGCCACTGTGCAAAGCTAATCAAAACAGTGTCTGCCAACATCGACCCTTTCTTGGAGGAGGATTTGACATTGAGGTGAGACACATAAGTGTCATCCAGTGGGCCGCTGAGCATTCTGGGACTTGGCATGCTAATGAGACCGAGAAACAATGCCTAAGTGGCCATTGTTTATCCACTGAATAGTGTCAGTATTTGAAAGGACTAAGGAGAATCTAAAGGGACAGGGCCCTAGATGTCAAGATGGGTTTCTCCCACAGCAGTCCTGAATGGCCACTGGGAGCGTATGTGTTTGAACAGCTATACTGCTGAAAAAAGGCCAAGGTGGAAGGATTTGGGCCCTTTATTGAAAGCTCGCTAGATAACATGCCTAAACTGGAGCCCAGGTAAGCTGCATTAGACAAGGGTTGTTGGTCAAGCAATCACCTTCAGCCACCTTTCTTTCTGGCGCAGATTCCAAGGGGGAAGCTTATGTCCCCTAGGACATTTCAACTCTCTGGGCCAGTGAGCATTAGGGCAGATGTGCATAAAGACTGTCTGATCAGCAGCTCAAAGACCTCACAGGTAGGTGACAGCCACCGCCCGAACAGGGACTTGAACCCTGGACTCTCAGATTAAAAGTCTGATGCTCTACCGACTGAGCTATCCGGGCTCTGAAATCTGCCACTCCACAGCGGTCCAAGCTGCTTGAATATTGACATCTCTATTGGAAAAAGACCACTCGGCAAAGGGGGCCGAGTGCCTGGAAGCACAAGTGTTTGGCTTGCCCAGGCTGGCCAATCGTCCACTCCCATTATATTTTCTAGGACAGGTTGAAGATAAAAGTGAAATCTAACCTGCAACCATGCAGATAGGTTCCAGTTCAGTAGAGGTGGAGAACGCCCTAAAGTTTCTGGCTTCGTTTTACCTACAGATCAATGCTCTTCCACCGGAAACAAGGGCCTTGCAAAAAGACACTGCCCGAACGGCTTCCTTAACCTTGGACCAACGCGCTTCCAGTATTCTTAATAAGTGACTGGGTACAAATAAAAAAAAGTTCACCTTTAGCCTCATGGTGCCAGGTCCAACAGAGGAAACGCAGGGATAAAAGGGGGTAGAGTCCACTCTGGATTATAGGCAAGTTGAGAAGGAGCGGCGTGTGCCAATCACAGATTGTTCTACCCAGTCTGCTGATGACACAAATGCCCTCTATGGTGTTCCCGGGCCTCATAACACACTTCCTCAACTCTAACGGATCTCAATGTGTATGTAAGAGACCATGGCATATCTGCTGTTGAAAACACATTGCACAGTCTCCTCAGAGACTCTCAAAAATTGCCAGCGCTGACTGTATTTCAAGTCATCACGGCGGGCTATTGGGAAAAGTTTTCAATTAGCAATAATCACGCCTCGGGTGGACCTCATTGGCTACGATACTGCCACTGCGCAAAGCTAATCAAAACAGTGTCTGCCAACATCTACCCTTTCTTGGAGGAGGATTTGACATTGAGGTGAGACACATAAGTGTCATCCAGTGGGCCGCTGAGCATTCTGGGACTTGGCATGCTAATGAGACCGAGAAACAATGCCTAAGTGGCCATTGTTTATCCACTGAATAGTGTCAGTATTTGAAAGGACTAAGGAGAATCTAAAGGGACAGGGCCCTAGATGTCAAGATGGGTTTCTCCCACAGCAGTCCTGAATGGCCTCTGGGAGCGTATGTGTTTGAACAGCTATACTGCTGAAAAAAGGCCAAGGTGGAAGGATTTGGGCCCTTTGTTGAAAGCTCGCTAGATAACATGCCTAAACTGGAGCCCAGGTAAGCTGCATTAGACAAGGGTTGTTGGTCAAGCAATCACCTTCAGCCACCTTTCTTTCTGGCGCAGATTCCAAGGGGGAAGCTTATGTCCCCTAGGACATTTCAACTCTCTGGGCCAGTGAGCATTAGGGCAGATGTGCATAAAGACTGTCTGATCAGCAGCTCAAAGACCTCACAGGTAGGTGACAGCCACCGCCCGAACAGGGACTTGAACCCTGGACCCTCAGCTTAAAAGTCTGATGCTCTACCGACTGAGCTATCCGGGCTCTGAAATCTGAAATCTGCCATCCACAGCGGTCCAAGCTGCTTGAATATTGACATCTCTATTGGAAAAAGACCACTCGGCAAAGGGGGCCGAGTGCCTGGAAGCACAAGTGTTTGGCTTGCCCAGGCTGGCCAATCGTCCACTCCCATTATATTTTCTAGGACAGGTTGAAGATAAAAGTGAAATCTAACCTGCAACCATGCAGATAGGTTCCAGTTCAGTAGAGGTGGAGAACGCCCTAAAGTTTCTGGCTTCGTTTTACCTACAGATCAATGCTCTTCCACCGGAAACAAGGGCCTTGCAAAAAGACACTGCCCGAACGGCTTCCTTAACCTTGGACCAACGCGCTTCCAGTATTCTTAATAAGTGACTGGGTACAAATAAAAAAAGTTCACCTTTTGCCTCATGGTGCCAGGTCCAACAGAGGAAACGCAGGGATAAAAGGGGGTAGAGTCCACTCTGGATTATAGGCAAGATGAGAAGGAGCGGCGTGTGCCAATCACAGATTGTTCTACCCAGTCTGCTGATGACACAAATGCCCTCTATGGTGTTCCCGGGCCTCATGACACACTTCCTCAACTCTAACGCATCTCAATGTGTATGTAAGAGACCATGGCATATCTGCTGTTTAAAACACATTGCACAGTCTCCTCAGAGACTCTCAAAAATTGCCAGCGCTGACTGTATTTCAAGTCATCACGGCGGGGTATTGGGAAAAGTTTTCAATTAGCAATAATCACGCCTCGGGTGGACCTCATTGGCTACGATACTGCCACTGCGCAAAGCTAATCAAAACAGTGTCTGCCAACATCTACCCTTTCTTGGAGGAGGATTTGACATTGAGGTGAGACACATAAGTGTCATCCAGTGGGCCGCTGAGCATTCTGGGACTTGGCATGCTAATGAGACCGAGAAACAATGCCTAAGTGGCCATTGTTTATCCACTGAATAGTGTCAGTATTTGAAAGGACTAAGGAGAATCTAAAGGGACAGGGCCCTAGATGTCAAGATGGGTTTCTCCCACAGCAGTCCTGAATGGCCACTGGGAGCGTATGTGTTTGAACAGCTATACTGCTGAAAAAAGGCCAAGGTGGAAGGATTTGGGCCCTTTGTTGAAAGCTCGCTAGATAACATGCCTAAACTGGAGCCCAGGTAAGCTGCATTAGACAAGGGTTGTTGGTCAAGCAATCACCTTCAGCCACCTTTCTTTCTGGCGCAGATTCCAAGGGGGAAGCTTATGTCCCCTAGGACATTTCAACTCTCTGGGCCAGTGAGCATTAGGGCAGATGTGCATAAAGACTGTCTGATCAGCAGCTCAAAGACCTCACAGGTAGGTGACAGCCAACGCCCGAACAGGGACTTGAACCCTGGACCCTCAGATTAAAAGTCTGATGCTCTACCGACTGAGCTATCCGGGCTCTGAAATCTGCCACTCCACAGCGGTCCAAGCTGCTTGAATATTGACATCTCTATTGGAAAAAGACCACTCGGCAAAGGGGGCCGAGTGCCTGGAAGCACAAGTGTTTGGCTTGCCCAGGCTGGCCAATCGTCCACTCCCATTATATTTTCTAGGACAGGTTGAAGATAAAAGTGAAATCTAACCTGCAACCATGCAGATAGGTTCCAGTTCAGTAGAGGTGGAGAACGCCCTAAAGTTTCTGGCTTCGTTTTACCTACAGATCAATGCTCTTCCACCGGAAACAAGGGCCTTGCAAAAAGACACTGCCCGAACAGCTTCCTTAACCTTGGACCAACGCGCTTCCAGTATTCTTAATAAGTGACTGGGTACAAATAAAAAAAGTTCACCTTTAGCCTCATGGTGCCAGGTCCAACAGAGGAAACGCAGGGATAAAAGGGGGTAGAGTCCACTCTGGATTATAGGCAAGTTGAGAAGGAGCGGCGTGTGCCAATCACAGATTGTTCTACCCAGTCTGCTGATGACACAAATGCCCTCTATGGTGTTCCCGGGCCTCATGACACACTTCCTCAACTCTAACGCATCTCAATGTGTATGTAAGAGACCATGGCATATCTGCTGTTTAAAACACATTGCACAGTCTCCTCAGAGACTCTCAAAAATTGCCAGCGCTGACTGTATTTCAAGTCATCACGGCGGGGTATTGGGAAAAGTTTTCAATTAGCAATAATCACGCCTCGGGTGGACCTCATTGGCTACGATACTGCCACTGCGCAAAGCTAATCAAAACAGTGTCTGCCAACATCTACCCTTTCTTGGAGGAGGATTTGACATTGAGGTGAGACACATAAGTGTCATCCAGTGGGCCGCTGAGCATTCTGGGACTTGGCATGCTAATGAGACCGAGAAACAATGCCTAAGTGGCCATTGTTTATCCACTGAATAGTGTCAGTATTTGAAAGGACTAAGGAGAATCTAAAGGGACAGGGCCCTAGATGTCAAGATGGGTTTCTCCCACAGCAGTCCTGAATGGCCTCTGGGAGCGTATGTGTTTGAACAGCTATACTGCTGAAAAAAGGCCAAGGTGGAAGGATTTGGGCCCTTTGTTGAAAGCTCGCTAGATAACATGCCTAAACTGGAGCCCAGGTAAGCTGCATTAGACAAGGGTTGTTGGTCAAGCAATCACCTTCAGCCACCTTTCTTTCTGGCGCAGATTCCAAGGGGGAAGCTTATGTCCCCTAGGACATTTCAACTCTCTGGGCCAGTGAGCATTAGGGCAGATGTGCATAAAGACTGTCTGATCAGCAGCTCAAAGACCTCACAGGTAGGTGACAGCCACCGCCCGAACAGGGACTTGAACCCTGGACCCTCAGCTTAAAAGTCTGATGCTCTACCGACTGAGCTATCCGGGCTCTGAAATCTGCCATCCACAGCGGTCCAAGCTGCTTGAATATTGACATCTCTATTGGAAAAAGACCACTCGGCAAAGGGGGCCGAGTGCCTGGAAGCACAAGTGTTTGGCTTGCCCAGGCTGGCCAATCGTCCACTCCCATTATATTTTCTAGGACAGGTTGAAGATAAAAGTGAAATCTAACCTGCAACCATGCAGATAGGTTCCAGTTCAGTAGAGGTGGAGAACGCCCTAAAGTTTCTGGCTTCGTTTTACCTACAGATCAATGCTCTTCCACCGGAAACAAGGGCCTTGCAAAAAGACACTGCCCGAACGGCTTCCTTAACCTTGGACCAACGCGCTTCCAGTATTCTTAATAAGTGACTGGGTACAAATAAAAAAAGTTCACCTTTAGCCTCATGGTGCCAGGTCCAACAGAGGAAACGCAGGGATAAAAGGGGGTAGAGACCACTCTGGATTATAGGCAAGATGAGAAGGAGCGGCGTGTGCCAATCACAGATTGTTCTACCCAGTCTGCTGATGACACAAATGCCCTCTATGGTGTTCCCGGGCCTCATGACACACTTCCTCAACTCTAACGCATCTCAATGTGTATGTAAGAGACCATGGCATATCTGCTGTTTAAAACACATTGCACAGTCTCCTCAGAGACTCTCAAAAATTGCCAGCGCTGACTGTATTTCAAGTCATCACGGCGGGGTATTGGGAAAAGTTTTCAATTAGCAATAATCACGCCTCGGGTGGACCTCATTGGCTACGATACTGCCACTGCGCAAAGCTAATCAAAACAGTGTCTGCCAACATCTACCCTTTCTTGGAGGAGGATTTGACATTGAGGTGAGACACATAAGTGTCATCCAGTGGGCCGCTGAGCATTCTGGGACTTGGCATGCTAATGAGACCGAGAAACAATGCCTAAGTGGCCATTGTTTATCCACTGAATAGTGTCAGTATTTGAAAGGACTAAGGAGAATCTAAAGGGACAGGGCCCTAGATGTCAAGATGGGTTTCTCCCACAGCAGTCCTGAATGGCCACTGGGAGCGTATGTGTTTGAACAGCTATACTGCTGAAAAAGGCCAAGGTGGAAGGATTTGGGCCCTTTGTTGAAAGCTCGCTAGATAACATGCCTAAACTGGAGCCCAGGTAAGCTGCATTAGACAAGGGTTGTTGGTCAAGCAATCACCTTCAGCCACCTTTCTTTCTGGCGCAGATTCCAAGGGGGAAGCTTATGTCCCCTAGGACATTTCAACTCTCTGGGCCAGTGAGCATTAGGGCAGATGTGCATAAAGACTGTCTGATCAGCAGCTCAAAGACCTCACAGGTAGGTGACAGCCACCGCCCGAACAGGGACTTGAACCCTGGACCCTCAGATTAAAAGTCTGATGCTCTACCGACTGAGCTATCCGGGCTCTGAAATCTGCCACTCCACAGCGGTCCAAGCTGCTTGAATATTGACATCTCTATTGGAAAAAGACCACTCGGCAAAGGGGGCCGAGTGCCTGGAAGCACAAGTGTTTGGCTTGCCCAGGCTGGCCAATCGTCCACTCCCATTATATTTTCTAGGACAGGTTGAAGATAAAAGTGAAATCTAACCTGTAACCATGCAGATAGGTTCCAGTTCAGTAGAGGTGGAGAACGCCCTAAAGTTTCTGGCTTCGTTTTACCTACAGATCAATGCTCTTCCACCGGAAACAAGGGCCTTGCAAAAAGACACTGCCCGAACGGCTTCCTTAACCTTGGACCAACGCGCTTCCAGTATTCTTAATAAGTGACTGGGTACAAATAAAAAAAGTTCACCTTTAGCCTCATGGTGCCAGGTCCAACAGAGGAAACGCAGGGATAAAAGGGGGTAGAGTCCACTCTGGATTATAGGCAAGTTGAGAAGGAGCGGCGTGTGCCAATCACAGATTGTTCTACCCAGTCTGCTGATGACACAAATGCCCTCTATGGTGTTCCCGGGCCTCATGACACACTTCCTCAACTCTAACGCATCTCAATGTGTATGTGATAGACCATGGCATATCTGCTGTTTAAAACACATTGCACAGTCTCCTCAGAGACTCTCAAAAATTGCCAGCGCTGACTGTATTTCAAGTCATCACGGCGGGGTATTGGGAAAAGTTTTCAATTAGCAATAATCACGCCTCGGGTGGACCTCATTGGCTACGATACTGCCACTGCGCAAAGCTAATAAAAACAGTGTCTGCCAACATCTACCCTTTCTTGGAGGAGGATTTGACATTGAGGTGAGACACATAAGTGTCATCCAGTGGGCCGCTGAGCATTCTGGGACTTGGCATGCTAATGAGACCGAGAAACAATGCCTAAGTGGCCATTGTTTATCCACTGAATAGTGTCAGTATTTGAAAGGACTAAGGAGAATCTAAAGGGACAGGGCCCTAGATGTCAAGATGGGTTTCTCCCACAGCAGTCCTGAATGGCCACTGGGAGCGTATGTGTTTGAACAGCTATACTGCTGAAAAAAGGCCAAGGTGGAAGGATTTGGGCCCTTTGTTGAAAGCTCGCTAGATAACATGCCTAAACTGGAGCCCAGGTAAGCTGCATTAGACAAGGGTTGTTGGTCAAGCAATCACCTTCAGCCACCTTTCTTTCTGGCGCAGATTCCAAGGGGGAAGCTTATGTCCCCTAGGACATTTCAACTCTCTGGGCCAGTGAGCATTAGGGCAGATGTGCATAAAGACTGTCTGATCAGCAGCTCAAAGACCTCACAGGTAGGTGACAGCCACCGCCCAAACAGGGACTTGAACCCTGGACCCTCAGATTAAAAGTCTGATGCTCTACCGAATGAGCTATCCGGGCTCTGAAATCTGCCACTCCACAGCGGTCCAAGCTGCTTGAATATTGACATCTCTATTGGAAAAAGACCACTCGGCAAAGGGGGCCGAGTGCCTGGAAGCACAAGTGTTTGGCTTGCCCAGGCTGGCCAATCGTCCACTCCCATTATATTTTCTAGGACAGGTTGAAGATAAAAGTGAAATCTAACCTGTAACCATGCAGATAGGTTCCAGTTCAGTAGAGGTGGAGAACGCCCTAAAGTTTCTGGCTTCGTTTTACCTACAGATCAATGCTCTTCCACCGGAAACAAGGGCCTTGCAAAAAGACACTGCCCGAACAGCTTCCTTAACCTTGGACCAACGCGCTTCCAGTATTCTTAATAAGTGACTGGGTACAAATAAAAAAAGTTCACCTTTAGCCTCATGGTGCCAGGTCCAACAGAGGAAACGCAGGGATAAAAGGGGGTAGAGTCCACTCTGGATTATAGGCAAGTTGAGAAGGAGCGGCGTGTGCCAATCACAGATTGTTCTACCCAGTCTGCTGATGACACAAATGCCCTCTATGGTGTTCCCGGGCCTCATGACACACTTCCTCAACTCTAACGCATCTCAATGTGTATGTAAGAGACCATGGCATATCTGCTGTTTAAAACACATTGCACAGTCTCCTCAGAGACTCTCAAAAATTGCCAGCGCTGACTGTATTTCAAGTCATCACGGCGGGGTATTGGGAAAAGTTTTCAATTAGCAATAATCACGCCTCGGGTGGACCTCATTGGCTACGATACTGCCACTGCGCAAAGCTAATCAAAACAGTGTCTGCCAACATCTACCCTTTCTTGGAGGAGGATTTGACATTGAGGTGAGACACATAAGTGTCATCCAGTGGGCCGCTGAGCATTCTGGGACTTGGCATGCTAATGAGACCGAGAAACAATGCCTAAGTGGCCATTGTTTATCCACTGAATAGTGTCAGTATTTGAAAGGACTAAGGAGAATCTAAAGGGACAGGGCCCTAGATGTCAAGATGGGTTTCTCCCACAGCAGTCCTGAATGGCCTCTGGGAGCGTATGTGTTTGAACAGCTATACTGCTGAAAAAAGGCCAAGGTGGAAGGATTTGGGCCCTTTGTTGAAAGCTCGCTAGATAACATGCCTAAACTGGAGCCCAGGTAAGCTGCATTAGACAAGGGTTGTTGGTCAAGCAATCACCTTCAGCCACCTTTCTTTCTGGCGCAGATTCCAAGGGGGAAGCTTATGTCCCCTAGGACATTTCAACTCTCTGGGCCAGTGAGCATTAGGGCAGATGTGCATAAAGACTGTCTGATCAGCAGCTCAAAGACCTCACAGGTAGGTGACAGCCACCGCCCGAACAGGGACTTGAACCCTGGACCCTCAGCTTAAAAGTCTGACGCTCTACCGACTGAGCTATCCGGGCTCTGAAATCTGCCATCCACAGCGGTCCAAGCTGCTTGAATATTGACATCTCTATTGGAAAAAGACCACTCGGCAAAGGGGGCCGAGTGCCTGGAAGCACAAGTGTTTGGCTTGCCCAGGCTGGCCAATCGTCCACTCCCATTATATTTTCTAGGACAGGTTGAAGATAAAAGTGAAATCTAACCTGCAACCATGCAGATAGGTTCCAGTTCAGTAGAGGTGGAGAACGCCCTAAAGTTTCTGGCTTCGTTTTACCTACAGATCAATGCTCTTCCACCGGAAACAAGGGCCTTGCAAAAAGACACTGCCCGAACGGCTTCCTTAACCTTGGACCAACGCGCTTCCAGTATTCTTAATAAGTGACTGGGTACAAATAAAAAAAGTTCACCTTTAGCCTCATGGTGCCAGGTCCAACAGAGGAAACGCAGGGATAAAAGGGGGTAGAGACCACTCTGGATTATAGGCAAGATGAGAAGGAGCGGCGTGTGCCAATCACAGATTGTTCTACCCAGTCTGCTGATGACACAAATGCCCTCTATGGTGTTCCCGGGCCTCATGACACACTTCCTCAACTCTAACGCATCTCAATGTGTATGTAAGAGACCATGGCATATCTGCTGTTTAAAACACATTGCACAGTCTCCTCAGAGACTCTCAAAAATTGCCAGCGCTGACTGTATTTCAAGTCATCACGGCGGGGTATTGGGAAAAGTTTTCAATTAGCAATAATCACGCCTCGGGTGGACCTCATTGGCTACGATACTGCCACTGCGCAAAGCTAATCAAAACAGTGTCTGCCAACATCTACCCTTTCTTGGAGGAGGATTTGACATTGAGGTGAGACACATAAGTGTCATCCAGTGGGCCGCTGAGCATTCTGGGACTTGGCATGCTAATGAGACCGAGAAACAATGCCTAAGTGGCCATTGTTTATCCACTGAATAGTGTCAGTATTTGAAAGGACTAAGGAGAATCTAAAGGGACAGGGCCCTAGATGTCAAGATGGGTTTCTCCCACAGCAGTCCTGAATGGCCACTGGGAGCGTATGTGTTTGAACAGCTATACTGCTGAAAAAAGGCCAAGGTGGAAGGATTTGGGCCCTTTGTTGAAAGCTCGCTAGATAACATGCCTAAACTGGAGCCCAGGTAAGCTGCATTAGACAAGGGTTGTTGGTCAAGCAATCACCTTCAGCCACCTTTCTTTCTGGCGCAGATTCCAAGGGGGAAGCTTATGTCCCCTAGGACATTTCAACTCTCTGGGCCAGTGAGCATTAGGGCAGATGTGCATAAAGACTGTCTGATCAGCAGCTCAAAGACCTCACAGGTAGGTGACAGCCACCGCCCGAACAGGGACTTGAACCCTGGACCCTCAGATTAAAAGTCTGATGCTCTACCGACTGAGCTATCCGGGCTCTGAAATCTGCCACTCCACAGCGGTCCAAGCTGCTTGAATATTGACATCTCTATTGGAAAAAGACCACTCGGCAAAGGGGGCCGAGTGCCTGGAAGCACAAGTGTTTGGCTTGCCCAGGCTGGCCAATCGTCCACTCCCATTATATTTTCTAGGACAGGTTGAAGATAAAAGTGAAATCTAACCTGTAACCATGCAGATAGGTTCCAGTTCAGTAGAGGTGGAGAACGCCCTAAAGTTTCTGGCTTCGTTTTACCTACAGATCAATGCTCTTCCACCGGAAACAAGGGCCTTGCAAAAAGACACTGCCCGAACGGCTTCCTTAACCTTGGACCAACGCGCTTCCAGTATTCTTAATAAGTGACTGGGTACAAATAAAAAAAGTTCACCTTTAGCCTCATGGTGCCAGGTCCAACAGAGGAAACGCAGGGATAAAAGGGGGTAGAGTCCACTCTGGATTATAGGCAAGTTGAGAAGGAGCGGCGTGTGCCAATCACAGATTGTTCTACCCAGTCTGCTGATGACACAAATGCCCTCTATGGTGTTCCCGGGCCTCATGACACACTTCCTCAACTCTAACGCATCTCAATGTGTATGTAAGAGACCATGGCATATCTGCTGTTTAAAACACATTGCACAGTCTCCTCAGAGACTCTCAAAAATTGCCAGCGCTGACTGTATTTCAAGTCATCACGGCGGAGTATTGGGAAAAGTTTTCAATTAGCAATAATCACGCCTCGGGTGGACCTCATTGGCTACGATACTGCCACTGCGCAAAGCTAATCAAAACAGTGTCTGCCAACATCTACCCTTTCTTGGAGGAGGATTTGACATTGAGGTGAGACACATAAGTGTCATCCAGTGGGCCGCTGAGCATTCTGGGACTTGGCATGCTAATGAGACCGAGAAACAATGCCTAAGTGGCCATTGTTTATCCACTGAATAGTGTCAGTATTTGAAAGGACTAAGGAGAATCTAAAGGGACAGGGCCCTAGATGTCAAGATGGGTTTCTCCCACAGCAGTCCTGAATGGCCACTGGGAGCGTATGTGTTTGAACAGCTATACTGCTGAAAAATGGCCAAGGTGGAAGGATTTGGGCCCTTTGTTGAAAGCTCGCTAGATAACATGCCTAAACTGGAGCCCAGGTAAGCTGCATTAGACAAGGGTTGTTGGTCAAGCAATCACCTTCAGCCCCCTTTCTTTCTGGCGCAGATTCCAAAGGGGAAGCTTATGTCCCCTAGGACATTTCAACTCTCTGGGCCAGTGAGCATTAGGGCAGATGTGCATAAAGACTGTCTGATCAGCAGCTCAAAGACCTCACAGGTAGGTGACAGCCACCGCCCGAACAGGGACTTGAACCCTGGACCCTCAGATTAAAAGTCTGATGCTCTACCGACTGAGCTATCCGGGCTCTGAAATCTGCCACTCCACAGCGGTCCAAGCTGCTTGAATATTGACATCTCTATTGGAAAAAGACCACTCGGCAAAGGGGGCCGAGTGCCTGGAAGCACAAGTGTTTGGCTTGCCCAGGCTGGCCAATCGTCCACTCCCATTATATTTTCTAGGACAGGTTGAAGATAAAAGTGAAATCTAACCTGTAACCATGCAAATAGGTTCCAGTTCAGTAGAGGTGGAGAACGCCCTAAAGTTTCTGGCTTCGTTTTACCTACAGATCAATGCTCTTCCACCGGAAACAAGGGCCTTGCAAAAAGACACTGCCCGAACGGCTTCCTTAACCTTGGACCAACGCGCTTCCAGTATTCTTAATAAGTGACTGGGTACAAATAAAAAAAGTTCACCTTTAGCCTCATGGTGCCAGGTCCAACAGAGGAAACGCAGGGATAAAAGGGGGTAGAGTCCACTCTTGATTATAGGCAAGTTGAGAAGGAGCGGCGTGTGCCAATCACAGATTGTTCTACCCAGTCTGCTGATGACACAAATGCCCTCTATGGTGTTCCCGGGCCTCATGACACACTTCCTCAACTCTAACGCATCTCAATCTCAATGTGCATATCTGCTGTTTAAAACACATTGCACAGTCTCCTCAGAGACTCTCAAAAATTGCCAGCGCTGACTGTATTTCAAGTCATCACGGCGGGGTATTGGGAAAAGTTTTCAATTAGCAATAATCACGCCTCGGGTGGACCTCATTGGCTACGATACTGCCACTGCGCACAGCTAATCTAAACAGTGTCTGCCAACATCTACCCTTTCTTGGAGGAGGATTTGACATTGAGGTGAGACACATAAGTGTCATCCAGTGGGCCGCTGAGCATTCTGGGACTTGGCATGCTAATGAGACTGAGAAACAATGCCTAAGTGGCCATTGTTTATCCACTGAATAGTGTCAGTATTTGAAAGGACTAAGGAGAATCTAAAGGGACAGGGCCCTAGATGTCAAGATGGGTTTCTCCCACAGCAGTCCTGAATGGCCACTGGGAGCGTATGTGTTTGAACAGCTATACTGCTGAAAAAAGGCCAAGGTGGAAGGATTTGGGCCCTTTGTTGAAAGCTCGCTAGATAACATGCCTAAACTGGAGCCCAGGTAAGCTGCATTAGACAAGGGTTGTTGGTCAAGCAATCACCTTCAGCCACCTTTCTTTCTGGCGCAGATTCCAAGGGGGAAGCTTATGTCCCCTAGGACATTTCAACTCTCTGGGCCAGTGAGCATTAGGGCAGATGTGCATAAAGACTGTCTGATCAGCAGCTCAAAGACCTCACAGGTAGGTGACAGGCAACGCCCGAACAGGGACTTGAACCCTGGACCCTCAGATTAAAAGTCTGATGCT
Source organism: Pelophylax lessonae (assembly GCF_965119305.1). Lineage (NCBI taxonomy): Eukaryota > Metazoa > Chordata > Amphibia > Anura > Ranidae > Pelophylax > Pelophylax lessonae. The sequence continues at coordinate 597,289,798 of NC_138771.1, forward strand.
CTACCGACTGAGCTATCCGGGCTCTGAAATCTGCCACTCCACAGCGGTCCAAGCTGCTTGAATATTGACATCTCTATTGGAAAAAGACCACTCGGCAAAGGGGGCCGAGTGCCTGGAAGCACAAGTGTTTGGCTTGCCCAGGCTGGCCAATCGTCCACTCCCATTATATTTTCTAGGACAGGTTGAAGATAAAAGTGAAATCTAACCTGCAACCATGCAGATAGGTTCCAGTTCAGTAGAGGTGGAGAACGCCCTAAAGTTTCTGGCTTCGTTTTACCTACAGATCAATGCTCTTCCACCGGAAACAAGGGCCTTGCAAAAAGACACTGCCCGAACGGCTTCCTTAACCTTGGACCAACGCGCTTCCAGTATTCTTAATAAGTGACTGGGTACAAATAAAAAAAGTTCACCTTTAGCCTCATGGTGCCAGGTCCAACAGAGGAAACGCAGGGATAAAAGGGGGTAGAGTCCACTCTGGATTATAGGCAAGTTGAGAAGGAGCGGCGTGTGCCAATCACAGATTGTTCTACCCAGTCTGCTGATGACACAAATGCCCTCTATGGTGTTCCCGGGCCTCATGACACACTTCCTCAACTCTAACGCATCTCAATGTGTATGTAAGAGACCATGGCATATCTGCTGTTTAAAACACATTGCACAGTCTCCTCAGAGACTCTCAAAAATTGCCAGCGCTGACTGTATTTCAAGTCATCACGGCGGGGTATTGGGAAAAGTTTTCAATTAGCAATAATCACGCCTCGGGTGGACCTCATTGGCTACGATACTGCCACTGCGCAAAGCTAATCAAAACAGTGTCTGCCAACATCTACCCTTTCTTGGAGGAGGATTTGACATTGAGGTGAGACACATAAGTGTCATCCAGTGGGCCGCTGAGCATTCTGGGACTTGGCATGCTAATGAGACCGAGAAACAATGCCTAAGTGGCCATTGTTTATCCACTGAATAGTGTCAGTATTTGAAAGGACTAAGGAGAATCTAAAGGGACAGGGCCCTAGATGTCAAGATGGGTTTCTCCCACAGCAGTCCTGAATGGCCACTGGGAGCGTATGTGTTTGAACAGCTATACTGCTGAAAAAAGGCCAAGGTGGAAGGATTTGGGCCCTTTGTTGAAAGCTCGCTAGATAACATGCCTGAACTGGAGCCCAGGTAAGCTGCATTAGACAAGGGTTGTTGGTCAAGCAATCACCTTCAGCCACCTTTCTTTCTGGCGCAGATTCCAAGGGGGAAGCTTATGTCCCCTAGGACATTTCAACTCTCTGGGCCAGTGAGCATTAGGGCAGATGTGCATAAAGACTGTCTGATCAGCAGCTCAAAGACCTCACAGGTAGGTGACAGCCACCGCCCGAACAGGGACTTGAACCCTGGACCCTCAGATTAAAAGTCTGATGCTCAACCGACTGAGCTATCCAGGCTCTGAAATCTGCCACTCCACAGAGGTCCAAGCTGCTTGAATATTGACATCTCTATTGGAAAAAGACCACTCGGCAAAGGGGGCCGAGTGCCTGGAAGCACAAGTGTTTGGCTTGCCCAGGCTGGCCAATCGTCCACTCCCATTATATTTTCTAGGACAGGTTGAAGATAAAAGTGAAATCTAACCTGTAACCATGCAAATAGGTTCCAGTTCAGTAGAGGTGGAGAACGCCCTAAAGTTTCTGGCTTCGTTTTACCTACAGATCAATGCTCTTCCACCGGAAACAAGGGCCTTGCAAAAAGACACTGCCCGAACGGCTTCCTTAACCTTGGACCAACGCGCTTCCAGTATTCTTAATAAGTGACTGGGTACAAATAAAAAAAGTTCACCTTTAGCCTCATGGTGCCAGGTCCAACAGAGGAAACGCAGGGATAAAAGGGGGTAGAGTCCACTCTTGATTATAGGCAAGTTGAGAAGGAGCGGCGTGTGCCAATCACAGATTGTTCTACCCAGTCTGCTGATGACACAAATGCCCTCTATGGTGTTCCCGGGCCTCATGACACACTTCCTCAACTCTAGGCCTCATGACACACTTCCTCAACTCTAACGCATCTCAATGTGTATGTAAGAGACAATGGCATATCTGCTGTTTAAAACACATTGCACAGTCTCCTCAGAGACTCTCAAAAATTGCCAGCGCTGACTGTATTTCAAGTCATCACGGCGGGGTATTGGGAAAAGTTTTCAATTAGCAATAATCACGCCTCAGGTGGACCTCATTGGCTACGATACTGCCACTGCGCACAGCTAATCTAAACAGTGTCTGCCAACATCTACCCTTTCTTGGAGGAGGATTTGACATTGAGGTGAGACACATAAGTGTCATCCAGTGGGCCGCTGAGCATTCTGGGACTTGGCATGCTAATGAGACCGAGAAACAATGCCTAAGTGGCCATTGTTTATCCACTGAATAGTGTCAGTATTTGAAAGGACTAAGGAGAATCTAAAGGGACAGGGCCCTAGATGTCAAGATGGGTTTCTCCCACAGCAGTCCTGAATGGCCACTGGGAGCGTATGTGTTTGAACAGCTATACTGCTGAAAAAAGGCCAAGGTGGAAGGATTTGGGCCCTTTGTTGAAAGCTCGCTAGATAACATGCCTAAACTGGAGCCCAGGTAAGCTGCATTAGACAAGGGTTGTTGGTCAAGCAATCACCTTCAGCCACCTTTCTTTCTGGCGCAGATTCCAAGGGGGAAGCTTATGTCCCCTAGGACATTTCAACTCTCTGGGCCAGTGAGCATTAGGGCAGATGTGCATAAAGACTGTCTGATCAGCAGCTCAAAGACCTCACAGGTAGGTGACAGCCAACGCCCGAACAGGGACTTGAACCCTGGACCCTCGGAATAAAAGTCTGATGCTCTACCGACTGAGCTATCCGGGCTCTGAAATCTGCCACTCCACAGCGGTCCAAGCTGCTTGAATATTGACATCTCTATTGGAAAAAGACCACTCGGCAAAGGGGGCCGAGTGCCTGGAAGCACAAGTGTTTGGCTTGCCCAGGCTGGCCAATCGTCCACTCCCATTATATTTTCTAGGACAGGTTGAAGATAAAAGTGAAATCTAACCTGCAACCATGCAGATAGGTTCCAGTTCAGTAGAGGTGGAGAACGCCCTAAAGTTTCTGGCTTCGTTTTACCTACAGATCAATGCTCTTCCACCGGAAACAAGGGCCTTGCAAAAAGACACTGCCCGAACGGCTTCCTTAACCTTGGACCAACGCGCTTCCAGTATTCTTAATAAGTGACTGGGTACAAATAAAAAAAGTTCACCTTTAGCCTCATGGTGCCAGGTCCAACAGAGGAAACGCAGGGATAAAAGGGGGTAGAGTCCACTCTGGATTATAGGCAAGTTGAGAAGGAGCGGCGTGTGCCAATCACAGATTGTTCTACCCAGTCTGCTGATGACACAAATGCCCTCTATGGTGTTCCCGGGCCTCATGACACACTTCCTCAACTCTAACGCATCTCAATGTGTATGTAAGAGACCATGGCATATCTGCTGTTTAAAACACATTGCACAGTCTCCTCAGAGACTCTCAAAAATTGCCAGCGCTGACTGTATTTCAAGTCATCACGGCGGGGTATTGGGAAAAGTTTTCAATTAGCAATAATCACGCCTCGGGTGGACCTCATTGGCTACGATACTGCCACTGCGCAAAGCTAATCAAAACAGTGTCTGCCAACATCTACCCTTTCTTGGAGGAGGATTTGACATTGAGGTGAGACACATAAGTGTCATCCAGTGGGCCGCTGAGCATTCTGGGACTTGGCATGCTAATGAGACCGAGAAACAATGCCTAAGTGGCCATTGTTTATCCACTGAATAGTGTCAGTATTTGAAAGGACTAAGGAGAATCTAAAGGGACAGGGCCCTAGATGTCAAGATGGGTTTCTCCTACAGCAGTCCTGAATGGCCACTGGGAGCGTATGTGTTTGAACAGCTATACTGCTGAAAAAAGGCCAAGGTGGAAGGATTTGGGCCCTTTGTTGAAAGCTCGCTAGATAACATGCCTAAACTGGAGCCCGGGTAAGCTGCATTAGACAAGGGTTGTTGGTCAAGCAATCACCTTCAGCCACCTTTCTTTCTGGCGCAGATTCCAAGGGGGAAGCTTATGTCCCCTAGGACATTTCAACTCTCTGGGCCAGTGAGCATTAGGGCAGATGTGCATAAAGACTGTCTGATCAGCAGCTCAAAGACCTCACAGGTAGGTGACAGCCACCACCCGAACAGGGACTTGAACCCTGGACCCTCAGATTAAAAGTCTGATGCTCTACCGACTGAGCTATTCGGGCTCTGAAATCTGCCACTCCACAGCGGTCCAAGCTGCTTGAATATTGACATCTCTATTGGAAAAAGACCACTCGGCAAAGGGGGCCGAGTGCCTGGAAGCACAAGTGTTTGGCTTGCCCAGGCTGGCCAATCGTCCACTCCCATTATATTTTCTAGGACAGGTTGAAGATAAAAGTGAAATCTAACCTGTAACCATGCAGATAGGTTCCAGTTCAGTAGAGGTGGAGAACGCCCTAAAGTTTCTGGCTTCGTTTTACCTACAGATCAATGCTCTTCCACCGGAAACAAGAGCCTTGCAAAAAGACACTGCCCGAACGGCTTCCTTAACCTTGGACCAACGCGCTTCCAGTATTCTTAATAAGTGACTGGGTACAAATAAAAAAAGTTCACCTTTAGCCTCATGGTGCCAGGTCCAACAGAGGAAACGCAGGGATAAAAGGGGGTAGAGTCCACTCTGGATTATAGGCAAGTTGAGAAGGAGCGGCGTGTGCCAATCACAGATTGTTCTACCCAGTCTGCTGATGACACAAATGCCCTCTATGGTGTTCCCGGGCCTCATGACACACTTCCTCAACTCTAACGCATCTCAATGTGTATGTAAGAGACCATGGCATATCTGCTGTTTAAAACACATTGCACAGTCTCCTCAGAGACTCTCAAAAATTGCCAGCGCTGACTGTATTTCAAGTCATCACGGCGGGGTATTGGGAAAAGTTTTCAATTAGCAATAATCACGCCTCGGGTGGACCTCATTGGCTACGATACTGCCACTGTGCAAAGCTAATCAAAACAGTGTCTGCCAACATCTACCCTTTCTTGGAGGAGGATTTGACATTGAGGTGAGACACATAAATGTCATCCAGTGGGCCGCTGAGCATTCTGGGACTTGGCATGCTAATGAGACCGAGAAACAATGCCTAAGTGGCCATTGTTTATCCACTGAATAGTGTCAGTATTTGAAAGGACTAAGGAGAATCTAAAGGGACAGGGCCCTAGATGTCAAGATGGGTTTCTCCCACAGCAGTCCTGAATGGCCACTGGGAGCGTATGTGTTTGAACAGCTATACTGCTGAAAAAAGGCCAAGGTGGAAGGATTTGGGCCCTTTGTTGAAAGCTCGCTAGATAACATGCCTAAACTGGAGCCCAGGTAAGCTGCATTAGACAAGGGTTGTTGGTCAAGCAATCACCTTCAGCCACCTTTCTTTCTGGCGCAGATTCCAAGGGGGAAGCTTATGTCCCCTAGGACATTTCAACTCTCTGGGCCAGTGAGCATTAGGGCAGATGTGCATAAAGACTGTCTGATCAGCAGCTCAAAGACCTCACAGGTAGGTGACAGCCACCGCCCGAACAGGGACTTGAACCCTGGACTCTCAGATTAAAAGTCTGATGCTCTACCGACTGAGCTATCCGGGCTCTGAAATCTGCCACTCCACAGCGGTCCAAGCTGCTTGAATAGTGACATCTCTATTGGAAAAAGACCACTCGGCAAAGGGGGCCGAGTGCCTGGAAGCACAAGTGTTTGGCTTGCCCAGGCTGGCCAATCGTCCACTCCCATTATATTTTCTAGGACAGGTTGAAGATAAAAGTGAAATCTAGCCTGTAACCATGCAGATAGGTTCCAGTTCAGTAGAGGTGGAGAACGCCCTAAAGTTTCTGGCTTCGTTTTACCTACAGATCAATGCTCTTCCACCGGAAACAAGGGCCTTGCAAAAAGACACTGCCCGAACGGCTTCCTTAACCTTGGACCAACGCGCTTCCAGTATTCTTAATAAGTGACTGGGTACAAATAAAAAAAGTTCACCTTTAGCCTCATGGTGCCAGGTCCAACAGAGGAAACGCAGGGATAAAAGGGGGTAGAGTCCACTCTGGATTATAGGCAAGTTGAGAAGGAGCGGCGTGTGCCAATCACAGATTGTTCTACCCAGTCTGCTGATGACACAAATGCCCTCTATGGTGTTCCCGGGCCTCATGACACACTTCCTCAACTCTAACGCATCTCAATGTGTATGTAAGAGACCATGGCATATCTGCTGTTTAAAACACATTGCACAGTCTCCTCAGAGACTCTCAAAAATTGCCAGCGCTGACTGTATTTCAAGTCATCACGGCGGGGTATTGGGAAAAGTTTTCAATTAGCAATAATCACGCCTCGGGTGGACCTCATTGGCTACGATACTGCCACTGCGCAAAGCTAATCAAAACAGTGTCTGCCAACATCTACCCTTTCTTGGAGGAGGATTTGACATTGAGGTGAGACACATAAGTGTCATCCAGTGGGCCGCTGAGCATTCTGGGACTTGGCATGCTAATGAGACCGAGAAACAATGCCTAAGTGGCCATTGTTTATCCACTGAATAGTGTCAGTATTTGAAAGGACTAAGGAGAATCTAAAGGGACAGGGCCCTAGATGTCAAGATGGGTGTAACGGATCTTTGTACCCCAGGTGGGCACATCCGCCGGATCTGTGTCTCCTGTCCTCCAAACGCACCCACAGCCTGCAGAGAAGCCATATCCAGCCCGTAACCCCTCAATCACGAGACAATCCACACAGGTGTTGAGGGTTAACCATGCAGAGCTTAAACTGTTTATTACATTCCAAGACAACAGTTTTACATACAGTTAGGGAAACTCCCCTTAGCCTTTCCACAGAAGGGGGGGGGAAGGGAACAGGGACCAACCAATAAGAACTGAACATTTGTACATTTGAAACATGCAGTCTTAATACACACCCCCTGCGGAGAGATGTCTCCAACTCAGACCATTGTCTGCCATGAATCCACACACTTAGACACAGAAACAGGAGGGGGGGGGGATGGGTTGTAACATTACATTACATTAACTCAATGCCATGAGTCAGTTGTTCAGAGGATGAATAAAGGGAAAATAAAATGCAATGTCCCAAACTCATAAGAAAATGACACAAAGGGGTTTACAATCCAGGGACAGGGTGATCCGTCACCCATAGTGACGGCTAGTACCGTCACATCTCTTCCCCCCAAAGGTAGACTAATCCAGGTACTAGACCTCCAACTGGTGTGTGCCTGAATTAGTCGGGTAACAAATCCCAAAGAGTCAATGTTTGTTTGCCTGGATAATTTGTCGGCGTTGCCATTTTGCTTCCCAGGGCAGTAGTGGATGGTAAAGTCAAAAGGCTGCAGCGCCAAACTCCAGTATCTTCTGGCCCATAGTCTGTCGGTAGGAGGCTTGCGCACAGTCCCCTCCAAAACACACAGTGACAGTGGGTTCTGTCACATTTCTCCCCTTTTAAAAACAGACTAACGAGGTTCCTGACCCTCAAATGGTCTGGACCTGTGTTAGTCACAAACTTCCACCCCAGGCAACCAGGAAAAGTAAAAGAACGACTCTGGCGCTGGGGAGCAAAACCGCACATAGGGTCTCCCATGAATAAAAACAGCCACTGCAGAGTGGGAACAGCTGTCTGCACTCCTCTGATCCAGGGCAGGGTTACAGATATTGGGGGGAGCTGAATAATTCTCTGCCCTGATGCCAGCGCTTCCGCTGGTAGGGAATGTAGGCTAGTAGGGCTATGCATTTGGGGAGAAAAAGGTACTTGCTTTTCTCCTGGTGTAGTTACGAGCCGCTGAGAAGGTATCTTGCAGGGACTGTCTCCCGGATTCTTCATCTCTGGTTCTGATGCTGGGCAGAGACCATCAGCACTCTGTCCTGTAGCCAGCGCTTCTGCCGGAGGGATAAACACTGGGGTAGTGTCCAATTGTTGGGGAGGGAGAATTGCTTCCTCTACTCCCGGTGGGGATATCTGCTGTTGGGAAAACAGCTCACGCAGATCCTCTCTCAGACTCTCCGGATCCAACTCTTTTTCTGATGCTGGGCAGATGCCAGGGGCACTCTGCCCTGTAGCCAGTGCTTCTGCTGGGGCGATAAACACTGGGGTAGTGTCCAAGTGCTGGGGAAACGGCTCACTGAGGTCACCCCTCGGACTCCCTGGATCTACCTCTGAGGGTGGGCAGAGGCCAGCGGCACTCTGCCCCGTAGCCTGCGCTTCTGCTGGGGGGATAAACACTGGGGTAGTGTCCAAGTGCTGGGGAAACGGCTCACTGAGGTCACCCCTCGGACTCCCTGGATCTACCTCTGAGGGTGGGCAGAGGCCAGCGGCACTCTGCCCCGTAGCCAGCGCTTCTGCTGGGGGGATAACCACTGGGGTAGTGTCCAAGTGCTGGGGAAACGGCTCACTGAGGTCACCCCTCGGACTCCCTGGATCTACCTCTGAGGGTGGGCAGAGGCCAGTGGCACTCTGCCCCGTAGCTAGCGCTTCTGCTGGGGGGATAACCACTGGGGTAGTGTCCAAGTGCTGGGGAAACGGCTCACTGAGGTCACCCCTCGGACTCCCTGGATCTACCTCTGAGGGTGGGCAGAGGCCAGCGGCACTCTGCCCCGTAGCCAGCGCTTCTGCTGGGGGGATAAACACTGGGGTAGTGTCCAATTGTTGGGGAGGGAGAATTGCTTCCTCTACTCCCGGTGGGGGTATCTGCTGTTGGGAAAACAGCTCACGCAGATCCTCTCTCAGACTCTCCGGATCCAACTCTTTTTCTGATGCTGGGCAGATGCCAGGGGCACTCTGCCCTGTAGCCAATGCTTCTGCTGGGGCACCAGATGAGATACTCTGGACTTGCTGCTGATCACCATTTCCCAGCCTTCCAGCACCTGTCTCAACTCCCCCTTCTGAGACCTTCATGCTATCAGCTTGTCTCGCTGCCTGGTGGACCTCCGGTGCGTTCCGGCATTCTAGCGCTCGCAGGGCCCTCTGTATCATCGCTGCTTCTTCCATTGCAGTTAGTACGGGAAAACGCAGGGTCACCCCTGGCCCCATTTGCTTCTCATCTTCGTGACTGTCTTCTATTTCTCTCGGACAGTCCCAGGCAACGGGAGCCATGCCAGGCTGCTGATCACCGTCAAACAGCCGCTTGTAGGCAATCTCGAGCTCCCATTCCTGCTCAACCAGGAACTCCAATTCCTCCAGGTCACACACCTCGTCGGGGAGGTCCAGCACCTCATCTCGGAAGTCTAGGATGTTTTCCAGCCACCACTCCTCATCGCTCCCAAAGTCTGGGTCTCCTTACATTTTTTGATGGAGCAGCCCCACGCCGCCATAGCCAACGCCTTCTGTTGGGCTGCCATCTGCTGTACCTGGCCACAGTTGAGCCGCGAACCACCGGAGGGCTCTGTAGCTGGCGTCCAGCCTCATTTCCTCCTGGACCAATCTTCCGAGCTCCGTCTTCCCTTCATCTCGCGGTCGTTCCCTCAGGAACACCTCTCGCGCACAGTACTGTGTCCGGTACATCTCTGTGGAGGAGGGAAGGATCTTCCCCTGATGGTGCCGCTCGTGGCTTAGCGCCTCATGCCAGAGTTGCCGGCGGATCACATCCTCCCAGCCGAGCCTGGTGTGCTCTGTCGCTGGTCCCCGATGGTGCTTCCGCATGCCTTGCAGCCTCCTCCCGAACTCCGCTCTCATGCTGCCTGGTCCCCGTATCACTCCTCGGCAGCTGCCCAGATCTTGAATCCTGGTGGTGGTTTGGATGTCCTGGACTGCAGGAGACATCCCACCGCTGCCAACCAATGTAACGGATCTTTGTACCCCAGGTGGGCACATCCGCCGGATCTGTGTCTCCTGTCCTCCAAACGCACCCACAGCCTGCAGAGAAGCCATATCCAGCCCGTAACCCCTCAATCACGAGACAATCCACAGAGGTGTTGAGGGTTAACCATGCAGAGCTTAAAATGTTTATTACATTCCAAGACAACAGTTTTACATACAGTTAGGGAAACTCCCCTTAGCCTTTCCACAGAAGGGGGGGGGGAAGGGAACAGGGACCAACCAATAAGAACTGAACATTTGTACATTTGAAACATGCAGTCTTAATACACACCCCCTGCGGAGAGATGTCTCCAACTCAGACCATTGTCTGCCATGAATCCACACACTTAGACACAGAAACAGGAGGGGGGGGGGGGATGGGTTGTAACATTACATTACATTAACTCAATGCCATGAGTCAGTTGTTCAGAGGATGAATAAAGGGAAAATAAAATGCAATGTCCCAAACTCATAAGAAAATGACACAAAGGGGTTTACAATCCAGGGACAGGGTGATCCGTCACCCATAGTGACGGCTAGTACCGTCACAATGGGTTTCTCCCACAGCAGTCCTGAATGGCCACTGGGAGCGTATGTGTTTGAACAGCTATACTGCTGAAAAAAGGCCAAGGTGGAAGGATTTGGGCCCTTTGTTGAAAGCTCGCTAGATAACATGCCTAAACTGGAGCCCAGGTAAGCTGCATTAGACAAGGGTTGTTGGTCAAGCAATCACCTTCAGCCACCTTTCTTTCTGGCGCAGATTCCAAGGGGGAAGCTTATGTCCCCTAGGACATTTCAACTCTCTGGGCCAGTGAGCATTAGGGCAGATGTGCATGAAGACTGTCTGATCAGCAGCTCAAAGACCTCACAGGTAGGTGACAGCCACCACCCGAACAGGGACTTGAACCCTGGACCCTCAGATTAAAAGTCTGATGCTCTACCGACTGAGCTATCCGGGCTCTGAAATCTGCCACTCCACAGCGGTCCAAGCTGCTTGAATATTGACATCTCTATTGGAAAAAGACCACTCGGCAAAGGGGGCCGAGTGCCTGGAAGCACAAGTGTTTGGCTTGCCCAGGCTGGCCAATCGTCCACTCCCATTATATTTTCTAGGACAGGTTGAAGATAAAAGTGAAATCTAACCTGTAACCATGCAGATAGGTTCCAGTTCAGTAGAGGTGGAGAACGCCCTAAAGTTTCTGGCTTCGTTTTACCTACAGATCAATGCTCTTCCACCGGAAACAAGAGCCTTGCAAAAAGACACTGCCCGAACGGCTTCCTTAACCTTGGACCAACGCGCTTCCAGTATTCTTAATAAGTGACTGGGTACAAATAAAAAAAGTTCACCTTTAGCCTCATGGTGCCAGGTCCAACAGAGGAAACGCAGGGATAAAAGGGGGTAGAGTCCACTCTGGATTATAGGCAAGTTGAGAAGGAGCGGCGTGTGCCAATCACAGATTGTTCTACCCAGTCTGCTGATGACACAAATGCCCTCTATGGTGTTCCCGGGCCTCATGACACACTTCCTCAACTCTAACGCATCTCAATGTGTATGTAAGAGACCATGGCATATCTGCTGTTTAAAACACATTGCACAGTCTCCTCAGAGACTCTCAAAAATTGCCAGCGCTGACTGTATTTCAAGTCATCACGGCGGGGTATTGGGAAAAGTTTTCAATTAGCAATAATCACGCCTCGGGTGGACCTCATTGGCTACGATACTGCCACTGTGCAAAGCTAATCAAAACAGTGTCTGCCAACATCTACCCTTTCTTGGAGGAGGATTTGACATTGAGGTGAGACACATAAATGTCATCCAGTGGGCCGCTGAGCATTCTGGGACTTGGCATGCTAATGAGACCGAGAAACAATGCCTAAGTGGCTATTGTTTATCCACTGAATAGTGTCAGTATTTGAAAGGACTAAGGAGAATCTAAAGGGACAGGGCCCTAGATGTCAAGATGGGTGTAACGGATCTTTGTACCCCAGGTGGGCACATCCGCCGGATCTGTGTCTCCTGTCCTCCAAACGCACCCACAGCCTGCAGAGAAGCCATATCCAGCCCGTAACCCCTCAATCACGAGACAATCCACACAGGTGTTGAGGGTTAACCATGCAGAGCTTAAACTGTTTATTACATTCCAAGACAACAGTTTTACATACAGTTAGGGAAACTCCCCTTAGCCTTTCCACAGAAGGGGGGGGGAAGGGAACAGGGACCAACCAATAAGAACTGAACATTTGTACATTTGAAACATGCAGTCTTAATACACACCCCCTGCGGAGAGATGTCTCCAACTCAGACCATTGTCTGCCATGAATCCACACACTTAGACACAGAAACAGGAGGGGGGGGGGATGGGTTGTAACATTACATTACATTAACTCAATGCCATGAGTCAGTTGTTCAGAGGATGAATAAAGGGAAAATAAAATGCAATGTCCCAAACTCATAAGAAAATGACACAAAGGGGTTTACAATCCAGGGACAGGGTGATCCGTCACCCATAGTGACGGCTAGTACCGTCACATCTCTTCCCCCCAAAGGTAGACTAATCCAGGTACTAGACCTCCAACTGGTGTGTGCCTGAATTAGTCGGGTAACAAATCCCAAAGAGTCAATGTTTGTTTGCCTGGATAATTTGTCGGCGTTGCCATTTTGCTTCCCAGGGCAGTAGTGGATGGTAAAGTCAAAAGGCTGCAGCGCCAAACTCCAGTATCTTCTGGCCCATAGTCTGTCGGTAGGAGGCTTGCGCACAGTCCCCTCCAAAACACACAGTGACAGTGGGTTCTGTCACATTTCTCCCCTTTTAAAAACAGACTAACGAGGTTCCTGACCCTCAAATGGTCTGGACCTGTGTTAGTCACAAACTTCCACCCCAGGCAACCAGGAAAAGTAAAAGAACGACTCTGGCGCTGGGGAGCAAAACCGCACATAGGGTCTCCCATGAATAAAAACAGCCACTGCAGAGTGGGAACAGCTGTCTGCACTCCTCTGATCCAGGGCAGGGTTACAGATATTGGGGGGAGCTGAATAATTCTCTGCCCTGATGCCAGCGCTTCCGCTGGTAGGGAATGTAGGCTAGTAGGGCTATGCATTTGGGGAGAAAAAGGTACTTGCTTTTCTCCTGGTGTAGTTACGAGCCGCTGAGAAGGTATCTTGCAGGGACTGTCTCCCGGATTCTTCATCTCTGGTTCTGATGCTGGGCAGAGACCATCAGCACTCTGTCCTGTAGCCAGCGCTTCTGCCGGAGGGATAAACACTGGGGTAGTGTCCAATTGTTGGGGAGGGAGAATTGCTTCCTCTACTCCCGGTGGGGATATCTGCTGTTGGGAAAACAGCTCACGCAGATCCTCTCTCAGACTCTCCGGATCCAACTCTTTTTCTGATGCTGGGCAGATGCCAGGGGCACTCTGCCCTGTAGCCAGTGCTTCTGCTGGGGCGATAAACACTGGGGTAGTGTCCAAGTGCTGGGGAAACGGCTCACTGAGGTCACCCCTCGGACTCCCTGGATCTACCTCTGAGGGTGGGCAGAGGCCAGCGGCACTCTGCCCCGTAGCCTGCGCTTCTGCTGGGGGGATAAACACTGGGGTAGTGTCCAAGTGCTGGGGAAACGGCTCACTGAGGTCACCCCTCGGACTCCCTGGATCTACCTCTGAGGGTGGGCAGAGGCCAGCGGCACTCTGCCCCGTAGCCAGCGCTTCTGCTGGGGGGATAACCACTGGGGTAGTGTCCAAGTGCTGGGGAAACGGCTCACTGAGGTCACCCCTCGGACTCCCTGGATCTACCTCTGAGGGTGGGCAGAGGCCAGTGGCACTCTGCCCCGTAGCTAGCGCTTCTGCTGGGGGGATAACCACTGGGGTAGTGTCCAAGTGCTGGGGAAACGGCTCACTGAGGTCACCCCTCGGACTCCCTGGATCTACCTCTGAGGGTGGGCAGAGGCCAGCGGCACTCTGCCCCGTAGCCAGCGCTTCTGCTGGGGGGATAAACACTGGGGTAGTGTCCAATTGTTGGGGAGGGAGAATTGCTTCCTCTACTCCCGGTGGGGGTATCTGCTGTTGGGAAAACAGCTCACGCAGATCCTCTCTCAGACTCTCCGGATCCAACTCTTTTTCTGATGCTGGGCAGATGCCAGGGGCACTCTGCCCTGTAGCCAATGCTTCTGCTGGGGCACCAGATGAGATACTCTGGACTTGCTGCTGATCACCATTTCCCAGCCTTCCAGCACCTGTCTCAACTCCCCCTTCTGAGACCTTCATGCTATCAGCTTGTCTCGCTGCCTGGTGGACCTCCGGTGCGTTCCGGCATTCTAGCGCTCGCAGGGCCCTCTGTATCATCGCTGCTTCTTCCATTGCAGTTAGTACGGGAAAACGCAGGGTCACCCCTGGCCCCATTTGCTTCTCATCTTCGTGACTGTCTTCTATTTCTCTCGGACAGTCCCAGGCAACGGGAGCCATGCCAGGCTGCTGATCACCGTCAAACAGCCGCTTGTAGGCAATCTCGAGCTCCCATTCCTGCTCAACCAGGAACTCCAATTCCTCCAGGTCACACACCTCGTCGGGGAGGTCCAGCACCTCATCTCGGAAGTCTAGGATGTTTTCCAGCCACCACTCCTCATCGCTCCCAAAGTCTGGGTCTCCTTACATTTTTTGATGGAGCAGCCCCACGCCGCCATAGCCAACGCCTTCTGTTGGGCTGCCATCTGCTGTACCTGGCCACAGTTGAGCCGCGAACCACCGGAGGGCTCTGTAGCTGGCGTCCAGCCTCATTTCCTCCTGGACCAATCTTCCGAGCTCCGTCTTCCCTTCATCTCGCGGTCGTTCCCTCAGGAACACCTCTCGCGCACAGTACTGCGTCCGGTACATCTCTGTGGAGGAGGGAAGGATCTTCCCCTGATGGTGCCGCTCGTGGCTTAGCGCCTCATGCCAGAGTTGCCGGCGGATCACATCCTCCCAGCCGAGCCTGGTGTGCTCTGTCGCTGGTCCCCGATGGTGCTTCCGCATGCCTTGCAGCCTCCTCCCGAACTCCGCTCTCATGCTGCCTGGTCCCCGTATCACTCCTCGGCAGCTGCCCAGATCTTGAATCCTGGTGGTGGTTTGGATGTCCTGGACTGCAGGAGACATCCCACCGCTGCCAACCAATGTAACGGATCTTTGTACCCCAGGTGGGCACATCCGCCGGATCTGTGTCTCCTGTCCTCCAAACGCACCCACAGCCTGCAGAGAAGCCATATCCAGCCCGTAACCCCTCAATCACGAGACAATCCACAGAGGTGTTGAGGGTTAACCATGCAGAGCTTAAAATGTTTATTACATTCCAATACAACAGTTTTACATACAGTTAGGGAAACTCCCCTTAGCCTTTCCACAGAAGGGGGGGGGGAAGGGAACAGGGACCAACCAATAAGAACTGAACATTTGTACATTTGAAACATGCAGTCTTAATACACACCCCCTGCGGAGAGATGTCTCCAACTCAGACCATTGTCTGCCATGAATCCACACACTTAGACACAGAAACAGGAGGGGGGGGGGGGATGGGTTGTAACATTACATTACATTAACTCAATGCCATGAGTCAGTTGTTCAGAGGATGAATAAAGGGAAAATAAAATGCAATGTCCCAAACTCATAAGAAAATGACACAAAGGGGTTTACAATCCAGGGACAGGGTGATCCGTCACCCATAGTGACGGCTAGTACCGTCACAATGGGTTTCTCCCACAGCAGTCCTGAATGGCCACTGGGAGCGTATGTGTTTGAACAGCTATACTGCTGAAAAAAGGCCAAGGTGGAAGGATTTGGGCCCTTTGTTGAAAGCTCGCTAGATAACATGCCTAAACTGGAGCCCAGGTAAGCTGCATTAGACAAGGGTTGTTGGTCAAGCAATCACCTTCAGCCACCTTTCTTTCTGGCGCAGATTCCAAGGGGGAAGCTTATGTCCCCTAGGACATTTCAACTCTCTGGGCCAGTGAGCATTAGGGCAGATGTGCATGAAGACTGTCTGATCAGCAGCTCAAAGACCTCACAGGTAGGTGACAGCCACCGCCCGAACAGGGACTTGAACCCTGGACCCTCAGATTAAAAGTCTGATGCTCTACCGACTGAGCTATCCGGGCTCTGAAATCTGCCACTCCACAGCGGTCCAAGCTGCTTGAATATTGACATCTCTATTGGAAAAAGACCACTCGGCAAAGGGGGCCGAGTGCCTGGAAGCACAAGTGTTTGGCTTGCCCAGGCTGGCCAATCGTCCACTCCCATTATATTTTCTAGGACAGGTTGAAGATAAAAGTGAAATCTAACCTGCAACCATGCAGATAGGTTCCAGTTCAGTAGAGGTGGAGAACGCCCTAAAGTTTCTGGCTTCGTTTTACCTACAGATCAATGCTCTTCCACCGGAAACAAGGGCCTTGCAAAAAGACACTGCCCGAACGGCTTCCTTAACCTTGGACCAACGCGCTTCCAGTATTCTTAATAAGTGACTGGGTACAAATAAAAAAAGTTCACCTTTAGCCTCATGGTGCCAGGTCCAACAGAGGAAACGCAGGGATAAAAGGGGGTAGAGTCCACTCTGGATTATAGGCAAGTTGAGAAGGAGCGGCGTGTGCCAATGACAGATTGTTCTACCCAGTCTGCTGATGACACAAATGCCCTCTATGGTGTTCCCGGGCCTCATGACACACTTCCTCAACTCTAACGCATCTCAATGTGTATGTAAGAGACCATGGCATATCTGCTGTTTAAAACACATTGCACAGTCTCCTCAGAGACTCTCAAAAATTGCCAGCGCTGACTGTATTTCAAGTCATCACGGCAGGGTATTGGGAAAAGTTTTCAATTAGCAATAATCACGCCTCGGGTGGACCTCATTGGCTACGATACTGCCACTGCGCAAAGCTAATCAAAACAGTGTCTGCCAACATCTACCCTTTCTTGGAGGAGGATTTGACATTGAGGTGAGACACATAAGTGTCATCCAGTGGGCCGCTGAGCATTCTGGGACTTGGCATGCTAATGAGACCGAGAAACAATGCCTAAGTGGCCATTGTTTATCCACTGAATAGTGTCAGTATTTGAAAGGACTAAGGAGAATCTAAAGGGACAGGGCCCTAGATGTCAAGATGGGTTTCTCCCACAGCAGTCCTGAATGGCCACTGGGAGGGTATGTGTTTGAACAGCTATACTGCTGAAAAAAGGCCAAGGTGGAAGGATTTGGGACCTTTGTTGAAAGCTCGCTAGATAACATGCCTAAACTGGAGCCCAGGTAAGCTGCATTAGACAAGGGTTGTTGGTCAAGCAATCACCTTCAGCCACCTTTCTTTCTGGCGCAGATTCCAAGGGGGAAGCTTATGTCCCCTAGGACATTTCAACTCTCTGGGCCAGTGAGCATTAGGGCAGATGTGCATAAAGACTGTCTGATCAGCAGCTCAAAGACCTCACAGGTAGGTGACAGCCACCGCCCGAACAGGGACTTGAACCCTGGACCCTCAGATTAAAAGTCTGATGCTCTACCGACTGAGCTATCCGGGCTCTGAAATCTGCCACTCCACAGCGGTCCAAGCTGCTTGAATATTGACATCTCTATTGGAAAAAGACCACTCGGCAAAGGGGGCCGAGTGCCTGGAAGCACAAGTGTTTGGCTTGCCCAGGCTGGCCAATCGTCCACTCCCATTATATTTTCTAGGACAGGTTGAAGATAAAAGTGAAATCTAACCTGCAACCATGCAGATAGGTTCCAGTTCAGTAGAGGTGGAGAACGCCCTAAAGTTTCTGGCTTCGTTTTACCTACAGATCAATGCTCTTCCACCGGAAACAAGGGCCTTGCAAAAAGACACTGCCCGAACGGCTTCCTTAACCTTGGACCAACGCGCTTCCAGTATTCTTAATAAGTGACTGGGTACAAATAAAAAAAGTTCACCTTTAGCCTCATGGTGCCAGGTCCAACAGAGGAAACGCAGGGATAAAAGGGGGTAGAGTCCACTCTGGATTATAGGCAAGTTGAGAAGGAGCGGCGTGTGCCAATCACAGATTGTTCTACCCAGTCTGCTGATGACACAAATGCCCTCTATGGTGTTCCCGGGCCTCATGACACACTTCCTCAACTCTAACGCATCTCAATGTGTATGTAAGAGACCATGGCATATCTGCTGTTTAAAACACATTGCACAGTCTCCTCAGAGACTCTCAAAAATTGCCAGCGCTGACTGTATTTCAAGTCATCACGGCGGGGTATTGGGAAAAGTTTTCAATTAGCAATAATCACGCCTCGGGTGGACCTCATTGGCTACGATACTGCCACTGCGCAAAGCTAATCAAAACAGTGTCTGCCAACATCTACCCTTTCTTGGAGGAGGATTTGACATTGAGGTGAGACACATAAGTGTCATCCAGTGGGCCGCTGAGCATTCTGGGACTTGGCATGCTAATGAGACCGAGAAACAATGCCTAAGTGGCCATTGTTTATCCACTGAATAGTGTCAGTATTTGAAAGGACTAAGGAGAATCTAAAGGGACAGGGCCCTAGATGTCAAGATGGGTTTCTCCCACAGCAGTCCTGAATGGCCACTGGGAGCGTATGTGTTTGAACAGCTATACTGCTGAAAAAAGGCCAAGGTGGAAGGATTTGGGCCCTTTGTTGAAAGCTCGCTAGATAACATGCCTAAACTGGAGCCCAGGTAAGCTGCATTAGACAAGGGTTGTTGGTCAAGCAATCACCTTCAGCCACCTTTCTTTCTGGCGCAGATTCCAAGGGGGAAGCTTATGTCCCCTAGGACATTTCAACTCTCTGGGCCAGTGAGCATTAGGGCAGATGTGCATAAAGACTGTCTGATCAGCAGCTCAAAGACCTCACAGGTAGGTGACAGCCACCGCCCGAACAGGGACTTGAACCCTGGACTCTCAGATTAAAAGTCTGATGCTCTACCGACTGAGCTATCCGGGCTCTGAAATCTGCCACTCCACAGCGGTCCAAGCTGCTTGAATATTGACATCTCTATTGGAAAAAGACCACTCGGCAAAGGGGGCCGAGTGCCTGGAAGCACAAGTGTTTGGCTTGCCCAGGCTGGCCAATCGTCCACTCCCATTATATTTTCTAGGACAGGTTGAAGATAAAAGTGAAATCTAACCTGCAACCATGCAGATAGGTTCCAGTTCAGTAGAGGTGGAGAACGCCCTAAAGTTTCTGGCTTCGTTTTACCTACAGATCAATGCTCTTCCACCGGAAACAAGGGCCTTGCAAAAAGACACTGCCCGAACGGCTTCCTTAACCTTGGACCAACGCGCTTCCAGTATTCTTAATAAGTGACTGGGTACAAATAAAAAAAGTTCACCTTTAGCCTCATGGTGCCAGGTCCAACAGAGGAAACGCAGGGATAAAAGGGGGTAGAGTCCACTCTGGATTATAGGCAAGTTGAGAAGGAGCAGCGTGTGCCAATCACAGATTGTTCTACCCAGTCTGCTGATGACACAAATGCCCTCTATGGTGTTCCCAGGCCTCATGACACACTTCCTCAACTCTAACGCATCTCAATGTGTATGTAAGAGACCATGGCATATGTGCTGTTTAAAACACATTGCACAGTCTCCTCAGAGACTCTCAAAAATTGCCAGCGCTGACTGTATTTCAAGTCATCACGGCGGGGTATTGAGAAAAGTTTTCAATTAGCAATAATCACGCCTCGGGTGGACCTCATTGGCTACGATACTGCCACTGTGCAAAGCTAATCAAAACAGTGTCTGCCAACATCTACCCTTTCTTGGAGGAGGATTTGACATTGAGGTGAGACACATAAGTGTCATCCAGTGGGCCGCTGAGCATTCTGGGACTTGGCATGCTAATGAGACCGAGAAACAATGCCTAAGTGGCCATTGTTTATCCACTGAATAGTGTCAGTATTTGAAAGGACTAAGGAGAATCTAAAGGGACAGGGCCCTAGATGTCAAGATGGGTTTCTCCCACAGCAGTCCTGAATGGCCACTGGGAGCGTATGTGTTTGAACAGCTATACTGCTGAAAAAAGGCCAAGGTGGAAGGATTTGGGCCCTTTGTTGAAAGCTCGCTAGATAACATGCCTAAACTGGAGCCCAGGTAAGCTGCATTAGACAAGGGTTGTTGGTCAAGCAATCACCTTCAGCCACCTTTCTTTCTGGCGCAGATTCCAAGGGGGAAGCTTATGTCCCCTAGGACATTTCAACTCTCTGGGCCAGTGAGCATTAGGGCAGATGTGCATAAAGACTGTCTGATCAGCAGCTCAAAGACCTCACAGGTAGGTGACAGCCACCGCCCGAACAGGGACTTGAACCCTGGACCCTCAGATTAAAAGTCTGATGCTCTACCGACTGAGCTATCCGGGCTCTGAAATCTGCCACTCCACAGCGGTCCAAGCCGCTTGAATATTGACATCTCTATTGGAAAACGACCACTCGGCAAAGGGGGCCGAGTGCCTGGAAGCACAAGTGTTTGGCTTGCCCAGGCTGGCCAATCGTCCACTCCCATTATATTTTCTAGGACAGGTTGAAGATAAAAGTGAAATCTAACCTGCAACCATGCAGATAGGTTCCAGTTCAGTAGAGGTGGAGAACGCCCTAAAGTTTCTGGCTTCGTTTTACCTGCAGATCAATGCTCTTCCACCGGAAACAAGGGCCTTGCAAAAAGACACTGCCCGAACGGCTTCCTTAACCTTGGACCAACGCGCTTCCAGTATTCTTAATAAGTGACTGGGTACAAATAAAAAAAGTTCACCTTTAGCCTCATGGTGCCAGGTCCAACAGAGGAAACGCAGGGATAAAAGGGGGTAGAGTCCACTCTGGATTATAGGCAAGTTGAGAAGGAGCGGCGTGTGCCAATCACAGATTGTTCTACCCAGTCTGCTGATGACACAAATGCCCTCTATGGTGTTCCCGGGCCTCATGACACACTTCCTCAACTCTAACGCATCTCAATGTGTATGTAAGAGACCATGGCATATCTGCTGTTTAAAACACATTGCACAGTCTCCTCAGAGACTCTCAAAAATTGCCAGCGCTGACTGTATTTCAAGTCATCACGGCGGGGTATTGGGAAAAGTTTTCAATTAGCAATAATCACGCCTCGGGTGGACCTCATTGGCTACCATACTGCCACTGCGCAAAGCTAATCAAAACAGTGTCTGCCAACATCTACCCTTTCTTGGAGGAGGATTTGACATTGAGGTGAGACACATAAGTGTCATCCAGTGGGCCGCTGAGCATTCTGGGACTTGGCATGCTAATGAGACCGAGAAACAATGCCTAAGTGGCCATTGTTTATCCACTGAATAGTGTCAGTATTTGAAAGGACTAAGGAGAATCTAAAGGGACAGGGCCCTAGATGTCAAGATGGGTTTCTCCCACAGCAGTCCTGAATGGCCACTGGGAGCGTATGTGTTTGAACAGCTATACTGCTGAAAAAAAGGCCAAGGTGGAAGGATTTGGGCCCTTTGTTGAAAGCTCGCTAGATAACATGCCTAAACTGGAGCCCAGGTAAGCTGCATTAGACAAGGGTTGTTGGTCAAGCAATCACCTTCAGCCACCTTTCTTTCTGGCGCAGATTCCAAGGGGGAAGCTTATGTCCCCTAGGACATTTCAACTCTCTGGGCCAGTGAGCATTAGGGCAGATGTGCATAAAGACTGTCTGATCAGCAGCTCAAAGACCTCACAGGTAGGTGACAGCCACCGCCCAAACAGGGACTTGAACCCTGGACCCTCAGATTAAAAGTCTGATGCTCTACCGACTGAGCTATCCGGGCTCTGAAATCTGCCACTCCACAGCGGTCCAAGCTGCTTGAATATTGACATCTCTATTGGAAAAAGACCACTCGGCAAAGGGGGCCGAGTGCCTGGAAGCACAAGTGTTTGGCTTGCCCAGGCTGGCCAATCGTCCACTCCCATTATATTTTCTAGGACAGGTTGAAGATAAAAGTGAAATCTAACCTGTAACCATGCAGATAGGTTCCAGTTCAGTAGAGGTGGAGAACGCCCTAAAGTTTCTGGCTTCGTTTTACCTACAGATCAATGCTCTTCCACCGGAAACAAGGGCCTTGCAAAAAGACACTGCCCGAACGGCTTCCTTAACCTTGGACCAACGCGCTTCCAGTATTCTTAATAAGTGACTGGGTACAAATAAAAAAAGTTCACCTTTAGCCTCATGGTGCCAGGTCCAACAGAGGAAACGCAGGGATAAAAGGGGGTAGAGTCCACTCTGGATTATAGGCAAGTTGAGAAGGAGCGGCGTGTGCCAATCACAGATTGTTCTACCCAGTCTGCTGATGACACAAATGCCCTCTATGGTGTTCCCGGGCCTCATGACACACTTCCTCAACTCTAACGCATCTCAATGTGTATGTAAGAGACCATGGCATATCTGCTGTTTAAAACACATTGCACAGTCTCCTCAGAGACTCTGAAAAATTGCCAGCGCTGACTGTATTTCAAGTCATCACGGCGGGGTATTGGGAAAAGTTTTCAATTAGCAATAATCACGCCTCGGGTGGACCTCATTGGCTACGATACTGCCACTGTGCAAACCTAATCAAAACAGTGTCTGCCAACATCGACCCTTTCTTGGAGGAGGATTTGACATTGAGGTGAGACACATAAGTGTCATCCAGTGGGCCGCTGAGCATTCTGGGACTTGGCATGCTAATGAGACCGAGAAACAATGCCTAAGTGGCCATTGTTTATCCACTGAATAGTGTCAGTATTTGAAAGGACTAAGGAGAATCTAAAGGGACAGGGCCCTAGATGTCAAGATGGGTTTCTCCCACAGCAGTCCTGAATGGCCACTGGGAGCGTATGTGTTTGAACAGCTATACTGCTGAAAAAAGGCCAAGGTGGAAGGATTTGGGCCCTTTGTTGAAAGCTCGCTAGATAACATGCCTAAACTGGAGCCCAGGTAAGCTGCATTAGACAAGGGTTGTTGGTCAAGCAATCACCTTCAGCCACCTTTCTTTCTGGCGCAGATTCCAAGGGGGAAGCTTATGTCCCCTAGGACATTTCAACTCTCTGGGCCAGTGAGCATTAGGGCAGATGTGCATAAAGACTGTCTGATCAGCAGCTCAAAGACCTCACAGGTAGGTGACAGCCACCGCCCGAACAGGGACTTGAACCCTGGACTCTCAGATTAAAAGTCTGAGGCTCTACCGACTGAGCTATCCGGGCTCTGAAATCTGCCACTCCACAGCGGTCCAAGCTGCTTGAATATTGACATCTCTATTGGAAAAAGACCACTCGGCAAAGGGGGCCGAGTGCCTGGAAGCACAAGTGTTTGGCTTGCCCAGGCTGGCCAATCGTCCACTCCCATTATATTTTCTAGGACAGGTTGAAGATAAAAGTGAAATCTAACCTGCAACCATGCAGATAGGTTCCAGTTCAGTAGAGGTGGAGAACGCCCTAAAGTTTCTGGCTTCGTTTTACCTACAGATCAATGCTCTTCCACCGGAAACAAGGGCCTTGCAAAAAGACACTGCCCGAACGGCTTCCTTAACCTTGGACCAACGCGCTTCCAGTATTCTTAATAAGTGACTGGGTACAAATAAAAAAAAGTTCACCTTTAGCCTCATGGTGCCAGGTCCAACAGAGGAAACGCAGGGATAAAAGGGGGTAGAGTCCACTCTGGATTATAGGCAAGTTGAGAAGGAGCGGCGTGTGCCAATCACAGATTGTTCTACCCAGTCTGCTGATGACACAAATGCCCTCTATGGTGTTCCCGGGCCTCATAACACACTTCCTCAACTCTAACGGATCTCAATGTGTATGTAAGAGACCATGGCATATCTGCTGTTGAAAACACATTGCACAGTCTCCTCAGAGACTCTCAAAAATTGCCAGCGCTGACTGTATTTCAAGTCATCACGGCGGGCTATTGGGAAAAGTTTTCAATTAGCAATAATCACGCCTCGGGTGGACCTCATTGGCTACGATACTGCCACTGCGCAAAGCTAATCAAAACAGTGTCTGCCAACATCTACCCTTTCTTGGAGGAGGATTTGACATTGAGGTGAGACACATAAGTGTCATCCAGTGGGCCGCTGAGCATTCTGGGACTTGGCATGCTAATGAGACCGAGAAACAATGCCTAAGTGGCCATTGTTTATCCACTGAATAGTGTCAGTATTTGAAAGGACTAAGGAGAATCTAAAGGGACAGGGCCCTAGATGTCAAGATGGGTTTCTCCCACAGCAGTCCTGAATGGCCTCTGGGAGCGTATGTGTTTGAACAGCTATACTGCTGAAAAAAGGCCAAGGTGGAAGGATTTGGGCCCTTTGTTGAAAGCTCGCTAGATAACATGCCTAAACTGGAGCCCAGGTAAGCTGCATTAGACAAGGGTTGTTGGTCAAGCAATCACCTTCAGCCACCTTTCTTTCTGGCGCAGATTCCAAGGGGGAAGCTTATGTCCCCTAGGACATTTCAACTCTCTGGGCCAGTGAGCATTAGGGCAGATGTGCATAAAGACTGTCTGATCAGCAGCTCAAAGACCTCACAGGTAGGTGACAGCCACCGCCCGAACAGGGACTTGAACCCTGGACCCTCAGCTTAAAAGTCTGATGCTCTACCGACTGAGCTATCCGGGCTCTGAAATCTGCCATCCACAGCGGTCCAAGCTGCTTGAATATTGACATCTCTATTTGAAAAAGACCACTCGGCAAAGGGGGCCGAGTGCCTGGAAGCACAAGTGTTTGGCTTGCCCAGGCTGGCCAATCGTCCACTCCCATTATATTTTCTAGGACAGGTTGAAGATAAAAGTGAAATCTAACCTGCAACCATGCAGATAGGTTCCAGTTCAGTAGAGGTGGAGAACGCCCTAAAGTTTCTGGCTTCGTTTTACCTACAGATCAATGCTCTTCCACCGGAAACAAGGGCCTTGCAAAAAGACACTGCCCGAACGGCTTCCTTAACCTTGGACCAACGCGCTTCCAGTATTCTTAATAAGTGACTGGGTACAAATAAAAAAAGTTCACCTTTAGCCTCATGGTGCCAGGTCCAACAGAGGAAACGCAGGGATAAAAGGGGGTAGAGTCCACTCTGGATTATAGGCAAGATGAGAAGGAGCGGCGTGTGCCAATCACAGATTGTTCTACCCAGTCTGCTGATGACACAAATGCCCTCTATGGTGTTCCCGGGCCTCATGACACACTTCCTCAACTCTAACGCATCTCAATGTGTATGTAAGAGACCATGGCATATCTGCTGTTTAAAACACATTGCACAGTCTCCTCAGAGACTCTCAAAAATTGCCAGCGCTGACTGTATTTCAAGTCATCACGGCGGGGTATTGGGAAAAGTTTTCAATTAGCAATAATCACGCCTCGGGTGGACCTCATTGGCTACGATACTGCCACTGCGCAAAGCTAATCAAAACAGTGTCTGCCAACATCTACCCTTTCTTGGAGGAGGATTTGACATTGAGGTGAGACACATAAGTGTCATCCAGTGGGCCGCTGAGCATTCTGGGACTTGGCATGCTAATGAGACCGAGAAACAATGCCTAAGTGGCCATTGTTTATCCACTGAATAGTGTCAGTATTTGAAAGGACTAAGGAGAATCTAAAGGGACAGGGCCCTAGATGTCAAGATGGGTTTCTCCCACAGCAGTCCTGAATGGCCACTGGGAGCGTATGTGTTTGAACAGCTATACTGCTGAAAAAAGGCCAAGGTGGAAGGATTTGGGCCCTTTGTTGAAAGCTCGCTAGATAACATGCCTAAACTGGAGCCCAGGTAAGCTGCATTAGACAAGGGTTGTTGGTCAAGCAATCACCTTCAGCCACCTTTCTTTCTGGCGCAGATTCCAAGGGGGAAGCTTATGTCCCCTAGGACATTTCAACTCTCTGGGCCAGTGAGCATTAGGGCAGATGTGCATAAAGACTGTCTGATCAGCAGCTCAAAGACCTCACAGGTAGGTGACAGCCACCGCCCGAACAGGGACTTGAACCCTGGACCCTCAGATTAAAAGTCTGATGCTCTACCGACTGAGCTATCCGGGCTCTGAAATCTGCCACTCCACAGCGGTCCAAGCTGCTTGAATATTGACATCTCTATTGGAAAAAGACCACTCGGCAAAGGGGGCCGAGTGCCTGGAAGCACAAGTGTTTGGCTTGCCCAGGCTGGCCAATCGTCCACTCCCATTATATTTTCTAGGACAGGTTGAAGATAAAAGTGAAATCTAACCTGCAACCATGCAGATAGGTTCCAGTTCAGTAGAGGTGGAGAACGCCCTAAAGTTTCTGGCTTCGTTTTACCTACAGATCAATGCTCTTCCACCGGAAACAAGGGCCTTGCAAAAAGACACTGCCCGAACAGCTTCCTTAACCTTGGACCAACGCGCTTCCAGTATTCTTAATAAGTGACTGGGTACAAATAAAAAAAGTTCACCTTTAGCCTCATGGTGCCAGGTCCAACAGAGGAAACGCAGGGATAAAAGGGGGTAGAGTCCACTCTGGATTATAGGCAAGTTGAGAAGGAGCGGCGTGTGCCAATCACAGATTGTTCTACCCAGTCTGCTGATGACACAAATGCCCTCTATGGTGTTCCCGGGCCTCATGACACACTTCCTCAACTCTAACGCATCTCAATGTGTATGTAAGAGACCATGGCATATCTGCTGTTTAAAACACATTGCACAGTCTCCTCAGAGACTCTCAAAAATTGCCAGCGCTGACTGTATTTCAAGTCATCACGGCGGGGTATTGGGAAAAGTTTTCAATTAGCAATAATCACGCCTCGGGTGGACCTCATTGGCTACGATACTGCCACTGCGCAAAGCTAATCAAAACAGTGTCTGCCAACATCTACCCTTTCTTGGAGGAGGATTTGACATTGAGGTGAGACACATAAGTGTCATCCAGTGGGCCGCTGAGCATTCTGGGACTTGGCATGCTAATGAGACCGAGAAACAATGCCTAAGTGGCCATTGTTTATCCACTGAATAGTGTCAGTATTTGAAAGGACTAAGGAGAATCTAAAGGGACAGGGCCCTAGATGTCAAGATGGGTTTCTCCCACAGCAGTCCTGAATGGCCTCTGGGAGCGTATGTGTTTGAACAGCTATACTGCTGAAAAAAGGCCAAGGTGGAAGGATTTGGGCCCTTTGTTGAAAGCTCGCTAGATAACATGCCTAAACTGGAGCCCAGGTAAGCTGCATTAGACAAGGGTTGTTGGTCAAGCAATCACCTTCCTTTCTGGCGCAGATTCCAAGGGGGAAGCTTATGTCCCCTAGGACATTTCAACTCTCTGGGCCAGTGAGCATTAGGGCAGATGTGCATAAAGACTGTCTGATCAGCAGCTCAAAGACCTCACAGGTAGGTGACAGCCACCGCCCGAACAGGGACTTGAACCCTGGACCCTCAGCTTAAAAGTCTGATGCTCTACCGACTGAGCTATCCGGGCTCTGAAATCTGAAATCTGCCATCCACAGCGGTCCAAGCTGCTTGAATATTGACATCTCTATTGGAAAAAGACCACTCGGCAAAGGGGGCCGAGTGCCTGGAAGCACAAGTGTTTGGCTTGCCCAGGCTGGCCAATCGTCCACTCCCATTATATTTTCTAGGACAGGTTGAAGATAAAAGTGAAATCTAACCTGCAACCATGCAGATAGGTTCCAGTTCAGTAGAGGTGGAGAACGCCCTAAAGTTTCTGGCTTCGTTTTACCTACAGATCAATGCTCTTCCACCGGAAACAAGGGCCTTGCAAAAAGACACTGCCCGAACGGCTTCCTTAACCTTGGACCAACGCGCTTCCAGTATTCTTAATAAGTGACTGGGTACAAATAAAAAAAGTTCACCTTTTGCCTCATGGTGCCAGGTCCAACAGAGGAAACGCAGGGATAAAAGGGGGTAGAGTCCACTCTGGATTATAGGCAAGATGAGAAGGAGCGGCGTGTGCCAATCACAGATTGTTCTACCCAGTCTGCTGATGACACAAATGCCCTCTATGGTGTTCCCGGGCCTCATGACACACTTCCTCAACTCTAACGCATCTCAATGTGTATGTAAGAGACCATGGCATATCTGCTGTTTAAAACACATTGCACAGTCTCCTCAGAGACTCTCAAAAATTGCCAGCGCTGACTGTATTTCAAGTCATCACGGCGGGGTATTGGGAAAAGTTTTCAATTAGCAATAATCACGCCTCGGGTGGACCTCATTGGCTACGATACTGCCACTGCGCAAAGCTAATCAAAACAGTGTCTGCCAACATCTACCCTTTCTTGGAGGAGGATTTGACATTGAGGTGAGACACATAAGTGTCATCCAGTGGGCCGCTGAGCATTCTGGGACTTGGCATGCTAATGAGACCGAGAAACAATGCCTAAGTGGCCATTGTTTATCCACTGAATAGTGTCAGTATTTGAAAGGACTAAGGAGAATCTAAAGGGACAGGGCCCTAGATGTCAAGATGGGTTTCTCCCACAGCAGTCCTGAATGGCCACTGGGAGCGTATGTGTTTGAACAGCTATACTGCTGAAAAAAGGCCAAGGTGGAAGGATTTGGGCCCTTTGTTGAAAGCTCGCTAGATAACATGCCTAAACTGGAGCCCAGGTAAGCTGCATTAGACAAGGGTTGTTGGTCAAGCAATCACCTTCAGCCACCTTTCTTTCTGGCGCAGATTCCAAGGGGGAAGCTTATGTCCCCTAGGACATTTCAACTCTCTGGGCCAGTGAGCATTAGGGCAGATGTGCATAAAGACTGTCTGATCAGCAGCTCAAAGACCTCACAGGTAGGTGACAGCCAACGCCCGAACAGGGACTTGAACCCTGGACCCTCAGATTAAAAGTCTGATGCTCTACCGACTGAGCTATCCGGGCTCTGAAATCTGCCACTCCACAGCGGTCCAAGCTGCTTGAATATTGACATCTCTATTGGAAAAAGACCACTCGGCAAAGGGGGCCGAGTGCCTGGAAGCACAAGTGTTTGGCTTGCCCAGGCTGGCCAATCGTCCACTCCCATTATATTTTCTAGGACAGGTTGAAGATAAAAGTGAAATCTAACCTGCAACCATGCAGATAGGTTCCAGTTCAGTAGAGGTGGAGAACGCCCTAAAGTTTCTGGCTTCGTTTTACCTACAGATCAATGCTCTTCCACCGGAAACAAGGGCCTTGCAAAAAGACACTGCCCGAACAGCTTCCTTAACCTTGGACCAACGCGCTTCCAGTATTCTTAATAAGTGACTGGGTACAAATAAAAAAAGTTCACCTTTAGCCTCATGGTGCCAGGTCCAACAGAGGAAACGCAGGGATAAAAGGGGGTAGAGTCCACTCTGGATTATAGGCAAGTTGAGAAGGAGCGGCGTGTGCCAATCACAGATTGTTCTACCCAGTCTGCTGATGACACAAATGCCCTCTATGGTGTTCCCGGGCCTCATGACACACTTCCTCAACTCTAACGCATCTCAATGTGTATGTAAGAGACCATGGCATATCTGCTGTTTAAAACACATTGCACAGTCTCCTCAGAGACTCTCAAAAATTGCCAGCGCTGACTGTATTTCAAGTCATCACGGCGGGGTATTGGGAAAAGTTTTCAATTAGCAATAATCACGCCTCGGGTGGACCTCATTGGCTACGATACTGCCACTGCGCAAAGCTAATCAAAACAGTGTCTGCCAACATCTACCCTTTCTTGGAGGAGGATTTGACATTGAGGTGAGACACATAAGTGTCATCCAGTGGGCCGCTGAGCATTCTGGGACTTGGCATGCTAATGAGACCGAGAAACAATGCCTAAGTGGCCATTGTTTATCCACTGAATAGTGTCAGTATTTGAAAGGACTAAGGAGAATCTAAAGGGACAGGGCCCTAGATGTCAAGATGGGTTTCTCCCACAGCAGTCCTGAATGGCCTCTGGGAGCGTATGTGTTTGAACAGCTATACTGCTGAAAAAAGGCCAAGGTGGAAGGATTTGGGCCCTTTGTTGAAAGCTCGCTAGATAACATGCCTAAACTGGAGCCCAGGTAAGCTGCATTAGACAAGGGTTGTTGGTCAAGCAATCACCTTCAGCCACCTTTCTTTCTGGCGCAGATTCCAAGGGGGAAGCTTATGTCCCCTAGGACATTTCAACTCTCTGGGCCAGTGAGCATTAGGGCAGATGTGCATAAAGACTGTCTGATCAGCAGCTCAAAGACCTCACAGGTAGGTGACAGCCACCGCCCGAACAGGGACTTGAACCCTGGACCCTCAGCTTAAAAGTCTGATGCTCTACCGACTGAGCTATCCGGGCTCTGAAATCTGCCATCCACAGCGGTCCAAGCTGCTTGAATATTGACATCTCTATTGGAAAAAGACCACTCGGCAAAGGGGGCCGAGTGCCTGGAAGCACAAGTGTTTGGCTTGCCCAGGCTGGCCAATCGTCCACTCCCATTATATTTTCTAGGACAGGTTGAAGATAAAAGTGAAATCTAACCTGCAACCATGCAGATAGGTTCCAGTTCAGTAGAGGTGGAGAACGCCCTAAAGTTTCTGGCTTCGTTTTACCTACAGATCAATGCTCTTCCACCGGAAACAAGGGCCTTGCAAAAAGACACTGCCCGAACGGCTTCCTTAACCTTGGACCAACGCGCTTCCAGTATTCTTAATAAGTGACTGGGTACAAATAAAAAAAGTTCACCTTTAGCCTCATGGTGCCAGGTCCAACAGAGGAAACGCAGGGATAAAAGGGGGTAGAGACCACTCTGGATTATAGGCAAGATGAGAAGGAGCGGCGTGTGCCAATCACAGATTGTTCTACCCAGTCTGCTGATGACACAAATGCCCTCTATGGTGTTCCCGGGCCTCATGACACACTTCCTCAACTCTAACGCATCTCAATGTGTATGTAAGAGACCATGGCATATCTGCTGTTTAAAACACATTGCACAGTCTCCTCAGAGACTCTCAAAAATTGCCAGCGCTGACTGTATTTCAAGTCATCACGGCGGGGTATTGGGAAAAGTTTTCAATTAGCAATAATCACGCCTCGGGTGGACCTCATTGGCTACGATACTGCCACTGCGCAAAGCTAATCAAAACAGTGTCTGCCAACATCTACCCTTTCTTGGAGGAGGATTTGACATTGAGGTGAGACACATAAGTGTCATCCAGTGGGCCGCTGAGCATTCTGGGACTTGGCATGCTAATGAGACCGAGAAACAATGCCTAAGTGGCCATTGTTTATCCACTGAATAGTGTCAGTATTTGAAAGGACTAAGGAGAATCTAAAGGGACAGGGCCCTAGATGTCAAGATGGGTTTCTCCCACAGCAGTCCTGAATGGCCACTGGGAGCGTATGTGTTTGAACAGCTATACTGCTGAAAAAGGCCAAGGTGGAAGGATTTGGGCCCTTTGTTGAAAGCTCGCTAGATAACATGCCTAAACTGGAGCCCAGGTAAGCTGCATTAGACAAGGGTTGTTGGTCAAGCAATCACCTTCAGCCACCTTTCTTTCTGGCGCAGATTCCAAGGGGGAAGCTTATGTCCCCTAGGACATTTCAACTCTCTGGGCCAGTGAGCATTAGGGCAGATGTGCATAAAGACTGTCTGATCAGCAGCTCAAAGACCTCACAGGTAGGTGACAGCCACCGCCCGAACAGGGACTTGAACCCTGGACCCTCAGATTAAAAGTCTGATGCTCTACCGACTGAGCTATCCGGGCTCTGAAATCTGCCACTCCACAGCGGTCCAAGCTGCTTGAATATTGACATCTCTATTGGAAAAAGACCACTCGGCAAAGGGGGCCGAGTGCCTGGAAGCACAAGTGTTTGGCTTGCCCAGGCTGGCCAATCGTCCACTCCCATTATATTTTCTAGGACAGGTTGAAGATAAAAGTGAAATCTAACCTGTAACCATGCAGATAGGTTCCAGTTCAGTAGAGGTGGAGAACGCCCTAAAGTTTCTGGCTTCGTTTTACCTACAGATCAATGCTCTTCCACCGGAAACAAGGGCCTTGCAAAAAGACACTGCCCGAACGGCTTCCTTAACCTTGGACCAACGCGCTTCCAGTATTCTTAATAAGTGACTGGGTACAAATAAAAAAAGTTCACCTTTAGCCTCATGGTGCCAGGTCCAACAGAGGAAACGCAGGGATAAAAGGGGGTAGAGTCCACTCTGGATTATAGGCAAGTTGAGAAGGAGCGGCGTGTGCCAATCACAGATTGTTCTACCCAGTCTGCTGATGACACAAATGCCCTCTATGGTGTTCCCGGGCCTCATGACACACTTCCTCAACTCTAACGCATCTCAATGTGTATGTGATAGACCATGGCATATCTGCTGTTTAAAACACATTGCACAGTCTCCTCAGAGACTCTCAAAAATTGCCAGCGCTGACTGTATTTCAAGTCATCACGGCGGGGTATTGGGAAAAGTTTTCAATTAGCAATAATCACGCCTCGGGTGGACCTCATTGGCTACGATACTGCCACTGCGCAAAGCTAATAAAAACAGTGTCTGCCAACATCTACCCTTTCTTGGAGGAGGATTTGACATTGAGGTGAGACACATAAGTGTCATCCAGTGGGCCGCTGAGCATTCTGGGACTTGGCATGCTAATGAGACCGAGAAACAATGCCTAAGTGGCCATTGTTTATCCACTGAATAGTGTCAGTATTTGAAAGGACTAAGGAGAATCTAAAGGGACAGGGCCCTAGATGTCAAGATGGGTTTCTCCCACAGCAGTCCTGAATGGCCACTGGGAGCGTATGTGTTTGAACAGCTATACTGCTGAAAAAAGGCCAAGGTGGAAGGATTTGGGCCCTTTGTTGAAAGCTCGCTAGATAACATGCCTAAACTGGAGCCCAGGTAAGCTGCATTAGACAAGGGTTGTTGGTCAAGCAATCACCTTCAGCCACCTTTCTTTCTGGCGCAGATTCCAAGGGGGAAGCTTATGTCCCCTAGGACATTTCAACTCTCTGGGCCAGTGAGCATTAGGGCAGATGTGCATAAAGACTGTCTGATCAGCAGCTCAAAGACCTCACAGGTAGGTGACAGCCACCGCCCGAACAGGGACTTGAACCCTGGACCCTCAGATTAAAAGTCTGATGCTCTACCGACTGAGCTATCCGGGCTCTGAAATCTGCCACTCCACAGCGGTCCAAGCTGCTTGAATATTGACATCTCTATTGGAAAAAGACCACTCGGCAAAGGGGGCCGAGTGCCTGGAAGCACAAGTGTTTGGCTTGCCCAGGCTGGCCAATCGTCCACTCCCATTATATTTTCTAGGACAGGTTGAAGATAAAAGTGAAATCTAACCTGTAACCATGCAGATAGGTTCCAGTTCAGTAGAGGTGGAGAACGCCCTAAAGTTTCTGGCTTCGTTTTACCTACAGATCAATGCTCTTCCACCGGAAACAAGGGCCTTGCAAAAAGACACTGCCCGAACAGCTTCCTTAACCTTGGACCAACGCGCTTCCAGTATTCTTAATAAGTGACTGGGTACAAATAAAAAAAGTTCACCTTTAGCCTCATGGTGCCAGGTCCAACAGAGGAAACGCAGGGATAAAAGGGGGTAGAGTCCACTCTGGATTATAGGCAAGTTGAGAAGGAGCGGCGTGTGCCAATCACAGATTGTTCTACCCAGTCTGCTGATGACACAAATGCCCTCTATGGTGTTCCCGGGCCTCATGACACACTTCCTCAACTCTAACGCATCTCAATGTGTATGTAAGAGACCATGGCATATCTGCTGTTTAAAACACATTGCACAGTCTCCTCAGAGACTCTCAAAAATTGCCAGCGCTGACTGTATTTCAAGTCATCACGGCGGGGTATTGGGAAAAGTTTTCAATTAGCAATAATCACGCCTCGGGTGGACCTCATTGGCTACGATACTGCCACTGCGCAAAGCTAATCAAAACAGTGTCTGCCAACATCTACCCTTTCTTGGAGGAGGATTTGACATTGAGGTGAGACACATAAGTGTCATCCAGTGGGCCGCTGAGCATTCTGGGACTTGGCATGCTAATGAGACCGAGAAACAATGCCTAAGTGGCCATTGTTTATCCACTGAATAGTGTCAGTATTTGAAAGGACTAAGGAGAATCTAAAGGGACAGGGCCCTAGATGTCAAGATGGGTTTCTCCCACAGCAGTCCTGAATGGCCTCTGGGAGCGTATGTGTTTGAACAGCTATACTGCTGAAAAAAGGCCAAGGTGGAAGGATTTGGGCCCTTTGTTGAAAGCTCGCTAGATAACATGCCTAAACTGGAGCCCAGGTAAGCTGCATTAGACAAGGGTTGTTGGTCAAGCAATCACCTTCAGCCACCTTTCTTTCTGGCGCAGATTCCAAGGGGGAAGCTTATGTCCCCTAGGACATTTCAACTCTCTGGGCCAGTGAGCATTAGGGCAGATGTGCATAAAGACTGTCTGATCAGCAGCTCAAAGACCTCACAGGTAGGTGACAGCCACCGCCCGAACAGGGACTTGAACCCTGGACCCTCAGCTTAAAAGTCTGATGCTCTACCGACTGAGCTATCCGGGCTCTGAAATCTGCCATCCACAGCGGTCCAAGCTGCTTGAATATTGACATCTCTATTGGAAAAAGACCACTCGGCAAAGGGGGCCGAGTGCCTGGAAGCACAAGTGTTTGGCTTGCCCAGGCTGGCCAATCGTCCACTCCCATTATATTTTCTAGGACAGGTTGAAGATAAAAGTGAAATCTAACCTGCAACCATGCAGATAGGTTCCAGTTCAGTAGAGGTGGAGAACGCCCTAAAGTTTCTGGCTTCGTTTTACCTACAGATCAATGCTCTTCCACCGGAAACAAGGGCCTTGCAAAAAGACACTGCCCGAACGGCTTCCTTAACCTTGGACCAACGCGCTTCCAGTATTCTTAATAAGTGACTGGGTACAAATAAAAAAAGTTCACCTTTAGCCTCATGGTGCCAGGTCCAACAGAGGAAACGCAGGGATAAAAGGGGGTAGAGACCACTCTGGATTATAGGCAAGATGAGAAGGAGCGGCGTGTGCCAATCACAGATTGTTCTACCCAGTCTGCTGATGACACAAATGCCCTCTATGGTGTTCCCGGGCCTCATGACACACTTCCTCAACTCTAACGCATCTCAATGTGTATGTAAGAGACCATGGCATATCTGCTGTTTAAAACACATTGCACAGTCTCCTCAGAGACTCTCAAAAATTGCCAGCGCTGACTGTATTTCAAGTCATCACGGCGGGGTATTGGGAAAAGTTTTCAATTAGCAATAATCACGCCTCGGGTGGACCTCATTGGCTACGATACTGCCACTGCGCAAAGCTAATCAAAACAGTGTCTGCCAACATCTACCCTTTCTTGGAGGAGGATTTGACATTGAGGTGAGACACATAAGTGTCATCCAGTGGGCCGCTGAGCATTCTGGGACTTGGCATGCTAATGAGACCGAGAAACAATGCCTAAGTGGCCATTGTTTATCCACTGAATAGTGTCAGTATTTGAAAGGACTAAGGAGAATCTAAAGGGACAGGGCCCTAGATGTCAAGATGGGTTTCTCCCACAGCAGTCCTGAATGGCCACTGGGAGCGTATGTGTTTGAACAGCTATACTGCTGAAAAAAGGCCAAGGTGGAAGGATTTGGGCCCTTTGTTGAAAGCTCGCTAGATAACATGCCTAAACTGGAGCCCAGGTAAGCTGCATTAGACAAGGGTTGTTGGTCAAGCAATCACCTTCAGCCACCTTTCTTTCTGGCGCAGATTCCAAGGGGGAAGCTTATGTCCCCTAGGACATTTCAACTCTCTGGGCCAGTGAGCATTAGGGCAGATGTGCATAAAGACTGTCTGATCAGCAGCTCAAAGACCTCACAGGTAGGTGACAGCCACCGCCCGAACAGGGACTTGAACCCTGGACCCTCAGATTAAAAGTCTGATGCTCTACCGACTGAGCTATCCGGGCTCTGAAATCTGCCACTCCACAGCGGTCCAAGCTGCTTGAATATTGACATCTCTATTGGAAAAAGACCACTCGGCAAAGGGGGCCGAGTGCCTGGAAGCACAAGTGTTTGGCTTGCCCAGGCTGGCCAATCGTCCACTCCCATTATATTTTCTAGGACAGGTTGAAGATAAAAGTGAAATCTAACCTGTAACCATGCAGATAGGTTCCAGTTCAGTAGAGGTGGAGAACGCCCTAAAGTTTCTGGCTTCGTTTTACCTACAGATCAATGCTCTTCCACCGGAAACAAGGGCCTTGCAAAAAGACACTGCCCGAACGGCTTCCTTAACCTTGGACCAACGCGCTTCCAGTATTCTTAATAAGTGACTGGGTACAAATAAAAAAAGTTCACCTTTAGCCTCATGGTGCCAGGTCCAACAGAGGAAACGCAGGGATAAAAGGGGGTAGAGTCCACTCTGGATTATAGGCAAGTTGAGAAGGAGCGGCGTGTGCCAATCACAGATTGTTCTACCCAGTCTGCTGATGACACAAATGCCCTCTATGGTGTTCCCGGGCCTCATGACACACTTCCTCAACTCTAACGCATCTCAATGTGTATGTAAGAGACCATGGCATATCTGCTGTTTAAAACACATTGCACAGTCTCCTCAGAGACTCTCAAAAATTGCCAGCGCTGACTGTATTTCAAGTCATCACGGCGGAGTATTGGGAAAAGTTTTCAATTAGCAATAATCACGCCTCGGGTGGACCTCATTGGCTACGATACTGCCACTGCGCAAAGCTAATCAAAACAGTGTCTGCCAACATCTACCCTTTCTTGGAGGAGGATTTGACATTGAGGTGAGACACATAAGTGTCATCCAGTGGGCCGCTGAGCATTCTGGGACTTGGCATGCTAATGAGACCGAGAAACAATGCCTAAGTGGCCATTGTTTATCCACTGAATAGTGTCAGTATTTGAAAGGACTAAGGAGAATCTAAAGGGACAGGGCCCTAGATGTCAAGATGGGTTTCTCCCACAGCAGTCCTGAATGGCCACTGGGAGCGTATGTGTTTGAACAGCTATACTGCTGAAAAATGGCCAAGGTGGAAGGATTTGGGCCCTTTGTTGAAAGCTCGCTAGATAACATGCCTAAACTGGAGCCCAGGTAAGCTGCATTAGACAAGGGTTGTTGGTCAAGCAATCACCTTCAGCCCCCTTTCTTTCTGGCGCAGATTCCAAAGGGGAAGCTTATGTCCCCTAGGACATTTCAACTCTCTGGGCCAGTGAGCATTAGGGCAGATGTGCATAAAGACTGTCTGATCAGCAGCTCAAAGACCTCACAGGTAGGTGACAGCCACCGCCCGAACAGGGACTTGAACCCTGGACCCTCAGATTAAAAGTCTGATGCTCTACCGACTGAGCTATCCGGGCTCTGAAATCTGCCACTCCACAGCGGTCCAAGCTGCTTGAATATTGACATCTCTATTGGAAAAAGACCACTCGGCAAAGGGGGCCGAGTGCCTGGAAGCACAAGTGTTTGGCTTGCCCAGGCTGGCCAATCGTCCACTCCCATTATATTTTCTAGGACAGGTTGAAGATAAAAGTGAAATCTAACCTGTAACCATGCAAATAGGTTCCAGTTCAGTAGAGGTGGAGAACGCCCTAAAGTTTCTGGCTTCGTTTTACCTACAGATCAATGCTCTTCCACCGGAAACAAGGGCCTTGCAAAAAGACACTGCCCGAACGGCTTCCTTAACCTTGGACCAACGCGCTTCCAGTATTCTTAATAAGTGACTGGGTACAAATAAAAAAAGTTCACCTTTAGCCTCATGGTGCCAGGTCCAACAGAGGAAACGCAGGGATAAAAGGGGGTAGAGTCCACTCTTGATTATAGGCAAGTTGAGAAGGAGCGGCGTGTGCCAATCACAGATTGTTCTACCCAGTCTGCTGATGACACAAATGCCCTCTATGGTGTTCCCGGGCCTCATGACACACTTCCTCAACTCTAACGCATCTCAATCTCAATGTGCATATCTGCTGTTTAAAACACATTGCACAGTCTCCTCAGAGACTCTCAAAAATTGCCAGCGCTGACTGTATTTCAAGTCATCACGGCGGGATATTGGGAAAAGTTTTCAATTAGCAATAATCACGCCTCGGGTGGACCTCATTGGCTACGATACTGCCACTGCGCACAGCTAATCTAAACAGTGTCTGCCAACATCTACCCTTTCTTGGAGGAGGATTTGACATTGAGGTGAGACACATAAGTGTCATCCAGTGGGCCGCTGAGCATTCTGGGACTTGGCATGCTAATGAGACTGAGAAACAATGCCTAAGTGGCCATTGTTTATCCACTGAATAGTGTCAGTATTTGAAAGGACTAAGGAGAATCTAAAGGGACAGGGCCCTAGATGTCAAGATGGGTTTCTCCCACAGCAGTCCTGAATGGCCACTGGGAGCGTATGTGTTTGAACAGCTATACTGCTGAAAAAAGGCCAAGGTGGAAGGATTTGGGCCCTTTGTTGAAAGCTCGCTAGATAACATGCCTAAACTGGAGCCCAGGTAAGCTGCATTAGACAAGGGTTGTTGGTCAAGCAATCACCTTCAGCCACCTTTCTTTCTGGCGCAGATTCCAAGGGGGAAGCTTATGTCCCCTAGGACATTTCAACTCTCTGGGCCAGTGAGCATTAGGGCAGATGTGCATAAAGACTGTCTGATCAGCAGCTCAAAGACCTCACAGGTAGGTGACAGGCAACGCCCGAACAGGGACTTGAACCCTGGACCCTCAGATTAAAAGTCTGATGCTCTACCGACTGAGCTATCCGGGCTCTGAAATCTGCCACTCCACAGCGGTCCAAGCTGCTTGAATATTGACATCTCTATTGGAAAAAGACCACTCGGCAAAGGGGGCCGAGTGCCTGGAAGCACAAGTGTTTGGCTTGCCCAGGCTGGCCAATCGTCCACTCCCATTATATTTTCTAGGACAGGTTGAAGATAAAAGTGAAATCTAACCTGCAACCATGCAGATAGGTTCCAGTTCAGTAGAGGTGGAGAACGCCCTAAAGTTTCTGGCTTCGTTTTACCTACAGATCAATGCTCTTCCACCGGAAACAAGGGCCTTGCAAAAAGACACTGCCCGAACGGCTTCCTTAACCTTGGACCAACGCGCTTCCAGTATTCTTAATAAGTGACTGGGTACAAATAAAAAAAGTTCACCTTTAGCCTCATGGTGCCAGGTCCAACAGAGGAAACGCAGGGATAAAAGGGGGTAGAGTCCACTCTGGATTATAGGCAAGTTGAGAAGGAGCGGCGTGTGCCAATCACAGATTGTTCTACCCAGTCTGCTGATGACACAAATGCCCTCTATGGTGTTCCCGGGCCTCATGACACACTTCCTCAACTCTAACGCATCTCAATGTGTATGTAAGAGACCATGGCATATCTGCTGTTTAAAACACATTGCACAGTCTCCTCAGAGACTCTCAAAAATTGCCAGCGCTGACTGTATTTCAAGTCATCACGGCGGGGTATTGGGAAAAGTTTTCAATTAGCAATAATCACGCCTCGGGTGGACCTCATTGGCTACGATACTGCCACTGCGCAAAGCTAATCAAAACAGTGTCTGCCAACATCTACCCTTTCTTGGAGGAGGATTTGACATTGAGGTGAGACACATAAGTGTCATCCAGTGGGCCGCTGAGCATTCTGGGACTTGGCATGCTAATGAGACCGAGAAACAATGCCTAAGTGGCCATTGTTTATCCACTGAATAGTGTCAGTATTTGAAAGGACTAAGGAGAATCTAAAGGGACAGGGCCCTAGATGTCAAGATGGGTTTCTCCCACAGCAGTCCTGAATGGCCACTGGGAGCGTATGTGTTTGAACAGCTATACTGCTGAAAAAAGGCCAAGGTGGAAGGATTTGGGCCCTTTGTTGAAAGCTCGCTAGATAACATGCCTAAACTGGAGCCCAGGTAAGCTGCATTAGACAAGGGTTGTTGGTCAAGCAATCACCTTCAGCCACCTTTCTTTCTGGCGCAGATTCCAAGGGGGAAGCTTATGTCCCCTAGGACATTTCAACTCTCTGGGCCAGTGAGCATTAGGGCAGATGTGCATAAAGACTGTCTGATCAGCAGCTCAAAGACCTCACAGGTAGGTGACAGCCACCGCCCGAACAGGGACTTGAACCCTGGACCCTCAGATTAAAAGTCTGATGCTCAACCGACTGAGCTATCCAGGCTCTGAAATCTGCCACTCCACAGAGGTCCAAGCTGCTTGAATATTGACATCTCTATTGGAAAAAGACCACTCGGCAAAGGGGGCCGAGTGCCTGGAAGCACAAGTGTTTGGCTTGCCCAGGCTGGCCAATCGTCCACTCCCATTATATTTTCTAGGACAGGTTGAAGATAAAAGTGAAATCTAACCTGTAACCATGCAAATAGGTTCCAGTTCAGTAGAGGTGGAGAACGCCCTAAAGTTTCTGGCTTCGTTTTACCTACAGATCAATGCTCTTCCACCGGAAACAAGGGCCTTGCAAAAAGACACTGCCCGAACGGCTTCCTTAACCTTGGACCAACGCGCTTCCAGTATTCTTAATAAGTGACTGGGTACAAATAAAAAAAGTTCACCTTTAGCCTCATGGTGCCAGGTCCAACAGAGGAAACGCAGGGATAAAAGGGGGTAGAGTCCACTCTTGATTATAGGCAAGTTGAGAAGGAGCGGCGTGTGCCAATCACAGATTGTTCTACCCAGTCTGCTGATGACACAAATGCCCTCTATGGTGTTCCCGGGCCTCATGACACACTTCCTCAACTCTAGGCCTCATGACACACTTCCTCAACTCTAACGCATCTCAATGTGTATGTAAGAGACAATGGCATATCTGCTGTTTAAAACACATTGCACAGTCTCCTCAGAGACTCTCAAAAATTGCCAGCGCTGACTGTATTTCAAGTCATCACGGCGGGGTATTGGGAAAAGTTTTCAATTAGCAATAATCACGCCTCAGGTGGACCTCATTGGCTACGATACTGCCACTGCGCACAGCTAATCTAAACAGTGTCTGCCAACATCTACCCTTTCTTGGAGGAGGATTTGACATTGAGGTGAGACACATAAGTGTCATCCAGTGGGCCGCTGAGCATTCTGGGACTTGGCATGCTAATGAGACCGAGAAACAATGCCTAAGTGGCCATTGTTTATCCACTGAATAGTGTCAGTATTTGAAAGGACTAAGGAGAATCTAAAGGGACAGGGCCCTAGATGTCAAGATGGGTTTCTCCCACAGCAGTCCTGAATGGCCACTGGGAGCGTATGTGTTTGAACAGCTATACTGCTGAAAAAAGGCCAAGGTGGAAGGATTTGGGCCCTTTGTTGAAAGCTCGCTAGATAACATGCCTAAACTGGAGCCCAGGTAAGCTGCATTAGACAAGGGTTGTTGGTCAAGCAATCACCTTCAGCCACCTTTCTTTCTGGCGCAGATTCCAAGGGGGAAGCTTATGTCCCCTAGGACATTTCAACTCTCTGGGCCAGTGAGCATTAGGGCAGATGTGCATAAAGACTGTCTGATCAGCAGCTCAAAGACCTCACAGGTAGGTGACAGCCAACGCCCGAACAGGGACTTGAACCCTGGACCCTCGGAATAAAAGTCTGATGCTCTACCGACTGAGCTATCCGGGCTCTGAAATCTGCCACTCCACAGCGGTCCAAGCTGCTTGAATATTGACATCTCTATTGGAAAAAGACCACTCGGCAAAGGGGGCCGAGTGCCTGGAAGCACAAGTGTTTGGCTTGCCCAGGCTGGCCAATCGTCCACTCCCATTATATTTTCTAGGACAGGTTGAAGATAAAAGTGAAATCTAACCTGCAACCATGCAGATAGGTTCCAGTTCAGTAGAGGTGGAGAACGCCCTAAAGTTTCTGGCTTCGTTTTACCTACAGATCAATGCTCTTCCACCGGAAACAAGGGCCTTGCAAAAAGACACTGCCCGAACGGCTTCCTTAACCTTGGACCAACGCGCTTCCAGTATTCTTAATAAGTGACTGGGTACAAATAAAAAAAGTTCACCTTTAGCCTCATGGTGCCAGGTCCAACAGAGGAAACGCAGGGATAAAAGGGGGTAGAGTCCACTCTGGATTATAGGCAAGTTGAGAAGGAGCGGCGTGTGCCAATCACAGATTGTTCTACCCAGTCTGCTGATGACACAAATGCCCTCTATGGTGTTCCCGGGCCTCATGACACACTTCCTCAACTCTAACGCATCTCAATGTGTATGTAAGAGACCATGGCATATCTGCTGTTTAAAACACATTGCACAGTCTCCTCAGAGACTCTCAAAAATTGCCAGCGCTGACTGTATTTCAAGTCATCACGGCGGGGTATTGGGAAAAGTTTTCAATTAGCAATAATCACGCCTCGGGTGGACCTCATTGGCTACGATACTGCCACTGCGCAAAGCTAATCAAAACAGTGTCTGCCAACATCTACCCTTTCTTGGAGGAGGATTTGACATTGAGGTGAGACACATAAGTGTCATCCAGTGGGCCGCTGAGCATTCTGGGACTTGGCATGCTAATGAGACCGAGAAACAATGCCTAAGTGGCCATTGTTTATCCACTGAATAGTGTCAGTATTTGAAAGGACTAAGGAGAATCTAAAGGGACAGGGCCCTAGATGTCAAGATGGGTTTCTCCTACAGCAGTCCTGAATGGCCACTGGGAGCGTATGTGTTTGAACAGCTATACTGCTGAAAAAAGGCCAAGGTGGAAGGATTTGGGCCCTTTGTTGAAAGCTCGCTAGATAACATGCCTAAACTGGAGCCCGGGTAAGCTGCATTAGACAAGGGTTGTTGGTCAAGCAATCACCTTCAGCCACCTTTCTTTCTGGCGCAGATTCCAAGGGGGAAGCTTATGTCCCCTAGGACATTTCAACTCTCTGGGCCAGTGAGCATTAGGGCAGATGTGCATAAAGACTGTCTGATCAGCAGCTCAAAGACCTCACAGGTAGGTGACAGCCACCACCCGAACAGGGACTTGAACCCTGGACCCTCAGATTAAAAGTCTGATGCTCTACCGACTGAGCTATTCGGGCTCTGAAATCTGCCACTCCACAGCGGTCCAAGCTGCTTGAATATTGACATCTCTATTG
Organism: Pelophylax lessonae; assembly: GCF_965119305.1. Taxonomy (NCBI): domain Eukaryota; kingdom Metazoa; phylum Chordata; class Amphibia; order Anura; family Ranidae; genus Pelophylax; species Pelophylax lessonae. The sequence continues at coordinate 597,332,689 of NC_138771.1, forward strand.
GAAAAAGACCACTCGGCAAAGGGGGCCGAGTGCCTGGAAGCACAAGTGTTTGGCTTGCCCAGGCTGGCCAATCGTCCACTCCCATTATATTTTCTAGGACAGGTTGAAGATAAAAGTGAAATCTAACCTGTAACCATGCAGATAGGTTCCAGTTCAGTAGAGGTGGAGAACGCCCTAAAGTTTCTGGCTTCGTTTTACCTACAGATCAATGCTCTTCCACCGGAAACAAGAGCCTTGCAAAAAGACACTGCCCGAACGGCTTCCTTAACCTTGGACCAACGCGCTTCCAGTATTCTTAATAAGTGACTGGGTACAAATAAAAAAAGTTCACCTTTAGCCTCATGGTGCCAGGTCCAACAGAGGAAACGCAGGGATAAAAGGGGGTAGAGTCCACTCTGGATTATAGGCAAGTTGAGAAGGAGCGGCGTGTGCCAATCACAGATTGTTCTACCCAGTCTGCTGATGACACAAATGCCCTCTATGGTGTTCCCGGGCCTCATGACACACTTCCTCAACTCTAACGCATCTCAATGTGTATGTAAGAGACCATGGCATATCTGCTGTTTAAAACACATTGCACAGTCTCCTCAGAGACTCTCAAAAATTGCCAGCGCTGACTGTATTTCAAGTCATCACGGCGGGGTATTGGGAAAAGTTTTCAATTAGCAATAATCACGCCTCGGGTGGACCTCATTGGCTACGATACTGCCACTGTGCAAAGCTAATCAAAACAGTGTCTGCCAACATCTACCCTTTCTTGGAGGAGGATTTGACATTGAGGTGAGACACATAAATGTCATCCAGTGGGCCGCTGAGCATTCTGGGACTTGGCATGCTAATGAGACCGAGAAACAATGCCTAAGTGGCCATTGTTTATCCACTGAATAGTGTCAGTATTTGAAAGGACTAAGGAGAATCTAAAGGGACAGGGCCCTAGATGTCAAGATGGGTTTCTCCCACAGCAGTCCTGAATGGCCACTGGGAGCGTATGTGTTTGAACAGCTATACTGCTGAAAAAAGGCCAAGGTGGAAGGATTTGGGCCCTTTGTTGAAAGCTCGCTAGATAACATGCCTAAACTGGAGCCCAGGTAAGCTGCATTAGACAAGGGTTGTTGGTCAAGCAATCACCTTCAGCCACCTTTCTTTCTGGCGCAGATTCCAAGGGGGAAGCTTATGTCCCCTAGGACATTTCAACTCTCTGGGCCAGTGAGCATTAGGGCAGATGTGCATAAAGACTGTCTGATCAGCAGCTCAAAGACCTCACAGGTAGGTGACAGCCACCGCCCGAACAGGGACTTGAACCCTGGACTCTCAGATTAAAAGTCTGATGCTCTACCGACTGAGCTATCCGGGCTCTGAAATCTGCCACTCCACAGCGGTCCAAGCTGCTTGAATAGTGACATCTCTATTGGAAAAAGACCACTCGGCAAAGGGGGCCGAGTGCCTGGAAGCACAAGTGTTTGGCTTGCCCAGGCTGGCCAATCGTCCACTCCCATTATATTTTCTAGGACAGGTTGAAGATAAAAGTGAAATCTAGCCTGTAACCATGCAGATAGGTTCCAGTTCAGTAGAGGTGGAGAACGCCCTAAAGTTTCTGGCTTCGTTTTACCTACAGATCAATGCTCTTCCACCGGAAACAAGGGCCTTGCAAAAAGACACTGCCCGAACGGCTTCCTTAACCTTGGACCAACGCGCTTCCAGTATTCTTAATAAGTGACTGGGTACAAATAAAAAAAGTTCACCTTTAGCCTCATGGTGCCAGGTCCAACAGAGGAAACGCAGGGATAAAAGGGGGTAGAGTCCACTCTGGATTATAGGCAAGTTGAGAAGGAGCGGCGTGTGCCAATCACAGATTGTTCTACCCAGTCTGCTGATGACACAAATGCCCTCTATGGTGTTCCCGGGCCTCATGACACACTTCCTCAACTCTAACGCATCTCAATGTGTATGTAAGAGACCATGGCATATCTGCTGTTTAAAACACATTGCACAGTCTCCTCAGAGACTCTCAAAAATTGCCAGCGCTGACTGTATTTCAAGTTATCACGGCGGGGTATTGGGAAAAGTTTTCAATTAGCAATAATCACGCCTCGGGTGGACCTCATTGGCTACGATACTGCCACTGCGCAAAGCTAATCAAAACAGTGTCTGCCAACATCTACCCTTTCTTGGAGGAGGATTTGACATTGAGGTGAGACACATAAGTGTCATCCAGTGGGCCGCTGAGCATTCTGGGACTTGGCATGCTAATGAGACCGAGAAACAATGCCTAAGTGGCCATTGTTTATCCACTGAATAGTGTCAGTATTTGAAAGGACTAAGGAGAATCTAAAGGGACAGGGCCCTAGATGTCAAGATGGGTGTAACGGATCTTTGTACCCCAGGTGGGCACATCCGCCGGATCTGTGTCTCCTGTCCTCCAAACGCACCCACAGCCTGCAGAGAAGCCATATCCAGCCCGTAACCCCTCAATCACGAGACAATCCACACAGGTGTTGAGGGTTAACCATGCAGAGCTTAAACTGTTTATTACATTCCAAGACAACAGTTTTACATACAGTTAGGGAAACTCCCCTTAGCCTTTCCACAGAAGGGGGGGGGAAGGGAACAGGGACCAACCAATAAGAACTGAACATTTGTACATTTGAAACATGCAGTCTTAATACACACCCCCTGCGGAGAGATGTCTCCAACTCAGACCATTGTCTGCCATGAATCCACACACTTAGACACAGAAACAGGAGGGGGGGGGGATGGGTTGTAACATTACATTACATTAACTCAATGCCATGAGTCAGTTGTTCAGAGGATGAATAAAGGGAAAATAAAATGCAATGTCCCAAACTCATAAGAAAATGACACAAAGGGGTTTACAATCCAGGGACAGGGTGATCCGTCACCCATAGTGACGGCTAGTACCGTCACATCTCTTCCCCCCAAAGGTAGACTAATCCAGGTACTAGACCTCCAACTGGTGTGTGCCTGAATTAGTCGGGTAACAAATCCCAAAGAGTCAATGTTTGTTTGCCTGGATAATTTGTCGGCGTTGCCATTTTGCTTCCCAGGGCAGTAGTGGATGGTAAAGTCAAAAGGCTGCAGCGCCAAACTCCAGTATCTTCTGGCCCATAGTCTGTCGGTAGGAGGCTTGCGCACAGTCCCCTCCAAAACACACAGTGACAGTGGGTTCTGTCACATTTCTCCCCTTTTAAAAACAGACTAACGAGGTTCCTGACCCTCAAATGGTCTGGACCTGTGTTAGTCACAAACTTCCACCCCAGGCAACCAGGAAAAGTAAAAGAACGACTCTGGCGCTGGGGAGCAAAACCGCACATAGGGTCTCCCATGAATAAAAACAGCCACTGCAGAGTGGGAACAGCTGTCTGCACTCCTCTGATCCAGGGCAGGGTTACAGATATTGGGGGGAGCTGAATAATTCTCTGCCCTGATGCCAGCGCTTCCGCTGGTAGGGAATGTAGGCTAGTAGGGCTATGCATTTGGGGAGAAAAAGGTACTTGCTTTTCTCCTGGTGTAGTTACGAGCCGCTGAGAAGGTATCTTGCAGGGACTGTCTCCCGGATTCTTCATCTCTGGTTCTGATGCTGGGCAGAGACCATCAGCACTCTGTCCTGTAGCCAGCGCTTCTGCCGGAGGGATAAACACTGGGGTAGTGTCCAATTGTTGGGGAGGGAGAATTGCTTCCTCTACTCCCGGTGGGGATATCTGCTGTTGGGAAAACAGCTCACGCAGATCCTCTCTCAGACTCTCCGGATCCAACTCTTTTTCTGATGCTGGGCAGATGCCAGGGGCACTCTGCCCTGTAGCCAGTGCTTCTGCTGGGGCGATAAACACTGGGGTAGTGTCCAAGTGCTGGGGAAACGGCTCACTGAGGTCACCCCTCGGACTCCCTGGATCTACCTCTGAGGGTGGGCAGAGGCCAGCGGCACTCTGCCCCGTAGCCTGCGCTTCTGCTGGGGGGATAAACACTGGGGTAGTGTCCAAGTGCTGGGGAAACGGCTCACTGAGGTCACCCCTCGGACTCCCTGGATCTACCTCTGAGGGTGGGCAGAGGCCAGCGGCACTCTGCCCCGTAGCCAGCGCTTCTGCTGGGGGGATAACCACTGGGGTAGTGTCCAAGTGCTGGGGAAACGGCTCACTGAGGTCACCCCTCGGACTCCCTGGATCTACCTCTGAGGGTGGGCAGAGGCCAGTGGCACTCTGCCCCGTAGCTAGCGCTTCTGCTGGGGGGATAACCACTGGGGTAGTGTCCAAGTGCTGGGGAAACGGCTCACTGAGGTCACCCCTCGGACTCCCTGGATCTACCTCTGAGGGTGGGCAGAGGCCAGCGGCACTCTGCCCCGTAGCCAGCGCTTCTGCTGGGGGGATAAACACTGGGGTAGTGTCCAATTGTTGGGGAGGGAGAATTGCTTCCTCTACTCCCGGTGGGGGTATCTGCTGTTGGGAAAACAGCTCACGCAGATCCTCTCTCAGACTCTCCGGATCCAACTCTTTTTCTGATGCTGGGCAGATGCCAGGGGCACTCTGCCCTGTAGCCAATGCTTCTGCTGGGGCACCAGATGAGATACTCTGGACTTGCTGCTGATCACCATTTCCCAGCCTTCCAGCACCTGTCTCAACTCCCCCTTCTGAGACCTTCATGCTATCAGCTTGTCTCGCTGCCTGGTGGACCTCCGGTGCGTTCCGGCATTCTAGCGCTCGCAGGGCCCTCTGTATCATCGCTGCTTCTTCCATTGCAGTTAGTACGGGAAAACGCAGGGTCACCCCTGGCCCCATTTGCTTCTCATCTTCGTGACTGTCTTCTATTTCTCTCGGACAGTCCCAGGCAACGGGAGCCATGCCAGGCTGCTGATCACCGTCAAACAGCCGCTTGTAGGCAATCTCGAGCTCCCATTCCTGCTCAACCAGGAACTCCAATTCCTCCAGGTCACACACCTCGTCGGGGAGGTCCAGCACCTCATCTCGGAAGTCTAGGATGTTTTCCAGCCACCACTCCTCATCGCTCCCAAAGTCTGGGTCTCCTTACATTTTTTGATGGAGCAGCCCCACGCCGCCATAGCCAACGCCTTCTGTTGGGCTGCCATCTGCTGTACCTGGCCACAGTTGAGCCGCGAACCACCGGAGGGCTCTGTAGCTGGCGTCCAGCCTCATTTCCTCCTGGACCAATCTTCCGAGCTCCGTCTTCCCTTCATCTCGCGGTCGTTCCCTCAGGAACACCTCTCGCGCACAGTACTGTGTCCGGTACATCTCTGTGGAGGAGGGAAGGATCTTCCCCTGATGGTGCCGCTCGTGGCTTAGCGCCTCATGCCAGAGTTGCCGGCGGATCACATCCTCCCAGCCGAGCCTGGTGTGCTCTGTCGCTGGTCCCCGATGGTGCTTCCGCATGCCTTGCAGCCTCCTCCCGAACTCCGCTCTCATGCTGCCTGGTCCCCGTATCACTCCTCGGCAGCTGCCCAGATCTTGAATCCTGGTGGTGGTTTGGATGTCCTGGACTGCAGGAGACATCCCACCGCTGCCAACCAATGTAACGGATCTTTGTACCCCAGGTGGGCACATCCGCCGGATCTGTGTCTCCTGTCCTCCAAACGCACCCACAGCCTGCAGAGAAGCCATATCCAGCCCGTAACCCCTCAATCACGAGACAATCCACAGAGGTGTTGAGGGTTAACCATGCAGAGCTTAAAATGTTTATTACATTCCAAGACAACAGTTTTACATACAGTTAGGGAAACTCCCCTTAGCCTTTCCACAGAAGGGGGGGGGGAAGGGAACAGGGACCAACCAATAAGAACTGAACATTTGTACATTTGAAACATGCAGTCTTAATACACACCCCCTGCGGAGAGATGTCTCCAACTCAGACCATTGTCTGCCATGAATCCACACACTTAGACACAGAAACAGGAGGGGGGGGGGGGATGGGTTGTAACATTACATTACATTAACTCAATGCCATGAGTCAGTTGTTCAGAGGATGAATAAAGGGAAAATAAAATGCAATGTCCCAAACTCATAAGAAAATGACACAAAGGGGTTTACAATCCAGGGACAGGGTGATCCGTCACCCATAGTGACGGCTAGTACCGTCACAATGGGTTTCTCCCACAGCAGTCCTGAATGGCCACTGGGAGCGTATGTGTTTGAACAGCTATACTGCTGAAAAAAGGCCAAGGTGGAAGGATTTGGGCCCTTTGTTGAAAGCTCGCTAGATAACATGCCTAAACTGGAGCCCAGGTAAGCTGCATTAGACAAGGGTTGTTGGTCAAGCAATCACCTTCAGCCACCTTTCTTTCTGGCGCAGATTCCAAGGGGGAAGCTTATGTCCCCTAGGACATTTCAACTCTCTGGGCCAGTGAGCATTAGGGCAGATGTGCATGAAGACTGTCTGATCAGCAGCTCAAAGACCTCACAGGTAGGTGACAGCCACCACCCGAACAGGGACTTGAACCCTGGACCCTCAGATTAAAAGTCTGATGCTCTACCGACTGAGCTATCCGGGCTCTGAAATCTGCCACTCCACAGCGGTCCAAGCTGCTTGAATATTGACATCTCTATTGGAAAAAGACCACTCGGCAAAGGGGGCCGAGTGCCTGGAAGCACAAGTGTTTGGCTTGCCCAGGCTGGCCAATCGTCCACTCCCATTATATTTTCTAGGACAGGTTGAAGATAAAAGTGAAATCTAACCTGCAACCATGCAGATAGGTTCCAGTTCAGTAGAGGTGGAGAACGCCCTAAAGTTTCTGGCTTCGTTTTACCTACAGATCAATGCTCTTCCACCGGAAACAAGGGCCTTGCAAAAAGACACTGCCCGAACGGCTTCCTTAACCTTGGACCAACGCGCTTCCAGTATTCTTAATAAGTGACTGGGTACAAATAAAAAAAGTTCACCTTTAGCCTCATGGTGCCAGGTCCAACAGAGGAAACGCAGGGATAAAAGGGGGTAGAGTCCACTCTGGATTATAGGCAAGTTGAGAAGGAGCGGCGTGTGCCAATGACAGATTGTTCTACCCAGTCTGCTGATGACACAAATGCCCTCTATGGTGTTCCCGGGCCTCATGACACACTTCCTCAACTCTAACGCATCTCAATGTGTATGTAAGAGACCATGGCATATCTGCTGTTTAAAACACATTGCACAGTCTCCTCAGAGACTCTCAAAAATTGCCAGCGCTGACTGTATTTCAAGTCATCACGGCGGGGTATTGGGAAAAGTTTTCAATTAGCAATAATCACGCCTCGGGTGGACCTCATTGGCTACGATACTGCCACTGCGCAAAGCTAATCAAAACAGTGTCTGCCAACATCTACCCTTTCTTGGAGGAGGATTTGACATTGAGGTGAGACACATAAGTGTCATCCAGTGGGCCGCTGAGCATTCTGGGACTTGGCATGCTAATGAGACCGAGAAACAATGCCTAAGTGGCCATTGTTTATCCACTGAATAGTGTCAGTATTTGAAAGGACTAAGGAGAATCTAAAGGGACAGGGCCCTAGATGTCAAGATGGGTTTCTCCCACAGCAGTCCTGAATGGCCACTGGGAGGGTATGTGTTTGAACAGCTATACTGCTGAAAAAAGGCCAAGGTGGAAGGATTTGGGCCCTTTGTTGAAAGCTCGCTAGATAACATGCCTAAACTGGAGCCCAGGTAAGCTGCATTAGACAAGGGTTGTTGGTCAAGCAATCACCTTCAGCCACCTTTCTTTCTGGCGCAGATTCCAAGGGGGAAGCTTATGTCCCCTAGGACATTTCAACTCTCTGGGCCAGTGAGCATTAGGGCAGATGTGCATAAAGACTGTCTGATCAGCAGCTCAAAGACCTCACAGGTAGGTGACAGCCACCGCCCCCGAACAGGGACTTGAACCCTGGACCCTCAGATTAAAAGTCTGATGCTCTACCGACTGAGCTATCCGGGCTCTGAAATCTGCCACTCCACAGCGGTCCAAGCTGCTTGAATATTGACATCTCTATTGGAAAAAGACCACTCGGCAAAGGGGGCCGAGTGCCTGGAAGCACAAGTGTTTGGCTTGCCCAGGCTGGCCAATCGTCCACTCCCATTATATTTTCTAGGACAGGTTGAAGATAAAAGTGAAATCTAACCTGCAACCATGCAGATAGGTTCCAGTTCAGTAGAGGTGGAGAACGCCCTAAAGTTTCTGGCTTCGTTTTACCTACAGATCAATGCTCTTCCACCGGAAACAAGGGCCTTGCAAAAAGACACTGCCCGAACGGCTTCCTTAACCTTGGACCAACGCGCTTCCAGTATTCTTAATAAGTGACTGGGTACAAATAAAAAAAGTTCACCTTTAGCCTCATGGTGCCAGGTCCAACAGAGGAAACGCAGGGATAAAAGGGGGTAGAGTCCACTCTGGATTATAGGCAAGTTGAGAAGGAGCGGCGTGTGCCAATCACAGATTGTTCTACCCAGTCTGCTGATGACACAAATGCCCTCTATGGTGTTCCCGGGCCTCATGACACACTTCCTCAACTCTAACGCATCTCAATGTGTATGTAAGAGACCATGGCATATCTGCTGTTTAAAACACATTGCACAGTCTCCTCAGAGACTCTCAAAAATTGCCAGCGCTGACTGTATTTCAAGTCATCACGGCGGGGTATTGGGAGAAGTTTTCAATTAGCAATAATCACGCCTCGGGTGGACCTCATTGGCTACGATACTGCCACTGCGCAAAGCTAATCAAAACAGTGTCTGCCAACATCTACCCTTTCTTGGAGGAGGATTTGACATTGAGGTGAGACACATAAGTGTCATCCAGTGGGCCGCTGAGCATTCTGGGACTTGGCATGCTAATGAGACCGAGAAACAATGCCTAAGTGGCCATTGTTTATCCACTGAATAGTGTCAGTATTTGAAAGGACTAAGGAGAATCTAAAGGGACAGGGCCCTAGATGTCAAGATGGGTTTCTCCCACAGCAGTCCTGAATGGCCACTGGGAGCGTATGTGTTTGAACAGCTATACTGCTGAAAAAAGGCCAAGGTGGAAGGATTTGGGCCCTTTGTTGAAAGCTCGCTAGATAACATGCCTAAACTGGAGCCCAGGTAAGCTGCATTAGACAAGGGTTGTTGGTCAAGCAATCACCTTCAGCCACCTTTCTTTCTGGCGCAGATTCCAAGGGGGAAGCTTATGTCCCCTAGGACATTTCAACTCTCTGGGCCAGTGAGCATTAGGGCAGATGTGCATGAAGACTGTCTGATCAGCAGCTCAAAGACCTCACAGGTAGGTGACAGCCAACGCCCGAACAGGGACTTGAACCCTGGACCCTCAGATTAAAAGTCTGATGCTCTACCGACTGAGCTATCCGGGCTCTGAAATCTGCCACTCCACAGCGGTCCAAGCTGCTTGAATATTGACATCTCTATTGGAAAAAGACCACTCGGCAAAGGGGGCCGAGTGCCTGGAAGCACAAGTGTTTGGCTTGCCCAGGCTGGCCAATCGTCCACTCCCATTATATTTTCTAGGACAGGTTGAAGATAAAAGTGAAATCTAACCTGCAACCATGCAGATAGGTTCCAGTTCAGTAGAGGTGGAGAACGCCCTAAAGTTTCTGGCTTCGTTTTACCTACAGATCAATGCTCTTCCACCGGAAACAAGGGCCTTGCAAAAAGACACTGCCCGAACGGCTTCCTTAACCTTGGACCAACGCGCTTCCAGTATTCTTAATAAGTGACTGGGTACAAATAAAAAAAGTTCACCTTTAGCCTCATGGTGCCAGGTCCAACAGAGGAAACGCAGGGATAAAAGGGGGTAGAGTCCACTCTGGATTATAGGCAAGTTGAGAAGGAGCGGCGTGTGCCAATGACAGATTGTTCTACCCAGTCTGCTGATGACACAAATGCCCTCTATGGTGTTCCCGGGCCTCATGACACACTTCCTCAACTCTAACGCATCTCAATGTGTATGTAAGAGACCATGGCATATCTGCTGTTTAAAACACATTGCACAGTCTCCTCAGAGACTCTCAAAAATTGCCAGCGCTGACTGTATTTCAAGTCATCACGGCGGGGTATTGGGAAAAGTTTTCAATTAGCAATAATCACGCCTCGGGTGGACCTCATTGGCTACGATACTGCCACTGCGCAAAGCTAATCAAAACAGTGTCTGCCAACATCTACCCTTTCTTGGAGGAGGATTTGACATTGAGGTGAGACACATAAGTGTCATCCAGTGGGCCGCTGAGCATTCTGGGACTTGGCATGCTAATGAGACCGAGAAACAATGCCTAAGTGGCCATTGTTTATCCACTGAATAGTGTCAGTATTTGAAAGGACTAAGGAGAATCTAAAGGGACAGGGCCCTAGATGTCAAGATGGGTTTCTCCCACAGCAGTCCTGAATGGCCACTGGGAGCGTATGTGTTTGAACAGCTATACTGCTGAAAAAAGGCCAAGGTGGAAGGATTTGGGCCCTTTGTTGAAAGCTCGCTAGATAACATGCCTAAACTGGAGCCCAGGTAAGCTGCATTAGACAAGGGTTGTTGGTCAAGCAATCACCTTCAGCCACCTTTCTTTCTGGCGCAGATTCCAAGGGGGAAGCTTATGTCCCCTAGGACATTTCAACTCTCTGGGCCAGTGAGCATTAGGGCAGATGTGCATAAAGACTGTCTGATCAGCAGCTCAAAGACCTCACAGGTAGGTGACAGCCACCGCCCGAACAGGGACTTGAACCCTGGACCCTCAGATTAAAAGTCTGATGCTCTACCGACTGAGCTATCCGGGCTCTGAAATCTGCCACTCCACAGCGGTCCAAGCTGCTTGAATATTGACATCTCTATTGGAAAAAGACCACTCGGCAAAGGGGGCCGAGTGCCTGGAAGCACAAGTGTTTGGCTTGCCCAGGCTGGCCAATCGTCCACTCCCATTATATTTTCTAGGACAGGTTGAAGATAAAAGTGAAATCTAACCTGCAACCATGCAGATAGGTTCCAGTTCAGTAGAGGTGGAGAACGCCCTAAAGTTTCTGGCTTCGTTTTACCTACAGATCAATGCTCTTCCACCGGAAACAAGGGCCTTGCAAAAAGACACTGCCCGAACGGCTTCCTTAACCTTGGACCAACGCGCTTCCAGTATTCTTAATAAGTGACTGGGTACAAATAAAAAAAGTTCACCTTTAGCCTCATGGTGCCAGGTCCAACAGAGGAAACGCAGGGATAAAAGGGGGTAGAGTCCACTCTGGATTATAGGCAAGTTGAGAAGGAGCGGCGTGTGCCAATCACAGATTGTTCTACCCAGTCTGCTGATGACACAAATGCCCTCTATGGTGTTCCCGGGCCTCATGACACACTTCCTCAACTCTAACGCATCTCAATGTGTATGTAAGAGACCATGGCATATCTGCTGTTTAAAACACATTGCACAGTCTCCTCAGAGACTCTCAAAAATTGCCAGCGCTGACTGTATTTCAAGTCATCACGGCGGGGTATTGGGAAAAGTTTTCAATTAGCAATAATCACGCCTCGGGTGGACCTCATTGGCTACGATACTGCCACTGCGCAAAGCTAATCAAAACAGTGTCTGCCAACATCTACCCTTTCTTGGAGGAGGATTTGACATTGAGGTGAGACACATAAGTGTCATCCAGTGGGCCGCTGAGCATTCTGGGACTTGGCATGCTAATGAGACCGAGAAACAATGCCTAAGTGGCCATTGTTTATCCACTGAATAGTGTCAGTATTTGAAAGGACTAAGGAGAATCTAAAGGGACAGGGCCCTAGATGTCAAGATGGGTTTCTCCCACAGCAGTCCTGAATGGCCACTGGGAGCGTATGTGTTTGAACAGCTATACTGCTGAAAAAAGGCCAAGGTGGAAGGATTTGGGCCCTTTGTTGAAAGCTCGCTAGATAACATGCCTAAACTGGAGCCCAGGTAAGCTGCATTAGACAAGGGTTGTTGGTCAAGCAATCACCTTCAGCCACCTTTCTTTCTGGCGCAGATTCCAAGGGGGAAGCTTATGTCCCCTAGGACATTTCAACTCTCTGGGCCAGTGAGCATTAGGGCAGATGTGCATAAAGACTGTCTGATCAGCAGCTCAAAGACCTCACAGGTAGGTGACAGCCAACGCCCGAACAGGGACTTGAACCCTGGACCCTCAGATTAAAAGTCTGATGCTCTACCGACTGAGCTATCCGGGCTCTGAAATCTGCCACTCCACAGCGGTCCAAGCTGCTTGAATATTGACATCTCTATTGGAAAAAGACCACTCGGCAAAGGGGGCCGAGTGCCTGGAAGCACAAGTGTTTGGCTTGCCCAGGCTGGCCAATCGTCCACTCCCATTATATTTTCTAGGACAGGTTGAAGATAAAAGTGAAATCTAACCTGCAACCATGCAGATAGGTTCCAGTTCAGTAGAGGTGGAGAACGCCCTAAAGTTTCTGGCTTCGTTTTACCTACAGATCAATGCTCTTCCACCGGAAAAAAGGGCCTTGCAAAAAGACACTGCCCGAACGGCTTCCTTAACCTTGGACCAACGCGCTTCCAGTATTCTTAATAAGTGACTGGGTACAAATAAAAAAAGTTCACCTTTAGCCTCATGGTGCCAGGTCCAACAGAGGAAACGCAGGGATAAAAGGGGGTAGAGTCCACTCTGGATTATAGGCAAGTTGAGAAGGAGCGGCGTGTGCCAATCACAGATTGTTCTACCCAGTCTGCTGATGACACAAATGCCCTCTATGGTGTTCCCGGGCCTCATGACACACTTCCTCAACTCTAACGCATCTCAATGTGTATGTAAGAGACCATGGCATATCTGCTGTTTAAAACACATTGCACAGTCTCCTCAGAGACTCTCAAAAATTGCCAGCGCTGACTGTATTTCAAGTCATCACGGCGGGGTATTGGGAAAAGTTTTCAATTAGCAATAATCACGCCTCGGGTGGACCTCATTGGCTACGATACTGCCACTGCGCAAAGCTAATCAAAACAGTGTCTGCCAACATCTACCCTTTCTTGGAGGAGGATTTGACATTGAGGTGAGACACATAAGTGTCATCCAGTGGGCCGCTGAGCATTCTGGGACTTGGCATGCTAATGAGACCGAGAAACAATGCCTAAGTGGCCATTGTTTATCCACTGAATAGTGTCAGTATTTGAAAGGACTAAGGAGAATCTAAAGGGACAGGGCCCTAGATGTCAAGATGGGTTTCTCCTACAGCAGTCCTGAATGGCCACTGGGAGCGTATGTGTTTGAACAGCTATACTGCTGAAAAAAGGCCAAGGTGGAAGGATTTGGGCCCTTTGTTGAAAGCTCGCTAGATAACATGCCTAAACTGGAGCCCGGGTAAGCTGCATTAGACAAGGGTTGTTGGTCAAGCAATCACCTTCAGCCACCTTTCTTTCTGGCGCAGATTCCAAGGGGGAAGCTTATGTCCCCTAGGACATTTCAACTCTCTGGGCCAGTGAGCATTAGGGCAGATGTGCATAAAGACTGTCTGATGAGCAGCTCAAAGACCTCACAGGTAGGTGACAGCCACCACCCGAACAGGGACTTGAACCCTGGACCCTCAGATTAAAAGTCTGATGCTCTACCGACTGAGCTATTCGGGCTCTGAAATCTGCCACTCCACAGCGGTCCAAGCTGCTTGAATATTGACATCTCTATTGGAAAAAGACCACTCGGCAAAGGGGGCCGAGTGCCTGGAAGCACAAGTGTTTGGCTTGCCCAGGCTGGCCAATCGTCCACTCCCATTATATTTTCTAGGACAGGTTGAAGATAAAAGTGAAATCTAACCTGCAACCATGCAGATAGGTTCCAGTTCAGTAGAGGTGGAGAACGCCCTAAAGTTTCTGGCTTCGTTTTACCTACAGATCAATGCTCTTCCACCGGAAAAAAGGGCCTTGCAAAAAGACACTGCCCGAACGGCTTCCTTAACCTTGGACCAACGCGCTTCCAGTATTCTTAATAAGTGACTGGGTACAAATAAAAAAAGTTCACCTTTAGCCTCATGGTGCCAGGTCCAACAGAGGAAACGCAGGGATAAAAGGGGGTAGAGTCCACTCTGGATTATAGGCAAGTTGAGAAGGAGCGGCGTGTGCCAATCACAGATTGTTCTACCCAGTCTGCTGATGACACAAATGCCCTCTATGGTGTTCCCGGGCCTCATGACACACTTCCTCAACTCTAACGCATCTCAATGTGTATGTAAGAGACCATGGCATATCTGCTGTTTAAAACACATTGCACAGTCTCCTCAGAGACTCTCAAAAATTGCCAGCGCTGACTGTATTTCAAGTCATCACGGCGGGGTATTGGGAAAAGTTTTCAATTAGCAATAATCACGCCTCGGGTGGACCTCATTGGCTACGATACTGCCACTGCGCAAAGCTAATCAAAACAGTGTCTGCCAACATCTACCCTTTCTTGGAGGAGGATTTGACATTGAGGTGAGACACATAAGTGTCATCCAGTGGGCCGCTGAGCATTCTGGGACTTGGCATGCTAATGAGACCGAGAAACAATGCCTAAGTGGCCATTGTTTATCCACTGAATAGTGTCAGTATTTGAAAGGACTAAGGAGAATCTAAAGGGACAGGGCCCTAGATGTCAAGATGGGTTTCTCCTACAGCAGTCCTGAATGGCCACTGGGAGCGTATGTGTTTGAACAGCTATACTGCTGAAAAAAGGCCAAGGTGGAAGGATTTGGGCCCTTTGTTGAAAGCTCGCTAGATAACATGCCTAAACTGGAGCCCGGGTAAGCTGCATTAGACAAGGGTTGTTGGTCAAGCAATCACCTTCAGCCACCTTTCTTTCTGGCGCAGATTCCAAGGGGGAAGCTTATGTCCCCTAGGACATTTCAACTCTCTGGGCCAGTGAGCATTAGGGCAGATGTGCATAAAGACTGTCTGATCAGCAGCTCAAAGACCTCACAGGTAGGTGACAGCCACCACCCGAACAGGGACTTGAACCCTGGACCCTCAGATTAAAAGTCTGATGCTCTACCGACTGAGCTATTCGGGCTCTGAAATCTGCCACTCCACAGCGGTCCAAGCTGCTTGAATATTGACATCTCTATTGGAAAAAGACCACTCGGCAAAGGGGGCCGAGTGCCTGGAAGCACAAGTGTTTGGCTTGCCCAGGCTGGCCAATCGTCCACTCCCATTATATTTTCTAGGACAGGTTGAAGATAAAAGTGAAATCTAACCTGTAACCATGCAGATAGGTTCCAGTTCAGTAGAGGTGGAGAACGCCCTAAAGTTTCTGGCTTCGTTTTACCTACAGATCAATGCTCTTCCACCGGAAACAAGAGCCTTGCAAAAAGACGCTGCCCGAACGGCTTCCTTAACCTTGGACCAACGCGCTTCCAGTATT
The DNA here is from genome assembly GCF_965119305.1 of Pelophylax lessonae. Classification (NCBI taxonomy): domain Eukaryota; kingdom Metazoa; phylum Chordata; class Amphibia; order Anura; family Ranidae; genus Pelophylax; species Pelophylax lessonae. The sequence continues at coordinate 597,348,022 of NC_138771.1, forward strand.
CTTAATAAGTGACTGGGTACAAATAAAAAAAGTTCACCTTTAGCCTCATGGTGCCAGGTCCAACAGAGGAAACGCAGGGATAAAAGGGGGTAGAGTCCACTCTGGATTATAGGCAAGTTGAGAAGGAGCGGCGTGTGCCAATCACAGATTGTTCTACCCAGTCTGCTGATGACACAAATGCCCTCTATGGTGTTCCCGGGCCTCATGACACACTTCCTCAACTCTAACGCATCTCAATGTGTATGTAAGAGACCATGGCATATCTGCTGTTTAAAACACATTGCACAGTCTCCTCAGAGACTCTCAAAAATTGCCAGCGCTGACTGTATTTCAAGTCATCACGGCGGGGTATTGGGAAAAGTTTTCAATTAGCAATAATCACGCCTCGGGTGGACCTCATTGGCTACGATACTGCCACTGTGCAAAGCTAATCAAAACAGTGTCTGCCAACATCTACCCTTTCTTGGAGGAGGATTTGACATTGAGGTGAGACACATAAATGTCATCCAGTGGGCCGCTGAGCATTCTGGGACTTGGCATGCTAATGAGACCGAGAAACAATGCCTAAGTGGCTATTGTTTATCCACTGAATAGTGTCAGTATTTGAAAGGACTAAGGAGAATCTAAAGGGACAGGGCCCTAGATGTCAAGATGGGTGTAACGGATCTTTGTACCCCAGGTGGGCACATCCGCCGGATCTGTGTCTCCTGTCCTCCAAACGCACCCACAGCCTGCAGAGAAGCCATATCCAGCCCGTAACCCCTCAATCACGAGACAATCCACACAGGTGTTGAGGGTTAACCATGCAGAGCTTAAACTGTTTATTACATTCCAAGACAACAGTTTTACATACAGTTAGGGAAACTCCCCTTAGCCTTTCCACAGAAGGGGGGGGGAAGGGAACAGGGACCAACCAATAAGAACTGAACATTTGTACATTTGAAACATGCAGTCTTAATACACACCCCCTGCGGAGAGATGTCTCCAACTCAGACCATTGTCTGCCATGAATCCACACACTTAGACACAGAAACAGGAGGGGGGGGGGATGGGTTGTAACATTACATTACATTAACTCAATGCCATGAGTCAGTTGTTCAGAGGATGAATAAAGGGAAAATAAAATGCAATGTCCCAAACTCATAAGAAAATGACACAAAGGGGTTTACAATCCAGGGACAGGGTGATCCGTCACCCATAGTGACGGCTAGTACCGTCACATCTCTTCCCCCCAAAGGTAGACTAATCCAGGTACTAGACCTCCAACTGGTGTGTGCCTGAATTAGTCGGGTAACAAATCCCAAAGAGTCAATGTTTGTTTGCCTGGATAATTTGTCGGCGTTGCCATTTTGCTTCCCAGGGCAGTAGTGGATGGTAAAGTCAAAAGGCTGCAGCGCCAAACTCCAGTATCTTCTGGCCCATAGTCTGTCGGTAGGAGGCTTGCGCACAGTCCCCTCCAAAACACACAGTGACAGTGGGTTCTGTCACATTTCTCCCCTTTTAAAAACAGACTAACGAGGTTCCTGACCCTCAAATGGTCTGGACCTGTGTTAGTCACAAACTTCCACCCCAGGCAACCAGGAAAAGTAAAAGAACGACTCTGGCGCTGGGGAGCAAAACCGCACATAGGGTCTCCCATGAATAAAAACAGCCACTGCAGAGTGGGAACAGCTGTCTGCACTCCTCTGATCCAGGGCAGGGTTACAGATATTGGGGGGAGCTGAATAATTCTCTGCCCTGATGCCAGCGCTTCCGCTGGTAGGGAATGTAGGCTAGTAGGGCTATGCATTTGGGGAGAAAAAGGTACTTGCTTTTCTCCTGGTGTAGTTACGAGCCGCTGAGAAGGTATCTTGCAGGGACTGTCTCCCGGATTCTTCATCTCTGGTTCTGATGCTGGGCAGAGACCATCAGCACTCTGTCCTGTAGCCAGCGCTTCTGCCGGAGGGATAAACACTGGGGTAGTGTCCAATTGTTGGGGAGGGAGAATTGCTTCCTCTACTCCCGGTGGGGATATCTGCTGTTGGGAAAACAGCTCACGCAGATCCTCTCTCAGACTCTCCGGATCCAACTCTTTTTCTGATGCTGGGCAGATGCCAGGGGCACTCTGCCCTGTAGCCAGTGCTTCTGCTGGGGCGATAAACACTGGGGTAGTGTCCAAGTGCTGGGGAAACGGCTCACTGAGGTCACCCCTCGGACTCCCTGGATCTACCTCTGAGGGTGGGCAGAGGCCAGCGGCACTCTGCCCCGTAGCCTGCGCTTCTGCTGGGGGGATAAACACTGGGGTAGTGTCCAAGTGCTGGGGAAACGGCTCACTGAGGTCACCCCTCGGACTCCCTGGATCTACCTCTGAGGGTGGGCAGAGGCCAGCGGCACTCTGCCCCGTAGCCAGCGCTTCTGCTGGGGGGATAACCACTGGGGTAGTGTCCAAGTGCTGGGGAAACGGCTCACTGAGGTCACCCCTCGGACTCCCTGGATCTACCTCTGAGGGTGGGCAGAGGCCAGTGGCACTCTGCCCCGTAGCTAGCGCTTCTGCTGGGGGGATAACCACTGGGGTAGTGTCCAAGTGCTGGGGAAACGGCTCACTGAGGTCACCCCTCGGACTCCCTGGATCTACCTCTGAGGGTGGGCAGAGGCCAGCGGCACTCTGCCCCGTAGCCAGCGCTTCTGCTGGGGGGATAAACACTGGGGTAGTGTCCAATTGTTGGGGAGGGAGAATTGCTTCCTCTACTCCCGGTGGGGGTATCTGCTGTTGGGAAAACAGCTCACGCAGATCCTCTCTCAGACTCTCCGGATCCAACTCTTTTTCTGATGCTGGGCAGATGCCAGGGGCACTCTGCCCTGTAGCCAATGCTTCTGCTGGGGCACCAGATGAGATACTCTGGACTTGCTGCTGATCACCATTTCCCAGCCTTCCAGCACCTGTCTCAACTCCCCCTTCTGAGACCTTCATGCTATCAGCTTGTCTCGCTGCCTGGTGGACCTCCGGTGCGTTCCGGCATTCTAGCGCTCGCAGGGCCCTCTGTATCATCGCTGCTTCTTCCATTGCAGTTAGTACGGGAAAACGCAGGGTCACCCCTGGCCCCATTTGCTTCTCATCTTCGTGACTGTCTTCTATTTCTCTCGGACAGTCCCAGGCAACGGGAGCCATGCCAGGCTGCTGATCACCGTCAAACAGCCGCTTGTAGGCAATCTCGAGCTCCCATTCCTGCTCAACCAGGAACTCCAATTCCTCCAGGTCACACACCTCGTCGGGGAGGTCCAGCACCTCATCTCGGAAGTCTAGGATGTTTTCCAGCCACCACTCCTCATCGCTCCCAAAGTCTGGGTCTCCTTACATTTTTTGATGGAGCAGCCCCACGCCGCCATAGCCAACGCCTTCTGTTGGGCTGCCATCTGCTGTACCTGGCCACAGTTGAGCCGCGAACCACCGGAGGGCTCTGTAGCTGGCGTCCAGCCTCATTTCCTCCTGGACCAATCTTCCGAGCTCCGTCTTCCCTTCATCTCGCGGTCGTTCCCTCAGGAACACCTCTCGCGCACAGTACTGCGTCCGGTACATCTCTGTGGAGGAGGGAAGGATCTTCCCCTGATGGTGCCGCTCGTGGCTTAGCGCCTCATGCCAGAGTTGCCGGCGGATCACATCCTCCCAGCCGAGCCTGGTGTGCTCTGTCGCTGGTCCCCGATGGTGCTTCCGCATGCCTTGCAGCCTCCTCCCGAACTCCGCTCTCATGCTGCCTGGTCCCCGTATCACTCCTCGGCAGCTGCCCAGATCTTGAATCCTGGTGGTGGTTTGGATGTCCTGGACTGCAGGAGACATCCCACCGCTGCCAACCAATGTAACGGATCTTTGTACCCCAGGTGGGCACATCCGCCGGATCTGTGTCTCCTGTCCTCCAAACGCACCCACAGCCTGCAGAGAAGCCATATCCAGCCCGTAACCCCTCAATCACGAGACAATCCACAGAGGTGTTGAGGGTTAACCATGCAGAGCTTAAAATGTTTATTACATTCCAATACAACAGTTTTACATACAGTTAGGGAAACTCCCCTTAGCCTTTCCACAGAAGGGGGGGGGGGAAGGGAACAGGGACCAACCAATAAGAACTGAACATTTGTACATTTGAAACATGCAGTCTTAATACACACCCCCTGCGGAGAGATGTCTCCAACTCAGACCATTGTCTGCCATGAATCCACACACTTAGACACAGAAACAGGAGGGGGGGGGGGGGATGGGTTGTAACATTACATTACATTAACTCAATGCCATGAGTCAGTTGTTCAGAGGATGAATAAAGGGAAAATAAAATGCAATGTCCCAAACTCATAAGAAAATGACACAAAGGGGTTTACAATCCAGGGACAGGGTGATCCGTCACCCATAGTGACGGCTAGTACCGTCACAATGGGTTTCTCCCACAGCAGTCCTGAATGGCCACTGGGAGCGTATGTGTTTGAACAGCTATACTGCTGAAAAAAGGCCAAGGTGGAAGGATTTGGGCCCTTTGTTGAAAGCTCGCTAGATAACATGCCTAAACTGGAGCCCAGGTAAGCTGCATTAGACAAGGGTTGTTGGTCAAGCAATCACCTTCAGCCACCTTTCTTTCTGGCGCAGATTCCAAGGGGGAAGCTTATGTCCCCTAGGACATTTCAACTCTCTGGGCCAGTGAGCATTAGGGCAGATGTGCATGAAGACTGTCTGATCAGCAGCTCAAAGACCTCACAGGTAGGTGACAGCCACCGCCCGAACAGGGACTTGAACCCTGGACCCTCAGATTAAAAGTCTGATGCTCTACCGACTGAGCTATCCGGGCTCTGAAATCTGCCACTCCACAGCGGTCCAAGCTGCTTGAATATTGACATCTCTATTGGAAAAAGACCACTCGGCAAAGGGGGCCGAGTGCCTGGAAGCACAAGTGTTTGGCTTGCCCAGGCTGGCCAATCGTCCACTCCCATTATATTTTCTAGGACAGGTTGAAGATAAAAGTGAAATCTAACCTGCAACCATGCAGATAGGTTCCAGTTCAGTAGAGGTGGAGAACGCCCTAAAGTTTCTGGCTTCGTTTTACCTACAGATCAATGCTCTTCCACCGGAAACAAGGGCCTTGCAAAAAGACACTGCCCGAACGGCTTCCTTAACCTTGGACCAACGCGCTTCCAGTATTCTTAATAAGTGACTGGGTACAAATAAAAAAAGTTCACCTTTAGCCTCATGGTGCCAGGTCCAACAGAGGAAACGCAGGGATAAAAGGGGGTAGAGTCCACTCTGGATTATAGGCAAGTTGAGAAGGAGCGGCGTGTGCCAATGACAGATTGTTCTACCCAGTCTGCTGATGACACAAATGCCCTCTATGGTGTTCCCGGGCCTCATGACACACTTCCTCAACTCTAACGCATCTCAATGTGTATGTAAGAGACCATGGCATATCTGCTGTTTAAAACACATTGCACAGTCTCCTCAGAGACTCTCAAAAATTGCCAGCGCTGACTGTATTTCAAGTCATCACGGCGGGGTATTGGGAAAAGTTTTCAATTAGCAATAATCACGCCTCGGGTGGACCTCATTGGCTACGATACTGCCACTGTGCAAAGCTAATCAAAACAGTGTCTGCCAACATCTACCCTTTCTTGGAGGAGGATTTGACATTGAGGTGAGACACATAAATGTCATCCAGTGGGCCGCTGAGCATTCTGGGACTTGGCATGCTAATGAGACCGAGAAACAATGCCTAAGTGGCTATTGTTTATCCACTGAATAGTGTCAGTATTTGAAAGGACTAAGGAGAATCTAAAGGGACAGGGCCCTAGATGTCAAGATGGGTGTAACGGATCTTTGTACCCCAGGTGGGCACATCCGCCGGATCTGTGTCTCCTGTCCTCCAAACGCACCCACAGCCTGCAGAGAAGCCATATCCAGCCCGTAACCCCTCAATCACGAGACAATCCACACAGGTGTTGAGGGTTAACCATGCAGAGCTTAAACTGTTTATTACATTCCAAGACAACAGTTTTACATACAGTTAGGGAAACTCCCCTTAGCCTTTCCACAGAAGGGGGGGGGAAGGGAACAGGGACCAACCAATAAGAACTGAACATTTGTACATTTGAAACATGCAGTCTTAATACACACCCCCTGCGGAGAGATGTCTCCAACTCAGACCATTGTCTGCCATGAATCCACACACTTAGACACAGAAACAGGAGGGGGGGGGGATGGGTTGTAACATTACATTACATTAACTCAATGCCATGAGTCAGTTGTTCAGAGGATGAATAAAGGGAAAATAAAATGCAATGTCCCAAACTCATAAGAAAATGACACAAAGGGGTTTACAATCCAGGGACAGGGTGATCCGTCACCCATAGTGACGGCTAGTACCGTCACATCTCTTCCCCCCAAAGGTAGACTAATCCAGGTACTAGACCTCCAACTGGTGTGTGCCTGAATTAGTCGGGTAACAAATCCCAAAGAGTCAATGTTTGTTTGCCTGGATAATTTGTCGGCGTTGCCATTTTGCTTCCCAGGGCAGTAGTGGATGGTAAAGTCAAAAGGCTGCAGCGCCAAACTCCAGTATCTTCTGGCCCATAGTCTGTCGGTAGGAGGCTTGCGCACAGTCCCCTCCAAAACACACAGTGACAGTGGGTTCTGTCACATTTCTCCCCTTTTAAAAACAGACTAACGAGGTTCCTGACCCTCAAATGGTCTGGACCTGTGTTAGTCACAAACTTCCACCCCAGGCAACCAGGAAAAGTAAAAGAACGACTCTGGCGCTGGGGAGCAAAACCGCACATAGGGTCTCCCATGAATAAAAACAGCCACTGCAGAGTGGGAACAGCTGTCTGCACTCCTCTGATCCAGGGCAGGGTTACAGATATTGGGGGGAGCTGAATAATTCTCTGCCCTGATGCCAGCGCTTCCGCTGGTAGGGAATGTAGGCTAGTAGGGCTATGCATTTGGGGAGAAAAAGGTACTTGCTTTTCTCCTGGTGTAGTTACGAGCCGCTGAGAAGGTATCTTGCAGGGACTGTCTCCCGGATTCTTCATCTCTGGTTCTGATGCTGGGCAGAGACCATCAGCACTCTGTCCTGTAGCCAGCGCTTCTGCCGGAGGGATAAACACTGGGGTAGTGTCCAATTGTTGGGGAGGGAGAATTGCTTCCTCTACTCCCGGTGGGGATATCTGCTGTTGGGAAAACAGCTCACGCAGATCCTCTCTCAGACTCTCCGGATCCAACTCTTTTTCTGATGCTGGGCAGATGCCAGGGGCACTCTGCCCTGTAGCCAGTGCTTCTGCTGGGGCGATAAACACTGGGGTAGTGTCCAAGTGCTGGGGAAACGGCTCACTGAGGTCACCCCTCGGACTCCCTGGATCTACCTCTGAGGGTGGGCAGAGGCCAGCGGCACTCTGCCCCGTAGCCTGCGCTTCTGCTGGGGGGATAAACACTGGGGTAGTGTCCAAGTGCTGGGGAAACGGCTCACTGAGGTCACCCCTCGGACTCCCTGGATCTACCTCTGAGGGTGGGCAGAGGCCAGCGGCACTCTGCCCCGTAGCCAGCGCTTCTGCTGGGGGGATAACCACTGGGGTAGTGTCCAAGTGCTGGGGAAACGGCTCACTGAGGTCACCCCTCGGACTCCCTGGATCTACCTCTGAGGGTGGGCAGAGGCCAGTGGCACTCTGCCCCGTAGCTAGCGCTTCTGCTGGGGGGATAACCACTGGGGTAGTGTCCAAGTGCTGGGGAAACGGCTCACTGAGGTCACCCCTCGGACTCCCTGGATCTACCTCTGAGGGTGGGCAGAGGCCAGCGGCACTCTGCCCCGTAGCCAGCGCTTCTGCTGGGGGGATAAACACTGGGGTAGTGTCCAATTGTTGGGGAGGGAGAATTGCTTCCTCTACTCCCGGTGGGGGTATCTGCTGTTGGGAAAACAGCTCACGCAGATCCTCTCTCAGACTCTCCGGATCCAACTCTTTTTCTGATGCTGGGCAGATGCCAGGGGCACTCTGCCCTGTAGCCAATGCTTCTGCTGGGGCACCAGATGAGATACTCTGGACTTGCTGCTGATCACCATTTCCCAGCCTTCCAGCACCTGTCTCAACTCCCCCTTCTGAGACCTTCATGCTATCAGCTTGTCTCGCTGCCTGGTGGACCTCCGGTGCGTTCCGGCATTCTAGCGCTCGCAGGGCCCTCTGTATCATCGCTGCTTCTTCCATTGCAGTTAGTACGGGAAAACGCAGGGTCACCCCTGGCCCCATTTGCTTCTCATCTTCGTGACTGTCTTCTATTTCTCTCGGACAGTCCCAGGCAACGGGAGCCATGCCAGGCTGCTGATCACCGTCAAACAGCCGCTTGTAGGCAATCTCGAGCTCCCATTCCTGCTCAACCAGGAACTCCAATTCCTCCAGGTCACACACCTCGTCGGGGAGGTCCAGCACCTCATCTCGGAAGTCTAGGATGTTTTCCAGCCACCACTCCTCATCGCTCCCAAAGTCTGGGTCTCCTTACATTTTTTGATGGAGCAGCCCCACGCCGCCATAGCCAACGCCTTCTGTTGGGCTGCCATCTGCTGTACCTGGCCACAGTTGAGCCGCGAACCACCGGAGGGCTCTGTAGCTGGCGTCCAGCCTCATTTCCTCCTGGACCAATCTTCCGAGCTCCGTCTTCCCTTCATCTCGCGGTCGTTCCCTCAGGAACACCTCTCGCGCACAGTACTGCGTCCGGTACATCTCTGTGGAGGAGGGAAGGATCTTCCCCTGATGGTGCCGCTCGTGGCTTAGCGCCTCATGCCAGAGTTGCCGGCGGATCACATCCTCCCAGCCGAGCCTGGTGTGCTCTGTCGCTGGTCCCCGATGGTGCTTCCGCATGCCTTGCAGCCTCCTCCCGAACTCCGCTCTCATGCTGCCTGGTCCCCGTATCACTCCTCGGCAGCTGCCCAGATCTTGAATCCTGGTGGTGGTTTGGATGTCCTGGACTGCAGGAGACATCCCACCGCTGCCAACCAATGTAACGGATCTTTGTACCCCAGGTGGGCACATCCGCCGGATCTGTGTCTCCTGTCCTCCAAACGCACCCACAGCCTGCAGAGAAGCCATATCCAGCCCGTAACCCCTCAATCACGAGACAATCCACAGAGGTGTTGAGGGTTAACCATGCAGAGCTTAAAATGTTTATTACATTCCAATACAACAGTTTTACATACAGTTAGGGAAACTCCCCTTAGCCTTTCCACAGAAGGGGGGGGGGAAGGGAACAGGGACCAACCAATAAGAACTGAACATTTGTACATTTGAAACATGCAGTCTTAATACACACCCCCTGCGGAGAGATGTCTCCAACTCAGACCATTGTCTGCCATGAATCCACACACTTAGACACAGAAACAGGAGGGGGGGGGGGATGGGTTGTAACATTACATTACATTAACTCAATGCCATGAGTCAGTTGTTCAGAGGATGAATAAAGGGAAAATAAAATGCAATGTCCCAAACTCATAAGAAAATGACACAAAGGGGTTTACAATCCAGGGACAGGGTGATCCGTCACCCATAGTGACGGCTAGTACCGTCACAATGGGTTTCTCCCACAGCAGTCCTGAATGGCCACTGGGAGCGTATGTGTTTGAACAGCTATACTGCTGAAAAAAGGCCAAGGTGGAAGGATTTGGGCCCTTTGTTGAAAGCTCGCTAGATAACATGCCTAAACTGGAGCCCAGGTAAGCTGCATTAGACAAGGGTTGTTGGTCAAGCAATCACCTTCAGCCACCTTTCTTTCTGGCGCAGATTCCAAGGGGGAAGCTTATGTCCCCTAGGACATTTCAACTCTCTGGGCCAGTGAGCATTAGGGCAGATGTGCATGAAGACTGTCTGATCAGCAGCTCAAAGACCTCACAGGTAGGTGACAGCCACCGCCCGAACAGGGACTTGAACCCTGGACCCTCAGATTAAAAGTCTGATGCTCTACCGACTGAGCTATCCGGGCTCTGAAATCTGCCACTCCACAGCGGTCCAAGCTGCTTGAATATTGACATCTCTATTGGAAAAAGACCACTCGGCAAAGGGGGCCGAGTGCCTGGAAGCACAAGTGTTTGGCTTGCCCAGGCTGGCCAATCGTCCACTCCCATTATATTTTCTAGGACAGGTTGAAGATAAAAGTGAAATCTAACCTGCAACCATGCAGATAGGTTCCAGTTCAGTAGAGGTGGAGAACGCCCTAAAGTTTCTGGCTTCGTTTTACCTACAGATCAATGCTCTTCCACCGGAAACAAGGGCCTTGCAAAAAGACACTGCCCGAACGGCTTCCTTAACCTTGGACCAACGCGCTTCCAGTATTCTTAATAAGTGACTGGGTACAAATAAAAAAAGTTCACCTTTAGCCTCATGGTGCCAGGTCCAACAGAGGAAACGCAGGGATAAAAGGGGGTAGAGTCCACTCTGGATTATAGGCAAGTTGAGAAGGAGCGGCGTGTGCCAATGACAGATTGTTCTACCCAGTCTGCTGATGACACAAATGCCCTCTATGGTGTTCCCGGGCCTCATGACACACTTCCTCAACTCTAACGCATCTCAATGTGTATGTAAGAGACCATGGCATATCTGCTGTTTAAAACACATTGCACAGTCTCCTCAGAGACTCTCAAAAATTGCCAGCGCTGACTGTATTTCAAGTCATCACGGCAGGGTATTGGGAAAAGTTTTCAATTAGCAATAATCACGCCTCGGGTGGACCTCATTGGCTACGATACTGCCACTGCGCAAAGCTAATCAAAACAGTGTCTGCCAACATCTACCCTTTCTTGGAGGAGGATTTGACATTGAGGTGAGACACATAAGTGTCATCCAGTGGGCCGCTGAGCATTCTGGGACTTGGCATGCTAATGAGACCGAGAAACAATGCCTAAGTGGCCATTGTTTATCCACTGAATAGTGTCAGTATTTGAAAGGACTAAGGAGAATCTAAAGGGACAGGGCCCTAGATGTCAAGATGGGTTTCTCCCACAGCAGTCCTGAATGGCCACTGGGAGGGTATGTGTTTGAACAGCTATACTGCTGAAAAAAGGCCAAGGTGGAAGGATTTGGGACCTTTGTTGAAAGCTCGCTAGATAACATGCCTAAACTGGAGCCCAGGTAAGCTGCATTAGACAAGGGTTGTTGGTCAAGCAATCACCTTCAGCCACCTTTCTTTCTGGCGCAGATTCCAAGGGGGAAGCTTATGTCCCCTAGGACATTTCAACTCTCTGGGCCAGTGAGCATTAGGGCAGATGTGCATAAAGACTGTCTGATCAGCAGCTCAAAGACCTCACAGGTAGGTGACAGCCACCGCCCGAACAGGGACTTGAACCCTGGACCCTCAGATTAAAAGTCTGATGCTCTACCGACTGAGCTATCCGGGCTCTGAAATCTGCCACTCCACAGCGGTCCAAGCTGCTTGAATATTGACATCTCTATTGGAAAAAGACCACTCGGCAAAGGGGGCCGAGTGCCTGGAAGCACAAGTGTTTGGCTTGCCCAGGCTGGCCAATCGTCCACTCCCATTATATTTTCTAGGACAGGTTGAAGATAAAAGTGAAATCTAACCTGCAACCATGCAGATAGGTTCCAGTTCAGTAGAGGTGGAGAACGCCCTAAAGTTTCTGGCTTCGTTTTACCTACAGATCAATGCTCTTCCACCGGAAACAAGGGCCTTGCAAAAAGACACTGCCCGAACGGCTTCCTTAACCTTGGACCAACGCGCTTCCAGTATTCTTAATAAGTGACTGGGTACAAATAAAAAAAGTTCACCTTTAGCCTCATGGTGCCAGGTCCAACAGAGGAAACGCAGGGATAAAAGGGGGTAGAGTCCACTCTGGATTATAGGCAAGTTGAGAAGGAGCGGCGTGTGCCAATCACAGATTGTTCTACCCAGTCTGCTGATGACACAAATGCCCTCTATGGTGTTCCCGGGCCTCATGACACACTTCCTCAACTCTAACGCATCTCAATGTGTATGTAAGAGACCATGGCATATCTGCTGTTTAAAACACATTGCACAGTCTCCTCAGAGACTCTCAAAAATTGCCAGCGCTGACTGTATTTCAAGTCATCACGGCGGGGTATTGGGAAAAGTTTTCAATTAGCAATAATCACGCCTCGGGTGGACCTCATTGGCTACGATACTGCCACTGCGCAAAGCTAATCAAAACAGTGTCTGCCAACATCTACCCTTTCTTGGAGGAGGATTTGACATTGAGGTGAGACACATAAGTGTCATCCAGTGGGCCGCTGAGCATTCTGGGACTTGGCATGCTAATGAGACCGAGAAACAATGCCTAAGTGGCCATTGTTTATCCACTGAATAGTGTCAGTATTTGAAAGGACTAAGGAGAATCTAAAGGGACAGGGCCCTAGATGTCAAGATGGGTTTCTCCCACAGCAGTCCTGAATGGCCACTGGGAGCGTATGTGTTTGAACAGCTATACTGCTGAAAAAAGGCCAAGGTGGAAGGATTTGGGCCCTTTGTTGAAAGCTCGCTAGATAACATGCCTAAACTGGAGCCCAGGTAAGCTGCATTAGACAAGGGTTGTTGGTCAAGCAATCACCTTCAGCCACCTTTCTTTCTGGCGCAGATTCCAAGGGGGAAGCTTATGTCCCCTAGGACATTTCAACTCTCTGGGCCAGTGAGCATTAGGGCAGATGTGCATAAAGACTGTCTGATCAGCAGCTCAAAGACCTCACAGGTAGGTGACAGCCACCGCCCGAACAGGGACTTGAACCCTGGACTCTCAGATTAAAAGTCTGATGCTCTACCGACTGAGCTATCCGGGCTCTGAAATCTGCCACTCCACAGCGGTCCAAGCTGCTTGAATATTGACATCTCTATTGGAAAAAGACCACTCGGCAAAGGGGGCCGAGTGCCTGGAAGCACAAGTGTTTGGCTTGCCCAGGCTGGCCAATCGTCCACTCCCATTATATTTTCTAGGACAGGTTGAAGATAAAAGTGAAATCTAACCTGCAACCATGCAGATAGGTTCCAGTTCAGTAGAGGTGGAGAACGCCCTAAAGTTTCTGGCTTCGTTTTACCTACAGATCAATGCTCTTCCACCGGAAACAAGGGCCTTGCAAAAAGACACTGCCCGAACGGCTTCCTTAACCTTGGACCAACGCGCTTCCAGTATTCTTAATAAGTGACTGGGTACAAATAAAAAAAGTTCACCTTTAGCCTCATGGTGCCAGGTCCAACAGAGGAAACGCAGGGATAAAAGGGGGTAGAGTCCACTCTGGATTATAGGCAAGTTGAGAAGGAGCAGCGTGTGCCAATCACAGATTGTTCTACCCAGTCTGCTGATGACACAAATGCCCTCTATGGTGTTCCCAGGCCTCATGACACACTTCCTCAACTCTAACGCATCTCAATGTGTATGTAAGAGACCATGGCATATGTGCTGTTTAAAACACATTGCACAGTCTCCTCAGAGACTCTCAAAAATTGCCAGCGCTGACTGTATTTCAAGTCATCACGGCGGGGTATTGAGAAAAGTTTTCAATTAGCAATAATCACGCCTCGGGTGGACCTCATTGGCTACGATACTGCCACTGTGCAAAGCTAATCAAAACAGTGTCTGCCAACATCTACCCTTTCTTGGAGGAGGATTTGACATTGAGGTGAGACACATAAGTGTCATCCAGTGGGCCGCTGAGCATTCTGGGACTTGGCATGCTAATGAGACCGAGAAACAATGCCTAAGTGGCCATTGTTTATCCACTGAATAGTGTCAGTATTTGAAAGGACTAAGGAGAATCTAAAGGGACAGGGCCCTAGATGTCAAGATGGGTTTCTCCCACAGCAGTCCTGAATGGCCACTGGGAGCGTATGTGTTTGAACAGCTATACTGCTGAAAAAAGGCCAAGGTGGAAGGATTTGGGCCCTTTGTTGAAAGCTCGCTAGATAACATGCCTAAACTGGAGCCCAGGTAAGCTGCATTAGACAAGGGTTGTTGGTCAAGCAATCACCTTCAGCCACCTTTCTTTCTGGCGCAGATTCCAAGGGGGAAGCTTATGTCCCCTAGGACATTTCAACTCTCTGGGCCAGTGAGCATTAGGGCAGATGTGCATAAAGACTGTCTGATCAGCAGCTCAAAGACCTCACAGGTAGGTGACAGCCACCGCCCGAACAGGGACTTGAACCCTGGACCCTCAGATTAAAAGTCTGATGCTCTACCGACTGAGCTATCCGGGCTCTGAAATCTGCCACTCCACAGCGGTCCAAGCCGCTTGAATATTGACATCTCTATTGGAAAACGACCACTCGGCAAAGGGGGCCGAGTGCCTGGAAGCACAAGTGTTTGGCTTGCCCAGGCTGGCCAATCGTCCACTCCCATTATATTTTCTAGGACAGGTTGAAGATAAAAGTGAAATCTAACCTGCAACCATGCAGATAGGTTCCAGTTCAGTAGAGGTGGAGAACGCCCTAAAGTTTCTGGCTTCGTTTTACCTGCAGATCAATGCTCTTCCACCGGAAACAAGGGCCTTGCAAAAAGACACTGCCCGAACGGCTTCCTTAACCTTGGACCAACGCGCTTCCAGTATTCTTAATAAGTGACTGGGTACAAATAAAAAAAGTTCACCTTTAGCCTCATGGTGCCAGGTCCAACAGAGGAAACGCAGGGATAAAAGGGGGTAGAGTCCACTCTGGATTATAGGCAAGTTGAGAAGGAGCGGCGTGTGCCAATCACAGATTGTTCTACCCAGTCTGCTGATGACACAAATGCCCTCTATGGTGTTCCCGGGCCTCATGACACACTTCCTCAACTCTAACGCATCTCAATGTGTATGTAAGAGACCATGGCATATCTGCTGTTTAAAACACATTGCACAGTCTCCTCAGAGACTCTCAAAAATTGCCAGCGCTGACTGTATTTCAAGTCATCACGGCGGGGTATTGGGAAAAGTTTTCAATTAGCAATAATCACGCCTCGGGTGGACCTCATTGGCTACCATACTGCCACTGCGCAAAGCTAATCAAAACAGTGTCTGCCAACATCTACCCTTTCTTGGAGGAGGATTTGACATTGAGGTGAGACACATAAGTGTCATCCAGTGGGCCGCTGAGCATTCTGGGACTTGGCATGCTAATGAGACCGAGAAACAATGCCTAAGTGGCCATTGTTTATCCACTGAATAGTGTCAGTATTTGAAAGGACTAAGGAGAATCTAAAGGGACAGGGCCCTAGATGTCAAGATGGGTTTCTCCCACAGCAGTCCTGAATGGCCACTGGGAGCGTATGTGTTTGAACAGCTATACTGCTGAAAAAAAGGCCAAGGTGGAAGGATTTGGGCCCTTTGTTGAAAGCTCGCTAGATAACATGCCTAAACTGGAGCCCAGGTAAGCTGCATTAGACAAGGGTTGTTGGTCAAGCAATCACCTTCAGCCACCTTTCTTTCTGGCGCAGATTCCAAGGGGGAAGCTTATGTCCCCTAGGACATTTCAACTCTCTGGGCCAGTGAGCATTAGGGCAGATGTGCATAAAGACTGTCTGATCAGCAGCTCAAAGACCTCACAGGTAGGTGACAGCCACCGCCCAAACAGGGACTTGAACCCTGGACCCTCAGATTAAAAGTCTGATGCTCTACCGACTGAGCTATCCGGGCTCTGAAATCTGCCACTCCACAGCGGTCCAAGCTGCTTGAATATTGACATCTCTATTGGAAAAAGACCACTCGGCAAAGGGGGCCGAGTGCCTGGAAGCACAAGTGTTTGGCTTGCCCAGGCTGGCCAATCGTCCACTCCCATTATATTTTCTAGGACAGGTTGAAGATAAAAGTGAAATCTAACCTGTAACCATGCAGATAGGTTCCAGTTCAGTAGAGGTGGAGAACGCCCTAAAGTTTCTGGCTTCGTTTTACCTACAGATCAATGCTCTTCCACCGGAAACAAGGGCCTTGCAAAAAGACACTGCCCGAACGGCTTCCTTAACCTTGGACCAACGCGCTTCCAGTATTCTTAATAAGTGACTGGGTACAAATAAAAAAAGTTCACCTTTAGCCTCATGGTGCCAGGTCCAACAGAGGAAACGCAGGGATAAAAGGGGGTAGAGTCCACTCTGGATTATAGGCAAGTTGAGAAGGAGCGGCGTGTGCCAATCACAGATTGTTCTACCCAGTCTGCTGATGACACAAATGCCCTCTATGGTGTTCCCGGGCCTCATGACACACTTCCTCAACTCTAACGCATCTCAATGTGTATGTAAGAGACCATGGCATATCTGCTGTTTAAAACACATTGCACAGTCTCCTCAGAGACTCTGAAAAATTGCCAGCGCTGACTGTATTTCAAGTCATCACGGCGGGGTATTGGGAAAAGTTTTCAATTAGCAATAATCACGCCTCGGGTGGACCTCATTGGCTACGATACTGCCACTGTGCAAACCTAATCAAAACAGTGTCTGCCAACATCGACCCTTTCTTGGAGGAGGATTTGACATTGAGGTGAGACACATAAGTGTCATCCAGTGGGCCGCTGAGCATTCTGGGACTTGGCATGCTAATGAGACCGAGAAACAATGCCTAAGTGGCCATTGTTTATCCACTGAATAGTGTCAGTATTTGAAAGGACTAAGGAGAATCTAAAGGGACAGGGCCCTAGATGTCAAGATGGGTTTCTCCCACAGCAGTCCTGAATGGCCACTGGGAGCGTATGTGTTTGAACAGCTATACTGCTGAAAAAAGGCCAAGGTGGAAGGATTTGGGCCCTTTGTTGAAAGCTCGCTAGATAACATGCCTAAACTGGAGCCCAGGTAAGCTGCATTAGACAAGGGTTGTTGGTCAAGCAATCACCTTCAGCCACCTTTCTTTCTGGCGCAGATTCCAAGGGGGAAGCTTATGTCCCCTAGGACATTTCAACTCTCTGGGCCAGTGAGCATTAGGGCAGATGTGCATAAAGACTGTCTGATCAGCAGCTCAAAGACCTCACAGGTAGGTGACAGCCACCGCCCGAACAGGGACTTGAACCCTGGACTCTCAGATTAAAAGTCTGAGGCTCTACCGACTGAGCTATCCGGGCTCTGAAATCTGCCACTCCACAGCGGTCCAAGCTGCTTGAATATTGACATCTCTATTGGAAAAAGACCACTCGGCAAAGGGGGCCGAGTGCCTGGAAGCACAAGTGTTTGGCTTGCCCAGGCTGGCCAATCGTCCACTCCCATTATATTTTCTAGGACAGGTTGAAGATAAAAGTGAAATCTAACCTGCAACCATGCAGATAGGTTCCAGTTCAGTAGAGGTGGAGAACGCCCTAAAGTTTCTGGCTTCGTTTTACCTACAGATCAATGCTCTTCCACCGGAAACAAGGGCCTTGCAAAAAGACACTGCCCGAACGGCTTCCTTAACCTTGGACCAACGCGCTTCCAGTATTCTTAATAAGTGACTGGGTACAAATAAAAAAAAGTTCACCTTTAGCCTCATGGTGCCAGGTCCAACAGAGGAAACGCAGGGATAAAAGGGGGTAGAGTCCACTCTGGATTATAGGCAAGTTGAGAAGGAGCGGCGTGTGCCAATCACAGATTGTTCTACCCAGTCTGCTGATGACACAAATGCCCTCTATGGTGTTCCCGGGCCTCATAACACACTTCCTCAACTCTAACGGATCTCAATGTGTATGTAAGAGACCATGGCATATCTGCTGTTGAAAACACATTGCACAGTCTCCTCAGAGACTCTCAAAAATTGCCAGCGCTGACTGTATTTCAAGTCATCACGGCGGGCTATTGGGAAAAGTTTTCAATTAGCAATAATCACGCCTCGGGTGGACCTCATTGGCTACGATACTGCCACTGCGCAAAGCTAATCAAAACAGTGTCTGCCAACATCTACCCTTTCTTGGAGGAGGATTTGACATTGAGGTGAGACACATAAGTGTCATCCAGTGGGCCGCTGAGCATTCTGGGACTTGGCATGCTAATGAGACCGAGAAACAATGCCTAAGTGGCCATTGTTTATCCACTGAATAGTGTCAGTATTTGAAAGGACTAAGGAGAATCTAAAGGGACAGGGCCCTAGATGTCAAGATGGGTTTCTCCCACAGCAGTCCTGAATGGCCTCTGGGAGCGTATGTGTTTGAACAGCTATACTGCTGAAAAAAGGCCAAGGTGGAAGGATTTGGGCCCTTTGTTGAAAGCTCGCTAGATAACATGCCTAAACTGGAGCCCAGGTAAGCTGCATTAGACAAGGGTTGTTGGTCAAGCAATCACCTTCAGCCACCTTTCTTTCTGGCGCAGATTCCAAGGGGGAAGCTTATGTCCCCTAGGACATTTCAACTCTCTGGGCCAGTGAGCATTAGGGCAGATGTGCATAAAGACTGTCTGATCAGCAGCTCAAAGACCTCACAGGTAGGTGACAGCCACCGCCCGAACAGGGACTTGAACCCTGGACCCTCAGCTTAAAAGTCTGATGCTCTACCGACTGAGCTATCCGGGCTCTGAAATCTGCCATCCACAGCGGTCCAAGCTGCTTGAATATTGACATCTCTATTTGAAAAAGACCACTCGGCAAAGGGGGCCGAGTGCCTGGAAGCACAAGTGTTTGGCTTGCCCAGGCTGGCCAATCGTCCACTCCCATTATATTTTCTAGGACAGGTTGAAGATAAAAGTGAAATCTAACCTGCAACCATGCAGATAGGTTCCAGTTCAGTAGAGGTGGAGAACGCCCTAAAGTTTCTGGCTTCGTTTTACCTACAGATCAATGCTCTTCCACCGGAAACAAGGGCCTTGCAAAAAGACACTGCCCGAACGGCTTCCTTAACCTTGGACCAACGCGCTTCCAGTATTCTTAATAAGTGACTGGGTACAAATAAAAAAAGTTCACCTTTAGCCTCATGGTGCCAGGTCCAACAGAGGAAACGCAGGGATAAAAGGGGGTAGAGTCCACTCTGGATTATAGGCAAGATGAGAAGGAGCGGCGTGTGCCAATCACAGATTGTTCTACCCAGTCTGCTGATGACACAAATGCCCTCTATGGTGTTCCCGGGCCTCATGACACACTTCCTCAACTCTAACGCATCTCAATGTGTATGTAAGAGACCATGGCATATCTGCTGTTTAAAACACATTGCACAGTCTCCTCAGAGACTCTCAAAAATTGCCAGCGCTGACTGTATTTCAAGTCATCACGGCGGGGTATTGGGAAAAGTTTTCAATTAGCAATAATCACGCCTCGGGTGGACCTCATTGGCTACGATACTGCCACTGCGCAAAGCTAATCAAAACAGTGTCTGCCAACATCTACCCTTTCTTGGAGGAGGATTTGACATTGAGGTGAGACACATAAGTGTCATCCAGTGGGCCGCTGAGCATTCTGGGACTTGGCATGCTAATGAGACCGAGAAACAATGCCTAAGTGGCCATTGTTTATCCACTGAATAGTGTCAGTATTTGAAAGGACTAAGGAGAATCTAAAGGGACAGGGCCCTAGATGTCAAGATGGGTTTCTCCCACAGCAGTCCTGAATGGCCACTGGGAGCGTATGTGTTTGAACAGCTATACTGCTGAAAAAAGGCCAAGGTGGAAGGATTTGGGCCCTTTGTTGAAAGCTCGCTAGATAACATGCCTAAACTGGAGCCCAGGTAAGCTGCATTAGACAAGGGTTGTTGGTCAAGCAATCACCTTCAGCCACCTTTCTTTCTGGCGCAGATTCCAAGGGGGAAGCTTATGTCCCCTAGGACATTTCAACTCTCTGGGCCAGTGAGCATTAGGGCAGATGTGCATAAAGACTGTCTGATCAGCAGCTCAAAGACCTCACAGGTAGGTGACAGCCAACGCCCGAACAGGGACTTGAACCCTGGACCCTCAGATTAAAAGTCTGATGCTCTACCGACTGAGCTATCCGGGCTCTGAAATCTGCCACTCCACAGCGGTCCAAGCTGCTTGAATATTGACATCTCTATTGGAAAAAGACCACTCGGCAAAGGGGGCCGAGTGCCTGGAAGCACAAGTGTTTGGCTTGCCCAGGCTGGCCAATCGTCCACTCCCATTATATTTTCTAGGACAGGTTGAAGATAAAAGTGAAATCTAACCTGCAACCATGCAGATAGGTTCCAGTTCAGTAGAGGTGGAGAACGCCCTAAAGTTTCTGGCTTCGTTTTACCTACAGATCAATGCTCTTCCACCGGAAACAAGGGCCTTGCAAAAAGACACTGCCCGAACAGCTTCCTTAACCTTGGACCAACGCGCTTCCAGTATTCTTAATAAGTGACTGGGTACAAATAAAAAAAGTTCACCTTTAGCCTCATGGTGCCAGGTCCAACAGAGGAAACGCAGGGATAAAAGGGGGTAGAGTCCACTCTGGATTATAGGCAAGTTGAGAAGGAGCGGCGTGTGCCAATCACAGATTGTTCTACCCAGTCTGCTGATGACACAAATGCCCTCTATGGTGTTCCCGGGCCTCATGACACACTTCCTCAACTCTAACGCATCTCAATGTGTATGTAAGAGACCATGGCATATCTGCTGTTTAAAACACATTGCACAGTCTCCTCAGAGACTCTCAAAAATTGCCAGCGCTGACTGTATTTCAAGTCATCACGGCGGGGTATTGGGAAAAGTTTTCAATTAGCAATAATCACGCCTCGGGTGGACCTCATTGGCTACGATACTGCCACTGCGCAAAGCTAATCAAAACAGTGTCTGCCAACATCTACCCTTTCTTGGAGGAGGATTTGACATTGAGGTGAGACACATAAGTGTCATCCAGTGGGCCGCTGAGCATTCTGGGACTTGGCATGCTAATGAGACCGAGAAACAATGCCTAAGTGGCCATTGTTTATCCACTGAATAGTGTCAGTATTTGAAAGGACTAAGGAGAATCTAAAGGGACAGGGCCCTAGATGTCAAGATGGGTTTCTCCCACAGCAGTCCTGAATGGCCTCTGGGAGCGTATGTGTTTGAACAGCTATACTGCTGAAAAAAGGCCAAGGTGGAAGGATTTGGGCCCTTTGTTGAAAGCTCGCTAGATAACATGCCTAAACTGGAGCCCAGGTAAGCTGCATTAGACAAGGGTTGTTGGTCAAGCAATCACCTTCCTTTCTGGCGCAGATTCCAAGGGGGAAGCTTATGTCCCCTAGGACATTTCAACTCTCTGGGCCAGTGAGCATTAGGGCAGATGTGCATAAAGACTGTCTGATCAGCAGCTCAAAGACCTCACAGGTAGGTGACAGCCACCGCCCGAACAGGGACTTGAACCCTGGACCCTCAGCTTAAAAGTCTGATGCTCTACCGACTGAGCTATCCGGGCTCTGAAATCTGCCACTCCACAGCGGTCCAAGCTGCTTGAATATTGACATCTCTATTGGAAAAAGACCACTCGGCAAAGGGGGCCGAGTGCCTGGAAGCACAAGTGTTTGGCTTGCCCAGGCTGGCCAATCGTCCACTCCCATTATATTTTCTAGGACAGGTTGAAGATAAAAGTGAAATCTAACCTGCAACCATGCAGATAGGTTCCAGTTCAGTAGAGGTGGAGAACGCCCTAAAGTTTCTGGCTTCGTTTTACCTACAGATCAATGCTCTTCCACCGGAAACAAGGGCCTTGCAAAAAGACACTGCCCGAACGGCTTCCTTAACCTTGGACCAACGCGCTTCCAGTATTCTTAATAAGTGACTGGGTACAAATAAAAAAAGTTCACCTTTAGCCTCATGGTGCCAGGTCCAACAGAGGAAACGCAGGGATAAAAGGGGGTAGAGTCCACTCTGGATTATAGGCAAGTTGAGAAGGAGCGGCGTGTGCCAATCACAGATTGTTCTACCCAGTCTGCTGATGACACAAATGCCCTCTATGGTGTTCCCGGGCCTCATGACACACTTCCTCAACTCTAACGCATCTCAATGTGTATGTAAGAGACCATGGCATATCTGCTGTTTAAAACACATTGCACAGTCTCCTCAGAGACTCTCAAAAATTGCCAGCGCTGACTGTATTTCAAGTCATCACGGCGGGGTATTGGGAAAAGTTTTCAATTAGCAATAATCACGCCTCGGGTGGACCTCATTGGCTACGATACTGCCACTGCGCAAAGCTAATCAAAACAGTGTCTGCCAACATCTACCCTTTCTTGGAGGAGGATTTGACATTGAGGTGAGACACATAAGTGTCATCCAGTGGGCCGCTGAGCATTCTGGGACTTGGCATGCTAATGAGACCGAGAAACAATGCCTAAGTGGCCATTGTTTATCCACTGAATAGTGTCAGTATTTGAAAGGACTAAGGAGAATCTAAAGGGACAGGGCCCTAGATGTCAAGATGGGTTTCTCCCACAGCAGTCCTGAATGGCCACTGGGAGCGTATGTGTTTGAACAGCTATACTGCTGAAAAAAGGCCAAGGTGGAAGGATTTGGGCCCTTTGTTGAAAGCTCGCTAGATAACATGCCTAAACTGGAGCCCAGGTAAGCTGCATTAGACAAGGGTTGTTGGTCAAGCAATCACCTTCAGCCACCTTTCTTTCTGGCGCAGATTCCAAGGGGGAAGCTTATGTCCCCTAGGACATTTCAACTCTCTGGGCCAGTGAGCATTAGGGCAGATGTGCATAAAGACTGTCTGATCAGCAGCTCAAAGACCTCACAGGTAGGTGACAGCCACCGCCCGAACAGGGACTTGAACCCTGGACTCTCAGATTAAAAGTCTGATGCTCTACCGACTGAGCTATCCGGGCTCTGAAATCTGCCACTCCACAGCGGTCCAAGCTGCTTGAATATTGACATCTCTATTGGAAAAAGACCACTCGGCAAAGGGGGCCGAGTGCCTGGAAGCACAAGTGTTTGGCTTGCCCAGGCTGGCCAATCGTCCACTCCCATTATATTTTCTAGGACAGGTTGAAGATAAAAGTGAAATCTAACCTGCAACCATGCAGATAGGTTCCAGTTCAGTAGAGGTGGAGAACGCCCTAAAGTTTCTGGCTTCGTTTTACCTACAGATCAATGCTCTTCCACCGGAAACAAGGGCCTTGCAAAAAGACACTGCCCGAACGGCTTCCTTAACCTTGGACCAACGCGCTTCCAGTATTCTTAATAAGTGACTGGGTACAAATAAAAAAAGTTCACCTTTAGCCTCATGGTGCCAGGTCCAACAGAGGAAACGCAGGGATAAAAGGGGGTAGAGTCCACTCTGGATTATAGGCAAGTTGAGAAGGAGCAGCGTGTGCCAATCACAGATTGTTCTACCCAGTCTGCTGATGACACAAATGCCCTCTATGGTGTTCCCAGGCCTCATGACACACTTCCTCAACTCTAACGCATCTCAATGTGTATGTAAGAGACCATGGCATATGTGCTGTTTAAAACACATTGCACAGTCTCCTCAGAGACTCTCAAAAATTGCCAGCGCTGACTGTATTTCAAGTCATCACGGCGGGGTATTGAGAAAAGTTTTCAATTAGCAATAATCACGCCTCGGGTGGACCTCATTGGCTACGATACTGCCACTGTGCAAAGCTAATCAAAACAGTGTCTGCCAACATCTACCCTTTCTTGGAGGAGGATTTGACATTGAGGTGAGACACATAAGTGTCATCCAGTGGGCCGCTGAGCATTCTGGGACTTGGCATGCTAATGAGACCGAGAAACAATGCCTAAGTGGCCATTGTTTATCCACTGAATAGTGTCAGTATTTGAAAGGACTAAGGAGAATCTAAAGGGACAGGGCCCTAGATGTCAAGATGGGTTTCTCCCACAGCAGTCCTGAATGGCCACTGGGAGCGTATGTGTTTGAACAGCTATACTGCTGAAAAAAGGCCAAGGTGGAAGGATTTGGGCCCTTTGTTGAAAGCTCGCTAGATAACATGCCTAAACTGGAGCCCAGGTAAGCTGCATTAGACAAGGGTTGTTGGTCAAGCAATCACCTTCAGCCACCTTTCTTTCTGGCGCAGATTCCAAGGGGGAAGCTTATGTCCCCTAGGACATTTCAACTCTCTGGGCCAGTGAGCATTAGGGCAGATGTGCATAAAGACTGTCTGATCAGCAGCTCAAAGACCTCACAGGTAGGTGACAGCCACCGCCCGAACAGGGACTTGAACCCTGGACCCTCAGATTAAAAGTCTGATGCTCTACCGACTGAGCTATCCGGGCTCTGAAATCTGCCACTCCACAGCGGTCCAAGCCGCTTGAATATTGACATCTCTATTGGAAAACGACCACTCGGCAAAGGGGGCCGAGTGCCTGGAAGCACAAGTGTTTGGCTTGCCCAGGCTGGCCAATCGTCCACTCCCATTATATTTTCTAGGACAGGTTGAAGATAAAAGTGAAATCTAACCTGCAACCATGCAGATAGGTTCCAGTTCAGTAGAGGTGGAGAACGCCCTAAAGTTTCTGGCTTCGTTTTACCTGCAGATCAATGCTCTTCCACCGGAAACAAGGGCCTTGCAAAAAGACACTGCCCGAACGGCTTCCTTAACCTTGGACCAACGCGCTTCCAGTATTCTTAATAAGTGACTGGGTACAAATAAAAAAAGTTCACCTTTAGCCTCATGGTGCCAGGTCCAACAGAGGAAACGCAGGGATAAAAGGGGGTAGAGTCCACTCTGGATTATAGGCAAGTTGAGAAGGAGCGGCGTGTGCCAATCACAGATTGTTCTACCCAGTCTGCTGATGACACAAATGCCCTCTATGGTGTTCCCGGGCCTCATGACACACTTCCTCAACTCTAACGCATCTCAATGTGTATGTAAGAGACCATGGCATATCTGCTGTTTAAAACACATTGCACAGTCTCCTCAGAGACTCTCAAAAATTGCCAGCGCTGACTGTATTTCAAGTCATCACGGCGGGGTATTGGGAAAAGTTTTCAATTAGCAATAATCACGCCTCGGGTGGACCTCATTGGCTACCATACTGCCACTGCGCAAAGCTAATCAAAACAGTGTCTGCCAACATCTACCCTTTCTTGGAGGAGGATTTGACATTGAGGTGAGACACATAAGTGTCATCCAGTGGGCCGCTGAGCATTCTGGGACTTGGCATGCTAATGAGACCGAGAAACAATGCCTAAGTGGCCATTGTTTATCCACTGAATAGTGTCAGTATTTGAAAGGACTAAGGAGAATCTAAAGGGACAGGGCCCTAGATGTCAAGATGGGTTTCTCCCACAGCAGTCCTGAATGGCCACTGGGAGCGTATGTGTTTGAACAGCTATACTGCTGAAAAAAAGGCCAAGGTGGAAGGATTTGGGCCCTTTGTTGAAAGCTCGCTAGATAACATGCCTAAACTGGAGCCCAGGTAAGCTGCATTAGACAAGGGTTGTTGGTCAAGCAATCACCTTCAGCCACCTTTCTTTCTGGCGCAGATTCCAAGGGGGAAGCTTATGTCCCCTAGGACATTTCAACTCTCTGGGCCAGTGAGCATTAGGGCAGATGTGCATAAAGACTGTCTGATCAGCAGCTCAAAGACCTCACAGGTAGGTGACAGCCACCGCCCAAACAGGGACTTGAACCCTGGACCCTCAGATTAAAAGTCTGATGCTCTACCGACTGAGCTATCCGGGCTCTGAAATCTGCCACTCCACAGCGGTCCAAGCTGCTTGAATATTGACATCTCTATTGGAAAAAGACCACTCGGCAAAGGGGGCCGAGTGCCTGGAAGCACAAGTGTTTGGCTTGCCCAGGCTGGCCAATCGTCCACTCCCATTATATTTTCTAGGACAGGTTGAAGATAAAAGTGAAATCTAACCTGTAACCATGCAGATAGGTTCCAGTTCAGTAGAGGTGGAGAACGCCCTAAAGTTTCTGGCTTCGTTTTACCTACAGATCAATGCTCTTCCACCGGAAACAAGGGCCTTGCAAAAAGACACTGCCCGAACGGCTTCCTTAACCTTGGACCAACGCGCTTCCAGTATTCTTAATAAGTGACTGGGTACAAATAAAAAAAGTTCACCTTTAGCCTCATGGTGCCAGGTCCAACAGAGGAAACGCAGGGATAAAAGGGGGTAGAGTCCACTCTGGATTATAGGCAAGTTGAGAAGGAGCGGCGTGTGCCAATCACAGATTGTTCTACCCAGTCTGCTGATGACACAAATGCCCTCTATGGTGTTCCCGGGCCTCATGACACACTTCCTCAACTCTAACGCATCTCAATGTGTATGTAAGAGACCATGGCATATCTGCTGTTTAAAACACATTGCACAGTCTCCTCAGAGACTCTGAAAAATTGCCAGCGCTGACTGTATTTCAAGTCATCACGGCGGGGTATTGGGAAAAGTTTTCAATTAGCAATAATCACGCCTCGGGTGGACCTCATTGGCTACGATACTGCCACTGTGCAAACCTAATCAAAACAGTGTCTGCCAACATCGACCCTTTCTTGGAGGAGGATTTGACATTGAGGTGAGACACATAAGTGTCATCCAGTGGGCCGCTGAGCATTCTGGGACTTGGCATGCTAATGAGACCGAGAAACAATGCCTAAGTGGCCATTGTTTATCCACTGAATAGTGTCAGTATTTGAAAGGACTAAGGAGAATCTAAAGGGACAGGGCCCTAGATGTCAAGATGGGTTTCTCCCACAGCAGTCCTGAATGGCCACTGGGAGCGTATGTGTTTGAACAGCTATACTGCTGAAAAAAGGCCAAGGTGGAAGGATTTGGGCCCTTTGTTGAAAGCTCGCTAGATAACATGCCTAAACTGGAGCCCAGGTAAGCTGCATTAGACAAGGGTTGTTGGTCAAGCAATCACCTTCAGCCACCTTTCTTTCTGGCGCAGATTCCAAGGGGGAAGCTTATGTCCCCTAGGACATTTCAACTCTCTGGGCCAGTGAGCATTAGGGCAGATGTGCATAAAGACTGTCTGATCAGCAGCTCAAAGACCTCACAGGTAGGTGACAGCCACCGCCCGAACAGGGACTTGAACCCTGGACTCTCAGATTAAAAGTCTGAGGCTCTACCGACTGAGCTATCCGGGCTCTGAAATCTGCCACTCCACAGCGGTCCAAGCTGCTTGAATATTGACATCTCTATTGGAAAAAGACCACTCGGCAAAGGGGGCCGAGTGCCTGGAAGCACAAGTGTTTGGCTTGCCCAGGCTGGCCAATCGTCCACTCCCATTATATTTTCTAGGACAGGTTGAAGATAAAAGTGAAATCTAACCTGCAACCATGCAGATAGGTTCCAGTTCAGTAGAGGTGGAGAACGCCCTAAAGTTTCTGGCTTCGTTTTACCTACAGATCAATGCTCTTCCACCGGAAACAAGGGCCTTGCAAAAAGACACTGCCCGAACGGCTTCCTTAACCTTGGACCAACGCGCTTCCAGTATTCTTAATAAGTGACTGGGTACAAATAAAAAAAAGTTCACCTTTAGCCTCATGGTGCCAGGTCCAACAGAGGAAACGCAGGGATAAAAGGGGGTAGAGTCCACTCTGGATTATAGGCAAGTTGAGAAGGAGCGGCGTGTGCCAATCACAGATTGTTCTACCCAGTCTGCTGATGACACAAATGCCCTCTATGGTGTTCCCGGGCCTCATAACACACTTCCTCAACTCTAACGGATCTCAATGTGTATGTAAGAGACCATGGCATATCTGCTGTTGAAAACACATTGCACAGTCTCCTCAGAGACTCTCAAAAATTGCCAGCGCTGACTGTATTTCAAGTCATCACGGCGGGCTATTGGGAAAAGTTTTCAATTAGCAATAATCACGCCTCGGGTGGACCTCATTGGCTACGATACTGCCACTGCGCAAAGCTAATCAAAACAGTGTCTGCCAACATCTACCCTTTCTTGGAGGAGGATTTGACATTGAGGTGAGACACATAAGTGTCATCCAGTGGGCCGCTGAGCATTCTGGGACTTGGCATGCTAATGAGACCGAGAAACAATGCCTAAGTGGCCATTGTTTATCCACTGAATAGTGTCAGTATTTGAAAGGACTAAGGAGAATCTAAAGGGACAGGGCCCTAGATGTCAAGATGGGTTTCTCCCACAGCAGTCCTGAATGGCCTCTGGGAGCGTATGTGTTTGAACAGCTATACTGCTGAAAAAAGGCCAAGGTGGAAGGATTTGGGCCCTTTGTTGAAAGCTCGCTAGATAACATGCCTAAACTGGAGCCCAGGTAAGCTGCATTAGACAAGGGTTGTTGGTCAAGCAATCACCTTCAGCCACCTTTCTTTCTGGCGCAGATTCCAAGGGGGAAGCTTATGTCCCCTAGGACATTTCAACTCTCTGGGCCAGTGAGCATTAGGGCAGATGTGCATAAAGACTGTCTGATCAGCAGCTCAAAGACCTCACAGGTAGGTGACAGCCACCGCCCGAACAGGGACTTGAACCCTGGACCCTCAGCTTAAAAGTCTGATGCTCTACCGACTGAGCTATCCGGGCTCTGAAATCTGCCATCCACAGCGGTCCAAGCTGCTTGAATATTGACATCTCTATTTGAAAAAGACCACTCGGCAAAGGGGGCCGAGTGCCTGGAAGCACAAGTGTTTGGCTTGCCCAGGCTGGCCAATCGTCCACTCCCATTATATTTTCTAGGACAGGTTGAAGATAAAAGTGAAATCTAACCTGCAACCATGCAGATAGGTTCCAGTTCAGTAGAGGTGGAGAACGCCCTAAAGTTTCTGGCTTCGTTTTACCTACAGATCAATGCTCTTCCACCGGAAACAAGGGCCTTGCAAAAAGACACTGCCCGAACGGCTTCCTTAACCTTGGACCAACGCGCTTCCAGTATTCTTAATAAGTGACTGGGTACAAATAAAAAAAGTTCACCTTTAGCCTCATGGTGCCAGGTCCAACAGAGGAAACGCAGGGATAAAAGGGGGTAGAGTCCACTCTGGATTATAGGCAAGATGAGAAGGAGCGGCGTGTGCCAATCACAGATTGTTCTACCCAGTCTGCTGATGACACAAATGCCCTCTATGGTGTTCCCGGGCCTCATGACACACTTCCTCAACTCTAACGCATCTCAATGTGTATGTAAGAGACCATGGCATATCTGCTGTTTAAAACACATTGCACAGTCTCCTCAGAGACTCTCAAAAATTGCCAGCGCTGACTGTATTTCAAGTCATCACGGCGGGGTATTGGGAAAAGTTTTCAATTAGCAATAATCACGCCTCGGGTGGACCTCATTGGCTACGATACTGCCACTGCGCAAAGCTAATCAAAACAGTGTCTGCCAACATCTACCCTTTCTTGGAGGAGGATTTGACATTGAGGTGAGACACATAAGTGTCATCCAGTGGGCCGCTGAGCATTCTGGGACTTGGCATGCTAATGAGACCGAGAAACAATGCCTAAGTGGCCATTGTTTATCCACTGAATAGTGTCAGTATTTGAAAGGACTAAGGAGAATCTAAAGGGACAGGGCCCTAGATGTCAAGATGGGTTTCTCCCACAGCAGTCCTGAATGGCCACTGGGAGCGTATGTGTTTGAACAGCTATACTGCTGAAAAAAGGCCAAGGTGGAAGGATTTGGGCCCTTTGTTGAAAGCTCGCTAGATAACATGCCTAAACTGGAGCCCAGGTAAGCTGCATTAGACAAGGGTTGTTGGTCAAGCAATCACCTTCAGCCACCTTTCTTTCTGGCGCAGATTCCAAGGGGGAAGCTTATGTCCCCTAGGACATTTCAACTCTCTGGGCCAGTGAGCATTAGGGCAGATGTGCATAAAGACTGTCTGATCAGCAGCTCAAAGACCTCACAGGTAGGTGACAGCCAACGCCCGAACAGGGACTTGAACCCTGGACCCTCAGATTAAAAGTCTGATGCTCTACCGACTGAGCTATCCGGGCTCTGAAATCTGCCACTCCACAGCGGTCCAAGCTGCTTGAATATTGACATCTCTATTGGAAAAAGACCACTCGGCAAAGGGGGCCGAGTGCCTGGAAGCACAAGTGTTTGGCTTGCCCAGGCTGGCCAATCGTCCACTCCCATTATATTTTCTAGGACAGGTTGAAGATAAAAGTGAAATCTAACCTGCAACCATGCAGATAGGTTCCAGTTCAGTAGAGGTGGAGAACGCCCTAAAGTTTCTGGCTTCGTTTTACCTACAGATCAATGCTCTTCCACCGGAAACAAGGGCCTTGCAAAAAGACACTGCCCGAACAGCTTCCTTAACCTTGGACCAACGCGCTTCCAGTATTCTTAATAAGTGACTGGGTACAAATAAAAAAAGTTCACCTTTAGCCTCATGGTGCCAGGTCCAACAGAGGAAACGCAGGGATAAAAGGGGGTAGAGTCCACTCTGGATTATAGGCAAGTTGAGAAGGAGCGGCGTGTGCCAATCACAGATTGTTCTACCCAGTCTGCTGATGACACAAATGCCCTCTATGGTGTTCCCGGGCCTCATGACACACTTCCTCAACTCTAACGCATCTCAATGTGTATGTAAGAGACCATGGCATATCTGCTGTTTAAAACACATTGCACAGTCTCCTCAGAGACTCTCAAAAATTGCCAGCGCTGACTGTATTTCAAGTCATCACGGCGGGGTATTGGGAAAAGTTTTCAATTAGCAATAATCACGCCTCGGGTGGACCTCATTGGCTACGATACTGCCACTGCGCAAAGCTAATCAAAACAGTGTCTGCCAACATCTACCCTTTCTTGGAGGAGGATTTGACATTGAGGTGAGACACATAAGTGTCATCCAGTGGGCCGCTGAGCATTCTGGGACTTGGCATGCTAATGAGACCGAGAAACAATGCCTAAGTGGCCATTGTTTATCCACTGAATAGTGTCAGTATTTGAAAGGACTAAGGAGAATCTAAAGGGACAGGGCCCTAGATGTCAAGATGGGTTTCTCCCACAGCAGTCCTGAATGGCCTCTGGGAGCGTATGTGTTTGAACAGCTATACTGCTGAAAAAAGGCCAAGGTGGAAGGATTTGGGCCCTTTGTTGAAAGCTCGCTAGATAACATGCCTAAACTGGAGCCCAGGTAAGCTGCATTAGACAAGGGTTGTTGGTCAAGCAATCACCTTCCTTTCTGGCGCAGATTCCAAGGGGGAAGCTTATGTCCCCTAGGACATTTCAACTCTCTGGGCCAGTGAGCATTAGGGCAGATGTGCATAAAGACTGTCTGATCAGCAGCTCAAAGACCTCACAGGTAGGTGACAGCCACCGCCCGAACAGGGACTTGAACCCTGGACCCTCAGCTTAAAAGTCTGATGCTCTACCGACTGAGCTATCCGGGCTCTGAAATCTGCCATCCACAGCGGTCCAAGCTGCTTGAATATTGACATCTCTATTGGAAAAAGACCACTCGGCAAAGGGGGCCGAGTGCCTGGAAGCACAAGTGTTTGGCTTGCCCAGGCTGGCCAATCGTCCACTCCCATTATATTTTCTAGGACAGGTTGAAGATAAAAGTGAAATCTAACCTGCAACCATGCAGATAGGTTCCAGTTCAGTAGAGGTGGAGAACGCCCTAAAGTTTCTGGCTTCGTTTTACCTACAGATCAATGCTCTTCCACCGGAAACAAGGGCCTTGCAAAAAGACACTGCCCGAACGGCTTCCTTAACCTTGGACCAACGCGCTTCCAGTATTCTTAATAAGTGACTGGGTACAAATAAAAAAAGTTCACCTTTAGCCTCATGGTGCCAGGTCCAACAGAGGAAACGCAGGGATAAAAGGGGGTAGAGACCACTCTGGATTATAGGCAAGATGAGAAGGAGCGGCGTGTGCCAATCACAGATTGTTCTACCCAGTCTGCTGATGACACAAATGCCCTCTATGGTGTTCCCGGGCCTCATGACACACTTCCTCAACTCTAACGCATCTCAATGTGTATGTAAGAGACCATGGCATATCTGCTGTTTAAAACACATTGCACAGTCTCCTCAGAGACTCTCAAAAATTGCCAGCGCTGACTGTATTTCAAGTCATCACGGCGGGGTATTGGGAAAAGTTTTCAATTAGCAATAATCACGCCTCGGGTGGACCTCATTGGCTACGATACTGCCACTGCGCAAAGCTAATCAAAACAGTGTCTGCCAACATCTACCCTTTCTTGGAGGAGGATTTGACATTGAGGTGAGACACATAAGTGTCATCCAGTGGGCCGCTGAGCATTCTGGGACTTGGCATGCTAATGAGACCGAGAAACAATGCCTAAGTGGCCATTGTTTATCCACTGAATAGTGTCAGTATTTGAAAGGACTAAGGAGAATCTAAAGGGACAGGGCCCTAGATGTCAAGATGGGTTTCTCCCACAGCAGTCCTGAATGGCCACTGGGAGCGTATGTGTTTGAACAGCTATACTGCTGAAAAAGGCCAAGGTGGAAGGATTTGGGCCCTTTGTTGAAAGCTCGCTAGATAACATGCCTAAACTGGAGCCCAGGTAAGCTGCATTAGACAAGGGTTGTTGGTCAAGCAATCACCTTCAGCCACCTTTCTTTCTGGCGCAGATTCCAAGGGGGAAGCTTATGTCCCCTAGGACATTTCAACTCTCTGGGCCAGTGAGCATTAGGGCAGATGTGCATAAAGACTGTCTGATCAGCAGCTCAAAGACCTCACAGGTAGGTGACAGCCACCGCCCGAACAGGGACTTGAACCCTGGACCCTCAGATTAAAAGTCTGATGCTCTACCGACTGAGCTATCCGGGCTCTGAAATCTGCCACTCCACAGCGGTCCAAGCTGCTTGAATATTGACATCTCTATTGGAAAAAGACCACTCGGCAAAGGGGGCCGAGTGCCTGGAAGCACAAGTGTTTGGCTTGCCCAGGCTAGCCAATCGTCCACTCTCATTATATTTTCTAGGACAGGTTGAAGATAAAAGTGAAATCTAACCTGTAACCATGCAGATAGGTTCCAGTTCAGTAGAGGTGGAGAACGCCCTAAAGTTTCTGGCTTCGTTTTACCTACAGATCAATGCTCTTCCACCGGAAACAAGGGCCTTGCAAAAAGACACTGCCCGAACGGCTTCCTTAACCTTGGACCAACGCGCTTCCAGTATTCTTAATAAGTGACTGGGTACAAATAAAAAAAGTTCACCTTTAGCCTCATGGTGCCAGGTCCAACAGAGGAAACGCAGGGATAAAAGGGGGTAGAGTCCACTCTGGATTATAGGCAAGTTGAGAAGGAGCGGCGTGTGCCAATCACAGATTGTTCTACCCAGTCTGCTGATGACACAAATGCCCTCTATGGTGTTCCCGGGCCTCATGACACACTTCCTCAACTCTAACGCATCTCAATGTGTATGTAAGAGACCATGGCATATCTGCTGTTTAAAACACATTGCACAGTCTCCTCAGAGACTCTCAAAAATTGCCAGCGCTGACTGTATTTCAAGTCATCACGGCGGGGTATTGGGAAAAGTTTTCAATTAGCAATAATCACGCCTCGGGTGGACCTCATTGGCTACGATACTGCCACTGCGCAAATCTAATCAAAACAGTGTCTGCCAACATCTACCCTTTCTTGGAGGAGGATTTGACATTGAGGTGAGACACATAAGTGTCATCCAGTGGGCCGCTGAGCATTCTGGGACTTGGCATGCTAATGAGACCGAGAAACAATGCCTAAGTGGCCATTGTTTATCCACTGAATAGTGTCAGTATTTGAAAGGACTAAGGAGAATCTAAAGGGACAGGGCCCTAGATGTCAAGATGGGTTTCTCCCACAGCAGTTCTGAATGGCCACTGGGAGCGTATGTGTTTGAACAGCTATACTGCTGAAAAAAGGCCAAGGTGGAAGGATTTGGGCCCTTTGTTGAAAGCTCGCTAGATAACATGCCTAAACTGGAGCCCAGGTAAGCTGCATTAGACAAGGGTTGTTGGTCAAGCAATCACCTTCAGCCACCTTTCTTTCTGGCGCAGATTCCAAGGGGGAAGCTTATGTCCCCTAGGACATTTCAACTCTCTGGGCCAGTGAGCATTAGGGCAGATGTGCATAAAGACTGTCTGATCAGCAGCTCAAAGACCTCACAGGTAGGTGACAGCCACCGCCCGAACAGGGACTTGAACCCTGGACCCTCAGATTAAAAGTCTGATGCTCTACCGACTGAGCTATCCGGGCTCTGAAATCTGCCACTCCACAGCGGTCCAAGCTGCTTGAATATTGACATCTCTATTGGAAAAAGACCACTCGGCAAAGGGGGCCGAGTGCCTGGAAGCACAAGTGTTTGGCTTGCCCAGGCTGGCCAATCGTCCACTCCCATTATATTTTCTAGGACAGGTTGAAGATAAAAGTGAAATCTAACCTGTAACCATGCAGATAGGTTCCAGTTCAGTAGAGGTGGAGAACGCCCTAAAGTTTCTGGCTTCGTTTTACCTACAGATCAATGCTCTTCCACCGGAAACAAGGGCCTTGCAAAAAGACACTGCCCGAACGGCTTCCTTAACCTTGGACCAACGCGCTTCCAGTATTCTTAATAAGTGACTGGGTACAAATAAAAAAAGTTCACCTTTAGCCTCATGGTGCCAGGTCCAACAGAGGAAATGCAGGGATAAAAGGGGGTAGAGTCCACTCTGGATTATAGGCAAGTTGAGAAGGAGCGGCGTGTGCCAATCACAGATTGTTCTACCCAGTCTGCTGATGACACAAATGCCCTCTATGGTGTTCCCGGGCCTCATGACACACTTCCTCAACTCTAACGCATCTCAATGTGTATGTAAGAGACCATGGCATATCTGCTGTTTAAAACACATTGCACAGTCTCCTCAGAGACTCTCAAAAATTGCCAGCGCTGACTGTATTTCAAGTCATCACGGCGGGGTATTGGGAAAAGTTTTCAATTAGCAATAATCACGCCTCGGGTGGACCTCATTGGCTACGATACTGCCACTGCGCAAAGCTAATAAAAACAGTGTCTGCCAACATCTACCCTTTCTTGGAGGAGGATTTGACATTGAGGTGAGACACATAAGTGTCATCCAGTGGGCCGCTGAGCATTCTGGGACTTGGCATGCTAATGAGACCGAGAAACAATGCCTAAGTGGCCATTGTTTATCCACTGAATAGTGTCAGTATTTGAAAGGACTAAGGAGAATCTAAAGGGACAGGGCCCTAGATGTCAAGATGGGTTTCTCCCACAGCAGTCCTGAATGGCCACTGGGAGCGTATGTGTTTGAACAGCTATACTGCTGAAAAAAGGCCAAGGTGGAAGGATTTGGGCCCTTTGTTGAAAGCTCGCTAGATAACATGCCTAAACTGGAGCCCAGGTAAGCTGCATTAGACAAGGGTTGTTGGTCAAGCAATCACCTTCAGCCACCTTTCTTTCTGGCGCAGATTCCAAGGGGGAAGCTTATGTCCCCTAGGACATTTCAACTCTCTGGGCCAGTGAGCATTAGGGCAGATGTGCATAAAGACTGTCTGATCAGCAGCTCAAAGACCTCACAGGTAGGTGACAGCCACCGCCCGAACAGGGACTTGAACCCTGGACCCTCAGATTAAAAGTCTGATGCTCTACCGACTGAGCTATCCGGGCTCTGAAATCTGCCACTCCACAGCGGTCCAAGCTGCTTGAATATTGACATCTCTATTGGAAAAAGACCACTCGGCAAAGGGGGCCGAGTGCCTGGAAGCACAAGTGTTTGGCTTGCCCAGGCTGGCCAATCGTCCACTCCCATTATATTTTCTAGGACAGGTTGAAGATAAAAGTGAAATCTAACCTGTAACCATGCAGATAGGTTCCAGTTCAGTAGAGGTGGAGAACGCCCTAAAGTTTCTGGCTTCGTTTTACCTACAGATCAATGCTCTTCCACCGGAAACAAGGGCCTTGCAAAAAGACACTGCCCGAACGGCTTCCTTAACCTTGGACCAACGCGCTTCCAGTATTCTTAATAAGTGACTGGGTACAAATAAAAAAAGTTCACCTTTAGCCTCATGGTGCCAGGTCCAACAGAGGAAACGCAGGGATAAAAGGGGGTAGAGTCCACTCTGGATTATAGGCAAGTTGAGAAGGAGCGGCGTGTGCCAATCACAGATTGTTCTACCCAGTCTGCTGATGACACAAATGCCCTCTATGGTGTTCCCGGGCCTCATGACACACTTCCTCAACTCTAACGCATCTCAATGTGTATGTAAGAGACCATGGCATATCTGCTGTTTAAAACACATTGCACAGTCTCCTCAGAGACTCTCAAAAATTGCCAGCGCTGACTGTATTTCAAGTCATCACGGCGGAGTATTGGGAAAAGTTTTCAATTAGCAATAATCACGCCTCGGGTGGACCTCATTGGCTACGATACTGCCACTGCGCAAAGCTAATCAAAACAGTGTCTGCCAACATCTACCCTTTCTTGGAGGAGGATTTGACATTGAGGTGAGACACATAAGTGTCATCCAGTGGGCCGCTGAGCATTCTGGGACTTGGCATGCTAATGAGACCGAGAAACAATGCCTAAGTGGCCATTGTTTATCCACTGAATAGTGTCAGTATTTGAAAGGACTAAGGAGAATCTAAAGGGACAGGGCCCTAGATGTCAAGATGGGTTTCTCCCACAGCAGTCCTGAATGGCCACTGGGAGCGTATGTGTTTGAACAGCTATACTGCTGAAAAAAGGCCAAGGTGGAAGGATTTGGGCCCTTTGTTGAAAGCTCGCTAGATAACATGCCTAAACTGGAGCCCAGGTAAGCTGCATTAGACAAGGGTTGTTGGTCAAGCAATCACCTTCAGCCCCCTTTCTTTCTGGCGCAGATTCCAAAGGGAAAGCTTATGTCCCCTAGGACATTTCAACTCTCTGGGCCAGTGAGCATTAGGGCAGATGTGCATAAAGACTGTCTGATCAGCAGCTCAAAGACCTCACAGGTAGGTGACAGCCACCGCCCAAACAGGGACTTGAACCCTGGACCCTCAGATTAAAAGTCTGATGCTCTACCGACTGAGCTATCCGGGCTCTGAAATCTGCCACTCCACAGCGGTCCAAGCTGCTTGAATATTGACATCTCTATTGGAAAAAGACCACTCGGCAAAGGGGGCCGAGTGCCTGGAAGCACAAGTGTTTGGCTTGCCCAGGCTGGCCAATCGTCCACTCCCATTATATTTTCTAGGACAGGTTGAAGATAAAAGTG
Source organism: Pelophylax lessonae (assembly GCF_965119305.1). NCBI lineage: Eukaryota > Metazoa > Chordata > Amphibia > Anura > Ranidae > Pelophylax > Pelophylax lessonae. Next base: position 597,384,956 of record NC_138771.1, read on the forward strand.
AAATCTAACCTGTAACCATGCAAATAGGTTCCAGTTCAGTAGAGGTGGAGAACGCCCTAAAGTTTCTGGCTTCGTTTTACCTACAGATCAATGCTCTTCCACCGGAAACAAGGGCCTTGCAAAAAGACACTGCCCGAACGGCTTCCTTAACCTTGGACCAACGCGCTTCCAGTATTCTTAATAAGTGACTGGGTACAAATAAAAAAAGTTCACCTTTAGCCTCATGGTGCCAGGTCCAACAGAGGAAACGCAGGGATAAAAGGGGGTAGAGTCCACTCTTGATTATAGGCAAGTTGAGAAGGAGCGGCGTGTGCCAATCACAGATTGTTCTACCCAGTCTGCTGATGACACAAATGCCCTCTATGGTGTTCCCGGGCCTCATGACACACTTCCTCAACTCTAACGCATCTCAATCTCAATGTGCATATCTGCTGTTTAAAACACATTGCACAGTCTCCTCAGAGACTCTCAAAAATTGCCAGCGCTGACTGTATTTCAAGTCATCACGGCGGGGTATTGGGAAAAGTTTTCAATTAGCAATAATCACGCCTCGGGTGGACCTCATTGGCTACGATACTGCCACTGCGCACAGCTAATCTAAACAGTGTCTGCCAACATCTACCCTTTCTTGGAGGAGGATTTGACATTGAGGTGAGACACATAAGTGTCATCCAGTGGGCCGCTGAGCATTCTGGGACTTGGCATGCTAATGAGACCGAGAAACAATGCCTAAGTGGCCATTGTTTATCCACTGAATAGTGTCAGTATTTGAAAGGACTAAGGAGAATCTAAAGGGACAGGGCCCTAGATGTCAAGATGGGTTTCTCCCACAGCAGTCCTGAATGGCCACTGGGAGCGTATGTGTTTGAACAGCTATACTGCTGAAAAAAGGCCAAGGTGGAAGGATTTGGGCCCTTTGTTGAAAGCTCGCTAGATAACATGCCTAAACTGGAGCCCAGGTAAGCTGCATTAGACAAGGGTTGTTGGTCAAGCAATCACCTTCAGCCACCTTTCTTTCTGGCGCAGATTCCAAGGGGGAAGCTTATGTCCCCTAGGACATTTCAACTCTCTGGGCCAGTGAGCATTAGGGCAGATGTGCATAAAGACTGTCTGATCAGCAGCTCAAAGACCTCACAGGTAGGTGACAGCCAACGCCCGAACAGGGACTTGAACCCTGGACCCTCAGATTAAAAGTCTGATGCTCTACCGACTGAGCTATCCGGGCTCTGAAATCTGCCACTCCACAGCGGTCCAAGCTGCTTGAATATTGACATCTCTATTGGAAAAAGACCACTCGGCAAAGGGGGCCGAGTGCCTGGAAGCACAAGTGTTTGGCTTGCCCAGGCTGGCCAATCGTCCACTCCCATTATATTTTCTAGGACAGGTTGAAGATAAAAGTGAAATCTAACCTGCAACCATGCAGATAGGTTCCAGTTCAGTAGAGGTGGAGAACGCCCTAAAGTTTCTGGCTTCGTTTTACCTACAGATCAATGCTCTTCCACCGGAAACAAGGGCCTTGCAAAAAGACACTGCCCGAACGGCTTCCTTAACCTTGGACCAACGCGCTTCCAGTATTCTTAATAAGTGACTGGGTACAAATAAAAAAAGTTCACCTTTAGCCTCATGGTGCCAGGTCCAACAGAGGAAACGCAGGGATAAAAGGGGGTAGAGTCCACTCTGGATTATAGGCAAGTTGAGAAGGAGCGGCGTGTGCCAATCACAGATTGTTCTACCCAGTCTGCTGATGACACAAATGCCCTCTATGGTGTTCCCGGGCCTCATGACACACTTCCTCAACTCTAACGCATCTCAATGTGTATGTAAGAGACCATGGCATATCTGCTGTTTAAAACACATTGCACAGTCTCCTCAGAGACTCTCAAAAATTGCCAGCGCTGACTGTATTTCAAGTCATCACGGCGGGGTATTGGGAAAAGTTTTCAATTAGCAATAATCACGCCTCGGGTGGACCTCATTGGCTACGATACTGCCACTGCGCAAAGCTAATCAAAACAGTGTCTGCCAACATCTACCCTTTCTTGGAGGAGGATTTGACATTGAGGTGAGACACATAAGTGTCATCCAGTGGGCCGCTGAGCATTCTGGGACTTGGCATGCTAATGAGACCGAGAAACAATGCCTAAGTGGCCATTGTTTATCCACTGAATAGTGTCAGTATTTGAAAGGACTAAGGAGAATCTAAAGGGACAGGGCCCTAGATGTCAAGATGGGTTTCTCCCACAGCAGTCCTGAATGGCCACTGGGAGCGTATGTGTTTGAACAGCTATACTGCTGAAAAAAGGCCAAGGTGGAAGGATTTGGGCCCTTTGTTGAAAGCTCGCTAGATAACATGCCTAAACTGGAGCCCAGGTAAGCTGCATTAGACAAGGGTTGTTGGTCAAGCAATCACCTTCAGCCACCTTTCTTTCTGGCGCAGATTCCAAGGGGGAAGCTTATGTCCCCTAGGACATTTCAACTCTCTGGGCCAGTGAGCATTAGGGCAGATGTGCATAAAGACTGTCTGATCAGCAGCTCAAAGACCTCACAGGTAGGTGACAGCCACCGCCCGAACAGGGACTTGAACCCTGGACCCTCAGATTAAAAGTCTGATGCTCAACCGACTGAGCTATCCGGGCTCTGAAATCTGCCACTCCACAGAGGTCCAAGCTGCTTGAATATTGACATCTCTATTGGAAAAAGACCACTCGGCAAAGGGGGCCGAGTGCCTGGAAGCACAAGTGTTTGGCTTGCCCAGGCTGGCCAATCGTCCACTCCCATTATATTTTCTAGGACAGGTTGAAGATAAAAGTGAAATCTAACCTGTAACCATGCAAATAGGTTCCAGTTCAGTAGAGGTGGAGAACGCCCTAAAGTTTCTGGCTTCGTTTTACCTACAGATCAATGCTCTTCCACCGGAAACAAGGGCCTTGCAAAAAGACACTGCCCGAACGGCTTCCTTAACCTTGGACCAACGCGCTTCCAGTATTCTTAATAAGTGACTGGGTACAAATAAAAAAAGTTCACCTTTAGCCTCATGGTGCCAGGTCCAACAGAGGAAACGCAGGGATAAAAGGGGGTAGAGTCCACTCTTGATTATAGGCAAGTTGAGAAGGAGCGGCGTGTGCCAATCACAGATTGTTCTACCCAGTCTGCTGATGACACAAATGCCCTCTATGGTGTTCCCGGGCCTCATGACACACTTCCTCAACTCTAACGCATCTCAATCTCAATGTGCATATCTGCTGTTTAAAACACATTGCACAGTCTCCTCAGAGACTCTCAAAAATTGCCAGCGCTGACTGTATTTCAAGTCATCACGGCGGGGTATTGGGAAAAGTTTTCAATTAGCAATAATCACGCCTCGGGTGGACCTCATTGGCTACGATACTGCCACTGCGCACAGCTAATCTAAACAGTGTCTGCCAACATCTACCCTTTCTTGGAGGAGGATTTGACATTGAGGTGAGACACATAAGTGTCATCCAGTGGGCCGCTGAGCATTCTGGGACTTGGCATGCTAATGAGACCGAGAAACAATGCCTAAGTGGCCATTGTTTATCCACTGAATAGTGTCAGTATTTGAAAGGACTAAGGAGAATCTAAAGGGACAGGGCCCTAGATGTCAAGATGGGTTTCTCCCACAGCAGTCCTGAATGGCCACTGGGAGCGTATGTGTTTGAACAGCTATACTGCTGAAAAAAGGCCAAGGTGGAAGGATTTGGGCCCTTTGTTGAAAGCTCGCTAGATAACATGCCTAAACTGGAGCCCAGGTAAGCTGCATTAGACAAGGGTTGTTGGTCAAGCAATCACCTTCAGCCACCTTTCTTTCTGGCGCAGATTCCAAGGGGGAAGCTTATGTCCCCTAGGACATTTCAACTCTCTGGGCCAGTGAGCATTAGGGCAGATGTGCATAAAGACTGTCTGATCAGCAGCTCAAAGACCTCACAGGTAGGTGACAGCCAACGCCCGAACAGGGACTTGAACCCTGGACCCTCAGATTAAAAGTCTGATGCTCTACCGACTGAGCTATCCGGGCTCTGAAATCTGCCACTCCACAGCGGTCCAAGCTGCTTGAATATTGACATCTCTATTGGAAAAAGACCACTCGGCAAAGGGGGCCGAGTGCCTGGAAGCACAAGTGTTTGGCTTGCCCAGGCTGGCCAATCGTCCACTCCCATTATATTTTCTAGGACAGGTTGAAGATAAAAGTGAAATCTAACCTGCAACCATGCAGATAGGTTCCAGTTCAGTAGAGGTGGAGAACGCCCTAAAGTTTCTGGCTTCGTTTTACCTACAGATCAATGCTCTTCCACCGGAAACAAGGGCCTTGCAAAAAGACACTGCCCGAACGGCTTCCTTAACCTTGGACCAACGCGCTTCCAGTATTCTTAATAAGTGACTGGGTACAAATAAAAAAAGTTCACCTTTAGCCTCATGGTGCCAGGTCCAACAGAGGAAACGCAGGGATAAAAGGGGGTAGAGTCCACTCTGGATTATAGGCAAGTTGAGAAGGAGCGGCGTGTGCCAATCACAGATTGTTCTACCCAGTCTGCTGATGACACAAATGCCCTCTATGGTGTTCCCGGGCCTCATGACACACTTCCTCAACTCTAACGCATCTCAATGTGTATGTAAGAGACCATGGCATATCTGCTGTTTAAAACACATTGCACAGTCTCCTCAGAGACTCTCAAAAATTGCCAGCGCTGACTGTATTTCAAGTCATCACGGCGGGGTATTGGGAAAAGTTTTCAATTAGCAATAATCACGCCTCGGGTGGACCTCATTGGCTACGATACTGCCACTGCGCAAAGCTAATCAAAACAGTGTCTGCCAACATCTACCCTTTCTTGGAGGAGGATTTGACATTGAGGTGAGACACATAAGTGTCATCCAGTGGGCCGCTGAGCATTCTGGGACTTGGCATGCTAATGAGACCGAGAAACAATGCCTAAGTGGCCATTGTTTATCCACTGAATAGTGTCAGTATTTGAAAGGACTAAGGAGAATCTAAAGGGACAGGGCCCTAGATGTCAAGATGGGTTTCTCCCACAGCAGTCCTGAATGGCCACTGGGAGCGTATGTGTTTGAACAGCTATACTGCTGAAAAAAGGCCAAGGTGGAAGGATTTGGGCCCTTTGTTGAAAGCTTGCTAGATAACATGCCTAAACTGGAGCCCAGGTAAGCTGCATTAGACAAGGGTTGTTGGTCAAGCAATCACCTTCAGCCACCTTTCTTTCTGGCGCAGATTCCAAGGGGGAAGCTTATGTCCCCTAGGACATTTCAACTCTCTGGGCCAGTGAGCATTAGGGCAGATGTGCATAAAGACTGTCTGATCAGCAGCTCAAAGACCTCACAGGTAGGTGACAGCCACCGCCCGAACAGGGACTTGAACCCTGGACCCTCAGATTAAAAGTCTGATGCTCAACCGACTGAGCTATCCGGGCTCTGAAATCTGCCACTCCACAGAGGTCCAAGCTGCTTGAATATTGACATCTCTATTGGAAAAAGACCACTCGGCAAAGGGGGCCGAGTGCCTGGAAGCACAAGTGTTTGGCTTGCCCAGGCTGGCCAATCGTCCACTCCCATTATATTTTCTAGGACAGGTTGAAGATAAAAGTGAAATCTAACCTGTAACCATGCAAATAGGTTCCAGTTCAGTAGAGGTGGAGAACGCCCTAAAGTTTCTGGCTTCGTTTTACCTACAGATCAATGCTCTTCCACCGGAAACAAGGGCCTTGCAAAAAGACACTGCCCGAACGGCTTCCTTAACCTTGGACCAACGCGCTTCCAGTATTCTTAATAAGTGACTGGGTACAAATAAAAAAAGTTCACCTTTAGCCTCATGGTGCCAGGTCCAACAGAGGAAACGCAGGGATAAAAGGGGGTAGAGTCCACTCTTGATTATAGGCAAGTTGAGAAGGAGCGGCGTGTGCCAATCACAGATTGTTCTACCCAGTCTGCTGATGACACAAATGCCCTCTATGGTGTTCCCGGGCCTCATGACACACTTCCTCAACTCTAGGCCTCATGACACACTTCCTCAACTCTAACGCATCTCAATGTGTATGTAAGAGACAATGGCATATCTGCTGTTTAAAACACATTGCACAGTCTCCTCAGAGACTCTCAAAAATTGCCAGCGCTGACTGTATTTCAATTCATCACGGCGGGGTATTGGGAAAAGTTTTCAATTAGCAATAATCACGCCTCAGGTGGACCACATTGGCTACAATACTGCCACTGCGCACAGCTAATCTAAACAGTGTCTGCCAACATCTACCCTTTCTTGGAGGAGGATTTGACATTGAGGTGAGACACATAAGTGTCATCCAGTGGGCCGCTGAGCATTCTGGGACTTGGCATGCTAATGAGACCGAGAAACAATGCCTAAGTGGCCATTGTTTATCCACTGAATAGTGTCAGTATTTGAAAGGACTAAGGAGAATCTAAAGGGACAGGGCCCTAGATGTCAAGATGGGTTTCTCCCACAGCAGTCCTGAATGGCCACTGGGAGCGTATGTGTTTGAACAGCTATACTGCTGAAAAAAGGCCAAGGTGGAAGGATTTGGGCCCTTTGTTGAAAGCTCGCTAGATAACATGCCTAAACTGGAGCCCAGGTAAGCTGCATTAGACAAGGGTTGTTGGTCAAGCAATCACCTTCAGCCACCTTTCTTTCTGGCGCAGATTCCAAGGGGGAAGCTTATGTCCCCTAGGACATTTCAACTCTCTGGGCCAGTGAGCATTAGGGCAGATGTGCATAAAGACTGTCTGATCAGCAGCTCAAAGACCTCACAGGTAGGTGACAGCCAACGCCCGAACAGGGACTTGAACCCTGGACCCTCGGAATAAAAGTCTGATGCTCTACCGACTGAGCTATCCGGGCTCTGAAATCTGCCACTCCACAGCGGTCCAAGCTGCTTGAATATTGACATCTCTATTGGAAAAAGACCACTCGGCAAAGGGGGCCGAGTGCCTGGAAGCACAAGTGTTTGGCTTGCCCAGGCTGGCCAATCGTCCACTCCCATTATATTTTCTAGGACAGGTTGAAGATAAAAGTGAAATCTAACCTGCAACCATGCAGATAGGTTCCAGTTCAGTAGAGGTGGAGAACGCCCTAAAGTTTCTGGCTTCGTTTTACCTACAGATCAATGCTCTTCCACCGGAAACAAGGGCCTTGCAAAAAGACACTGCCCGAACGGCTTCCTTAACCTTGGACCAACGCGCTTCCAGTATTCTTAATAAGTGACTGGGTACAAATAAAAAAAGTTCACCTTTAGCCTCATGGTGCCAGGTCCAACAGAGGAAACGCAGGGATAAAAGGGGGTAGAGTCCACTCTGGATTATAGGCAAGTTGAGAAGGAGCGGCGTGTGCCAATCACAGATTGTTCTACCCAGTCTGCTGATGACACAAATGCCCTCTATGGTGTTCCCGGGCCTCATGACACACTTCCTCAACTCTAACGCATCTCAATGTGTATGTAAGAGACCATGGCATATCTGCTGTTTAAAACACATTGCACAGTCTCCTCAGAGACTCTCAAAAATTGCCAGCGCTGACTGTATTTCAAGTCATCACGGCGGGGTATTGGGAAAAGTTTTCAATTAGCAATAATCACGCCTCGGGTGGACCTCATTGGCTACGATACTGCCACTGCGCAAAGCTAATCAAAACAGTGTCTGCCAACATCTACCCTTTCTTGGAGGAGGATTTGACATTGAGGTGAGACACATAAGTGTCATCCAGTGGGCCGCTGAGCATTCTGGGACTTGGCATGCTAATGAGACCGAGAAACAATGCCTAAGTGGCCATTGTTTATCCACTGAATAGTGTCAGTATTTGAAAGGACTAAGGAGAATCTAAAGGGACAGGGCCCTAGATGTCAAGATGGGTTTCTCCTACAGCAGTCCTGAATGGCCACTGGGAGCGTATGTGTTTGAACAGCTATACTGCTGAAAAAAGGCCAAGGTGGAAGGATTTGGGCCCTTTGTTGAAAGCTCGCTAGATAACATGCCTAAACTGGAGCCCGGGTAAGCTGCATTAGACAAGGGTTGTTGGTCAAGCAATCACCTTCAGCCACCTTTCTTTCTGGCGCAGATTCCAAGGGGGAAGCTTATGTCCCCTAGGACATTTCAACTCTCTGGGCCAGTGAGCATTAGGGCAGATGTGCATAAAGACTGTCTGATCAGCAGCTCAAAGACCTCACAGGTAGGTGACAGCCACCACCCGAACAGGGACTTGAACCCTGGACCCTCAGATTAAAAGTCTGATGCTCTACCGACTGAGCTATTCGGGCTCTGAAATCTGCCACTCCACAGCGGTCCAAGCTGCTTGAATATTGACATCTCTATTGGAAAAAGACCACTCGGCAAAGGGGGCCGAGTGCCTGGAAGCACAAGTGTTTGGCTTGCCCAGGCTGGCCAATCGTCCACTCCCATTATATTTTCTAGGACAGGTTGAAGATAAAAGTGAAATCTAACCTGTAACCATGCAGATAGGTTCCAGTTCAGTAGAGGTGGAGAACGCCCTAAAGTTTCTGGCTTCGTTTTACCTACAGATCAATGCTCTTCCACCGGAAACAAGAGCCTTGCAAAAAGACACTGCCCGAACGGCTTCCTTAACCTTGGACCAACGCGCTTCCAGTATTCTTAATAAGTGACTGGGTACAAATAAAAAAAGTTCACCTTTAGCCTCATGGTGCCAGGTCCAACAGAGGAAACGCAGGGATAAAAGGGGGTAGAGTCCACTCTGGATTATAGGCAAGTTGAGAAGGAGCGGCGTGTGCCAATCACAGATTGTTCTACCCAGTCTGCTGATGACACAAATGCCCTCTATGGTGTTCCCGGGCCTCATGACACACTTCCTCAACTCTAACGCATCTCAATGTGTATGTAAGAGACCATGGCATATCTGCTGTTTAAAACACATTGCACAGTCTCCTCAGAGACTCTCAAAAATTGCCAGCGCTGACTGTATTTCAAGTCATCACGGCGGGGTATTGGGAAAAGTTTTCAATTAGCAATAATCACGCCTCGGGTGGACCTCATTGGCTACGATACTGCCACTGTGCAAAGCTAATCAAAACAGTGTCTGCCAACATCTACCCTTTCTTGGAGGAGGATTTGACATTGAGGTGAGACACATAAATGTCATCCAGTGGGCCGCTGAGCATTCTGGGACTTGGCATGCTAATGAGACCGAGAAACAATGCCTAAGTGGCCATTGTTTATCCACTGAATAGTGTCAGTATTTGAAAGGACTAAGGAGAATCTAAAGGGACAGGGCCCTAGATGTCAAGATGGGTTTCTCCCACAGCAGTCCTGAATGGCCACTGGGAGCGTATGTGTTTGAACAGCTATACTGCTGAAAAAAGGCCAAGGTGGAAGGATTTGGGCCCTTTGTTGAAAGCTCGCTAGATAACATGCCTAAACTGGAGCCCAGGTAAGCTGCATTAGACAAGGGTTGTTGGTCAAGCAATCACCTTCAGCCACCTTTCTTTCTGGCGCAGATTCCAAGGGGGAAGCTTATGTCCCCTAGGACATTTCAACTCTCTGGGCCAGTGAGCATTAGGGCAGATGTGCATAAAGACTGTCTGATCAGCAGCTCAAAGACCTCACAGGTAGGTGACAGCCACCGCCCGAACAGGGACTTGAACCCTGGACTCTCAGATTAAAAGTCTGATGCTCTACCGACTGAGCTATCCGGGCTCTGAAATCTGCCACTCCACAGCGGTCCAAGCTGCTTGAATATTGACATCTCTATTGGAAAAAGACCACTCGGCAAAGGGGGCCGAGTGCCTGGAAGCACAAGTGTTTGGCTTGCCCAGGCTGGCCAATCGTCCACTCCCATTATATTTTCTAGGACAGGTTGAAGATAAAAGTGAAATCTAACCTGTAACCATGCAGATAGGTTCCAGTTCAGTAGAGGTGGAGAACGCCCTAAAGTTTCTGGCTTCGTTTTACCTACAGATCAATGCTCTTCCACCGGAAACAAGGGCCTTGCAAAAAGACACTGCCCGAACGGCTTCCTTAACCTTGGACCAACGCGCTTCCAGTATTCTTAATAAGTGACTGGGTACAAATAAAAAAAGTTCACCTTTAGCCTCATGGTGCCAGGTCCAACAGAGGAAACGCAGGGATAAAAGGGGGTAGAGTCCACTCTGGATTATAGGCAAGTTGAGAAGGAGCGGCGTGTGCCAATCACAGATTGTTCTACCCAGTCTGCTGATGACACAAATGCCCTCTATGGTGTTCCCGGGCCTCATGACACACTTCCTCAACTCTAACGCATCTCAATGTGTATGTAAGAGACCATGGCATATCTGCTGTTTAAAACACATTGCACAGTCTCCTCAGAGACTCTCAAAAATTGCCAGCGCTGACTGTATTTCAAGTCATCACGGCGGGGTATTGGGAAAAGTTTTCAATTAGCAATAATCACGCCTCGGGTGGACCTCATTGGCTACGATACTGCCACTGCGCAAAGCTAATCAAAACAGTGTCTGCCAACATCTACCCTTTCTTGGAGGAGGATTTGACATTGAGGTGAGACACATAAGTGTCATCCAGTGGGCCGCTGAGCATTCTGGGACTTGGCATGCTAATGAGACAGAGAAACAATGCCTAAGTGGCCATTGTTTATCCACTGAATAGTGTCAGTATTTGAAAGGACTAAGGAGAATCTAAAGGGACAGGGCCCTAGATGTCAAGATGGGTGTAACGGATCTTTGTACCCCAGGTGGGCACATCCGCCGGATCTGTGTCTCCTGTCCTCCAAACGCACCCACAGCCTGCAGAGAAGCCATATCCAGCCCGTAACCCCTCAATCACGAGACAATCCACACAGGTGTTGAGGGTTAACCATGCAGAGCTTAAACTGTTTATTACATTCCAAGACAACAGTTTTACATACAGTTAGGGAAACTCCCCTTAGCCTTTCCACAGAAGGGGGGGGGAAGGGAACAGGGACCAACCAATAAGAACTGAACATTTGTACATTTGAAACATGCAGTCTTAATACACACCCCCTGCGGAGAGATGTCTCCAACTCAGACCATTGTCTGCCATGAATCCACACACTTAGACACAGAAACAGGAGGGGGGGGGGATGGGTTGTAACATTACATTACATTAACTCAATGCCATGAGTCAGTTGTTCAGAGGATGAATAAAGGGAAAATAAAATGCAATGTCCCAAACTCATAAGAAAATGACACAAAGGGGTTTACAATCCAGGGACAGGGTGATCCGTCACCCATAGTGACGGCTAGTACCGTCACATCTCTTCCCCCCAAAGGTAGACTAATCCAGGTACTAGACCTCCAACTGGTGTGTGCCTGAATTAGTCGGGTAACAAATCCCAAAGAGTCAATGTTTGTTTGCCTGGATAATTTGTCGGCGTTGCCATTTTGCTTCCCAGGGCAGTAGTGGATGGTAAAGTCAAAAGGCTGCAGCGCCAAACTCCAGTATCTTCTGGCCCATAGTCTGTCGGTAGGAGGCTTGCGCACAGTCCCCTCCAAAACACACAGTGACAGTGGGTTCTGTCACATTTCTCCCCTTTTAAAAACAGACTAACGAGGTTCCTGACCCTCAAATGGTCTGGACCTGTGTTAGTCACAAACTTCCACCCCAGGCAACCAGGAAAAGTAAAAGAACGACTCTGGCGCTGGGGAGCAAAACCGCACATAGGGTCTCCCATGAATAAAAACAGCCACTGCAGAGTGGGAACAGCTGTCTGCACTCCTCTGATCCAGGGCAGGGTTACAGATATTGGGGGGAGCTGAATAATTCTCTGCCCTGATGCCAGCGCTTCCGCTGGTAGGGAATGTAGGCTAGTAGGGCTATGCATTTGGGGAGAAAAAGGTACTTGCTTTTCTCCTGGTGTAGTTACGAGCCGCTGAGAAGGTATCTTGCAGGGACTGTCTCCCGGATTCTTCATCTCTTGTTCTGATGCTGGGCAGAGACCATCAGCACTCTGTCCTGTAGCCAGCGCTTCTGCCGGAGGGATAAACACTGGGGTAGTGTCCAATTGTTGGGGAGGGAGAATTGCTTCCTCTACTCCCGGTGGGGATATCTGCTGTTGGGAAAACAGCTCACGCAGATCCTCTCTCAGACTCTCCGGATCCAACTCTTTTTCTGATGCTGGGCAGATGCCAGGGGCACTCTGCCCTGTAGCCAGTGCTTCTGCTGGGGCGATAAACACTGGGGTAGTGTCCAAGTGCTGGGGAAACGGCTCACTGAGGTCACCCCTCGGACTCCCTGGATCTACCTCTGAGGGTGGGCAGAGGCCAGCGGCACTCTGCCCCGTAGCCTGCGCTTCTGCTGGGGGGATAAACACTGGGGTAGTGTCCAAGTGCTGGGGAAACGGCTCACTGAGGTCACCCCTCGGACTCCCTGGATCTACCTCTGAGGGTGGGCAGAGGCCAGCGGCACTCTGCCCCGTAGCCAGCGCTTCTGCTGGGGGGATAACCACTGGGGTAGTGTCCAAGTGCTGGGGAAACGGCTCACTGAGGTCACCCCTCGGACTCCCTGGATCTACCTCTGAGGGTGGGCAGAGGCCAGTGGCACTCTGCCCCGTAGCTAGCGCTTCTGCTGGGGGGATAACCACTGGGGTAGTGTCCAAGTGCTGGGGAAACGGCTCACTGAGGTCACCCCTCGGACTCCCTGGATCTACCTCTGAGGGTGGGCAGAGGCCAGCGGCACTCTGCCCCGTAGCCAGCGCTTCTGCTGGGGGGATAAACACTGGGGTAGTGTCCAATTGTTGGGGAGGGAGAATTGCTTCCTCTACTCCCGGTGGGGGTATCTGCTGTTGGGAAAACAGCTCACGCAGATCCTCTCTCAGACTCTCCGGATCCAACTCTTTTTCTGATGCTGGGCAGATGCCAGGGGCACTCTGCCCTGTAGCCAATGCTTCTGCTGGGGCACCAGATGAGATACTCTGGACTTGCTGCTGATCACCATTTCCCAGCCTTCCAGCACCTGTCTCAACTCCCCCTTCTGAGACCTTCATGCTATCAGCTTGTCTCGCTGCCTGGTGGACCTCCGGTGCGTTCCGGCATTCTAGCGCTCGCAGGGCCCTCTGTATCATCGCTGCTTCTTCCATTGCAGTTAGTACGGGAAAACGCAGGGTCACCCCTGGCCCCATTTGCTTCTCATCTTCGTGACTGTCTTCTATTTCTCTCGGACAGTCCCAGGCAACGGGAGCCATGCCAGGCTGCTGATCACCGTCAAACAGCCGCTTGTAGGCAATCTCGAGCTCCCATTCCTGCTCAACCAGGAACTCCAATTCCTCCAGGTCACACACCTCGTCGGGGAGGTCCAGCACCTCATCTCGGAAGTCTAGGATGTTTTCCAGCCACCACTCCTCATCGCTCCCAAAGTCTGGGTCTCCTTACATTTTTTGATGGAGCAGCCCCACGCCGCCATAGCCAACGCCTTCTGTTGGGCTGCCATCTGCTGTACCTGGCCACAGTTGAGCCGCGAACCACCGGAGGGCTCTGTAGCTGGCGTCCAGCCTCATTTCCTCCTGGACCAATCTTCCGAGCTCCGTCTTCCCTTCATCTCGCGGTCGTTCCCTCAGGAACACCTCTCGCGCACAGTACTGCGTCCGGTACATCTCTGTGGAGGAGGGAAGGATCTTCCCCTGATGGTGCCGCTCGTGGCTTAGCGCCTCATGCCAGAGTTGCCGGCGGATCACATCCTCCCAGCCGAGCCTGGTGTGCTCTGTCGCTGGTCCCCGATGGTGCTTCCGCATGCCTTGCAGCCTCCTCCCGAACTCCGCTCTCATGCTGCCTGGTCCCCGTATCACTCCTCGGCAGCTGCCCAGATCTTGAATCCTGGTGGTGGTTTGGATGTCCTGGACTGCAGGAGACATCCCACCGCTGCCAACCAATGTAACGGATCTTTGTACCCCAGGTGGGCACATCCGCCGGATCTGTGTCTCCTGTCCTCCAAACGCACCCACAGCCTGCAGAGAAGCCATATCCAGCCCGTAACCCCTCAATCACGAGACAATCCACAGAGGTGTTGAGGGTTAACCATGCAGAGCTTAAAATGTTTATTACATTCCAAGACAACAGTTTTACATACAGTTAGGGAAACTCCCCTTAGCCTTTCCACAGAAGGGGGGGGGGAAGGGAACAGGGACCAACCAATAAGAACTGAACATTTGTACATTTGAAACATGCAGTCTTAATACACACCCCCTGCGGAGAGATGTCTCCAACTCAGACCATTGTCTGCCATGAATCCACACACTTAGACACAGAAACAGGAGGGGGGGGGGGGGGATGGGTTGTAACATTACATTACATTAACTCAATGCCATGAGTCAGTTGTTCAGAGGATGAATAAAGGGAAAATAAAATGCAATGTCCCAAACTCATAAGAAAATGACACAAAGGGGTTTACAATCCAGGGACAGGGTGATCCGTCACCCATAGTGACGGCTAGTACCGTCACAATGGGTTTCTCCCACAGCAGTCCTGAATGGCCACTGGGAGCGTATGTGTTTGAACAGCTATACTGCTGAAAAAAGGCCAAGGTGGAAGGATTTGGGCCCTTTGTTGAAAGCTCGCTAGATAACATGCCTAAACTGGAGCCCAGGTAAGCTGCATTAGACAAGGGTTGTTGGTCAAGCAATCACCTTCAGCCACCTTTCTTTCTGGCGCAGATTCCAAGGGGGAAGCTTATGTCCCCTAGGACATTTCAACTCTCTGGGCCAGTGAGCATTAGGGCAGATGTGCATGAAGACTGTCTGATCAGCAGCTCAAAGACCTCACAGGTAGGTGACAGCCACCGCCCGAACAGGGACTTGAACCCTGGACCCTCAGATTAAAAGTCTGATGCTCTACCGACTGAGCTATCCGGGCTCTGAAATCTGCCACTCCACAGCGGTCCAAGCTGCTTGAATATTGACATCTCTATTGGAAAAAGACCACTCGGCAAAGGGGGCCGAGTGCCTGGAAGCACAAGTGTTTGGCTTGCCCAGGCTGGCCAATCGTCCACTCCCATTATATTTTCTAGGACAGGTTGAAGATAAAAGTGAAATCTAACCTGCAACCATGCAGATAGGTTCCAGTTCAGTAGAGGTGGAGAACGCCCTAAAGTTTCTGGCTTCGTTTTACCTACAGATCAATGCTCTTCCACCGGAAACAAGGGCCTTGCAAAAAGACACTGCCCGAACGGCTTCCTTAACCTTGGACCAACGCGCTTCCAGTATTCTTAATAAGTGACTGGGTACAAATAAAAAAAGTTCACCTTTAGCCTCATGGTGCCAGGTCCAACAGAGGAAACGCAGGGATAAAAGGGGGTAGAGTCCACTCTGGATTATAGGCAAGTTGAGAAGGAGCGGCGTGTGCCAATGACAGATTGTTCTACCCAGTCTGCTGATGACACAAATGCCCTCTATGGTGTTCCCGGGCCTCATGACACACTTCCTCAACTCTAACGCATCTCAATGTGTATGTAAGAGACCATGGCATATCTGCTGTTTAAAACACATTGCACAGTCTCCTCAGAGACTCTCAAAAATTGCCAGCGCTGACTGTATTTCAAGTCATCACGGCGGGGTATTGGGAAAAGTTTTCAATTAGCAATAATCACGCCTCGGGTGGACCTCATTGGCTACGATACTGCCACTGCGCAAAGCTAATCAAAACAGTGTCTGCCAACATCTACCCTTTCTTGGAGGAGGATTTGACATTGAGGTGAGACACATAAGTGTCATCCAGTGGGCCGCTGAGCATTCTGGGACTTGGCATGCTAATGAGACCGAGAAACAATGCCTAAGTGGCCATTGTTTATCCACTGAATAGTGTCAGTATTTGAAAGGACTAAGGAGAATCTAAAGGGACAGGGCCCTAGATGTCAAGATGGGTTTCTCCCACAGCAGTCCTGAATGGCCACTGGGAGGGTATGTGTTTGAACAGCTATACTGCTGAAAAAAGGCCAAGGTGGAAGGATTTGGGCCCTTTGTTGAAAGCTCGCTAGATAACATGCCTAAACTGGAGCCCAGGTAAGCTGCATTAGACAAGGGTTGTTGGTCAAGCAATCACCTTCAGCCACCTTTCTTTCTGGCGCAGATTCCAAGGGGGAAGCTTATGTCCCCTAGGACATTTCAACTCTCTGGGCCAGTGAGCATTAGGGCAGATGTGCATAAAGACTGTCTGATCAGCAGCTCAAAGACCTCACAGGTAGGTGACAGCCACCGCCCGAACAGGGACTTGAACCCTGGACCCTCAGATTAAAAGTCTGATGCTCTACCGACTGAGCTATCCGGGCTCTGAAATCTGCCACTCCACAGCGGTCCAAGCTGCTTGAATATTGACATCTCTATTGGAAAAAGACCACTCGGCAAAGGGGGCCGAGTGCCTGGAAGCACAAGTGTTTGGCTTGCCCAGGCTGGCCAATCGTCCACTCCCATTATATTTTCTAGGACAGGTTGAAGATAAAAGTGAAATCTAACCTGCAACCATGCAGATAGGTTCCAGTTCAGTAGAGGTGGAGAACGCCCTAAAGTTTCTGGCTTCGTTTTACCTACAGATCAATGCTCTTCCACCGGAAACAAGGGCCTTGCAAAAAGACACTGCCCGAACGGCTTCCTTAACCTTGGACCAACGCGCTTCCAGTATTCTTAATAAGTGACTGGGTACAAATAAAAAAAGTTCACCTTTAGCCTCATGGTGCCAGGTCCAACAGAGGAAACGCAGGGATAAAAGGGGGTAGAGTCCACTCTGGATTATAGGCAAGTTGAGAAGGAGCGGCGTGTGCCAATCACAGATTGTTCTACCCAGTCTGCTGATGACACAAATGCCCTCTATGGTGTTCCCGGGCCTCATGACACACTTCCTCAACTCTAACGCATCTCAATGTGTATGTAAGAGACCATGGCATATCTGCTGTTTAAAACACATTGCACAGTCTCCTCAGAGACTCTCAAAAATTGCCAGCGCTGACTGTATTTCAAGTCATCACGGCAGGGTATTGGGAAAAGTTTTTAATTAGCAATAATCACGCCTCGGGTGGACCTCATTGGCTACGATACTGCCACTGCGCAAAGCTAATCAAAACAGTGTCTGCCAACATCTACCCTTTCTTGGAGGAGGATTTGACATTGAGGTGAGACACATAAGTGTCATCCAGTGGGCCGCTGAGCATTCTGGGACTTGGCATGCTAATGAGACCGAGAAACAATGCCTAAGTGGCCATTGTTTATCCACTGAATAGTGTCAGTATTTGAAAGGACTAAGGAGAATCTAAAGGGACAGGGCCCTAGATGTCAAGATGGGTTTCTCCCACAGCAGTCCTGAATGGCCACTGGGAGCGTATGTGTTTGAACAGCTATACTGCTGAAAAAAGGCCAAGGTGGAAGGATTTGGGCCCTTTGTTGAAAGCTCGCTAGATAACATGCCTAAACTGGAGCCCAGGTAAGCTGCATTAGACAAGGGTTGTTGGTCAAGCAATCACCTTCAGCCACCTTTCTTTCTGGCGCAGATTCCAAGGGGGAAGCTTATGTCCCCTAGGACATTTCAACTCTCTGGGCCAGTGAGCATTAGGGCAGATGTGCATGAAGACTGTCTGATCAGCAGCTCAAAGACCTCACAGGTAGGTGACAGCCAACGCCCGAACAGGGACTTGAACCCTGGACCCTCAGATTAAAAGTCTGATGCTCTACCGACTGAGCTATCCGGGCTCTGAAATCTGCCACTCCACAGCGGTCCAAGCTGCTTGAATATTGACATCTCTATTGGAAAAAGACCACTCGGCAAAGGGGGCCGAGTGCCTGGAAGCACAAGTGTTTGGCTTGCCCAGGCTGGCCAATCGTCCACTCCCATTATATTTTCTAGGACAGGTTGAAGATAAAAGTGAAATCTAACCTGCAACCATGCAGATAGGTTCCAGTTCAGTAGAGGTGGAGAACGCCCTAAAGTTTCTGGCTTCGTTTTACCTACAGATCAATGCTCTTCCACCGGAAACAAGGGCCTTGCAAAAAGACACTGCCCGAACGGCTTCCTTAACCTTGGACCAACGCGCTTCCAGTATTCTTAATAAGTGACTGGGTACAAATAAAAAAAGTTCACCTTTAGCCTCATGGTGCCAGGTCCAACAGAGGAAACGCAGGGATAAAAGGGGGTAGAGTCCACTCTGGATTATAGGCAAGTTGAGAAGGAGCGGCGTGTGCCAATGACAGATTGTTCTACCCAGTCTGCTGATGACACAAATGCCCTCTATGGTGTTCCCGGGCCTCATGACACACTTCCTCAACTCTAACGCATCTCAATGTGTATGTAAGAGACCATGGCATATCTGCTGTTTAAAACACATTGCACAGTCTCCTCAGAGACTCTCAAAAATTGCCAGCGCTGACTGTATTTCAAGTCATCACGGCGGGGTATTGGGAAAAGTTTTCAATTAGCAATAATCACGCCTCGGGTGGACCTCATTGGCTACGATACTGCCACTGCGCAAAGCTAATCAAAACAGTGTCTGCCAACATCTACCCTTTCTTGGAGGAGGATTTGACATTGAGGTGAGACACATAAGTGTCATCCAGTGGGCCGCTGAGCATTCTGGGACTTGGCATGCTAATGAGACCGAGAAACAATGCCTAAGTGGCCATTGTTTATCCACTGAATAGTGTCAGTATTTGAAAGGACTAAGGAGAATCTAAAGGGACAGGGCCCTAGATGTCAAGATGGGTTTCTCCCACAGCAGTCCTGAATGGCCACTGGGAGCGTATGTGTTTGAACAGCTATACTGCTGAAAAAAGGCCAAGGTGGAAGGATTTGGGCCCTTTGTTGAAAGCTCGCTAGATAACATGCCTAAACTGGAGCCCAGGTAAGCTGCATTAGACAAGGGTTGTTGGTCAAGCAATCACCTTCAGCCACCTTTCTTTCTGGCGCAGATTCCAAGGGGGAAGCTTATGTCCCCTAGGACATTTCAACTCTCTGGGCCAGTGAGCATTAGGGCAGATGTGCATAAAGACTGTCTGATCAGCAGCTCAAAGACCTCACAGGTTGGTGACAGCCAACGCCCGAACAGGGACTTGAACCCTGGACCCTCAGATTAAAAGTCTGATGCTCTACCGACTGAGCTATCCGGGCTCTGAAATCTGCCACTCCACAGCGGTCCAAGCTGCTTGAATATTGACATATCTATTGGAAAAAGACCACTCGGCAAAGGGGGCCGAGTGCCTGGAAGCACAAGTGTTTGGCTTGCCCAGGCTGGCCAATCGTCCACTCCCATTATATTTTCTAGGACAGGTTGAAGATAAAAGTGAAATCTAACCTGCAACCATGCAGATAGGTTCCAGTTCAGTAGAGGTGGAGAACGCCCTAAAGTTTCTGGCTTCGTTTTACCTACAGATCAATGCTCTTCCACCGGAAACAAGGGCCTTGCAAAAAGACACTGCCCGAACGGCTTCCTTAACCTTGGACCAACGCGCTTCCAGTATTCTTAATAAGTGACTGGGTACAAATAAAAAAAGTTCACCTTTAGCCTCATGGTGCCAGGTCCAACAGAGGAAACGCAGGGATAAAAGGGGGTAGAGTCCACTCTGGATTATAGGCAAGTTGAGAAGGAGCGGCGTGTGCCAATCACAGATTGTTCTACCCAGTCTGCTGATGACACAAATGCCCTCTATGGTGTTCCCGGGCCTCATGACACACTTCCTCAACTCTAACGCATCTCAATGTGTATGTAAGAGACCATGGCATATCTGCTGTTTAAAACACATTGCACAGTCTCCTCAGAGACTCTCAAAAATTGCCAGCGCTGACTGTATTTCAAGTCATCACGGCGGGGTATTGGGAAAAGTTTTCAATTAGCAATAATCACGCCTCGGGTGGACCTCATTGGCTACGATACTGCCACTGCGCAAAGCTAATCAAAACAGTGTCTGCCAACATCTACCCTTTCTTGGAGGAGGATTTGACATTGAGGTGAGACACATAAGTGTCATCCAGTGGGCCGCTTAGCATTCTGGGACTTGGCATGCTAATGAGACCGAGAAACAATGCCTAAGTGGCCATTGTTTATCCACTGAATAGTGTCAGTATTTGAAAGGACTAAGGAGAATCTAAAGGGACAGGGCCCTAGATGTCAAGATGGGTTTCTCCCACAGCAGTCCTGAATGGCCACTGGGAGCGTATGTGTTTGAACAGCTATACTGCTGAAAAAAGGCCAAGGTGGAAGGATTTGGGCCCTTTGTTGAAAGCTCGCTAGATAACATGCCTAAACTGGAGCCCAGGTAAGCTGCATTAGACAAGGGTTGTTGGTCAAGCAATCACCTTCAGCCACCTTTCTTTCTGGCGCAGATTCCAAGGGGGAAGCTTATGTCCCCTAGGACATTTCAACTCTCTGGGCCAGTGAGCATTAGGGCAGATGTGCATAAAGACTGTCTGATCAGCAGCTCAAAGACCTCACAGGTAGGTGACAGCCACCGCCCGAACAGGGACTTGAACCCTGGACCCTCAGATTAAAAGTCTGATGCTCTACCGACTGAGCTATCCGGGCTCTGAAATCTGCCACTCCACAGCGGTCCAAGCTGCTTGAATATTGACATCTCTATTGGAAAAAGACCACTCGGCAAAGGGGGCCGAGTGCCTGGAAGCACAAGTGTTTGGCTTGCCCAGGCTGGCCAATCGTCCACTCCCATTATATTTTCTAGGACAGGTTGAAGATAAAAGTGAAATCTAACCTGCAACCATGCAGATAGGTTCCAGTTCAGTAGAGGTGGAGAACGCCCTAAAGTTTCTGGCTTGGTTTTACCTACAGATCAATGCTCTTCCACCGGAAACAAGGGCCTTGCAAAAAGACACTGCCCGAACGGCTTCCTTAACCTTGGACCAACGCGCTTCCAGTATTCTTAATAAGTGACTGGGTACAAATAAAAAAAGTTCACCTTTAGCCTCATGGTGCCAGGTCCAACAGAGGAAACGCAGGGATAAAAGGGGGTAGAGTCCACTCTGGATTATAGGCAAGTTGAGAAGGAGCGGCGTGTGCCAATCACAGATTGTTCTACCCAGTCTGCTGATGACACAAATGCCCTCTATGGTGTTCCCGGGCCTCATGACACACTTCCTCAACTCTAACGCATCTCAATGTGTATGTAAGAGACCATGGCATATCTGCTGTTTAAAACACATTGCACAGTCTCCTCAGAGACTCTCAAAAATTGCCAGCGCTGACTGTATTTCAAATCATCACGGCGGGGTATTGGGAAAAGTTTTCAATTAGCAATAATCACGCCTCGGGTGGACCTCATTGGCTACGATACTGCCACTGCGCAAAGCTAATCAAAACAGTGTCTGCCAACATCTACCCTTTCTTGGAGGAGGATTTGACATTGAGGTGAGACACATAAGTGTCATCCAGTGGGCCGCTGAGCATTCTGGGACTTGGCATGCTAATGAGACCGAGAAACAATGCCTAAGTGGCCATTGTTTATCCACTGAATAGTGTCAGTATTTGAAAGGACTAAGGAGAATCTAAAGGGACAGGGCCCTAGATGTCAAGATGGGTTTCTCCCACAGCAGTCCTGAATGGCCACTGGGAGCGTATGTGTTTGAACAGCTATACTGCTGAAAAAAGGCCAAGGTGGAAGGATTTGGGCCCTTTGTTGAAAGCTCGCTAGATAACATGCCTAAACTGGAGCCCAGGTAAGCTGCATTAGACAAGGGTTGTTGGTCAAGCAATCACCTTCAGCCACCTTTCTTTCTGGCGCAGATTCCAAGGGGGAAGCTTATGTCCCCTAGGACATTTCAACTCTCTGGGCCAGTGAGCATTAGGGCAGATGTGCATAAAGACTGTCTGATCAGCAGCTCAAAGACCTCACAGGTAGGTGACAGCCAACGCCCGAACAGGGACTTGAACCCTGGACCCTCAGATTAAAAGTCTGATGCTCTACCGACTGAGCTATCCGGGCTCTGAAATCTGCCACTCCACAGCGGTCCAAGCTGCTTGAATATTGACATCTCTATTGGAAAAAGACCACTCGGCAAAGGGGGCCGAGTGCCTGGAAGCACAAGTGTTTGGCTTGCCCAGGCTGGCCAATCGTCCACTCCCATTATATTTTCTAGGACAGGTTGAAGATAAAAGTGAAATCTAACCTGCAACCATGCAGATAGGTTCCAGTTCAGTAGAGGTGGAGAACGCCCTAAAGTTTCTGGCTTCGTTTTACCTACAGATCAATGCTCTTCCACCGGAAAAAAGGGCCTTGCAAAAAGACACTGCCCGAACGGCTTCCTTAACCTTGGACCAACGCGCTTCCAGTATTCTTAATAAGTGACTGGGTACAAATAAAAAAAGTTCACCTTTAGCCTCATGGTGCCAGGTCCAACAGAGGAAACGCAGGGATAAAAGGGGGTAGAGTCCACTCTGGATTATAGGCAAGTTGAGAAGGAGCGGCGTGTGCCAATCACAGATTGTTCTACCCAGTCTGCTGATGACACAAATGCCCTCTATGGTGTTCCCGGGCCTCATGACACACTTCCTCAACTCTAACGCATCTCAATGTGTATGTAAGAGACCATGGCATATCTGCTGTTTAAAACACATTGCACAGTCTCCTCAGAGACTCTCAAAAATTGCCAGCGCTGACTGTATTTCAAGTCATCACAGCGGGGTATTGGGAAAAGTTTTCAATTAGCAATAATCACGCCTCGGGTGGACCTCATTGGCTACGATACTGCCACTGCGCAAAGCTAATCAAAACAGTGTCTGCCAACATCTACCCTTTCTTGGAGGAGGATTTGACATTGAGGTGAGACACATAAGTGTCATCCAGTGGGCCGCTGAGCATTCTGGGACTTGGCATGCTAATGAGACCGAGAAACAATGCCTAAGTGGCCATTGTTTATCCACTGAATAGTGTCAGTATTTGAAAGGACTAAGGAGAATCTAAAGGGACAGGGCCCTAGATGTCAAGATGGGTTTCTCCCACAGCAGTCCTGAATGGCCACTGGGAGCGTATGTGTTTGAACAGCTATACTGCTGAAAAAAGGCCAAGGTGGAAGGATTTGGGCCCTTTGTTGAAAGCTCGCTAGATAACATGCCTAAACTGGAGCCCAGGTAAGCTGCATTAGACAAGGGTTGTTGGTCAAGCAATCACCTTCAGCCACCTTTCTTTCTGGCGCAGATTCCAAGGGGGAAGCTTATGTCCCCTAGGACATTTCAACTCTCTGGGCCAGTGAGCATTAGGGCAGATGTGCATAAAGACTGTCTGATCAGCAGCTCAAAGACCTCACAGGTAGGTGACAGCCACCGCCCGAACAGGGACTTGAACCCTGGACCCTCAGATTAAAAGTCTGATGCTCTACCGACTGAGCTATCCGGGCTCTGAAATCTGCCACTCCACAGCGGTCCAAGCTGCTTGAATATTGACATCTCTATTGGAAAAAGACCACTCGGCAAAGGGGGCCGAGTGCCTGGAAGCACAAGTGTTTGGCTTGCCCAGGCTGGCCAATCGTCCACTCCCATTATATTTTCTAGGACAGGTTGAAGATAAAAGTGAAATCTAACCTGCAACCATGCAGATAGGTTCCAGTTCAGTAGAGGTGGAGAACGCCCTAAAGTTTCTGGCTTCGTTTTACCTACAGATCAATGCTCTTCCACCGGAAACAAGGGCCTTGCAAAAAGACACTGCCCGAACGGCTTCCTTAACCTTGGACCAACGCGCTTCCAGTATTCTTAATAAGTGACTGGGTACAAATAAAAAAAGTTCACCTTTAGCCTCATGGTGCCAGGTCCAACAGAGGAAACGCAGGGATAAAAGGGGGTAGAGTCCACTCTGGATTATAGGCAAGTTGAGAAGGAGCGGCGCGTGCCAATCACAGATTGTTCTACCCAGTCTGCTGATGACACAAATGCCCTCTATGGTGTTTCCGGGCCTCATGACACACTTCCTCAACTCTAACGCATCTCAATGTGTATGTAAGAGACCATGGCATATCTGCTGTTTAAAACACATTGCACAGTCTCCTCAGAGACTCTCAAAAATTGCCAGCGCTGACTGTATTTCAAGTCATCACGGCGGGGTATTGGGAAAAGTTTTCAATTAGCAATAATCACGCCTCGGGTGGACCTCATTGGCTACGATACTGCCACTGCGCAAAGCTAATCAAAACAGTGTCTGCCAACATCTACCCTTTCTTGGAGGAGGATTTGACATTGAGGTGAGACACATAAGTGTCATCCAGTGGGCCGCTGAGCATTCTGGGACTTGGCATGCTAATGAGACCGAGAAACAATGCCTAAGTGGCCATTGTTTATCCACTGAATAGTGTCAGTATTTGAAAGGACTAAGGAGAATCTAAAGGGACAGGGCCCTAGATGTCAAGATGGGTTTCTCCCACAGCAGTCCTGAATGGCCACTGGGAGCGTATGTGTTTGAACAGCTATACTGCTGAAAAAAGGCCAAGGTGGAAGGATTTGGGCCCTTTGTTGAAAGCTCGCTAGATAACATGCCTAAACTGGAGCCCAGGTAAGCTGCATTAGACAAGGGTTGTTGGTCAAGCAATCACCTTCAGCCACCTTTCTTTCTGGCGCAGATTCCAAGGGGGAAGCTTATGTCCCCTAGGACATTTCAACTCTCTGGGCCAGTGAGCATTAGGGCAGATGTGCATAAAGACTGTCTGATCAGCAGCTCAAAGACCTCACAGGTAGGTGACAGCCAACGCCCGAACAGGGACTTGAACCCTGGACCCTCAGATTAAAAGTCTGATGCTCTACCGACTGAGCTATCCGGGCTCTGAAATCTGCCACTCCACAGCGGTCCAAGCTGCTTGAATATTGACATCTCTATTGGAAAAAGACCACTCGGCAAAGGGGGCCGAGTGCCTGGAAGCACAAGTGTTTGGCTTGCCCAGGCTGGCCAATCGTCCACTCCCATTATATTTTCTAGGACAGGTTGAAGATAAAAGTGAAATCTAACCTGCAACCATGCAGATAGGTTCCAGTTCAGTAGAGGTGGAGAACGCCCTAAAGTTTCTGGCTTCGTTTTACCTACAGATCAATGCTCTTCCACCGGAAAAAAGGGCCTTGCAAAAAGACACTGCCCGAACGGCTTCCTTAACCTTGGACCAACGCGCTTCCAGTATTCTTAATAAGTGACTGGGTACAAATAAAAAAAGTTCACCTTTAGCCTCATGGTGCCAGGTCCAACAGAGGAAACGCAGGGATAAAAGGGGGTAGAGTCCACTCTGGATTATAGGCAAGTTGAGAAGGAGCGGCGTGTGCCAATCACAGATTGTTCTACCCAGTCTGCTGATGACACAAATGCCCTCTATGGTGTTCCCGGGCCTCATGACACACTTCCTCAACTCTAACGCATCTCAATGTGTATGTAAGAGACCATGGCATATCTGCTGTTTAAAACACATTGCACAGTCTCCTCAGAGACTCTCAAAAATTGCCAGCGCTGACTGTATTTCAAGTCATCACGGCGGGGTATTGGGAAAAGTTTTCAATTAGCAATAATCACGCCTCGGGTGGACCTCATTGGCTACGATACTGCCACTGCGCAAAGCTAATCAAAACAGTGTCTGCCAACATCTACCCTTTCTTGGAGGAGGATTTGACATTGAGGTGAGACACATAAGTGTCATCCAGTGGGCCGCTGAGCATTCTGGGACTTGGCATGCTAATGAGACCGAGAAACAATGCCTAAGTGGCCATTGTTTATCCACTGAATAGTGTCAGTATTTGAAAGGACTAAGGAGAATCTAAAGGGACAGGGCCCTAGATGTCAAGATGGGTTTCTCCCACAGCAGTCCTGAATGGCCTCTGGGAGCGTATGTGTTTGAACAGCTATACTGCTGAAAAAAGGCCAAGGTGGAAGGATTTGGGCCCTTTGTTGAAAGCTCGCTAGATAACATGCCTAAACTGGAGCCCAGGTAAGCTGCATTAGACAAGGGTTGTTGGTCAAGCAATCACCTTCAGCCACCTTTCTTTCTGGCGCAGATTCCAAGGGGGAAGCTTATGTCCCCTAGGACATTTCAACTCTCTGGGCCAGTGAGCATTAGGGCAGATGTGCATAAAGACTGTCTGATCAGCAGCTCAAAGACCTCACAGGTAGGTGACAGTCACCGCCCGAACAGGGACTTGAACCCTGGACCCTCAGATTAAAAGTCTGATGCTCTACCGACTGAGCTATCCGGGCTCTGAAATCTGCCACTCCACAGCGGTCCAAGCTGCTTGAATATTGACATCTCTATTGGAAAAAGACCACTCGGCAAAGGGGGCCGAGTGCCTGGAAGCACAAGTGTTTGGCTTGCCCAGGCTGGCCAATCGTCCACTCCCATTATATTTTCTAGGACAGGTTGAAGATAAAAGTGAAATCTAACCTGCAACCATGCAGATAGGTTTTAGTTCAGTAGAGGTGGAGAACGCCCTAAAGTTTCTGGCTTCGTTTTACCTACAGATCAATGCTCTTCCACCAGAAACAAGGGCCTTGCAAAAAGACACTGCCCGAACGGCTTCCTTAACCTTGGACCAACGCGCTTCCAGTATTCTTAATAAGTGACTGGGTACAAATAAAAAAAGTTCACCTTTAGCCTCATGGTGCCAGGTCCAACAGAGGAAACGCAGGGATAAAAGGGGGTAGGCAAGTTGAGAAGGAGCGGCGTGTGCCAATCACAGATTGTTCTACCCAGTCTGCTGATGACACAAATGCCCTCTATGGTGTTCCCGGGCCTCATAACACACTTCCTCAACTCTAACGCATCTCAATGTGCATATCTGCTGTTTAAAACACATTGCACAGTCTCCTCAGAGACTCTCAAAAATTGCCAGAGCTGACTGTATTTCAAGTCATCACGGCGGGGTATTGGGAAAAGTTTTCAATTAGCAATAATCACGCCTCGGGTGGACCTCATTGGCTACGATACTGCCACTGCGCAAAGCAAATCTAAACAGTGTCTGCCAACATCTACCCTTTCTTGGAGGAGGATTTGACATTGAGGTGAGACACATAAGTGTCATCCAGTGGGGGGGCGTGGCCGGATGTGATCGAGGCAAGTCGTGCTTCTGAGGAGCTCCCGCAGTATCCTGCTAATTACCCTGTTTGGGGCTATCCTCCTGCCTACCTGCGGGTCATCTATCGTGGGGAAGTCCAGCTGCACTTCGGGGATGCCCACTTCGGCTTCGAAACCGCAGCGCGGGCAACAATCCGGACAGAGGCAGACTCGCTCCACTCGCGGCCCGGGCCGAGGCTCCGCCTCCGCCATCTTGGATTTGTCATCCGTCCCTCAGCGTGCTTCTGGAGCGGGCGCGAACATGGATGCGGCGCAGCAGGGAGCGATTTCTTCTCCGGCTGTACAGGTACCTGTCCCCTTGCCCTCTACACCGCTGCAGGAGCAGGACCAGCGAGCCATCACGGCCCCCATCCTGGCTGCAATTGACAGTAGCAAGGCGGCGCTCATGGTCAAGATAGACCACCTTGCCTCCGAGTGCACATTAATCAGGCATGACCTGGACAAAATGAGGGGCCGCATTACTACAGCGGAGGAGCGCATTTCCGAGGTGGAAGATAGTACCCACTCCCATGCCTCACAGTTGGCGGACCTACAGCACCTGGTCAAATCCCTGCAACATAGAGCTGATGACGCAGAGGACCGCCAGCGCCACAATAATGTCCGGGTGGTGGGACTCCCTGAAGGGGCTGAGGGGACTAGGCCGGCCATCTTTGCTGAACAGTTCTTTAAACAGCTCCTGTCCCTTTCGGATCTCCCGCCTACCTATGTGGTTGAGCGAGCCCACCGGGTTCCGATGGGTGCCCGACCGCCTGGAGCTCCGCCGAGGCCTTTTCTAGTTAAGTTCCTGAATTATAGGGATCGGGACATGCTGCTATCGGAGGCCAGGAAACACCAGGATTTGCACTTTGAAAATACCCGGATTATGCTTTTCCCTGACTTCTCTGCGGAAACCCAGAGGAAACGTCGTTCGTTCACGGAGGTGCGCAAACGACTCAGGGATAAGGAGATTAAGTACAGCATGATGTATCCCAGTCGGCTCAGGATCCAATACAATGGCGCAGTTAAATTTTATGAAACGCCGCAGGAGGTTTCTGACTGGCTGGATGGTCTGCGCTGAAGTGCCGCTTCCTCTGCCTGTTTCTTCCCCCTCCTGGATCGTGCATGTGGTTCTATACTGGCCGCATAGTGGGCCTGTGCCATCTCTCTGGTGCGATACCCTTCCCCTTCTGTTTCCTGCAATGCCCCTTGGCTGCCCTGTTGGTTCCGGGGGCTCCTCTGGAGTCTTTTCTATTGTCATCACCTAAGAGACTGCCGGACTTTGATCGCATTTTACACTCGTCCACAGTTCCAGATGTTGGGGAGTTCTGGGCTTAAGCCTCATACCGGCTGGATGGTTACTAGTTTTTGTTTTTTTTTTGTTGTTGCCGGTATAAGGGCATTGGGATTGTTTTGTTGGCAACTTGACCCTCTAACGTTTCAGCCTCAGTGGTCTTGGATCCTTTTGCTGCTACCTGCTCTCAGCTCACTACGCTATTTTTGGTGGAACATTTCTTTTTCTGCATCCCTGCTGCCATTTTTTATTGATGCCCATGGCTGATGCAGTACGCTTCCTCTCATGGAATGTGAGAGGTCTGAACAATAAATATAAACGGGCCAGTGTATTTCAATGTTTGAAACAGGCGAAGCCGCATGTCCTCCTCCTGCAAGAGACTCACCTGGATGGTAATCTGGTGCTCACTTTGAAGAAACCGTGGATTCAAAAGGCGTTTCATGCCACATACTCCACGTATGCCAGAGGTGTATCGGTGCTTATCAGTAAATCTATTCCATGTTCCGTCCACCAGGTGGTCTCAGACCAGGGGGGACGATATGTGGCTGTGGTAATGGAATTGTATTCGTTCAAATTTATTTTGGTTGCTGTTTATGTACCTCCTCCCTTTAATGTTCAGATGCTGTATGACCTGCCTGCTAAGCTCTCGGCTCATGCCTCCCTGCCTATGTTATTTATGGGTGATTTTAATGCGATTTTGGATGGGGCATTGGATACTTCCAACCCCACCCGACAGGCCTCGGTGGATCTGGTTGCCTGGGCGGCTGCTCAGGGCCTGGTTGAGATATGGCGTTGGAAGCATCCGGATGGTAGGGAGTACTCTCACCTGTCCACTGCGCACCGCTCGGCGGCCAGGATAGACCTGGCTTTTGGTAGTGCTCGTTTCCAGTCCCTCGTGACTGCTGCTGATTACTTGGCTTGGGGGGTGTCTGATCATAACCCGCTTCTCTTGACAGTGCACCTCCGGTTGGGGGCTGGAGAGCGGGGTTGGAGACTGTCTCCGGGCTGGCTTCAACAGGATCAGGTCACCTCCCACCTGGTACAGGCGGTCCAGATGTACTGGGCGAGCAATGTAGACTCTGCCGAGCCTTCGGTGGTTTGGGAGGCCTTCAAGGCGGTGGCCAGGGGGGAGTGCATCTCCGCTATTAAAACTGCCAGGAAAGATCATAATGGGGAGCTCCGGTCTATGCAGGAGGTGGAGAGGGAGAGGGCGCGGGATCATGCTGCTTCGCCATCCGAGTCCACTTATACCTCCTTATTGGAGGCGAGGCGTCTCCTCTCACTCCACCTGTCTGATCTGGCCCATACTGAGGCTTCCCGTTTCAGGGCTGCTGCCTTTGCACAAGGGGATAAAAATGGCAAATTCTTGGCTAGGTTGGTAGAGGATCAGAGGGCCCCTATTAACATCCCACGCATTAAGAGTTCTAGGGGGGAAATGCTCACTGATCCGCGGGATATTTTGGAGGAGTTCAGGAATTACTTTGAGTCCTTATATGCCCCTGTCCATGACTATGACGATACTGTCATGGAGACTACTCTCCGTGGCCTGGCTCTACCTACCCTGACTGATGAAGATAGTGCCTTGCTAGACGCTCCGATCACTCCCCTAGAGGTGGAAGGGGCCATTGCCTCCTTCCCGCCGCAGAAGGCTCCGGGCCCGGATGGGTTCCCTGCGGACTTCTATAAGGAGTTCTCGGATCAGTTGGCCCCGCGCCTGAGTGCCCTGTTTCAACACTGCCTGGAGGGGGGGGCTCTCCCGCCGTCCATGATGGATGCATATATGGTGCTCCTGGCAAAACCGGGGAAGGACCCTGAGGACTGTTCCTCATACAGGCCCATATCCCTGCTGAACGCGGACCTGAAGGTCCTAACCAAGGTCCTTGCGAATCGTCTGACGAAAGTCATACATACCTTAGTTGACCCTGACCAGACGGGTTTCATGCCGGGGAAATCGGTAGATACCAATATTCGGCGTCTGTTTACGCACCTCCAACTCCCGGTGGCCGCCTCCTCGCAACGCGTAGTGGTCTCTATTGATGTAGAAAAGGCCTTCGACTCTGTCGACTGGACCTATATGCACACGGTCCTGTCGCTCATGGGTTTTGGCCCCAATTTCCGGACTTGGGTGAAACTGCTATATTCTTCTCCTCGTACGGCCATTCGCTTAGGTCTGTTGACCTCGGTGTATTTTAGGGTGGGTAGGGGGACCCGTCAAGGTTGCCCCCTATCGCCCTTCCTTTTTGCGCTTACCATCGAACCGGTTGCCATTGCATTGCGCTCCTCGCAGGGCTTTGAAGCGGTCAGAGTAGGCTCCATAAAGGAGTGTGTGGCGTTATACGCTGATGACATGCTTCTTTTCCTTAATGATCCTGGTCCTTCCTTACAGGCTGTCTTACGGATCTTGGATGAATTTGGCAAGTATTCGGGACTCCGGGTGAATTGGGGAAAGTCCTCGATGTTGTCTGTCACAGGAGTGCCTGGTGCACTAGTAGGAGATTGCCCCTTCCCGGGTTGGGTTGATACATTTACCTACCTTGGGGTCCGGGTAACTAGGCATCCGAAGGACTATTATAACCTGAATCTCCTCCCCCTCCTGCCTAGGCTTCAGCGCCTGGTGCAGGTGTGGAGGAAGATTCCACTTTCCCTATTGGGAAGAATAGCCCTCCTTAAAATGAAGTTTCTCCCTGTGGTTCTATATTTCTTGCGCCACTCCCCACTGTGGGTTCCAAAGACGTTTTTTAGCAGATTAGACAGTATTATCAGCTCCTTCCTCTGGTCCCCCGGGGTTCCCAGGATTGGCCTTCGGGCCCTCCAGGAGCCTTGGGGTAGCGGGGGTCTGGCTCTCCCTGATTGGCGGAAATATTATCTGGCTGGGCAAATGGTTTTTGCGAGGCGATGGCTACGGGCGGATGAGGAGGACTCGGCTACGGTCCTAGAGGCGGCGCACCTGGGTTCCTATGAAAGTCTCCGTCTGGCTCTCCACAGGGGGGTGGGTTCCGACCTCCCGTTGACAGCGTCAATGAAGGCTACCATTAGGGCGTGGAGCCAGACTGTACGACTGGCCTGCCCCAGCTATGTTGGCCTTTCCCCGTCTACCCCTCTTTGGATGAATCCAAAGCTCCCTCATTTTTACCGCTTACCTGACCCTATGGTGTGGGCTACTGTGGGGGTGAAGACGTTAGGGGACATAACGACGGAGGGAGAATTGCTATCATTTGACAACCTACGTACAAGACATGACTTACCCTCAACTCATTTTTTCAGATACCTACAGCTGCGTCACGCCTTTCAATGCCAATTTTCTGACGCCAAAATTGAACCGGTACCATCTGACCTGGAATTAATGCTAACTAATCCTGACCTTACCAAAACCCTATCTTCAGTTTACAAGGATTTATTCAGACTGACTCCACCAAGTATTGTGAAGTGTAGGGAGCGTTGGACTGCTGAAATTCCTGAACTTCAGGGGGAGGACTGGGATGACATGTGGGTTGACCCATTCAAACACCTCGTTGCTGCTAGAGACAAACTTATTCAGTTCAAGTTTCTCCACAGGATATACTACACTCCTGCTAGACTAGCTAAAATTTACCCCACGTCCTCCGCTGAATGCTGGCGATGCTCTGCCTCTCCGGCGGATGCGTCCCATATTTTCTGGGATTGCCCGCTGATTCAGCGCTACTGGTCGGAAGTTACCACCTGCTTAGGGGAGGTGCTGATGACTGCGGTCCCGCTGACTCCAAGTGTTTGTCTGCTGGGTTTGGTGGAGGAGGTGGTTCCCTCGGTGGCACATAGAACCCTTTTAACTATATTGCTATTTTATGCCAAGAAGGCCATATTGTTACATTGGAAGAAGGTGACCCCGCCTTCCCTGCTGTACTGGAAGGGTCTGGTGAATGCCGTGTTGCCCCTTTATAAGGAAACATATTTGTCCCGGGGGTGCCCCAAGAAATTTGAGAAAGTGTGGAGGGCATGGGTGGAGTCTCCTGTTACGGTACGGTAGATAGCGTTTGTAATTTATTATGATAATGTTCACCTAACTGTCTGATGCTTCCTTTATGTGTGGGCTGGGAGCGGGGACGGCTGGGCACTGGTACACCGGGGCTCAGTCGTTCCGGGTCCCATTATCCTGCTTTTTTCGGAGGGAATCCGGCTGTGTTTGGGGGTTTGGTTGCCAGGGTGGGGGGGAACTTTACCGTTTTGATGTTGCTGTTTGTGTGACTCCCCCATGTTGGGGTGAGCTGGTCTATTGTTTTTGTATGTTTTGTTTGTGTGAAAACTTCAATAAAAAGAATTTTCCAAAGTGTCATCCAGTGGGCCGCTGAGCATTCTGGGACTTGGCATGCTAATGAGACCGAGAAACAATGCCTAAGTGGCCATTGTTTATCCACTGAATAGTGTCAGTATTTGAAAGGACTAAGGAGAATCTAAAGGGACAGGGCCCTAGATGTCAAGATGGGTTTCTCCCACAGCAGTCCTGAATGGCCACTGGGAGCGTATGTGTTTGAACAGCTATACTGCTGAAAAAAGGCCAAGGTGGAAGGATTTGGGCCCTTTGTTGAAAGCTCGCTAGATAACATGCCTAAACTGGAGCCCAGGTAAGCTGCATTAGACAAGGGTTGTTGGTCAAGCAATCACCTTCAGCCACCTTTCTTTCTGGCGCAGATTCCAAGGGGGAAGCTTATGTCCCCTAGGACATTTCAACTCTCTGGGCCAGTGAGCATTAGGGCAGATGTGCATAAAGACTGTCTGATCAGCAGCTCAAAGACCTCACAGGTAGGTGACAGCCACCGCCCGAACAGGGACTTGAACCCTGGACCCTCAGATTAAAAATCTGATGCTCTACCGACTGAGCTATCCGGGCTCTGAAATCTGCCACTCCACAGCGGTCCAAGCTGCTTGAATATTGACATCTCTATTGGAAAAAGACCACTCGGCAAAGGGGGCCGAGTGCCTGGAAGCACAAGTGTTTGGCTTGCCCAGGCTGGCCAATCGTCCACTCCCATTATATTTTCTAGGACAGGTTGAAGATAAAAGTGAAATCTAACCTGTAACCATGCAGATAGGTTCCAGTTCAGTAGAGGTGGAGAACGCCCTAAAGTTTCTGGCTTCGTTTTACCTACAGATCAATGCTCTTCCACCGGAAACAAGGGCCTTGCAAAAAGACACTGCCCGAACGGCTTCCTTAACCTTGGACCAACGCGCTTCCAGTATTCTTAATAAGTGACTGGGTACAAATAAAAAAAGTTCACCTTTAGCCTCATGGTGCCAGGTCCAACAGAGGAAACGCAGGGATAAAAGGGGGTAGAGTCCACTCTGGATTATAGGCAAGTTGAGAAGGAGCGGCGTGTGCCAATCACAGATTGTTCTACCCAGTCTGCTGATGACACAAATGCCCTCTATGGTGTTCCCGGGCCTCATGACACACTTCCTCAACTCTAACGCATCTCAATGTGTATGTAAGAGACCATGGCATATCTGCTGTTTAAAACACATTGCACAGTCTCCTCAGAGACTCTCAAAAATTGCCAGCGCTGACTGTATTTCAAGTCATCACGGCGGGGTATTGGGAAAAGTTTTCAATTAGCAATAATCACGCCTCGGGTGGACCTCATTGGCTACGATACTGCCACTGCGCAAAGCTAATCAAAACAGTGTCTGCCAACATCTACCCTTTCTTGGAGGAGGATTTGACATTGAGGTGAGACACATAAGTGTCATCCAGTGGGCCGCTGAGCATTCTGGGACTTGGCATGCTAATGAGACCGAGAAACAATGCCTAAGTGGCCATTGTTTATCCACTGAATAGTGTCAGTATTTGAAAGGACTAAGGAGAATCTAAAGGGACAGGGCCCTAGATGTCAAGATGGGTTTCTCCCACAGCAGTCCTGAATGGCCACTGGGAGCGTATGTGTTTGAACAGCTATACTGCTGAAAAAAGGCCAAGGTGGAAGGATTTGGGCCCTTTGTTGAAAGCTCGCTAGATAACATGCCTAAACTGGAGCCCAGGTAAGCTGCATTAGACAAGGGTTGTTGGTCAAGCAATCACCTTCAGCCACCTTTCTTTCTGGCGCAGATTCCAAGGGGGAAGCTTATGTCCCCTAGGACATTTCAACTCTCTGGGCCAGTGAGCATTAGGGCAGATGTGCATAAAGACTGTCTGATCAGCAGCTCAAAGACCTCACAGGTAGGTGACAGCCACCGCCCGAACAGGGACTTGAACCCTGGACCCTCAGATTAAAAATCTGATGCTCTACCGACTGAGCTATCCGGGCTCTGAAATCTGCCACTCCACAGCGGTCCAAGCTGCTTGAATATTGACATCTCTATTGGAAAAAGACCACTCGGCAAAGGGGGCCGAGTGCCTGGAAGCACAAGTGTTTGGCTTGCCCAGGCTGGCCAATCGTCCACTCCCATTATATTTTCTAGGACAGGTTGAAGATAAAAGTGAAATCTAACCTGTAACCATGCAGATAGGTTCCAGTTCAGTAGAGGTGGAGAACGCCCTAAAGTTTCTGGCTTCGTTTTACCTACAGATCAATGCTCTTCCACCGGAAACAAGGGCCTTGCAAAAAGACACTGCCCGAACGGCTTCCTTAACCTTGGACCAACGCGCTTCCAGTATTCTTAATAAGTGACTGGGTACAAATAAAAAAAGTTCACCTTTAGCCTCATGGTGCCAGGTCCAACAGAGGAAACGCAGGGATAAAAGGGGGTAGAGTCCACTCTGGATTATAGGCAAGTTGAGAAGGAGCGGCGTGTGCCAATCACAGATTGTTCTACCCAGTCTGCTGATGACACAAATGCCCTCTATGGTGTTCCCGGGCCTCATGACACACTTCCTCAACTCTAACGCATCTCAATGTGTATGTAAGAGACCATGGCATATCTGCTGTTTAAAACACATTGCACAGTCTCCTCAGAGACTCTCAAAAATTGCCAGCGCTGACTGTATTTCAAGTCATCACGGCGGGGTATTGGGAAAAGTTTTCAATTAGCAATAATCACGCCTCGGGTGGACCTCATTGGCTACGATACTGCCACTGCGCAAAGCTAATCAAAACAGTGTCTGCCAACATCTACCCTTTCTTGGAGGAGGATTTGACATTGAGGTGAGACACATAAGTGTCATCCAGTGGGCCGCTGAGCATTCTGGGACTTGGCATGCTAATGAGACCGAGAAACAATGCCTAAGTGGCCATTGTTTATCCACTGAATAGTGTCAGTATTTGAAAGGACTAAGGAGAATCTAAAGGGACAGGGCCCTAGATGTCAAGATGGGTTTCTCCCACAGCAGTCCTGAATGGCCACTGGGAGCGTATGTGTTTGAACAGCTATACTGCTGAAAAAAGGCCAAGGTGGAAGGATTTGGGCCCTTTGTTGAAAGCTCGCTAGATAACATGCCTAAACTGGAGCCCAGGTAAGCTGCATTAGACAAGGGTTGTTGGTCAAGCAATCACCTTCAGCCACCTTTCTTTCTGGCGCAGATTCCAAGGGGGAAGCTTATGTCCCCTAGGACATTTCAACTCTCTGGGCCAGTGAGCATTAGGGCAGATGTGCATAAAGACTGTCTGATCAGCAGCTCAAAGACCTCACAGGTAGGTGACAGCCACCGCCCGAACAGGGACTTGAACCCTGGACCCTCAGATTAAAAGTCTGATGCTCTACCGACTGAGCTATCCGGGCTCTGAAATCTGCCACTCCACAGCGGTCCAAGCTGCTTGAATATTGACATCTCTATTGGAAAAAGACCACTCGGCAAAGGGGGCCGAGTGCCTGGAAGCACAAGTGTTTGGCTTGCCCAGGCTGGCCAATCGTCCACTCCCATTATATTTTCTAGGACAGGTTGAAGATAAAAGTGAAATCTAACCTGTAACCATGCAAATAGGTTCCAGTTCAGTAGAGGTGGAGAACGCCCTAAAGTTTCTGGCTTCGTTTTACCTACAGATCAATGCTCTTCCACCGGAAACAAGGGCCTTGCAAAAAGACACTGCCCGAACGGCTTCCTTAACCTTGGACCAACGCGCTTCCAGTATTCTTAATAAGTGACTGGGTACAAATAAAAAAAGTTCACCTTTAGCCTCATGGTGCCAGGTGCAACAGAGGAAACGCAGGGATAAAAGGGGGTAGAGTCCACTCTGGATTATAGGCAAGTTGAGAAGGAGCGGCGTGTGCCAATCACAGATTGTTCTACCCAGTCTGCTGATGACACAAATGCCCTCTATGGTGTTCCCGGGCCTCATGACACACTTCCTCAACTCTAACGCATCTCAATGTGCATATCTGCTGTTTAAAACATATTGCACAGTCTCCTCAGAGACTCTCAAAAATTGCCAGCGCTGACTGTATTTCAAGTCATCACGGCGGGGTATTGGGAAAAGTTTTCAATTAGCAATAATCACGCCTCGGGTGGACCTCATTGGCTACGATACTGCCACTGCGCAAAGCTAATCTAAACAGTGTCTGCCAACATCTACCCTTTCTTGGAGGAGGATTTGACATTGAGGTGAGACACATAAGTGTCATCCAGTGGGCCGCTGAGCATTCTGGGACTTGGCATGCTAATGAGACCGAGAAACAATGCCTAAGTGGCCATTGTTTATCCACTGAATAGTGTCAGTATTTGAAAGGACTAAGGAGAATCTAAAGGGACAGGGCCCTAGATGTCAAGATGGGTTTCTCCCACAGCAGTCCTGAATGGCCACTGGGAGCGTATGTGTTTGAACAGCTATACTGCTGAAAAAAGGCCAAGGTGGAAGGATTTGGGCCCTTTGTTGAAAGCTCGCTAGATAACATGCCTAAACTGGAGCCCAGGTAAGCTGCATTAGACAAGGGTTGTTGGTCAAGCAATCACCTTCAGCCACCTTTCTTTCTGGCGCAGATTCCAAGGGGGAAGCTTATGTCCCCTAGGACATTTCAACTCTCTGGGCCAGTGAGCATTAGGGCAGATGTGCATAAAGACTGTCTGATCAGCAGCTCAAAGACCTCACAGGTAGGTGACAGCCACCGCCCGAACAGGGACTTGAACCCTGGACCCTCAGATTAAAAGTCTGATGCTCTACCGACTGAGCTATCCGGGCTCTGAAATCTGCCACTCCACAGCGGTCCAAGCTGCTTGAATATTGACATCTCTATTGGAAAAAGACCACTCGGCAAAGGGGGCCGAGTGCCTGGAAGCACAAGTGTTTGGCTTGCCAAGGCTGGCCAATCGTCCACTCCCATTATATTTTCTAGGACAGGTTGAAGATAAAAGTGAAATCTAACCTGCAACCATGCAGATAGGTTCCAGTTCAGTAGAGGTGGAGAACGCCCTAAAGTTTCTGGCTTCGTTTTACCTACAGATCAATGCTCTTCCACCGGAAACAAGGGCCTTGCAAAAAGACACTGCCCGAACGGCTTCCTTAACCTTGGACCAACGCGCTTCCAGTATTCTTAATAAGTGACTGGGTACAAATAAAAAAAGTTCACCTTTAGCCTCATGGTGCCAGGTCCAACAGAGGAAACGCAGGGATAAAAGGGGGTAGAGTCCACTCTGGATTATAGGCAAGTTGAGAAGGAGCGGAGTGTGCCAATCACAGATTGTTCTACCCAGTCTGCTGATGACACAAATGCCCGCTATGGTGTTCCCGGGCCTCATGACACACTTCCTCAACTCTAACGCATCTCAATGTGTATGTAAGAGACCATGGCATATCTGCTGTTTAAAACACATTGCACAGTCTCCTCAGAGACTCTCAAAAATTGCCAGCGCTGACTGTATTTCAAGTCATCACGGCGGGGTATTGGGAAAAGTTTTCAATTAGCAATAATCACGCCTCGGGTGGACTTCATTGGCTACGATACTGCCACTGCGCAAAGCTAATCTAAACAGTGTCTGCCAACATCTACCCTTTCTTGGAGGAGGATTTGACATTGAGGTGAGACACATAAGTGTCATCCAGTGGGCCGCTGAGCATTCTGGGACTTGGCATGCTAATGAGACCGAGAAACAATGCCTAAGTGGCCATTGTTTATCCACTGAATAGTGTCAGTATTTGAAAGGACTAAGGAGAATCTAAAGGGACAGGGCCCTAGATGTCAAGATGGGTTTCTCCCACAGCAGTCCTGAATGGCCACTGGGAGCGTATGTGTTTGAACAGCTATACTGCTGAAAAAAGGCCAAGGTGGAAGGATTTGGGCCCTTTGTTGAAAGCTCGCTAGATAACATGCCTAAACTGGAGCCCGGGTAAGCTGCATTAGACAAGGGTTGTTGGTCAAGCAATCACCTTCAGCCACCTTTCTTTCTGGCGCAGATTCCAAGGGGGAAGCTTATGTCCCCTAGGACATTTCAACTCTCTGGGCCAGTGAGCATTAGGGCAGATGTGCATAAAGACTGTCTGATCAGCAGCTCAAAGACCTCACAGGTAGGTGACAGCCAACGCCCGAACAGGGACTTGAACCCTGGACCCTCAGATTAAGAGTCTGATGCTCTACCGACTGAGCTATCCGGGCTCTGAAACCTGCCACTCCACAGCGGTCCAAGCTGCTTGAATATTGACATCTCTATTGGAAAAAGACCACTCGGCAAAGGGGGCCGAGTGCCTGGAAGCACAAGTGTTTGGCTTGCCCAGGCTGGCCAATCGTCCACTCCCATTATATTTTCTAGGACAGGTTGAAGATAAAAGTGAAATCTAACCTGTAACCATGCAGATAGGTTCCAGTTCAGTAGAGGTGGAGAACGCCCTAAAGTTTCTGGCTTCGTTTTACCTACAGATCAATGCTCTTCCACCGGAAACAAGGGCCTTGCAAAAAGACACTGCCCGAACGGCTTCCTTAACCTTGGACCAACGCGCTTCCAGTATTCTTAATAAGTGACTGGGTACAAATAAAAAAAGTTCACCTTTAGCCTCATGGTGCCAGGTCCAACAGAGGAAACGCAGGGATAAAAGGGGGTAGAGTCCACTCTGGATTATAGGCAAGTTGAGAAGGAGCGGCGTGTGCCAATCACAGATTGTTCTACCCAGTCTGCTGATGACACAAATGCCCTCTATGGTGTTCCCGGGCCTCATGACACACTTCCTCAACTCTAACGCATCTCAATGTGTATGTAAGAGACCATGGCATATCTGCTGTTTAAAACACATTGCACAGTCTCCTCAGAGACTCTCAAAAATTGCCAGCGCTGACTGTATTTCAAATCATCACGGCGGGGTATTGGGAAAAGTTTTCAATTAGCAATAATCACGCCTCGGGTGGACCTCATTGGCTACGATACTGCCACTGCGCAAAGCTAATCAAAACAGTGTCTGCCAACATCTACCCTTTCTTGGAGGAGGATTTGACATTGAGGTGAGACACATAAGTGTCATCCAGTGGGCCGCTGAGCATTCTGGGACTTGGCATGCTAATGAGACCGAGAAACAATGCCTAAGTGGCCATTGTTTATCCACTGAATAGTGTCAGTATTTGAAAGGACTAAGGAGAATCTAAAGGGACAGGGCCCTAGATGTCAAGATGGGTTTCTCCCACAGCAGTCCTGAATGGCCACTGGGAGCGTATGTGTTTGAACAGCTATACTGCTGAAAAAAGGCCAAGGTGGAAGGATTTGGGCCCTTTGTTGAAAGCTCGCTAGATAACATGCCTAAACTGGAGCCCAGGTAAGCTGCATTAGACAAGGGTTGTTGGTCAAGCAATCACCTTCAGCCACCTTTCTTTCTGGCGCAGATTCCAAGGGGGAAGCTTATGTCCCCTAGGACATTTCAACTCTCTGGGCCAGTGAGCATTAGGGCAGATGTGCATAAAGACTGTCTGATCAGCAGCTCAAAGACCTCACAGGTAGGTGACAGCCAACGCCCGAACAGGGACTTGAACCCTGGACCCTCAGATTAAAAGTCTGATGCTCTACCGACTGAGCTATCCGGGCTCTGAAATCTGCCACTCCACAGCGGTCCAAGCTGCTTGAATATTGACATCTCTATTGGAAAAAGACCACTCGGCAAAGGGGGCCGAGTGCCTGGAAGCACAAGTGTTTGGCTTGCCCAGGCTGGCCAATCGTCCACTCCCATTATATTTTCTAGGACAGGTTGAAGATAAAAGTGAAATCTAACCTGCAACCATGCAGATAGGTTCCAGTTCAGTAGAGGTGGAGAACGCCCTAAAGTTTCTGGCTTCGTTTTACCTACAGATCAATGCTCTTCCACCGGAAACAAGGGCCTTGCAAAAAGACACTGCCCGAACGGCTTCCTTAACCTTGGACCAACGCGCTTCCAGTATTCTTAATAAGTGACTGGGTACAAATAAAAAAAGTTCACCTTTAGCCTCATGGTGCCAGGTCCAACAGAGGAAACGCAGGGATAAAAGGGGGTAGAGTCCACTCTGGATTATAGGCAAGTTGAGAAGGAGCGGCGTGTGCCAATCACAGATTGTTCTACCCAGTCTGCTGATGACACAAATGCCCTCTATGGTGTTCCCGGGCCTCATGACACACTTCCTCAACTCTAACGCATCTCAATGTGTATGTAAGAGACCATGGCATATCTGCTGTTTAAAACACATTGCACAGTCTCCTCAGAGACTCTCAAAAATTGCCAGCGCTGACTGTATTTCAAGTCATCACGGCGGGGTATTGGGAAAAGTTTTCAATTAGCAATAATCACGCCTCGGGTGGACCTCATTGGCTACGATACTGCCACTGCGCAAAGCTAATCAAAACAGTGTCTGCCAACATCTACCCTTTCTTGGAGGAGGATTTGACATTGAGGTGAGACACATAAGTGTCATCCAGTGGGCCGCTGAGCATTCTGGGACTTGGCATGCTAATGAGACCGAGAAACAATGCCTAAGTGGCCA
Source organism: Pelophylax lessonae (assembly GCF_965119305.1). Lineage (NCBI taxonomy): Eukaryota > Metazoa > Chordata > Amphibia > Anura > Ranidae > Pelophylax > Pelophylax lessonae. The sequence continues at coordinate 597,426,086 of NC_138771.1, forward strand.
TTGTTTATCCACTGAATAGTGTCAGTATTTGAAAGGACTAAGGAGAATCTAAAGGGACAGGGCCCTAGATGTCAAGATGGGTTTCTCCTACAGCAGTCCTGAATGGCCACTGGGAGCGTATGTGTTTGAACAGCTATACTGCTGAAAAAAGGCCAAGGTGGAAGGATTTGGGCCCTTTGTTGAAAGCTCGCTAGATAACATGCCTAAACTGGAGCCCGGGTAAGCTGCATTAGACAAGGGTTGTTGGTCAAGCAATCACCTTCAGCCACCTTTCTTTCTGGCGCAGATTCCAAGGGGGAAGCTTATGTCCCCTAGGACATTTCAACTCTCTGGGCCAGTGAGCATTAGGGCAGATGTGCATAAAGACTGTCTGATCAGCAGCTCAAAGACCTCACAGGTAGGTGACAGCCACCGCCCGAACAGGGACTTGAACCCTGGACCCTCAGATTAAAAGTCTGATGCTCTACCGACTGAGCTATCCGGGCTCTGAAATCTGCCACTCCACAGCGGTCCAAGCTGCTTGAATATTGACATCTCTATTGGAAAAAGACCACTCGGCAAAGGGGGCCGAGTGCCTGGAAGCACAAGTGTTTGGCTTGCCCAGGCTGGCCAATCGTCCACTCCCATTATATTTTCTAGGACAGGTTGAAGATAAAAGTGAAATCTAACCTGTAACCATGCAGATAGGTTCCAGTTCAGTAGAGGTGGAGAACGCCCTAAAGTTTCTGGCTTCGTTTTACCTACAGATCAATGCTCTTCCACCGGAAACAAGAGCCTTGCAAAAAGACACTGCCCGAACGGCTTCCTTAACCTTGGACCAACGCGCTTCCAGTATTCTTAATAAGTGACTGGGTACAAATAAAAAAAGTTCACCTTTAGCCTCATGGTGCCAGGTCCAACAGAGGAAACGCAGGGATAAAAGGGGGTAGAGTCCACTCTGGATTATAGGCAAGTTGAGAAGGAGCGGCGTGTGCCAATCACAGATTGTTCTACCCAGTCTGCTGATGACACAAATGCCCTCTATGGTGTTCCCGGGCCTCATGACACACTTCCTCAACTCTAACGCATCTCAATGTGTATGTAAGAGACCATGGCATATCTGCTGTTTAAAACACATTGCACAGTCTCCTCAGAGACTCTCAAAAATTGCCAGCGCTGACTGTATTTCAAGTCATCACGGCGGGGTATTGGGAAAAGTTTTCAATTAGCAATAATCACGCCTCGGGTGGACCTCATTGGCTACGATACTGCCACTGTGCAAAGCTAATCAAAACAGTGTCTGCCAACATCTACCCTTTCTTGGAGGAGGATTTGACATTGAGGTGAGACACATAAATGTCATCCAGTGGGCCGCTGAGCATTCTGGGACTTGGCATGCTAATGAGACCGAGAAACAATGCCTAAGTGGCCATTGTTTATCCACTGAATAGTGTCAGTATTTGAAAGGACTAAGGAGAATCTAAAGGGACAGGGCCCTAGATGTCAAGATGGGTTTCTCCCACAGCAGTCCTGAATGGCCACTGGGAGCGTATGTGTTTGAACAGCTATACTGCTGAAAAAAGGCCAAGGTGGAAGGATTTGGGCCCTTTGTTGAAAGCTCGCTAGATAACATGCCTAAACTGGAGCCCAGGTAAGCTGCATTAGACAAGGGTTGTTGGTCAAGCAATCACCTTCAGCCACCTTTCTTTCTGGCGCAGATTCCAAGGGGGAAGCTTATGTCCCCTAGGACATTTCAACTCTCTGGGCCAGTGAGCATTAGGGCAGATGTGCATAAAGACTGTCTGATCAGCAGCTCAAAGACCTCACAGGTAGGTGACAGCCACCACCCGAACAGGGACTTGAACCCTGGACTCTCAGATTAAAAGTCTGATGCTCTACCGACTGAGCTATCCGGGCTCTGAAATCTGCCACTCCACAGCGGTCCAAGCTGCTTGAATATTGACATCTCTATTGGAAAAAGACCACTCGGCAAAGGGGGCCGAGTGCCTGGAAGCACAAGTGTTTGGCTTGCCCAGGCTGGCCAATCGTCCACTCCCATTATATTTTCTAGGACAGGTTGAAGATAAAAGTGAAATCTAGCCTGTAACCATGCAGATAGGTTCCAGTTCAGTAGAGGTGGAGAACGCCCTAAAGTTTCTGGCTTCGTTTTACCTACAGATCAATGCTCTTCCACCGGAAACAAGGGCCTTGCAAAAAGACACTGCCCGAACGGCTTCCTTAACCTTGGACCAACGCGCTTCCAGTATTCTTAATAAGTGACTGGGTACAAATAAAAAAAGTTCACCTTTAGCCTCATGGTGCCAGGTCCAACAGAGGAAACGCAGGGATAAAAGGGGGTAGAGTCCACTCTGGATTATAGGCAAGTTGAGAAGGAGCGGCGTGTGCCAATCACAGATTGTTCTACCCAGTCTGCTGATGACACAAATGCCCTCTATGGTGTTCCCGGGCCTCATGACACACTTCCTCAACTCTAACGCATCTCAATGTGTATGTAAGAGACCATGGCATAGCTGCTGTTTAAAACACATTGCACAGTCTCCTCAGAGACTCTCAAAAATTGCCAGCGCTGACTGTATTTCAAGTCATCACGGCGGGGTATTGGGAAAAGTTTTCAATTAGCAATAATCACGCCTCGGGTGGACCTCATTGGCTACGATACTGCCACTGCGCAAAGCTAATCAAAACAGTGTCTGCCAACATCTACCCTTTCTTGGAGGAGGATTTGACATTGAGGTGAGACACATAAGTGTCATCCAGTGGGCCGCTGAGCATTCTGGGACTTGGCATGCTAATGAGACCGAGAAACAATGCCTAAGTGGCCATTGTTTATCCACTGAATAGTGTCAGTATTTGAAAGGACTAAGGAGAATCTAAAGGGACAGGGCCCTAGATGTCAAGATGGGTGTAACGGATCTTTGTACCCCAGGTGGGCACATCCGCCGGATCTGTGTCTCCTGTCCTCCAAACGCACCCACAGCCTGCAGAGAAGCCATATCCAGCCCGTAACCCCTCAATCACGAGACAATCCACACAGGTGTTGAGGGTTAACCATGCAGAGCTTAAACTGTTTATTACATTCCAAGACAACAGTTTTACATACAGTTAGGGAAACTCCCCTTAGCCTTTCCACAGAAGGGGGGGGGGAAGGGAACAGGGACCAACCAATAAGAACTGAACATTTGTACATTTGAAACATGCAGTCTTAATACACACCCCCTGCGGAGAGATGTCTCCAACTCAGACCATTGTCTGCCATGAATCCACACACTTATGCCCCATACACACGTGCAGATTATCTGCAGACTTTTGTCTGCAGACTTACCAAAACCATATAATATGAGGTCAAACCTAAACACTTTCAATTTGTATGCAATCCGGCAGGCCCTTGCACTACATAGAAAAGGTAAGTCTGCAGACAAAAGTCTGCAGATAATCTGCACGTGTGTATGGGGCATTAGACACAGAAACAGGAGGGGGGGGGGGGGATGGGTTGTAACATTACATTACATTAACTCAATGCCATGAGTCAGTTGTTCAGAGGATGAATAAAGGGAAAATAAAATGCAATGTCCCAAACTCATAAGAAAATGACACAAAGGGGTTTACAATCCAGGGACAGGGTGATCCGTCACCCATAGTGACGGCTAGTACCGTCACATCTCTTCCCCCCAAAGGTAGACTAATCCAGGTACTAGACCTCCAACTGGTGTGTGCCTGAATTAGTCGGGTAACAAATCCCAAAGAGTCAATGTTTGTTTGCCTGGATAATTTGTCGGCGTTGCCATTTTGCTTCCCAGGGCAGTAGTGGATGGTAAAGTCAAAAGGCTGCAGCGCCAAACTCCAGTATCTTCTGGCCCATAGTCTGTCGGTAGGAGGCTTGCGCACAGTCCCCTCCAAAACACACAGTGACAGTGGGTTCTGTCACATTTCTCCCCTTTTAAAAACAGACTAACGAGGTTCCTGACCCTCAAATGGTCTGGACCTGTGTTAGTCACAAACTTCCACCCCAGGCAACCAGGAAAAGTAAAAGAACGACTCTGGCGCTGGGGAGCAAAACCGCACATAGGGTCTCCCATGAATAAAAACAGCCACTGCAGAGTGGGAACAGCTGTCTGCACTCCTCTGATCCAGGGCAGGGTTACAGATATTGGGGGGAGCTGAATAATTCTCTGCCCTGATGCCAGCGCTTCCGCTGGTAGGGAATGTAGGCTAGTAGGGCTATGCATTTGGGGAGAAAAAGGTACTTGCTTTTCTCCTGGTGTAGTTACGAGCCGCTGAGAAGGTATCTTGCAGGGACTGTCTCCCGGATTCTTCATCTCTGGTTCTGATGCTGGGCAGAGACCATCAGCACTCTGTCCTGTAGCCAGCGCTTCTGCCGGAGGGATAAACACTGGGGTAGTGTCCAATTGTTGGGGAGGGAGAATTGCTTCCTCTACTCCCGGTGGGGATATCTGCTGTTGGGAAAACAGCTCACGCAGATCCTCTCTCAGACTCTCCGGATCCAACTCTTTTTCTGATGCTGGGCAGATGCCAGGGGCACTCTGCCCTGTAGCCAGTGCTTCTGCTGGGGCGATAAACACTGGGGTAGTGTCCAAGTGTTGGGGAAACGGCTCACTGAGGTCACCCCTCGGACTCCCTGGATCTACCTCTGAGGGTGGGCAGAGGCCAGCGGCACTCTGCCCCGTATCCTGCGCTTCTGCTGGGGGGATAAACACTGGGGTAGTGTCCAAGTGCTGGGGAAACGGCTCACTGAGGTCACCCCTCGGACTCCCTGGATCTACCTCTGAGGGTGGGCAGAGGCCAGCGGCACTCTGCCCCGTAGCCAGCGCTTCTGCTGGGGGGATAACCACTGGGGTAGTGTCCAAGTGCTGGGGAAACGGCTCACTGAGGTCACCCCTCGGACTCCCTGGATCTACCTCTGAGGGTGGGCAGAGGCCAGTGGCACTCTGCCCCGTAGCCAGCGCTTCTGCTGGGGGGATAACCACTGGGGTAGTGTCCAAGTGCTGGGGAAACGGCTCACTGAGGTCACCCCTCGGACTCCCTGGATCTACCTCTGAGGGTGGGCAGAGGCCAGCGGCACTCTGCCCCGTAGCCAGCGCTTCTGCTGGGGGGATAAACACTGGGGTAGTGTCCAATTGTTGGGGAGGGAGAATTGCTTCCTCTACTCCCGGTGGGGGTATCTGCTGTTGGGAAAACAGCTCACGCAGATCCTCTCTCAGACTCTCCGGATCCAACTCTTTTTCTGATGCTGGGCAGATGCCAGGGGCACTCTGCCCTGTAGCCAATGCTTCTGCTGGGGCACCAGATGAGATACTCTGGACTTGCTGCTGATCACCATTTCCCAGCCTTCCAGCACCTGTCTCAACTCCCCCTTCTGAGACCTTCATGCTATCAGCTTGTCTCGCTGCCTGGTGGACCTCCGGTGCGTTCCGGCATTCTAGCGCTCGCAGGGCCCTCTGTATCATCGCTGCTTCTTCCATTGCAGTTAGTACGGGAAAACGCAGGGTCACCCCTGGCCCCATTTGCTTCTCATCTTCGTGACTGTCTTCTATTTCTCTCGGACAGTCCCAGGCAACGGGAGCCATGCCAGGCTGCTGATCACCGTCAAACAGCCGCTTGTAGGCAATCTCGAGCTCCCATTCCTGCTCAACCAGGAACTCCAATTCCTCCAGGTCACACACCTCGTCGGGGAGGTCCAGCACCTCATCTCGGAAGTCTAGGATGTTTTCCAGCCACCACTCCTCATCGCTCCCAAAGTCTGGGTCTCCTTACATTTTTTGATGGAGCAGCCCCACGCCGCCATAGCCAACGCCTTCTGTTGGGCTGCCATCTGCTGTACCTGGCCACAGTTGAGCCGCGAACCACCGGAGGGCTCTGTAGCTGGCGTCCAGCCTCATTTCCTCCTGGACCAATCTTCCGAGCTCCGTCTTCCCTTCATCTCGCGGTCGTTCCCTCAGGAACACCTCTCGCGCACAGTACTGCGTCCGGTACATCTCTGTGGAGGAGGGAAGGATCTTCCCCTGATGGTGCCGCTCGTGGCTTAGCGCCTCATGCCAGAGTTGCCGGCGGATCACATCCTCCCAGCCGAGCCTGGTGTGCTCTGTCGCTGGTCCCCGATGGTGCTTCCGCATGCCTTGCAGCCTCCTCCCGAATTCCGCTCTCATGCTGCCTGGTCCCCGTATCACTCCTCGGCAGCTGCCCAGATCTTGAATCCTGGTGGTGGTTTGGATGTCCTGGACTGCAGGAGACATCCCACCGCTGCCAACCAATGTAACGGATCTTTGTACCCCAGGTGGGCACATCCGCCGGATCTGTGTCTCCTGTCCTCCAAACGCACCCACAGCCTGCAGAGAAGCCATATCCAGCCCGTAACCCCTCAATCACGAGACAATCCACAGAGGTGTTGAGGGTTAACCATGCAGAGCTTAAACTGTTTATTACATTCCAAGACAACAGTTTTACATACAGTTAGGGAAACTCCCCTTAGCCTTTCCACAGAAGGGGGGGGGGGGGAAGGGAACAGGGACCAACCAATAAGAACTGAACATTTGTACATTTGAAACATGCAGTCTTAATACACACCCCCTGCGGAGAGATGTCTCCAACTCAGACCATTGTCTGCCATGAATCCACACACTTAGACACAGAAACAGGAGGGGGGGGGGGGGGGGATGGGTTGTAACATTACATTACATTAACTCAATGCCATGAGTCAGTTGTTCAGAGGATGAATAAAGGGAAAATAAAATGCAATGTCCCAAACTCATAAGAAAATGACACAAAGGGGTTTACAATCCAGGGACAGGGTGATCCGTCACCCATAGTGACGGCTAGTACCGTCACAATGGGTTTCTCCCACAGCAGTCCTGAATGGCCACTGGGAGCGTATGTGTTTGAACAGCTATACTGCTGAAAAAAGGCCAAGGTGGAAGGATTTGGGCCCTTTGTTGAAAGCTCGCTAGATAACATGCCTAAACTGGAGCCCAGGTAAGCTGCATTAGACAAGGGTTGTTGGTCAAGCAATCACCTTCAGCCACCTTTCTTTCTGGCGCAGATTCCAAGGGGGAAGCTTATGTCCCCTAGGACATTTCAACTCTCTGGGCCAGTGAGCATTAGGGCAGATGTGCATGAAGACTGTCTGATCAGCAGCTCAAAGACCTCACAGGTAGGTGACAGCCACCGCCCGAACAGGGACTTGAACCCTGGACCCTCAGATTAAAAGTCTGATGCTCTACCGACTGAGCTATCCGGGCTCTGAAATCTGCCACTCCACAGCGGTCCAAGCTGCTTGAATATTGACATCTCTATTGGAAAAAGACCACTCGGCAAAGGGGGCCGAGTGCCTGGAAGCACAAGTGTTTGGCTTGCCCAGGCTGGCCAATCGTCCACTCCCATTATATTTTCTAGGACAGGTTGAAGATAAAAGTGAAATCTAACCTGCAACCATGCAGATAGGTTCCAGTTCAGTAGAGGTGGAGAACGCCCTAAAGTTTCTGGCTTCGTTTTACCTACAGATCAATGCTCTTCCACCGGAAACAAGGGCCTTGCAAAAAGACACTGCCCGAACGGCTTCCTTAACCTTGGACCAACGCGCTTCCAGTATTCTTAATAAGTGACTGGGTACAAATAAAAAAAGTTCACCTTTAGCCTCATGGTGCCAGGTCCAACAGAGGAAACGCAGGGATAAAAGGGGGTAGAGTCCACTCTGGATTATAGGCAAGTTGAGAAGGAGCGGCGTGTGCCAATGACAGATTGTTCTACCCAGTCTGCTGATGACACAAATGCCCTCTATGGTGTTCCCGGGCCTCATGACACACTTCCTCAACTCTAACGCATCTCAATGTGTATGTAAGAGACCATGGCATATCTGCTGTTTAAAACACATTGCACAGTCTCCTCAGAGACTCTCAAAAAATGCCAGCGCTGACTGTATTTCAAGTCATCACGGCGGGGTATTGGGAAAAGTTTTCAATTAGCAATAATCACGCCTCGGGTGGACCTCATTGGCTACGATACTGCCACTGCGCAAAGCTAATCAAAACAGTGTCTGCCAACATCTACCCTTTCTTGGAGGAGGATTTGACATTGAGGTGAGACACATAAGTGTCATCCAGTGGGCCGCTGAGCATTCTGGGACTTGGCATGCTAATGAGACCGAGAAACAATGCCTAAGTGGCCATTGTTTATCCACTGAATAGTGTCAGTATTTGAAAGGACTAAGGAGAATCTAAAGGGACAGGGCCCTAGATGTCAAGATGGGTTTCTCCCACAGCAGTCCTGAATGGCCACTGGGAGCGTATGTGTTTGAACAGCTATACTGCTGAAAAAAGGCCAAGGTGGAAGGATTTGGGCCCTTTGTTGAAAGCTCGCTAGATAACATGCCTAAACTGGAGCCCAGGTAAGCTGCATTAGACAAGGGTTGTTGGTCAAGCAATCACCTTCAGCCACCTTTCTTTCTGGCGCAGATTCCAAGGGGGAAGCTTATGTCCCCTAGGACATTTCAACTCTCTGGGCCAGTGAGCATTAGGGCAGATGTGCATAAAGACTGTCCGATCAGCAGCTCAAAGACCTCACAGGTAGGTGACAGCCAACGCCCGAACAGGGACTTGAACCCTGGACCCTCAGATTAAAAGTCTGATGTTCTACCGACTGAGCTATCCGGGCTCTGAAATCTGCCACTCCACAGCGGTCCAAGCTGCTTGAATATTGACATCTCTATTGGAAAAAGACCACTCGGCAAAGGGGGCCGAGTGCCTGGAAGCACAAGTGTTTGGCTTGCCCAGGCTGGCCAATCGTCCACTCCCATTATATTTTCTAGGACAGGTTGAAGATAAAAGTGAAATCTAACCTGCAACCATGCAGATAGGTTCCAGTTCAGTAGAGGTGGAGAACGCCCTAAAGTTTCTGGCTTCGTTTTACCTACAGATCAATGCTCTTCCACCGGAAACAAGGGCCTTGCAAAAAGACACTGCCCGAACGGCTTCCTTAACCTTGGACCAACGCGCTTCCAGTATTCTTAATAAGTGACTGGGTACAAATAAAAAAAGTTCACCTTTAGCCTCATGGTGCCAGGTGCAACAGAGGAAACGCAGGGATAAAAGGGGGTAGAGTCCACTCTGGATTATAGGCAAGTTGAGAAGGAGCGGCGTGTGCCAATCACAGATTGTTCTACCCAGTCTGCTGATGACACAAATGCCCTCTATGGTGTTCCCGGGCCTCATGACACACTTCCTCAACTCTAACGCATCTCAATGTGTATGTAAGAGACCATGGCATATCTGCTGTTTAAAACACATTGCACAGTCTCCTCAGAGACTCTCAAAAATTGCCAGCGCTGACTGTATTTCAAGTCATCACGGCGGGGTATTGGGAAAAGTTTTCAATTAGCAATAATCACGCCTCGGGTGGACCTCATTGGCTACGATACTGCCACTGCGCAAAGCTAATCAAAACAGTGTCTGCCAACATCTACCCTTTCTTGGAGGAGGATTTGACATTGAGGTGAGACACATAAGTGTCATCCAGTGGGCCGCTGAGCATTCTGGGACTTGGCATGCTAATGAGACCGAGAAACAATGCCTAAGTGGCCATTGTTTATCCACTGAATAGTGTCAGTATTTGAAAGGACTAAGGAGAATCTAAAGGGACAGGGCCCTAGATGTCAAGATGGGTTTCTCCCACAGCAGTCCTGAATGGCCACTGGGAGCGTATGTGTTTGAACAGCTATACTGCTGAAAAAAGGCCAAGGTGGAAGGATTTGGGCCCTTTGTTGAAAGCTCGCTAGATAACATGCCTAAACTGGAGCCCAGGTAAGCTGCATTAGACAAGGGTTGTTGGTCAAGCAATCACCTTCAGCCACCTTTCTTTCTGGCGCAGATTCCAAGGGGGAAGCTTATGTCCCCTAGGACATTTCAACTCTCTGGGCCAGTGAGCATTAGGGCAGATGTGCATAAAGACTGTCTGATCAGCAGCTCAAAGACCTCACAGGTAGGTGACAGCCAACGCCCGAACAGGGACTTGAACCCTGGACCCTCAGATTAAAAGTCTGATGCTCTACCGACTGAGCTATCCGGGCTCTGAAATCTGCCACTCCACAGCGGTCCAAGCTGCTTGAATATTGACATCTCTATTGGAAAAAGACCACTCGGCAAAGGGGGCCGAGTGCCTGGAAGCACAAGTGTTTGGCTTGCCCAGGCTGGCCAATCGTCCACTCCCATTATATTTTCTAGGACAGGTTGAAGATAAAAGTGAAATCTAACCTGCAATCATGCAGATAGGTTCCAGTTCAGTAGAGGTGGAGAACGCCCTAAAGTTTCTGGCTTCGTTTTACCTACAGATCAATGCTCTTCCACCGGAAAAAAGGGCCTTGCAAAAAGACACTGCCCGAACGGCTTCCTTAACCTTGGACCAACGCGCTTCCAGTATTCTTAATAAGTGACTGGGTACAAATAAAAAAAGTTCACCTTTAGCCTCATGGTGCCAGGTCCAACAGAGGAAACGCAGGGATAAAAGGGGGTAGAGTCCACTCTGGATTATAGGCAAGTTGAGAAGGAGCGGCGTGTGCCAATCACAGATTGTTCTACCCAGTCTGCTGATGACACAAATGCCCTCTATGGTGTTCCCGGGCCTCATGACACACTTCCTCAACTCTAACGCATCTCAATGTGTATGTAAGAGACCATGGCATATCTGCTGTTTAAAACACATTGCACAGTCTCCTCAGAGACTCTCAAAAATTGCCAGCGCTGACTGTATTTCAAGTCATCACGGCGGGGTATTGGGAAAAGTTTTCAATTAGCAATAATCACGCCTCGGGTGGACCTCATTGGCTACGATACTGCCACTGCGCAAAGCTAATCAAAACAGTGTCTGCCAACATCTACCCTTTCTTGGAGGAGGATTTGACATTGAGGTGAGACACATAAGTGTCATCCAGTGGGCCGCTGAGCATTCTGGGACTTGGCATGCTAATGAGACCGAGAAACAATGCCTAAGTGGCCATTGTTTATCCACTGAATAGTGTCAGTATTTGAAAGGACTAAGGAGAATCTAAAGGGACAGGGCCCTAGATGTCAAGATGGGTTTCTCCCACAGCAGTCCTGAATGGCCACTGGGAGCGTATGTGTTTGAACAGCTATACTGCTGAAAAAAGGCCAAGGTGGAAGGATTTGGGCCCTTTGTTGAAAGCTCGCTAGATAACATGCCTAAACTGGAGCCCGGGTAAGCTGCATTAGACAAGGGTTGTTGGTCAAGCAATCACCTTCAGCCACCTTTCTTTCTGGCGCAGATTCCAAGGGGGAAGCTTATGTCCCCTAGGACATTTCAACTCTCTGGGCCAGTGAGCATTAGGGCAGATGTGCATAAAGACTGTCTGATCAGCAGCTCAAAGACCTCACAGGTAGGTGACAGCCACCGCCCGAACAGGGACTTGAACCCTGGACCCTCAGATTAAAAGTCTGATGCTCTACCGACTGAGCTATCCGGGCTCTGAAATCTGCCACTCCACAGCGGTCCAAGCTGCTTGAATATTGACATCTCTATTGGAAAAAGACCACTCGGCAAAGGGGGCCGAGTGCCTGGAAGCACAAGTGTTTGGCTTGCCCAGGCTGGCCAATCGTCCACTCCCATTATATTTTCTAGGACAGGTTGAAGATAAAAGTGAAATCTAACCTGCAACCATGCAGATAGGTTCCAGTTCAGTAGAGGTGGAGAACGCCCTAAAGTTTCTGGCTTTGTTTTACCTACAGATCAATGCTCTTCCACCGGAAACAAGGGCCTTGCAAAAAGACACTGCCCGAACGGCTTCCTTAACCTTGGACCAACGCGCTTCCAGTATTCTTAATAAGTGACTGGGTACAAATAAAAAAAGTTCACCTTTAGCCTCATGGTGCCAGGTCCAACAGAGGAAACGCAGGGATAAAAGGGGGTAGAGTCCACTCTGGATTATAGGCAAGTTGAGAAGGAGCGGCGTGTGCCAATGACAGATTGTTCTACCCAGTCTGCTGATGACACAAATGCCCTCTATGGTGTTCCCTGGCCTCATGACACACTTCCTCAACTCTAACGCATCTCAATGTGTATGTAAGAGACCATGGCATAGCTGCTGTTTAAAACACATTGCACAGTCTCCTCAGAGACTCTCAAAAATTGCCAGCGCTGACTGTATTTCAAGTCATCACGGCGGGGTATTGGGAAAAGTTTTCAATTAGCAATAATCACGCCTCGGGTGGACCTCATTGGCTACGATACTGCCACTGCGCAAAGCTAATCAAAACAGTGTCTGCCAACATCTACCCTTTCTTGGAGGAGGATTTGACATTGAGGTGAGACACATAAGTGTCATCCAGTGGGCCGCTGAGCATTCTGGGACTTGGCATGCTAATGAGACCGAGAAACAATGCCTAAGTGGCCATTGTTTATCCACTGAATAGTGTCAGTATTTGAAAGGACTAAGGAGAATCTAAAGGGACAGGGCCCTAGATGTCAAGATGGGTTTCTCCCACAGCAGTCCTGAATGGCCACTGGGAGTGTATGTGTTTGAACAGCTATACTGCTGAAAAAAGGCCAAGGTGGAAGGATTTGGGCCCTTTGTTGAAAGCTCGCTAGATAACATGCCTAAACTGGAGCCCGGGTAAGCTGCATTAGACAAGGGTTGTTGGTCAAGCAATCACCTTCAGCCACCTTTCTTTCTGGCGCAGATTCCAAGGGGGAAGCTTATGTCCCCTAGGACATTTCAACTCTCTGGGCCAGTGAGCATTAGGGCAGATGTGCATAAAGACTGTCTGATCAGCAGCTCAAAGACCTCACAGGTAGGTGACAGCCACCGCCCAAACAGGGACTTGAACCCTGGACCCTCAGATTAAAAGTCTGATGCTCTACCGACTGAGCTATCCGGGCTCTGAAATCTGCCACTCCACAGCGGTCCAAGCTGCTTGAATATTGACATCTCTATTGGAAAAAGACCACTCGGCAAAGGGGGCCGAGTGCCTGGAAGCACAAGTGTTTGGCTTGCCCAGGCTGGCCAATCGTCCACTCCCATTATATTTTCTAGGACAGGTTGAAGATAAAAGTGAAATCTAACCTGCAACCATGCAGATAGGTTTTAGTTCAGTAGAGGTGGAGAACGCCCTAAAGTTTCTGGCTTCGTTTTACCTACAGATCAATGCTCTTCCACCAGAAACAAGGGCCTTGCAAAAAGACACTGCCCGAACGGCTTCCTTAACCTTGTACCAACGAGCTTCCAGTATTCTTAATAAGTGACTGGGTACAAATAAAAAAAGTTCACCTTTAGCCTCATGGTGCCAGGTCCAACAGAGGAAACGCAGGGATAAAAGGGGGTAGGCAAGTTGAGAAGGAGCGGCGTGTGCCAATCACAGATTGTTCTACCCAGTCTGCTGATGACACAAATGCCCTCTATGGTGTTCCCGGGCCTCATGACACACTTCCTCAACTCTAACGCATCTCAATGTGCATATCTGCTGTTTAAAACACATTGCACAGTCTCCTCAGAGACTCTCAAAAATTGCCAGCGCTGACTGTATTTCAAGTCATCACGGCGGGGTATTGGGAAAAGTTTTCAATTAGCAATAATCACGCCTCGGGTGGACCTCATTGGCTACGATACTGCCACTGCGCAAAGCTAATCTAAACAGTGTCTGCCAACATCTACCCTTTCTTGGAGGAGGATTTGACATTGAGGTGAGACACATAAGTGTCATCCAGTGGGGGGGCGTGGCCGGATGTGATCGAGGCAAGTCGTGCTTCTGAGGAGCTCCCGCAGTATCCTGCTAATTACCCTGTTTGGGGCTATCCTCCTGCCTACCTGCGGGTCATCTATCGTGGGGAAGTCCAGCTGCACTTCGGGGATGCCCACTTCGGCTTCGAAACCGCAGCGCGGGCAACAATCCGGACAGAGGCAGACTCGCTCCACTCGCGGCCCGGGCCGAGGCTCCGCCTCCGCCATCTTGGATTTGTCATCCGTCCCTCAGCGTGCTTCTGGAGCGGGCGCGAACATGGATGCGGCGCAGCAGGGAGCGATTTCTTCTCCGGCTGTACAGGTACCTGTCCCCTTGCCCTCTACACCGCTGCAGGAGCAGGACCAGCGAGCCATCACGGCCCCCATCCTGGCTGCAATTGACAGTAGCAAGGCGGCGCTCATGGTCAAGATAGACCACCTTGCCTCCGAGTGCACATTAATCAGGCATGACCTGGACAAAATGAGGGGCCGCATTACTACAGCGGAGGAGCGCATTTCCGAGGTGGAAGATAGTACCCACTCCCATGCCTCACAGTTGGCGGACCTACAGCACCTGGTCAAATCCCTGCAACATAGAGCTGATGACGCAGAGGACCGCCAGCGCCGCAATAATGTCCGGGTGGTGGGACTCCCTGAAGGGGCTGAGGGGACTAGGCCGGCCATCTTTGCTGAACAGTTCTTTAAACAGCTCCTGTCCCTTTCGGATCTCCCGCCTACCTATGTGGTTGAGCGAGCCCACCGGGTTCCGATGGGTGCCCGACCGCCTGGAGCTCCGCCGAGGCCTTTTCTAGTTAAGTTCCTGAATTATAGGGATCGGGACATGCTGCTATCGGAGGCCAGGAAACACCAGGATTTGCACTTTGAAAATACCCGGATTATGCTTTTCCCTGACTTCTCTGCGGAAACCCAGAGGAAACGTCGTTCGTTCACGGAGGTGCGCAAACGACTCAGGGATAAGGAGATTAAGTACAGCATGATGTATCCCAGTCGGCTCAGGATCCAATACAATGGCGCAGTTAAATTTTATGAAACGCCGCAGGAGGTTTCTGACTGGCTGGATGGTCTGCGCTGAAGTGCCGCTTCCTCTGCCTGTTTCTTCCCCCTCCTGGATCGTGCATGTGGTTCTATACTGGCCGCATAGTGGGCCTGTGCCATCTCTCTGGTGCGATACCCTTCCCCTTCTGTTTCCTGCAATGCCCCTTGGCTGCCCTGTTGGTTCCGGGGGCTCCTCTGGAGTCTTTTCTATTGTCATCACCTAAGAGACTGCCGGACTTTGATCGCATTTTACACTCGTCCACAGTTCCAGATGTTGGGGAGTTCTGGGCTTAAGCCTCATACCGGCTGGATGGTTACTAGTTTTTGTTTTTTTTTTGTTGTTGCCGGTATAAGGGCATTGGGATTGTTTTGTTGGCAACTTGACCCTCTAACGTTTCAGCCTCAGTGGTCTTGGATCCTTTTGCTGCTACCTGCTCTCAGCTCACTACGCTATTTTTGGTGGAACATTTCTTTTTCTGCATCCCTGCTGCCATTTTTTATTGATGCCCATGGCTGATGCAGTACGCTTCCTCTCATGGAATGTGAGAGGTCTGAACAATAAATATAAACGGGCCAGTGTATTTCAATGTTTGAAACAGGCGAAGCCGCATGTCCTCCTCCTGCAAGAGACTCACCTGGATGGTAATCTGGTGCTCACTTTGAAGAAACCGTGGATTCAAAAGGCGTTTCATGCCACATACTCCACGTATGCCAGAGGTGTATCGGTGCTTATCAGTAAATCTATTCCATGTTCCGTCCACCAGGTGGTCTCAGACCAGGGGGGACGATATGTGGCTGTGGTAATGGAATTGTATTCGTTCAAATTTATTTTGGTTGCTGTTTATGTACCTCCTCCCTTTAATGTTCAGATGCTGTATGACCTGCCTGCTAAGCTCTCGGCTCATGCCTCCCTGCCTATGTTATTTATGGGTGATTTTAATGCGATTTTGGATGGGGCATTGGATACTTCCAACCCCACCCGACAGGCCTCGGTGGATCTGGTTGCCTGGGCGGCTGCTCAGGGCCTGGTTGAGATATGGCGTTGGAAGCATCCGGATGGTAGGGAGTACTCTCACCTGTCCACTGCGCACCGCTCGGCGGCCAGGATAGACCTGGCTTTTGGTAGTGCTCGTTTCCAGTCCCTCGTGACTGCTGCTGATTACTTGGCTTGGGGGGTGTCTGATCATAACCCGCTTCTCTTGACAGTGCACCTCCGGTTGGGGGCTGGAGAGCGGGGTTGGAGACTGTCTCCGGGCTGGCTTCAACAGGATCAGGTCACCTCCCACCTGGTACAGGCGGTCCAGATGTACTGGGCGAGCAATGTAGACTCTGCCGAGCCTTCGGTGGTTTGGGAGGCCTTCAAGGCGGTGGCCAGGGGGGAGTGCATCTCCGCTATTAAAACTGCCAGGAAAGATCATAATGGGGAGCTCCGGTCTATGCAGGAGGTGGAGAGGGAGAGGGCGCGGGATCATGCTGCTTCGCCATCCGAGTCCACTTATACCTCCTTATTGGAGGCGAGGCGTCTCCTCTCACTCCACCTGTCTGATCTGGCCCATACTGAGGCTTCCCGTTTCAGGGCTGCTGCCTTTGCACAAGGGGATAAAAATGGCAAATTCTTGGCTAGGTTGGTAGAGGATCAGAGGGCCCCTATTAACATCCCACGCATTAAGAGTTCTAGGGGGGAAATGCTCACTGATCCGCGGGATATTTTGGAGGAGTTCAGGAATTACTTTGAGTCCTTATATGCCCCTGTCCATGACTATGACGATACTGTCATGGAGACTACTCTCCGTGGCCTGGCTCTACCTACCCTGACTGATGAAGATAGTGCCTTGCTAGACGCTCCGATCACTCCCCTAGAGGTGGAAGGGGCCATTGCCTCCTTCCCGCCGCAGAAGGCTCCGGGCCCGGATGGGTTCCCTGCGGACTTCTATAAGGAGTTCTCGGATCAGTTGGCCCCGCGCCTGAGTGCCCTGTTTCAACACTGCCTGGAGGGGGGGGCTCTCCCGCCGTCCATGATGGATGCATATATGGTGCTCCTGGCAAAACCGGGGAAGGACCCTGAGGACTGTTCCTCATACAGGCCCATATCCCTGCTGAACGCGGACCTGAAGGTCCTAACCAAGGTCCTTGCGAATCGTCTGACGAAAGTCATACATACCTTAGTTGACCCTGACCAGACGGGTTTCATGCCGGGGAAATCGGTAGATACCAATATTCGGCGTCTGTTTACGCACCTCCAACTCCCGGTGGCCGCCTCCTCGCAACGCGTAGTGGTCTCTATTGATATAGAAAAGGCCTTCGACTCTGTCGACTGGACCTATATGCACACGGTCCTGTCGCTCATGGGTTTTGGCCCCAATTTCCGGACTTGGGTGAAACTGCTATATTCTTCTCCTCGTACGGCCATTCGCTTAGGTCTGTTGACCTCGGTGTATTTTAGGGTGGGTAGGGGGACCCGTCAAGGTTGCCCCCTATCGCCCTTCCTTTTTGCGCTTACCATCGAACCGGTTGCCATTGCATTGCGCTCCTCGCAGGGCTTTGAAGCGGTCAGAGTAGGCTCCATAAAGGAGTGTGTGGCGTTATACGCTGATGACATGCTTCTTTTCCTTAATGATCCTGGTCCTTCCTTACAGGCTGTCTTACGGATCTTGGATGAATTTGGCAAGTATTCGGGACTCCGGGTGAATTGGGGAAAGTCCTCGATGTTGTCTGTCACAGGAGTGCCTGGTGCACTAGTAGGAGATTGCCCCTTCCCGGGTTGGGTTGATACATTTACCTACCTTGGGGTCCGGGTAACTAGGCATCCGAAGGACTATTATAACCTGAATCTCCTCCCCCTCCTGCCTAGGCTTCAGCGCCTGGTGCAGGTGTGGAGGAAGATTCCACTTTCCCTATTGGGAAGAATAGCCCTCCTTAAAATGAAGTTTCTCCCTGTGGTTCTATATTTCTTGCGCCACTCCCCACTGTGGGTTCCAAAGACGTTTTTTAGCAGATTAGACAGTATTATCAGCTCCTTTCTCTGGTCCCCCGGGGTTCCCAGGATTGGCCTTCGGGCCCTCCAGGAGCCTTGGGGTAGCGGGGGTCTGGCTCTCCCTGATTGGCGGAAATATTATCTGGCTGGGCAAATGGTTTTTGCGAGGCGATGGCTACGGGCGGATGAGGAGGACTCGGCTACGGTCCTAGAGGCGGCGCACCTGGGTTCCTATGAAAGTCTCCGTCTGGCTCTCCACAGGGGGGTGGGTTCCGACCTCCCGTTGACAGCGTCAATGAAGGCTACCATTAGGGCGTGGAGCCAGACTGTACGACTGGCCTGCCCCAGCTATGTTGGCCTTTCCCCGTCTACCCCTCTTTGGATGAATCCAAAGCTCCCTCATTTTTACCGCTTACCTGACCCTATGGTGTGGGCTACTGTGGGGGTGAAGACGTTAGGGGACATAACGACGGAGGGAGAATTGCTATCATTTGACAACCTACGTACAAGACATGACTTACCCTCAACTCATTTTTTCAGATACCTACAGCTGCGTCACGCCTTTCAATGCCAATTTTCTGACGCCAAAATTGAACCGGTACCATCTGACCTGGAATTAATGCTAACTAATCCTGACCTTACCAAAACCCTATCTTCAGTTTACAAGGATTTATTCAGACTGACTCCACCAAGTATTGTGAAGTGTAGGGAGCGTTGGACTGCTGAAATTCCTGAACTTCAGGGGGAGGACTGGGATGACATGTGGGTTGACCCATTCAAACACCTCGTTGCTGCTAGAGACAAACTTATTCAGTTCAAGTTTCTCCACAGGATATACTACACTCCTGCTAGACTAGCTAAAATTTACCCCACGTCCTCCGCTGAATGCTGGCGATGCTCTGCCTCTCCGGCGGATGCGTCCCATATTTTCTGGGATTGCCCGCTGATTCAGCGCTACTGGTCGGAAGTTACCACCTGCTTAGGGGAGGTGCTGATGACTGCGGTCCCGCTGACTCCAAGTGTTTGTCTGCTGGGTTTGGTGGAGGAGGTGGTTCCCTCGGTGGCACATAGAACCCTTTTAACTATATTGCTATTTTATGCCAAGAAGGCCATATTGTTACATTGGAAGAAGGTGACCCCGCCTTCCCTGCTGTACTGGAAGGGTCTGGTGAATGCCGTGTTGCCCCTTTATAAGGAAACATATTTGTCCCGGGGGTGCCCCAAGAAATTTGAGAAAGTGTGGAGGGCATGGGTGGAGTCTCCTGTTACGGTACGGTAGATAGCGTTTGTAATTTATTATGATAATGTTCACCTAACTGTCTGATGCTTCCTTTATGTGTGGGCTGGGAGCGGGGACGGCTGGGCACTGGTACACCGGGGCTCAGTCGTTCCGGGTCCCATTATCCTGCTTTTTTCGGAGGGAATCCGGCTGTGTTTGGGGGTTTGGTTGCCAGGGTGGGGGGAACTTTACCGTTTTGATGTTGCTGTTTGTGTGACTCCCCCATGTTGGGGTGAGCTGGTCTATTGTTTTTGTATGTTTTGTTTGTGTGAAAACTTCAATAAAAAGAATTTTCCAAAGTGTCATCCAGTGGGCCGCTGAGCATTCTGGGACTTGGCATGCTAATGAGACCGAGAAACAATGCCTAAGTGGCCATTGTTTATCCACTGAATAGTGTCAGTATTTGAAAGGACTAAGGAGAATCTAAAGGGACAGGGCCCTAGATGTCAAGATGGGTTTCTCCCACAGCAGTCCTGAATGGCCACTGGGAGCGTATGTGTTTTAACAGCTATACTGCTGAAAAAAGGCCAAGGTGGAAGGATTTGGGCCCTTTGTTGAAAGCTCGCTAGATAACATGCCTAAACTGGAGCCCAGGTAAGCTGCATTAGACAAGGGTTGTTGGTCAAGCAATCACCTTCAGCCACCTTTCTTTCTGGCGCAGATTCCAAGGGGGAAGCTTATGTCCCCTAGGACATTTCAACTCTCTGGGCCAGTGAGCATTAGGGCAGATGTGCATAAAGACTGTCTGATCAGCAGCTCAAAGACCTCACAGGTAGGTGACAGCCACCGCCCGAACAGGGACTTGAACCCTGGACCCTCAGATTAAAAATCTGATGCTCTACCGACTGAGCTATCCGGGCTCTGAAATCTGCCACTCCACAGCGGTCCAAGCTGATTGAATATTGACATCTCTATTGGAAAAAGACCACTCGGCAAAGGGGGCCGAGTGCCTGGAAGCACAAGTGTTTGGCTTGCCCAGGCTGGCCAATCGTCCACTCCCATTATATTTTCTAGGACAGGTTGAAGATAAAAGTGAAATCTAACCTCTAACCATGCAGATAGGTTCCAGTTCAGTAGAGGTGGAGAACGCCCTAAAGTTTCTGGCTTCGTTTTACCTACAGATCAATGCTCTTCCACCGGAAACAAGGGCCTTGCAAAAAGACACTGCCCGAACGGCTTCCATAACCTTGGACCAACGCGCTTCCAGTATTCTTAATAAGTGACTGGGTACAAATAAAAAAAGTTCACCTTTAGCCTCATGGTGCCAGGTCCAACAGAGGAAACGCAGGGATAAAAGGGGGTAGAGTCCACTCTGGATTATAGGCAAGTTGAGAAGGAGCGGCGTGTGCCAATCACAGATTGTTCTACCCAGTCTGCTGATGACACAAATGCCCTCTATGGTGTTCCCGGGCCTCATGACACACTTCCTCAACTCTAACGCATCTCAATGTGTATGTAAGAGACCATGGCATATCTGCTGTTTAAAACACATTGCACAGTCTCCTCAGAGACTCTCAAAAATTGCCAGCGCTGACTGTATTTCAAGTCATCACGGCGGGGTATTGGGAAAAGTTTTCAATTAGCAATAATCACGCCTCGGGTGGACCTCATTGGCTACGATACTGCCACTGCGCAAAGCTAATCAAAACAGTGTCTGCCAACATCTACCCTTTCTTGGAGGAGGATTTGACATTGAGGTGAGACACATAAGTGTCATCCAGTGGGCCGCTGAGCATTCTGGGACTTGGCATGCTAATGAGACCGAGAAACAATGCCTAAGTGGCCATTGTTTATCCACTGAATAGTGTCAGTATTTGAAAGGACTAAGGAGAATCTAAAGGGACAGGGCCCTAGATGTCAAGATGGGTTTCTCCCACAGCAGTCCTGAATGGCCACTGGGAGCGTATGTGTTTGAACAGCTATACTGCTGAAAAAAGGCCAAGGTGGAAGGATTTGGGCCCTTTGTTGAAAGCTCGCTAGATAACATGCCTAAACTGGAGCCCAGGTAAGCTGCATTAGACAAGGGTTGTTGGTCAAGCAATCACCTTCAGCCACCTTTCTTTCTGGCGCAGATTCCAAGGGGGAAGCTTATGTCCCCTAGGACATTTCAACTCTCTGGGCCAGTGAGCATTAGGGCAGATGTGCATAAAGACTGTCTGATCAGCAGCTCAAAGACCTCACAGGTAGGTGACAGCCACCGCCCGAACAGGGACTTGAACCCTGGACCCTCAGATTAAAAGTCTGATGCTCTACCGACTGAGCTATCCGGGCTCTGAAATCTGCCACTCCACAGCGGTCCAAGCTGCTTGAATATTGACATCTCTATTGGAAAAAGACCACTCGGCAAAGGGGGCCGAGTGCCTGGAAGCACAAGTGTTTGGCTTGCCCAGGCTGGCCAATCGTCCACTCCCATTATATTTTCTAGGACAGGTTGAAGATAAAAGTGAAATCTAACCTGTAACCATGCAAATAGGTTCCAGTTCAGTAGAGGTGGAGAACGCCCTAAAGTTTCTGGCTTCGTTTTACCTACAGATCAATGCTCTTCCACCGGAAACAAGGGCCTTGCAAAAAGACACTGCCCGAACGGCTTCCTTAACCTTGGACCAACGCGCTTCCAGTATTCTTAATAAGTGACTGGGTACAAATAAAAAAAGTTCACCTTTAGCCTCATGGTGCCAGGTGCAACAGAGGAAACGCAGGGATAAAAGGGGGTAGAGTCCACTCTGGATTATAGGCAAGTTGAGAAGGAGCGGCGTGTGCCAATCACAGATTGTTCTACCCAGTCTGCTGATGACACAAATGCCCTCTATGGTGTTCCCGGGCCTCATGACACACTTCCTCAACTCTAACGCATCTCAATGTGCATATCTGCTGTTTAAAACATATTGCACAGTCTCCTCAGAGACTCTCAAAAATTGCCAGCGCTGACTGTATTTCAAGTCATCACGGCGGGGTATTGGGAAAAGTTTTCAATTAGCAATAATCACGCCTCGGGTGGACCTCAATGGCTACGATACTGCCACTGCGCAAAGCTAATCTAAACAGTGTCTGCCAACATCTACCCTTTCTTGGAGGAGGATTTGACATTGAGGTGAGACACATAAGTGTCATCCAGTGGGCCGCTGAGCATTCTGGGACTTGGCATGCTAATGAGACCGAGAAACAATGCCTAAGTGGCCATTGTTTATCCACTGAATAGTGTCAGTATTTGAAAGGACTAAGGAGAATCTAAAGGGACAGGGCCCTAGATGTCAAGATGGGTTTCTCCCACAGCAGTCCTGAATGGCCACTGGGAGCGTATGTGTTTGAACAGCTATACTGCTGAAAAAAGGCCAAGGTGGAAGGATTTGGGCCCTTTGTTGAAAGCTCGCTAGATAACATGCCTAAACTGGAGCCCAGGTAAGCTGCATTAGACAAGGGTTGTTGGTCAAGCAATCACCTTCAGCCACCTTTCTTTCTGGCGCAGATTCCAAGGGGGAAGCTTATGTCCCCTAGGACATTTCAACTCTCTGGGCCAGTGAGCATTAGGGCAGATGTGCATAAAGACTGTCTGATCAGCAGCTCAAAGACCTCACAGGTAGGTGACAGCCACCGCCCGAACAGGGACTTGAACCCTGGACCCTCAGATTAAAAGTCTGATGCTCTACCGACTGAGCTATCCGGGCTCTGAAATCTGCCACTCCACAGCGGTCCAAGCTGCTTGAATATTGACATCTCTATTGGAAAAAGACCACTCGGCAAAGGGGGCCGAGTGCCTGGAAGCACAAGTGTTTGGCTTGCCCAGGCTGGCCAATCGTCCACTCCCATTATATTTTCTAGGACAGGTTGAAGATAAAAGTGAAATCTAACCTGTAACCATGCAAATAGGTTCCAGTTCAGTAGAGGTGGAGAACGCCCTAAAGTTTCTGGCTTCGTTTTACCTACAGATCAATGCTCTTCCACCGGAAACAAGGGCCTTGCAAAAAGACACTGCCCGAACGGCTTCCTTAACCTTGGACCAACGCGCTTCCAGTATTCTTAATAAGTGACTGGGTACAAATAAAAAAAGTTCACCTTTAGCCTCATGGTGCCAGGTGCAACAGAGGAAACGCAGGGATAAAAGGGGGTAGAGTCCACTCTGGATTATAGGCAAGTTGAGAAGGAGCGGCGTGTGCCAATCACAGATTGTTCTACCCAGTCTGCTGATGACACAAATGCCCTCTATGGTGTTCCCGGGCCTCATGACACACTTCCTCAACTCTAACGCATCTCAATGTGCATATCTGCTGTTTAAAACATATTGCACAGTCTCCTCAGAGACTCTCAAAAATTGCCAGCGCTGACTGTATTTCAAGTCATCACGGCGGGGTATTGGGAAAAGTTTTCAATTAGCAATAATCACGCCTCGGGTGGACCTCATTGGCTACGATACTGCCACTGCGCAAAGCTAATCTAAACAGTGTCTGCCAACATCTACCCTTTCTTGGAGGAGGATTTGACATTGAGGTGAGACACATAAGTGTCATCCAGTGGGCCGCTGAGCATTCTGGGACTTGGCATGCTAATGAGACCGAGAAACAATGCCTAAGTGGCCATTGTTTATCCACTGAATAGTGTCAGTATTTGAAAGGACTAAGGAGAATCTAAAGGGACAGGGCCCTAGATGTCAAGATGGGTTTCTCCCACAGCAGTCCTGAATGGCCACTGGGAGCGTATGTGTTTGAACAGCTATACTGCTGAAAAAAGGCCAAGGTGGAAGGATTTGGGCCCTTTGTTGAAAGCTTGCTAGATAACATGCCTAAACTGGAGCCCAGGTAAGCTGCATTAGACAAGGGTTGTTGGTCAAGCAATCACCTTCAGCCACCTTTCTTTCTGGCGCAGATTCCAAGGGGGAAGCTTATGTCCCCTAGGACATTTCAACTCTCTGGGCCAGTGAGCATTAGGGCAGATGTGCATAAAGACTGTCTGATCAGCAGCTCAAAGACCTCACAGGTAGGTGACAGCCACCGCCCGAACAGGGACTTGAACCCTGGACCCTCAGATTAAAAGTCTGATGCTCTACCGACTGAGCTATCCGGGCTCTGAAATCTGCCACTCCACAGCGGTCCAAGCTGCTTGAATATTGACATCTCTATTGGAAAAAGACCACTCGGCAAAGGGGGCCGAGTGCCTGGAAGCACAAGTGTTTGGCTTGCCCAGGCTGGCCAATCGTCCACTCCCATTATATTTTCTAGGACAGGTTGAAGATAAAAGTGAAATCTAACCTGCAACCATGCAGATAGGTTCCAGTTCAGTAGAGGTGGAGAACGCCCTAAAGTTTCTGGCTTCGTTTTACCTACAGATCAATGCTCTTCCACCGGAAACAAGGGCCTTGCAAAAAGACACTGCCCGAATGGCTTCCTTAACCTTGGACCAACGCGCTTCCAGTATTCTTAATAAGTGACTGGGTACAAATAAAAAAAGTTCACCTTTAGCCTCATGGTGCCAGGTCCAACAGAGGAAACGCAGGGATAAAAGGGGGTAGAGTCCACTCTGGATTATAGGCAAGTTGAGAAGGAGCGGAGTGTGCCAATCACAGATTGTTCTACCCAGTCTGCTGATGACACAAATGCCCTCTATGGTGTTCCCGGGCCTCATGACACACTTCCTCAACTCTAACGCATCTCAATGTGTATGTAAGAGACCATGGCATATCTGCTGTTTAAAACACATTGCACAGTCTCCTCAGAGACTCTCAAAAATTGCCAGCGCTGACTGTATTTCAAATCATCACGGCGGGGTATTGGGAAAAGTTTTCAATTAGCAATAATCACGCCTCGGGTGGACCTCATTGGCTACGATACTGCCACTGCGCAAAGCTAATCTAAACAGTGTCTGCCAACATCTACCCTTTCTTGGAGGAGGATTTGACATTGAGGTGAGACACATAAGTGTCATCCAGTGGGCCGCTGAGCATTCTGGGACTTGGCATGCTAATGAGACCGAGAAACAATGCCTAAGTGGCCATTGTTTATCCACTGAATAGTGTCAGTATTTGAAAGGACTAAGGAGAATCTAAAGGGACAGGGCCCTAGATGTCAAGATGGGTTTCTCCCACAGCAGTCCTGAATGGCCACTGGGAGCGTATGTGTTTGAACAGCTATACTGCTGAAAAAAGGCCAAGGTGGAAGGATTTGGGCCCTTTGTTGAAAGCTCGCTAGATAACATGCCTAAACTGGAGCCCGGGTAAGCTGCATTAGACAAGGGTTGTTGGTCAAGCAATCACCTTCAGCCACCTTTCTTTCTGGCGCAGATTCCAAGGGGGAAGCTTATGTCCCCTAGGACATTTCAACTCTCTGGGCCAGTGAGCATTAGGGCAGATGTGCATAAAGACTGTCTGATCAGCAGCTCAAAGACCTCACAGGTAGGTGACAGCCAACGCCCGAACAGGGACTTGAACCCTGGACCCTCAGATTAAGAGTCTGATGCTCTACCGACTGAGCTATCCGGGCTCTGAAATCTGCCACTCCACAGCGGTCCAAGCTGCTTGAATATTGACATCTCTATTGGAAAAAGACCACTCGGCAAAGGGGGCCGAGTGCCTGGAAGCACAAGTGTTTGGCTTGCCCAGGCTGGCCAATCGTCCACTCCCATTATATTTTCTAGGACAGGTTGAAGATAAAAGTGAAATCTAACCTGCAACCATGCAGATAGGTTCCAGTTCAGTAGAGGTGGAGAACGCCCTAAAGTTTCTGGCTTCGTTTTACCTACAGATCAATGCTCTTCCACCGGAAACAAGGGCCTTGCAAAAAGACACTGCCCGAACGGCTTCCTTAACCTTGGACCAACGCGCTTCCAGTATTCTTAATAAGTGACTGGGTACAAATAAAAAAAGTTCACC
This sequence comes from Pelophylax lessonae, assembly GCF_965119305.1. NCBI lineage: Eukaryota > Metazoa > Chordata > Amphibia > Anura > Ranidae > Pelophylax > Pelophylax lessonae. Next base: position 597,451,989 of record NC_138771.1, read on the forward strand.
TTTAGCCTCATGGTGCCAGGTCCAACAGAGGAAACGCAGGGATAAAAGGGGGTAGAGTCCACTCTGGATTATAGGCAAGTTGAGAAGGAGCGGCGTGTGCCAATCACAGATTGTTCTACCCAGTCTGCTGATGACACAAATGCCCTCTATGGTGTTCCCGGGCCTCATGACACACTTCCTCAACTCTAACGCATCTCAATGTGTATGTAAGAGACCATGGCATATCTGCTGTTTAAAACACATTGCACAGTCTCCTCAGAGACTCTCAAAAATTGCCAGCGCTGACTGTATTTCAAATCATCACGGCGGGGTATTGGGAAAAGTTTTCAATTAGCAATAATCACGCCTCGGGTGGACCTCATTGGCTACGATACTGCCACTGCGCAAAGCTAATCAAAACAGTGTCTGCCAACATCTACCCTTTCTTGGAGGAGGATTTGACATGAGGTGAGACACATAAGTGTCATCCAGTGGGCCGCTGAGCATTCTGGGACTTGGCATGCTAATGAGACCGAGAAACAATGCCTAAGTGGCCATTGTTTATCCACTGAATAGTGTCAGTATTTGAAAGGACTAAGGAGAATCTAAAGGGACAGGGCCCTAGATGTCAAGATGGGTTTCTCCCACAGCAGTCCTGAATGGCCACTGGGAGCGTATGTGTTTGAACAGCTATACTGCTGAAAAAAGGCCAAGGTGGAAGGATTTGGGCCCTTTGTTGAAAGCTCGCTAGATAACATGCCTAAACTGGAGCCCAGGTAAGCTGCATTAGACAAGGGTTGTTGGTCAAGCAATCACCTTCAGCCACCTTTCTTTCTGGCGCAGATTCCAAGGGGGAAGCTTATGTCCCCTAGGACATTTCAACTCTCTGGGCCAGTGAGCATTAGGGCAGATGTGCATAAAGACTGTCTGATCAGCAGCTCAAAGACCTCACAGGTAGGTGACAGCCAACGCCCGAACAGGGACTTGAACCCTGGACCCTCAGATTAAAAGTCTGATGCTCTACCGACTGAGCTATCCGGGCTCTGAAATCTGCCACTCCACAGCGGTCCAAGCTGCTTGAATATTGACATCTCTATTGGAAAAAGACCACTCGGCAAAGGGGGCCGAGTGCCTGGAAGCACAAGTGTTTGGCTTGCCCAGGCTGGCCAATCGTCCACTCCCATTATATTTTCTAGGACAGGTTGAAGATAAAAGTGAAATCTAACCTGCAACCATGCAGATAGGTTCCAGTTCAGTAGAGGTGGAGAACGCCCTAAAGTTTCTGGCTTCGTTTTACCTACAGATCAATGCTCTTCCACCGGAAACAAGGGCCTTGCAAAAAGACACTGCCCGAACGGCTTCCTTAACCTTGGACCAACGCGCTTCCAGTATTCTTAATAAGTGACTGGGTACAAATAAAAAAAGTTCACCTTTAGCCTCATGGTGCCAGGTCCAACAGAGGAAACGCAGGGATAAAAGGGGGTAGAGTCCACTCTGGATTATAGGCAAGTTGAGAAGGAGCGGCGTGTGCCAATCACAGATTGTTCTACCCAGTCTGCTGATGACACAAATGCCCTCTATGGTGTTCCCGGGCCTCATGACACACTTCCTCAACTCTAACGCATCTCAATGTGTATGTAAGAGACCATGGCATATCTGCTGTTTAAAACACATTGCACAGTCTCCTCAGAGACTCTCAAAAATTGCCAGCGCTGACTGTATTTCAAGTCATCACGGCGGGGTATTGGGAAAACTTTTCAATTAGCAATAATCACGCCTCGGGTGGACCTCATTGGCTACGATACTGCCACTGCGCAAAGCTAATCAAAACAGTGTCTGCCAACATCTACCCTTTCTTGGAGGAGGATTTGACATTGAGGTGAGACACATAAGTGTCATCCAGTGGGCCGCTGAGCATTCTGGGACTTGGCATGCTAATGAGACCTAGAAACAATGCCTAAGTGGCCATTGTTTATCCACTGAATAGTGTCAGTATTTGAAAGGACTAAGGAGAATCTAAAGGGACAGGGCCCTAGATGTCAAGATGGGTTTCTCCCACAGCAGTCCTGAATGGCCACTATGTGTTTGAACAGCTATACTGCTGAAAAAAGGCCAAGGTGGAAGGATTTGGGCCCTTTGTTGAAAGCTCGCTAGATAACATGCCTAAACTGGAGCCCAGGTAAGCTGCATTAGACAAGGGTTGTTGGTCAAGCAATCACCTTCAGCCACCTTTCTTTCTGGCGCAGATTCCAAGGGGGAAGCTTATGTCCCCTAGGACATTTCAACTCTCTGGGCCAGTGAGCATTAGGGCAGATGTGCATAAAGACTGTCTGATCAGCAGCTCAAAGACCTCACAGGTAGGTGACAGCCACCGCCCGAACAGGGACTTGAACCCTGGACCCTCAGATTAAAAGTCTGATGCTCTACCGACTGAGCTATCCGGGCTCTGAAATCTGCCACTCCACAGCGGTCCAAGCTGCTTGAATATTGACATCTCTATTGGAAAAAGACCACTCGGCAAAGGGGGCCGAGTGCCTGGAAGCACAAGTGTTTGGCTTGCCCAGGCTGGCCAATCGTCCACTCCCATTATATTTTCTAGGACAGGTTGAAGATAAAAGTGAAATCTAACCTGTAACCATGCAGATAGGTTCCAGTTCAGTAGAGGTGGAGAACGCCCTAAAGTTTCTGGCTTTGTTTTACCTACAGATCAATGCTCTTCCACCGGAAACAAGAGCCTTGCAAAAAGACACTGCCCGAACGGCTTCCTTAACCTTGGACCAACGCGCTTCCAGTATTCTTAATAAGTGACTGGGTACAAATAAAAAAAGTTCACCTTTAGCCTCATGGTGCCAGGTCCAACAGAGGAAACGCAGGGATAAAAGGGGGTAGAGTCCACTCTGGATTATAGGCAAGTTGAGAAGGAGCGGCGTGTGCCAATCACAGATTGTTCTACCCAGTCTGCTGATGACACAAATGCCCTCTATGGTGTTCCCGGGCCTCATGACACACTTCCTCAACTCTAACGCATCTCAATGTGTATGTAAGAGACCATGGCATATCTGCTGTTTAAAACACATTGCACAGTCTCCTCAGAGACTCTCAAAAATTGCCAGCGCTGACTGTATTTCAAGTCATCACGGCGGGGTATTGGGAAAAGTTTTCAATTAGCAATAATCACGCCTCGGGTGGACCTCATTGGCTACGATACTGCCACTGCGCAAAGCTAATCAAAACAGTGTCTGCCAACATCTACCCTTTCTTGGAGGAGGATTTGACATTGAGGTGAGACACATAAGTGTCATCCAGTGGGCCGCTGAGCATTCTGGGACTTGGCATGCTAATGAGACCGAGAAACAATGCCTAAGTGGCCATTGTTTATCCACTGAATAGTGTCAGTATTTGAAAGGACTAAGGAGAATCTAAAGGGACAGGGCCCTAGATGTCAAGATGGGTTTCTCCCACAGCAGTCCTGAATGGCCACTGGGAGCGTATGTGTTTGAACAGCTATACTGCTGAAAAAAGGCCAAGGTGGAAGGATTTGGGCCCTTTGTTGAAAGCTCGCTAGATAACATGCCTAAACTGGAGCCCAGGTAAGCTGCATTAGACAAGGGTTGTTGGTCAAGCAATCACCTTCAGCCACCTTTCTTTCTGGCGCAGATTCCAAGGGGGAAGCTTATGTCCCCTAGGACATTTCAACTCTCTGGGCCAGTGAGCATTAGGGCAGATGTGCATAAAGACTGTCTGATCAGCAGCTCAAAGACCTCACAGGTAGGTGACAGCCACCGCCCGAACAGGGACTTGAACCCTGGACCCTCAGATTAAAAGTCTGATGCTCTACCGACTGAGCTATCCGGGCTCTGAAATCTGCCACTCCACAGCGGTCCAAGCTGCTTGAATATTGACATCTCTATTGGAAAAAGACCACTCGGCAAAGGGGGCCGAGTGCCTGGAAGCACAAGTGTTTGGCTTGCCCAGGCTGGCCAATCGTCCACTCCCATTATATTTTCTAGGACAGGTTGAAGATAAAAGTGAAATCTAACCTGCAACCATGCAGATAGGTTCCAGTTCAGTAGAGGTGGAGAACGCCCTAAAGTTTCTGGCTTTGTTTTACCTACAGATCAATGCTCTTCCACCGGAAACAAGGGCCTTGCAAAAAGACACTGCCCGAACGGCTTCCTTAACCTTGGACCAACGCGCTTCCAGTATTCTTAATAAGTGACTGGGTACAAATAAAAAAAGTTCACCTTTAGCCTCATGGTGCCAGGTCCAACAGAGGAAACGCAGGGATAAAAGGGGGTAGAGTCCACTCTGGATTATAGGCAAGTTGAGAAGGAGCGGCGTGTACCAATCACAGATTGTTCTACCCAGTCTGCTGATGACACAAATGCCCTCTATGGTGTTCCCGGGCCTCATGACACACTTCCTCAACTCTAACGCATCTCAATGTGTATGTAAGAGACCATGGCATATCTGCTGTTTAAAACACATTGCACAGTCTCCTCAGAGACTCTCAAAAATTGCCAGCGCTGACTGTATTTCAAATCATCACGGCGGGGTATTGGGAAAAGTTTTCAATTAGCAATAATCACGCCTCGGGTGGACCTCATTGGCTACGATACTGCCACTGCGCAAAGCTAATCTAAACAGTGTCTGCCAACATCTACCCTTTCTTGGAGGAGGATTTGACATTGAGGTGAGACACATAAGTGTCATCCAGTGGGCCGCTGAGCATTCTGGGACTTGGCATGCTAATGAGACCGAGAAACAATGCCTAAGTGGCCATTGTTTATCCACTGAATAGTGTCAGTATTTGAAAGGACTAAGGAGAATCTAAAGGGACAGGGCCCTAGATGTCAAGATGGGTTTCTCCCACAGCAGTCCTGAATGGCCACTGGGAGCGTATGTGTTTGAACAGCTATACTGCTGAAAAAAGGCCAAGGTGGAAGGATTTGGGCCCTTTGTTGAAAGCTCGCTAGATAACATGCCTAAACTGGAGCCCAGGTAAGCTGCATTAGACAAGGGTTGTTGGTCAAGCAATCACCTTCAGCCACCTTTCTTTCTGGCGCAGATTCCAAGGGGGAAGCTTATGTCCCCTAGGACATTTCAACTCTCTGGGCCAGTGAGCATTAGGGCAGATGTGCATAAAGACTGTCTGATTAGCAGCTCAAAGACCTCACAGGTAGGTGACAGCCAACGCCCGAACAGGGACTTGAACCATGGACCCTCAGATTAAGAGTCTGATGCTCTACCGACTGAGCTATCCGGGCTCTGAAATCTGCCACTCCACAGCGGTCCAAGCTGCTTGAATATTGACATCTCTATTGGAAAAAGACCACTCGGCAAAGGGGGCCGAGTGCCTGGAAGCACAAGTGTTTGGCTTGCCCAGGCTGGCCAATCGTCCACTCCCATTATATTTTCTAGGACAGGTTGAAGATAAAAGTGAAATCTAACCTGCAACCATGCAGATAGGTTCCAGTTCAGTAGAGGTGGAGAACGCCCTAAAGTTTCTGGCTTCGTTTTACCTACAGATCAATGCTCTTCCACCGGAAACAAGGGCCTTGCAAAAAGACACTGCCCGAACGGCTTCCTTAACCTTGGACCAACGCGCTTCCAGTATTCTTAATAAGTGACTGGGTACAAATAAAAAAAGTTCACCTTTAGCCTCATGGTGCCAGGTCCAACAGAGGAAACGCAGGGATAAAAGGGGGTAGAGTCCACTCTGGATTATAGGCAAGTTGAGAAGGAGCGGCGTGTGCCAATCACAGATTGTTCTACCCAGTCTGCTGATGACACAAATGCCCTCTATGGTGTTCCCGGGCCTCATGACACACTTCCTCAACTCTAACGCATCTCAATGTGTATGTAAGAGACCATGGCATATCTGCTGTTTAAAACACATTGCACAGTCTCCTCAGAGACTCTCAAAAATTGCCAGCGCTGACTGTATTTCAAATCATCACGGCGGGGTATTGGGAAAAGTTTTCAATTAGCAATAATCACGCCTCGGGTGGACCTCATTGGCTACGATACTGCCACTGCGCAAAGCTAATCAAAACAGTGTCTGCCAACATCTACCCTTTCTTGGAGGAGGATTTGACATGAGGTGAGACACATAAGTGTCATCCAGTGGGCCGCTGAGCATTCTGGGACTTGGCATGCTAATGAGACCGAGAAACAATGCCTAAGTGGCCATTGTTTATCCACTGAATAGTGTCAGTATTTGAAAGGACTAAGGAGAATCTAAAGGGACAGGGCCCTAGATGTCAAGATGGGTTTCTCCCACAGCAGTCCTGAATGGCCACTGGGAGCGTATGTGTTTGAACAGCTATACTGCTGAAAAAAGGCCAAGGTGGAAGGATTTGGGCCCTTTGTTGAAAGCTCGCTAGATAACATGCCTAAACTGGAGCCCAGGTAAGCTGCATTAGACAAGGGTTGTTGGTCAAGCAATCACCTTCAGCCACCTTTCTTTCTGGCGCAGATTCCAAGGGGGAAGCTTATGTCCCCTAGGACATTTCAACTCTCTGGGCCAGTGAGCATTAGGGCAGATGTGCATAAAGACTGTCTGATCAGCAGCTCAAAGACCTCACAGGTAGGTGACAGCCAACGCCCGAACAGGGACTTGAACCCTGGACCCTCAGATTAAAAGTCTGATGCTCTACCGACTGAGCTATCCGGGCTCTGAAATCTGCCACTCCACAGCGGTCCAAGCTGCTTGAATATTGACATCTCTATTGGAAAAAGACCACTCGGCAAAGGGGGCCGAGTGCCTGGAAGCACAAGTGTTTGGCTTGCCCAGGCTGGCCAATCGTCCACTCCCATTATATTTTCTAGGACAGGTTGAAGATAAAAGTGAAATCTAACCTGCAACCATGCAGATAGGTTCCAGTTCAGTAGAGGTGGAGAACGCCCTAAAGTTTCTGGCTTCGTTTTACCTACAGATCAATGCTCTTCCACCGGAAACAAGGGCCTTGCAAAAAGACACTGCCCGAACGGCTTCCTTAACCTTGGACCAACGCGCTTCCAGTATTCTTAATAAGTGACTGGGTACAAATAAAAAAAGTTCACCTTTAGCCTCATGGTGCCAGGTCCAACAGAGGAAACGCAGGGATAAAAGGGGGTAGAGTCCACTCTGGATTATAGGCAAGTTGAGAAGGAGCGGCGTGTGCCAATCACAGATTGTTCTACCCAGTCTGCTGATGACACAAATGCCCTCTATGGTGTTCCCGGGCCTCATGACACACTTCCTCAACTCTAACGCATCTCAATGTGTATGTAAGAGACCATGGCATATCTGCTGTTTAAAACACATTGCACAGTCTCCTCAGAGACTCTCAAAAATTGCCAGCGCTGACTGTATTTCAAGTCATCACGGCGGGGTATTGGGAAAAGTTTTCAATTAGCAATAATCACGCCTCGGGTGGACCTCATTGGCTACGATACTGCCACTGCGCAAAGCTAATCAAAACAGTGTCTGCCAACATCTACCCTTTCTTGGAGGAGGATTTGACATTGAGGTGAGACACATAAGTGTCATCCAGTGGGCCGCTGAGCATTCTGGGACTTGGCATGCTAATGAGACCGAGAAACAATGCCTAAGTGGCCATTGTTTATCCACTGAATAGTGTCAGTATTTGAAAGGACTAAGGAGAATCTAAAGGGACAGGGCCCTAGATGTCAAGATGGGTTTCTCCCACAGCAGTCCTGAATGGCCACTGGGAGCGTATGTGTTTGAACAGCTATACTGCTGAAAAAAGGCCAAGGTGGAAGGATTTGGGCCCTTTGTTGAAAGCTCGCTAGATAACATGCCTAAACTGGAGCCCAGGTAAGCTGCATTAGACAAGGGTTGTTGGTCAAGCAATCACCTTCAGCCACCTTTCTTTCTGGCGCAGATTCCAAGGGGGAAGCTTATGTCCCCTAGGACATTTCAACTCTCTGGGCCAGTGAGCATTAGGGCAGATGTGCATAAAGACTGTCTGATCAGCAGCTCAAAGACCTCACAGGTAGGTGACAGCCACCGCCCGAACAGGGACTTGAACCCTGGACCCTCAGATTAAAAGTCTGATGCTCTACCGACTGAGCTATCCGGGCTCTGAAATCTGCCACTCCACAGCGGTCCAAGCTGCTTGAATATTGACATCTCTATTGGAAAAAGACCACTCGGCAAAGGGGGCCGAGTGCCTGGAAGCACAAGTGTTTGGCTTGCCCAGGCTGGCCAATCGTCCACTCCCATTATATTTTCTAGGACAGGTTGAAGATAAAAGTGAAATCTAACCTGTAACCATGCAGATAGGTTCCAGTTCAGTAGAGGTGGAGAACGCCCTAAAGTTTCTGGCTTCGTTTTACCTACAGATCAATGCTCTTCCACCGGAAACAAGGGCCTTGCAAAAAGACACTGCCCGAACGGCTTCCTTAACCTTGGACCAACGCGCTTCCAGTATTCTTAATAAGTGACTGGGTACAAATAAAAAAAGTTCACCTTTAGCCTCATGGTGCCAGGTCCAACAGAGGAAACGCAGGGATAAAAGGGGGTAGAGTCCACTCTGGATTATAGGCAAGTTGAGAAGGAGCGGAGTGTGCCAATCACAGATTGTTCTACCCAGTCTGCTGATGACACAAATGCCCTCTATGGTGTTCCCGGGCCTCATGACACACTTCCTCAACTCTAACGCATCTCAATGTGTATGTAAGAGACCATGGCATATCTGCTGTTTAAAACACATTGCACAGTCTCCTCAGAGACTCTCAAAAATTGCCAGCGCTGACTGTATTTCAAATCATCACGGCGGGGTATTGGGAAAAGTTTTCAATTAGCAATAATCACGCCTCGGGTGGACCTCATTGGCTACGATACTGCCACTGCGCAAAGCTAATCTAAACAGTGTCTGCCAACATCTACCCTTTCTTGGAGGAGGATTTGACATTGAGGTGAGACACATAAGTGTCATCCAGTGGGCCGCTGAGCATTCTGGGACTTGGCATGCTAATGAGACCGAGAAACAATGCCTAAGTGGCCATTGTTTATCCACTGAATAGTGTCAGTATTTGAAAGGACTAAGGAGAATCTAAAGGGACAGGGCCCTAGATGTCAAGATGGGTTTCTCCCACAGCAGTCCTGAATGGCCACTGGGAGCGTATGTGTTTGAACAGCTATACTGCTGAAAAAAGGCCAAGGTGGAAGGATTTGGGCCCTTTGTTGAAAGCTCGCTAGATAACATGCCTAAACTGGAGCCCAGGTAAGCTGCATTAGACAAGGGTTGTTGGTCAAGCAATCACCTTCAGCCACCTTTCTTTCTGGCGCAGATTCCAAGGGGGAAGCTTATGTCCCCTAGGACATTTCAACTCTCTGGGCCAGTGAGCATTAGGGCAGATGTGCATAAAGACTGTCTGATCAGCAGCTCAAAGACCTCACAGGTAGGTGACAGCCAACGCCCGAACAGGGACTTGAACCCTGGACCCTCAGATTAAAAGTCTGATGCTCTACCGACTGAGCTATCCGGGCTCTGAAATCTGCCACTCCACAGCGGTCCAAGCTGCTTGAATATTGACATCTCTATTGGAAAAAGACCACTCGGCAAAGGGGGCCGAGTGCCTGGAAGCACAAGTGTTTGGCTTGCCCAGGCTGGCCAATCGTCCACTCCCATTATATTTTCTAGGACAGGTTGAAGATAAAAGTGAAATCTAACCTGCAACCATGCAGATAGGTTCCAGTTCAGTAGAGGTGGAGAACGCCCTAAAGTTTCTGGCTTCGTTTTACCTACAGATCAATGCTCTTCCACCGGAAACAAGGGCCTTGCAAAAAGACACTGCCCGAACAGCTTCCTTAACCTTGGACCAACGCGCTTCCAGTATTCTTAATAAGTGACTGGGTACAAATAAAAAAAGTTCACCTTTAGCCTCATGGTGCCAGGTCCAACAGAGGAAACGCAGGGATAAAAGGGGGTAGAGTCCACTCTGGATTATAGGCAAGTTGAGAAGGAGCGGCGTGTGCCAATCACAGATTGTTCTACCCAGTCTGCTGATGACACAAATGCCCTCTATGGTGTTCCCGGGCCTCATGACACACTTCCTCAACTCTAACGCATCTCAATGTGTATGTAAGAGACCATGGCATATCTGCTGTTTAAAACACATTGCACAGTCTCCTCAGAGACTCTCAAAAATTGCCAGCGCTGACTGTATTTCAAGTCATCACGGCGGGGTATTGGGAAAAGTTTTCAATTAGCAATAATCACGCCTCGGGTGGACCTCATTGGCTACGATACTGCCACTGCGCAAAGCTAATCAAAACAGTGTCTGCCAACATCTACCCTTTCTTGGAGGAGGATTTGACATTGAGGTGAGACACATAAGTGTCATCCAGTGGGCCGCTGAGCATTCTGGGACTTGGCATGCTAATGAGACCGAGAAACAATGCCTAAGTGGCCATTGTTTATCCACTGAATAGTGTCAGTATTTGAAAGGACTAAGGAGAATCTAAAGGGACAGGGCCCTAGATGTCAAGATGGGTTTCTCCCACAGCAGTCCTGAATGGCCACTGGGAGCGTATGTGTTTGAACAGCTATACTGCTGAAAAAAGGCCAAGGTGGAAGGATTTGGGCCCTTTGTTGAAAGCTCGCTAGATAACATGCCTAAACTGGAGCCCAGGTAAGCTGCATTAGACAAGGGTTGTTGGTCAAGCAATCACCTTCAGCCACCTTTCTTTCTGGCGCAGATTCCAAGGGGGAAGCTTATGTCCCCTAGGACATTTCAACTCTCTGGGCCAGTGAGCATTAGGGCAGATGTGCATAAAGACTGTCTGATCAGCAGCTCAAAGACCTCACAGGTAGGTGACAGCCACCACCCGAACAGGGACTTGAACCCTGGACCCTCAGATTAAAAGTCTGATGCTCTACCGACTGAGCTATCCGGGCTCTGAAATCTGCCACTCCACAGCGGTCCAAGCTGCTTGAATATTGACATCTCTATTGGAAAAAGACCACTCGGCAAAGGGGGCCGAGTGCCTGGAAGCACAAGTGTTTGGCTTGCCCAGGCTGGCCAATCGTCCACTCCCATTATATTTTCTAGGACAGGTTGAAGATAAAAGTGAAATCTAACCTGTAACCATGCAGATAGGTTCCAGTTCAGTAGAGGTGGAGAACGCCCTAAAGTTTCTGGCTTCGTTTTACCTACAGATCAATGCTCTTCCACCGGAAACAAGGGCCTTGCAAAAAGACACTGCCCGAACGGCTTCCTTAACCTTGGACCAACGCGCTTCCAGTATTCTTAATAAGTGACTGGGTACAAATAAAAAAAGTTCACCTTTAGCCTCATGGTGCCAGGTCCAACAGAGGAAACGCAGGGATAAAAGGGGGTAGAGTCCACTCTGGATTATAGGCAAGTTGAGAAGGAGCGGCGTGTGCCAATCACAGATTGTTCTACCCAGTCTGCTGATGACACAAATGCCCTCTATGGTGTTCCCAGGCCTCATAACACACTTCCTCAACTCTAACGGATCTCAATGTGTATGTAAGAGACCATGGCATATCTGCTGTTTAAAACACATTGCACAGTCTCCTCAGAGACTCTCAAAAATTGCCAGCGCTGACTGTATTTCAAGTCATCACGGCGGGGTATTGGGAAAAGTTTTCAATTAGCAATAATCACGCCTCGGGTGGACCTCATTGGCTACGATACTGCCACTGCGCAAAGCTAATCAAAACAGTGTCTGCCAACATCTACCCTTTCTTGGAGGAGGATTTGACATTGAGGTGAGACACATAAGTGTCATCCAGTGGGCCGCTGAGCATTCTGGGACTTGGCATGCTAATGAGACCGAGAAACAATGCCTAAGTGGCCATTGTTTATCCACTGAATAGTGTCAGTATTTGAAAGGACTAAGGAGAATCTAAAGGGACAGGGCCCTAGATGTCAAGATGGGTTTCTCCCACAGCAGTCCTGAATGGCCACTGGGAGCGTATGTGTTTGAACAGCTATACTGCTGAAAAAAGGCCAAGGTGGAAGGATTTGGGCCCTTTGTTGAAAGCTCGCTAGATAACATGCCTAAACTGGAGCCCAGGTAAGCTGCATTAGACAAGGGTTGTTGGTCAAGCAATCACCTTCAGCCACCTTTCTTTCTGGCGCAGATTCCAAGGGGGAAGCTTATGTCCCCTAGGACATTTCAACTCTCTGGGCCAGTGAGCATTAGGGCAGATGTGCATAAAGACTGTCTGATCAGCAGCTCAAAGACCTCACAGGTAGGTGACAGCCACCGCCCGAACAGGGACTTGAACCCTGGACCCTCAGATTAAAAGTCTGATGCTCTACCGACTGAGCTATCCGGGCTCTGAAATCTGCCACTCCACAGCGGTCCAAGCTGCTTGAATATTGACATCTCTATTGGAAAAAGACCACTCGGCAAAGGGGGCCGAGTGCCTGGAAGCACAAGTGTTTGGCTTGCCCAGGCTGGCCAATCGTCCACTCCCATTATATTTTCTAGGACAGGTTGAAGATAAAAGTGAAATCTAACCTGTAACCATGCAGATAGGTTCCAGTTCAGTAGAGGTGGAGAACGCCCTAAAGTTTCTGGCTTTGTTTTACCTACAGATCAATGCTCTTCCACCGGAAACAAGAGCCTTGCAAAAAGACACTGCCCGAACGGCTTCCTTAACCTTGGACCAACGCGCTTCCAGTATTCTTAATAAGTGACTGGGTACAAATAAAAAAAGTTCACCTTTAGCCTCATGGTGCCAGGTCCAACAGAGGAAACGCAGGGATAAAAGGGGGTAGAGTCCACTCTGGATTATAGGCAAGTTGAGAAGGAGCGGCGTGTGCCAATCACAGATTGTTCTACCCAGTCTGCTGATGACACAAATGCCCTCTATGGTGTTCCCGGGCCTCATGACACACTTCCTCAACTCTAACGCATCTCAATGTGTATGTAAGAGACCATGGCATATCTGCTGTTTAAAACACATTGCACAGTCTCCTCAGAGACTCTCAAAAATTGCCAGCGCTGACTGTATTTCAAGTCATCACGGCGGGGTATTGGGAAAAGTTTTCAATTAGCAATAATCACGCCTCGGGTGGACCTCATTGGCTACGATACTGCCACTGCGCAAAGCTAATCAAAACAGTGTCTGCCAACATCTACCCTTTCTTGGAGGAGGATTTGACATTGAGGTGAGACACATAAGTGTCATCCAGTGGGCCGCTGAGCATTCTGGGACTTGGCATGCTAATGAGACCGAGAAACAATGCCTAAGTGGCCATTGTTTATCCACTGAATAGTGTCAGTATTTGAAAGGACTAAGGAGAATCTAAAGGGACAGGGCCCTAGATGTCAAGATGGGTTTCTCCCACAGCAGTCCTGAATGGCCACTGGGAGCGTATGTGTTTGAACAGCTATACTGCTGAAAAAAGGCCAAGGTGGAAGGATTTGGGCCCTTTGTTGAAAGCTCGCTAGATAACATGCCTAAACTGGAGCCCAGGTAAGCTGCATTAGACAAGGGTTGTTGGTCAAGCAATCACCTTCAGCCACCTTTCTTTCTGGCGCAGATTCCAAGGGGGAAGCTTATGTCCCCTAGGACATTTCAACTCTCTGGGCCAGTGAGCATTAGGGCAGATGTGCATAAAGACTGTCTGATCAGCAGCTCAAAGACCTCACAGGTAGGTGACAGCCACCGCCCGAACAGGGACTTGAACCCTGGACCCTCAGATTAAAAGTCTGATGCTCTACCGACTGAGCTATCCGGGCTCTGAAATCTGCCACTCCACAGCGGTCCAAGCTGCTTGAATATTGACATCTCTATTGGAAAAAGACCACTCGGCAAAGGGGGCCGAGTGCCTGGAAGCACAAGTGTTTGGCTTGCCCAGGCTGGCCAATCGTCCACTCCCATTATATTTTCTAGGACAGGTTGAAGATAAAAGTGAAATCTAACCTGCAACCATGCAGATAGGTTCCAGTTCAGTAGAGGTGGAGAACGCCCTAAAGTTTCTGGCTTCGTTTTACCTACAGATCAATGCTCTTCCACCGGAAACAAGGGCCTTGCAAAAAGACACTGCCCGAACGGCTTCCTTAACCTTGGACCAACGCGCTTCCAGTATTCTTAATAAGTGACTGGGTACAAATAAAAAAAGTTCACCTTTAGCCTCATGGTGCCAGGTCCAACAGAGGAAACGCAGGGATAAAAGGGGGTAGAGTCCACTCTGGATTATAGGCAAGTTGAGAAGGAGCGGCGTGTGCCAATCACAGATTGTTCTACCCAGTCTGCTGATGACACAAATGCCCTCTATGGTGTTCCCGGGCCTCATGACACACTTCCTCAACTCTAACGCATCTCAATGTGTATGTAAGAGACCATGGCATATCTGCTGTTTAAAACACATTGCACAGTCTCCTCAGAGACTCTCAAAAATTGCCAGCGCTGACTGTATTTCAAGTCATCACGGCGGGGTATTGGGAAAAGTTTTCAATTAGCAATAATCACGCCTCGGGTGGACCTCATTGGCTACGATACTGCCACTGCGCAAAGCTAATCTAAACAGTGTCTGCCAACATCTTCCCTTTCTTGGAGGAGGATTTGACATTGAGGTGAGACACATAAGTGTCATCCAGTGGGCCGCTGAGCATTCTGGGACTTGGCATGCTAATGAGACCGAGAAACAATGCCTAAGTGGCCATTGTTTATCCACTGAATAGTGTCAGTATTTGAAAGGACTAAGGAGAATCTAAAGGGACAGGGCCCTAGATGTCAAGATGGGTTTCTCCCACAGCAGTCCTGAATGGCCACTGGGAGCGTATGTGTTTGAACAGCTATACTGCTGAAAAAAGGCCAAGGTGGAAGGATTTGGGCCCTTTGTTGAAAGCTCGCTAGATAACATGCCTAAACTGGAGCCCAGGTAAGCTGCATTAGACAAGGGTTGTTGGTCAAGCAATCACCTTCAGCCACCTTTCTTTCTGGCGCAGATTCCAAGGGGGAAGCTTATGTCCCCTAGGACATTTCAACTCTCTGGGCCAGTGAGCATTAGGGCAGATGTGCATAAAGACTGTCTGATCAGCAGCTCAAAGACCTCACAGGTAGGTGACAGCCACCGCCCGAACAGGGACTTGAACCCTGGACCCTCAGATTAAAAGTCTGATGCTCTACCGACTGAGCTATCCGGGGCTCTGAAATCTGCCACTCCACAGCGGTCCAAGCTGCTTGAATATTGACATCTCTATTGGAAAAAGACCACTCGGCAAAGGGGGCCGAGTGCCTGGAAGCACAAGTGTTTGGCTTGCCCAGGCTGGCCAATCGTCCACTCCCATTATATTTTCTAGGACAGGTTGAAGATAAAAGTGAAATCTAACCTGCAACCATGCAGATAGGTTCCAGTTCAGTAGAGGTGGAGAACGCCCTAAAGTTTCTGGCTTCGTTCTACCTACAGATCAATGCTCTTCCACCGGAAACAAGGGCCTTGCAAAAAGACACTGCCCGAACGGCTTCCTTAACCTTGGACCAACACGCTTCCAGTATTCTTAATAAGTGACTGGGTACAAACAAAAAAAGTTCACCTTTAGCCTCATGGTGCCAGGTCCAACAGAGGAAACGCAGGGATAAAAGGGGGTAGAGTCCACTCTGGATTATAGGCAAGATGAGAAGGAGCGGCGTGTGCCAATCACAGATTGTTCTACCCAGTCTGCTGATGACACAAATGCCCTCTATGGTGTTCCCGGGCCTCATGACACACTTCCTCAACTCTAACGCATCTCAATGTGTATGTAAGAGACCATGGCATATCTGCTGTTTAAAACACATTGCACAGTCTCCTCAGAGACTCTCAAAAATTGCCAGCGCTGACTGTATTACAAGTCATCACGGCGGGGTATTGGGAAAAGTTTTCAATTAGCAATAATCACGCCTCGGGTGGACCTCATTGGCTACGATACTGCCACTGCGCAAAGCTAATCTAAACAGTGTCTGCCAACATCTACCCTTTCTTGGAGGAGGATTTGACATTGAGGTGAGACACATAAGTGTCATCCAGTGGGCCGCTGAGCATTCTGGGACTTGGCATGCTAATGAGACCGAGAAACAATGCCTAAGTGGCCATTGTTTATCCACTGAATAGTGTCAGTATTTGAAAGGACTAAGGAGAATCTAAAGGGACAGGGCCCTAGATGTCAAGATGGGTTTCTCCCACAGCAGTCCTGAATGGCCACTGGGAGCGTATGTGTTTGAACAGCTATACTGCTGAAAAAAGGCCAAGGTGGAAGGATTTGGGCCCTTTGTTGAAAGCTCGCTAGATAACATGCCTAAACTGGAGCCCAGGTAAGCTGCATTAGACAAGGGTTGTTGGTCAAGCAATCACCTTCAGCCACCTTTCTTTCTGGCGCAGATTCCAAGGGGGAAGCTTATGTCCCCTAGGACATTTCAACTCTCTGGGCCAGTGAGCATTAGGGCAGATGTGCATAAAGACTGTCTGATCAGCAGCTCAAAGACCTCACAGGTAGGTGACAGCCACCGCCCGAACAGGGACTTGAACCCTGGACCCTCAGATTAAAAGTCTGATGCTCTACCGACTGAGCTATCCGGGGCTCTGAAATCTGCCACTCCACAGCGGTCCAAGCTGCTTGAATATTGACATCTCTATTGGAAAAAGACCACTCGGCAAAGGGGGCCGAGTGCCTGGAAGCACAAGTGTTTGGCTTGCCCAGGCTGGCCAATCGTCCACTCCCATTATATTTTCTAGGACAGGTTGAAGATAAAAGTGAAATCTAACCTGCAACCATGCAGATAGGTTCCAGTTCAGTAGAGGTGGAGAACGCCCTAAAGTTTCTGGCTTCGTTCTACCTACAGATCAATGCTCTTCCACCGGAAACAAGGGCCTTGCAAAAAGACACTGCCCGAACGGCTTCCTTAACCTTGGACCAACACGCTTCCAGTATTCTTAATAAGTGACTGGGTACAAACAAAAAAAGTTCACCTTTAGCCTCATGGTGCCAGGTCCAACAGAGGAAACGCAGGGATAAAAGGGGGTAGAGTCCACTCTGGATTATAGGCAAGTTGAGAAGGAGCGGCGTGTGCCAATCACAGATTGTTCTACCCAGTCTGCTGATGACACAAATGCCCTCTATGGTGTTCCCGGGCCTCATGACACACTTCCTCAACTCTAACGCATCTCAATGTGTATGTAAGAGACCATGGCATAGCTGCTGTTTAAAACACATTGCACAGTCTCCTCAGAGACTCTCAAAAATTGCCAGCGCTGACTGTATTTCAAGTCATCACGGCGGGGTATTGGGAAAAGTTTTCAATTAGCAATAATCACGCCTCGGGTGGACCTCATTGGCTACGATACTGCCACTGCGCAAAGCTAATCAAAACAGTGTCTGCCAACATCTACCCTTTCTTGGAGGAGGATTTGACATTGAGGTGAGACACATAAGTGTCATCCAGTGGGCCGCTGAGCATTCTGGGACTTGGCATGCTAATGAGACCGAGAAAAAATGCCTAAGTGGCCATTGTTTATCCACTGAATAGTGTCAGTATTTGAAAGGACTAAGGAGAATCTAAAGGGACAGGGCCCTAGATGTCAAGATGGGTTTCTCCCACAGCAGTCCTGAATGGCCACTGGGAGCGTATGTGTTTGAACAGCTATACTGCTGAAAAAAGGCCAAGGTGGAAGGATTTGGGCCCTTTGTTGAAAGCTCGCTAGATAACATGCCTAAACTGGAGCCCAGGTAAGCTGCATTAGACAAGGGTTGTTGGTCAAGCAATCACCTTCAGCCACCTTTCTTTCTGGCGCAGATTCCAAGGGGGAAGCTTATGTCCCCTAGGACATTTCAACTCTCTGGGCCAGTGAGCATTAGGGCAGATGTGCATAAAGACTGTCTGATCAGCAGCTCAAAGACCTCACAGGTAGGTGACAGCCACCGCCCGAACAGGGACTTGAACCCTGGACTCTCAGATTAAAAGTCTGATGCTCTACCGACTGAGCTATCCGGGCTCTGAAATCTGCCACTCCACAGCGGTCCAAGCTGCTTGAATATTGACATCTCTATTGGAAAAAGACCACTCGGCAAAGGGGGCCGAGTGCCTGGAAGCACAAGTGTTTGGCTTGCCCAGGCTGGCCAATCGTCCACTCCCATTATATTTTCTAGGACAGGTTGAAGATAAAAGTGAAATCTAGCCTGTAACCATGCAGATAGGTTCCAGTTCAGTAGAGGTGGAGAACGCCCTAAAGTTTCTGGCTTCGTTTTACCTACAGATCAATGCTCTTCCACCGGAAACAAGGGCCTTGCAAAAAGACACTGCCCGAACGGCTTCCTTAACCTTGGACCAACGCGCTTCCAGTATTCTTAATAAGTGACTGGGTACAAATAAAAAAAGTTCACCTTTAGCCTCATGGTGCCAGGTCCAACAGAGGAAACGCAGGGATAAAAGGGGGTAGAGTCCACTCTGGATTATAGGCAAGTTGAGAAGGAGCGGCGTGTGCCAATCACAGATTGTTCTACCCAGTCTGCTGATGACACAAATGCCCTCTATGGTGTTCCCGGGCCTCATGACACACTTCCTCAACTCTAACGCATCTCAATGTGTATGTAAGAGACCATGGCATATCTGCTGTTTAAAACACATTGCACAGTCTCCTCAGAGACTCTCAAAAATTGCCAGCGCTGACTGTATTTCAAGTCATCACGGCGGGGTATTGGGAAAAGTTTTCAATTAGCAATAATCACGCCTCGGGTGGACCTCATTGGCTACGATACTGCCACTGCGCAAAGCTAATCAAAACAGTGTCTGCCAACATCTACCCTTTCTTGGAGGAGGATTTGACATTGAGGTGAGACACATAAGTGTCATCCAGTGGGCCGCTGAGCATTCTGGGACTTGGCATGCTAATGAGACCGAGAAACAATGCCTAAGTGGCCATTGTTTATCCACTGAATAGTGTCAGTATTTGAAAGGACTAAGGAGAATCTAAAGGGACAGGGCCCTAGATGTCAAGATGGGTTTCTCCCACAGCAGTCCTGAATGGCCACTGGGAGCGTATGTGTTTGAACAGCTATACTGCTGAAAAAAGGCCAAGGTGGAAGGATTTGGGACCTTTGTTGAAAGCTCGCTAGATAACATGCCTAAACTGGAGCCCAGGTAAGCTGCATTAGACAAGGGTTGTTGGTCAAGCAATCACCTTCAGCCACCTTTCTTTCTGGCGCAGATTCCAAGGGGGAAGCTTATGTCCCCTAGGACATTTCAACTCTCTGGGCCAGTGAGCATTAGGGCAGATGTGCATAAAGACTGTCTGATCAGCAGCTCAAAGACCTCACAGGTAGGTGACAGCCACCGCCCGAACAGGGACTTGAACCCTGGACCCTCAGATTAAAAGTCTGATGCTCTACCGACTGAGCTATCCGGGCTCTGAAATCTGCCACTCCACAGCGGTCCAAGCTGCTTGAATATTGACATCTCTATTGGAAAAAGACCACTCGGCAAAGGGGGCCGAGTGCCTGGAAGCACAAGTGTTTGGCTTGCCCAGGCTGGCCAATCGTCCACTCCCATTATATTTTCTAGGACAGGTTGAAGATAAAAGTGAAATCTAACCTGCAACCATGCAGATAGGTTCCAGTTCAGTAGAGGTGGAGAACGCCCTAAAGTTTCTGGCTTCGTTTTACCTACAGATCAATGCTCTTCCACCGGAAACAAGGGCCTTGCAAAAAGACACTGCCCGAACGGCTTCCTTAACCTTGGACCAACGCGCTTCCAGTATTCTTAATAAGTGACTGGGTACAAATAAAAAAAGTTCACCTTTAGCCTCATGGTGCCAGGTCCAACAGAGGAAACGCAGGGATAAAAGGGGGTAGAGTCCACTCTGGATTATAGGCAAGTTGAGAAGGAGCGGCGTGTGCCAATCACAGATTGTTCTACCCAGTCTGCTGATGACACAAATGCCCTCTATGGTGTTCCCGGGCCTCATGACACACTTCCTCAACTCTAACGCATCTCAATGTGTATGTAAGAGACCATGGCATATCTGCTGTTTAAAACACATTGCACAGTCTCCTCAGAGACTCTCAAAAATTGCCAGCGCTGACTGTATTTCAAGTCATCACGGCGGGGTATTGGGAAAAGTTTTCAATTAGCAATAATCACGCCTCGGGTGGACCTCATTGGCTACGATACTGCCACTGCGCAAAGCTAATCAAAACAGTGTCTGCCAACATCTACCCTTTCTTGGAGGAGGATTTGACATTGAGGTGAGACACATAAGTGTCATCCAGTGGGCCGCTGAGCATTCTGGGACTTGGCATGCTAATGAGACCGAGAAAAAATGCCTAAGTGGCCATTGTTTATCCACTGAATAGTGTCAGTATTTGAAAGGACTAAGGAGAATCTAAAGGGACAGGGCCCTAGATGTCAAGATGGGTTTCTCCCACAGCAGTCCTGAATGGCCACTGGGAGCGTATGTGTTTGAACAGCTATACTGCTGAAAAAAGGCCAAGGTGGAAGGATTTGGGCCCTTTGTTGAAAGCTCGCTAGATAACATGCCTAAACTGGAGCCCAGGTAAGCTGCATTAGACAAGGGTTGTTGGTCAAGCAATCACCTTCAGCCACCTTTCTTTCTGGCGCAGATTCCAAGGGGGAAGCTTATGTCCCCTAGGACATTTCAACTCTCTGGGCCAGTGAGCATTAGGGCAGATGTGCATAAAGACTGTCTGATCAGCAGCTCAAAGACCTCACAGGTAGGTGACAGCCACCGCCCGAACAGGGACTTGAACCCTGGACTCTCAGATTAAAAGTCTGATGCTCTACCGACTGAGCTATCCGGGCTCTGAAATCTGCCACTCCACAGCGGTCCAAGCTGCTTGAATATTGACATCTCTATTGGAAAAAGACCACTCGGCAAAGGGGGCCGAGTGCCTGGAAGCACAAGTGTTTGGCTTGCCCAGGCTGGCCAATCGTCCACTCCCATTATATTTTCTAGGACAGGTTGAAGATAAAAGTGAAATCTAGCCTGTAACCATGCAGATAGGTTCCAGTTCAGTAGAGGTGGAGAACGCCCTAAAGTTTCTGGCTTCGTTTTACCTACAGATCAATGCTCTTCCACCGGAAACAAGGGCCTTGCAAAAAGACACTGCCCGAACGGCTTCCTTAACCTTGGACCAACGCGCTTCCAGTATTCTTAATAAGTGACTGGGTACAAATAAAAAAAGTTCACCTTTAGCCTCATGGTGCCAGGTCCAACAGAGGAAACGCAGGGATAAAAGGGGGTAGAGTCCACTCTGGATTATAGGCAAGTTGAGAAGGAGCGGCGTGTGCCAATCACAGATAGTTCTACCCAGTCTGCTGATGACACAAATGCCCTCTATGGTGTTCCCGGGCCTCATGACACACTTCCTCAACTCTAACGCATCTCAATGTGTATGTAAGAGACCATGGCATATCTGCTGTTTAAAACACATTGCACAGTCTCCTCAGAGACTCTCAAAAATTGCCAGCGCTGACTGTATTTCAAGTCATCACGGCGGGGTATTGGGAAAAGTTTTCAATTAGCAATAATCACGCCTCGGGTGGATCTCATTGGCTACGATACTGCCACTGCGCAAAGCTAATCCAAACAGTGTCTGCCAACATCTACCCTTTCTTGGAGGAGGATTTGACATTGAGGTGAGACACATAAGTGTCATCCAGTGGGCCGCTGAGCATTCTGGGACTTGGCATGCTAATGAGACCGAGAAACAATGCCTAAGTGGCCATTGTTTATCCACTGAATAGTGTCAGTATTTGAAAGGACTAAGGAGAATCTAAAGGGACAGGGCCCTAGATGTCAAGATGGGTTTCTCCCACAGCAGTCCTGAATGGCCACTGGGAGCGTATGTGTTTGAACAGCTATACTGCTGAAAAAAGGCCAAGGTGGAAGGATTTGGGACCTTTGTTGAAAGCTCGCTAGATAACATGCCTAAACTGGAGCCCAGGTAAGCTGCATTAGACAAGGGTTGTTGGTCAAGCAATCACCTTCAGCCACCTTTCTTTCTGGCGCAGATTCCAAGGGGGAAGCTTATGTCCCCTAGGACATTTCAACTCTCTGGGCCAGTGAGCCTTAGGGCAGATGTGCATAAAGACTGTCTGATCAGCAGCTCAAAGACCTCACAGGTAGGTGACAGCCACCGCCCGAACAGGGACTTGAACCCTGGACCCTCAGATTAAAAGTCTGATGCTCTACCGACTGAGCTATCCGGGCTCTGAAATCTGCCACTCCACAGCGGTCCAAGCTGCTTGAATATTGACATCTCTATTGGAAAAAGACCACTCGGCAAAGGGGGCCGAGTGCCTGGAAGCACAAGTGTTTGGCTTGCCCAGGCTGGCCAATCGTCCACTCCCATTATATTTTCTAGGACAGGTTGAAGATAAAAGTGAAATCTAACCTGCAACCATGCAGATAGGTTCCAGTTCAGTAGAGGTGGAGAACGCCCTAAAGTTTCTGGCTTCGTTTTACCTACAGATCAATGCTCTTCCACCGGAAACAAGGGCCTTGCAAAAAGACACTGCCCGAACGGCTTCCTTAACCTTGGACCAACGCGCTTCCAGTATTCTTAATAAGTGACTGGGTACAAATAAAAAAAGTTCACCTTTAGCCTCATGGTGCCAGGTCCAACAGAGGAAACGCAGGGATAAAAGGGGGTAGAGTCCACTCTGGATTATAGGCAAGTTGAGAAGGAGCGGCGTGTGCCAATCACAGATTGTTCTACCCAGTCTGCTGATGACACAAATGCCCTCTATGGTGTTCCCGGGCCTCATGACACACTTCCTCAACTCTAACGCATCTCAATGTGTATGTAAGAGACCATGGCATATCTGCTGTTTAAAACACATTGCACAGTCTCCTCAGAGACTCTCAAAAATTGCCAGCGCTGACTGTATTTCAAGTCATCACGGCGGGGTATTGGGAAAAGTTTTCAATTAGCAATAATCACGCCTCGGGTGGACCTCATTGGCTACGATACTGCCACTGCGCAAAGCTAATCAAAACAGTGTCTGCCAACATCTACCCTTTCTTGGAGGAGGATTTGACATTGAGGTGAGACACATAAGTGTCATCCAGTGGGCTGCTGAGCATTCTGGGACTTGGCATGCTAATGAGACCGAGAAAAAATGCCTAAGTGGCCATTGTTTATCCACTGAATAGTGTCAGTATTTGAAAGGACTAAGGAGAATCTAAAGGGACAGGGCCCTAGATGTCAAGATGGGTTTCTCCCACAGCAGTCCTGAATGGCCACTGGGAGCGTATGTGTTTGAACAGCTATACTGCTGAAAAAAGGCCAAGGTGGAAGGATTTGGGCCCTTTGTTGAAAGCTCGCTAGATAACATGCCTAAACTGGAGCCCAGGTAAGCTGCATTAGACAAGGGTTGTTGGTCAAGCAATCACCTTCAGCCACCTTTCTTTCTGGCGCAGATTCCAAGGGGGAAGCTTATGTCCCCTAGGACATTTCAACTCTCTGGGCCAGTGAGCATTAGGGCAGATGTGCATAAAGACTGTCTGATCAGCAGCTCAAAGACCTCACAGGTAGGTGACAGCCACCGCCCGAACAGGGACTTGAACCCTGGACCCTCAGATTAAAAGTCTGATGCTCTACCGACTGAGCTATCCGGGCTCTGAAATCTGCCACTCCACAGCGGTCCAAGCTGCTTGAATATTGACATCTCTATTGGAAAAAGACCACTCGGCAAAGGGGGCCGAGTGCCTGGAAGCACAAGTGTTTGGCTTGCCCAGGCTGGCCAATCGTCCACTCCCATTATATTTTCTAGGACAGGTTGAAGATAAAAGTGAAATCTAACCTGCAACCATGCAGATAGGTTCCAGTTCAGTAGAGGTGGAGAACGCCCTAAAGTTTCTGGCTTCGTTTTACCTACAGATCAATGCTCTTCCACCGGAAACAAGGGCCTTGCAAAAAGACACTGCCCGAACGGCTTCCTTAACCTTGGACCAACGCGCTTCCAGTATTCTTAATAAGTGACTGGGTACAAATAAAAAAAGTTCACCTTTAGCCTCATGGTGCCAGGTCCAACAGAGGAAACGCAGGGATAAAAGGGGGTAGAGTCCACTCTGGATTATAGGCAAGTTGAGAAGGAGCGGCGTGTGCCAATCACAGATTGTTCTACCCAGTCTGCTGATGACACAAATGCCCTCTATGGTGTTCCCGGGCCTCATGACACACTTCCTCAACTCTAACGCATCTCAATGTGTATGTAAGAGACCATGGCATATCTGCTGTTTAAAACACATTGCACAGTCTCCTCAGAGACTCTCAAAAATTGCCAGCGCTGACTGTATTTCAAGTCATCACGGCGGGGTATTGGGAAAAGTTTTCAATTAGCAATAATCACGCCTCGGGTGGACCTCATTGGCTACGATACTGCCACTGCGCAAAGCTAATCAAAACAGTGTCTGCCAACATCTACCCTTTCTTGGAGGAGGATTTGACATTGAGGTGAGACACATAAGTGTCATCCAGTGGGCCGCTGAGCATTCTGGGACTTGGCATGCTAATGAGACCGAGAAAAAATGCCTAAGTGGCCATTGTTTATCCACTGAATAGTGTCAGTATTTGAAAGGACTAAGGAGAATCTAAAGGGACAGGGCCCTAGATGTCAAGATGGGTTTCTCCCACAGCAGTCCTGAATGGCCACTGGGAGCGTATGTGTTTGAACAGCTATACTGCTGAAAAAAGGCCAAGGTGGAAGGATTTGGGCCCTTTGTTGAAAGCTCGCTAGATAACATGCCTAAACTGGAGCCCAGGTAAGCTGCATTAGACAAGGGTTGTTGGTCAAGCAATCACCTTCAGCCACCTTTCTTTCTGGCGCAGATTCCAAGGGGGAAGCTTATGTCCCCTAGGACATTTCAACTCTCTGGGCCAGTGAGCATTAGGGCAGATGTGCATAAAGACTGTCTGATCAGCAGCTCAAAGACCTCACAGGTAGGTGACAGCCACCGCCCGAACAGGGACTTGAACCCTGGACTCTCAGATTAAAAGTCTGATGCTCTACCGACTGAGCTATCCGGGCTCTGAAATCTGCCACTCCACAGCGGTCCAAGCTGCTTGAATATTGACATCTCTATTGGAAAAAGACCACTCGGCAAAGGGGGCCGAGTGCCTGGAAGCACAAGTGTTTGGCTTGCCCAGGCTGGCCAATCGTCCACTCCCATTATATTTTCTAGGACAGGTTGAAGATAAAAGTGAAATCTAGCCTGTAACCATGCAGATAGGTTCCAGTTCAGTAGAGGTGGAGAACGCCCTAAAGTTTCTGGCTTCGTTTTACCTACAGATCAATGCTCTTCCACCGGAAACAAGGGCCTTGCAAAAAGACACTGCCCGAACGGCTTCCTTAACCTTGGACCAACGCGCTTCCAGTATTCTTAATAAGTGACTGGGTACAAATAAAAAAAGTTCACCTTTAGCCTCATGGTGCCAGGTCCAACAGAGGAAACGCAGGGATAAAAGGGGGTAGAGTCCACTCTGGATTATAGGCAAGTTGAGAAGGAGCGGCGTGTGCCAATCACAGATTGTTCTACCCAGTCTGCTGATGACACAAATGCCCTCTATGGTGTTCCCGGGCCTCATGACACACTTCCTCAACTCTAACGCATCTCAATGTGTATGTAAGAGACCATGGCATATCTGCTGTTTAAAACACATTGCACAGTCTCCTCAGAGACTCTCAAAAATTGCCAGCGCTGACTGTATTTCAAGTCATCACGGCGGGGTATTGGGAAAAGTTTTCAATTAGCAATAATCACGCCTCGGGTGGACCTCATTGGCTACGATACTGCCACTGCGCAAAGCTAATCAAAACAGTGTCTGCCAACATCTACCCTTTCTTGGAGGAGGATTTGACATTGAGGTGAGACACATAAGTGTCATCCAGTGGGCCGCTGAGCATTCTGGGACTTGGCATGCTAATGAGACCGAGAAACAATGCCTAAGTGGCCATTGTTTATCCACTGAATAGTGTCAGTATTTGAAAGGACTAAGGAGAATCTAAAGGGACAGGGCCCTAGATGTCAAGATGGGTTTCTCCCACAGCAGTCCTGAATGGCCACTGGGAGCGTATGTGTTTGAACAGCTATACTGCTGAAAAAAGGCCAAGGTGGAAGGATTTGGGCCCTTTGTTGAAAGCTCGCTAGATAACATGCCTAAACTGGAGCCCAGGTAAGCTGCATTAGACAAGGGTTGTTGGTCAAGCAATCACCTTCAGCCACCTTTCTTTCTGGCGCAGATTCCAAGGAGGAAGCTTATGTCCCCTAGGACATTTCAACTCTCTGGGCCAGTGAGCATTAGGGCAGATGTGCATAAAGACTGTCTGATCAGCAGCTCAAAGACCTCTCAGGTAGGTGACAGCCACCGCCCGAACAGGGACTTGAACCCTGGACCCTCAGATTAAAAGTCTGATGCTCTACCGACTGAGCTATCCGGGCTCTGAAATCTGCCACTCCACAGCGGTCCAAGCTGCTTGAATATTGACATCTCTATTGGAAAAAGACCACTCGGCAAAGGGGGCCGAGTGCCTGGAAGCACAAGTGTTTGGCTTGCCCAGGCTGGCCAATCGTCCACTCCCATTATATTTTCTAGGACAGGTTGAAGATAAAAGTGAAATCTAACCTGCAACCATGCAGATAGGTTCCAGTTCAGTAGAGGTGGAGAACGCCCTAAAGTTTCTGGCTTCGTTTTACCTACAGATCAATGCTCTTCCACCGGAAACAAGGGCCTTGCAAAAAGACACTGCCCGAACGGCTTCCTTAACCTTGGACCAACGCGCTTCCAGTATTCTTAATAAGTGACTGGGTACAAATAAAAAAAGTTCACCTTTAGCCTCATGGTGCCAGGTCCAACAGAGGAAATGCAGGGATAAAAGGGGGTAGAGTCCACTCTGGATTATAGGCAAGTTGAGAAGGAGCGGAGTGTGCCAATCACAGATTGTTCTACCCAGTCTGCTGATGACACAAATGCCCTCTATGGTGTTCCCGGGCCTCATGACACACTTCCTCAACTCTAACGCATCTCAATGTGTATGTAAGAGACCATGGCATATCTGCTGTTTAAAACACATTGCACAGTCTCCTCAGAGACTCTCAAAAATTGCCAGCGCTGACTGTATTTCAAGTCATCACGGCGGGGTATTGGGAAAAGTTTTCAATTAGCAATAATCACGCCTCGGGTGGACCTCATTGGCTACGATGCTGCCACTGCGCAAAGCTAATCTAAACAGTGTCTGCCAACATCTACCCTTTCTTGGAGGAGGATTTGACATTGAGGTGAGACACATAAGTGTCATCCAGTGGGCCGCTGAGCATTCTGGGACTTGGCATGCTAATGAGACCGAGAAACAATGCCTAAGTGGCCATTGTTTATCCACTGAATAGTGTCAGTATTTGAAAGGACTAAGGAGAATCTAAAGGGACAGGGCCCTAGATGTCAAGATGGGTTTCTCCCACAGCAGTCCTGAATGGCCACTGGGAGCGTATGTGTTTGAACAGCTATACTGCTGAAAAAAGGCCAAGGTGGAAAGATTTGGGCCCTTTGTTGAAAGCTCGCTAGATAACATGCCTAAACTGGAGCCCAGGTAAGCTGCATTAGACAAGGGTTGTTGGTCAAGCAATCACCTTCAGCCACCTTTCTTTCTGGCGCAGTTTCCAAGGGGGAAGCTTATGTCCCCTAGGACATTTCAACTCTCTGGGCCAGTGAGCATTAGGGCAGATGTGCATAAAGACTGTCTGATCAGCAGCTCAAAGACCTCACAGGTAGGTGACAGCCACCGCCCGAACAGGGACTTGAACCCTGGACCCTCAGATTAAAAGTCTGATGCTCTACCGACTGAGCTATCCGGGCTCTGAAATCTGCCACTCCACAGCGGTCCAAGCTGCTTGAATATTGACATCTCTATTGGAAAAAGACCACTCGGCAAAGGGGGCCGAGTGCCTGGAAGCACAAGTGTTTGGCTTGCCCAGGCTGGCCAATCGTCCACTCCCATTATATTTTCTAGGACAGGTTGAAGATAAAAGTGAAATCTAACCTGCAACCATGCAGATAGGTTCCAGTTCAGTAGAGGTGGAGAACGCCCTAAAGTTTCTGGCTTCGTTTTACCTACAGATCAATGCTCTTCCACCGGAAACAAGGGCCTTGCAAAAAGACACTGCCCGAACGGCTTCCTTAACCTTGGACCAACGCGCTTCCAGTATTCTTAATAAGTGACTGGGTACAAATAAAAAAAGTTCACCTTTAGCCTCATGGTGCCAGGTCCAACAGAGGAAACGCAGGGATAAAAGGGGGTAGAGTCCACTCTGGATTATAGGCAAGTTGAGAAGGAGCGGAGTGCGCCAATCACAGATTGTTCTACCCAGTCTGCTGATGACACAAATGCCCTCTATGGTGTTCCCGGGCCTCATGACACACTTCCTCAACTCTAACGCATCTCAATGTGTATGTAAGAGACCATGGCATATCTGCTGTTTAAAACACATTGCACAGTCTCCTCAGAGACTCTCAAAAATTGCCAGCGCTGACTGTATTTCAAGTCATCACGGCGGGGTATTGGGAAAAGTTTTCAATTAGCAATAATCACGCCTCGGGTGGACCTCATTGGCTACGATGCTGCCACTGCGCAAAGCTAATCTAAACAGTGTCTGCCAACATCTACCCTTTCTTGGAGGAGGATTTGACATTGAGGTGAGACACATAAGTGTCATCCAGTGGGCCGCTGAGCATTCTGGGACTTGGCATGCTAATGAGACCGAGAAACAATGCCTAAGTGGCCATTGTTTATCCACTGAATAGTGTCAGTATTTGAAAGGACTAAGGAGAATCTAAAGGGACAGGGCCCTAGATGTCAAGATGGGTTTCTCCCACAGCAGTCCTGAATGGCCACTGGGAGCGTATGTGTTTGAACAGCTATACTGCTGAAAAAAGGCCAAGGTGGAAGGATTTGGGCCCTTTGTTGAAAGCTCGCTAGATAACATGCCTAAACTGGAGCCCAGGTAAGCTGCATTAGACAAGGGTTGTTGGTCAAGCAATCACCTTCAGTCACCTTCAGCCACCTTTCTTTCTGGCGCAGATTCCAAGGGGGAAGCTTATGTCCCCTAGGACATTTCAACTCTCTGGGCCAGTGAGCATTAGGGCAGATGTGCATAAAGACTGTCTGATCAGCAGCTCAAAGACCTCACAGGTAGGTGACAGCCACCGCCCGAACAGGGACTTGAACCCTGGACCCTCAGATTAAAAGTCTGATGCTCTACCGACTGAGCTATCCAGGCTCTGAAATCTGCCATTCCACAGCGGTCCAAGCTGCTTGAATATTGACATCTCTATTGGAAAAAGACCACTCGGCAAAGGGGGCCGAGTGCCTGGAAGCACAAGTGTTTGGCTTGCCCAGGCTGGCCAATTGTCCACTCACATTACATTTTCTAGGACAGGTTGAAGATAAAAGTGAAATCTAACCTGTAACCATGCAGATAGGTTCCAGTTCAGTAGAGGTGGAGAACGCCCTAAAGTTTCTGGCTTTGTTTTACCTACAGATCAATGCTCTTCCACCGGAAACAAGAGCCTTGCAAAAAGACACTGCCCGAACGGCTTCCTTAACCTTGGACCAACGCGCTTCCAGTATTCTTAATAAGTGACTGGGTACAAATAAAAAAAGTTCACCTTTAGCCTCATGGTGCCAGGTCCAACAGAGGAAACGCAGGGATAAAAGGGGGTAGAGTCCACTCTGGATTATAGGCAAGTTGAGAAGGAGCGGCGTGTGCCAATCACAGATTGTTCTACCCAGTCTGCTGATGACACAAATGCCCTCTATGGTGTTCCCGGGCCTCATGACACACTTCCTCAACTCTAACGCATCTCAATGTGTATGTAAGAGACCATGGCATATCTGCTGTTTAAAACACATTGCACAGTCTCCTCAGAGACTCTCAAAAATTGCCAGCGCTGACTGTATTTCAAGTCATCACGGCGGGGTATTGGGAAAAGTTTTCAATTAGCAATAATCACGCCTCGGGTGGACCTCATTGGCTACGATACTGCCACTGCGCAAAGCTAATCAAAACAGTGTCTGCCAACATCTACCCTTTCTCGGAGGAGGATTTGACATTGAGGTGAGACACATAAGTGTCATCCAGTGGGCCGCTGAGCATTCTGGGACTTGGCATGCTAATGAGACCGAGAAACAATGCCTAAGTGGCCATTGTTTATCCACTGAATAGTGTCAGTATTTGAAAGGACTAAGGAGAATCTAAAGGGACAGGGCCCTAGATGTCAAGATGGGTTTCTCCCACAGCAGTCCTGAATGGCCACTGGGAGCGTATGTGTTTGAACAGCTATACTGCTGAAAAAAGGCCAAGGTGGAAGGATTTGGGCCCTTTGTTGAAAGCTCGCTAGATAACATGCCTAAACTGGAGCCCAGGTAAGCTGCATTAGACAAGGGTTGTTGGTCAAGCAATCACCTTCAGCCACCTTTCTTTCTGGCGCAGATTCCAAGGGGGAAGCTTATGTCCCCTAGGACATTTCAACTCTCTGGGCCAGTGAGCATTAGGGCAGATGTGCATAAAGACTGTCTGATCAGCAGCTCAAAGACCTCACAGGTAGGTGACAGCCACCGCCCGAACAGGGACTTGAACCCTGGACCCTCAGATTAAAAGTCTGATGCTCTACCGACTGAGCTATCCGGGCTCTGAAATCTGCCACTCCACAGCGGTCCAAGCTGCTTGAATATTGACATCTCTATTGGAAAAAGACCACTCGGCAAAGGGGGCCGAGTGCCTGGAAGCACAAGTGTTTGGCTTGCCCAGGCTGGCCAATCGTCCACTCCCATTATATTTTCTAGGACAGGTTGAAGATAAAAGTGAAATCTAACCTGCAACCATGCAGATAGGTTCCAGTTCAGTAGAGGTGGAGAACGCCCTAAAGTTTCTGGCTTCGTTTTACCTACAGATCAATGCTCTTCCACCGGAAACAAGGGCCTTGCAAAAAGACACTGCCCGAACGGCTTCCTTAACCTTGGACCAACGCGCTTCCAGTATTCTTAATAAGTGACTGGGTACAAATAAAAAAAGTTCACCTTTAGCCTCATGGTGCCAGGTCCAACAGAGGAAACGCAGGGATAAAAGGGGGTAGAGTCCACTCTGGATTATAGGCAAGTTGAGAAGGAGCGGCGTGTGCCAATCACAGATTGTTCTACCCAGTCTGCTGATGACACAAATGCCCTCTATGGTGTTCCCGGGCCTCATGACACACTTCCTCAACTCTAACGCATCTCAATGTGTATGTAAGAGACCATGGCATATCTGCTGTTTAAAACACATTGCACAGTCTCCTCAGAGACTCTCAAAAATTGCCAGCGCTGACTGTATTTCAACTCATCACGGCGGGGTATTGGGAAAAGTTTTCAATTAGCAATAATCACGCCTCGGGTGGACCTCATTGGCTACGATACTGCCACTGCGCAAAGCTAATCAAAACAGTGTCTGCCAACATCTACCCTTTCTTGGAGGAGGATTTGACATTGAGGTGAGACACATAAGTGTCATCCAGTGGGCCGCTGAGCATTCTGGGACTTGGCATGCTAATGAGACCGAGAAACAATGCCTAAGTGGCCATTGTTTATCCACTGAATAGTGTCAGTATTTGAAAGGACTAAGGAGAATCTAAAGGGACAGGGCCCTAGATGTCAAGATGGGTTTCTCCCACAGCAGTCCTGAATGGCCACTGGGAGCGTATGTGTTTGAACAGCTATACTG
This sequence comes from Pelophylax lessonae, assembly GCF_965119305.1. Taxonomy (NCBI): domain Eukaryota; kingdom Metazoa; phylum Chordata; class Amphibia; order Anura; family Ranidae; genus Pelophylax; species Pelophylax lessonae. Next base: position 597,483,711 of record NC_138771.1, read on the forward strand.
CTGAAAAAAGGCCAAGGTGGAAGGATTTGGGCCCTTTGTTGAAAGCTCGCTAGATAACATGCCTAAACTGGAGCCCAGGTAAGCTGCATTAGACAAGGGTTGTTGGTCAAGCAATCACCTTCAGCCACCTTTCTTTCTGGCGCAGATTCCAAGGGGGAAGCTTATGTCCCCTAGGACATTTCAACTCTCTGGGCCAGTGAGCATTAGGGCAGATGTGCATAAAGACTGTCTGATCAGCAGCTCAAAGACCTCACAGGTAGGTGACAGCCACCGCCCGAACAGGGACTTGAACCCTGGACCCTCAGATTAAAAGTCTGATGCTCTACCGACTGAGCTATCCGGGCTCTGAAATCTGCCACTCCACAGCGGTCCAAGCTGCTTGAATATTGACATCTCTATTGGAAAAAGACCACTCGGCAAAGGGGGCCGAGTGCCTGGAAGCACAAGTGTTTGGCTTGCCCAGGCTGGCCAATCGTCCACTCCCATTATATTTTCTAGGACAGGTTGAAGATAAAAGTGAAATCTAACCTCTAACCATGCAGATAGGTTCCAGTTCAGTAGAGGTGGAGAACGCCCTAAAGTTTCTGGCTTCGTTTTACCTACAGATCAATGCTCTTCCACCGGAAACAAGGGCCTTGCAAAAAGACACTGCCCGAACGGCTTCCTTAACCTTGGACCAACGCGCTTCCAGTATTCTTAATAAGTGACTGGGTACAAATAAAAAAAGTTCACCTTTAGCCTCATGGTGCCAGGTCCAACAGAGGAAACGCAGGGATAAAAGGGGGTAGAGTCCACTCTGGATTATAGGCAAGTTGAGAAGGAGCGGCGTGTGCCAATCACAGATTGTTCTACCCAGTCTGCTGATGACACAAATGCCCTCTATGGTGTTCCCGGGCCTCATGACACACTTCCTCAACTCTAACGCATCTCAATGTGTATGTAAGAGACCATGGCATATCTGCTGTTTAAAACACATTGCACAGTCTCCTCAGAGACTCTCAAAAATTGCCAGCGCTGACTGTATTTCAACTCATCACGGCGGGGTATTGGGAAAAGTTTTCAATTAGCAATAATCACGCCTCGGGTGGACCTCATTGGCTACGATACTGCCACTGCGCAAAGCTAATCAAAACAGTGTCTGCCAACATCTACCCTTTCTTGGAGGAGGATTTGACATTGAGGTGAGACACATAAGTGTCATCCAGTGGGCCGCTGAGCATTCTGGGACTTGGCATGCTAATGAGACCGAGAAACAATGCCTAAGTGGCCATTGTTTATCCACTGAATAGTGTCAGTATTTGAAAGGACTAAGGAGAATCTAAAGGGACAGGGCCCTAGATGTCAAGATGGGTTTCTCCCACAGCAGTCCTGAATGGCCACTGGGAGCGTATGTGTTTGAACAGCTATACTGCTGAAAAAAGGCCAAGGTGGAAGGATTTGGGCCCTTTGTTGAAAGCTCGCTAGATAACATGCCTAAACTGGAGCCCAGGTAAGCTGCATTAGACAAGGGTTGTTGGTCAAGCAATCACCTTCAGCCACCTTTCTTTCTGGCGCAGATTCCAAGGGGGAAGCTTATGTCCCCTAGGACATTTCAACTCTCTGGGCCAGTGAGCATTAGGGCAGATGTGCATAAAGACTGTCTGATCAGCAGCTCAAAGACCTCACAGGTAGGTGACAGCCACCGCCCGAACAGGGACTTGAACCCTGGACCCTCAGATTAAAAGTCTGATGCTCTACCGACTGAGCTATCCGGGCTCTGAAATCTGCCACTCCACAGCGGTCCAAGCTGCTTGAATATTGACATCTCTATTGGAAAAAGACCACTCGGCAAAGGGGGCCGAGTGCCTGGAAGCACAAGTGTTTGGCTTGCCCAGGCTGGCCAATCGTCCACTCCCATTATATTTTCTAGGACAGGTTGAAGATAAAAGTGAAATCTAACCTGTAACCATGCAGATAGGTTCCAGTTCAGTAGAGGTGGAGAACGCCCTAAAGTTTCTGGCTTCGTTTTACCTACAGATCAATGCTCTTCCACCGGAAACAAGGGCCTTGCAAAAAGACACTGCCCGAACGGCTTCCTTAACTTTGGACCAACGCGCTTCCAGTATTCTTAATAAGTGACTGGGTACAAATAAAAAAAGTTCACCTTTAGCCTCATGGTGCCAGGTCCAACAGAGGAAACGCAGGGATAAAAGGGGGTAGAGTCCACTCTGGATTATAGGCAAGTTGAGAAGGAGCGGCGTGTGCCAATCACAGATTGTTCTACCCAGTCTGCTGATGACACAAATGCCCTCTATGGTGTTCCCGGGCCTCATGACACACTTCCTCAACTCTAACGCATCTCAATGTGTATGTAAGAGACCATGGCATATCTGCTGTTTAAAACACATTGCACAGTCTCCTCAGAGACTCTCAAAAATTGCCAGCGCTGACTGTATTTCAAGTCATCACGGCGGGGTATTGGGAAAAGTTTTCAATTAGCAATAATCACGCCTCGGGTGGACCTCATTGGCTACGATACTGCCACTGCGCAAAGCTAATCAAAACAGTGTCTGCCAACATCTACCCTTTCTTGGAGGAGGATTTGACATTGAGGTGAGACACATAAGTGTCATCCAGTGGGCCGCTGAGCATTCTGGGACTTGGCATGCTAATGAGACCGAGAAACAATGCCTAAGTGGCCATTGTTTATCCACTGAATAGTGTCAGTATTTGAAAGGACTAAGGAGAATCTAAAGGGACAGGGCCCTAGATGTCAAGATGGGTTTCTCCTACAGCAGTCCTGAATGGCCACTGGGAGCGTATGTGTTTGAACAGCTATACTGCTGAAAAAAGGCCAAGGTGGAAGGATTTGGGCCCTTTGTTGAAAGCTCGCTAGATAACATGCCTAAACTGGAGCCCGGGTAAGCTGCATTAGACAAGGGTTGTTGGTCAAGCAATCACCTTCAGCCACCTTTCTTTCTGGCGCAGATTCCAAGGGGGAAGCTTATGTCCCCTAGGACATTTCAACTCTCTGGGCCAGTGAGCATTAGGGCAGATGTGCATAAAGACTGTCTGATCAGCAGCTCAAAGACCTCACAGGTAGGTGACAGCCACCGCCCGAACAGGGACTTGAACCCTGGACCCTCAGATTAAAAGTCTGATGCTCTACCGACTGAGCTATCCGGGCTCTAAAATCTGCCACTCCACAGCGGTCCAAGCTGCTTGAATATTGACATCTCTATTGGAAAAAGACCACTCGGCAAAGGGGGCCGAGTGCCTGGAAGCACAAGTGTTTGGCTTGCCCAGGCTGGCCAATCGTCCACTCCCATTATATTTTCTAGGACAGGTTGAAGATAAAAGTGAAATCTAACCTGTAACCATGCAGATAGGTTCCAGTTCAGTAGAGGTGGAGAACGCCCTAAAGTTTCTGGCTTCGTTTTACCTACAGATCAATGCTCTTCCACCGGAAACAAGGGCCTTGCAAAAAGACACTGCCCGAACGGCTTCCTTAACCTTGGACCAACGCGCTTCCAGTATTCTTAATAAGTGACTGGGTACAACTAAAAAAAGTTCACCTTTAGCCTCATGGTGCCAGGTCCAACAGAGGAAACGCAGGGATAAAAGGGGGTAGAGTCCACTCTGGATTATAGGCAAGTTGAGAAGGAGCGGCGTGTGCCAATCACAGATTGTTCTACCCAGTCTGCTGATGACACAAATGCCCTCTATGGTGTTCCCGGGCCTCATGACACACTTCCTCAACTCTAACGCATCTCAATGTGTATGTAAGAGACCATGGCATATCTGCTGTTTAAAACACATTGCACAGTCTCCTCAGAGACTCTCAAAAATTGCCAGCGCTGACTGTATTTCAAGTCATCACGGCGGGGTATTGGGAAAAGTTTTCAATTAGCAATAATCACGTCTCGGGTGGACCTCATTGGCTACGATACTGCCACTGCGCAAAGCTAATCAAAACAGTGTCTGCCAACATCTACCCTTTCTTGGAGGAGGATTTGACATTGAGGTGAGACACATAAGTGTCATCCAGTGGGCCGCTGAGCATTCTGGGACTTGGCATGCTAATGAGACCGAGAAACAATGCCTAAGTGGCCATTGTTTATCCACTGAATAGTGTCAGTATTTGAAAGGACTAAGGAGAATCTAAAGGGACAGGGCCCTAGATGTCAAGATGGGTTTCTCCCACAGCAGTCCTGAATGGCCACTGGGAGCGTATGTGTTTGAACAGCTATACTGCTGAAAAAAGGCCAAGGTGGAAGGATTTGGGCCCTTTGTTGAAAGCTCGCTAGATAACATGCCTAAACTGGAGCCCAGGTAAGCTGCATTAGACAAGGGTTGTTGGTCAAGCAATCACCTTCAGCCACCTTTCTTTCTGGCGCAGATTCCAAGGGGGAAGCTTATGTCCCCTAGGACATTTCAACTCTCTGGGCCAGTGAGCATTAGGGCAGATGTGCATAAAGACTGTCTGATCAGCAGCTCAAAGACCTCACAGGTAGGTGACAGCCACCGCCCGAACAGGGACTTGAACCCTGGACCCTCAGATTAAAAGTCTGATGCTCTACCGACTGAGCTATCCGGGCTCTGAAATCTGCCACTCCACAGCGGTCCAAGCTGCTTGAATATTGACATCTCTATTGGAAAAAGACCACTCGGCAAAGGGGGCCGAGTGCCTGGAAGCACAAGTGTTTGGCTTGCCCAGGCTGGCCAATCGTCCACTCCCATTATATTTTCTAGGACAGGTTGAAGATAAAAGTGAAATCTAACCTGTAACCATGCAGATAGGTTCCAGTTCAGTAGAGGTGGAGAACGCCCTAAAGTTTCTGGCTTCGTTTTACCTACAGATCAATGCTCTTCCACCGGAAACAAGGGCCTTGCAAAAAGACACTGCCCGAACGGCTTCCTTAACCTTGGACCAACGCGCTTCCAGTATTCTTAATAAGTGACTGGGTACAAATAAAAAAAGTTCACCTTTAGCCTCATGGTGCCAGGTCCAACAGAGGAAACGCAGGGATAAAAGGGGGTAGAGTCCACTCTGGATTATAGGCAAGTTGAGAAGGAGCGGCGTGTGCCAATCACAGATTGTTCTACCCAGTCTGCTGATGACACAAATGCCCTCTATGGTGTTCCCGGGCCTCATGACACACTTCCTCAACTCTAACGCATCTCAATGTGTATGTAAGAGACCATGGCATATCTGCTGTTTAAAACACATTGCACAGTCTCCTCAGAGACTCTCAAAAATTGCCAGCGCTGACTGTATTTCAAGTCATCACGGCGGGGTATTGGGAAAAGTTTTCAATTAGCAATAATCACGCCTCGGGTGGACCTCATTGGCTACGATACTGCCACTGCGCAAAGCTAATCAAAACAGTGTCTGCCAACATCTACCCTTTCTTGGAGGAGGATTTGACATTGAGGTGAGACACATAAGTGTCATCCAGTGGGCCGCTGAGCATTCTGGGACTTGGCATGCTAATGAGACCGAGAAACAATGCCTAAGTGGCCATTGTTTATCCACTGAATAGTGTCAGTATTTGAAAGGACTAAGGAGAATCTAAAGGGACAGGGCCCTAGATGTCAAGATGGGTTTCTCCTACAGCAGTCCTGAATGGCCACTGGGAGCGTATGTGTTTGAACAGCTATACTGCTGAAAAAAGGCCAAGGTGGAAGGATTTGGGCCCTTTGTTGAAAGCTCGCTAGATAACATGCCTAAACTGGAGCCCGGGTAAGCTGCATTAGACAAGGGTTGTTGGTCAAGCAATCACCTTCAGCCACCTTTCTTTCTGGCGCAGATTCCAAGGGGGAAGCTTATGTCCCCTAGGACATTTCAACTCTCTGGGCCAGTGAGCATTAGGGCAGATGTGCATAAAGACTGTCTGATCAGCAGCTCAAAGACCTCACAGGTAGGTGACAGCCACCGCCCGAACAGGGACTTGAACCCTGGACCCTCAGATTAAAAGTCTGATGCTCTACCGACTGAGCTATCCGGGCTCTAAAATCTGCCACTCCACAGCGGTCCAAGCTGCTTGAATATTGACATCTCTATTGGAAAAAGACCACTCGGCAAAGGGGGCCGAGTGCCTGGAAGCACAAGTGTTTGGCTTGCCCAGGCTGGCCAATCGTCCACTCCCATTATATTTTCTAGGACAGGTTGAAGATAAAAGTGAAATCTAACCTGTAACCATGCAGATAGGTTCCAGTTCAGTAGAGGTGGAGAACGCCCTAAAGTTTCTGGCTTCGTTTTACCTACAGATCAATGCTCTTCCACCGGAAACAAGAGCCTTGCAAAAAGACACTGCCCGAACGGCTTCCTTAACCTTGGACCAACGCGCTTCCAGTATTCTTAATAAGTGACTGGGTACAACTAAAAAAAGTTCACCTTTAGCCTCATGGTGCCAGGTCCAACAGAGGAAACGCAGGGATAAAAGGGGGTAGAGTCCACTCTGGATTATAGGCAAGTTGAGAAGGAGCGGCGTGTGCCAATCACAGATTGTTCTACCCAGTCTGCTGATGACACAAATGCCCTCTATGGTGTTCCCGGGCCTCATGACACACTTCCTCAACTCTAACGCATCTCAATGTGTATGTAAGAGACCATGGCATATCTGCTGTTTAAAACACATTGCACAGTCTCCTCAGAGACTCTCAAAAATTGCCAGCGCTGACTGTATTTCAAGTCATCACGGCGGGGTATTGGGAAAAGTTTTCAATTAGCAATAATCACGTCTCGGGTGGACCTCATTGGCTACGATACTGCCACTGCGCAAAGCTAATCAAAACAGTGTCTGCCAACATCTACCCTTTCTTGGAGGAGGATTTGACATTGAGGTGAGACACATAAGTGTCATCCAGTGGGCCGCTGAGCATTCTGGGACTTGGCATGCTAATGAGACCGAGAAAAAATGCCTAAGTGGCCATTGTTTATCCACTGAATAGTGTCAGTATTTGAAAGGACTAAGGAGAATCTAAAGGGACAGGGCCCTAGATGTCAAGATGGGTTTCTCCCACAGCAGTCCTGAATGGCCACTGGGAGCGTATGTGTTTGAACAGCTATACTGCTGAAAAAAGGCCAAGGTGGAAGGATTTGGGCCCTTTGTTGAAAGCTCGCTAGATAACATGCCTAAACTGGAGCCCAGGTAAGCTGCATTAGACAAGGGTTGTTGGTCAAGCAATCACCTTCAGCCACCTTTCTTTCTGGCGCAGATTCCAAGGGGGAAGCTTATGTCCCCTAGGACATTTCAACTCTCTGGGCCAGTGAGCATTAGGGCAGATGTGCATAAAGACTGTCTGATCAGCAGCTCAAAGACCTCACAGGTAGGTGACAGCCAACGCCCGAACAGGGACTTGAACCCTGGACCCTCAGATTAAAAGTCTGATGCTCTACCGACTGAGCTATCCGGGCTCTGAAATCTGCCACTCCACAGCGGTCCAAGCTGCTTGAATATTGACATCTCTATTGGAAAAAGACCACTCGGCAAAGGGGGCCGAGTGCCTGGAAGCACAAGTGTTTGGCTTGCCCAGGCTGGCCAATCGTCCACTCCAATTATATTTTCTAGGACAGGTTGAAGATAAAAGTGAAATCTAACCTGCAACCATGCAGATAGGTTCCAGTTCAGTAGAGGTGGAGAACGCCCTAAAGTTTCTGGCTTCGTTTTACCTACAGATCAATGCTCTTCCACCGGAAACAAGGGCCTTGCAAAAAGACACTGCCCGAACGGCTTCCTTAACCTTGGACCAACGCGCTTCCAGTATTCTTAATAAGTGACTGGGTACAAATAAAAAAAGTTCACCTTTAGCCTCATGGTGCCAGGTCCAACAGAGGAAACGCAGGGATAAAAGGGGGTAGAGTCCACTCTGGATTATAGGCAAGTTGAGAAGGAGCGGCGTGTGCCAATCACAGATTGTTCTACCCAGTCTGCTGATGACACAAATGCCCTCTATGGTGTTCCCGGGCCTCATGACACACTTCCTCAACTCTAACGCATCACAATGTGTATGTAAGAGACCATGGCATAACTGCTGTTTAAAACACATTGCACAGTCTCCTCAGAGACTCTCAAAAATTGCCAGCGCTGACTGTATTTCAAGTCATCACGGCGGGGTATTGGGAAAAGTTTTCAATTAGCAATAATCACGCCTCGGGTGGACCTCATTGGCTACGATACTGCCACTGCGCAAAGCTAATCAAAACAGTGTCTGCCAACATCTACCCTTTCTTGGAGGAGGATTTGACATTGAGGTGAGACACATAAGTGTCATCCAGTGGGCCGCTGAGCATTCTGGGACTTGGCATGCTAATGAGACCGAGAAACAATGCCTAAGTGGCCATTGTTTATCCACTGAATAGTGTCAGTATTTGAAAGGACTAAGGAGAATCTAAAGGGACAGGGCCCTAGATGTCAAGATGGGTTTCTCCCACAGCAGTCCTGAATGGCCACTGGGAGCGTATGTGTTTGAACAGCTATACTGCTGAAAAAAGGCCAAGGTGGAAGGATTTGGGACCTTTGTTGAAAGCTCGCTAGATAACATGCCTAAACTGGAGCCCAGGTAAGCTGCATTAGACAAGGGTTGTTGGTCAAGCAATCACCTTCAGCCACCTTTCTTTCTGGCGCAGATTCCAAGGGGGAAGCTTATGTCCCCTAGGACATTTCAACTCTCTGGGCCAGTGAGCATTAGGGCAGATGTGCATAAAGACTGTCTGATCAGCAGCTCAAAGACCTCACAGGTAGGTGACAGCCACCGCCCGAACAGGGACTTGAACCCTGGACCCTCAGATTAAAAGTCTGATGCTCTACCGACTGAGCTATCCGGGCTCTGAAATCTGCCACTCCACAGCGGTCCAAGCTGCTTGAATATTGACATCTCTATTGGAAAAAGACCACTCGGCAAAGGGGGCCGAGTGCCTGGAAGCACAAGTGTTTGGCTTGCCCAGGCTGGCCAATCGTCCACTCCCATTATATTTTCTAGGACAGGTTGAAGATAAAAGTGAAATCTAACCTGCAACCATGCAGATAGGTTCCAGTTCAGTAGAGGTGGAGAACGCCCTAAAGTTTCTGGCTTCATTTTACCTACAGATCAATGCTCTTCCACCGGAAACAAGGGCCTTGCAAAAAGACACTGCCCGAACGGCTTCCTTAACCTTGGACCAACGCGCTTCCAGTATTCTTAATAAGTGACTGGGTACAAATAAAAAAAGTTCACCTTTAGCCTCATGGTGCCAGGTCCAACAGAGGAAACGCAGGGATAAAAGGGGGTAGAGTCCACTCTGGATTATAGGCAAGTTGAGAAGGAGCGGCGTGTGCCAATCACAGATTGTTCTACCCAGTCTGCTGATGACACAAATGCCCTCTATGGTGTTCCCGGGCCTCATGACACACTTCCTCAACTCTAACGCATCTCAATGTGTATGTAAGAGACCATGGCATATCTGCTGTTTAAAACACATTGCACAGTCTCCTCAGAGACTCTCAAAAATTGCCAGCGCTGACTGTATTTCAAGTCATCACGGCGGGGTATTGGGAAAAGTTTTCAATTAGCAATAATCACGCCTCGGGTGGACCTCATTGGCTACGATACTGCCACTGCGCAAAGCTAATCAAAACAGTGTCTGCCAACATCTACCCTTTCTTGGAGGAGGATTTGACATTGAGGTGAGACACATAAGTGTCATCCAGTGGGCCGCTGAGCATTCTGGGACTTGGCATGCTAATGAGACCGAGAAAAAATGCCTAAGTGGCCATTGTTTATCCACTGAATAGTGTCAGTATTTGAAAGGACTAAGGAGAATCTAAAGGGACAGGGCCCTAGATGTCAAGATGGGTTTCTCCCACAGCAGTCCTGAATGGCCACTGGGAGCGTATGTGTTTGAACAGCTATACTGCTGAAAAAAGGCCAAGGTGGAAGGATTTGGGCCCTTTGTTGAAAGCTCGCTAGATAACATGCCTAAACTGGAGCCCAGGTAAGCTGCATTAGACAAGGGTTGTTGGTCAAGCAATCACCTTCAGCCACCTTTCTTTCTGGCGCAGATTCCAAGGGGGAAGCTTATGTCCCCTAGGACATTTCAACTCTCTGGGCCAGTGAGCATTAGGGCAGATGTGCATAAAGACTGTCTGATCAGCAGCTCAAAGACCTCACAGGTAGGTGACAGCCACCGCCCGAACAGGGACTTGAACCCTGGACCCTCAGATTAAAAGTCTGATGCTCTACCGACTGAGCTATCCGGGCTCTGAAATCTGCCACTCCACAGCGGTCCAAGCTGCTTGAATATTGACATCTCTATTGGAAAAAGACCACTCGGCAAAGGGGGCCGAGTGCCTGGAAGCACAAGTGTTTGGCTTGCCCAGGCTGGCCAATCGTCCACTCCCATTATATTTTCTAGGACAGGTTGAAGATAAAAGTGAAATCTAACCTGCAACCATGCAGATAGGTTCCAGTTCAGTAGAGGTGGAGAACGCCCTAAAGTTTCTGGCTTCGTTTTACCTACAGATCAATGCTCTTCCACCGGAAACAAGGGCCTTGCAAAAAGACACTGCCCGAACGGCTTCCTTAACCTTGGACCAACGCGCTTCCAGTATTCTTAATAAGTGACTGGGTACAAATAAAAAAAGTTCACCTTTAGCCTCATGGTGCCAGGTCCAACAGAGGAAACGCAGGGATAAAAGGGGGTAGAGTCCACTCTGGATTATAGGCAAGTTGAGAAGGAGCGGCGTGTGCCAATCACAGATTGTTCTACCCAGTCTGCTGATGACACAAATGCCCTCTATGGTGTTCCCGGGCCTCATGACACACTTCCTCAACTCTAACGCATCTCAATGTGTATGTAAGAGACCATGGCATAACTGCTGTTTAAAACACATTGCACAGTCTCCTCAGAGACTCTCAAAAATTGCCAGCGCTGACTGTATTTCAAGTCATCACGGCGGGGTATTGGGAAAAGTTTTCAATTAGCAATAATCACGCCTCGGGTGGACCTCATTGGCTACGATACTGCCACTGCGCAAAGCTAATCAAAACAGTGTCTGCCAACATCTACCCTTTCTTGGAGGAGGATTTGACATTGAGGTGAGACACATAAGTGTCATCCAGTGGGCCGCTGAGCATTCTGGGACTTGGCATGCTAATGAGACCGAGAAACAATGCCTAAGTGGCCATTGTTTATCCACTGAATAGTGTCAGTATTTGAAAGGACTAAGGAGAATCTAAAGGGACAGGGCCCTAGATGTCAAGATGGGTTTCTCCCACAGCAGTCCTGAATGGCCACTGGGAGCGTATGTGTTTGAACAGCTATACTGCTGAAAAAAGGCCAAGGTGGAAGGATTTGGGCCCTTTGTTGAACGCTCGCTAGATAACATGCCTAAACTGGAGCCCAGGTAAGCTGCATTAGACAAGGGTTGTTGGTCAAGCAATCACCTTCAGCCACCTTTCTTTCTGGCGCAGATTCCAAGGGGGAAGCTTATGTCCCCTAGGACATTTCAACTCTCTGGGCCAGTGAGCATTAGGGCAGATGTGCATAAAGACTGTCTGATCAGCAGCTCAAAGACCTCACAGGTAGGTGACAGCCAACGCCCGAATAGGGACTTGAACCCTGGACCCTCAGATTAAAAGTCTGATGCTCTACCGACTGAGCTATCCGGGCTCTGAAATCTGCCACTCCACAGCGGTCCAAGCTGCTTGAATATTGACATCTCTATTGGAAAAAGACCACTCGGCAAAGGGGGCCGAGTGCCTGGAAGCACAAGTGTTTGGCTTGCCCAGGCTGGCCAATCGTCCACTCCAATTATATTTTCTAGGACAGGTTGAAGATAAAAGTGAAATCTAACCTGCAACCATGCAGATAGGTTCCAGTTCAGTAGAGGTGGAGAACGCCCTAAAGTTTCTGGCTTCGTTTTACCTACAGATCAATGCTCTTCCACCGGAAACAAGGGCCTTGCAAAAAGACACTGCCCGAACGGCTTCCTTAACCTTGGACCAACGCGCTTCCAGTATTCTTAATAAGTGACTGGGTACAAATAAAAAAAGTTCACCTTTAGCCTCATGGTGCCAGGTCCAACAGAGGAAACGCAGGGATAAAAGGGGGTAGAGTCCACTCTGGATTATAGGCAAGTTGAGAAGGAGCGGCGTGTGCCAATCACAGATTGTTCTACCCAGTCTGCTGATGACACAAATGCCCTCTATGGTGTTCCCGGGCCTCATGACACACTTCCTCAACTCTAACGCATCTCAATGTGTATGTAAGAGACCATGGCATAACTGCTGTTTAAAACACATTGCACAGTCTCCTCAGAGACTCTCAAAAATTGCCAGCGCTGACTGTATTTCAAGTCATCACGGCGGGGTATTGGGAAAAGTTTTCAATTAGCAATAATCACGCCTCGGGTGGACCTCATTGGCTACGATACTGCCACTGCGCAAAGCTAATCAAAACAGTGTCTGCCAACATCTACCCTTTCTTGGAGGAGGATTTGACATTGAGGTGAGACACATAAGTGTCATCCAGTGGGCCGCTGAGCATTCTGGGACTTGGCATGCTAATGAGACCGAGAAACAATGCCTAAGTGGCCATTGTTTATCCACTGAATAGTGTCAGTATTTGAAAGGACTAAGGAGAATCTAAAGGGACAGGGCCCTAGATGTCAAGATGGGTTTCTCCCACAGCAGTCCTGAATGGCCACTGGGAGCGTATGTGTTTGAACAGCTATACTGCTGAAAAAAGGCCAAGGTGGAAGGATTTGGGACCTTTGTTGAAAGCTCGCTAGATAACATGCCTAAACTGGAGCCCAGGTAAGCTGCATTAGACAAGGGTTGTTGGTCAAGCAATCACCTTCAGCCACCTTTCTTTCTGGCGCAGATTCCAAGGGGGAAGCTTATGTCCCCTAGGACATTTCAACTCTCTGGGCCAGTGAGCATTAGGGCAGATGTGCATAAAGACTGTCTGATCAGCAGCTCAAAGACCTCACAGGTAGGTGACAGCCACCGCCCGAACAGGGACTTGAACCCTGGACCCTCAGATTAAAAGTCTGATGCTCTACCGACTGAGCTATCCGGGCTCTGAAATCTGCCACTCCACAGCGGTCCAAGCTGCTTGAATATTGACATCTCTATTGGAAAAAGACCACTCGGCAAAGGGGGCCGAGTGCCTGGAAGCACAAGTGTTTGGCTTGCCCAGGCTGGCCAATCGTCCACTCCCATTATATTTTCTAGGACAGGTTGAAGATAAAAGTGAAATCTAACCTGCAACCATGCAGATAGGTTCCAGTTCAGTAGAGGTGGAGAACGCCCTAAAGTTTCTGGCTTCGTTTTACCTACAGATCAATGCTCTTCCACCGGAAACAAGGGCCTTGCAAAAAGACACTGCCCGAACGGCTTCCTTAACCTTGGACCAACGCGCTTCCAGTATTCTTAATAAGTGACTGGGTACAAATAAAAAAAGTTCACCTTTAGCCTCATGGTGCCAGGTCCAACAGAGGAAACGCAGGGATAAAAGGGGGTAGAGTCCACTCTGGATTATAGGCAAGTTGAGAAGGAGCGGCGTGTGCCAATCACAGATTGTTCTACCCAGTCTGCTGATGACACAAATGCCCTCTATGGTGTTCCCGGGCCTCATGACACACTTCCTCAACTCTAACGCATCTCAATGTGTATGTAAGAGACCATGGCATAACTGCTGTTTAAAACACATTGCACAGTCTCCTCAGAGACTCTCAAAAATTGCCAGCGCTGACTGTATTTCAAGTCATCACGGCGGGGTATTGGGAAAAGTTTTCAATTAGCAATAATCACGCCTCGGGTGGACCTCATTGGCTACGATACTGCCACTGCGCAAAGCTAATCAAAACAGTGTCTGCCAACATCTACCCTTTCTTGGAGGAGGATTTGACATTGAGGTGAGACACATAAGTGTCATCCAGTGGGCCGCTGAGCATTCTGGGACTTGGCATGCTAATGAGACCGAGAAACAATGCCTAAGTGGCCATTGTTTATCCACTGAATAGTGTCAGTATTTGAAAGGACTAAGGAGAATCTAAAGGGACAGGGCCCTAGATGTCAAGATGGGTTTCTCCCACAGCAGTCCTGAATGGCCACTGGGAGCGTATGTGTTTGAACAGCTATACTGCTGAAAAAAGGCCAAGGTGGAAGGATTTGGGCCCTTTGTTGAACGCTCGCTAGATAACATGCCTAAACTGGAGCCCAGGTAAGCTGCATTAGACAAGGGTTGTTGGTCAAGCAATCACCTTCAGCCACCTTTCTTTCTGGCGCAGATTCCAAGGGGGAAGCTTATGTCCCCTAGGACATTTCAACTCTCTGGGCCAGTGAGCATTAGGGCAGATGTGCATAAAGACTGTCTGATCAGCAGCTCAAAGACCTCACAGGTAGGTGACAGCCAACGCCCGAACAGGGACTTGAACCCTGGACCCTCAGATTAAAAGTCTGATGCTCTACCGACTGAGCTATCCGGGCTCTGAAATCTGCCACTCCACAGCGGTCCAAGCTGCTTGAATATTGACATCTCTATTGGAAAAAGACCACTCGGCAAAGGGGGCCGAGTGCCTGGAAGCACAAGTGTTTGGCTTGCCCAGGCTGGCCAATCGTCCACTCCAATTATATTTTCTAGGACAGGTTGAAGATAAAAGTGAAATCTAACCTGCAACCATGCAGATAGGTTCCAGTTCAGTAGAGGTGGAGAACGCCCTAAAGTTTCTGGCTTCGTTTTACCTACAGATCAATGCTCTTCCACCGGAAACAAGGGCCTTGCAAAAAGACACTGCCCGAACGGCTTCCTTAACCTTGGACCAACGCGCTTCCAGTATTCTTAATAAGTGACTGGGTACAAATAAAAAAAGTTCACCTTTAGCCTCATGGTGCCAGGTCCAACAAAGGAAACGCAGGGATAAAAGGGGGTAGAGTCCACTCTGGATTATAGGCAAGTTGAGAAGGAGCGGCGTGTGCCAATCACAGATTGTTCTACCCAGTCTGCTGATGACACAAATGCCCTCTATGGTGTTCCCGGGCCTCATGACACACTTCCTCAACTCTAACGCATCTCAATGTGTATGTAAGAGACCATGGCATAACTGCTGTTTAAAACACATTGCACAGTCTCCTCAGAGACTCTCAAAAATTGCCAGCGCTGACTGTATTTCAAGTCATCACGGCGGGGTATTGGGAAAAGTTTTCAATTAGCAATAATCACGCCTCGGGTGGACCTCATTGGCTACGATACTGCCACTGCGCAAAGCTAATCAAAACAGTGTCTGCCAACATCTACCCTTTCTTGGAGGAGGATTTGACATTGAGGTGAGACACATAAGTGTCATCCAGTGGGCCGCTGAGCATTCTGGGACTTGGCATGCTAATGAGACCGAGAAACAATGCCTAAGTGGCCATTGTTTATCCACTGAATAGTGTCAGTATTTGAAAGGACTAAGGAGAATCTAAAGGGACAGGGCCCTAGATGTCAAGATGGGTTTCTCCCACAGCAGTCCTGAATGGCCACTGGGAGCGTATGTGTTTGAACAGCTATACTGCTGAAAAAAGGCCAAGGTGGAAGGATTTGGGACCTTTGTTGAAAGCTCGCTAGATAACATGCCTAAACTGGAGCCCAGGTAAGCTGCATTAGACAAGGGTTGTTGGTCAAGCAATCACCTTCAGCCACCTTTCTTTCTGGCGCAGATTCCAAGGGGGAAGCTTATGTCCCCTAGGACATTTCAACTCTCTGGGCCAGTGAGCATTAGGGCAGATGTGCATAAAGACTGTCTGATCAGCAGCTCAAAGACCTCACAGGTAGGTGACAGCCACCGCCCGAACAGGGACTTGAACCCTGGACCCTCAGATTAAAAGTCTGATGCTCTACCGACTGAGCTATCCGGGCTCTGAAATCTGCCACTCCACAGCGGTCCAAGCTGCTTGAATATTGACATCTCTATTGGAAAAAGACCACTCGGCAAAGGGGGCCGAGTGCCTGGAAGCACAAGTGTTTGGCTTGCCCAGGCTGGCCAATCGTCCACTCCCATTATATTTTCTAGGACAGGTTGAAGATAAAAGTGAAATCTAACCTGCAACCATGCAGATAGGTTCCAGTTCAGTAGAGGTGGAGAACGCCCTAAAGTTTCTGGCTTCGTTTTACCTACAGATCAATGCTCTTCCACCGGAAACAAGGGCCTTGCAAAAAGACACTGCCCGAACGGCTTCCTTAACCTTGGACCAACGCGCTTCCAGTATTCTTAATAAGTGACTGGGTACAAATAAAAAAAGTTCACCTTTAGCCTCATGGTGCCAGGTCCAACAGAGGAAACGCAGGGATAAAAGGGGGTAGAGTCCACTCTGGATTATAGGCAAGTTGAGAAGGAGCGGCGTGTGCCAATCACAGATTGTTCTACCCAGTCTGCTGATGACACAAATGCCCTCTATGGTGTTCCCGGGCCTCATGACACACTTCCTCAACTCTAACGCATCTCAATGTGTATGTAAGAGACCATGGCATAACTGCTGTTTAAAACACATTGCACAGTCTCCTCAGAGACTCTCAAAAATTGCCAGCGCTGACTGTATTTCAAGTCATCACGGCGGGGTATTGGGAAAAGTTTTCAATTAGCAATAATCACGCCTCGGGTGGACCTCATTGGCTACGATACTGCCACTGCGCAAAGCTAATCAAAACAGTGTCTGCCAACATCTACCCTTTCTTGGAGGAGGATTTGACATTGAGGTGAGACACATAAGTGTCATCCAGTGGGCCGCTGAGCATTCTGGGACTTGGCATGCTAATGAGACCGAGAAACAATGCCTAAGTGGCCATTGTTTATCCACTGAATAGTGTCAGTATTTGAAAGGACTAAGGAGAATCTAAAGGGACAGGGCCCTAGATGTCAAGATGGGTTTCTCCCACAGCAGTCCTGAATGGCCACTGGGAGCGTATGTGTTTGAACAGCTATACTGCTGAAAAAAGGCCAAGGTGGAAGGATTTGGGACCTTTGTTGAAAGCTCGCCAGATAACATGCCTAAACTGGAGCCCAGGTAAGCTGCATTAGACAAGGGTTGTTGGTCAAGCAATCACCTTCAGCCACCTTTCTTTCTGGCGCAGATTCCAAGGGGGAAGCTTATGTCCCCTAGGACATTTCAACTCTCTGGGCCAGTGAGCATTAGGGCAGATGTGCATAAAGACTGTCTGATCAGCAGCTCAAAGACCTCACAGGTAGGTGACAGCCACCGCCCGAACAGGGACTTGAACCCTGGACCCTCAGATTAAAAGTCTGATGCTCTACCGACTGAGCTATCCGGGCTCTGAAATCTGCCACTCCACAGCGGTCCAAGCTGCTTGAATATTGACATCTCTATTGGAAAAAGACCACTCGGCAAAGGGGGCCGAGTGCCTGGAAGCACAAGTGTTTGGCTTGCCCAGGCTGGCCAATCGTCCACTCCCATTATATTTTCTAGGACAGGTTGAAGATAAAAGTGAAATCTAACCTGCAACCATGCAGATAGGTTCCAGTTCAGTAGAGGTGGAGAACGCCCTAAAGTTTCTGGCTTCGTTTTACCTACAGATCAATGCTCTTCCACCGGAAACAAGGGCCTTGCAAAAAGACACTGCCCGAACGGCTTCCTTAACCTTGGACCAACGCGCTTCCAGTATTCTTAATAAGTGACTGGGTACAAATAAAAAAAGTTCACCTTTAGCCTCATGGTGCCAGGTCCAACAGAGGAAACGCAGGGATAAAAGGGGGTAGAGTCCACTCTGGATTATAGGCAAGTTGAGAAGGAGCGGCGTGTGCCAATCACAGATTGTTCTACCCAGTCTGCTGATGACACAAATGCCCTCTATGGTGTTCCCGGGCCTCATGACACACTTCCTCAACTCTAACGCATCTCAATGTGTATGTAAGAGACCATGGCATAACTGCTGTTTAAAACACATTGCACAGTCTCCTCAGAGACTCTCAAAAATTGCCAGCGCTGACTGTATTTCAAGTCATCACGGCGGGGTATTGGGAAAAGTTTTCAATTAGCAATAATCACGCCTCGGGTGGACCTCATTGGCTACGATACTGCCACTGCGCAAAGCTAATCAAAACAGTGTCTGCCAACATCTACCCTTTCTTGGAGGAGGATTTGACATTGAGGTGAGACACATAAGTGTCATCCAGTGGGCCGCTGAGCATTCTGGGACTTGGCATGCTAATGAGACCGAGAAACAATGCCTAAGTGGCCATTGTTTATCCACTGAATAGTGTCAGTATTTGAAAGGACTAAGGAGAATCTAAAGGGACAGGGCCCTAGATGTCAAGATGGGTTTCTCCCACAGCAGTCCTGAATGGCCACTGGGAGCGTATGTGTTTGAACAGCTATACTGCTGAAAAAAGGCCAAGGTGGAAGGATTTGGGCCCTTTGTTGAACGCTCGCTAGATAACATGCCTAAACTGGAGCCCAGGTAAGCTGCATTAGACAAGGGTTGTTGGTCAAGCAATCACCTTCAGCCACCTTTCTTTCTGGCGCAGATTCCAAGGGGGAAGCTTATGTCCCCTAGGACATTTCAACTCTCTGGGCCAGTGAGCATTAGGGCAGATGTGCATAAAGACTGTCTGATCAGCAGCTCAAAGACCTCACAGGTAGGTGACAGCCAACGCCCGAACAGGGACTTGAACCCTGGACCCTCAGATTAAAAGTCTGATGCTCTACCGACTGAGCTATCCGGGCTCTGAAATCTGCCACTCCACAGCGGTCCAAGCTGCTTGAATATTGACATCTCTATTGGAAAAAGACCACTCGGCAAAGGGGGCCGAGTGCCTGGAAGCACAAGTGTTTGGCTTGCCCAGGCTGGCCAATCGTCCACTCCAATTATATTTTCTAGGACAGGTTGAAGATAAAAGTGAAATCTAACCTGCAACCATGCAGATAGGTTCCAGTTCAGTAGAGGTGGAGAACGCCCTAAAGTTTCTGGCTTCGTTTTACCTACAGATCAATGCTCTTCCACCGGAAACAAGGGCCTTGCAAAAAGACACTGCCCGAACGGCTTCCTTAACCTTGGACCAACGCGCTTCCAGTATTCTTAATAAGTGACTGGGTACAAATAAAAAAAGTTCACCTTTAGCCTCATGGTGCCAGGTCCAACAGAGGAAACGCAGGGATAAAAGGGGGTAGAGTCCACTCTGGATTATAGGCAAGTTGAGAAGGAGCGGCGTGTGCCAATCACAGATTGTTCTACCCAGTCTGCTGATGACACAAATGCCCTCTATGGTGTTCCCGGGCCTCATGACACACTTCCTCAACTCTAACGCATCTCAATGTGTATGTAAGAGACCATGGCATAACTGCTGTTTAAAACACATTGCACAGTCTCCTCAGAGACTCTCAAAAATTGCCAGCGCTGACTGTATTTCAAGTCATCACGGCGGGGTATTGGGAAAAGTTTTCAATTAGCAATAATCACGCCTCGGGTGGACCTCATTGGCTACGATACTGCCACTGCGCAAAGCTAATCAAAACAGTGTCTGCCAACATCTACCCTTTCTTGGAGGAGGATTTGACATTGAGGTGAGACACATAAGTGTCATCCAGTGGGCCGCTGAGCATTCTGGGACTTGGCATGCTAATGAGACCGAGAAACAATGCCTAAGTGGCCATTGTTTATCCACTGAATAGTGTCAGTATTTGAAAGGACTAAGGAGAATCTAAAGGGACAGGGCCCTAGATGTCAAGATGGGTTTCTCCCACAGCAGTCCTGAATGGCCACTGGGAGCGTATGTGTTTGAACAGCTATACTGCTGAAAAAAGGCCAAGGTGGAAGGATTTGGGACCTTTGTTGAAAGCTCGCTAGATAACATGCCTAAACTGGAGCCCAGGTAAGCTGCATTAGACAAGGGTTGTTGGTCAAGCAATCACCTTCAGCCACCTTTCTTTCTGGCGCAGATTCCAAGGGGGAAGCTTATGTCCCCTAGGACATTTCAACTCTCTGGGCCAGTGAGCATTAGGGCAGATGTGCATAAAGACTGTCTGATCAGCAGCTCAAAGACCTCACAGGTAGGTGACAGCCACCGCCCGAACAGGGACTTGAACCCTGGACCCTCAGATTAAAAGTCTGATGCTCTACCGACTGAGCTATCCGGGCTCTGAAATCTGCCACTCCACAGCGGTCCAAGCTGCTTGAATATTGACATCTCTATTGGAAAAAGACCACTCGGCAAAGGGGGCCGAGTGCCTGGAAGCACAAGTGTTTGGCTTGCCCAGGCTGGCCAATCGTCCACTCCCATTATATTTTCTAGGACAGGTTGAAGATAAAAGTGAAATCTAACCTGCAACCATGCAGATAGGTTCCAGTTCAGTAGAGGTGGAGAACGCCCTAAAGTTTCTGGCTTCGTTTTACCTACAGATCAATGCTCTTCCACCGGAAACAAGGGCCTTGCAAAAAGACACTGCCCGAACGGCTTCCTTAACCTTGGACCAACGCGCTTCCAGTATTCTTAATAAGTGACTGGGTACAAATAAAAAAAGTTCACCTTTAGCCTCATGGTGCCAGGTCCAACAGAGGAAACGCAGGGATAAAAGGGGGTAGAGTCCACTCTGGATTATAGGCAAGTTGAGAAGGAGCGGCGTGTGCCAATCACAGATTGTTCTACCCAGTCTGCTGATGACACAAATGCCCTCTATGGTGTTCCCGGGCCTCATGACACACTTCCTCAACTCTAACGCATCTCAATGTGTATGTAAGAGACCATGGCATAACTGCTGTTTAAAACACATTGCACAGTCTCCTCAGAGACTCTCAAAAATTGCCAGCGCTGACTGTATTTCAAGTCATCACGGCGGGGTATTGGGAAAAGTTTTCAATTAGCAATAATCACGCCTCGGGTGGACCTCATTGGCTACGATACTGCCACTGCGCAAAGCTAATCAAAACAGTGTCTGCCAACATCTACCCTTTCTTGGAGGAGGATTTGACATTGAGGTGAGACACATAAGTGTCATCCAGTGGGCCGCTGAGCATTCTGGGACTTGGCATGCTAATGAGACCGAGAAACAATGCCTAAGTGGCCATTGTTTATCCACTGAATAGTGTCAGTATTTGAAAGGACTAAGGAGAATCTAAAGGGACAGGGCCCTAGATGTCAAGATGGGTTTCTCCCACAGCAGTCCTGAATGGCCACTGGGAGCGTATGTGTTTGAACAGCTATACTGCTGAAAAAAGGCCAAGGTGGAAGGATTTGGGACCTTTGTTGAAAGCTCGCTAGATAACATGCCTAAACTGGAGCCCAGGTAAGCTGCATTAGACAAGGGTTGTTGGTCAAGCAATCACCTTCAGCCACCTTTCTTTCTGGCGCAGATTCCAAGGGGGAAGCTTATGTCCCCTAGGACATTTCAACTCTCTGGGCCAGTGAGCATTAGGGCAGATGTGCATAAAGACTGTCTGATCAGCAGCTCAAAGACCTCACAGGTAGGTGACAGCCACCGCCCGAACAGGGACTTGAACCCTGGACCCTCAGATTAAAAGTCTGATGCTCTACCGACTGAGCTATCCGGGCTCTGAAATCTGCCACTCCACAGCGGTCCAAGCTGCTTGAATATTGACATCTCTATTGGAAAAAGACCACTCGGCAAAGGGGGCCGAGTGCCTGGAAGCACAAGTGTTTGGCTTGCCCAGGCTGGCCAATCGTCCACTCCCATTATATTTTCTAGGACAGGTTGAAGATAAAAGTGAAATCTAACCTGCAACCATGCAGATAGGTTCCAGTTCAGTAGAGGTGGAGAACGCCCTAAAGTTTCTGGCTTCGTTTTACCTACAGATCAATGCTCTTCCACCGGAAACAAGGGCCTTGCAAAAAGACACTGCCCGAACGGCTTCCTTAACCTTGGACCAACGCGCTTCCAGTATTCTTAATAAGTGACTGGGTACAAATAAAAAAAGTTCACCTTTAGCCTCATGGTGCCAGGTCCAACAGAGGAAACGCAGGGATAAAAGGGGGTAGAGTCCACTCTGGATTATAGGCAAGTTGAGAAGGAGCGGCGTGTGCCAATCACAGATTGTTCTACCCAGTCTGCTGATGACACAAATGCCCTCTATGGTGTTCCCGGGCCTCATGACACACTTCCTCAACTCTAACGCATCTCAATGTGTATGTAAGAGACCATGGCATATCTGCTGTTTAAAACACATTGCACAGTCTCCTCAGAGACTCTCAAAAATTGCCAGCGCTGACTGTATTTCAAGTCATCACGGCGGGGTATTGGGAAAAGTTTTCAATTAGCAATAATCACGCCTCGGGTGGACCTCATTGGCTACGATACTGCCACTGCGCAAAGCTAATCAAAACAGTGTCTGCCAACATCTACCCTTTCTTGGAGGAGGATTTGACATTGAGGTGAGACACATAAGTGTCATCCAGTGGGCCGCTGAGCATTCTGGGACTTGGCATGCTAATGAGACCGAGAAAAAATGCCTAAGTGGCCATTGTTTATCCACTGAATAGTGTCAGTATTTGAAAGGACTAAGGAGAATCTAAAGGGACAGGGCCCTAGATGTCAAGATGGGTTTCTCCCACAGCAGTCCTGAATGGCCACTGGGAGCGTATGTGTTTGAACAGCTATACTGCTGAAAAAAGGCCAAGGTGGAAGGATTTGGGCCCTTTGTTGAAAGCTCGCTAGATAACATGCCTAAACTGGAGCCCAGGTAAGCTGCATTAGACAAGGGTTGTTGGTCAAGCAATCACCTTCAGCCACCTTTCTTTCTGGCACAGATTCCAAGGGGGAAGCTTATGTCCCCTAGGGCATTTCAACTCTCTGGGCCAGTGAGCATTAGGGCAGATGTGCATAAAGACTGTCTGATCAGCAGCTCAAAGACCTCACAGGTAGGTGACAGCCACCGCCCGAACAGGGACTTGAACCCTGGACCCTCAGATTAAAAGTCTGATGCTCTACCGACTGAGCTATCCGGGCTCTGAAATCTGCCACTCCACAGCGGTCCAAGCTGCTTGAATATTGACATCTCTATTGGAAAAAGACCACTCGGCAAAGGGGGCCGAGTGCCTGGAAGCACAAGTGTTTGGCTTGCCCAGGCTGGCCAATCGTCCACTCCCATTATATTTTCTAGGACAGGTTGAAGATAAAAGTGAAATCTAACCTGCAACCATGCAGATAGGTTCCAGTTCAGTAGAGGTGGAGAACGCCCTAAAGTTTCTGGCTTCGTTTTACCTACAGATCAATGCTCTTCCACCGGAAACAAGGGTCTTGCAAAAAGACACTGCCCGAACGGCTTCCTTAACCTTGGACCAACGCGCTTCCAGTATTCTTAATAAGTGACTGGGTACAAATAAAAAAAGTTCACCTTTAGCCTCATGGTGCCAGGTCCAACAGAGGAAACGCAGGGATAAAAGGGGGTAGAGTCCACTCTGGATTATAGGCAAGTTGAGAAGGAGCGGCGTGTGCCAATCACAGATTGTTCTACCCAGTCTGCTGATGACACAAATGCCCTCTATGGTGTTCCCGGGCCTCATGACACACTTCCTCAACTCTAACGCATCTCAATGTGTATGAAAGAGACCATGGCATAACTGCTGTTTAAAACACATTGCACAGTCTCCTCAGAGACTCTCAAAAATTGCCAGCGCTGACTGTATTTCAAGTCATCACGGCGGGGTATTGGGAAAAGTTTTCAATTAGCAATAATCACGCCTCGGGTGGACCTCATTGGCTACGATACTGCCACTGCGCAAAGCTAATCAAAACAGTGTCTGCCAACATCTACCCTTTCTTGGAGGAGGATTTGACATTGAGGTGAGACACATAAGTGTCATCCAGTGGGCCGCTGAGCATTCTGGGACTTGGCATGCTAATGAGACCGAGAAACAATGCCTAAGTGGCCATTGTTTATCCACTGAATAGTGTCAGTATTTGAAAGGACTAAGGAGAATCTAAAGGGACAGGGCCCTAGATGTCAAGATGGGTTTCTCCCACAGCAGTCCTGAATGGCCACTGGGAGCGTATGTGTTTGAACAGCTATACTGCTGAAAAAAGGCCAAGGTGGAAGGATTTGGGCCCTTTGTTGAACGCTCGCTAGATAACATGCCTAAACTGGAGCCCAGGTAAGCTGCATTAGACAAGGGTTGTTGGTCAAGCAATCACCTTCAGCCACCTTTCTTTCTGGCGCAGATTCCAAGGGGGAAGCTTATGTCCCCTAGGACATTTCAACTCTCTGGGCCAGTGAGCATTAGGGCAGATGTGCATAAAGACTGTCTGATCAGCAGCTCAAAGACCTCACAGGTAGGTGACAGCCAACACCCGAACAGGGACTTGAACCCTGGACCCTCAGATTAAAAGTCTGATGCTCTACCGACTGAGCTATCCGGGCTCTGAAATCTGCCACTCCACAGCGGTCCAAGCTGCTTGAATATTGACATCTCTATTGGAAAAAGACCACTCGGCAAAGGGGGCCGAGTGCCTGGAAGCACAAGTGTTTGGCTTGCCCAGGCTGGCCAATCGTCCACTCCAATTATATTTTCTAGGACAGGTTGAAGATAAAAGTGAAATCTAACCTGCAACCATGCAGATAGGTTCCAGTTCAGTAGAGGTGGAGAACGCCCTAAAGTTTCTGGCTTCGTTTTACCTACAGATCAATGCTCTTCCACCGGAAACAAGGGCCTTGCAAAAAGACACTGCCCGAACGGCTTCCTTAACCTTGGACCAACGCGCTTCCAGTATTCTTAATAAGTGACTGGGTACAAATAAAAAAAGTTCACCTTTAGCCTCATGGTGCCAGGTCCAACAGAGGAAACGCAGGGATAAAAGGGGGTAGAGTCCACTCTGGATTATAGGCAAGTTGAGAAGGAGCGGCGTGTGCCAATCACAGATTGTTCTACCCAGTCTGCTGATGACACAAATGCCCTCTATGGTGTTCCCGGGCCTCATGACACACTTCCTCAACTCTAACGCATCTCAATGTGTATGTAAGAGACCATGGCATAACTGCTGTTTAAAACACATTGCACAGTCTCCTCAGAGACTCTCAAAAATTGCCAGCGCTGACTGTATTTCAAGTCATCACGGCGGGGTATTGGGAAAAGTTTTCAATTAGCAATAATCACGCCTCGGGTGGACCTCATTGGCTACGATACTGCCACTGCGCAAAGCTAATCAAAACAGTGTCTGCCAACATCTACCCTTTCTTGGAGGAGGATTTGACATTGAGGTGAGACACATAAGTGTCATCCAGTGGGCCGCTGAGCATTCTGGGACTTGGCATGCTAATGAGACCGAGAAACAATGCCTAAGTGGCCATTGTTTATCCACTGAATAGTGTCAGTATTTGAAAGGACTAAGGAGAATCTAAAGGGACAGGGCCCTAGATGTCAAGATGGGTTTCTCCCACAGCAGTCCTGAATGGCCACTGGGAGCGTATGTGTTTGAACAGCTATACTGCTGAAAAAAGGCCAAGGTGGAAGGATTTGGGACCTTTGTTGAAAGCTCGCTAGATAACATGCCTAAACTGGAGCCCAGGTAAGCTGCATTAGACAAGGGTTGTTGGTCAAGCAATCACCTTCAGCCACCTTTCTTTCTGGCGCAGATTCCAAGGGGGAAGCTTATGTCCCCTAGGACATTTCAACTCTCTGGGCCAGTGAGCATTAGGGCAGATGTGCATAAAGACTGTCTGATCAGCAGCTCAAAGACCTCACAGGTAGGTGACAGCCACCGCCCGAACAGGGACTTGAACCCTGGACCCTCAGATTAAAAGTCTGATGCTCTACCGACTGAGCTATCCGGGCTCTGAAATCTGCCACTCCACAGCGGTCCAAGCTGCTTGAATATTGACATCTCTATTGGAAAAAGACCACTCGGCAAAGGGGGCCGAGTGCCTGGAAGCACAAGTGTTTGGCTTGCCCAGGCTGGCCAATCGTCCACTCCCATTATATTTTCTAGGACAGGTTGAAGATAAAAGTGAAATCTAACCTGCAACCATGCAGATAGGTTCCAGTTCAGTAGAGGTGGAGAACGCCCTAAAGTTTCTGGCTTCGTTTTACCTACAGATCAATGCTCTTCCACCGGAAACAAGGGCCTTGCAAAAAGACACTGCCCGAACGGCTTCCTTAACCTTGGACCAACGCGCTTCCAGTATTCTTAATAAGTGACTGGGTACAAATAAAAAAAGTTCACCTTTAGCCTCATGGTGCCAGGTCCAACAGAGGAAACGCAGGGATAAAAGGGGGTAGAGTCCACTCTGGATTATAGGCAAGTTGAGAAGGAGCGGCGTGTGCCAATCACAGATTGTTCTACCCAGTCTGCTGATGACACAAATGCCCTCTATGGTGTTCCCGGGCCTCATGACACACTTCCTCAACTCTAACGCATCTCAATGTGTATGTAAGAGACCATGGCATATCTGCTGTTTAAAACACATTGCACAGTCTCCTCAGAGACTCTCAAAAATTGCCAGCGCTGACTGTATTACAAGTCATCACGGCGGGGTATTGGGAAAAGTTTTCAATTAGCAATAATCACGCCTCGGGTGGACCTCATTGGCTACGATACTGCCACTGCGCAAAGCTAATCAAAACAGTGTCTGCCAACATCTACCCTTTCTTGGAGGAGGATTTGACATTGAGGTGAGACACATAAGTGTCATCCAGTGGGCCGCTGAGCATTCTGGGACTTGGCATGCTAATGAGACCGAGAAACAATGCCTAAGTGGCCATTGTTTATCCACTGAATAGTGTCAGTATTTGAAAGGACTAAGGAGAATCTAAAGGGACAGGGCCCTAGATGTCAAGATGGGTTTCTCCCACAGCAGTCCTGAATGGCCACTGGGAGCGTATGTGTTTGAACAGCTATACTGCTGAAAAAAGGCCAAGGTGGAAGGATTTGGGCCCTTTGTTGAAAGCTCGCTAGATAACATGCCTAAACTGGAGCCCGGGTAAACTGCATTAGACAAGGGTTGTTGGTCAAGCAATCACCTTCAGCCACCTTTCTTTCTGGCGCAGATTCCAAGGGGGAAGCTTATGTCCCCTAGGACATTTCAACTCTCTGGGCCAGTGAGCATTAGGGCAGATGTGCATAAAGACTGTCTGATCAGCAGCTCAAACACCTCACAGGTAGGTGACAGCCACCGCCCAAACAGGGACTTGAACCCTGGACCCTCAGATTAAAAGTCTGATGCTCTACCGACTGAGCTATCCGGGCTCTGAAATCTGCCACTCCACAGCGGTCCAAGCTGCTTGAATATTGACATCTCTATTGGAAAAAGACCACTCGGCAAAGGGGGCCGAGTGCCTGGAAGCACAAGTGTTTGGCTTGCCCAGGCTGGCCAATCGTCCACTCCCATTATATTTTCTAGGACAGGTTGAAGATAAAAGTGAAATCTAACCTGCAACCATGCAGATAGGTTCCAGTTCAGTAGAGGTGGAGAACGCCCTAAAGTTTCTGGCTTCGTTTTACCTACAGATCAATGCTCTTCCACCGGAAACAAGGGCCTTGCAAAAAGACACTGCCCGAACGGCTTCCTTAACCTTGGACCAACGCGCTTCCAGTATTCTTAATAAGTGACTGGGTACAAATAAAAAAAGTTCACCTTTAGCCTCATGGTGCCAGGTCCAACAGAGGAAACTCAGGGATAAAAGGGGGTAGAGTCCACTCTGGATTATAGGCAAGTTGAGAAGGAGCGGCGTGTGCCAATCACAGATTGTTCTACCCAGTCTGCTGATGACACAAATGCCCTCTATGGTGTTCCCGGGCCTCATGACACACTTCCTCAACTCTAACGCATCTCAATGTGTATGTAAGAGACCATGGCATATCTGCTGTTTAAAACACATTGCACAGTCTCCTCAGAGACTCTCAAAAATTGCCAGCGCTGACTGTATTTCAAGTCATCACGGCGGGGTATTGGGAAAAGTTTTCAATTAGCAATAATCACGCCTCGGGTGGACCTCATTGGCTACGATACTGCCACTGCGCAAAGCTAATCAAAACAGTGTCTGCCAACATCTACCCTTTCTTGGAGGAGGATTTGACATTGAGGTGAGACACATAAGTGTCATCCAGTGGGCCGCTGAGCATTCTGGGACTTGGCATGCTAATGAGACCGAGAAACAATGCCTAAGTGGCCATTGTTTATCCACTGAATAGTGTCAGTATTTGAAAGGACTAAGGAGAATCTAAAGGGACAGGGCCCTAGATGTCAAGATGGGTGTAACGGATCTTTGTACCCCAGGTGGGCACATCCGCCGGATCTGTGTCTCCTGTCCTCCAAACGCACCCACAGCCTGCAGAGAAGCCATATCCAGCCCGTAACCCCTCAATCACGAGACAATCCACACAGGTGTTGAGGGTTAACCATGCAGAGCTTAAACTGTTTATTACATTCCAAGACAACAGTTTTACATACAGTTAGGGAAACTCCCCTTAGCCTTTCCACAGAAGGGGGGGGGGGGAAGGGAACAGGGACCAACCAATAAGAACTGAACATTTGTACATTTGAAACATGCAGTCTTAATACACACCCCCTGCGGAGAGATGTCTCCAACTCAGACCATTGTCTGCCATGAATCCACACACTTAGACACAGAAACAGGAGGGGGGGGGGATGGGTTGTAACATTACATTACATTAACTCAATGCCATGAGTCAGTTGTTCAGAGGATGAATAAAGGGAAAATAAAATGCAATGTCCCAAACTCATAAGAAAATGACACAAAGGGGTTTACAATCCAGGGACAGGGTGATCCGTCACCCATAGTGACGGCTAGTACCGTCACATCTCTTCCCCCCAAAGGTAGACTAATCCAGGTACTAGACCTCCAACTGGTGTGTGCCTGAATTAGTCGGGTAACAAATCCCAAAGAGTCAATGTTTGTTTGCCTGGATAATTTGTCGGCGTTGCCATTTTGCTTCCCAGGGCAGTAGTGGATGGTAAAGTCAAAAGGCTGCAGCGCCAAACTCCAGTATCTTCTGGCCCATAGTCTGTCGGTAGGAGGCTTGCGCACAGTCCCCTCCAAAACACACAGTGACAGTGGGTTCTGTCACATTTCTCCCCTTTTAAAAACAGACTAACGAGGTTCCTGACCCTCAAATGGTCTGGACCTGTGTTAGTCACAAACTTCCACCCCAGGCAACCAGGAAAAGTAAAAGAACGACTCTGGCGCTGGGGAGCAAAACCGCACATAGGGTCTCCCATGAATAAAAACGGCCGCTGCAGAGTGGGAACAGCTGTCTGCACTCCTCTGATCCAGGGCAGGGTTACAGATATTGGGGGGAGCTGAATAATTCTCTGGCCTGATGCCAGCGCTTCCGCTGGTAGGGAATGTAGGCTAGTAGGGCTATGCATTTGGGGAGAAAAAGGTACTTGCTTTTCTCCTGGTGTAGTTACGAGCCGCTGAGAAGGTATCTTGCAGGGACTGTCTCCCGGATTCTTCATCTCTGGTTCTGATGCTGGGCAGAGACCATCAGCACTCTGTCCTGTAGCCAGCGCTTCTGCCGGAGGGATAAACACTGGGGTAGTGTCCAATTGTTGGGGAGGGAGAATTGCTTCCTCTACTCCCGGTGGGGATATCTGCTGTTGGGAAAACAGCTCACGCAGATCCTCTCTCAGACTCTCCGGATCCAACTCTTTTTCTGATGCTGGGCAGATGCCAGGGGCACTCTGCCCTGTAGCCAGTGCTTCTGCTGGGGCGATAAACACTGGGGTAGTGTCCAAGTGCTGGGGAAACGGCTCACTGAGGTCACCCCTCGGACTCCCTGGATCTACCTCTGAGGGTGGGCAGAGGCCAGCGGCACTCTGCCCCGTAGCCTGCGCTTCTGCTGGGGGGATAAACACTGGGGTAGTGTCCAAGTGCTGGGGAAACGGCTCACTGAGGTCACCCCTCGGACTCCCTGGATCTACCTCTGAGGGTGGGCAGAGGCCAGCGGCACTCTGCCCCGTAGCCAGCGCTTCTGCTGGGGGGATAACCACTGGGGTAGTGTCCAAGTGCTGGGGAAACGGCTCACTGAGGTCACCCCTCGGACTCCCTGGATCTACCTCTGAGGGTGGGCAGAGGCCAGTGGCACTCTGCCCCGTAGCCAGCGCTTCTGCTGGGGGGATAACCACTGGGGTAGTGTCCAAGTGCTGGGGAAACGGCTCACTGAGGTCACCCCTCGGACTCCCTGGATCTACCTCTGAGGGTGGGCAGAGGCCAGCGGCACTCTGCCCCGTAGCCAGCGCTTCTGCTGGGGGGATAAACACTGGGGTAGTGTCCAATTGTTGGGGAGGGAGAATTGCTTCCTCTACTCCCGGTGGGGGTATCTGCTGTTGGGAAAACAGCTCACGCAGATCCTCTCTCAGACTCTCCGGATCCAACTCTTTTTCTGATGCTGGGCAGATGCCAGGGGCACTCTGCCCTGTAGCCAATGCTTCTGCTGGGGCACCAGATGAGATACTCTGGACTTGCTGCTGATCACCATTTCCCAGCCTTCCAGCACCTGTCTCAACTCCCCCTTCTGAGACCTTCATGCTATCAGCTTGTCTCGCTGCCTGGTGGACCTCCGGTGCGTTCCGGCATTCTAGCGCTCGCAGGGCCCTCTGTATCATCGCTGCTTCTTCCATTGCAGTTAGTACGGGAAAACGCAGGGTCACCCCTGGCCCCATTTGCTTCTCATCTTCGTGACTGTCTTCTATTTCTCTCGGACAGTCCCAGGCAACGGGAGCCATGCCAGGCTGCTGATCACCGTCAAACAGCCGCTTGTAGGCAATCTCGAGCTCCCATTCCTGCTCAACCAGGAACTCCAATTCCTCCAGGTCACACACCTCGTCGGGGAGGTCCAGCACCTCATCTCGGAAGTCTAGGATGTTTTCCAGCCGCCACTCCTCATCGCTCCCAAAGTCTGGGTCTCCGTACATTTTTTGATGGAGCAGCCCCACGCCGCCATAGCCAACGCCTTCTGTTGGGCTGCCATCTGCTGTACCTGGCCACAGTTGAGCCGCGAACCACCGGAGGGCTCTGTAGCTGGCGTCCAGCCTCATTTCCTCCTGGACCAATCTTCCGAGCTCCGTCTTCCCTTCATCTCGCGGTCGTTCCCTCAGGAACACCTCTCGCGCACAGTACTGCGTCCAGTACATCTCTGTGGAGGAGGGAAGGATCTTCCCCTGATGGTGCCGCTCGTGGCTTAGCGCCTCATGCCAGAGTTGCCGGCGGATCACATCCTCCCAGCCGAGCCTGGTGTGCTCTGTCGCTGGTCCCAGATGGTGCTTCCGCATGCCTTGCAGCCTCCTCCCGAACTCCGCTCTCATGCTGCCTGGTCCCCGTATCACTCCTCGGCAGCTGCCCAGATCTTGAATCCTGGTGGTGGTTTGGATGTCCTGGACTGCAGGAGACATCCCACCGCTGCCAACCAATGTAACGGATCTTTGTACCCCAGGTGGGCACATCCGCCGGATCTGTGTCTCCTGTCCTCCAAACGCACCCACAGCCTGCAGAGAAGCCATATCCAGCCCGTAACCCCTCAATCACGAGACAATCCACACAGGTGTTGAGGGTTAACCATGCAGAGCTTAAACTGTTTATTACATTCCAAGACAACAGTTTTACATACAGTTAGGGAAACTCCCCTTAGCCTTTCCACAGAAGGGGGGGGGGGGGAAGGGAACAGGGACCAACCAATAAGAACTGAACATTTGTACATTTGAAACATGCAGTCTTAATACACACCCCCTGCGGAGAGATGTCTCCAACTCAGACCATTGTCTGCCATGAATCCACACACTTAGACACAGAAACAGGAGGGGGGGGGGGATGGGTTGTAACATTACATTACATTAACTCAATGCCATGAGTCAGTTGTTCAGAGGATGAATAAAGGGAAAATAAAATGCAATGTCCCAAACTCATAAGAAAATGACACAAAGGGGTTTACAATCCAGGGACAGGGTGATCCGTCACCCATAGTGACGGCTAGTACCGTCACAATGGGTTTCTCCCACAGCAGTCCTGAATGGCCACTGGGAGCGTATGTGTTTGAACAGCTATACTGCTGAAAAAAGGCCAAGGTGGAAGGATTTGGGCCCTTTGTTGAAAGCTCGCTAGATAACATGCCTAAACTGGAGCCCGGGTAAGCTGCATTAGACAAGGGTTGTTGGTCAAGCAATCACCTTCAGCCACCTTTCTTTCTGGCACAGATTCCAAGGGGGAAGCTTATGTCCCCTAGGACATTTCAACTCTCTGGGCCAGTGAGCATTAGGGCAGATGTGCATGAAGACTGTCTGATCAGCAGCTCAAAGACCTCACAGGTAGGTGACAGCCACCGCCCGAACAGGGATTTGAACCCTGGACCCTCAGATTAAAAGTCTGATGCTCTACCGACTGAGCTATCCGGGCTCTGAAATCTGCCACTCCACAGCGGTCCAAGCTGCTTGAATATTGACATCTCTATTGGAAAAAGACCACTCGGCAAAGGGGGCCGAGTGCCTGGAAGCACAAGTGTTTGGCTTGCCCAGGCTGGCCAATCATCCACTCCCATTATATTTTCTAGGACAGGTTGAAGATAAAAGTGAAATCTAACCTGCAACCATGCAGATAGGTTCCAGTTCAGTAGAGGTGGAGAACGCCCTAAAGTTTCTGGCTTCGTTTTACCTACAGATCAATGCTCTTCCACCGGAAACAAGGGCCTTGCAAAAAGACACTGCCCGAACGGCTTCCTTAACCTTGGACCAACGCGCTTCCATTATTCTTAATAAGTGACTGGGTACAAATAAAAAAAGTTCACCTTTAGCCTCATGGTGCCAGGTCCAACAGAGGAAACGCAGGGATAAAAGGGGGTAGAGTCCACTCTGGATTATAGGCAAGTTGAGAAGGAGCGGCGTGTGCCAATGACAGATTGTTCTACCCAGTCTGCTGATGACACAAATGCCCTCTATGGTGTTCCCGGGCCTCATAACACACTTCCTCAACTCTAACGGATCTCAATGTGTATGTAAGAGACCATGGCATATCTGCTGTTTAAAACACATTGCACAGTCTCCTCAGAGACTCTCAAAAATTGCCAGCGCTGACTGTATTTCAAGTCATCACGGCGGGGTATTGGGAAAAGTTTTCAATTAGCAATAATCACGCCTCGGGTGGACCTCATTGGCTACGATACTGCCACTGCGCAAAGCTAATCAAAACAGTGTCTGCCAACATCTACCCTTTCTTGGAGGAGGATTTGACATTGAGGTGAGACACATAAGTGTCATCCAGTGGGCCGCTGAGCATTCTGGGACTTGGCATGCTAATGAGACCGAGAAACAATGCCTAAGTGGCCATTGTTTATCCACTGAATAGTGTCAGTATTTGAAAGGACTAAGGAGAATCTAAAGGGACAGGGCCCTAGATGTCAAGATGGGTTTCTCCCACAGCAGTCCTGAATGGCCACTGGGAGCGTATGTGTTTGAACAGCTATACTGCTGAAAAAAGGCCAAGGTGGAAGGATTTGGGCCCTTTGTTGAAAGCTCGCTAGATAACATGCCTAAACTGGAGCCCAGGTAAGCTGCATTAGACAAGGGTTGTTGGTCAAGCAATCACCTTCAGCCACCTTTCTTTCTGGCGCAGATTCCAAGGGGGAAGCTTATGTCCCCTAGGACATTTCAACTCTCTGGGCCAGTGAGCATTAGGGCAGATGTGCATAAAGACTGTCTGATCAGCAGCTCAAAGACCTCACAGGTAGGTGACAGCCAACGCCCGAACAGGGACTTGAACCCTGGACCCTCAGATTAAAAGTCTGATGCTCTACCGACTGAGCTATCCGGGCTCTGAAATCTGCCACTCCACAGCGGTCCAAGCTGCTTGAATATTGACATCTCTATTGGAAAAAGACCACTCGGCAAAGGGGGCCGAGTGCCTGGAAGCACAAGTGTTTGGCTTGCCCAGGCTGGCCAATCGTCCACTCCCATTATATTTTCTAGGACAGGTTGAAGATAAAAGTGAAATCTAACCTGCAACCATGCAGATAGGTTCCAGTTCAGTAGAGGTGGAGAACGCCCTAAAGTTTCTGGCTTCGTTTTACCTACAGATCAATGCTCTTCCACCGGAAACAAGGGCCTTGCAAAAAGACACTGCCCGAACGGCTTCCTTAACCTTGGACCAACGCGCTTCCAGTATTCTTAATAAGTGACTGGGTACAAATAAAAAAAGTTCACCTTTAGCCTCATGGTGCCAGGTCCAACAGAGGAAACGCAGGGATAAAAGGGGGTAGAGTCCACTCTGGATTATAGGCAAGTTGAGAAGGAGCGGCGTGTGCCAATCACAGATTGTTCTACCCAGTCTGCTGATGACACAAATGCCCTCTATGGTGTTCCCGGGCCTCATGACACACTTCCTCAACTCTAACGCATCTCAATGTGTATGTAAGAGACCATGGCATATCTGCTGTTTAAAACACATTGCACAGTCTCCTCAGAGACTCTCAAAAATTGCCAGCGCTGACTGTATTTCAAGTCATCACGGCGGGGTATTGGGAAAAGTTTTCAATTAGCAATAATCACGCCTCGGGTGGACCTCATTGGCTACGATACTGCCACTGCGCAAAGCTAATCAAAACAGTGTCTGCCAACATCTACCCTTTCTTGGAGGAGGATTTGACATTGAGGTGAGACACATAAGTGTCATCCAGTGGGCCGCTGAGCATTCTGGGACTTGGCATGCTAATGAGACCGAGAAACAATGCCTAAGTGGCCATTGTTTATCCACTGAATAGTGTCAATATTTGAAAGGACTAAGGAGAATCTAAAGGGACAGGGCCCTAGATGTCAAGATGGGTTTCTCCCACAGCAGTCCTGAATGGCCACTGGGAGCGTATGTGTTTGAACAGCTATACTGCTGAAAAAAGGCCAAGGTGGAAGGATTTGGGCCCTTTGTTGAAAGCTCGCTAGATAACATGCCTAAACTGGAGCCCAGGTAAGCTGCATTAGACAAGGGTTGTTGGTCAAGCAATCACCTTCAGCCACCTTTCTTTCTGGCGCAGATTCCAAGGGGGAAGCTTATGTCCCCTAGGACATTTCAACTCTCTGGGCCAGTGAGCATTAGGGCAGATGTGCATAAAGACTGTCTGATCAGCAGCTCAAAGACCTCACAGGTAGGTGACAGCCACCGCCCGAACAGGGACTTGAACCCTGGACCCTCAGATTAAAAGTCTGATGCTCTACCGACTGAGCTATCCGGGCTCTGAAATCTGCCACTCCACAGCGGTCCAAGCTGCTTGAATATTGACATCTCTATTGGAAAAAGACCACTCGGCAAAGGGGGCCGAGTGCCTGGAAGCACAAGTGTTTGGCTTGCCCAGGCTGGCCAATCGTCCACTCCCATTATATTTTCTAGGACAGGTTGAAGATAAAAGTGAAATCTAACCTGCAACCATGCAGATAGGTTCCAGTTCAGTAGAGGTGGAGAACGCCCTAAAGTTTCTGGCTTTGTTTTACCTACAGATCAATGCTCTTCCACCGGAAACAAGGGCCTTGCAAAAAGACACTGCCCGAACGGCTTCCTTAACCTTGGACCAACGCGCTTCCAGTATTCTTAATAAGTGACTGGGTACAAATAAAAAAAGTTCACCTTTAGCCTCATGGTGCCAGGTCCAACAGAGGAAACGCAGGGATAAAAGGGGGTAGAGTCCACTCTGGATTATAGGCAAGTTGAGAAGGAGCGGCGTGTGCCAATGACAGATTGTTCTACCCAGTCTGCTGATGACACAAATGCCCTCTATGGTGTTCCCGGGCCTCATGACACACTTCCTCAACTCTAACGCATCTCAATGTGTATGTAAGAGACCATGGCATAGCTGCTGTTTAAAACACATTGCACAGTCTCCTCAGAGACTCTCAAAAATTGCCAGCGCTGACTGTATTTCAAGTCATCACGGCGGGGTATTGGGAAAAGTTTTCAATTAGCAATAATCACGCCTCGGGTGGACCTCATTGGCTACGATACTGCCACTGCGCAAAGCTAATCAAAACAGTGTCTGCCAACATCTACCCTTTCTTGGAGGAGGATTTGACATTGAGGTGAGACACATAAGTGTCATCCAGTGGGCCGCTGAGCATTCTGGGACTTGGCATGCTAATGAGACCGAGAAACAATGCCTAAGTGGCCATTGTTTATCCACTGAATAGTGTCAGTATTTGAAAGGACTAAGGAGAATCTAAAGGGACAGGGCCCTAGATGTCAAGATGGGTTTCTCCCACAGCAGTCCTGAATGGCCACTGGGAGCGTATGTGTTTGAACAGCTATACTGCTGAAAAAAGGCCAAGGTGGAAGGATTTGGGCCCTTTGTTGAAAGCTCGCTAGATAACATGCCTAAACTGGAGCCCGGGTAAGCTGCATTAGACAAGGGTTGTTGGTCAAGCAATCACCTTCAGCCACCTTTCTTTCTGGCGCAGATTCCAAGGGGGAAGCTTATGTCCCCTAGGACATTTCAACTCTCTGGGCCAGTGAGCATTAGGGCAGATGTGCATAAAGACTGTCTGATCAGCAGCTCAAAGACCTCACAGGTAGGTGACAGCCACCGCCCGAACAGGGACTTGAACCCTGGACCCTCAGATTAAAAGTCTGATGCTCTACCGACTGAGCTATCCGGGCTCTGAAATCTGCCACTCCACAGCGGTCCAAGCTGCTTGAATATTGACATCTCTATTGGAAAAAGACCACTCGGCAAAGGGGGCCGAGTGCCTGGAAGCACAAGTGTTTGGCTTGCCCAGGCTGGCCAATCGTCCACTCCCATTATATTTTCTAGGACAGGTTGAAGATAAAAGTGAAATCTAACCTGCAACCATGCAGATAGGTTCCAGTTCAGTAGAGGTGGAGAACGCCCTAAAGTTTCTGGCTTTGTTTTACCTACAGATCAATGCTCTTCCACCGGAAACAAGGGCCTTGCAAAAAGACACTGCCCGAACGGCTTCCTTAACCTTGGACCAACGCGCTTCCAGTATTCTTAATAAGTGACTGGGTACAAATAAAAAAAGTTCACCTTTAGCCTCATGGTGCCAGGTCCAACAGAGGAAACGCAGGGATAAAAGGGGGTAGAGTCCACTCTGGATTATAGGCAAGTTGAGAAGGAGCGGCGTGTGCCAATGACAGATTGTTCTACCCAGTCTGCTGATGACACAAATGCCCTCTATGGTGTTCCCGGGCCTCATGACACACTTCCTCAACTCTAACGCATCTCAATGTGTATGTAAGAGACCATGGCATAGCTGCTGTTTAAAACACATTGCACAGTCTCCTCAGAGACTCTCAAAAATTGCCAGCGCTGACTGTATTTCAAGTCATCACGGCGGGGTATTGGGAAAAGTTTTCAATTAGCAATAATCACGCCTCGGGTGGACCTCATTGGCTACGATACTGCCACTGCGCAAAGCTAATCAAAACAGTGTCTGCCAACATCTACCCTTTCTTGGAGGAGGATTTGACATTGAGGTGAGACACATAAGTGTCATCCAGTGGGCCGCTGAGCATTCTGGGACTTGGCATGCTAATGAGACCGAGAAACAATGCCTAAGTGGCCATTGTTTATCCACTGAATAGTGTCAGTATTTGAAAGGACTAAGGAGAATCTAAAGGGACAGGGCCCTAGATGTCAAGATGGGTTTCTCCCACAGCAGTCCTGAATGGCCACTGGGAGCGTATGTGTTTGAACAGCTATACTGCTGAAAAAAGGCCAAGGTGGAAGGATTTGGGCCCTTTGTTGAAAGCTCGCTAGATAACATGCCTAAACTGGAGCCCGGGTAAGCTGCATTAGACAAGGGTTGTTGGTCAAGCAATCACCTTCAGCCACCTTTCTTTCTGGCGAGGATTCCAAGGGGGAAGCTTATGTCCCCTAGGACATTTCAACTCTCTGGGCCAGTGAGCATTAGGGCAGATGTGCATAAAGACTGTCTGATCAGCAGCTCAAAGACCTCACAGGTAGGTGACAGCCACCGCCCAAACAGGGACTTGAACCCTGGACCCTCAGATTAAAAGTCTGATGCTCTACCGACTGAGCTATCCGGGCTCTGAAATCTGCCACTCCACAGCGGTCCAAGCTGCTTGAATATTGACATCTCTATTGGAAAAAGACCACTCGGCAAAGGGGGCCGAGTGCCTGGAAGCACAAGTGTTTGGCTTGCCCAGGCTGGCCAATCGTCCACTCCCATTATATTTTCTAGGACAGGTTGAAGATAAAAGTGAAATCTAACCTGCAACCATGCAGATAGGTTTTAGTTCAGTAGAGGTGGAGAACGCCCTAAAGTTTCTGGCTTCGTTTTACCTACAGATCAATGCTCTTCCACCAGAAACAAGGGCCTTGCAAAAAGACACTGCCCGAACGGCTTCCTTAACCTTGGACCAACGCGCTTCCAGTATTCTTAATAAGTGACTGGGTACAAATAAAAAAAGTTCACCTTTAGCCTCATGGTGCCAGGTCCAACAGAGGAAACGCAGGGATAAAAGGGGGTAGGCAAGTTGAGAAGGAGCGGCGTGTGCCAATCACAGATTGTTCTACCCAGTCTGCTGATGACACAAATGCCCTCTATGGTGTTCCCGGGCCTCATGACACACTTCCTCAACTCTAACGCATC
Source organism: Pelophylax lessonae (assembly GCF_965119305.1). Taxonomy (NCBI): domain Eukaryota; kingdom Metazoa; phylum Chordata; class Amphibia; order Anura; family Ranidae; genus Pelophylax; species Pelophylax lessonae. Next base: position 597,522,238 of record NC_138771.1, read on the forward strand.
TCAATGTGCATATCTGCTGTTTAAAACACATTGCACAGTCTCCTCAGAGACTCTCAAAAATTGCCAGCGCTGACTGTATTTCAAGTCATCACGGCGGGGTATTGGGAAAAGTTTTCAATTAGCAATAATCACGCCTCGGGTGGACCTCATTGGCTACGATACTGCCACTGCGCAAAGCTAATCTAAACAGTGTCTGCCAACATCTACCCTTTCTTGGAGGAGGATTTGACATTGAGGTGAGACACATAAGTGTCATCCAGTGGGGGGGCGTGGCCGGATGTGATCGAGGCAAGTCGTGCTTCTGAGGAGCTCCCGCAGTATCCTGCTAATTACCCTGTTTGGGGCTATCCTCCTGCCTACCTGCGGGTCATCTATCGTGGGGAAGTCCAGCTGCACTTCGGGGATGCCCACTTCGGCTTCGAAACCGCAGCGCGGGCAACAATCCGGACAGAGGCAGACTCGCTCCACTCGCGGCCCGGGCCGAGGCTCCGCCTCCGCCATCTTGGATTTGTCATCCGTCCCTCAGCGTGCTTCTGGAGCGGGCGCGAACATGGATGCGGCGCAGCAGGGAGCGATTTCTTCTCCGGCTGTACAGGTACCTGTCCCCTTGCCCTCTACACCGCTGCAGGAGCAGGACCAGCGAGCCATCACGGCCCCCATCCTGGCTGCAATTGACAGTAGCAAGGCGGCGCTCATGGTCAAGATAGACCACCTTGCCTCCGAGTGCACATTAATCAGGCATGACCTGGACAAAATGAGGGGCCGCATTACTACAGCGGAGGAGCGCATTTCCGAGGTGGAAGATAGTACCCACTCCCATGCCTCACAGTTGGCGGACCTACAGCACCTGGTCAAATCCCTGCAACATAGAGCTGATGACGCAGAGGACCGCCAGCGCCGCAATAATGTCCGGGTGGTGGGACTCCCTGAAGGGGCTGAGGGGACTAGGCCGGCCATCTTTGCTGAACAGTTCTTTAAACAGCTCCTGTCCCTTTCGGATCTCCCGCCTACCTATGTGGTTGAGCGAGCCCACCGGGTTCCGATGGGTGCCCGACCGCCTGGAGCTCCGCCGAGGCCTTTTCTAGTTAAGTTCCTGAATTATAGGGATCGGGACATGCTGCTATCGGAGGCCAGGAAACACCAGGATTTGCACTTTGAAAATACCCGGATTATGCTTTTCCCTGACTTCTCTGCGGAAACCCAGAGGAAACGTCGTTCGTTCACGGAGGTGCGCAAACGACTCAGGGATAAGGAGATTAAGTACAGCATGATGTATCCCAGTCGGCTCAGGATCCAATACAATGGCGCAGTTCAATTTTATGAAACGCCGCAGGAGGTTTCTGACTGGCTGGATGGTCTGCGCTGAAGTGCCGCTTCCTCTGCCTGTTTCTTCCCCCTCCTGGATCGTGCATGTGGTTCTATACTGGCCGCATAGTGGGCCTGTGCCATCTCTCTGGTGCGATACCCTTCCCCTTCTGTTTCCTGCAATGCCCCTTGGCTGCCCTGTTGGTTCCGGGGGCTCCTCTGGAGTCTTTTCTATTGTCATCACCTAAGAGACTGCCGGACTTTGATCGCATTTTACACTCGTCCACAGTTCCAGATGTTGGGGAGTTCTGGGCTTAAGCCTCATACCGGCTGGATGGTTACTAGTTTTTGTTTTTTTTTTGTTGTTGCCGGTATAAGGGCATTGGGATTGTTTTGTTGGCAACTTGACCCTCTAACGTTTCAGCCTCAGTGGTCTTGGATCCTTTTGCTGCTACCTGCTCTCAGCTCACTACGCTATTTTTGGTGGAACATTTCTTTTTCTGCATCCCTGCTGCCATTTTTTATTGATGCCCATGGCTGATGCAGTAGGCTTCCTCTCATGGAATGTGAGAGGTCTGAACAATAAATATAAACGGGCCAGTGTATTTCAATGTTTGAAACAGGCGAAGCCGCATGTCCTCCTCCTGCAAGAGACTCACCTGGATGGTAATCTGGTGCTCACTTTGAAGAAACCGTGGATTCAAAAGGCGTTTCATGCCACATACTCCACGTATGCCAGAGGTGTATTGGTGCTTATCAGTAAATCTATTCCATGTTCCGTCCACCAGGTGGTCTCAGACCAGGGGGGACGATATGTGGCTGTGGTAATGGAATTGTATTCGTTCAAATTTATTTTGGTTGCTGTTTATGTACCTCCTCCCTTTAATGTTCAGATGCTGTATGACCTGCCTGCTAAGCTCTCGGCTCATGCCTCCCTGCCTATGTTATTTATGGGTGATTTTAATGCGATTTTGGATGGGGCATTGGATACTTCCAACCCCACCCGACAGGCCTCGGTGGATCTGGTTGCCTGGGCGGCTGCTCAGGGCCTGGTTGAGATATGGCGTTGGAAGCATCCGGATGGTAGGGAGTACTCTCACCTGTCCACTGCGCACCGCTCGGCGGCCAGGATAGACCTGGCTTTTGGTAGTGCTCGTTTCCAGTCCCTCGTGACTGCTGCTGATTACTTGGCTGGGGGGGTGTCTGATCATAACCCGCTTCTCTTGACAGTGCACCTCCGGTTGGGGGCTGGAGAGCGGGGTTGGAGACTGTCTCCGGGCTGGCTTCAACAGGATCAGGTCACCTCCCACCTGGTACAGGCGGTCCAGATGTACTGGGCGAGCAATGTAGACTCTGCCGAGCCTTCGGTGGTTTGGGAGGCCTTCAAGGCGGTGGCCAGGGGGGAGTGCATCTCCGCTATTAAAACTGCCAGGAAAGATCATAATGGGGAGCTCCGGTCTATGCAGGAGGTGGAGAGGGAGAGGGCGCGGGATCATGCTGCTTCGCCATCCGAGTCCACTTATACCTCCTTATTGGAGGCGAGGCGTCTCCTCTCACTCCACCTGTCTGATCTGGCCCATACTGAGGCTTCCCGTTTCAGGGCTGCTGCCTTTGCACAAGGGGATAAAAATGGCAAATTCTTGGCTAGGTTGGTAGAGGATCAGAGGGCCCCTATTAACATCCCACGCATTAAGAGTTCTAGGGGGGAAATGCTCACTGATCCGCGGGATATTTTGGAGGAGTTCAGGAATTACTTTGAGTCCTTATATGCCCCTGTCCATGACTATGACGATACTGTCATGGAGACTACTCTCCGTGGCCTGGCTCTACCTACCCTGACTGATGAAGATAGTGCCTTGCTAGACGCTCCGATCACTCCCCTAGAGGTGGAAGGGGCCATTGCCTCCTTCCTGCCGCAGAAGGCTCCGGGCCCGGATGGGTTCCCTGCGGACTTCTATAAGGAGTTCTCGGAGCAGTTGGCCCCGCGCCTGAGTGCCCTGTTTCAACACTGCCTGGAGGGGGGGGCTCTCCCGCCGTCCATGATGGATGCATATATGGTGCTCCTGGCAAAACCGGGGAAGGACCCTGAGGACTGTTCCTCATACAGGCCCATAGCCCTGCTGAACGCGGACCTGAAGGTCCTAACCAAGGTCCTTGCGAATCGTCTGGCGAAAGTCATACATACCTTAGTTGACCCTGACCAGACGGGTTTCATGCCGGGGAAATCGGTAGATACCAATATTCGGCGTCTGTTTACGCACCTCCAACTCCCGGTGGCCGCCTCCTCGCAACGCGTAGTGGTCTCTATTGCTATAGAAAAGGCCTTCGACTCTGTCGACTGGACCTATATGCACACGGTCCTGTCGCTCATGGGTTTTGGCCCCAATTTCCGGACTTGGGTGAAACTGCTATATTCTTCTCCTCGTACGGCCATTCGCTTAGGTCTGTTGACCTCGGTGTATTTTAGGGTGGGTAGGGGGACCCGTCAAGGTTGCCCCCTATCGCCCTTCCTTTTTGCGCTTACCATCGAACCGGTTGCCATTGCATTGCGCTCCTCGCAGGGCTTTGAAGCGGTCAGAGTAGGCTCCATAAAGGAGTGTGTGGCGTTATACGCTGATGACATGCTTCTTTTCCTTAATGATCCTGGTCCTTCCTTACAGGCTGTCTTACGGATCTTGGATGAATTTGGCAAGTATTCGGGACTCCGGGTGAATTGGGGAAAGTCCTCGATGTTGTCTGTCACAGGAGTGCCTGGTGCACTAGTAGGAGATGGCCCCTTCCCGGGTTGGGTTGATACATTTACCTACCTTGGGGTCCGGGTAACTAGGCATCCGAAGGACTATTATAACCTGAATCTCCTCCCCCTCCTGCCTAGGCTTCAGCGCCTGGTGCAGGTGTGGAGGAAGATTCCACTTTCCCTATTGGGAAGAATAGCCCTCCTTAAAATGAAGTTTCTCCCTGTGGTTCTATATTTCTTGCGCCACTCCCCACTGTGGGTTCCAAAGACGTTTTTTAGCAGATTAGACAGTATTATCAGCTCCTTCCTCTGGTCCCCCGGGGTTCCCAGGATTGGCCTTCGGGCCCTCCAGGAGCCTTGGGGTAGCGGGGGTCTGGCTCTCCCTGATTGGCGGAAATATTATCTGGCTGGGCAAATGGTTTTTGCGAGGCGATGGCTACGGGCGGATGAGGAGGACTCGGCTACGGTCCTAGAGGCGGCGCACCTGGGTTCCTATGAAAGTCTCCGTCTGGCTCTCCACAGGGGGGTGGGTTCCGACCTCCCGTTGACAGCGTCAATGAAGGCTACCATTAGGGCGTGGAGCCAGACTGTACGACTGGCCTGCCCCAGCTATGTTGGCCTTTCCCCGTCTACCCCTCTTTGGATGAATCCAAAGCTCCCTCATTTTTACCGCTTACCTGACCCTATGGTGTGGGCTACTGTGGGGGTGAAGACGTTAGGGGACATAACGACGGAGGGAGAATTGCTATCATTTGACAACCTACGCACAAGACATGACTTACCCTCAACTCATTTTTTCAGATACCTACAGCTGCGTCACGCCTTTCAATGCCAATTTTCTGACGCCAAAATTGAACCGGTACCATCTGACCTGGAATTAATGCTAACTAATCCTGACCTTACCAAAACCCTATCTTCAGTTTACAAGGATTTATTCAGACTGACTCCACCAAGTATTGTGAAGTGTAGGGAGCGTTGGACTGCTGAAATTCCTGAACTTCAGGGGGAGGACTGGGATGACATGTGGGTTGACCCATTCAAACACCTCGTTGCTGCTAGAGACAAACTTATTCAGTTCAAGTTTCTCCACAGGATATACTACACTCCTGCTAGACTAGCTAAAATTTACCCCACGTCCTCCGCTGAATGCTGGCGATGCTCTGCCTCTCCGGCGGATGCGTCCCATATTTTCTGGGATTGCCCGCTGATTCAGCGCTACTGGTCGGAAGTTACCACCTGCTTAGGGGAGGTGCTGATGACTGCGGTCCCGCTGACTCCAAGTGTTTGTCTGCTGGGTTTGGTGGAGGAGGTGGTTCCCTCGGTGGCACATAGAACCCTTTTAACTATATTGCTATTTTATGCCAAGAAGGCCATATTGTTACATTGGAAGAAGGTGACCCCGCCTTCCCTGCTGTACTGGAAGGGTCTGGTGAATGCCGTGTTGCCCCTTTATAAGGAAACATATTTGTCCCGGGGGTGCCCCAAGAAATTTGAGAAAGTGTGGAGGGCATGGGTGGAGTCTCCTGTTACGGTACGGTAGATAGCGTTTGTAATTTATTATGATAATGTTCACCTAACTGTCTGATGCTTCCTTTATGTGTGGGCTGGGAGCGGGGACGGCTGGGCACTGGTACACCGGGGCTCAGTCGTTCCGGGTCCCATTATCCTGCTTTTTTCGGAGGGAATCCGGCTGTGTTTGGGGGTTTGGTTGCCAGGGTGGGGGGGGGGGAACTTTACCGTTTTGATGTTGCTGTTTGTGTGACTCCCCCATGTTGGGGTGAGCTGGTCTATTGTTTTTGTATGTTTTGTTTGTGTGAAAACTTCAATAAAAAGAATTTTCCAAAGTGTCATCCAGTGGGCCGCTGAGCATTCTGGGACTTGGCATGCTAATGAGACCGAGAAACAATGCCTAAGTGGCCATTGTTTATCCACTGAATAGTGTCAGTATTTGAAAGGACTAAGGAGAATCTAAAGGGACAGGGCCCTAGATGTCAAGATGGGTTTCTCCCACAGCAGTCCTGAATGGCCACTGGGAGCGTATGTGTTTGAACAGCTATACTGCTGAAAAAAGGCCAAGGTGGAAGGATTTGGGCCCTTTGTTGAAAGCTCGCTAGATAACATGCCTAAACTGGAGCCCAGGTAAGCTGCATTAGACAAGGGTTGTTGGTCAAGCAATCACCTTCAGCCACCTTTCTTTCTGGCGCAGATTCCAAGGGGGAAGCTTATGTCCCCTAGGACATTTCAACTCTCTGGGCCAGTGAGCATTAGGGCAGATGTGCATAAAGACTGTCTGATCAGCAGCTCAAAGACCTCACAGGTAGGTGACAGCCACCGCCCGAACAGGGACTTGAACCCTGGACCCTCAGATTAAAAGTCTGATGCTCTACCGACTGAGCTATCCGGGCTCTGAAATCTGCCACTCCACAGCGGTCCAAGCTGCTTGAATATTGACATCTCTATTGGAAAAAGACCACTCGGCAAAGGGGGCCGAGTGCCTGGAAGCACAAGTGTTTGGCTTGCCCAGGCTGGCCAATCGTCCACTCCCATTATATTTTCTAGGACAGGTTGAAGATAAAAGTGAAATCTAACCTGTAACCATGCAGATAGGTTCCAGTTCAGTAGAGGTGGAGAACGCCCTAAAGTTTCTGGCTTCGTTTTACCTACAGATCAATGCTCTTCCACCGGAAACAAGGGCCTTGCAAAAAGAAACTGCCCGAACGGCTTCCTTAACCTTGGACCAACGCGCTTCCAGTATTCTTAATAAGTGACTGGGTACAAATAAAAAAAGTTCACCTTTAGCCTCATGGTGCCAGGTCCAACAGAGGAAACGCAGGGATAAAAGGGGGTAGAGTCCACTCTGGATTATAGGCAAGTTGAGAAGGAGCGGCGTGTGCCAATCACAGATTGTTCTACCCAGTCTGCTGATGACACAAATGCCCTCTATGGTGTTCCCGGGCCTCATGACACACTTCCTCAACTCTAACGCATCTCAATGTGTATGTAAGAGACCATGGCATATCTGCTGTTTAAAACACATTGCACAGTCTCCTCAGAGACTCTCAAAAATTGCCAGCGCTGACTGTATTTCAAGTCATCACGGCGGGGTATTGGGAAAAGTTTTCAATTAGCAATAATCACGCCTCGGGTGGACCTCATTGGCTACGATACTGCCACTGCGCAAAGCTAATCAAAACAGTGTCTGCCAACATCTACCCTTTCTTGGAGGAGGATTTGACATTGAGGTGAGACACATAAGTGTCATCCAGTGGGCCGCTGAGCATTCTGGGACTTGGCATGCTAATGAGACCGAGAAACAATGCCTAAGTGGCCATTGTTTATCCACTGAATAGTGTCAGTATTTGAAAGGACTAAGGAGAATCTAAAGGGACAGGGCCCTAGATGTCAAGATGGGTTTCTCCCACAGCAGTCCTGAATGGCCACTGGGAGCGTATGTGTTTGAACAGCTATACTGCTGAAAAAAGGCCAAGGTGGAAGGATTTGGGCCCTTTGTTGAAAGCTCGCTAGATAACATGCCTAAACTGGAGCCCAGGTAAGCTGCATTAGACAAGGGTTGTTGGTCAAGCAATCACCTTCAGCCACCTTTCTTTCTGGCGCAGATTCCAAGGGGGAAGCTTATGTCCCCTAGGACATTTCAACTCTCTGGGCCAGTGAGCATTAGGGCAGATGTGCATAAAGACTGTCTGATCAGCAGCTCAAAGACCTCACAGGTAGGTGACAGCCACCGCCCGAACAGGGACTTTAACCCTGGACCCTCAGATTAAAAGTCTGATGCTCTACCGACTGAGCTATCCGGGCTCTGAAATCTGCCACTCCACAGCGGTCCAAGCTGCTTGAATATTGACATCTCTATTGGAAAAAGACCACTCGGCAAAGGGGGCCGAGTGCCTGGAAGCACAAGTGTTTGGCTTGCCCAGGCTGGCCAATCGTCCACTCCCATTATATTTTCTAGGACAGGTTGAAGATAAAAGTGAAATCTAACCTGCAACCATGCAGATAGGTTCCAGTTCAGTAGAGGTGGAGAACGCCCTAAAGTTTCTGGCTTCGTTTTACCTACAGATCAATGCTCTTCCACCGGAAACAAGGGCCTTGCAAAAAGACACTGCCCGAACGGCTTCCTTAACCTTGGACCAACGCGCTTCCAGTATTCTTAATAAGTGACTGGGTACAAATAAAAAAAGTTCACCTTTAGCCTCATGGTGCCAGGTCCAACAGAGGAAACGCAGGGATAAAAGGGGGTAGAGTCCACTCTGGATTATAGGCAAGTTGAGAAGGAGCGGAGTGTGCCAATCACAGATTGTTCTACCCAGTCTGCTGATGACACAAATGCCCTCTATGGTGTTCCCGGGCCTCATGACACACTTCCTCAACTCTAACGCATCTCAATGTGTATGTAAGAGACCATGGCATATCTGCTGTTTAAAACACATTGCACAGTCTCCTCAGAGACTCTCAAAAATTGCCAGCGCTGACTGTATTTCAAGTCATCACGGCGGGGTATTGGGAAAAGTTTTCAATTAGCAATAATCACGCCTCGGGTGGACCTCATTGGCTACGATACTGCCACTGCGCAAAGCTAATCTAAACAGTGTCTGCCAACATCTACCCTTTCTTGGAGGAGGATTTGACATTGAGGTGAGACACATAAGTGTCATCCAGTGGGCCGCTGAGCATTCTGGGACTTGGCATGCTAATGAGACCGAGAAACAATGCCTAAGTGGCCATTGTTTATCCACTGAATAGTGTCAGTATTTGAAAGGACTAAGGAGAATCTAAAGGGACAGGGCCCTAGATGTCAAGATGGGTTTCTCCCACAGCAGTCCTGAATGGCCACTGGGAGCGTATGTGTTTGAACAGCTATACTGCTGAAAAAAGGCCAAGGTGGAAGGATTTGGGCCCTTTGTTGAAAGCTCGCTAGATAACATGCCTAAACTGGAGCCCAGGTAAGCTGCATTAGACAAGGGTTGTTGGTCAAGCAATCACCTTCAGCCACCTTTCTTTCTGGCGCAGATTCCAAGGGGGAAGCTTATGTCCCCTAGGACATTTCAACTCTCTGGGCCAGTGAGCATTAGGGCAGATGTGCATAAAGACTGTCTGATCAGCAGCTCAAAGACCTCACAGGTAGGTGACAGCCACCGCCCGAACAGGGACTTGAACCCTGGACCCTCAGATTAAAAGTCTGATGCTCTACCGACTGAGCTATCCGGGCTCTGAAATCTGCCACTCCACAGCGGTCCAAGCTGCTTGAATATTGACATCTCTATTGGAAAAAGACCACTCGGCAAAGGGGGCCGAGTGCCTGGAAGCACAAGTGTTTGGCTTGCCCAGGCTGGCCAATCGTCCACTCCCATTATATTTTCTAGGACAGGTTGAAGATAAAAGTGAAATCTAACCTGTAACCATGCAGATAGGTTCCAGTTCAGTAGAGGTGGAGAACGCCCTAAAGTTTCTGGCTTCGTTTTACCTACAGATCAATGCTCTTCCACCGGAAACAAGAGCCTTGCAAAAAGACACTGCCCGAACGGCTTCCTTAACCTTGGACCAACGCGCTTCCAGTATTCTTAATAAGTGACTGGGTACAAATAAAAAAAGTTCACCTTTAGCCTCATGGTGCCAGGTCCAACAGAGGAAACGCAGGGATAAAAGGGGGTAGAGTCCACTCTGGATTATAGGCAAGTTGAGAAGGAGCGGCGTGTGCCAATCACAGATTGTTCTACCCAGTCTGCTGATGACACAAATGCCCTCTATGGTGTTCCCGGGCCTCATGACACACTTCCTCAACTCTAAAGGCCCGTACACACGTACCGATCGTCGGCATACAAACGTCGGTGGACGAAGGATCTGCCGATTGTACGCGTGTTAGTATGGTGCCTCCGACAGATGTCTGCGCACAATCCGCGGACAAAAGTCTTTCTTGCAAACATGAAAATATTTGTATGCCGACACCAGAACGGACGATTGTTCGCCTGTCAGTACACAATTCTGCCGACACACAGCTACAAATCCCAACACGCATGATCAAACCAAATGAGTTCCCGGAAGAATTTTCTCTAGTAAACTCAACATTTTATTCAGAAAGAACTTTCGGCTCGCGGAAGTCCAAGAAATAGGTGAAATGCGGAGCACATGCTCATCTTGATAAATGTGAGAAGAAGGAAGATGCTGCTCATAATGCCATACTTTTCTAATAAAAAGGCATGTGTTCTGTTATGATGAAGATAATGTTTGTCTATTCTATCTGTTCTATCAAATTTTAGAATTAAATAATTTGAACTCTTCACCATTATTTTTGTATTTTCACACCAAAGATCTAACTATTGATATGACCCTTTATTCTTGTATGAATTAATGTCTAAAACATATTTTTCAGGTTATGCACAATATTAAACATGTTAACAAATTCAGATAGGCCATTTTTTATTTTCAATTTTCTTTATTTTTTGGATCTCAGCAAAAAAAAAACAAAGCAAACATCAATACTTTCCGTATAACTAAACATAAAAAAGGTCCATTTGGACAAAATTAAACTAGAAACTGGCAAACAGGGGTAAAATAAATAATAGGGGGTTACAAAAATTAAAGTTGCTGGTAACTGTAATCAGGTTGCCATGAGGGCAGGTTTGGATCCTGCTGGCCATATTGCCACTGGCCATGTGGCATTTGGCGAGGTGGTGGGTGTTGTGGAGGTGGAGGTGGAGGGCACGGGTGCTCCTGGCATGCATGGCTGTGCTCATTAAGGATGCCGTTTTCAGCCTTTTGCAGCACATCAAGAATAATTTTTCTGGCATACTGACACTGCCTGAGGTCCACCTTATCCAAAATTTTGGCAGTCATATTCCCGAAGGACTCATTTGCCTCCGGTTTCCTACGGAGGGCTATGGTGGCCTCCTGTATGAATTCATCTGTGATGTCGTCGATGTGTTTCCTCTTTTGCCTCCGTTTGGCAGGAGGAGGTGGTGGTGGAAAGAGTTCCGCAGGCTCCTCAGGCTCCTCAGGCTCCGCAGGCTCCCCAGGCTCCTGGCTGCAACCTGGCTCCTCCTCAGTGACACTTCCCTGTTGATGAAATGAACAATTGATTAGAATGTTATAGTGTATATAAAAAGTCATGTTTGTTATATTATTGTGAACAAATAGCAGACTTTACATACAGTGGCATATCTAGGGTCTCCAGTGCCCTTGTTGAGGAGCTGTATTTGGCAACAACCCCCCCCCCCCCCCCCAAGATCAATGTAAAACTGTAACCCACCCCCCCAAAAAAAAATTAAAGGGCATTAAAAGTTTCTAATTTGCCCCTTGTTTGCCCAGTGTAGAGCTCTCTAGTGGGCAATCATTGTCTCAGGTGTGAAAAAGAAAGAGAGGGTTGAGAGATAGAGAGAGGGAGAGAAAGAGGGGGTGTGAGAGAGAGAGGAGGGGGTTGCAGAGAGAGAGGGGCCTGAACTTGCAGAGGACTTGATGTAGGGCATTGAGGGTGAAGCAGTGCAGGGAAACATGAATAAGGAAGCCACCTGCCTTGCTGACCCAGAGTGAGAGACCAGAGACATGGAAGCAAGGATGGATGGATCATTTGCAGGAGCTGTTAGTTTTGTATTAAAAAAGGTTGAGCCAGAGGAATGCTGAGGCTACAGCAGTGTTTGTTAGGACCAGAGGTGTGCTGGGGATGCAGCAGTGTTTGTAAGACCGGAGGGGTGCTGGGGATGCAGTGAGAGGCAGTCTCAGTCTCCTGGTCTTTTGGCTCAGCTGCTCTCAATGTTTTACACCTGCATGAAGCTGCTCTCAATGTTTTACACCTGCATGAAGCTGCTCTCAATGTTTTACACCTGCATGAATCCGCCTGCAAACTGGGGGTTCTGGGGTGTGCAGGCTGAGTGGATTGTTAAAATAAACAATAAAACAATGCCAATGTTTTTGTGACCCACCCCCCTTGGCCTGCGCCCCTGGCGGTTGCCTGTCATGCCAACCCCTTGCTATGCCCGTTTACCTAAAGGGTCAATTATGGTTTAGCTTATAATTTTGTTACATGATTACATTTTAGCAGACAATATATTGTGAAATGCCATACCTGAGTAAAACTCTCCTCCAGGAAATCCTCATCCTGGCTTGGATCTACCGACACTGAGCCCTCTGCCGAAGTAGAAGGCAGTGTTGAAATTGACGGCCTGGATTCCATGGTGTCTGCCAGGAACCGCATGTTATCAAAGTACCACAGCCGTGGTACATATACATTCCGTGCCCCTGCTCCAGACTGGGTGGACTCCTCTATTTTTTTTAACTCCCGCCTGTAGGCAGTGCGAATACTGTTTATTTTTTTGCGTATATACTCAAAATTTGCCCCAGGACAGACGGGCTTGTAGAAGGCCACCAAATGTTCCATGGCCTGTTTTCTGAGTTTTCTATTTTTATAATCTGCGGACTTGACTTGCCACAAACAGGGCAGTTGCCTGAACTCATCAATAAAACTTATTAAAAAGTTGTGGGTGGTGAAATTGTCCACCATATTGCAGGACAGTATATGCCTGCAAGACACAAAACAACACAAAACATATTAAAAGAGCATGTATTTTGGCACATAATAAAGATATTCCTAATAAAAGCTGTATAGGGCCCAAAACACACACTTTCTATTAAAAGAGTCGTACCTTTGTTTGTGGGGAAAAGTCGTGATTCGCCGCTCGATCGTGCTCCAACTCTCGATATGTCCGCTAGCGAATCGTCGGCCGAACGATCTGGCGTCCTTTAAATACAGCGCAGGCGTCAACTCCTCCTCCAGTGGCGGGCTTGTGCAGGGGTGTGTACGTGCCGAAGATCAGGCCTACATGCGACACTCACACCTGAGGCAGTGGAATAATCATTGTTTAATTACGAACCATGTCTCAACAATCTGGGAGCTCAATTAGTGGGGGCCGAAGTGATTGGGCCACCCGAAAATCAAGGGCTACACCCATGTCAAAGCCAGAAATGGTGGAGATGGTCTCCATTTTAGAAAAAATGGATTACGATGGAAAGTTGGCAAATTACGATCGGCCCAATGCCAGGAAAGATGGCATCATGGACAAGGTGGTGGCCTGTTTGGTCAAAAAATTCGGTGTCGAGCGATCGAAAGATCAGATTCGGAAACGGTGGTCTGACCTCAAACACCGTGAGCAGGATCAGCTTTCCCAAATCCATCGGATTTTGAAAAAAAGTAAGTTTTATTTTTTCTTTATTTTTTTAATCATGCAATATGTTTTTTATAATTTTGTGTATGTTGTATTAACATGTCTAGATTATAATGTCTATGTAAAAAGTTAGATTACTCATTTTAGTTGTCATGTCGTGATTTGATCGATCTATTGTTGATGTTTTAGTATATGACATTAAAAGTCAGGAAGCCATAGTTAAAAATATATGTATTGTGTTGCAACGAACGTTCTTTCCTGCACGAATCTTCTCAGCAAACATTCCTATTAATCACAGATTATTATTCAAACCTTTAAATAGGAGAAAAACGTAAACTCCGTGCCAAACTATGGGAAAGGAGGAGGAGAGGTCTGGCAGCTCCATCGGCAGTTGCCGAACAAGATGAGGACATGGGCACAGAAGGTGGCACAGATTCCACTAAAGGTAATTGGTTCCTATGCACTGTCAAACATTAATGTACCATATTTTTCGTAGATAACCATGTACATGTCTTCATATTTGTTACTAAAAGAGCTATCAAGCAGGGCACCATGTCCTAACAAATGTACCTCTTGTGACTTTTATGATATGGCCAATGTTTTGTATTATGTAGATGAAGACCTTATTCCGGAAATAATCCTGGTGGAGCCAACAAGTGATGAGACACCAGAGCAACAAGAAGGTTGGTAGTCACAGATTTTTGTGTAGTGGGATCATAGAAATATGTGTATTTGCAATGATTGTTTAACCTTATATTCTTGTATTCCCTTACAAATTTACATTGCAGATGTTGCATCATGCCAGGATGTGGCATCCCCAGCCAGGTCAGAAGCCCGATCTCCTGGCAACTTGCCAAGCAGCATGGAAGCCAGTTCCGAAACTGTGGAGGAACCAGGACCAAGTGTCCAAGAGCCAATTGTGTGCCCACGTAGGTTTTTGCAGAATGATTTTTATCAGTGTTATTTTTAGCCTCCAATTTACAACACTAGTTCCCTATGGGAGCCTCTTTATTTGAATGGAAGTCGCACCGTAAGTCGGATCAGGATGCTCTGACTTGCGGGGCCACTTGCGTTGTGAAGATTTTTGAGGGGGAACTACACCAAAAAATTGAACAACCCACCGTGGGTGTCCCCCCAAGTTCACAACCAGGCCTTTTGTGTGTGGTATTGAGTTTGAGGGTATGCCCACAACAAAAAGACAGCGTGGGTTACCCCCAAAACCCCTACCAGACCCTTATACAAGCATGCAGCTTGTCAGGCCAGGAAAGAGAACGAGCAAGCGGACCAAACACCCCCTGGACCACAGCAGGACACATGCCCTCAAAATGGGGGGGTTTTGTTGCTTTGGGCCAGGGGGCCTCTGCACCGCACACCCAAAAGCACCTTACTCCCATGTAGAGGAGGACAAGAGCCTCATCCCCACAACCCTGTCTGGTGGTTTTGGGGGGTCATGCGGCCAGGGGGTTCCTAGGACTTTGGAAGCAACCTTTAACAAAGGGTGGCCCCCAGATCCCAGACCCCAATCACTATGTGAATGGGTATGGGGTACATAGTACCCCTACACATTAACCACATAAATGGAAGTGTATGTGAATAACGACAGGAGACGTTTATGAAATGTTCTTAAAGATCTTCATCCGGTCTTCTCCACTCTGCTCTTTGGATCTTCTCCTCTCCAGTCTTCTGCTGTCCAATCTTCTGCTCTTATGTTGTCTGCTCTTTTGCCCTAGGCTCTTCTTCTTCCTCCTGTCCTCCTCCAATGCTGTTGCCGTGCATTCTGCCCGTCTCTGGTCTCTGCATCTTAATATATATACATTACAACCATGCCCTCACAATGACGTCATCATGCGTTCACACCCCTAATGAATATATAGTAAGCTCAGGAGACCGGCAGAATCATCAGCAACAGCATCGGAGGAGGACAGGAGGAAGAAGAAGAGCCTAGGGCAAAAGAGCATAAGAACAGGGTAGGTATTAACTCGAGAGGAATTTAAGATTACCTGGACACCAAATGTTTCTCTATTATTATGACCTCATGTAGGTGATTCACATTGACTCATTTTTTTTTTTTTTTTACAGACCATGTTTTACATAGTTGCACATTAGCCAAATTGACCCGTGAGGCTCTCCAATGCTGCGCAGACCTGGAACAAATAAAGGAGACTGCAACGGCATTACAAATCAAAATGCGCAATTTTGTGGACATGATTGGCAAATTTTAAGCCACAATTTTACTAGGTTTTTAATGTTTGTATTGGGATGTTCCTGATGTTACAAATTTTTTATAATGTTTTAGGGCATTTTAATTACACTCAGATGTTAAAGAGTGTACCCAAGTTTGGGAAAAGCACTTTACAACACCCTAACCCTAACCCTAACCCTAACCCTAACCCTGTGAATGTTTGATACTAAAACGTTTTTACATTCAACAATGTGTGTTCAATTCTTTATTAGACTTTCGTTGGGGGGTCGAGGTCTAAAGCTGTGTAAAGAAGCACTAAATGTATGATGGCTGTCCTATTCCCATATTTACATGTTAATGAAAGCATTTTGGACACTGCCATATGCGAGTTGCTGGAGGTGTCAATGAAATGTTAAAGATACCCCCAGTTTTAACGCATATCACAGTGCGATCTGACATTTCACACAGGATCGGATCACACAAGTTTGAACGATTGTGCGATCCTATCCTGATGCGGCTGAATAAATGCATCATGTGCGACTTTTGTGCGAGTGCAGTGCGAATTGAGCCATACAAACTGTATAGCTGATTTTCGCATGAACATCTGATCGCATGTAATAAAGGAGCAGTGCGCTACGATATTACATGCCATCAGATGTGCAGTGTGAATTGAGACATACACTTTGTATGGCTACATTCGCACTGAACACGCATACAAGTCGCACATGACCCTTTATTTCTGATGTATCTGGATTGGATCGCACAGTGCTTAACACTTGTGGAATACAATCCTGTGCAAAAAGTAAGTGGCGGGTCACCCTTATGCAATGCTGGAAGGCTGCAAAGTCGCAGACTTCCCGCATCGCATAAGTGTGACTCAACACTCAAGGTACTAGCAGTCCTAGGATTCAATATGGCATTGATATTGCCAGTAGCAATCAGTGTAGGGAGATCAGTGTAATCTATAGTGTATTGCTTGTTCGTTGCTCTAGTTCACTTTCCATTACCTATATATATAACACTTTGAGATGAACAATGATCAAGTTTCACATAACACTAACATATCCTAACATTGGTGGGCAGTGAGAAGGATGTCATAAATGAACACAACATAACAGGTGTAGGTACTTTGTTAATACCCTAATGTATTATATGAAATATATAGTATGGGCAACTTCTGGACAATGAACACCAATGTAAGGTGACATTAGATGAACCTTGGGTGTGACCTAGTTCTCAATGTGACAGGGTTTGTGTACATTTTGTGGGGTGCAGAAGGCCCTTGTATTTACACCACTGGCTAAAAAATAACACATGGCCATCATCACTTTGGATCAGCTGGTGAGAGACTACAGTCAAGAAACACACTGATGAATGTATTAACCCTTCCAAAGTCACACATATATAACACATGATTAACCCAAATAATTGTGTTTGGCATATGTGCCCAAATGATTATAATCCACAATACAGAATCATTGCAATTTTTGTTTAATGTGTTGAAAAATAATATATCTCTGACATTTATCTTGTGTGTCCAATCTTTAACAAGATTAATGGGTGTGTGACAGTGATTGCTGCCAGGACACAGCTCCTCTCCCCACGAAATAGTCCAGATATTCCTGGCGGATCTGACGGGCCCTGTGTGATGCCAATGCTGACCGTCCAACTTCCATTGACGGCATGGACTCCACTTGGTTAGAAGGTTGGGCCTCTCCACTTGTACCTGGCATAGCAGGGTCAGTATCCAGTTGCTGCAATACATAATTTTGTGCATTCCTGCGTAGGAAGTTGTGCAAAATGCAGCAACACAAGACCACATTATCCACTTTGTACAGTGCCAGGTTTATGGACGTCAGGAATATCCGGAACCGGTTGGCCATTATCCCGAAGGCATTCTCCACAACTCTGCGAGCTCTGGACAACCGGTAGTTGTAAATCCTTTGGTCTGGGGTGAGGTTCCTCTGAGGGTAGGGCTTCATGAGATGCTCCCCAAGCGCAAAAGCCTCATCTGCGATAAACAGAAAGCTCATACCCTCAACAGTTTGCTCCCTGGATGGCAGGTTCAGAGTGCCGTTCTTTAGACGACGAGCGAACTCCGTCTGATCAATAACTCCCCCATCCGAATTGCGGCCATTTTTGCCAATATCCAAAAAAATAAACTCATAGTTTGCATTAACTATGGCTAGCATGACTATACTAAAAAAACCTTTATAATTATAAAAAAATGTGCCGGAATTCGGAGGGGGGACAATGCGGACGTGCTTCCCATCAATAGCACCCCCACAATTGGGAAAATTCCACTTCTCCAGAAATTGATCAGAAATCTCCAGCCATTGCTCTGCGTTTGAAGGAAACTGTGGGGAAAAAATAAAAAAAAAAAAATTAGTGCTTGAGCACATCACATTATTAATTACACACACAGTTGTCTGTTAAATGCTTATGCAACTTGCTAAAAAAATATACAACAGGAAGGCAAAGGTTTGGATATGGGGATGTAACATCTACATACATTTATTTTCAACCTCCTATTGTTCTTATATTGTAAAGGGCCATACACACTAGAAGATTCTCTGAAGACTTTTTCGTGCAGATTTACCTTTTCTATGTAGTGCAAGGGCCTACCAGATTGCATAGGATTTGAAAGTGTTTGTTGGACCTTATATTATTTGGTTTTGGTAAATCGGAAGGATAAATTGTTCTGACAATCTTCTAGTGTGTATGGCCCATTATACTCACCAGCTAGAGCTGAGATTTACAAACTACGGCCATCCAGCTGTTGCAGAACTACACATCCCATGAGGCCTTGTAATTCTCTGACATTCACAGACATGACTAGGCATGATGGAAATTGAAGTTCGTGAACAACTGGTGGGCCATAGTTTGAAGACCTCTGAACTTGAGCTTTGGTATATGCTGACTTTGAGATTTAGCATGTGGGTGGGGGATGGGTAAGTAAAACTGGGCATTTATACATCAATAAGGGCTTGTGGTCAGTGAAGGTTTTAACATCATTACATAAACATACAGAATCATAGGTGGGAATGGATGGACTGATGTATTTTAGATAAATCATTAACTAGGTACTAAAACATTGGCCAAGGAATAATTGTTTGAGGGAAAGCAATAAAATTAGATAAATTCGACATACTGTTAACAGGCAATGCGTTTAGGGACACATAGGAGAGAATGGTGGGGTGGTTAGTGGGTAATTTTACAAATGGTTAAAGATAATCTACATCTTTACTACTATGTGCATGCGGACAGAGGGTAGTTTACAAATAATGGCCTGTGTCAATTGCTGTACATCCAAAAACATCATAATTCAGGTGAAACTAGTAATACATGTAATGTAATGTAAAAAATCAAACATACCTTGATATAGTCCTTCTGCAAGACCTTGATGATGGCAGAGCAGGTCTCAGGGATGATGACTCCAAGTGCTTGGGGGGAGATGCCTGTGGTGAACTTCAGATCCTGCAGGCTTCTCCCTGTTGCAAGATACCTCAACGTCGCAATTAACCTTTGCTCAGGAGTAATTGCAAGCCGCATACAAGTATCCTGCTTCAGAATATAGGGGGACACCAGGGCAAGAAGACGGTAAAAGATGGGATCCGTCATCCTCAAATAATTCCTGAAGTCATCAGGATTATTTTCCTGGAGCTCCCTCAGCAAGGACATATGAGAAAATTGATCACGGTTAAGCAACCAATTTTTCGTCCAGGAGGTCCGCTTCTTCTTCCTATTGCTCGTACGTCGTCTCAGAGCCAAAACTCCAACACTAACGACAGCAACGGACGAATTCACGGTCGCCATAATAAATTCTCGAACGATGTCTCGGAAAATAGCGAAATGTCGTCAACCAAACAAATGCTACCGAAATCAGCGCGAGATGCCCAGAAGGGTCACGGCCAAACACTCACTTCCTCTTTTGTAGCGGCGAACGTGCGTGGAACGTAGTGACGTCATTTTCTGTCGGAAGACAAATGTCCTGGGCAAGTTTTGAGCACTTTTCAACAGACAAACAACAAACACACCAGCCGCGAACATTTGTAGGACGTTCCGTCGGCCGACGATCGGTACGTGTGTACGGGGCTTTACGCATCTCAATGTGTATGTAAGAGACCATGGCATATCTGCTGTTTAAAACACATTGCACAGTCTCCTCAGAGACTCTCAAAAATTGCCAGCGCTGACTGTATTTCAAGTCATCACGGCGGGGTATTGGGAAAAGTTTTCAATTAGCAATAATCACGCCTCGGGTGGACCTCATTGGCTACGATACTGCCACTGCGCAAAGCTAATCAAAACAGTGTCTGCCAACATCTACCCTTTCTTGGAGGAGGATTTGACATTGAGGTGAGACACATAAGTGTCATCCAGTGGGCCGCTGAGCATTCTGGGACTTGGCATGCTAATGAGACCGAGAAACAATGCCTAAGTGGCCATTGTTTATCCACTGAATAGTGTCAGTATTTGAAAGGACTAAGGAGAATCTAAAGGGACAGGGCCCTAGATGTCAAGATGGGTTTCTCCCACAGCAGTCCTGAATGGCCACTGGGAGCGTATGTGTTTGAACAGCTATACTGCTGAAAAAAGGCCAAGGTGGAAGGATTTGGGCCCTTTGTTGAAAGCTCGCTAGATAACATGCCTAAACTGGAGCCCAGGTAAGCTGCATTAGACAAGGGTTGTTGGTCAAGCAATCACCTTCAGCCACCTTTCTTTCTGGCGCAGATTCCAAGGGGGAAGCTTATGTCCCCTAGGACATTTCAACTCTCTGGGCCAGTGAGCATTAGGGCAGATGTGCATAAAGACTGTCTGATCAGCAGCTCAAAGACCTCACAGGTAGGTGACAGCCACCGCCCGAACAGGGACTTGAACCCTGGACCCTCAGATTAAAAGTCTGATGCTCTACCGACTGAGCTATCCGGGCTCTTAAATCTGCCACTCCACAGCGGTCCAAGCTGCTTGAATATTGACATCTCTATTGGAAAAAGACCACTCGGCAAAGGGGGCCGAGTGCCTGGAAGCACAAGTGTTTGGCTTGCCCAGGCTGGCCAATCGTCCACTCCCATTATATTTTCTAGGACAGGTTGAAGATAAAAGTGAAATCTAACCTGCAACCATGCAGATAGGTTCCAGTTCAGTAGAGGTGGAGAACGCCCTAAAGTTTCTGGCTTTGTTTTACCTACAGATCAATGCTCTTCCACCGGAAACAAGGGCCTTGCAAAAAGACACTGCCCGAACGGCTTCCTTAACCTTGGACCAACGCGCTTCCAGTATTCTTAATAAGTGACTGGGTACAAATAAAAAAAGTTCACCTTTAGCCTCATGGTGCCAGGTCCAACAGAGGAAACGCAGGGATAAAAGGGGGTAGAGTCCACTCTGGATTATAGGCAAGTTGAGAAGGAGCGGCGTGTGCCAATGACAGATTGTTCTACCCAGTCTGCTGATGACACAAATGCCCTCTATGGTGTTCCCGGGCCTCATGACACACTTCCTCAACTCTAACGCATCTCAATGTGTATGTAAGAGACCATGGCATAGCTGCTGTTTAAAACACATTGCACAGTCTCCTCAGAGACTCTCAAAAATTGCCAGCGCTGACTGTATTTCAAGTCATCACGGCGGGGTATTGGGAAAAGTTTTCAATTAGCAATAATCACGCCTCGGGTGGACCTCATTGGCTACGATACTGCCACTGCGCAAAGCTAATCAAAACAGTGTCTGCCAACATCTACCCTTTCTTGGAGGAGGATTTGACATTGAGGTGAGACACATAAGTGTCATCCAGTGGGCCGCTGAGCATTCTGGGACTTGGCATGCTAATGAGACCGAGAAACAATGCCTAAGTGGCCATTGTTTATCCACTGAATAGTGTCAGTATTTGAAAGGACTAAGGAGAATCTAAAGGGACAGGGCCCTAGATGTCAAGATGGGTTTCTCCCACAGCAGTCCTGAATGGCCACTGGGAGCGTATGTGTTTGAACAGCTATACTGCTGAAAAAAGGCCAAGGTGGAAGGATTTGGGCCCTTTGTTGAAAGCTCGCTAGATAACATGCCTAAACTGGAGCCCGGGTAAGCTGCATTAGACAAGGGTTGTTGGTCAAGCAATCACCTTCAGCCACCTTTCTTTCTGGCGCAGATTCCAAGGGGGAAGCTTATGTCCCCTAGGACATTTCAACTCTCTGGGCCAGTGAGCATTAGGGCAGATGTGCATAAAGACTGTCTGATCAGCAGCTCAAAGACCTCACAGGTAGGTGACAGCCACCGCCCAAACAGGGACTTGAACCCTGGACCCTCAGATTAAAAGTCTGATGCTCTACCGACTGAGCTATCCGGGCTCTGAAATCTGCCACTCCACAGCGGTCCAAGCTGCTTGAATATTGACATCTCTATTGGAAAAAGACCACTCGGCAAAGGGGGCCGAGTGCCTGGAAGCACAAGTGTTTGGCTTGCCCAGGCTGGCCAATCGTCCACTCCCATTATATTTTCTAGGACAGGTTGAAGATAAAAGTGAAATCTAACCTGCAACCATGCAGATAGGTTCCAGTTCAGTAGAGGTGGAGAACGCCCTAAAGTTTCTGGCTTCGTTTTACCTACAGATCAATGCTCTTCCACCAGAAACAAGGGCCTTGCAAAAAGACACTGCCCGAACGGCTTCCTTAACCTTGGACCAACGCGCTTCCAGTATTCTTAATAAGTGACTGGGTACAAATAAAAAAAGTTCACCTTTAGCCTCATGGTGCCAGGTCCAACAGAGGAAACGCAGGGATAAAAGGGGGTAGGCAAGTTGAGAAGGAGCGGCGTGTGCCAATCACAGATTGTTCTACCCAGTCTGCTGATGACACAAATGCCCTCTATGGTGTTCCCGGGCCTCATGACACACTTCCTCAACTCTAACGCATCTCAATGTGCATATCTGCTGTTTAAAACACATTGCACAGTCTCCTCAGAGACTCTCAAAAATTGCCAGCGCTGACTGTATTTCAAGTCATCACGGCGGGGTATTGGGAAAAGTTTTCAATTAGCAATAATCACGCCTCGGGTGGACCTCATTGGCTACGATACTGCCACTGCGCAAAGCTAATCTAAACAGTGTCTGCCAACATCTACCCTTTCTTGGAGGAGGATTTGACATTGAGGTGAGACACATAAGTGTCATCCAGTGGGGGGGCGTGGCCGGATGTGATTGAGGCAAGTCGTGCTTCTGAGGAGCTCCCGCAGTATCCTGCTAATTACCCTGTTTGGGGCTATCCTCCTGCCTACCTGCGGGTCATCTATCGTGGGGAAGTCCAGCTGCACTTCGGGGATGCCCACTTCGGCTTCGAAACCGCAGCGCGGGCAACAATCCGGACAGAGGCAGACTCGCTCCACTCGCGGCCCGGGCCGAGGCTCCGCCTCCGCCATCTTGGATTTGTCATCCGTCCCTCAGCGTGCTTCTGGAGCGGGCGCGAACATGGATGCGGCGCAGCAGGGAGCGATTTCTTCTCCGGCTGTACAGGTACCTGTCCCCTTGCCCTCTACACCGCTGCAGGAGCAGGACCAGCGAGCCATCACGGCCCCCATCCTGGCTGCAATTGACAGTAGCAAGGCGGCGCTCATGGTCAAGATAGACCACCTTGCCTCCGAGTGCACATTAATCAGGCATGACCTGGACAAAATGAGGGGCCGCATTACTACAGCGGAGGAGCGCATTTCCGAGGTGGAAGATAGTACCCACTCCCATGCCTCACAGTTGGCGGACCTACAGCACCTGGTCAAATCCCTGCAACATAGAGCTGATGACGCAGAGGACCGCCAGCGCCGCAATAATGTCCGGGTGGTGGGACTCCCTGAAGGGGCTGAGGGGACTAGGCCGGCCATCTTTGCTGAACAGTTCTTTAAACAGCTCCTGTCCCTTTCGGATCTCCCGCCTACCTATGTGGTTGAGCGAGCCCACCGGGTTCCGATGGGTGCCCGACCGCCTGGAGCTCCGCCGAGGCCTTTTCTAGTTAAGTTCCTGAATTATAGGGATCGGGACATGCTGCTATCGGAGGCCAGGAAACACCAGGATTTGCACTTTGAAAATACCCGGATTATGCTTTTCCCTGACTTCTCTGCGGAAACCCAGAGGAAACGTCGTTCGTTCACGGAGGTGCGCAAACGACTCAGGGATAAGGAGATTAAGTACAGCATGATGTATCCCAGTCGGCTCAGGATCCAATACAATGGCGCAGTTAAATTTTATGAAACGCCGCAGGAGGTTTCTGACTGGCTGGATGGTCTGCGCTGAAGTGCCGCTTCCTCTGCCTGTTTCTTCCCCCTCCTGGATCGTGCATGTGGTTCTATACTGGCCGCATAGTGGGCCTGTGCCATCTCTCTGGTGCGATACCCTTCCCCTTCTGTTTCCTGCAATGCCCCTTGGCTGCCCTGTTGGTTCCGGGGGCTAGCAAAATCCAAACAGGGTAGACCGCTCCAGGTGAGGCTAGGATCAGGTGCCGGTCGGATCCGCAATCCAGGATAGCTTCAGACAAGAAAGAATGACCGCACTTCTGATGGATTTTCAAGGAAAGGAGTATCTTTATTCCACATCAACCAAATGGCAGGTACAGGTACACACTGTGATTGCAGGACAATTAGGTGGACGCGTTTCACGACTGGATATGTCGCTTATTCATCACCAAATTCATTCTGGATGTGCACCGGCCATATATACCCCCCATACATGCAGCTGACAACAATTAAATTCATCAAACTAGTTGTTCCTCCCATCGGTCAGCTGTTGGGAATCCATGGCCGGATTACACAGGCAGAATGACCCCAGCAAATACAAACTTGAACACACTTGTGAAAAAAACATTTTACATTTTCATATATATATAAATAAAATAAGTATTCTAATGATAAAGTGTTGAAGTAAAAAATAATCAAGAATGAAAAGCAATCCAAAATAGATAACATAATCAATATTAGTGATGCATTTTATCATATATCATATCTGATATGTGTATATCTAATATAGATAAAAAGAAAAATATGTGTGGAAAGCTTTGTAAAAGTGACTTTGAAGATGAAAATAGTGATAATTATCAAAATAAGAAGTAAAAGTGTATATTGATAAAATAATTTTTTGTTATGTGTAAAGTGTCACAAAACAATCTTGAGTTTTGAAAAATCAATTTGGCCGATGTTTTTTTAAAAATTATGTGTGAATAAAAGAATAATAAAGTGACTCCCTTTCTGATATACACTTTATTATTCTTTTATTCACACATAATTTTTAAAAAAACATCGGCCAAATTGATTTTTCAAAACTCAAGATTGTTTTGTGACACTTTACACATAACAAAAAATTATTTTATCAATATACACTTTTACTTCTTATTTTGATAATTATCACTATTTTCATCTTCAAAGTCACTTTTACAAAGCTTTCCACACATATTTTTCTTTTTATCTATATTAGATATACACATATCAGATATGATATATGATAAAATGCATCACTAATATTGATTATGTTATCTATTTTGGATTGCTTTTCATTCTTGATTATTTTTTACTTCAACACTTTATCATTAGAATACTTATTTTATTTATATATATATGAAAATGTAAAATGTTTTTTTCACAAGTGTGTTCAAGTTTGTATTTGCTGGGGTCATTCTGCCTGTGTAATCCGGCCATGGATTCCCAACAGCTGACCGATGGGAGGAACAACTAGTTTGATGAATTTAATTGTTGTCAGCTGCATGTATGGGGGGTATATATGGCCGGTGCACATCCAGAATGAATTTGGTGATGAATAAGCGACATATCCAGTCGTGAAACGCGTCCACCTAATTGTCCTGCAATCACAGTGTGTACCTGTACCTGCCATTTGGTTGATGTGGAATAAAGATACTCCTTTCCTTGAAAATCCATCAGAAGTGCGGTCATTCTTTCTTGTCTGGTTCCGGGGGCTCCTCTGGAGTCTTTTCTATTGTCATCACCTAAGAGACTGCCGGACTTTGATCGCATTTGACACTCGTCCACAGTTCCAGATGTTGGGGAGTTCTGGGCTTAAGCCTCATACCGGCTGGATGGTTACTAGTTTTTGTTTTTTTTTTGTTGTTGCCGGTATAAGGGCATTGGGATTGTTTTGTTGGCAACTTGACCCTCTAACGTTTCAGCCTCAGTGGTCTTGGATCCTTTTGCTGCTACCTGCTCTCAGCTCACTACGCTATTTTTGGTGGAACATTTCTTTTTCTGCATCCCTGCTGCCATTTTTTATTGATGCCCATGGCTGATGCAGTAGGCTTCCTCTCATGGAATGTGAGAGGTCTGAACAATAAATATAAACGGGCCAGTGTATTTCAATGTTTGAAACAGGCGAAGCCGCATGTCCTCCTCCTGCAAGAGACTCACCTGGATGGTAATCTGGTGCTCACTTTGAAGAAACCGTGGATTCAAAAGGCGTTTCATGCCACATACTCCACGTATGCCAGAGGTGTATTGGTGCTTATCAGTAAATCTATTCCATGTTCCGTCCACCAGGTGGTCTCAGACCAGGGGGGACGATATGTGGCTGTGGTAATGGAATTGTATTCGTTCAAATTTATTTTGGTTGCTGTTTATGTACCTCCTCCCTTTAATGTTCAGATGCTGTATGACCTGCCTGCTAAGCTCTCGGCTCATGCCTCCCTGCCTATGTTATTTATGGGTGATTTTAATGCGATTTTGGATGGGGCATTGGATACTTCCAACCCCACCCGACAGGCCTCGGTGGATCTGGTTGCCTGGGCGGCTGCTCAGGGCCTGGTTGAGATATGGCGTTGGAAGCATCCGGATGGTAGGGAGTACTCTCACCTGTCCACTGCGCACCGCTCGGCGGCCAGGATAGACCTGGCTTTTGGTAGTGCTCGTTTCCAGTCCCTCGTGACTGCTGCTGATTACTTGGCTGGGGGGGTGTCTGATCATAACCCGCTTCTCTTGACAGTGCACCTCCGGTTGGGGGCTGGAGAGCGGGGTTGGAGACTGTCTCCGGGCTGGCTTCAACAGGATCAGGTCACCTCCCACCTGGTACAGGCGGTCCAGATGTACTGGGCGAGCAATGTAGACTCTGCCGAGCCTTCGGTGGTTTGGGAGGCCTTCAAGGCGGTGGCCAGGGGGGAGTGCATCTCCGCTATTAAAACTGCCAGGAAAGATCATAATGGGGAGCTCCGGTCTATGCAGGAGGTGGAGAGGGAGAGGGCGCGGGATCATGCTGCTTCGCCATCCGAGTCCACTTATACCTCCTTATTGGAGGCGAGGCGTCTCCTCTCACTCCACCTGTCTGATCTGGCCCATACTGAGGCTTCCCGTTTCAGGGCTGCTGCCTTTGCACAAGGGGATAAAAATGGCAAATTCTTGGCTAGGTTGGTAGAGGATCAGAGGGCCCCTATTAACATCCCACGCATTAAGAGTTCTAGGGGGGAAATGCTCACTGATCCGCGGGATATTTTGGAGGAGTTCAGGAATTACTTTGAGTCCTTATATGCCCCTGTCCATGACTATGACGATACTGTCATGGAGACTACTCTCCGTGGCCTGGCTCTACCTACCCTGACTGATGAAGATAGTGCCTTGCTAGACGCTCCGATCACTCCCCTAGAGGTGGAAGGGGCCATTGCCTCCTTCCCGCCGCAGAAGGCTCCGGGCCCGGATGGGTTCCCTGCGGACTTCTATAAGGAGTTCTCGGAGCAGTTGGCCCCGCGCCTGAGTGCCCTGTTTCAACACTGCCTGGAGGGGGGGGCTCTCCCGCCGTCCATGATGGATGCATATATGGTGCTCCTGGCAAAACCGGGGAAGGACCCTGAGGACTGTTCCTCATACAGGCCCATAGCCCTGCTGAACGCGGACCTGAAGGTCCTAACCAAGGTCCTTGCGAATCGTCTGGCGAAAGTCATACATACCTTAGTTGACCCTGACCAGACGGGTTTCATGCCGGGGAAATCGGCAGATACCAATATTCGGCGTCTGTTTACGCACCTCCAACTCCCGGTGGCCGCCTCCTCGCAACGCGTAGTGGTCTCTATTGATATAGAAAAGGCCTTCGACTCTGTCGACTGGACCTATATGCACACGGTCCTGTCGCTCATGGGTTTTGGCCCCAATTTCCGGACTTGGGTGAAACTGCTATATTCTTCTCCTCGTACGGCCATTCGCTTAGGTCTGTTGACCTCGGTGTATTTTAGGGTGGGTAGGGGGACCCGTCAAGGTTGCCCCCTATCGCCCTTCCTTTTTGCGCTTACCATCGAACCGGTTGCCATTGCATTGCGCTCCTCGCAGGGCTTTGAAGCGGTCAGAGTAGGCTCCATAAAGGAGTGTGTGGCGTTATACGCAGATGACATGCTTCTTTTCCTTAATGATCCTGGTCCTTCCTTACAGGCTGTCTTACGGATCTTGGATGAATTTGGCAAGTATTCGGGACTCCGGGTGAATTGGGGAAAGTCCTCGATGTTGTCTGTCACAGGAGTGCCTGGTGCACTAGTAGGAGATGGCCCCTTCCCGGGTTGGGTTGATACATTTACCTACCTTGGGGTCCGGGTAACTAGGCATCCGAAGGACTATTATAACCTGAATCTCCTCCCCCTCCTGCCTAGGCTTCAGCGCCTGGTGCAGGTGTGGAGGAAGATTCCACTTTCCCTATTGGGAAGAATAGCCCTCCTTAAAATGAAGTTTCTCCCTGTGGTTCTATATTTCTTGCGCCACTCCCCACTGTGGGTTCCAAAGACGTTTTTTAGCAGATTAGACAGTATTATCAGCTCCTTCCTCTGGTCCCCCGGGGTTCCCAGGATTGGCCTTCGGGCCCTCCAGGAGCCTTGGGGTAGCGGGGGTCTGGCTCTCCCTGATTGGCGGAAATATTATCTGGCTGGGCAAATGGTTTTTGCGAGGCGATGGCTACGGGCGGATGAGGAGGACTCGGCTACGGTCCTAGAGGCGGCGCACCTGGGTTCCTATGAAAGTCTCCGTCTGGCTCTCCACAGGGGGGTGGGTTCCGACCTCCCGTTGACAGCGTCAATGAAGGCTACCATTAGGGCGTGGAGCCAGACTGTACGACTGGCCTGCCCCAGCTATGTTGGCCTTTCCCCGTCTACCCCTCTTTGGATGAATCCAAAGCTCCCTCATTTTTACCGCTTACCTGACCCTATGGTGTGGGCTACTGTGGGGGTGAAGACGTTAGGGGACATAACGACGGAGGGAGAATTGCTATCATTTGACAACCTACGTACAAGACATGACTTACCCTCAACTCATTTTTTCAGATACCTACAGCTGCGTCACGCCTTTCAATGCCAATTTTCTGACGCCAAAATTGAACCGGTACCATCTGACCTGGAATTAATGCTAACTAATCCTGACCTTACCAAAACCCTATCTTCAGTTTACAAGGATTTATTCAGACTGACTCCACCAAGTATTGTGAAGTGTAGGGAGCGTTGGACTGCTGAAATTCCTGAACTTCAGGGGGAGGACTGGGATGACATGTGGGTTGACCCATTCAAACACCTCGTTGCTGCTAGAGACAAACTTATTCAGTTCAAGTTTCTCCACAGGATATACTACACTCCTGCTAGACTAGCTAAAATTTACCCCACGTCCTCCGCTGAATGCTGGCGATGCTCTGCCTCTCCGGCGGATGCGTCCCATATTTTCTGGGATTGCCCGCTGATTCAGCGCTACTGGTCGGAAGTTACCACCTGCTTAGGGGAGGTGCTGATGACTGCGGTCCCGCTGACTCCAAGTGTTTGTCTGCTGGGTTTGGTGGAGGAGGTGGTTCCCTCGGTGGCACATAGAACCCTTTTAACTATATTGCTATTTTATGCCAAGAAGGCCATATTGTTACATTGGAAGAAGGTGACCCCGCCTTCCCTGCTGTACTGGAAGGGTCTGGTGAATGCCGTGTTGCCCCTTTATAAGGAAACATATTTGTCCCGGGGGTGCCCCAAGAAATTTGAGAAAGTGTGGAGGGCATGGGTGGAGTCTCCTGTTACGGTACGGTAGATAGCGTTTGTAATTTATTATGATAATGTTCACCTAACTGTCTGATGCTTCCTTTATGTGTGGGCTGGGAGCGGGGACGGCTGGGCACTGGTACACCGGCCTGGCTCAGTCGTTCCGGGTCCCATTATCCTGCTTTTTTCTGAGGGAATCCGGCTGTGTTTGGGGGTTTGGTTGCCAGGGTGGGGGGGGGGGGGGGGCTTTACCGTTTTGATGTTGCTGTTTGTGTGACTCCCCCATGTTGGGGTGAGCTGGTCTATTGTTTTTGTATGTTTTGTTTGTGTGAAAACTTCAATAAAAAGAATTTTCCAAAGTGTCATCCAGTGGGCCGCTGAGCATTCTGGGACTTGGCATGCTAATGAGACCGAGAAACAATGCCTAAGTGGCCATTGTTTATCCACTGAATAGTGTCAGTATTTGAAAGGACTAAGGAGAATCTAAAGGGACAGGGCCCTAGATGTCAAGATGGGTTTCTCCCACAGCAGTCCTGAATGGCCACTGGGAGCGTATGTGTTTGAACAGCTATACTGCTGAAAAAAGGCCAAGGTGGAAGGATTTGGGCCCTTTGTTGAAAGCTCGCTAGATAACATGCCTAAACTGGAGCCCAGGTAAGCTGCATTAGACAAGGGTTGTTGGTCAAGCAATCACCTTCAGCCACCTTTCTTTCTGGCGCAGATTCCAAGGGGGAAGCTTATGTCCCCTAGGACATTTCAACTCTCTGGGCCAGTGAGCATTAGGGCAGATGTGCATAAAGACTGTCTGATCAGCAGCTCAAAGACCTCACAGGTAGGTGACAGCCACCGCCCGAACAGGGACTTGAACCCTGGACCCTCAGATTAAAAGTCTGATGCTCTACCGACTGAGCTATCCGGGCTCTGAAAGCTGCCACTCCACAGCGGTCCAAGCTGCTTGAATATTGACATCTCTATTGGAAAAAGACCACTCGGCAAAGGGGGCCGAGTGCCTGGAAGCACAAGTGTTTGGCTTGCCCAGGCTGGCCAATCGTCCACTCCCATTATATTTTCTAGGACAGGTTGAAGATAAAAGTGAAATCTAACCTGTAACCATGCAGATAGGTTCCAGTTCAGTAGAGGTGGAGAACGCCCTAAAGTTTCTGGCTTCGTTTTACCTACAGATCAATGCTCTTCCACCGGAAACAAGGGCCTTGCAAAAAGACACTGCCCGAACGGCTTCCTTAACCTTGGACCAACGCGCTTCCAGTATTCTTAATAAGTGACTGGGTACAAATAAAAAAAGTTCACCTTTAGCCTCATGGTGCCAGGTCCAACAGAGGAAACGCAGGGATAAAAGGGGGTAGAGTCCACTCTGGATTATAGGCAAGTTGAGAAGGAGCGGCGTGTGCCAATCACAGATTGTTCTACCCAGTCTGCTGATGACACAAATGCCCTCTATGGTGTTCCCGGGCCTCATGACACACTTCCTCAACTCTAACGCATCTCAATGTGTATGTAAGAGACCATGGCATATCTGCTGTTTAAAACACATTGCACAGTCTCCTCAGAGACTCTCAAAAATTGCCAGCGCTGACTGTATTTCAAGTCATCACGGCGGGGTATTGGGAAAAGTTTTCAATTAGCAATAATCACGCCTCGGGTGGACCTCATTGGCTACGATACTGCCACTGCGCAAAGCTAATCAAAACAGTGTCTGCCAACATCTACCCTTTCTTGGAGGAGGATTTGATATTGAGGTGAGACACATAAGTGTCATCCAGTGGGCCGCTGAGCATTCTGGGACTTGGCATGCTAATGAGACCGAGAAACAATGCCTAAGTGGCCATTGTTTATCCACTGAATAGTGTCAGTATTTGAAAGGACTAAGGAGAATCTAAAGGGACAGGGCCCTAGATGTCAAGATGGGTTTCTCCCACAGCAGTCCTGAATGGCCACTGGGAGCGTATGTGTTTGAACAGCTATACTGCTGAAAAAAGGCCAAGGTGGAAGGATTTGGGCCCTTTGTTGAAAGCTCGCTAGATAACATGCCTAAACTGGAGCCCAGGTAAGCTGCATTAGACAAGGGTTGTTGGTCAAGCAATCACCTTCAGCCACCTTTCTTTCTGGCGCAGATTCCAAGGGGGAAGCTTATGTCCCCTAGGACATTTCAACTCTCTGGGCCAGTGAGCATTAGGGCAGATGTGCATAAAGACTGTCTGATCAGCAGCTCAAAGACCTCACAGGTAGGTGACAGCCACCGCCCGAACAGGGACTTGAACCCTGACCCTCAGATTAAAAGTCTGATGCTCTACCGACTGAGCTATCCGGGCTCTGAAATCTGCCACTCCACAGCGGTCCAAGCTGCTTGAATATTGACATCTCTATTGGAAAAAGACCACTCGGCAAAGGGGGCCGAGTGCCTGGAAGCACAAGTGTTTGGCTTGCCCAGGCTGGCCAATCGTCCACTCCCATTATATTTTCTAGGACAGGTTGAAGATAAAAGTGAAATCTAACCTGTAACCATGCAAATAGGTTCCAGTTCAGTAGAGGTGGAGAACGCCCTAAAGTTTCTGGCTTCGTTTTACCTACAGATCAATGCTCTTCCACCGGAAACAAGGGCCTTGCAAAAAGACACTGCCCGAACGGCTTCCTTAACCTTGGACCAACACGCTTCCAGTATTCTTAATAAGTGACTGGGTACAAATAAAAAAAGTTCACCTTTAGCCTCATGGTGCCAGGTCCAACAGAGGAAACGCAGGGATAAAAGGGGGTAGAGTCCACTCTGGATTATAGGCAAGTTGAGAAGGAGCGGCGTGTGCCAATCACAGATTGTTCTACCCAGTCTGCTGATGACACAAATGCCCTCTATGGTGTTCCCGGGCCTCATGACACACTTCCTCAACTCTAACGCATCTCAATGTGCATATCTGCTGTTTAAAACACATTGCACAGTCTCCTCAGAGACTCTCAAAAATTGCCAGCGCTGACTGTATTTCAAGTCATCACGGCGGGGTATTGGGAAAAGTTTTCAATTAGCAATAATCACGCCTCGGGTGGACCTCATTGGCTACGATACTGCCACTGCGCAAAGCTAATCTAAACAGTGTCTGCCAACATCTACCCTTTCTTGGAGGAGGATTTGACATTGAGGTGAGACACATAAGTGTCATCCAGTGGGCCGCTGAGCATTCTGGGACTTGGCATGCTAATGAGACCGAGAAACAATGCCTAAGTGGCCATTGTTTATCCACTGAATAGTGTCAGTATTTGAAAGGACTAAGGAGAATCTAAAGGGACAGGGCCCTAGATGTCAAGATGGGTTTCTCCCACAGCAGTCCTGAATGGCCACTGGGAGCGTATGTGTTTGAACAGCTATACTGCTGAAAAAAGGCCAAGGTGGAAGGATTTGGGCCCTTTGTTGAAAGCTCGCTAGATAACATGCCTAAACTGGAGCCCAGGTAAGCTGCATTAGACAAGGGTTGTTGGTCAAGCAATCACCTTCAGCCACCTTTCTTTCTGGCGCAGATTCCAAGGGAGAAGCTTATGTCCCCTAGGACATTTCAACTCTCTGGGCCAGTGAGCATTAGGGCAGATGTGCATAAAGACTGTCTGATCAGCAGCTCAAAGACCTCACAGGTAGGTGACAGCCACCACCCGAACAGGGACTTGAACCCTGGACCCTCAGATTAAAAGTCTGATGCTCTACCGACTGAGCTATCTGGGCTCTGAAATCTGCCACTCCACAGCGGTCCAAGCTGCTTGAATATTGACATCTCTATTGGAAAAAGACCACTCGGCAAAGGGGGCCGAGTGCCTGGAAGCACAAGTGTTTGGCTTGCCCAGGCTGGCCAATCGTCCACTCCCATTATATTTTCTAGGACAGGTTGAAGATAAAAGTGAAATCTAACCTGCAACCATGCAGATAGGTTCCAGTTCAGTAGAGGTGGAGAACGCCCTAAAGTTTCTGGCTTCGTTTTACCTACAGATCAATGCTCTTCCACCGGAAACAAGGGCCTTGCAAAAAGACACTGCCCGAACGGCTTCCTTAACCTTGGACCAACGCGCTTCCAGTATTCTTAATAAGTGACTGGGTACAAATAAAAAAAGTTCACCTTTAGCCTCATGGTGCCAGGTCCAACAGAGGAAACGCAGGGATAAAAGGGGGTAGAGTCCACTCTGGATTATAGGCAAGTTGAGAAGGAGCGGAGTGTGCCAATCACAGATTGTTCTACCCAGTCTGCTGATGACACAAATGCCCTCTATGGTGTTCCCGGGCCTCATGACACACTTCCTCAACTCTAACGCATCTCAATGTGTATGTAAGAGACCATGGCATATCTGCTGTTTAAAACACATTGCACAGTCTCCTCAGAGACTCTCAAAAATTGCCAGCGCTGACTGTATTTCAAGTCATCACGGCGGGGTATTGGGAAAAGATTTCAATTAGCAATAATCACGCCTCGGGTGGACCTCATTGGCTACGATACTGCCACTGCGCAAAGCTAATCTAAACAGTGTCTGCCAACATCTACCCTTTCTTGGAGGAGGATTTGACATTGAGGTGAGACACATAAGTGTCATCCAGTGGGCCGCTGAGCATTCTGGGACTTGGCATGCTAATGAGACCGAGAAACAATGCCTAAGTGGCCATTGTTTATCCACTGAATAGTGTCAGTATTTGAAAGGACTAAGGAGAATCTAAAGGGACAGGGCCCTAGATGTCAAGATGGGTTTCTCCCACAGCAGTCCTGAATGGCCACTGGGAGCGTATGTGTTTGAACAGCTATACTGCTGAAAAAAGGCCAAGGTGGAAGGATTTGGGCCCTTTGTTGAAAGCTCGCTAGATAACATGCCTAAACTGGAGCCCAGGTAAGCTGCATTAGACAAGGGTTGTTGGTCAAGCAATCACCTTCAGCCACCTTTCTTTCTGGCGCAGATTCCAAGGGGGAAGCTTATGTCCCCTAGGACATTTCAACTCTCTGGGCCAGTGAGCATTAGGGCAGATGTGCATAAAGACTGTCTGATCAGCAGCTCAAAGACCTCACAGGTAGGTGACAGCCACCGCCCGAACAGGGACTTGAACCCTGGACCCTCAGATTAAGAGTCTGATGCTCTACCGACTGAGCTATCCGGGCTCTGAAATCTGCCACTCCACAGCGGTCCAAGCTGCTTGAATATTGACATCTCTATTGGAAAAAGACCACTCGGCAAAGGGGGCCGAGTGCCTGGAAGCACAAGTGTTTGGCTTGCCCAGGCTGGCCAATCGTCCACTCCCATTATATTTTCTAGGACAGGTTGAAGATAAAAGTGAAATCTAACCTGCAACCATGCAGATAGGTTCCAGTTCAGTAGAGGTGGAGAACGCCCTAAAGTTTCTGGCTTCGTTTTACCTACAGATCAATGCTCTTCCACCGGAAACAAGGGCCTTGCAAAAAGACACTGCCCGAACGGCTTCCTTAACCTTGGACCAACGCGCTTCCAGTATTCTTAATAAGTGACTGGGTACAAATAAAAAAAGTTCACCTTTAGCCTCATGGTGCCAGGTCCAACAGAGGAAACGCAGGGATAAAAGGGGGTAGAGTCCACTCTGGATTATAGGCAAGTTGAGAAGGAGCGGCGTGTGCCAATCACAGATTGTTCTACCCAGTCTGCTGATGACACAAATGCCCTCTATGGTGTTCCCGGGCCTCATGACACACTTCCTCAACTCTAACGCATCTCAATGTGTATGTAAGAGACCATGGCATATCTGCTGTTTAAAACACATTGCACAGTCTCCTCAGAGACTCTCAAAAATTGCCAGCGCTGACTGTATTTCAAGTCATCACGGCGGGGTATTGGGAAAAGTTTTCAATTAGCAATAATCACGCCTCGGGTGGACCTCATTGGCTACGATACTGCCACTGCGCAAAGCTAATCAAAACAGTGTCTGCCAACATCTACCCTTTCTTGGAGGAGGATTTGACATTGAGGTGAGACACATAAGTGTCATCCAGTGGGCCGCTGAGCATTCTGGGACTTGGCATGCTAATGAGACCGAGAAACAATGCCTAAGTGGCCATTGTTTATCCACTGAATAGTGTCAGTATTTGAAAGGACTAAGGAGAATCTAAAGGGACAGGGCCCTAGATGTCAAGATGGGTTTCTCCCACAGCAGTCCTGAATGGCCACTGGGAGCGTATGTGTTTGAACAGCTATACTGCTGAAAAAAGGCCAAGGTGGAAGGATTTGGGCCCTTTGTTGAAAGCTCGCTAGATAACATGCCTAAACTGGAGCCCAGGTAAGCTGCATTAGATAAGGGTTGTTGGTCAAGCAATCACCTTCAGCCACCTTTCTTTCTGGCGCAGATTCCAAGGGGGAAGCTTATGTCCCCTAGGACATTTCAACTCTCTGGGCCAGTGAGCATTAGGGCAGATGTGCATAAAGACTGTCTGATCAGCAGCTCAAAGACCTCACAGGTAGGTGACAGCCAACGCCCGAACAGGGACTTGAACC
This sequence comes from Pelophylax lessonae, assembly GCF_965119305.1. Lineage (NCBI taxonomy): Eukaryota > Metazoa > Chordata > Amphibia > Anura > Ranidae > Pelophylax > Pelophylax lessonae. The sequence continues at coordinate 597,558,088 of NC_138771.1, forward strand.
CTGGACCCTCAGATTAAAAGTCTGATGCTCTACCGACTGAGCTATTGGGGCTCTGAAATCTGCCACTCCACAGCGGTCCAAGCTGCTTGAATATTGACATCTCTATTGGAAAAAGACCACTCGGCAAAGGGGGCCGAGTGCCTGGAAGCACAAGTGTTTGGCTTGCCCAGGCTGGCCAATCGTCCACTCCCATTATATTTTCTAGGACAGGTTGAAGATAAAAGTGAAATCTAACCTGCAACCATGCAGATAGGTTCCAGTTCAGTAGAGGTGGAGAACGCCCTAAAGTTTCTGGCTTCGTTTTACCTACAGATCAATGCTCTTCCACCGGAAACAAGGGCCTTGCAAAAAGACACTGCCCGAACGGCTTCCTTAACCTTGGACCAACGCGCTTCCAGTATTCTTAATAAGTGACTGGGTACAAATAAAAAAAGTTCACCTTTAGCCTCATGGTGCCAGGTCCAACAGAGGAAACGCAGGGATAAAAGGGGGTAGAGTCCACTCTGGATTATAGGCAAGTTGAGAAGGAGCGGCGTGTGCCAATCACAGATTGTTCTACCCAGTCTGCTGATGACACAAATGCCCTCTATGGTGTTCCCGGGCCTCATGACACACTTCCTCAACTCTAACGCATCTCAATGTGCATATCTGCTGTTTAAAACACATTGCACAGTCTCCTCAGAGACTCTCAAAAATTGCCAGCGCTGACTGTATTTCAAGTCATCACGGCGGGGTATTGGGAAAAGTTTTCAATTAGCAATAATCACGCCTCGGGTGGACCTCATTGGCTACGATACTGCCACTGCGCAAAGCTAATCAAAACAGTGTCTGCCAACATCTACCCTTTCTTGGAGGAGGATTTGACATTGAGGTGAGACACATAAGTGTCATCCAGTGGGCCGCTGAGCATTCTGGGACTTGGCATGCTAATGAGACCGAGAAACAATGCCTAAGTGGCCATTGTTTATCCACTGAATAGTGTCAGTATTTGAAAGGACTAAGGAGAATCTAAAGGGACAGGGCCCTAGATGTCAAGATGGGTTTCTCCCACAGCAGTCCTGAATGGCCACTGGGAGCGTATGTGTTTGAACAGCTATACTGCTGAAAAAAGGCCAAGGTGGAAGGATTTGGGCCCTTTGTTGAAAGCTCGCTAGATAACATGCCTAAACTGGAGCCCAGGTAAGCTGCATTAGACAAGGGTTGTTGGTCAAGCAATCACCTTCAGCCACCTTTCTTTCTGGCGCAGATTCCAAGGGGGAAGCTTATGTCCCCTAGGACATTTCAACTCTCTGGGCCAGTGAGCATTAGGGCAGATGTGCATAAAGACTGTATGATCAGCAGCTCAAAGACCTCACAGGTAGGTGACAGCCACCGCCCGAACAGGGACTTGAACCCTGGACCCTCAGATTAAAAGTCTGATGCTCTACCGACTGAGCTATCCGGGCTCTGAAATCTGCCACTCCACAGCGGTCCAAGCTGCTTGAATATTGACATCTCTATTGGAAAAAGACCACTCGGCAAAGGGGGCCGAGTGCCTGGAAGCACAAGTGTTTGGCTTGCCCAGGCTGGCCAATCGTCCACTCCCATTATATTTTCTAGGACAGGTTGAAGATAAAAGTGAAATCTTTTTTTTAAAGGTTTTTTATTAAACAAACAAAACACAGTACACCAAAAGAAAAATGGCAGTGCAACATAAAAGAGAGGATACAGAACATACAAAGCATCCTCTCCAATCATCTAACAAAATAAAACCACAGTACAGAGAATACCCAGTAATCGTGGTAAAAGGGGGGGTAACACATTATTATAAGCAATATATAACGACACATGCTGAGCAAAAGAAGGCACTGTAGACATCGCCTAGGAGGCGTCAGACACCGAGGAGGCAGTAAGATCAGAGTCTACCCAGAAGGACCAGATTTTATTGAATTTCTTCGGACATCCTCTGGCCTCATACGTCAGTTTGTACAGAGGCAGAGCCTGATTAACAATAGAGATCCAAAATGGAACGTCAGGGGGTGTGGAAGATTTCCAACGGAGAGCAATAGCTTTCCTAGCATAGAAAAAGAGCAAACGCAGAAATAGTTTCGTGCGAGCCGGAGCATCCTCATCATCCACATATCCTAGGAGACAACGAAGGGGGTTACAGACATTGGACAATTGAGAGATATCAGTGATAAAGGCCGTCACCCCTGACCAAAAGGCACGGACAGGGGGACATTCCCAAAACATGTGAAAGAAGGATCCCACACCATCAGAGCACTTAGAGCAGAGAGGGGAGGATAATGTACCAATTTTATGAAGGAACAGGGGAGTGTAGTAAGCCCTATACAGGAATTTTAATTGTATGACTCTATCCCTGGAGGAAATTACAACCGGGATTTGTTCAGGAAGGACGTCATGCCAAACCTCCTCCGTCAAGTCCGGGACGTTTTCACGCCACTGGGACTCAACCACCGCCAAGCGCTTAGACTTAGAATGCAAAAGCCTACGATAATATGTGGAGACCAGTTTCTCATGTGAAGAGTCAGAGAGGAGATATTCCAAGGGGGATGGCTCCAGCGAGACATCCCGGAGGCCGAACTGCGCAGCCGCCGCATGTCTCAGCTGGAGGTAGCGAAAATGAGCCGTAGATGGTACAGCAAAAGTGGACTGCATGTCCGCAAAGGACCGGAAGGTTCCCCGGACATACAGGTGATCAACAGACTTCACCCCAAGACGGGCCCAAAAAATACCGTCGTCCCGACCGAAAAACTCCCGAAACCGAGGATTGTGCCAAAGGGGGGCATTAGGGGAGTACGACCCCGGAGGGTCGGCCTCACCCAATGCGGTAGCCGCAAAAACCCGTAGAGTGACCGAGATAAGTGCAGTGTTCGGCCTGCCCATAGTAGATCTACGGTGCAGCAAATTTTGCAGAGATTCATAGGACGTGAAAATAGCCGCCTCCAAGGCCGCCGCAGCATGATTGTCCTCGGGATGGAACCACCAATGTGCGTGTGCCAACTGGGAGGCAAAATAATAAAGGCGTAGGTTGGGCGCTGCCAGTCCCCCCGCTAAGACAGGTAACTGCAACGCATCTCTGGCCACACGTGCCGGCCGACCCCCCCAGATAAATGAAGTAAAGAGCGAATCGATGACCTGGAAACGACGTTTGGTAACATATATCGGGGAGTGACTCAACACATACAGAAATCGGGGAAGGAACATCATTTTAAAAATATTGATCCTACCCAAAACCGTGAGAGGAAGCTGGGACCAGAGCTGCAAAGAAGATTTAAGTCGGGCAACCAAGGGATCTAAATTATTGGGGAGGAAACGAGACAAGGGAAGTTGAATGTCAACCCCCAAGTATCGAAACCGATCTACCACCTGGAGAGGGCATAATGCGAGAGAAGGGGGCAGAACCTGGGGATCCAGGGGGAACAGAGTAGATTTACTCCAGTTCACCCTGAAACCCGAGAAGTGACCGAAGCGATCAATAATGGACAATAGAGTGGGGAGGGACTGATGTGGATCCGCTAGATATATCAACATATCATCCGCATACAAGGAAACCTTTTCCTCCAAGCCATTGATCACAAAGCCCGCAACAGCCGCACACTGGCGGATCTGCGCAGTCAAAGGCTCAATGGCCAGGGCGAAAAGTAACGGGGACAGCGGGCACCCCTGCCTAGTACCCCGAAAAATGGGAAAGGAGTCAGACACGGAATTATTGACCCTGATACGGGCACGAGGGAGATAATATAGAAGTTGTACCCATTTTATGAACCCCGGTCCGAATCCAAATTTCGCCAATACCTCCAAGAGATAAGGCCACTCCACTGAATCAAAAGCCTTGTGAGTGTCCAGGGCCACCACAACCCTGGCCCCCACAGAATCATGAGTCGTCTGAAGGTTGGTAAAAAGTCTACGCAAGTTGATCGAGGTAGACCGGCCAGGAATAAACCCCGACTGGTCCGCCCCGACCAAGTCCGTGACAACCGTATTCAGCCTCCTCGCGAGGACCTTGGCCAAAATCTTCACATCTGTATTAATAAGTGAGATCGGACGGTACGATTCACAGAGAAGAGGGTCCTTGCGCGGCTTCGGGATGAGTACTATAAGGGCTTCCGTCATGGAGGGTGGCAGACGTCCTTCCCTCAGAGCACAAGTAAACACTTTCAACAAATGGGGGACCAGCAATTCCCTATAGTGAAGATACCATTCAATGGGGAAACCATCCAAGCCAGGTGTCTTATTATGTGCAAACGTAGCTATGGCCTTGTCAATCTCCTCTGTGGTCAAAGGGGAGTCTAAGAAGCGAGATTGGTCGACCGACAATGCGGGCAATTCAATATCATATAAAAAATCATCAAGTTCGATAATAGTGTAATGGGCCTGGGTGCGGTATAAAGAGGAATAAAATTCAACAAAACTATGAAGAATAGCAGGAGTTTGTTCTACAATGACACCGGCCTGGCTGGTGACCCGGGGAATGATACAAGGTTGAAAATCCGGCCTAGCCAAGTAGGCCAACAAGCGACTGTTTTTGTCCCCCATTTCAAAAATTCTTTGATTCTGATATAACAGTTTTTTCTGGGTGCGCTCAATAAGGACGAGATCCAAATCACGGGCTCTGGCCCGCCAAGCGGCGTGATTCTGAGGGGAGGGGTCGTCAGAGTATTGCCGTTCAGCCGTATGCAATGCCCGTTCGGCGTCAACCAACTTGGTCTGACGCGCCTTCCGAGCATGGCCTATGGCAGACGAGAAGGTGCCCCGCATAGTGGCCTTGAAGGCGTCCCAAGTCAGCAGTGCCGACCCCTCCCGTCCATTGAGCGCCCAGAAAGAATTCAATTCCGTGAGCCCCTGATCAGTCACCGCAGGGTCCGCCAGCCACAGAGGGCTTAGTCGCCACAATTTATAATTAGGTGGGGACCCCAAAGCAAGGTCCACCAGCAAAGGGGAGTGGTCAGATACCGCCCGAGGGAGGTACCTGATCCCTGAGAGCGGACCCAGCAGTTCCCGAGAGAGCAAACAGAGGTCAATCCTAGATAGAGTGTGGTGTGAGCTCGAATAACAAGAAAACTCAGTAATCCCCCCATGTTTCCACCTCCAGGCGTCCGTGAGGTCCAATTTGTCTAAGTAGGAGCGCAGGGGGGTATGTTGGGAAGAAGCAGCCCCAGAGCGGTCCAAAGCATTGTCGAGGACCGTGTTAAAGTCACCCGCCATAATAAGAGGGCCCTCCGCCATTTCCAAAACCAAACCCAAAACACGGTCAAAGAATGACTTAGTAAACGGCGGGGGGACATAAACATTCACCAGGGTATAAGGTTTGCCTAAATATTCAATAACAAGGATAACAAAGCACCCCGAGGGGTCCGTCTTTAAATGTTTAATAGTGACTGGAGCGGATTTGGCAATCAAAATGGACGTGCCTCGGGCATAGGAAGAGTAGGTAGAGTGTAGCGCATACGCCACGTGTGCCCGCTTAAGGGCCATAACCCTGGACCCCTGGAGGTGTGTCTCCTGTAACAAAACAACGTGAGGACTATGGCGTTTTAAATAGTCAAACATCAGAGACCGTTTCACTTTAGAATTTAGCCCCCTGACGTTCCATGAGATTATACGTAGAGTAGACATAGGAATATACCAACAATCAGCGTTAGCGCCCCGTAGGTCAGCCCAAAAACAGGCAAACCCCGAAGGGCCAAGGCACAACCAGCATCTGAGAGGAGCCCAGAAAAAGGAGTACACATAAGACATAAAAAAAGTGACCACAGTAACATAGTAAACAAAATCAACTGCATCGCATAAGGAGAGAGCATGACCCCAGAAACAAAAAAAGGAAAAACTGTACCGACCCTGTGGATCAAAATGGTGCAAACAAACAAACCAAAAAGAAAAAACCCGCCTAGACCCGCAGGGTGCGGATGGCAATAGTAACAAACACCCCCTCCCCCCACCCTAGCCCACCCGGCCCTCAAACCCCAACAATTGAGAGCTTTGTAGCCCATAACAACAAAAGGAAGTCAAATGCAGGGAAACGTGGATCTGCTCGTCCTGTAGTAGACAAACGAGAAAAAACAATAAAAAGGAAAGAGATGAGGGGGGAGCCCCCCCACCCCAAAAAATGCCCATCAGAAAAAACAGAAAAATAGGAACCCCGACCCCCAGAAAAAGGGAATAGCCATCTGTCCCAAAAAATCAATCAGGCGAGAGAGGGTCCATGAGGAGCACCAGGACGAGCCCAGAGCCCAACCATACTATCAGCAGACAAACAGTCTTTCATCTAGGAGGAGACCGCCGGTCCTGGCGGCCAGGAGAGCCACGGCCCAAGGAGTCCACCCAGTGCGCAGCCTCCCGAGGATCCTGGAAAAAATGAGCCTTGCCTTGAGAGATGATCCGGAGACGGGCAGGATAAAGCATACTATATGGTAACTGGAGATCACGCAGCCGCCTCTTAACTGCCATAAAGGAGGCCCGCTGCTTTTGGGTGGCTGCAGAGAAGTCAGGAAAGATGGAGATAGCATTATTATTGTAGGAGACACGGCCCTTCTCCCTGGAGGCCCGTAGCACAGCCTCCCTGTCCCGGAAATGCAGAAGTTTAATGAGAAGAGGACGAGGTGGCGCCCCTGGTGGCAGGGGGCGCAGCGGCACCCTGTGCGCCCGTTCAATGGCGAATAATGGAGAAAAAACATTCTTCCCAAAGGTGTCAAGGAGCCACTTTTCCATAAATGATTCGGGGGTCTTTCCCTCCGCCCCCTCAGGGAATCCCAGAAAGCGAAGGTTATTACGTCGGAGGCGATCCTCCATGTCAGTGATCTTATCAATGGTGGCCGTGTGACCCCTCTGTAAATCAGACACAGAGGCCTGCAAGGGGCGGTGGGCATCCTCCAGGTCGCCAATACGTTGCTCCGCGTTGCCCACCCTATGGCGGAGATTATGGACATCCTGCTTCAGGAATGACATCTCCATCCTCACAGACTCAATTTGAGTAGTGAGAGAGGCCTGACAATGGCGGATGGCATCCATGATGGCAGCAAGGGATGGCTCAGGCCTATCTACCCCCACCCCTGCCTCAGCAGTGGGGTCTAGGGGGGAGGAAAGAAGAAGGTCACTCACAGTCTCATGCCGGTGCAGGGAGGAAGAGTCGTCAGGCTCCGAACCACCTCCGTGGGAGAGAGAGGCGGATGGCTGCGAGGATCGTGCAGCAGCAGCTGGCTGGCTCGAGCTCCGTGGCGGGCCGGCGCCATCTTGGGACCGCTCGAGGAGGGAGGCCGACGGCCGGGATCCAGGCGCCTCCGGACCAGGGGGACCGATCTTTACCATCTCCGCTGATGCACCGAGGGATCAGGAGTACACGGGCGTCGGAATCAGGTGAGTAGCGGCTCGGGGTTCCACAGGATCACTGAAGGATCAGGGCAAGCAGGAGAGAGCTCCGGGACCGCGCTGCTCTCACATCAGTAGCCGGCCACGCCCCATCATAAAAGTGAAATCTAACCTGCAACCATGCAGATAGGTTCCAGTTCAGTAGAGGTGGAGAACGCCCTAAAGTTTCTGGCTTCGTTTTACCTACAGATCAATGCTCTTCCACCGGAAACAAGGGCCTTGCAAAAAGACACTGCCCGAACGGCTTCCTTAACCTTGGACCAACGCGCTTCCAGTATTCTTAATAAGTGACTGGGTACAAATAAAAAAAGTTCACCTTTAGCCTCATGGTGCCAGGTCCAACAGAGGAAACGCAGGGATAAAAGGGGGTAGAGTCCACTCTGGATTATAGGCAAGTTGAGAAGGAGCGGAGTGTGACAATCACAGATTGTTCTACCCAGTCTGCTGATGACACAAATGCCCTCTATGGTGTTCCCGGGCCTCATGACACACTTCCTCAACTCTAACGCATCTCAATGTGTATGTAAGAGACCATGGCATATCTGCTGTTTAAAACACATTGCACAGTCTCCTCAGAGACTCTCAAAAATTGCCAGCGCTGACTGTATTTCAAGTCATCACGGCGGGGTATTGGGAAAAGTTTTCAATTAGCAATAATCACGCCTCGGGTGGACCTCATTGGCTACGATGCTGCCACTGCGCAAAGCTAATCTAAACAGTGTCTGCCAACATCTACCCTTTCTTGGAGGAGGATTTGACATTGAGGTGAGACACATAAGTGTCATCCAGTGGGCCACTGAGCATTCTGGGACTTGGCATGCTAATGAGACCGAGAAACAATGCCTAAGTGGCCATTGTTTATCCACTGAATAGTGTCAGTATTTGAAAGGACTAAGGAGAATCTAAAGGGACAGGGCCCTAGATGTCAAGATGGGTTTCTCCCACAGCAGTCCTGAATGGCCACTGGGAGCGTATGTGTTTGAACAGCTATACTGCTGAAAAAAGGCCAAGGTGGAAAGATTTGGGCCCTTTGTTGAAAGCTCGCTAGATAACATGCCTAAACTGGAGCCCAGGTAAGCTGCATTAGACAAGGGTTGTTGGTCAAGCAATCACCTTCAGCCACCTTTCTTTCTGGCGCAGTTTCCAAGGGGGAAGCTTATGTCCCCTAGGACATTTCAACTCTCTGGGCCAGTGAGCATTAGGGCAGATGTGCATAAAGACTGTCTGATCAGCAGCTCAAAGACCTCACAGGTAGGTGACAGCCACCGCCCGAACAGAGACTTGAACCCTGGACCCTCAGATTAAAAGTCTGATGCTCTACCGACTGAGCTATCCGGGCTCTGAAATCTGCCACTCCACAGCGGTCCAAGCTGCTTGAATATTGACATCTCTATTGGAAAAAGACCACTCGGCAAAGGGGGCCGAGTGCCTGGAAGCACAAGTGTTTGGCTTGCCCAGGCTGGCCAATCGTCCACTCCCATTATATTTTCTAGGACAGGTTGAAGATAAAAGTGAAATCTAACCTGCAACCATGCAGATAGGTTCCAGTTCAGTAGAGGTGGAGAACGCCCTAAAGTTTCTGGCTTCGTTTTACCTACAGATCAATGCTCTTCCACCGGAAACAAGGGCCTTGCAAAAAGACACTGCCCGAACGGCTTCCTTAACCTTGGACCAACGCGCTTCCAGTATTCTTAATAAGTGACTGGGTACAAATAAAAAAAGTTCACCTTTAGCCTCATGGTGCCAGGTCCAACAGAGGAAACGCAGGGATAAAAGGGGGTAGAGTCCACTCTGGATTATAGGCAAGTTGAGAAGGAGCGGAGTGTGCCAATCACAGATTGTTCTACCCAGTCTGCTGATGACACAAATGCCCTCTATGGTGTTCCCGGGCCTCATGACACACTTCCTCAACTCTAACGCATCTCAATGTGTATGTAAGAGACCATGGCATATCTGCTGTTTAAAACACATTGCACAGTCTCCTCAGAGACTCTCAAAAATTGCCAGCGCTGACTGTATTTCAAGTCATCACGGCGGGGTATTGGGAAAAGTTTTCAATTAGCAATAATCACGCCTCGGGTGGACCTCATTGGCTACGATGCTGCCACTGCGCAAAGCTAATCTAAACATTGTCTGCCAACATCTACCCTTTCTTGGAGGAGGATTTGACATTGAGGTGAGACACATAAGTGTCATCCAGTGGGCCGCTGAGCATTCTGGGACTTGGCATGCTAATGAGACCGAGAAACAATGCCTAAGTGGCCATTGTTTATCCACTGAATAGTGTCAGTATTTGAAAGGACTAAGGAGAATCTAAAGGGACAGGGCCCTAGATGTCAAGATGGGTTTCTCCCACAGCAGTCCTGAATGGCCACTGGGAGCGTATGTGTTTGAACAGCTATACTGCTGAAAAAAGGCCAAGGTGGAAGGATTTGGGCCCTTTGTTGAAAGCTCGCTAGATAACATGCCTAAACTGGAGCCCGGGTAAGCTGCATTAGACAAGGGTTGTTGGTCAAGCAATCACCTTCAGCCACCTTTCTTTCTGGCGCAGATTCCAAGGGGGAAGCTTATGTCCCCTAGGACATTTCAACTCTCTGGGCCAGTGAGCATTAGGGCAGATGTGCATAAAGACTGTCTGATCAGCAGCTCAAAGACCTCACAGGTAGGTGACAGCCACCGCCCGAACAGGGACTTGAACCCTGGACCCTCAGATTAAAAGTCTGATGCTCTACCGACTGAGCTATCCGGGCTCTGAAATCTGCCACTCCACAGCGGTCCAAGCTGCTTGAATATTGACATCTCTATTGGAAAAAGACCACTCGGCAAAGGGGGCCGAGTGCCTGGAAGCACAAGTGTTTGGCTTGCCCAGGCTGGCCAATCGTCCACTCCCATTATATTTTCTAGGACAGGTTGAAGATAAAAGTGAAATCTAACCTGCAACCATGCAGATAGGTTCCAGTTCAGTAGAGGTGGAGAACGCCCTAAAGTTTCTGGCTTCGTTTTACCTACAGATCAATGCTCTTCCACCGGAAACAAGGGCCTTGCAAAAAGACACTGCCCGAACGGCTTCCTTAACCTTGGACCAACGCGCTTCCAGTATTCTTAATAAGTGACTGGGTACAAATAAAAAAAGTTCACCTTTAGCCTCATGGTGCCAGGTCCAACAGAGGAAACGCAGGGATAAAAGGGGGTAGAGTCCACTCTGGATTATAGGCAAGTTGAGAAGGAGCGGAGTGTGACAATCACAGATTGTTCTACCCAGTCTGCTGATGACACAAATGCCCTCTATGGTGTTCCCGGGCCTCATGACACACTTCCTCAACTCTAACGCATCTCAATGTGTATGTAAGAGACCATGGCATATCTGCTGTTTAAAACACATTGCACAGTCTCCTCAGAGACTCTCAAAAATTGCCAGCGCTGACTGTATTTCAAGTCATCACGGCGGGGTATTGGGAAAAGTTTTCAATTAGCAATAATCACGCCTCGGGTGGACCTCATTGGCTACGATACTGCCACTGCGCAAAGCTAATCTAAACAGTGTCTGCCAACATCTACCCTTTCTTGGAGGAGGATTTGACATTGAGGTTAGACACATAAGTGTCATCCAGTGGGCCGCTGAGCATTCTGGGACTTGGCATGCTAATGAGACCGAGAAACAATGCCTAAGTGGCCATTGTTTATCCACTGAATAGTGTCAGTATTTGAAAGGACTAAGGAGAATCTAAAGGGACAGGGCCCTAGATGTCAAGATGGGTTTCTCCCACAGCAGTCCTGAATGGCCACTGGGAGCGTATGTGTTTGAACAGCTATACTGCTGAAAAAAGGCCAAGGTGGAAGGATTTGGGCCCTTTGTTGAAAGCTCGCTAGATAACATGCCTAAACTGGAGCCCAGGTAAGCTGCATTAGACAAGGGTTGTTGGTCAAGCAATCACCTTCAGCCACCTTTCTTTCTGGCGCAGATTCCAAGGGGGAAGCTTATGTCCCCTAGGACATTTCAACTCTCTGGGCCAGTGAGCATTAGGGCAGATGTGCATAAAGACTGTCTGATCAGCAGCTCAAAGACCTCACAGGTAGGTGACAGCCACCGCCCGAACAGGGACTTGAACCCTGGACCCTCAGATTAAAAGTCTGATGCTCTACCGACTGAGCTATCCGGGCTCTGAAATCTGCCACTCCACAGCGGTCCAAGCTGCTTGAATATTGACATCTCTATTGGAAAAAGACCACTCGGCAAAGGGGGCCGAGTGCCTGGAAGCACAAGTGTTTGGCTTGCCCAGGCTGGCCAATCGTCCACTCCCATTATATTTTCTAGGACAGGTTGAAGATAAAAGTGAAATCTAACCTGCAACCATGCAGATAGGTTCCAGTTCAGTAGAGGTGGAGAACGCCCTAAAGTTTCTGGCTTCGTTTTACCTACAGATCAATGCTCTTCCACCGGAAACAAGGGCCTTGCAAAAAGACACTGCCCGAACGGCTTCCTTAACCTTGGACCAACGCGCTTCCAGTATTCTTAATAAGTGACTGGGTACAAATAAAAAAAGTTCACCTTTAGCCTCATGGTGCCAGGTACAACAGAGGAAACGCAGGGATAAAAGGGGGTAGAGTCCACTCTGGATTATAGGCAAGTTGAGAAGGAGCGGAGTGTGCCAATCACAGATTGTTCTACCCAGTCTGCTGATGACACAAATGCCCTCTATGGTGTTCCCGGGCCTCATGACACACTTCCTCAACTCTAACGCATCTCAATGTGTATGTAAGAGACCATGGCATATCTGCTGTTTAAAACACATTGCACAGTCTCCTCAGAGACTCTCAAAAATTGCCAGCGCTGACTGTATTTCAAGTCATCACGGCGGGGTATTGGGAAAAGTTTTCAATTAGCAATAATCACGCCTCGGGTGGACCTCATTGGCTACGATACTGCCACTGCGCAAAGCTAATCTAAACAGTGTCTGCCAACATCTACCCTTTCTTGGAGGAGGATTTGACATTGAGGTGAGACACATAAGTGTCATCCAGTGGGCCGCTGAGCATTCTGGGACTTGGCATGCTAATGAGACCGAGAAACAATGCCTAAGTGGCCATTGTTTATCCACTGAATAGTGTCAGTATTTGAAAGGACTAAGGAGAATCTAAAGGGACAGGGCCCTAGATGTCAAGATGGGTTTCTCCCACAGCAGTCCTGAATGGCCACTGGGAGCGTATGTGTTTGAACAGCTATACTGCTGAAAAAAGGCCAAGGTGGAAGGATTTGGGCCCTTTGTTGAAAGCTCGCTAGATAACATGCCTAAACTGGAGCCCGGGTAAGCTGCATTAGACAAGGGTTGTTGGTCAAGCAATCACCTTCAGCCACCTTTCTTTCTGGCGCAGATTCCAAGGGGGAAGCTTATGTCCCCTAGGACATTTCAACTCTCTGGGCCAGTGAGCATTAGGGCAGATGTGCATAAAGACTGTCTGATCAGCAGCTCAAAGACCTCACAGGTAGGTGACAGCCAACGCCCGAACAGGGACTTGAACCCTGGACCCTCAGATTAAGAGTCTGATGCTCTACCGACTGAGCTATCCGGGCTCTGAAATCTGCCACTCCAAAGCGGTCCAAGCTGCTTGAATATTGACATCTCTATTGGAAAAAGACCACTCGGCAAAGGGGGCCGAGTGCCTGGAAGCACAAGTGTTTGGCTTGCCCAGGCTGGCCAATCGTCCACTCCCATTATATTTTCTAGGACAGGTTGAAGATAAAAGTTACATAGTTACATATAGTTACATAGTAGGCGAGGTTGAATAAAGACAATAGTCCATCCAGTTCAACCTGTGTAGGTGTGTGTGACTGTAATCATCTAACATAGCCCTCAATCTCCTGATCCTTGAGATGTAAGTCTAAGAGTCTTTTGAAAGTCACCATACTACCCGCAGAAACCACCTCTTGTGGTAGACAATTCCACAATCTTGTAGCCCTAACAGTAAAGAACCCCCCACGTTGCCTGAGGTTAAAACGCTTCTCCTCTAATCGCATTGTATGTCCTCGAGTCCTCATGCAATTCCTTCGAATGAACAGCTTTTCTTCTAAGCTGAGATCCCCATTAAGATATTTATAAATTGCTATCATGTCCCCTCTCAGACGTCTTTTCTCCAGGGAAAATAAATCGAGCGATTGCAGCCGCTCTTCATAGGTAAGGTCCTCCAACCCCCTAATCAGTTTAGTTGCCCTTCTCTGGACTTTCTCCAGCTCCAACACATCCCTCCTGAGGACTGGCGACCAGAACTGGACAGAATACTCCAGATGCGGTCGGACCAGAGTTTTATAAAGTGGAAGGATTATAGTCTTATCTCTGGAATACATCCCTTTCTTTATGCATGCTAATATTCTGTTGGCTTTGGAAGCTGCCGCTTGGCATTGCATGCTGTTGCCTAATCTATCATCAACTAAGACTCCCAAATCTTTCTCCATTTTTGATTCCCCCAAGGGTTCCCCTCCTAACGTGTATTGTGTTTTTATGTTTTTGGTCCCCAAGTGCAAAACCTTACACTTCTCCACATTAAACCTCATTTGCCATGTCGTTGCCCACTCCGTAATTTTGTCCAGGTCATTCTGTAGGATATCTGCTTCATGCTGTGCAGTTATTGCCCTGGCCAATTTTGTGTCATCTGCAAAAACTGATAACGAACTACTGATCCCTTCCTCAATGCTGTTTATGAATAAATTGAACAAGGTTGGTCCCAGGACTGAGCCCTGGGGCACCCCGCTTACTACCTCAGACCAGTCTGAGTATGCGCTGTTTATTACTACCCTTTGGACACGGCCTTTTAGCCAATTCCGTATCCAAGAGCAAACCCTGCTGTCGATACCTGCAGACCTTATTTTATAAATTAAGCGCTTGTGGGGAACTGTATCAAACGCCTTAGCGAAATCCAAGTACACCACATCCACTGGTCTCCCCCTATCTAGCTCACAGCTCACTTCCTCGTAGAATGCTAAGAGATTGGTTTGACAAGAACGCCCATTTGTAAACCCGTGCTGGTTACTACTGATGATGTTGTTGTCTTTAGCATACTCTACGATATAGTCCCTTATCATCCCCTCCAAAAGTTTACATATTATTGATGTCAGACTGACAGGCCTATAATTTCCCGGGATATGTCTCTGGCCCTTTTTGAATATCGGAATCACGTTAGCCTTCCTCCAATCCCCTGGTACATCTCCTGTCCTAATACTGTCAGCAAAGATCAGGAACAGTGGTCTAGATATAACCATACTGAGTTCCTTGAGCACTCTCGGATGTACGCCATCCGGGCCTGGTGATTTGTTTGTGTTAAGTTTATCCAGTCTTTCCCTGATTTCCCCCTCTGTTAGCCATAGTGGCAAGTCCTGTGTATTACTACTAACCATACAGTCATGGTCAGTGTACCCTTCCTTTTCCTGCGTAAAGACTGACGAGAAAAAAGAATTCAGCACGGTTGCTTTTTCAGTGTCCTCTGTAACCATCCTCCCATCATCGTTAATTATGTGTGCAATATGCTCTGCCCTAGTTTTTTTGCTGTTGATATATTTAAAGAATTTCTTTGGGTTTTTTTTACTATCCTCCGCTATTTGTCTCTCAAAGTTGATTTTAGCCATCTTGATTTCGTGTTTACACTTCTTATTTTCCTCCTTGTATTGCTGGAAGGCCGATACTGTGCCCTCTGATTTATATTTCTTGAAGGCCAATTTTTTTCCCCTAATAAGTTTTTTAACGCTACGGTTTAGCCAGCCAGGTTTGGCTTTGTCTCTTCTAAATTTATTCCCCATAGGAATGCACTGCAAGATGCCTTTGCTTAATATTGTTCTAAAGCATTCCCATTTTTCCTCTGTGGTCAGTGATCCCAGGGTTTGGTCCCAGTTTACCCTTTCCATCAATGAGTACAATTTTGGAAAGTCTGCCCTTCTGAAGTTTAGGGTTCTTATGTTCCCCACTTGCCTTTTTATATTGTTATTTATACTAAATGTGATCATCCTGTGATCGCTAGAGCCCAGGTTGTCCTGGACTCCTACCTCCGAGATTATGTCTGGGTCATTAGTGATCAATAGATCCAGGATAGCATTCTCTCTAGTAGGGGAATCCACCAACTGCGACATGTAGTTATCCTGTAAGGTTTCCGTGAAAAGTGAAATCTAACCTGCAACCATGCAGATAGGTTCCAGTTCAGTAGAGGTGGAGAACGCCCTAAAGTTTCTGGCTTCGTTTTACCTACAGATCAATGCTCTTCCACCGGAAACAAGGGCCTTGCAAAAAGACACTGCCCGAACGGCTTCCTTAACCTTGGACCAACGCGCTTCCAGTATTCTTAATAAGTGACTGGGTACAAATAAAAAAAGTTCACCTTTAGCCTCATGGTGCCAGGTCCAACAGAGGAAACGCAGGGATAAAAGGGGGTAGAGTCCACTCTGGATTATAGGCAAGTTGAGAAGGAGCGGCGTGTGCCAATCACAGATTGTTCTACCCAGTCTGCTGATGACACAAATGCCCTCTATGGTGTTCCCGGGCCTCATGACACACTTCCTCAACTCTAACGCATCTCAATGTGTATGTAAGAGACCATGGCATATCTGCTGTTTAAAACACATTGCACAGTCTCCTCAGAGACTCTCAAAAATTGCCAGCGCTGACTGTATTTCAAGTCATCACGGCGGGGTATTGGGAAAAGTTTTCAATTAGCAATAATCACGCCTCGGGTGGACCTCATTGGCTACGATACTGCCACTGCGCAAAGCTAATCAAAACAGTGTCTGCCAACATCTACCCTTTCTTGGAGGAGGATTTGACATTGAGGTGAGACACATAAGTGTCATCCAGTGGGCCGCTGAGCATTCTGGGACTTGGCATGCTAATGAGACCGAGAAACAATGCCTAAGTGGCCATTGTTTATCCACTGAATAGTGTCAGTATTTGAAAGGACTAAGGAGAATCTAAAGGGACAGGGCCCTAGATGTCAAGATGGGTTTCTCCCACAGCAGTCCTGAATGGCCACTGGGAGCGTATGTGTTTGAACAGCTATACTGCTGAAAAAAGGCCAAGGTGGAAGGATTTGGGCCCTTTGTTGAACGCTCGCTAGATAACATGCCTAAACTGGAGCCCAGGTAAGCTGCATTAGACAAGGGTTGTTGGTCAAGCAATCACCTTCAGCCACCTTTCTTTCTGGCGCAGATTCCAAGGGGGAAGCTTATGTCCCCTAGGACATTTCAACTCTCTGGGCCAGTGAGCATTAGGGCAGATGTGCATAAAGACTGTCTGATCAGCAGCTCAAAGACCTCACAGGTAGGTGACAGCCACCGCCCGAACAGGGACTTGAACCCTGGACCCTCAGATTAAAAGTCTGATGCTCTACCGACTGAGCTATCCGGGCTCTGAAATCTGCCACTCCACAGCGGTCCAAGCTGCTTGAATATTGACATCTCTATTGGAAAAAGACCACTCGGCAAAGGGGGCCGAGTGCCTGGAAGCACAAGTGTTTGGCTTGCCCAGGCTGGCCAATCGTCCACTCCCATTATATTTTCTAGGACAGGTTGAAGATAAAAGTGAAATCTAACCTGTAACCATGCAGATAGGTTCCAGTTCAGTAGAGGTGGAGAACGCCCTAAAGTTTCTGGCTTCGTTTTACCTACAGATCAATGCTCTTCCACCGGAAACAAGAGCCTTGCAAAAAGACACTGCCCGAACGGCTTCCTTAACCTTGGACCAACGCGCTTCCAGTATTCTTAATAAGTGACTGGGTACAAATAAAAAAAGTTCACCTTTAGCCTCATGGTGCCAGGTCCAACAGAGGAAACGCAGGGATAAAAGGGGGTAGAGTCCACTCTGGATTATAGGCAAGTTGAGAAGGAGCGGCGTGTGCCAATCACAGATTGTTCTACCCAGTCTGCTGATGACACAAATGCCCTCTATGGTGTTCCCGGGCCTCATGACACACTTCCTCAACTCTAACGCATCTCAATGTGTATGTAAGAGACCATGGCATATCTGCTGTTTAAAACACATTGCACAGTCTCCTCAGAGACTCTCAAAAATTGCCAGCGCTGACTGTATTTCAAGTCATCACGGCGGGGTATTGGGAAAAGTTTTCAATTAGCAATAATCACGCCTCGGGTGGACCTCATTGGCTACGATACTGCCACTGCGCAAAGCTAATCTAAACAGTGTCTGCCAACATCTACCCTTTCTTGGAGGAGGATTTGACATTGAGGTGAGACACATAAGTGTCATCCAGTGGGCCGCTGAGCATTCTGGGACTTGGCATGCTAATGAGACCGAGAAACAATGCCTAAGTGGCCATTGTTTATCCACTGAATAGTGTCAGTATTTGAAAGGACTAAGGAGAATCTAAAGGGACAGGGCCCTAGATGTCAAGATGGGTTTCTCCCACAGCAGTCCTGAATGGCCACTGGGAGCGTATGTGTTTGAACAGCTATACTGCTGAAAAAAGGCCAAGGTGGAAGGATTTGGGCCCTTTGTTGAAAGCTCGCTAGATAACATGCCTAAACTGGAGCCCGGGTAAGCTGCATTAGACAAGGGTTGTTGGTCAAGCAATCACCTTCAGCCACCTTTCTTTCTGGCGCAGATTCCAAGGGGGAAGCTTATGTCCCCTAGGACATTTCAACTCTCTGGGCCAGTGAGCATTAGGGCAGATGTGCATAAAGACTGTCTGATCAGCAGCTCAAAGACCTCACAGGTAGGTGACAGCCACCGCCCGAACAGGGACTTGAACCCTGGACCCTCAGATTAAAAGTCTGATGCTCTACCGACTGAGCTATCCGGGCTCTGAAATCTGCCACTCCACAGCGGTCCAAGCTGCTTGAATATTGACATCTCTATTGGAAAAAGACCACTCGGCAAAGGGGGCCGAGTGCCTGGAAGCACAAGTGTTTGGCTTGCCCAGGCTGGCCAATCGTCCACTCCCATTATATTTTCTAGGACAGGTTGAAGATAAAAGTGAAATCTAACCTGTAACCATGCAGATAGGTTCCAGTTCAGTAGAGGTGGAGAACGCCCTAAAGTTTCTGGCTTCGTTTTACCTACAGATCAATGCTCTTCCACCGGAAACAAGAGCCTTGCAAAAAGACACTGCCCGAACGGCTTCCTTAACCTTGGACCAACGCGCTTCCAGTATTCTTAATAAGTGACTGGGTACAAATAAAAAAAGTTCACCTTTAGCCTCATGGTGCCAGGTCCAACAGAGGAAACGCAGGGATAAAAGGGGGTAGAGTCCACTCTGGATTATAGGCAAGTTGAGAAGGAGCGGCGTGTGCCAATCACAGATTGTTCTACCCAGTCTGCTGATGACACAAATGCCCTCTATGGTGTTCCCGGGCCTCATGACACACTTCCTCAACTCTAACGCATCTCAATGTGTATGTAAGAGACCATGGCATATCTGCTGTTTAAAACACATTGCACAGTCTCCTCAGAGACTCTCAAAAATTGCCAGCGCTGACTGTATTTCAAGTCATCACGGCGGGGTATTGGGAAAAGTTTTCAATTAGCAATAATCACGCCTCGGGTGGACCTCATTGGCTACGATACTGCCACTGCGCAAAGCTAATCAAAACAGCGTCTGCCAACATCTACCCTTTCTTGGAGGAGGATTTGACATTGAGGTGAGACACATAAGTGTCATCCAGTGGGCCGCTGAGCATTCTGGGACTTGGCATGCTAATGAGACCGAGAAACAATGCCTAAGTGGCCATTGTTTATCCACTGAATAGTGTCAGTATTTGAAAGGACTAAGGAGAATCTAAAGGGACAGGGCCCTAGATGTCAAGATGGGTTTCTCCCACAGCAGTCCTGAATGGCCACTGGGAGCGTATGTGTTTGAACAGCTATACTGCTGAAAAAAGGCCAAGGTGGAAGGATTTGGGCCCTTTGTTGAAAGCTCGCTAGATAACATGCCTAAACTGGAGCCCAGGTAAGCTGCATTAGACAAGGGTTGTTGGTCAAGCAATCACCTTCAGCCACCTTTCTTTCTGGCGCAGATTCCAAGGGGGAAGCTTATGTCCCCTAGGACATTTCAACTCTCTGGGCCAGTGAGCATTAGGGCAGATGTGCATAAAGACTGTCTGATCAGCAGCTCAAAGACCTCACAGGTAGGTGACAGCCAACGCCCAAACAGGGACTTGAACCCTGGACCCTCAGATTAAAAGTCTGATGCTCTACCGACTGAGCTATCCGGGCTCTGAAATCTGCCACTCCACAGCGGTCCAAGCTGCTTGAATATTGACATCTCTATTGGAAAAAGACCACTCGGCAAAGGGGGCCGGGTGCCTGGAAGCACAAGTGTTTGGCTTGCCCAGGCTGGCCAATCGTCCACTCCCATTATATTTTCTAGGACAGGTTGAAGATAAAAGTGAAATCTAACCTGCAACCATGCAGATAGGTTCCAGTTCAGTAGAGGTGGAGAACGCCCTAAAGTTTCTGGCTTCGTTTTACCTACAGATCAATGCTCTTCCACCGGAAACAAGGGCCTTGCAAAAAGACACCGAACGGCTTCCTTAACCTTGGACCAACGCGCTTCCAGTATTCTTAATAAGTGACTGGGTACAAATAAAAAAAGTTCACCTTTAGCCTCATGGTGCCAGGTCCAACAGAGGAAACGCAGGGATAAAAGGGGGTAGAGTCCACTCTGGATTATAGGCAAGTTGAGAAGGAGCGGCGTGTGCCAATCACAGATTGTTCTACCCAGTCTGCTGATGACACAAATGCCCTCTATGGTGTTCCCGGGCCTCATGACACACTTCCTCAACTCTAACTTCCTCACAGGTAGGTGACAGCCACCGCCCGAACAGGGACTTGAACCCTGGACCCTCAGATTAAAAGTCTGATGCTCTACCGACTGAGCTAACCGGGCTCTGAAATCTGCCACTCCACAGCGGTCCAAGCTGCTTAAATATTGACATCTCTATTGGAAAAAGACCACTCGGCAAAGGGGGCCGAGTGCCTGGAAGCACAAGTGTTTGGCTTGCCCAGGCTGGCCAATCGTCCACTCCCATTATATTTTCTAGGACAGGTTGAAGATAAAAGTGAAATCTAACCTGTAACCATGCAGATAGGTTCCAGTTCAGTAGAGGTGGAGAACGCCCTAAAGTTTCTGGCTTCGTTTTACCTACAGATCAATGCTCTTCCACCGGAAACAAGAGCCTTGCAAAAAGACACTGCCCGAACGGCTTCCTTAACCTTGGACCAACGCGCTTCCAGTATTCTTAATAAGTGACTGGGTACAAATAAAAAAAGTTCACCTTTAGCCTCATGGTGCCAGGTCCAACAGAGGAAACGCAGGGATAAAAGGGGGTAGAGTCCACTCTGGATTATAGGCAAGTTGAGAAGGAGCGGCGTGTGCCAATCACAGATTGTTCTACCCAGTCTGCTGATGACACAAATGCCCTCTATGGTGTTCCCGGGCCTCATGACACACTTCCTCAACTCTAACGCATCTCAATGTGTATGTAAGAGACCATGGCATATCTGCTGTTTAAAACACATTGCACAGTCTCCTCAGAGACTCTCAAAAATTGCCAGCGCTGACTGTATTTCAAGTCATCACGGCGGGGTATTGGGAAAAGTTTTCAATTAGCAATAATCACGCCTCGGGTGGACCTCATTGGCTACGATACTGCCACTGCGCAAAGCTAATCAAAACAGTGTCTGCCAACATCTACCCTTTCTTGGAGGAGGATTTGACATTGAGGTGAGACACATAAGTGTCATCCAGTGGGCCGCTGAGCATTCTGGGACTTGGCATGCTAATGAGACCGAGAAACAATGCCTAAGTGGCCATTGTTTATCCACTGAATAGTGTCAGTATTTGAAAGGACTAAGGAGAATCTAAAGGGACAGGGCCCTAGATGTCAAGATGGGTTTCTCCCACAGCAGTCCTGAATGGCCACTGGGAGCGTATGTGTTTGAACAGCTATACTGCTGAAAAAAGGCCAAGGTGGAAGGATTTGGGCCCTTTGTTGAAAGCTCGCTAGATAACATGCCTAAACTGGAGCCCGGGTAAGCTGCATTAGACAAGGGTTGTTGGTCAAGCAATCACCTTCAGCCACCTTTCTTTCTGGCGCAGATTCCAAGGGGGAAGCTTATGTCCCCTAGGACATTTCAACTCTCTGGGCCAGTGAGCATTAGGGCAGATGTGCATAAAGACTGTCTGATCAGCAGCTCAAAGACCTCACAGGTAGGTGACAGCCACCGCCCGAACAGGGACTTGAACCCTGGACCCTCAGATTAAAAGTCTGATGCTCTACCGACTGAGCTATCCGGGCTCTGAAATCTGCCACTCCACAGCGGTCCAAGCTGCTTGAATATTGACATCTCTATTGGAAAAAGACCACTCGGCAAAGGGGGCCGAGTGCCTGGAAGCACAAGTGTTTGGCTTGCCCAGGCTGGCCAATCGTCCACTCCCATTATATTTTCTAGGACAGGTTGAAGATAAAAGTGAAATCTAACCTGTAACCATGCAGATAGGTTCCAGTTCAGTAGAGGTGGAGAACGCCCTAAAGTTTCTGGCTTCGTTTTACCTACAGATCAATGCTCTTCCACCGGAAACAAGGGCCTTGCAAAAAGACACTGCCCGAACGGCTTCCTTAACCTTGGACCAACGCGCTTCCAGTATTCTTAATAAGTGACTGGGTACAAATAAAAAAAGTTCACCTTTAGCCTCATGGTGCCAGGTCCAACAGAGGAAACGCAGGGATAAAAGGGGGTAGAGTCCACTCTGGATTATAGGCAAGTTGAGAAGGAGCGGCGTGTGCCAATCACAGATTGTTCTACCCAGTCTGCTGATGACACAAATGCCCTCTATGGTGTTCCCGGGCCTCATGACACACTTCCTCAACTCTAACGCATCTCAATGTGTATGTAAGAGACCATGGCATATCTGCTGTTTAAAACACATTGCACAGTCTCCTCAGAGACTCTCAAAAATTGCCAGCGCTGACTGTATTTCAAGTCATCACGGCGGGGTATTGGGAAAAGTTTTCAATTAGCAATAATCACGCCTCGGGTGGACCTCATTGGCTACGATACTGCCACTGCGCAAAGCTAATCAAAACAGTGTCTGCCAACATCTACCCTTTCTTGGAGGAGGATTTGACATTGAGGTGAGACACATAAGTGTCATCCAGTGGGCCGCTGAGCATTCTGGGACTTGGCATGCTAATGAGACCGAGAAACAATGCCTAAGTGGCCATTGTTTATCCACTGAATAGTGTCAGTATTTGAAAGGACTAAGGAGAATCTAAAGGGACAGGGCCCTAGATGTCAAGATGGGTTTCTCCCACAGCAGTCCTGAATGGCCACTGGGAGCGTATGTGTTTGAACAGCTATACTGCTGAAAAAAGGCCAAGGTGGAAGGATTTGGGCCCTTTGTTGAACGCTCGCTAGATAACATGCCTAAACTGGAGCCCAGGTAAGCTGCATTAGACAAGGGTTGTTGGTCAAGCAATCACCTTCAGCCACCTTTCTTTCTGGCGCAGATTCCAAGGGGGAAGCTTATGTCCCCTAGGACATTTCAACTCTCTGGGCCAGTGAGCATTAGGGCAGATGTGCATAAAGACTGTCTGATCAGCAGCTCAAAGACCTCACAGGTAGGTGACAGCCACCGCCCGAACAGGGACTTGAACCCTGGACCCTCAGATTAAAAGTCTGATGCTCTACCGACTGAGCTATCCGGGCTCTGAAATCTGCCACTCCACAGCGGTCCAAGCTGCTTGAATATTGACATCTCTATTGGAAAAAGACCACTCGGCAAAGGGGGCCGAGTGCCTGGAAGCACAAGTGTTTGGCTTGCCCAGGCTGGCCAATCGTCCACTCCCATTATATTTTCTAGGACAGGTTGAAGATAAAAGTGAAATCTAACCTGTAACCATGCAGATAGGTTCCAGTTCAGTAGAGGTGGAGAACGCCCTAAAGTTTCTGGCTTCGTTTTACCTACAGATCAATGCTCTTCCACCGGAAACAAGAGCCTTGCAAAAAGACACTGCCCGAACGGCTTCCTTAACCTTGGACCAACGCGCTTCCAGTATTCTTAATAAGTGACTGGGTACAAATAAAAAAAGTTCACCTTTAGCCTCATGGTGCCAGGTCCAACAGAGGAAACGCAGGGATAAAAGGGGGTAGAGTCCACTCTGGATTATAGGCAAGTTGAGAAGGAGCGGCGTGTGCCAATCACAGATTGTTCTACCCAGTCTGCTGATGACACAAATGCCCTCTATGGTGTTCCCGGGCCTCATGACACACTTCCTCAACTCTAACGCATCTCAATGTGTATGTAAGAGACCATGGCATATCTGCTGTTTAAAACACATTGCACAGTCTCCTCAGAGACTCTCAAAAATTGCCAGCGCTGACTGTATTTCAAGTCATCACGGCGGGGTATTGGGAAAAGTTTTCAATTAGCAATAATCACGCCTCGGGTGGACCTCATTGGCTACGATACTGCCACTGCGCAAAGCTAATCAAAACAGTGTCTGCCAACATCTACCCTTTCTTGGAGGAGGATTTGACATTGAGGTGAGACACATAAGTGTCATCCAGTGGGCCGCTGAGCATTCTGGGACTTGGCATGCTAATGAGACCGAGAAACAATGCCTAAGTGGCCATTGTTTATCCACTGAATAGTGTCAGTATTTGAAAGGACTAAGGAGAATCTAAAGGGACAGGGCCCTAGATGTCAAGATGGGTTTCTCCCACAGCAGTCCTGAATGGCCACTGGGAGCGTATGTGTTTGAACAGCTATACTGCTGAAAAAAGGCCAAGGTGGAAGGATTTGGGCCCTTTGTTGAAAGCTCGCTAGTTAACATGCCTAAACTGGAGCCCAGGTAAGCTGCATTAGACAAGGGTTGTTGGTCAAGCAATCACCTTCAGCCACCTTTCTTTCTGGCGCAGATTCCAAGGGGGAAGCTTATGTCCCCTAGGACATTTCAACTCTCTGGGCCAGTGAGCATTAGGGCAGATGTGCATAAAGACTGTCTGATCAGCAGCTCAAAGACCTCACAGGTAGGTGACAGCCACCGCCCGAACAGGGACTTGAACCCTGGACCCTCAGATTAAAAGTCTGATGCTCTACCGACTGAGCTATCCGGGCTCTGAAATCTGCCACTCCACAGCGGTCCAAGCTGCTTGAATATTGACATCTCTATTGGAAAAAGACCACTCGGCAAAGGGGGCCGGGTGCCTGGAAGCACAAGTGTTTGGCTTGCCCAGGCTGGCCAATCGTCCACTCCCATTATATTTTCTAGGACAGGTTGAAGATAAAAGTGAAATCTAACCTGCAACCATGCAGATAGGTTCCAGTTCAGTAGAGGTGGAGAACGCCCTAAAGTTTCTGGCTTCGTTTTACCTACAGATCAATGCTCTTCCACCGGAAACAAGAGCCTTGCAAAAAGACACTGCCCGAACGGCTTCCTTAACCTTGGACCAACGCGCTTCCAGTATTCTTAATAAGTGACTGGGTACAAATAAAAAAAGTTCACCTTTAGCCTCATGGTGCCAGGTCCAACAGAGGAAACGCAGGGATAAAAGGGGGTAGAGTCCACTCTGGATTATAGGCAAGTTGAGAAGGAGCGGCGTGTGCCAATCACAGATTGTTCTACCCAGTCTGCTGATGACACAAATGCCCTCTATGGTGTTCCCGGGCCTCATGACACACTTCCTCAACTCTAACGCATCTCAATGTGTATGTAAGAGACCATGGCATATCTGCTGTTTAAAACACATTGCACAGTCTCCTCAGAGACTCTCAAAAATTGCCAGCGCTGACTGTATTTCAAGTCATCACGGCGGGGTATTGGGAAAAGTTTTCAATTAGCAATAATCACGCCTCGGGTGGACCTCATTGGCTACGATACTGCCACTGCGCAAAGCTAATCAAAACAGTGTCTGCCAACATCTACCCTTTCTTGGAGGAGGATTTGACATTGAGGTGAGACACATAAGTGTCATCCAGTGGGCCGCTGAGCATTCTGGGACTTGGCATGCTAATGAGACCGAGAAACAATGCCTAAGTGGCCATTGTTTATCCACTGAATAGTGTCAGTATTTGAAAGGACTAAGGAGAATCTAAAGGGACAGGGCCCTAGATGTCAAGATGGGTTTCTCCCACAGCAGTCCTGAATGGCCACTGGGAGCGTATGTGTTTGAACAGCTATACTGCTGAAAAAAGGCCAAGGTGGAAGGATTTGGGCCCTTTGTTGAAAGCTCGCTAGATAACATGCCTAAACTGGAGCCCGGGTAAGCTGCATTAGACAAGGGTTGTTGGTCAAGCAATCACCTTCAGCCACCTTTCTTTCTGGCGCAGATTCCAAGGGGGAAGCTTATGTCCCCTAGGACATTTCAACTCTCTGGGCCAGTGAGCATTAGGGCAGATGTGCATAAAGACTGTCTGATCAGCAGCTCAAAGACCTCACATGTAGGTGACAGCCACCACCCGAACAGGGACTTGAACCCTGGACCCTCAGATTAAAAGTCTGATGCTCTACCGACTGAGCTATCCGGGCTCTGAAATCTGCCACTCCACAGCGGTCCAAGCTGCTTGAATATTGACATCTCTATTGGAAAAAGACCACTCGGCAAAGGGGGCCGAGTGCCTGGAAGCACAAGTGTTTGGCTTGCCCAGGCTGGCCAATCGTCCACTCCCATTATATTTTCTAGGACAGGTTGAAGATAAAAGTGAAATCTAACCTGTAACCATGCAGATAGGTTCCAGTTCAGTAGAGGTGGAGAACGCCCTAAAGTTTCTGGCTTCGTTTTACCTACAGATCAATGCTCTTCCACCGGAAACAAGAGCCTTGCAAAAAGACACTGCCCGAACGGCTTCCTTAACCTTGGACCAACGCGCTTCCAGTATTCTTAATAAGTGACTGGGTACAAATAAAAAAAGTTCACCTTTAGCCTCATGGTGCCAGGTCCAACAGAGGAAACGCAGGGATAAAAGGGGGTAGAGTCCACTCTGGATTATAGGCAAGTTGAGAAGGAGCGGCGTGTGCCAATCACAGATTGTTCTACCCAGTCTGCTGATGACACAAATGCCCTCTATGGTGTTCCCGGGCCTCATGACACACTTCCTCAACTCTAACGCATCTCAATGTGTATGTAAGAGACCATGGCATATCTGCTGTTTAAAACACATTGCACAGTCTCCTCAGAGACTCTCAAAAATTGCCAGCGCTGACTGTATTTCAAGTCATCACGGCGGGGTATTGGGAAAAGTTTTCAATTAGCAATAATCACGCCTCGGGTGGACCTCATTGGCTACGATACTGCCACTGCGCAAAGCTAATCAAAACAGTGTCTGCCAACATCTACCCTTTCTTGGAGGAGGATTTGACATTGAGGTGAGACACATAAGTGTCATCCAGTGGGCCGCTGAGCATTCTGGGACTTGGCATGCTAATGAGACCGAGAAACAATGCCTAAGTGGCCATTGTTTATCCACTGAATAGTGTCAGTATTTGAAAGGACTAAGGAGAATCTAAAGGGACTAGATGTCAAGATGGGTTTCTCCCACAGCAGTCCTGAATGGCCACTGGGAGCGTATGTGTTTGAACAGCTATACTGCTGAAAAAAGGCCAAGGTGGAAGGATTTGGGCCCTTTGTTGAAAGCTCGCTAGATAACATGCCTAAACTGGAGCCCAGGTAAGCTGCATTAGACAAGGGTTGTTGGTCAAGCAATCACCTTCAGCCACCTTTCTTTCTGGCGCAGATTCCAAGGGGGAAGCTTATGTCCCCTAGGACATTTCAACTCTCTGGGCCAGTGAGCATTAGGGCAGATGTGCATAAAGACTGTCTGATCAGCAGCTCAAAGACCTCACAGGTAGGTGACAGCCAACGCCCGAACAGGGACTTGAACCCTGGACCCTCAGATTAAAAGTCTGATGCTCTACCGACTGAGCTATCCGGGCTCTGAAATCTGCCACTCCACAG
The DNA here is from genome assembly GCF_965119305.1 of Pelophylax lessonae. Taxonomy (NCBI): domain Eukaryota; kingdom Metazoa; phylum Chordata; class Amphibia; order Anura; family Ranidae; genus Pelophylax; species Pelophylax lessonae. The sequence goes on from NC_138771.1 coordinate 597,585,405, forward strand.
CGGTCCAAGCTGCTTGAATATTGACATCTCTATTGGAAAAAGACCACTCGGCAAAGGGGGCCGAGTGCCTGGAAGCACAAGTGTTTGGCTTGCCCAGGCTGGCCAATCGTCCACTCCCATTATATTTTCTAGGACAGGTTGAAGATAAAAGTGAAATCTAACCTGCAACCATGCAGATAGGTTCCAGTTCAGTAGAGGTGGAGAACGCCCTAAAGTTTCTGGCTTCGTTTTACCTACAGATCAATGCTCTTCCACCGGAAACAAGGGCCTTGCAAAAAGACACTGCCCGAACGGCTTCCTTAACCTTGGACCAACGCGCTTCCAGTATTCTTAATAAGTGACTGGGTACAAATAAAAAAAGTTCACCTTTAGCCTCATGGTGCCAGGTCCAACAGAGGAAATGCAGGGATAAAAGGGGGTAGAGTGCACTCTGGATTATAGGCAAGTTGAGAAGGAGCGGCGTGTGCCAATCACAGATTGTTCTACCCAGTCTGCTGATGACACAAATGCCCTCTATGGTGTTCCCGGGCCTCATGACACACTTCCTCAACTCTAACGCATCTCAATGTGTATGTAAGAGACCATGGCATATCTGCTGTTTAAAACACATTGCACAGTCTCCTCAGAGACTCTCAAAAATTGCCAGCGCTGACTGTATTACAAGTCATCACGGCGGGGTATTGGGAAAAGTTTTCAATTAGCAATAATCACGCCTCGGGTGGACCTCATTGGCTACGATACTGCCACTGCGCAAAGCTAATCAAAACAGTGTCTGCCAACATCTACCCTTTCTTGGAGGAGGATTTGACATTGAGGTGAGACACATAAGTGTCATCCAGTGGGCCGCTGAGCATTCTGGGACTTGGCATGCTAATGAGACCGAGAAACAATGCCTAAGTGGCCATTGTTTATCCACTGAATAGTGTCAGTATTTGAAAGGACTAAGGAGAATCTAAAGGGACAGGGCCCTAGATGTCAAGATGGGTTTCTCCCACAGCAGTCCTGAATGGCCACTGGGAGCGTATGTGTTTGAACAGCTATACTGCTGAAAAAAGGCCAAGGTGGAAGGATTTGGGCCCTTTGTTGAAAGCTCGCTAGATAACATGCCTAAACTGGAGCCCAGGTAAGCTGCATTAGACAAGGGTTGTTGGTCAAGCAATCACCTTCAGCCACCTTTCTTTCTGGCGCAGATTCCAAGGGGGAAGCTTATGTCCCCTAGGACATTTCAACTCTCTGGGCCAGTGAGCATTAGGGCAGATGTGCATAAAGACTGTATGATCAGCAGCTCTAAGACCTCACAGGTAGGTGACAGCCAACACCCGAACAGGGACTTGAACCCTGGACCCTCAGATTAAAAGTCTGATGCTCTACCGACTGAGCTATCCGGGCTCTGAAATCTGCCACTCCACAGCGGTCCAAGCTGCTTGAATATTGACATCTCTATTGGAAAAAGACCAATCGGCAAAGGGGGCCGAGTGCCTGGAAGCACAAGTGTTTGGCTTGCCCAGGCTGGCCAATCGTCCACTCCCATTATATTTTCTAGGACAGGTTGAAGATAAAAGTGAAATCTAACCTGCAACCATGCAGATAGGTTCCAGTTCAGTAGAGGTGGAGAACGCCCTAAAGTTTCTGGCTTCGTTTTACCTACAGATCAATGCTCTTCCACCGGAAACAAGGGCCTTGCAAAAAGACACTGCCCGAACGGCTTCCTTAACCTTGGACCAACGCGCTTCCAGTATTCTTAATAAGTGACTGGGTACAAATAAAAAAAGTTCACCTTTAGCCTCATGGTGCCAGGTCCAACAGAGGAAACGCAGGGATAAAAGGGGGTAGAGTCCACTCTGGATTATAGGCAAGTTGAGAAGGAGCGGCGTGTGCCAATCACAGATTGTTCTACCCAGTCTGCTGATGACACAAATGCCCTCTATGGTGTTCCCGGGCCTCATGACACACTTCCTCAACTCTAACGCATCTCAATGTGTATGTAAGAGACCATGGCATATCTGCTGTTTAAAACACATTGCACAGTCTCCTCAGAGACTCTCAAAAATTGCCAGCGCTGACTGTATTTCAAGTCATCACGGCGGGGTATTGGGAAAAGTTTTCAATTAGCAATAATCACGCCTCGGGTGGACCTCATTGGCTACGATACTGCCACTGCGCAAAGCTAATCAAAACAGTGTCTGCCAACATCTACCCTTTCTTGGAGGAGGATTTGACATTGAGGTGAGACACATAAGTGTCATCCAGTGGGCCGCTGAGCATTCTGGGACTTGGCATGCTAATGAGACCGAGAAACAATGCCTAAGTGGCCATTGTTTATCCACTGAATAGTGTCAGTATTTGAAAGGACTAAGGAGAATCTAAAGGGACAGGGCCCTAGATGTCAAGATGGGTTTCTCCCACAGCAGTCCTGAATGGCCACTGGGAGCGTATGTGTTTGAACAGCTATACTGCTGAAAAAAGGCCAAGGTGGAAGGATTTGGGCCCTTTGTTGAAAGCTCGCTAGATAACATGCCTAAACTGGAGCCCAGGTAAGCTGCATTAGACAAGGGTTGTTGGTCAAGCAATCACCTTCAGCCACCTTTCTTTCTGGCGCAGATTCCAAGGGGGAAGCTTATGTCCCCTAGGACATTTCAACTCTCTGGGCCAGTGAGCATTAGGGCAGATGTGCATAAAGACTGTCTGATCAGCAGCTCAAAGACCTCACAGGTAGGTGACAGCCACCGCCCGAACAGGGACTTGAACCCTGGAACCTCAGATTAAAAGTCTGATGCTCTACCGACTGAGCTATCCGAGCTCTGTAATCCGCCACTCCACAGCGGTCCAAGCTGCTTGAATATTGACATCTCTATTGGAAAAAGACCACTCGGCAAAGGGGGCCGAGTGCCTGGAAGCACAAGTGTTTGGCTTGCCCAGGCTGGCCAATCGTCCACTCCCATTATATTTTCTAAGACAGGTTGAAGATAAAAGTGAAATCTAACCTGTAACCATGCAGATAGGTTCCAGTTCAGTAGAGGTGGAGAACGCCCTAAAGTTTCTGGCTTCGTTTTACCTACAGATCAATGCTCTTCCACCGGAAACAAGAGCCTTGCAAAAAGACACTGCCCGAACGGCTTCCTTAACCTTGGACCAACGCGCTTCCAGTATTCTTAATAAGTGACTGGGTACAAATAAAAAAAGTTCACCTTTAGCCTCATGGTGCCAGGTCCAACAGAGGAAACGCAGGGATAAAAGGGGGTAGAGTCCACTCTGGATTATAGGCAAGTTGAGAAGGAGCGGCGTGTGCCAATCACAGATTGTTCTACCCAGTCTGCTGATGACACAAATGCCCTCTATGGTGTTCCCGGGCCTCATGACACACTTCCTCAACTCTAACGCATCTCAATGTGTATGTAAGAGACCATGGCATATCTGCTGTTTAAAACACATTGCACAGTCTCCTCAGAGACTCTCAAAAATTGCCAGCGCTGACTGTATTTCAAGTCATCACGGCGGGGTATTGGGAAAAGTTTTCAATTAGCAATAATCACGCCTCGGGTGGACCTCATTGGCTACGATACTGCCACTGCGCAAAGCTAATCAAAACAGTGTCTGCCAACATCTACCCTTTCTTGGAGGAGGATTTGACATTGAGGTGAGACACATAAGTGTCATCCAGTGGGCCGCTGAGCATTCTGGGACTTGGCATGCTAATGAGACCGAGAAACAATGCCTAAGTGGCCATTGTTTATCCACTGAATAGTGTCAGTATTTGAAAGGACTAAGGAGAATCTAAAGGGACAGGGCCCTAGATGTCAAGATGGGTTTCTCCCACAGCAGTCCTGAATGGCCACTGGGAGCGTATGTGTTTGAACAGCTATACTGCTGAAAAAAGGCCAAGGTGGAAGGATTTGGGCCCTTTGTTGAAAGCTTGCTAGATAACATGCCTAAACTGGAGCCCAGGTAAGCTGCATTAGACAAGGGTTGTTGGTCAAGCAATCACCTTCAGCCACCTTTCTTTCTGGCGCAGATTCCAAGGGGGAAGCTTATGTCCCCTAGGACATTTCAACTCTCTGGGCCAGTGAGCATTAGGGCAGATGTGCATAAAGACTGTCTGATCAGCAGCTCAAAGACCTCACAGGTAGGTGACAGCCACCGCCCGAACAGGGACTTGAACCCTGGAACCTCAGATTAAAAGTCTGATGCTCTACCGACTGAGCTATCCGGGCTCTGTAATCCGCCACTCCACAGCGGTCCAAGCTGCTTGAATATTGACATCTCTATTGGAAAAAGACCACTCGGCAAAGGGGGCCGAGTGCCTGGAAGCACAAGTGTTTGGCTTGCCCAGGCTGGCCAATCGTCCACTCCCATTATATTTTCTAAGACAGGTTGAAGATAAAAGTGAAATCTAACCTGTAACCATGCAGATAGGTTCCAGTTCAGTAGAGGTGGAGAACGCCCTAAAGTTTCTGGCTTCGTTTTACCTACAGATCAATGCTCTTCCACCGGAAACAAGAGCCTTGCAAAAAGACACTGCCCGAACGGCTTCCTTAACCTTGGACCAACGCGCTTCCAGTATTCTTAATAAGTGACTGGGTACAAATAAAAAAAGTTCACCTTTAGCCTCATGGTGCCAGGTCCAACAGAGGAAACGCAGGGATAAAAGGGGGTAGAGTCCACTCTGGATTATAGGCAAGTTGAGAAGGAGCGGCGTGTGCCAATCACAGATTGTTCTACCCAGTCTGCTGATGACACAAATGCCCTCTATGGTGTTCCCGGGCCTCATGACACACTTCCTCAACTCTAACGCATCTCAATGTGTATGTAAGAGACCATGGCATATCTGCTGTTTAAAACACATTGCACAGTCTCCTCAGAGACTCTCAAAAATTGCCAGCGCTGACTGTATTTCAAGTCATCACGGCGGGGTATTGGGAAAAGTTTTCAATTAGCAATAATCACGCCTCGGGTGGACCTCATTGGCTACGATACTGCCACTGCGCAAAGCTAATCAAAACAGTGTCTGCCAACATCTACCCTTTCTTGGAGGAGGATTTGACATTGAGGTGAGACACATAAGTGTCATCCAGTGGGCCGCTGAGCATTCTGGGACTTGGCATGCTAATGAGACCGAGAAACAATGCCTAAGTGGCCATTGTTTATCCACTGAATAGTGTCAGTATTTGAAAGGACTAAGGAGAATCTAAAGGGACAGGGCCCTAGATGTCAAGATGGGTTTCTCCCACAGCAGTCCTGAATGGCCACTGGGAGCGTATGTGTTTGAACAGCTATACTGCTGAAAAAAGGCCAAGGTGGAAGGATTTGGGCCCTTTGTTGAAAGCTCGCTAGATAACATGCCTAAACTGGAGCCCGGGTAAGCTGCATTAGACAAGGGTTGTTGGTCAAGCAATCACCTTCAGCCACCTTTCTTTCTGGCGCAGATTCCAAGGGGGAAGCTTATGTCCCCTAGGACATTTCAACTCTCTGGGCCAGTGAGCATTAGGGCAGATGTGCATAAAGACTGTCTGATCAGCAGCTCAAAGACCTCACAGGTAGGTGACAGCCACCGCCCGAACAGGGACTGGAACCCTGGACCCTCAGATTAAAAGTCTGATGCTCTACCGACTGAGCTATCCGGGCTCTGAAATCTGCCACTCCACAGCGGTCCAAGCTGCTTGAATATTGACATCTCTATTGGAAAAAGACCACTCGGCAAAGGGGGCCGAGTGCCTGGAAGCACAAGTGTTTGGCTTGCCCAGGCTGGCCAATCGTCCACTCCCATTATATTTTCTAGGACAGGTTGAAGATAAAAGTGAAATCTAACCTGTAACCATGCAGATAGGTTCCAGTTCAGTAGAGGTGGAGAACGCCCTAAAGTTTCTGGCTTCGTTTTACCTACAGATCAATGCTCTTCCACCGGAAACAAGAGCCTTGCAAAAAGACACTGCCCGAACAGCTTCCTTAACCTTGGACCAACGCGCTTCCAGTATTCTTAATAAGTGACTGGGTACAAATAAAAAAAGTTCACCTTTAGCCTCATGGTGCCAGGTCCAACAGAGGAAACGCAGGGATAAAAGGGGGTAGAGTCCACTCTGGATTATAGGCAAGTTGAGAAGGAGCGGCGTGTGCCAATCACAGATTGTTCTACCCAGTCTGCTGATGACACAAATGCCCTCTATGGTGTTCCCGGGCCTCATGACACACTTCCTCAACTCTAACGCATCTCAATGTGTATGTAAGAGACCATGGCATATCTGCTGTTTAAAACACATTGCACAGTCTCCTCAGAGACTCTCAAAAATTGCCAGCGCTGACTGTATTTCAAGTCATCACGGCGGGGTATTGGGAAAAGTTTTCAATTAGCAATAATCACGCCTCGGGTGGACCTCATTGGCTACGATACTGCCACTGCGCAAAGCTAATCAAAACAGTGTCTGCCAACATCTACCCTTTCTTGGAGGAGGATTTGACATTGAGGTGAGACACATAAGTGTCATCCAGTGGGCCGCTGAGCATTCTGGGACTTGGCATGCTAATGAGACCGAGAAACAATGCCTAAGTGGCCATTGTTTATCCACTGAATAGTGTCAGTATTTGAAAGGACTAAGGAGAATCTAAAGGGACAGGGCCCTAGATGTCAAGATGGGTTTCTCCCACAGCAGTCCTGAATGGCCACTGGGAGCGTATGTGTTTGAACAGCTATACTGCTGAAAAAAGGCCAAGGTGGAAGGATTTGGGCCCTTTGTTGAAAGCTCGCTAGATAACATGCCTAAACTGGAGCCCGGGTAAGCTGCATTAGACAAGGGTTGTTGGTCAAGCAATCACCTTCAGCCACCTTTCTTTCTGGCGCAGATTCCAAGGGGGAAGCTTATGTCCCCTAGGACATTTCAACTCTCTGGGCCAGTGAGCATTAGGGCAGATGTGCATAAAGACTGTCTGATCAGCAGCTCAAAGACCTCACAGGTAGGTGACAGCCACCGCCCGAACAGGGACTGGAACCCTGGACCCTCAGATTAAAAGTCTGATGCTCTACCGACTGAGCTATCCGGGCTCTGAAATCTGCCACTCCACAGCGGTCCAAGCTGCTTGAATATTGACATCTCTATTGGAAAAAGACCACTCGGCAAAGGGGGCCGAGTGCCTGGAAGCACAAGTGTTTGGCTTGCCCAGGCTGGCCAATCGTCCACTCCCATTATATTTTCTAGGACAGGTTGAAGATAAAAGTGAAATCTAACCTGTAACCATGCAGATAGGTTCCAGTTCAGTAGAGGTGGAGAACGCCCTAAAGTTTCTGGCTTCGTTTTACCTACAGATCAATGCTCTTCCACCGGAAACAAGAGCCTTGCAAAAAGACACTGCCCGAACAGCTTCCTTAACCTTGGACCAACGCGCTTCCAGTATTCTTAATAAGTGACTGGGTACAAATAAAAAAAGTTCACCTTTAGCCTCATGGTGCCAGGTCCAACAGAGGAAACGCAGGGATAAAAGGGGGTAGAGTCCACTCTGGATTATAGGCAAGTTGAGAAGGAGCGGCGTGTGCCAATCACAGATTGTTCTACCCAGTCTGCTGATGACACAAATGCCCTCTATGGTGTTCCCGGGCCTCATGACACACTTCCTCAACTCTAACGCATCTCAATGTGTATGTAAGAGACCATGGCATATCTGCTGTTTAAAACACATTGCACAGTCTCCTCAGAGACTCTCAAAAATTGCCAGCGCTGACTGTATTTCAAGTCATCACGGCGGGGTATTGGGAAAAGTTTTCAATTAGCAATAATCACGCCTCGGGTGGACCTCATTGGCTACGATACTGCCACTGCGCAAAGCTAATCAAAACAGTGTCTGCCAACATCTACCCTTTCTTGGAGGAGGATTTGACATTGAGGTGACACACATAAGTGTCATCCAGTGGGCCGCTGAGCATTCTGGGACTTGGCATGCTAATGAGACCGAGAAACAATGCCTAAGTGGCCATTGTTTATCCACTGAATAGTGTCAGTATTTGAAAGGACTAAGGAGAATCTAAAGGGACAGGGCCCTAGATGTCAAGATGGGTTTCTCCCACAGCAGTCCTGAATGGCCACTGGGAGCGTATGTGTTTGAACAGCTATACTGCTGAAAAAAGGCCAAGGTGGAAGGATTTGGGCCCTTTGTTGAAAGCTCGCTAGATAACATGCCTAAACTGGAGCCCAGGTAAGCTGCATTAGACAAGGGTTGTTGGTCAAGCAATCACCTTCAGCCACCTTTCTTTCTGGCGCAGATTCCAAGGGGGAAGCTTATGTCCCCTAGGACATTTCAACTCTCTGGGCCAGTGAGCATTAGGGCAGATGTGCATAAAGACTGTCTGATCAGCAGCTCAAAGACCTCACAGGTAGGTGACAGACACCGCCCGAACAGGGACTGGAACCCTGGACCCTCAGATTAAAAGTCTGATGCTCTACCGACTGAGCTATCCGGGCTCTGAAATCTGCCACTCCACAGCGGTCCAAGCTGCTTGAATATTGACATCTCTATTGGAAAAAGACCACTCGGCAAAGGGGGCCGAGTGCCTGGAAGCACAAGTGTTTGGCTTGCCCAGGCTGGCCAATCGTCCACTCCCATTATATTTTCTAGGACAGGTTGAAGATAAAAGTGAAATCTAACCTGTAACCATGCAGATAGGTTCCAGTTCAGTAGAGGTGGAGAACGCCCTAAAGTTTCTGGCTTCGTTTTACCTACAGATCAATGCTCTTCCACCGGAAACAAGAGCCTTGCAAAAAGACACTGCCCGAACAGCTTCCTTAACCTTGGACCAACGCGCTTCCAGTATTCTTAATAAGTGACTGGGTACAAATAAAAAAAGTTCACCTTTAGCCTCATGGTGCCAGGTCCAACAGAGGAAACGCAGGGATAAAAGGGGGTAGAGTCCACTCTGGATTATAGGCAAGTTGAGAAGGAGCGGCGTGTGCCAATCACAGATTGTTCTACCCAGTCTGCTGATGACACAAATGCCCTCTATGGTGTTCCCGGGCCTCATGACACACTTCCTCAACTCTAACGCATCTCAATGTGTATGTAAGAGACCATGGCATATCTGCTGTTTAAAACACATTGCACAGTCTCCTCAGAGACTCTCAAAAATTGCCAGCGCTGACTGTATTTCAAGTCATCACGGCGGGGTATTGGGAAAAGTTTTCAATTAGCAATAATCACGCCTCGGGTGGACCTCATTGGCTACGATACTGCCACTGCGCAAAGCTAATCAAAACAGTGTCTGCCAACATCTACCCTTTCTTGGAGGAGGATTTGACATTGAGGTGAGACACATAAGTGTCATCCAGTGGGCCGCTGAGCATTCTGGGACTTGGCATGCTAATGAGACCGAGAAACAATGCCTAAGTGGCCATTGTTTATCCACTGAATAGTGTCAGTATTTGAAAGGACTAAGGAGAATCTAAAGGGACAGGGCCCTAGATGTCAAGATGGGTTTCTCCCACAGCAGTCCTGAATGGCCACTGGGAGCGTATGTGTTTGAACAGCTATACTGCTGAAAAAAGGCCAAGGTGGAAGGATTTGGGCCCTTTGTTGAAAGCTCGCTAGATAACATGCCTAAACTGGAGCCCAGGTAAGCTGCATTAGACAAGGGTTGTTGGTCAAACAATCACCTTCAGCCACCTTTCTTTCTGGCGCAGATTCCAAGGGGGAAGCTTATGTCCCCTAGGACATTTCAACTCTCTGGGCCAGTGAGCATTAGGGCAGATGTGCATAAAGACTGTCTGATCAGCAGCTCAAAGACCTCACAGGTAGGTGACAGCCACCGCCCGAACAGGGACTTGAACCCTGGACCCTCAGATTAAAAGTCTGATGCTCTAACGGCCGAGCTATCCGGGCTCTGAAATCTGCCACTCCACAGCGGTCCAAGCTGCTTGAATATTGACATCTCTATTGGAAAAAGACCACTCGGCAAAGGGGGCCGAGTGCCTGGAAGCACAAGTGTTTGGCTTGCCCAGGCTGGCCAATCGTCCACTCCCATTATATTTTCTAGGACAGGTTGAAGATAAAAGTGAAATCTAACCTGCAATCATGCAGATAGGTTCCAGTTCAGTAGAGGTGGAGAACGCCCTAAAGTTTCTGGCTTCGTTTTACCTACAGATCAATGCTCTTCCACCGGAAACAAGGGCCTTGCAAAAAGACACTGCCCGAACGGCTTCCTTAACCTTGGACCAACGCGCTTCCAGTATTCTTAATAAGTGACTGGGTACAAATAAAAAAAGTTCACCTTTAGCCTCATGGTGCCAGGTCCAACAGAGGAAACGCAGGGATAATAGGGGGTAGAGTCCACTCTGGATTATAGGCAAGTTGAGAAGGAGCGGCGTGTGCCAATCACAGATTGTTCTACCCAGTCTGCTGATGACACAAATGCCCTCTATGGTGTTCCCGGGCCTCATGACACACTTCCTCAACTCTAACGCATCTCAATGTGTATGTAAGAGACCATGGCATATCTGCTGTTTAAAACACATTGCACAGTCTCCTCAGAAACTCTCAAAAATTGCCAGCGCTGACTGTATTTCAAGTCATCACGGCGGGGTATTGGGAAAAGTTTTCAATTAGCAATAATCACGCCTCGGGTGGACCTCATTGGCTACGATACTGCCACTGCGCAAAGCTAATCAAAACAGTGTCTGCCAACATCTACCCTTTCTTGGAGGAGGATTTGACATTGAGGTGAGACACATAAGTGTCATCCAGTGGGCCGCTGAGCATTCTGGGACTTGGCATGCTAATGAGACCGAGAAACAATGTCTAAGTGGCCATTGTTTATCCACTGAATAGTGTCAGTATTTGAAAGGACTAAGGAGAATCTAAAGGGACAGGGCCCTAGATGTCAAGATGGGTTTCTCCCACAGCAGTCCTGAATGGCCACTGGGAGCGTATGTGTTTGAACAGCTATACTGCTGAAAAAAGGCCAAGGTGGAAGGATTTGGGCCCTTTGTTGAAAGCTCGCTAGATAACATGCCTAAACTGGAGCCCGGGTAAACTGCATTAGACAAGGGTTGTTGGTCAAGCAATCACCTTCAGCCACCTTTCTTTCTGGCGCAGATTCCAAGGGGGAAGCTTATGTCCCCTAGGACATTTCAACTCTCTGGGCCAGTGAGCATTAGGGCAGATGTGCATAAAGACTGTCTGATCAGCAGCTCAAAGACCTCACAGGTAGGTGACAGACACCGCCCGAACAGGGACTTGAACCCTGGACCCTCAGATTAAAAGTCTGATGCTCTAACGGCCGAGCTATCCGGGCTCTGAAATCTGCCACTCCACAGCGGTCCAAGCTGCTTGAATATTGACATCTCTATTGGAAAAAGACCACTCGGCAAAGGGGGCCGAGTGCCTGGAAGCACAAGTGTTTGGCTTGCCCAGGCTGGCCAATCGTCCACTCCCATTATATTTTCTAGGACAGGTTGAAGATAAAAGTGAAATCTAACCTGCAACCATGCAGATAGGTTCCAGTTCAGTAGAGGTGGAGAACGCCCTAAAGTTTCTGGCTTCGTTTTACCTACAGATCAATGCTCTTCCACCGGAAACAAGGGCCTTGCAAAAAGACACTGCCCGAACGGCTTCCTTAACCTTGGACCAACGCGCTTCCAGTATTCTTAATAAGTGACTGGGTACAAATAAAAAAAGTTCACCTTTAGCCTCATGGTGCCAGGTCCAACAGAGGAAACGCAGGGATAATAGGGGGTAGAGTCCACTCTGGATTATAGGCAAGTTGAGAAGGAGCGGCGTGTGCCAATCACAGATTGTTCTACCCAGTCTGCTGATGACACAAATGCCCTCTATGGTGTTCCCGGGCCTCATGACACACTTCCTCAACTCTAACGCATCTCAATGTGTATGTAAGAGACCATGGCATATCTGCTGTTTAAAACACATTGCACAGTCTCCTCAGAAACTCTCAAAAATTGCCAGCGCTGACTGTATTTCAAGTCATCACGGCGGGGTATTGGGAAAAGTTTTCAATTAGCAATAATCACGCCTCGGGTGGACCTCATTGGCTACGATACTGCCACTGCGCAAAGCTAATCAAAACAGTGTCTGCCAACATCTACCCTTTCTTGGAGGAGGATTTGACATTGAGGTGAGACACATAAGTGTCATCCAGTGGGCCGCTGAGCATTCTGGGACTTGGCATGCTAATGAGACCGAGAAACAATGTCTAAGTGGCCATTGTTTATCCACTGAATAGTGTCAGTATTTGAAAGGACTAAGGAGAATCTAAAGGGACAGGGCCCTAGATGTCAAGATGGGTTTCTCCCACAGCAGTCCTGAATGGCCACTGGGAGCGTATGTGTTTGAACAGCTATACTGCTGAAAAAAGGCCAAGGTGGAAGGATTTGGGCCCTTTGTTGAAAGCTCGCTAGATAACATGCCTAAACTGGAGCCCGGGTAAACTGCATTAGACAAGGGTTGTTGGTCAAGCAATCACCTTCAGCCACCTTTCTTTCTGGCGCAGATTCCAAGGGGGAAGCTTATGTCCCCTAGGACATTTCAACTCTCTGGGCCAGTGAGCATTAGGGCAGATGTGCATAAAGACTGTCTGATCAGCAGCTCAAAGACCTCACAGGTAGGTGACAGACACCGCCCGAACAGGGACTTGAACCCTGGACCCTCAGATTAAAAGTCTGATGCTCTACCGACTGAGCTATCCGGGCTCTGAAATCTGCCACTCCACAGCGGTCCAAGCTGCTTGAATATTGACATCTCTATTGGAAAAAGACCACTCGGCAAAGGGGGCCGAGTGCCTGGAAGCACAAGTGTTTGGCTTGCCCAGGCTGGCCAATCGTCCACTCCCATTATATTTTCTAGGACAGGTTGAAGATAAAAGTGAAATCTAACCTGCAACCATGCAGATAGGTTCCAGTTCAGTAGAGGTGGAGAACGCCCTAAAGTTTCTGGCTTCGTTTTACCTACAGATCAATGCTCTTCCACCGGAAACAAGGGCCTTGCAAAAAGACACTGCCCGAACGGCTTCCTTAACCTTGGACCAACGCGCTTCCAGTATTCTTAATAAGTGACTGGGTACAAATAAAAAAAGTTCACCTTTAGCCTCATGGTGCCAGGTCCAACAGAGGAAACGCAGGGATAAAAGGGGGTAGAGTCCACTCTGGATTATAGGCAAGTTGAGAAGGAGCGGCGTGTGCCAATGACAGATTGTTCTACCCAGTCTGCTGATGACACAAATGCCCTCTATGGTGTTCCCGGGCCTCATGACACACTTCCTCAACTCTAACGCATCTCAATGTGTATGTAAGAGACCATGGCATATCTGCTGTTTAAAACACATTGCACAGTCTCCTCAGAGACTCTCAAAAATTGCCAGCGCTGACTGTATTTCAAGTCATCACGGCGGGGTATTGGGAAAAGTTTTCAATTAGCAATAATCACGCCTCGGGTGGACCTCATTGGCTACGATACTGCCACTGCGCAAAGCTAATCAAAACAGTGTCTGCCAACATCTACCCTTTCTTGGAGGAGGATTTGACATTGAGGTGAGACACATAAGTGTCATCCAGTGGGCCGCTGAGCATTCTGGGACTTGGCATGCTAATGAGACCGAGAAACAATGCCTAAGTGGCCATTGTTTATCCACTGAATAGTGTCAGTATTTGAAAGGACTAAGGAGAATCTAAAGGGACAGGGCCCTAGATGTCAAGATGGGTTTCTCCCACAGCAGTCCTGAATGGCCACTGGGAGCGTATGTGTTTGAACAGCTATACTGCTGAAAAAAGGCCAAGGTGAAAGGATTTGGGCCCTTTGTTGAAAGCTCGCTAGATAACATGCCTAAACTGGAGCCCAGGTAAGCTGCATTAGACAAGGGTTGTTGGTCAAGCAATCACCTTCAGCCACCTTTCTTTCTGGCGCAGATTCCAAGGGGGAAGCTTATGTCCCCTAGGACATTTCAACTCTCTGGGCCAGTGAGCATTAGGGCAGATGTGCATAAAGACTGTCTGATCAGCAGCTCAAAGACCTCACAGGTAGGTGACAGACACCGCCCGAACAGGGACTTGAACCCTGGACCCTCAGATTAAAAGTCTGATGCTCTACCGACTGAGCTATCCGGGCTCTGAAATCTGCCACTCCACAGCGGTCCAAGCTGCTTGAATATTGACATCTCTATTGGAAAAAGACCACTCGGCAAAGGGGGCCGAGTGCCTGGAAGCACAAGTGTTTGGCTTGCCCAGGCTGGCCAATCGTCCACTCCCATTATATTTTCTAGGACAGGTTGAAGATAAAAGTGAAATCTAACCTGCAACCATGCAGATAGGTTCCAGTTCAGTAGAGGTGGAGAACGCCCTAAAGTTTCTGGCTTCGTTTTACCTACAGATCAATGCTCTTCCACCGGAAACAAGGGCCTTGCAAAAAGACACTGCCCGAACGGCTTCCTTAACCTTGGACCAACGCGCTTCCAGTATTCTTAATAAGTGACTGGGTACAAATAAAAAAAGTTCACCTTTAGCCTCATGGTGCCAGGTCCAACAGAGGAAACGCAGGGATAATAGGGGGTAGAGTCCACTCTGGATTATAGGCAAGTTGAGAAGGAGCGGCGTGTGCCAATCACAGATTGTTCTACCCAGTCTGCTGATGACACAAATGCCCTCTATGGTGTTCCCGGGCCTCATGACACACTTCCTCAACTCTAACGCATCTCAATGTGTATGTAAGAGACCATGGCATATCTGCTGTTTAAAACACATTGCACAGTCTCCTCAGAAACTCTCAAAAATTGCCAGCGCTGACTGTATTTCAAGTCATCACGGCGGGGTATTGGGAAAAGTTTTCAATTAGCAATAATCACGCCTCGGGTGGACCTCATTGGCTACGATACTGCCACTGCGCAAAGCTAATCAAAACAGTGTCTGCCAACATCTACCCTTTCTTGGAGGAGGATTTGACATTGAGGTGAGACACATAAGTGTCATCCAGTGGGCCGCTGAGCATTCTGGGACTTGGCATGCTAATGAGACCGAGAAACAATGCCTAAGTGGCCATTGTTTATCCACTGAATAGTGTCAGTATTTGAAAGGACTAAGGAGAATCTAAAGGGACAGGGCCCTAGATGTCAAGATGGGTTTCTCCCACAGCAGTCCTGAATGGCCACTGGGAGCGTATGTGTTTGAACAGCTATACTGCTGAAAAAAGGCCAAGGTGAAAGGATTTGGGCCCTTTGTTGAAAGCTCGCTAGATAACATGCCTAAACTGGAGCCCAGGTAAGCTGCATTAGACAAGGGTTGTTGGTCAAGCAATCACCTTCAGCCACCTTTCTTTCTGGCGCAGATTCCAAGGGGGAAGCTTATGTCCCCTAGGACATTTCAACTCTCTGGGCCAGTGAGCATTAGGGCAGATGTGCATAAAGACTGTCTGATCAGCAGCTCAAAGACCTCACAGGTAGGTGACAGACACCGCCCGAACAGGGACTTGAACCCTGGACCCTCAGATTAAAAGTCTGATGCTCTACCGACTGAGCTATCCGGGCTCTGAAATCTGCCACTCCACAGCGGTCCAAGCTGCTTGAATATTGACATCTCTATTGGAAAAAGACCACTCGGCAAAGGGGGCCGAGTGCCTGGAAGCACAAGTGTTTGGCTTGCCCAGGCTGGCCAATCGTCCACTCCCATTATATTTTCTAGGACAGGTTGAAGATAAAAGTGAAATCTAACCTGCAACCATGCAGATAGGTTCCAGTTCAGTAGAGGTGGAGAACGCCCTAAAGTTTCTGGCTTCGTTTTACCTACAGATCAATGCTCTTCCACCGGAAACAAGGGCCTTGCAAAAAGACACTGCCCGAACGGCTTCCTTAACCTTGGACCAACGCGCTTCCAGTATTCTTAATAAGTGACTGGGTACAAATAAAAAAAGTTCACCTTTAGCCTCATGGTGCCAGGTCCAACAGAGGAAACGCAGGGATAATAGGGGGTAGAGTCCACTCTGGATTATAGGCAAGTTGAGAAGGAGCGGCGTGTGCCAATCACAGATTGTTCTACCCAGTCTGCTGATGACACAAATGCCCTCTATGGTGTTCCCGGGCCTCATGACACACTTCCTCAACTCTAACGCATCTCAATGTGTATGTAAGAGACCATGGCATATCTGCTGTTTAAAACACATTGCACAGTCTCCTCAGAAACTCTCAAAAATTGCCAGCGCTGACTGTATTTCAAGTCATCACGGCGGGGTATTGGGAAAAGTTTTCAATTAGCAATAATCACGCCTCGGGTGGACCTCATTGGCTACGATACTGCCACTGCGCAAAGCTAATCAAAACAGTGTCTGCCAACATCTACCCTTTCTTGGAGGAGGATTTGACATTGAGGTGAGACACATAAGTGTCATCCAGTGGGCCGCTGAGCATTCTGGGACTTGGCATGCTAATGAGACCGAGAAACAATGTCTAAGTGGCCATTGTTTATCCACTGAATAGTGTCAGTATTTGAAAGGACTAAGGAGAATCTAAAGGGACAGGGCCCTAGATGTCAAGATGGGTTTCTCCCACAGCAGTCCTGAATGGCCACTGGGAGCGTATGTGTTTGAACAGCTATACTGCTGAAAAAAGGCCAAGGTGGAAGGATTTGGGCCCTTTGTTGAAAGCTCGCTAGATAACATGCCTAAACTGGAGCCCAGGTAAGCTGCATTAGACAAGGGTTGTTGGTCAAGCAATCACCTTCAGCCACCTTTCTTTCTGGCGCAGATTCCAAGGGGGAAGCTTATGTCCCCTAGGACATTTCAACTCTCTGGGCCAGTGAGCATTAGGGCAGATGTGCATAAAGACTGTCTGATCAGCAGCTCAAAGACCTCACAGGTAGGTGACAGACACCGCCCGAACAGGGACTTGAACCCTGGACCCTCAGATTAAAAGTCTGATGCTCTACCGACTGAGCTATCCGGGCTCTGAAATCTGCCACTCCACAGCGGTCCAAGCTGCTTGAATATTGACATCTCTATTGGAAAAAGACCACTCGGCAAAGGGGGCCGAGTGCCTGGAAGCACAAGTGTTTGGCTTGCCCAGGCTGGCCAATCGTCCACTCCCATTATATTTTCTAGGACAGGTTGAAGATAAAAGTGAAATCTAACCTGCAACCATGCAGATAGGTTCCAGTTCAGTAGAGGTGGAGAACGCCCTAAAGTTTCTGGCTTCGTTTTACCTACAGATCAATGCTCTTCCACCGGAAACAAGGGCCTTGCAAAAAGACACTGCCCGAACGGCTTCCTTAACCTTGGACCAACGCGCTTCCAGTATTCTTAATAAGTGACTGGGTACAAATAAAAAAAGTTCACCTTTAGCCTCATGGTGCCAGGTCCAACAGAGGAAACGCAGGGATAATAGGGGGTAGAGTCCACTCTGGATTATAGGCAAGTTGAGAAGGAGCGGCGTGTGCCAATCACAGATTGTTCTACCCAGTCTGCTGATGACACAAATGCCCTCTATGGTGTTCCCGGGCCTCATGACACACTTCCTCAACTCTAACGCATCTCAATGTGTATGTAAGAGACCATGGCATATCTGCTGTTTAAAACACATTGCACAGTCTCCTCAGAAACTCTCAAAAATTGCCAGCGCTGACTGTATTTCAAGTCATCACGGCGGGGTATTGGGAAAAGTTTTCAATTAGCAATAATCACGCCTCGGGTGGACCTCATTGGCTACGATACTGCCACTGCGCAAAGCTAATCAAAACAGTGTCTGCCAACATCTACCCTTTCTTGGAGGAGGATTTGACATTGAGGTGAGACACATAAGTGTCATCCAGTGGGCCGCTGAGCATTCTGGGACTTGGCATGCTAATGAGACCGAGAAACAATGTCTAAGTGGCCATTGTTTATCCACTGAATAGTGTCAGTATTTGAAAGGACTAAGGAGAATCTAAAGGGACAGGGCCCTAGATGTCAAGATGGGTTTCTCCCACAGCAGTCCTGAATGGCCACTGGGAGCGTATGTGTTTGAACAGCTATACTGCTGAAAAAAGGCCAAGGTGGAAGGATTTGGGCCCTTTGTTGAAAGCTCGCTAGATAACATGCCTAAACTGGAGCCCAGGTAAGCTGCATTAGACAAGGGTTGTTGGTCAAGCAATCACCTTCAGCCACCTTTCTTTCTGGCGCAGATTCCAAGGGGGAAGCTTATGTCCCCTAGGACATTTCAACTCTCTGGGCCAGTGAGCATTAGGGCAGATGTGCATAAAGACTGTCTGATCAGCAGCTCAAAGACCTCACAGGTAGGTGACAGCCACCGCCCGAACAGGGACTGGAACCCTGGACCCTCAGATTAAAAGTCTGATGCTCTACCGACTGAGCTATCCGGGCTCTGAAATCTGCCACTCCACAGCGGTCCAAGCTGCTTGAATATTGACATCTCTATTGGAAAAAGACCACTCGGCAAAGGGGGCCGAGTGCCTGGAAGCACAAGTGTTTGGCTTGCCCAGGCTGGCCAATCGTCCACTCCCATTATATTTTCTAGGACAGGTTGAAGATAAAAGTGAAATCTAACCTGTAACCATGCAGATAGGTTCCAGTTCAGTAGAGGTGGAGAACGCCCTAAAGTTTCTGGCTTCGTTTTACCTACAGATCAATGCTCTTCCACCGGAAACAAGAGCCTTGCAAAAAGACACTGCCCGAACAGCTTCCTTAACCTTGGACCAACGCGCTTCCAGTATTCTTAATAAGTGACTGGGTACAAATAAAAAAAGTTCACCTTTAGCCTCATGGTGCCAGGTCCAACAGAGGAAACGCAGGGATAAAAGGGGGTAGAGTCCACTCTGGATTATAGGCAAGTTGAGAAGGAGCGGCGTGTGCCAATCACAGATTGTTCTACCCAGTCTGCTGATGACACAAATGCCCTCTATGGTGTTCCCGGGCCTCATGACACACTTCCTCAACTCTAACGCATCTCAATGTGTATGTAAGAGACCATGGCATATCTGCTGTTTAAAACACATTGCACAGTCTCCTCAGAGACTCTCAAAAATTGCCAGCGCTGACTGTATTTCAAGTCATCACGGCGGGGTATTGGGAAAAGTTTTCAATTAGCAATAATCACGCCTCGGGTGGACCTCATTGGCTACGATACTGCCACTGCGCAAAGCTAATCAAAACAGTGTCTGCCAACATCTACCCTTTCTTGGAGGAGGATTTGACATTGAGGTGAGACACATAAGTGTCATCCAGTGGGCCGCTGAGCATTCTGGGACTTGGCATGCTAATGAGACCGAGAAACAATGCCTAAGTGGCCATTGTTTATCCACTGAATAGTGTCAGTATTTGAAAGGACTAAGGAGAATCTAAAGGGACAGGGCCCTAGATGTCAAGATGGGTTTCTCCCACAGCAGTCCTGAATGGCCACTGGGAGCGTATGTGTTTGAACAGCTATACTGCTGAAAAAAGGCCAAGGTGGAAGGATTTGGGCCCTTTGTTGAAAGCTCGCTAGATAACATGCCTAAACTGGAGCCCAGGTAAGCTGCATTAGACAAGGGTTGTTGGTCAAGCAATCACCTTCAGCCACCTTTCTTTCTGGCGCAGATTCCAAGGGGGAAGCTTATGTCCCCTAGGACATTTCAACTCTCTGGGCCAGTGAGCATTAGGGCAGATGTGCATAAAGACTGTCTGATCAGCAGCTCAAAGACCCCACAGGTAGGTGACAGCCACCGCCCGAACAGGGACTTGAACCCTGGACCCTCAGATTAAAAGTCTGATGCTCTAACGGCCGAGCTATCCGGGCTCTGAAATCTGCCACTCCACAGCGGTCCAAGCTGCTTGAATATTGACATCTCTATTGGAAAAAGACCACTCGGCAAAGGGGGCCGAGTGCCTGGAAGCACAAGTGTTTGGCTTGCCCAGGCTGGCCAATCGTCCACTCCCATTATATTTTCTAGGACAGGTTGAAGATAAAAGTGAAATCTAACCTGCAACCATGCAGATAGGTTCCAGTTCAGTAGAGGTGGAGAACGCCCTAAAGTTTCTGGCTTCGTTTTACCTACAGATCAATGCTCTTCCACCGGAAACAAGGGCCTTGCAAAAAGACACTGCCCGAACGGCTTCCTTAACCTTGGACCAACGCGCTTCCAGTATTCTTAATAAGTGACTGGGTACAAATAAAAAAAGTTCACCTTTAGCCTCATGGTGCCAGGTCCAACAGAGGAAACGCAGGGATAAAAGGGGGTAGAGTCCACTCTGGATTATAGGCAAGTTGAGAAGGAGCGGCGTGTGCCAATGACAGATTGTTCTACCCAGTCTGCTGATGACACAAATGCCCTCTATGGTGTTCCCGGGCCTCATGACACACTTCCTCAACTCTAACGCATCTCAATGTGTATGTAAGAGACCATGGCATATCTGCTGTTTAAAACACATTGCACAGTCTCCTCAGAGACTCTCAAAAATTGCCAGCGCTGACTGTATTTCAAGTCATCACGGCGGGGTATTGGGAAAAGTTTTCAATTAGCAATAATCACGCCTCGGGTGGACCTCATTGGCTACGATACTGCCACTGCGCAAAGCTAATTAAAACAGTGTCTGCCAACATCTACCCTTTCTTGGAGGAGGATTTGACATTGAGGTGAGACACATAAGTGTCATCCAGTGGGCCGCTGAGCATTCTGGGACTTGGCATGCTAATGAGACCGAGAAACAATGCCTAAGTGGCCATTGTTTATCCACTGAATAGTGTCAGTATTTGAAAGGACTAAGGAGAATCTAAAGGGACAGGGCCCTAGATGTCAAGATGGGTTTCTCCCACAGCAGTCCTGAATGGCCACTGGGAGCGTATGTGTTTGAACAGCTATACTGCTGAAAAAAGGCCAAGGTGGAAGGATTTGGGCCCTTTGTTGAACGCTCGCTAGATAACATGCCTAAACTGGAGCCCAGGTAAGCTGCATTAGACAAGGGTTGTTGGTCAAGCAATCACCTTCAGCCACCTTTCTTTCTGGCGCAGATTCCAAGGGGGAAGCTTATGTCCCCTAGGACATTTCAACTCTCTGGGCCAGTGAGCATTAGGGCAGATGTGCATAAAGACTGTCTGATCAGCAGCTCAAAGACCTCACAGGTAGGTGACAGCCAACGCCCGAACAGGGACTTGAACCCTGGACCCTCAGATTAAAAGTCTGATGCTCTACCGACTGAGCTATCCGGGCTCTGAAATCTGCCACTCCACAGCGGTCCAAGCTGCTTGAATATTGACATCTCTATTGGAAAAAGACCACTCGGCAAAGGGGGCCGAGTGCCTGGAAGCACAAGTGTTTGGCTTGCCCAGGCTGGCCAATCGTCCACTCCAATTATATTTTCTAGGACAGGTTGAAGATAAAAGTGAAATCTAACCTGCAACCATGCAGATAGGTTCCAGTTCAGTAGAGGTGGAGAACGCCCTAAAGTTTCTGGCTTCGTTTTACCTACAGATCAATGCTCTTCCACCGGAAACAAGGGCCTTGCAAAAAGACACTGCCCGAACGGCTTCCTTAACCTTGGACCAACGCGCTTCCAGTATTCTTAATAAGTGACTGGGTACAAATAAAAAAAGTTCACCTTTAGCCTCATGGTGCCAGGTCCAACAGAGGAAACGCAGGGATAAAAGGGGGTAGAGTCCACTCTGGATTATAGGCAAGTTGAGAAGGAGCGGCGTGTGCCAATCACAGATTGTTCTACCCAGTCTGCTGATGACACAAATGCCCTCTATGGTGTTCCCGGGCCTCATGACACACTTCCTCAACTCTAACGCATCTCAATGTGTATGTAAGAGACCATGGCATATCTGCTGTTTAAAACACATTGCACAGTCTCCTCAGAGACTCTCAAAAATTGCCAGCGCTGACTGTATTTCAAGTCATCACGGCGGGGTATTGGGAAAAGTTTTCAATTAGCAATAATCACGCCTCGGGTGGACCTCATTGGCTACGATACTGCCACTGCGCAAAGCTAATTAAAACAGTGTCTGCCAACATCTACCCTTTCTTGGAGGAGGATTTGACATTGAGGTGAGACACATAAGTGTCATCCAGTGGGCCGCTGAGCATTCTGGGACTTGGCATGCTAATGAGACCGAGAAACAATGCCTAAGTGGCCATTGTTTATCCACTGAATAGTGTCAGTATTTGAAAGGACTAAGGAGAATCTAAAGGGACAGGGCCCTAGATGTCAAGATGGGTTTCTCCCACAGCAGTCCTGAATGGCCACTGGGAGCGTATGTGTTTGAACAGCTATACTGCTGAAAAAAGGCCAAGGTGGAAGGATTTGGGCCCTTTGTTGAACGCTCGCTAGATAACATGCCTAAACTGGAGCCCAGGTAAGCTGCATTAGACAAGGGTTGTTGGTCAAGCAATCACCTTCAGCCACCTTTCTTTCTGGCGCAGATTCCAAGGGGGAAGATTCCAAGGGGGAAGCTTATGTCCCCTAGGACATTTCAACTCTCTGGGCCAGTGAGCATTAGGGCAGATGTGCATAAAGACTGTCTGATCAGCAGCTCAAAGACCTCACAGGGACTTGAACCCTGGACCCTCAGATTAAAAGTCTGATGCTCTACCGACTGAGCTATCCGGGCTCTGAAATCTGCCACTCCACAGCGGTCCAAGCTGCTTGAATATTGACATCTCTATTGGAAAAAGACCACTCGGCAAAGGGGGCCGAGTGCCTGGAAGCACAAGTGTTTGGCTTGCCCAGGCTGGCCAATCGTCCACTCCAATTATATTTTCTAGGACAGGTTGAAGATAAAAGTGAAATCTAACCTGCAACCATGCAGATAGGTTCCAGTTCAGTAGAGGTGGAGAACGCCCTAAAGTTTCTGGCTTCGTTTTACCTACAGATCAATGCTCTTCCACCGGAAACAAGGGCCTTGCAAAAAGACACTGCCCGAACGGCTTCCTTAACCTTGGACCAACGCGCTTCCAGTATTCTTAATAAGTGACTGGGTACAAATAAAAAAAGTTCACCTTTAGCCTCATGGTGCCAGGTCCAACAGAGGAAACGCAGGGATAAAAGGGGGTAGAGTCCACTCTGGATTATAGGCAAGTTGAGAAGGAGCGGCGTGTGCCAATCACAGATTGTTCTACCCAGTCTGCTGATGACACAAATGCCCTCTATGGTGTTCCCGGGCCTCATGACACACTTCCTCAACTCTAACGCATCTCAATGTGTATGTAAGAGACCATGGCATATCTGCTGTTTAAAACACATTGCACAGTCTCCTCAGAGACTCTCAAAAATTGCCAGCGCTGACTGTATTTCAAGTCATCACGGCGGGGTATTGGGAAAAGTTTTCAATTAGCAATAATCACGCCTCGGGTGGACCTCATTGGCTACGATACTGCCACTGCGCAAAGCTAATCAAAACAGTGTCTGCCAACATCTACCCTTTCTTGGAGGAGGATTTGACATTGAGGTGAGACACATAAGTGTCATCCAGTGGGCCGCTGAGCATTCTGGGACTTGGCATGCTAATGAGACCGAGAAACAATGCCTAAGTGGCCATTGTTTATCCACTGAATAGTGTCAGTATTTGAAAGGACTAAGGAGAATCTAAAGGGACAGGGCCCTAGATGTCAAGATGGGTTTCTCCCACAGCAGTCCTGAATGGCCACTGGGAGCGTATGTGTTTGAACAGCTATACTGCTGAAAAAAGGCCAAGGTGGAAGGATTTGGGCCCTTTGTTGAAAGCTCGCTAGATAACATGCCTAAACTGGAGCCCAGGTAAGCTGCATTAGACAAGGGTTGTTGGTCAAGCAATCACCTTCAGCCACCTTTCTTTCTGGCGCAGATTCCAAGGGGGAAGCTTATGTCCCCTAGGACATTTCAACTCTCTGGGCCAGTGAGCATTAGGGCAGATGTGCATAAAGACTGTCTGATCAGCAGCTCAAAGACCTCACAGGTAGGTGACAGACACCGCCCGAACAGGGACTTGAACCCAGGACCCTCAGATTAAAAGTCTGATGCTCTACCGACTGAGCTATCCGGGCTCTGAAATCTGCCACTCCACAGCGGTCCAAGCTGCTTGAATATTGACATCTCTATTGGAAAAAGACCACTCGGCAAAGGGGGCCGAGTGCCTGGAAGCACAAGTGTTTGGCTTGCCCAGGCTGGCCAATCGTCCACTCCCATTATATTTTCTAGGACAGGTTGAAGATAAAAGTGAAATCTAACCTGCAACCATGCAGATAGGTTCCAGTTCAGTAGAGGTGGAGAACGCCCTAAAGTTTCTGGCTTCGTTTTACCTACAGATCAATGCTCTTCCACCGGAAACAAGGGCCTTGCAAAAAGACACTGCCCGAACGGCTTCCTTAACCTTGGACCAACGCGCTTCCAGTATTCTTAATAAGTGACTGGGTACAAATAAAAAAAGTTCACCTTTAGCCTCATGGTGCCAGGTCCAACAGAGGAAACGCAGGGATAATAGGGGGTAGAGTCCACTCTGGATTATAGGCAAGTTGAGAAGGAGCGGCGTGTGCCAATCACAGATTGTTCTACCCAGTCTGCTGATGACACAAATGCCCTCTATGGTGTTCCCGGGCCTCATGACACACTTCCTCAACTCTAACGCATCTCAATGTGTATGTAAGAGACCATGGCATATCTGCTGTTTAAAACACATTGCACAGTCTCCTCAGAAACTCTCAAAAATTGCCAGCGCTGACTGTATTTCAAGTCATCACGGCGGGGTATTGGGAAAAGTTTTCAATTAGCAATAATCACGCCTCGGGTGGACCTCATTGGCTACGATACTGCCACTGCGCAAAGCTAATCAAAACAGTGTCTGCCAACATCTACCCTTTCTTGGAGGAGGATTTGACATTGAGGTGAGACACATAAGTGTCATCCAGTGGGCCGCTGAGCATTCTGGGACTTGGCATGCTAATGAGACCGAGAAACAATGTCTAAGTGGCCATTGTTTATCCACTGAATAGTGTCAGTATTTGAAAGGACTAAGGAGAATCTAAAGGGACAGGGCCCTAGATGTCAAGATGGGTTTCTCCCACAGCAGTCCTGAATGGCCACTGGGAGCGTATGTGTTTGAACAGCTATACTGCTGAAAAAAGGCCAAGGTGGAAGGATTTGGGCCCTTTGTTGAAAGCTCGCTAGATAACATGCCTAAACTGGAGCCCGGGTAAACTGCATTAGACAAGGGTTGTTGGTCAAGCAATCACCTTCAGCCACCTTTCTTTCTGGCGCAGATTCCAAGGGGGAAGCTTATGTCCCCTAGGACATTTCAACTCTCTGGGCCAGTGAGCATTAGGGCAGATGTGCATAAAGACTGTCTGATCAGCAGCTCAAAGACCTCACAGGTAGGTGACAGACACCGCCCGAACAGGGACTTGAACCCTGGACCCTCAGATTAAAAGTCTGATGCTCTACCGACTGAGCTATCCGGGCTCTGAAATCTGCCACTCCACAGCGGTCCAAGCTGCTTGAATATTGACATCTCTATTGGAAAAAGACCACTCGGCAAAGGGGGCCGAGTGCCTGGAAGCACAAGTGTTTGGCTTGCCCAGGCTGGCCAATCGTCCACTCCCATTATATTTTCTAGGACAGGTTGAAGATAAAAGTGAAATCTAACCTGCAACCATGCAGATAGGTTCCAGTTCAGTAGAGGTGGAGAACGCCCTAAAGTTTCTGGCTTCGTTTTACCTACAGATCAATGCTCTTCCACCGGAAACAAGGGCCTTGCAAAAAGACACTGCCCGAACGGCTTCCTTAACCTTGGACCAACGCGCTTCCAGTATTCTTAATAAGTGACTGGGTACAAATAAAAAAAGTTCACCTTTAGCCTCATGGTGCCAGGTCCAACAGAGGAAACGCAGGGATAATAGGGGGTAGAGTCCACTCTGGATTATAGGCAAGTTGAGAAGGAGCGGCGTGTGCCAATCACAGATTGTTCTACCCAGTCTGCTGATGACACAAATGCCCTCTATGGTGTTCCCGGGCCTCATGACACACTTCCTCAACTCTAACGCATCTCAATGTGTATGTAAGAGACCATGGCATATCTGCTGTTTAAAACACATTGCACAGTCTCCTCAGAAACTCTCAAAAATTGCCAGCGCTGACTGTATTTCAAGTCATCACGGCGGGGTATTGGGAAAAGTTTTCAATTAGCAATAATCACGCCTCGGGTGGACCTCATTGGCTACGATACTGCCACTGCGCAAAGCTAATCAAAACAGTGTCTGCCAACATCTACCCTTTCTTGGAGGAGGATTTGACATTGAGGTGAGACACATAAGTGTCATCCAGTGGGCCGCTGAGCATTCTGGGACTTGGCATGCTAATGAGACCGAGAAACAATGTCTAAGTGGCCATTGTTTATCCACTGAATAGTGTCAGTATTTGAAAGGACTAAGGAGAATCTAAAGGGACAGGGCCCTAGATGTCAAGATGGGTTTCTCCCACAGCAGTCCTGAATGGCCACTGGGAGCGTATGTGTTTGAACAGCTATACTGCTGAAAAAAGGCCAA
Source organism: Pelophylax lessonae (assembly GCF_965119305.1). Lineage (NCBI taxonomy): Eukaryota > Metazoa > Chordata > Amphibia > Anura > Ranidae > Pelophylax > Pelophylax lessonae. The sequence goes on from NC_138771.1 coordinate 597,611,852, forward strand.
GGTGGAAGGATTTGGGCCCTTTGTTGAAAGCTCGCTAGATAACATGCCTAAACTGGAGCCCGGGTAAACTGCATTAGACAAGGGTTGTTGGTCAAGCAATCACCTTCAGCCACCTTTCTTTCTGGCGCAGATTCCAAGGGGGAAGCTTATGTCCCCTAGGACATTTCAACTCTCTGGGCCAGTGAGCATTAGGGCAGATGTGCATAAAGACTGTCTGATCAGCAGCTCAAAGACCTCACAGGTAGGTGACAGACACCGCCCGAACAGGGACTTGAACCCTGGACCCTCAGATTAAAAGTCTGATGCTCTACCGACTGAGCTATCCGGGCTCTGAAATCTGCCACTCCACAGCGGTCCAAGCTGCTTGAATATTGACATCTCTATTGGAAAAAGACCACTCGGCAAAGGGGGCCGAGTGCCTGGAAGCACAAGTGTTTGGCTTGCCCAGGCTGGCCAATCGTCCACTCCCATTATATTTTCTAGGACAGGTTGAAGATAAAAGTGAAATCTAACCTGCAACCATGCAGATAGGTTCCAGTTCAGTAGAGGTGGAGAACGCCCTAAAGTTTCTGGCTTCGTTTTACCTACAGATCAATGCTCTTCCACCGGAAACAAGGGCCTTGCAAAAAGACACTGCCCGAACGGCTTCCTTAACCTTGGACCAACGCGCTTCCAGTATTCTTAATAAGTGACTGGGTACAAATAAAAAAAGTTCACCTTTAGCCTCATGGTGCCAGGTCCAACAGAGGAAACGCAGGGATAAAAGGGGGTAGAGTCCACTCTGGATTATAGGCAAGTTGAGAAGGAGCGGCGTGTGCCAATGACAGATTGTTCTACCCAGTCTGCTGATGACACAAATGCCCTCTATGGTGTTCCCGGGCCTCATGACACACTTCCTCAACTCTAACGCATCTCAATGTGTATGTAAGAGACCATGGCATATCTGCTGTTTAAAACACATTGCACAGTCTCCTCAGAGACTCTCAAAAATTGCCAGCGCTGACTGTATTTCAAGTCATCACGGCGGGGTATTGGGAAAAGTTTTCAATTAGCAATAATCACGCCTCGGGTGGACCTCATTGGCTACGATACTGCCACTGCGCAAAGCTAATCAAAACAGTGTCTGCCAACATCTACCCTTTCTTGGAGGAGGATTTGACATTGAGGTGAGACACATAAGTGTCATCCAGTGGGCCGCTGAGCATTCTGGGACTTGGCATGCTAATGAGACCGAGAAACAATGCCTAAGTGGCCATTGTTTATCCACTGAATAGTGTCAGTATTTGAAAGGACTAAGGAGAATCTAAAGGGACAGGGCCCTAGATGTCAAGATGGGTTTCTCCCACAGCAGTCCTGAATGGCCACTGGGAGCGTATGTGTTTGAACAGCTATACTGCTGAAAAAAGGCCAAGGTGAAAGGATTTGGGCCCTTTGTTGAAAGCTCGCTAGATAACATGCCTAAACTGGAGCCCAGGTAAGCTGCATTAGACAAGGGTTGTTGGTCAAGCAATCACCTTCAGCCACCTTTCTTTCTGGCGCAGATTCCAAGGGGGAAGCTTATGTCCCCTAGGACATTTCAACTCTCTGGGCCAGTGAGCATTAGGGCAGATGTGCATAAAGACTGTCTGATCAGCAGCTCAAAGACCTCACAGGTAGGTGACAGACACCGCCCGAACAGGGACTTGAACCCTGGACCCTCAGATTAAAAGTCTGATGCTCTACCGACTGAGCTATCCGGGCTCTGAAATCTGCCACTCCACAGCGGTCCAAGCTGCTTGAATATTGACATCTCTATTGGAAAAAGACCACTCGGCAAAGGGGGCCGAGTGCCTGGAAGCACAAGTGTTTGGCTTGCCCAGGCTGGCCAATCGTCCACTCCCATTATATTTTCTAGGACAGGTTGAAGATAAAAGTGAAATCTAACCTGCAACCATGCAGATAGGTTCCAGTTCAGTAGAGGTGGAGAACGCCCTAAAGTTTCTGGCTTCGTTTTACCTACAGATCAATGCTCTTCCACCGGAAACAAGGGCCTTGCAAAAAGACACTGCCCGAACGGCTTCCTTAACCTTGGACCAACGCGCTTCCAGTATTCTTAATAAGTGACTGGGTACAAATAAAAAAAGTTCACCTTTAGCCTCATGGTGCCAGGTCCAACAGAGGAAACGCAGGGATAAAAGGGGGTAGAGTCCACTCTGGATTATAGGCAAGTTGAGAAGGAGCGGCGTGTGCCAATCACAGATTGTTCTACCCAGTCTGCTGATGACACAAATGCCCTCTATGGTGTTCCCGGGCCTCATGACACACTTCCTCAACTCTAACGCATCTCAATGTGTATGTAAGAGACCATGGCATATCTGCTGTTTAAAACACATTGCACAGTCTCCTCAGAGACTCTCAAAAATTGCCAGCGCTGACTGTATTTCAAGTCATCACGGCGGGGTATTGGGAAAAGTTTTCAATTAGCAATAATCACGCCTCGGGTGGACCTCATTGGCTACGATACTGCCACTGCGCAAAGCTAATCAAAACAGTGTCTGCCAACATCTACCCTTTCTTGGAGGAGGATTTGACATTGAGGTGAGACACATAAGTGTCATCCAGTGGGCCGCTGAGCATTCTGGGACTTGGCATGCTAATGAGACCGAGAAACAATGCCTAAGTGGCCATTGTTTATCCACTGAATAGTGTCAGTATTTGAAAGGACTAAGGAGAATCTAAAGGGACAGGGCCCTAGATGTCAAGATGGGTTTCTCCCACAGCAGTCCTGAATGGCCACTGGGAGCGTATGTGTTTGAACAGCTATACTGCTGAAAAAAGGCCAAGGTGGAAGGATTTGGGCCCTTTGTTGAACGCTCGCTAGATAACATGCCTAAACTGGAGCCCAGGTAAGCTGCATTAGACAAGGGTTGTTGGTCAAGCAATCACCTTCAGCCACCTTTCTTTCTGGCGCAGATTCCAAGGGGGAAGCTTATGTCCCCTAGGACATTTCAACTCTCTGGGCCAGTGAGCATTAGGGCAGATGTGCATAAAGACTGTCTGATCAGCAGCTCAAAGACCTCACAGGTAGGTGACAGCCACCGCCCGAACAGGGACTTGAACCCTGGACCCTCAGATTAAAAGTCTGATGCTCTACCGACTGAGCTATCCGGGCTCTGAAATCTGCCACTCCACAGCGGTCCAAGCTGCTTGAATATTGACATCTCTATTGGAAAAAGACCACTCGGCAAAGGGGGCCGAGTGCCTGGAAGCACAAGTGTTTGGCTTGCCCAGGCTGGCCAATCGTCCACTCCAATTATATTTTCTAGGACAGGTTGAAGATAAAAGTGAAATCTAACCTGCAACCATGCAGATAGGTTCCAGTTCAGTAGAGGTGGAGAACGCCCTAAAGTTTCTGGCTTCGTTTTACCTACAGATCAATGCTCTTCCACCAGAAACAAGGGCCTTGCAAAAAGACACTGCCCGAACGGCTTCCTTAACCTTGGACCAACGCGCTTCCAGTATTCTTAATAAGTGACTGGGTACAAATAAAAAAAGTTCACCTTTAGCCTCATGGTGCCAGGTCCAACAGAGGAAACGCAGGGATAAAAGGGGGTAGAGTCCACTCTGGATTATAGGCAAGTTGAGAAGGAGCGGCGTGTGCCAATCACAGATTGTTCTACCCAGTCTGCTGATGACACAAATGCCCTCTATGGTGTTCCCGGGCCTCATGACACACTTCCTCAACTCTAACGCATCTCAATGTGTATGTAAGAGACCATGGCATATCTGCTGTTTAAAACACATTGCACAGTCTCCTCAGAGACTCTCAAAAATTGCCAGCGCTGACTGTATTTCAAGTCATCACGGCGGGGTATTGGGAAAAGTTTTCAATTAGCAATAATCACGCCTCGGGTGGACCTCATTGGCTACGATACTGCCACTGCGCAAAGCTAATTAAAACAGTGTCTGCCAACATCTACCCTTTCTTGGAGGAGGATTTGACATTGAGGTGAGACACATAAGTGTCATCCAGTGGGCCGCTGAGCATTCTGGGACTTGGCATGCTAATGAGACCGAGAAACAATGCCTAAGTGGCCATTGTTTATCCACTGAATAGTGTCAGTATTTGAAAGGACTAAGGAGAATCTAAAGGGACAGGGCCCTAGATGTCAAGATGGGTTTCTCCCACAGCAGTCCTGAATGGCCACTGGGAGCGTATGTGTTTGAACAGCTATACTGCTGAAAAAAGGCCAAGGTGGAAGGATTTGGGCCCTTTGTTGAACGCTCGCTAGATAACATGCCTAAACTGGAGCCCAGGTAAGCTGCATTAGACAAGGGTTGTTGGTCAAGCAATCACCTTCAGCCACCTTTCTTTCTGGCGCAGATTCCAAGGGGGAAGCTTATGTCCCCTAGGACATTTCAACTCTCTGGGCCAGTGAGCATTAGGGCAGATGTGCATAAAGACTGTCTGATCAGCAGCTCAAAGACCTCACAGGTAGGTGACAGCCAACGCCCGAACAGGGACTTGAACCCTGGACCCTCAGATTAAAAGTCTGATGCTCTACCGACTGAGCTATCCGGGCTCTGAAATCTGCCACTCCACAGCGGTCCAAGCTGCTTGAATATTGACATCTCTATTGGAAAAAGACCACTCGGCAAAGGGGGCCGAGTGCCTGGAAGCACAAGTGTTTGGCTTGCCCAGGCTGGCCAATCGTCCACTCCAATTATATTTTCTAGGACAGGTTGAAGATAAAAGTGAAATCTAACCTGCAACCATGCAGATAGGTTCCAGTTCAGTAGAGGTGGAGAACGCCCTAAAGTTTCTGGCTTCGTTTTACCTACAGATCAATGCTCTTCCACCGGAAACAAGGGCCTTGCAAAAAGACACTGCCCGAACGGCTTCCTTAACCTTGGACCAACGCGCTTCCAGTATTCTTAATAAGTGACTGGGTACAAATAAAAAAAGTTCACCTTTAGCCTCATGGTGCCAGGTCCAACAGAGGAAACGCAGGGATAAAAGGGGGTAGAGTCCACTCTGGATTATAGGCAAGTTGAGAAGGAGCGGCGTGTGCCAATCACAGATTGTTCTACCCAGTCTGCTGATGACACAAATGCCCTCTATGGTGTTCCCGGGCCTCATGACACACTTCCTCAACTCTAACGCATCTCAATGTGTATGTAAGAGACCATGGCATATCTGCTGTTTAAAACACATTGCACAGTCTCCTCAGAGACTCTCAAAAATTGCCAGCGCTGACTGTATTTCAAGTCATCACGGCGGGGTATTGGGAAAAGTTTTCAATTAGCAATAATCACGCCTCGGGTGGACCTCATTGGCTACGATACTGCCACTGCGCAAAGCTAATCAAAACAGTGTCTGCCAACATCTACCCTTTCTTGGAGGAGGATTTGACATTGAGGTGAGACACATAAGTGTCATCCAGTGGGCCGCTGAGCATTCTGGGACTTGGCATGCTAATGAGACCGAGAAACAATGCCTAAGTGGCCATTGTTTATCCACTGAATAGTGTCAGTATTTGAAAGGACTAAGGAGAATCTAAAGGGACAGGGCCCTAGATGTCAAGATGGGTTTCTCCCACAGCAGTCCTGAATGGCCACTGGGAGCGTATGTGTTTGAACAGCTATACTGCTGAAAAAAGGCCAAGGTGGAAGGATTTGGGCCCTTTGTTGAAAGCTCGCTAGATAACATGCCTAAACTGGAGCCCAGGTAAGCTGCATTAGACAAGGGTTGTTGGTCAAGCAATCACCTTCAGCCACCTTTCTTTCTGGCGCAGATTCCAAGGGGGAAGCTTATGTCCCCTAGGACATTTCAACTCTCTGGGCCAGTGAGCATTAGGGCAGATGTGCATAAAGACTGTCTGATCAGCAGCTCAAAGACCTCACAGGTAGGTGACAGACACCGCCCGAACAGGGACTTGAACCCTGGACCCTCAGATTAAAAGTCTGATGCTCTACCGACTGAGCTATCCGGGCTCTGAAATCTGCCACTCCACAGCGGTCCAAGCTGCTTGAATATTGACATCTCTATTGGAAAAAGACCACTCGGCAAAGGGGGCCGAGTGCCTGGAAGCACAAGTGTTTGGCTTGCCCAGGCTGGCCAATCGTCCACTCCCATTATATTTTCTAGGACAGGTTGAAGATAAAAGTGAAATCTAACCTGCAACCATGCAGATAGGTTCCAGTTCAGTAGAGGTGGAGAACGCCCTAAAGTTTCTGGCTTCGTTTTACCTACAGATCAATGCTCTTCCACCGGAAACAAGGGCCTTGCAAAAAGACACTGCCCGAACGGCTTCCTTAACCTTGGACCAACGCGCTTCCAGTATTCTTAATAAGTGACTGGGTACAAATAAAAAAAGTTCACCTTTAGCCTCATGGTGCCAGGTCCAACAGAGGAAACGCAGGGATAATAGGGGGTAGAGTCCACTCTGGATTATAGGCAAGTTGAGAAGGAGCGGCGTGTGCCAATCACAGATTGTTCTACCCAGTCTGCTGATGACACAAATGCCCTCTATGGTGTTCCCGGGCCTCATGACACACTTCCTCAACTCTAACGCATCTCAATGTGTATGTAAGAGACCATGGCATATCTGCTGTTTAAAACACATTGCACAGTCTCCTCAGAAACTCTCAAAAATTGCCAGCGCTGACTGTATTTCAAGTCATCACGGCGGGGTATTGGGAAAAGTTTTCAATTAGCAATAATCACGCCTCGGGTGGACCTCATTGGCTACGATACTGCCACTGCGCAAAGCTAATCAAAACAGTGTCTGCCAACATCTACCCTTTCTTGGAGGAGGATTTGACATTGAGGTGAGACACATAAGTGTCATCCAGTGGGCCGCTGAGCATTCTGGGACTTGGCATGCTAATGAGACCGAGAAACAATGTCTAAGTGGCCATTGTTTATCCACTGAATAGTGTCAGTATTTGAAAGGACTAAGGAGAATCTAAAGGGACAGGGCCCTAGATGTCAAGATGGGTTTCTCCCACAGCAGTCCTGAATGGCCACTGGGAGCGTATGTGTTTGAACAGCTATACTGCTGAAAAAAGGCCAAGGTGGAAGGATTTGGGCCCTTTGTTGAAAGCTCGCTAGATAACATGCCTAAACTGGAGCCCGGGTAAACTGCATTAGACAAGGGTTGTTGGTCAAGCAATCACCTTCAGCCACCTTTCTTTCTGGCGCAGATTCCAAGGGGGAAGCTTATGTCCCCTAGGACATTTCAACTCTCTGGGCCAGTGAGCATTAGGGCAGATGTGCATAAAGACTGTCTGATCAGCAGCTCAAAGACCTCACAGGTAGGTGACAGCCACCGCCCGAACAGGGACTTGAACCCTGGACCCTCAGATTAAAAGTCTGATGCTCTACCGACTGAGCTATCCGGGCTCTGAAATCTGCCACTCCACAGCGGTCCAAGCTGCTTGAATATTGACATCTCTATTGGAAAAAGACCACTCGGCAAAGGGGGCCGAGTGCCTGGAAGCACAAGTGTTTGGCTTGCCCAGGCTGGCCAATCGTCCACTCCCATTATATTTTCTAGGACAGGTTGAAGATAAAAGTGAAATCTAACCTGCAACCATGCAGATAGGTTCCAGTTCAGTAGAGGTGGAGAACGCCCTAAAGTTTCTGGCTTCGTTTTACCTACAGATCAATGCTCTTCCACCGGAAACAAGGGCCTTGCAAAAAGACACTGCCCGAACGGCTTCCTTAACCTTGGACCAACGCGCTTCCAGTATTCTTAATAAGTGACTGGGTACAAATAAAAAAAGTTCACCTTTAGCCTCATGGTGCCAGGTCCAACAGAGGAAACGCAGGGATAAAAGGGGGTAGAGTCCACTCTGGATTATAGGCAAGTTGAGAAGGAGCGGCGTGTGCCAATCACAGATTGTTCTACCCAGTCTGCTGATGACACAAATGCCCTCTATGGTGTTCCCGGGCCTCATGACACACTTCCTCAACTCTAACGCATCTCAATGTGTATGTAAGAGACCATGGCATATCTGCTGTTTAAAACACATTGCACAGTCTCCTCAGAGACTCTCAAAAATTGCCAGCGCTGACTGTATTTCAAGTCATCACGGCGGGGTATTGGGAAAAGTTTTCAATTAGCAATAATCACGCCTCGGGTGGACCTCATTGGCTACGATACTGCCACTGCGCAAAGCTAATCAAAACAGTGTCTGCCAACATCTACCCTTTCTTGGAGGAGGATTTGACATTGAGGTGAGACACATAAGTGTCATCCAGTGGGCCGCTGAGCATTCTGGGACTTGGCATGCTAATGAGACCGAGAAACAATGCCTAAGTGGCCATTGTTTATCCACTGAATAGTGTCAGTATTTGAAAGGACTAAGGAGAATCTAAAGGGACAGGGCCCTAGATGTCAAGATGGGTTTCTCCCACAGCAGTCCTGAATGGCCACTGGGAGCGTATGTGTTTGAACAGCTATACTGCTGAAAAAAGGCCAAGGTGGAAGGATTTGGGCCCTTTGTTGAACGCTCGCTAGATAACATGCCTAAACTGGAGCCCAGGTAAGCTGCATTAGACAAGGGTTGTTGGTCAAGCAATCACCTTCAGCCACCTTTCTTTCTGGCGCAGATTCCAAGGGGGAAGCTTATGTCCCCTAGGACATTTCAACTCTCTGGGCCAGTGAGCATTAGGGCAGATGTGCATAAAGACTGTCTGATCAGCAGCTCAAAGACCTCACAGGTAGGTGACAGCCACCGCCCGAACAGGGACTTGAACCCTGGACCCTCAGATTAAAAGTCTGATGCTCTACCGACTGAGCTATCCGGGCTCTGAAATCTGCCACTCCACAGCGGTCCAAGCTGCTTGAATATTGACATCTCTATTGGAAAAAGACCACTCGGCAAAGGGGGCCGAGTGCCTGGAAGCACAAGTGTTTGGCTTGCCCAGGCTGGCCAATCGTCCACTCCAATTATATTTTCTAGGACAGGTTGAAGATAAAAGTGAAATCTAACCTGCAACCATGCAGATAGGTTCCAGTTCAGTAGAGGTGGAGAACGCCCTAAAGTTTCTGGCTTCGTTTTACCTACAGATCAATGCTCTTCCACCGGAAACAAGGGCCTTGCAAAAAGACACTGCCCGAACGGCTTCCTTAACCTTGGACCAACGCGCTTCCAGTATTCTTAATAAGTGACTGGGTACAAATAAAAAAAGTTCACCTTTAGCCTCATGGTGCCAGGTCCAACAGAGGAAACGCAGGGATAAAAGGGGGTAGAGTCCACTCTGGATTATAGGCAAGTTGAGAAGGAGCGGCGTGTGCCAATGACAGATTGTTCTACCCAGTCTGCTGATGACACAAATGCCCTCTATGGTGTTCCCGGGCCTCATGACACACTTCCTCAACTCTAACGCATCTCAATGTGTATGTAAGAGACCATGGCATATCTGCTGTTTAAAACACATTGCACAGTCTCCTCAGAGACTCTCAAAAATTGCCAGCGCTGACTGTATTTCAAGTCATCACGGCGGGGTATTGGGAAAAGTTTTCAATTAGCAATAATCACGCCTCGGGTGGACCTCATTGGCTACGATACTGCCACTGCGCAAAGCTAATTAAAACAGTGTCTGCCAACATCTACCCTTTCTTGGAGGAGGATTTGACATTGAGGTGAGACACATAAGTGTCATCCAGTGGGCCGCTGAGCATTCTGGGACTTGGCATGCTAATGAGACCGAGAAACAATGCCTAAGTGGCCATTGTTTATCCACTGAATAGTGTCAGTATTTGAAAGGACTAAGGAGAATCTAAAGGGACAGGGCCCTAGATGTCAAGATGGGTTTCTCCCACAGCAGTCCTGAATGGCCACTGGGAGCGTATGTGTTTGAACAGCTATACTGCTGAAAAAAGGCCAAGGTGGAAGGATTTGGGCCCTTTGTTGAACGCTCGCTAGATAACATGCCTAAACTGGAGCCCAGGTAAGCTGCATTAGACAAGGGTTGTTGGTCAAGCAATCACCTTCAGCCACCTTTCTTTCTGGCGCAGATTCCAAGGGGGAAGCTTATGTCCCCTAGGACATTTCAACTCTCTGGGCCAGTGAGCATTAGGGCAGATGTGCATAAAGACTGTCTGATCAGCAGCTCAAAGACCTCACAGGTAGGTGACAGCCAACGCCCGAACAGGGACTTGAACCCTGGACCCTCAGATTAAAAGTCTGATGCTCTACCGACTGAGCTATCCGGGCTCTGAAATCTGCCACTCCACAGCGGTCCAAGCTGCTTGAATATTGACATCTCTATTGGAAAAAGACCACTCGGCAAAGGGGGCCGAGTGCCTGGAAGCACAAGTGTTTGGCTTGCCCAGGCTGGCCAATCGTCCACTCCAATTATATTTTCTAGGACAGGTTGAAGATAAAAGTGAAATCTAACCTGCAACCATGCAGATAGGTTCCAGTTCAGTAGAGGTGGAGAACGCCCTAAAGTTTCTGGCTTCGTTTTACCTACAGATCAATGCTCTTCCACCGGAAACAAGGGCCTTGCAAAAAGACACTGCCCGAACGGCTTCCTTAACCTTGGACCAACGCGCTTCCAGTATTCTTAATAAGTGACTGGGTACAAATAAAAAAAGTTCACCTTTAGCCTCATGGTGCCAGGTCCAACAGAGGAAACGCAGGGATAAAAGGGGGTAGAGTCCACTCTGGATTATAGGCAAGTTGAGAAGGAGCGGCGTGTGCCAATCACAGATTGTTCTACCCAGTCTGCTGATGACACAAATGCCCTCTATGGTGTTCCCGGGCCTCATGACACACTTCCTCAACTCTAACGCATCTCAATGTGTATGTAAGAGACCATGGCATATCTGCTGTTTAAAACACATTGCACAGTCTCCTCAGAGACTCTCAAAAATTGCCAGCGCTGACTGTATTTCAAGTCATCACGGCGGGGTATTGGGAAAAGTTTTCAATTAGCAATAATCACGCCTCGGGTGGACCTCATTGGCTACGATACTGCCACTGCGCAAAGCTAATCAAAACAGTGTCTGCCAACATCTACCCTTTCTTGGAGGAGGATTTGACATTGAGGTGAGACACATAAGTGTCATCCAGTGGGCCGCTGAGCATTCTGGGACTTGGCATGCTAATGAGACCGAGAAACAATGCCTAAGTGGCCATTGTTTATCCACTGAATAGTGTCAGTATTTGAAAGGACTAAGGAGAATCTAAAGGGACAGGGCCCTAGATGTCAAGATGGGTTTCTCCCACAGCAGTCCTGAATGGCCACTGGGAGCGTATGTGTTTGAACAGCTATACTGCTGAAAAAAGGCCAAGGTGGAAGGATTTGGGCCCTTTGTTGAAAGCTCGCTAGATAACATGCCTAAACTGGAGCCCAGGTAAGCTGCATTAGACAAGGGTTGTTGGTCAAGCAATCACCTTCAGCCACCTTTCTTTCTGGCGCAGATTCCAAGGGGGAAGCTTATGTCCCCTAGGACATTTCAACTCTCTGGGCCAGTGAGCATTAGGGCAGATGTGCATAAAGACTGTCTGATCAGCAGCTCAAAGACCTCACAGGTAGGTGACAGACACCGCCCGAACAGGGACTTGAACCCTGGACCCTCAGATTAAAAGTCTGATGCTCTACCGACTGAGCTATCCGGGCTCTGAAATCTGCCACTCCACAGCGGTCCAAGCTGCTTGAATATTGACATCTCTATTGGAAAAAGACCACTCGGCAAAGGGGGCCGAGTGCCTGGAAGCACAAGTGTTTGGCTTGCCCAGGCTGGCCAATCGTCCACTCCCATTATATTTTCTAGGACAGGTTGAAGATAAAAGTGAAATCTAACCTGCAACCATGCAGATAGGTTCCAGTTCAGTAGAGGTGGAGAACGCCCTAAAGTTTCTGGCTTCGTTTTACCTACAGATCAATGCTCTTCCACCGGAAACAAGGGCCTTGCAAAAAGACACTGCCCGAACGGCTTCCTTAACCTTGGACCAACGCGCTTCCAGTATTCTTAATAAGTGACTGGGTACAAATAAAAAAAGTTCACCTTTAGCCTCATGGTGCCAGGTCCAACAGAGGAAACGCAGGGATAATAGGGGGTAGAGTCCACTCTGGATTATAGGCAAGTTGAGAAGGAGCGGCGTGTGCCAATCACAGATTGTTCTACCCAGTCTGCTGATGACACAAATGCCCTCTATGGTGTTCCCGGGCCTCATGACACACTTCCTCAACTCTAACGCATCTCAATGTGTATGTAAGAGACCATGGCATATCTGCTGTTTAAAACACATTGCACAGTCTCCTCAGAAACTCTCAAAAATTGCCAGCGCTGACTGTATTTCAAGTCATCACGGCGGGGTATTGGGAAAAGTTTTCAATTAGCAATAATCACGCCTCGGGTGGACCTCATTGGCTACGATACTGCCACTGCGCAAAGCTAATCAAAACAGTGTCTGCCAACATCTACCCTTTCTTGGAGGAGGATTTGACATTGAGGTGAGACACATAAGTGTCATCCAGTGGGCCGCTGAGCATTCTGGGACTTGGCATGCTAATGAGACCGAGAAACAATGTCTAAGTGGCCATTGTTTATCCACTGAATAGTGTCAGTATTTGAAAGGACTAAGGAGAATCTAAAGGGACAGGGCCCTAGATGTCAAGATGGGTTTCTCCCACAGCAGTCCTGAATGGCCACTGGGAGCGTATGTGTTTGAACAGCTATACTGCTGAAAAAAGGCCAAGGTGGAAGGATTTGGGCCCTTTGTTGAAAGCTCGCTAGATAACATGCCTAAACTGGAGCCCGGGTAAACTGCATTAGACAAGGGTTGTTGGTCAAGCAATCACCTTCAGCCACCTTTCTTTCTGGCGCAGATTCCAAGGGGGAAGCTTATGTCCCCTAGGACATTTCAACTCTCTGGGCCAGTGAGCATTAGGGCAGATGTGCATAAAGACTGTCTGATCAGCAGCTCAAAGACCTCACAGGTAGGTGACAGACACCGCCCGAACAGGGACTTGAACCCTGGACCCTCAGATTAAAAGTCTGATGCTCTACCGACTGAGCTATCCGGGCTCTGAAATCTGCCACTCCACAGCGGTCCAAGCTGCTTGAATATTGACATCTCTATTGGAAAAAGACCACTCGGCAAAGGGGGCCGAGTGCCTGGAAGCACAAGTGTTTGGCTTGCCCAGGCTGGCCAATCGTCCACTCCCATTATATTTTCTAGGACAGGTTGAAGATAAAAGTGAAATCTAACCTGCAACCATGCAGATAGGTTCCAGTTCAGTAGAGGTGGAGAACGCCCTAAAGTTTCTGGCTTCGTTTTACCTACAGATCAATGCTCTTCCACCGGAAACAAGGGCCTTGCAAAAAGACACTGCCCGAACGGCTTCCTTAACCTTGGACCAACGCGCTTCCAGTATTCTTAATAAGTGACTGGGTACAAATAAAAAAAGTTCACCTTTAGCCTCATGGTGCCAGGTCCAACAGAGGAAACGCAGGGATAATAGGGGGTAGAGTCCACTCTGGATTATAGGCAAGTTGAGAAGGAGCGGCGTGTGCCAATCACAGATTGTTCTACCCAGTCTGCTGATGACACAAATGCCCTCTATGGTGTTCCCGGGCCTCATGACACACTTCCTCAACTCTAACGCATCTCAATGTGTATGTAAGAGACCATGGCATATCTGCTGTTTAAAACACATTGCACAGTCTCCTCAGAAACTCTCAAAAATTGCCAGCGCTGACTGTATTTCAAGTCATCACGGCGGGGTATTGGGAAAAGTTTTCAATTAGCAATAATCACGCCTCGGGTGGACCTCATTGGCTACGATACTGCCACTGCGCAAAGCTAATCAAAACAGTGTCTGCCAACATCTACCCTTTCTTGGAGGAGGATTTGACATTGAGGTGAGACACATAAGTGTCATCCAGTGGGCCGCTGAGCATTCTGGGACTTGGCATGCTAATGAGACCGAGAAACAATGTCTAAGTGGCCATTGTTTATCCACTGAATAGTGTCAGTATTTGAAAGGACTAAGGAGAATCTAAAGGGACAGGGCCCTAGATGTCAAGATGGGTTTCTCCCACAGCAGTCCTGAATGGCCACTGGGAGCGTATGTGTTTGAACAGCTATACTGCTGAAAAAAGGCCAAGGTGGAAGGATTTGGGCCCTTTGTTGAAAGCTCGCTAGATAACATGCCTAAACTGGAGCCCGGGTAAACTGCATTAGACAAGGGTTGTTGGTCAAGCAATCACCTTCAGCCACCTTTCTTTCTGGCGCAGATTCCAAGGGGGAAGCTTATGTCCCCTAGGACATTTCAACTCTCTGGGCCAGTGAGCATTAGGGCAGATGTGCATAAAGACTGTCTGATCAGCAGCTCAAAGACCTCACAGGTAGGTGACAGACACCGCCCGAACAGGGACTTGAACCCTGGACCCTCAGATTAAAAGTCTGATGCTCTACCGACTGAGCTATCCGGGCTCTGAAATCTGCCACTCCACAGCGGTCCAAGCTGCTTGAATATTGACATCTCTATTGGAAAAAGACCACTCGGCAAAGGGGGCCGAGTGCCTGGAAGCACAAGTGTTTGGCTTGCCCAGGCTGGCCAATCGTCCACTCCCATTATATTTTCTAGGACAGGTTGAAGATAAAAGTGAAATCTAACCTGCAACCATGCAGATAGGTTCCAGTTCAGTAGAGGTGGAGAACGCCCTAAAGTTTCTGGCTTCGTTTTACCTACAGATCAATGCTCTTCCACCGGAAACAAGGGCCTTGCAAAAAGACACTGCCCGAACGGCTTCCTTAACCTTGGACCAACGCGCTTCCAGTATTCTTAATAAGTGACTGGGTACAAATAAAAAAAGTTCACCTTTAGCCTCATGGTGCCAGGTCCAACAGAGGAAACGCAGGGATAAAAGGGGGTAGAGTCCACTCTGGATTATAGGCAAGTTGAGAAGGAGCGGCGTGTGCCAATCACAGATTGTTCTACCCAGTCTGCTGATGACACAAATGCCCTCTATGGTGTTCCCGGGCCTCATGACACACTTCCTCAACTCTAACGCATCTCAATGTGTATGTAAGAGACCATGGCATATCTGCTGTTTAAAACACATTGCACAGTCTCCTCAGAGACTCTCAAAAATTGCCAGCGCTGACTGTATTTCAAGTCATCACGGCGGGGTATTGGGAAAAGTTTTCAATTAGCAATAATCACGCCTCGGGTGGACCTCATTGGCTACGATACTGCCACTGCGCAAAGCTAATCAAAACAGTGTCTGCCAACATCTACCCTTTCTTGGAGGAGGATTTGACATTGAGGTGAGACACATAAGTGTCATCCAGTGGGCCGCTGAGCATTCTGGGACTTGGCATGCTAATGAGACCGAGAAACAATGCCTAAGTGGCCATTGTTTATCCACTGAATAGTGTCAGTATTTGAAAGGACTAAGGAGAATCTAAAGGGACAGGGCCCTAGATGTCAAGATGGGTTTCTCCCACAGCAGTCCTGAATGGCCACTGGGAGCGTATGTGTTTGAACAGCTATACTGCTGAAAAAAGGCCAAGGTGAAAGGATTTGGGCCCTTTGTTGAAAGCTCGCTAGATAACATGCCTAAACTGGAGCCCAGGTAAGCTGCATTAGACAAGGGTTGTTGGTCAAGCAATCACCTTCAGCCACCTTTCTTTCTGGCGCAGATTCCAAGGGGGAAGCTTATGTCCCCTAGGACATTTCAACTCTCTGGGCCAGTGAGCATTAGGGCAGATGTGCATAAAGACTGTCTGATCAGCAGCTCAAAGACCTCACAGGTAGGTGACAGACACCGCCCGAACAGGGACTTGAACCCTGGACCCTCAGATTAAAAGTCTGATGCTCTACCGACTGAGCTATCCGGGCTCTGAAATCTGCCACTCCACAGCGGTCCAAGCTGCTTGAATATTGACATCTCTATTGGAAAAAGACCACTCGGCAAAGGGGGCCGAGTGCCTGGAAGCACAAGTGTTTGGCTTGCCCAGGCTGGCCAATCGTCCACTCCCATTATATTTTCTAGGACAGGTTGAAGATAAAAGTGAAATCTAACCTGCAACCATGCAGATAGGTTCCAGTTCAGTAGAGGTGGAGAACGCCCTAAAGTTTCTGGCTTCGTTTTACCTACAGATCAATGCTCTTCCACCGGAAACAAGGGCCTTGCAAAAAGACACTGCCCGAACGGCTTCCTTAACCTTGGACCAACGCGCTTCCAGTATTCTTAATAAGTGACTGGGTACAAATAAAAAAAGTTCACCTTTAGCCTCATGGTGCCAGGTCCAACAGAGGAAACGCAGGGATAAAAGGGGGTAGAGTCCACTCTGGATTATAGGCAAGTTGAGAAGGAGCGGCGTGTGCCAATCACAGATTGTTCTACCCAGTCTGCTGATGACACAAATGCCCTCTATGGTGTTCCCGGGCCTCATGACACACTTCCTCAACTCTAACGCATCTCAATGTGTATGTAAGAGACCATGGCATATCTGCTGTTTAAAACACATTGCACAGTCTCCTCAGAGACTCTCAAAAATTGCCAGCGCTGACTGTATTTCAAGTCATCACGGCGGGGTATTGGGAAAAGTTTTCAATTAGCAATAATCACGCCTCGGGTGGACCTCATTGGCTACGATACTGCCACTGCGCAAAGCTAATCAAAACAGTGTCTGCCAACATCTACCCTTTCTTGGAGGAGGATTTGACATTGAGGTGAGACACATAAGTGTCATCCAGTGGGCCGCTGAGCATTCTGGGACTTGGCATGCTAATGAGACCGAGAAACAATGCCTAAGTGGCCATTGTTTATCCACTGAATAGTGTCAGTATTTGAAAGGACTAAGGAGAATCTAAAGGGACAGGGCCCTAGATGTCAAGATGGGTTTCTCCCACAGCAGTCCTGAATGGCCACTGGGAGCGTATGTGTTTGAACAGCTATACTGCTGAAAAAAGGCCAAGGTGGAAGGATTTGGGCCCTTTGTTGAACGCTCGCTAGATAACATGCCTAAACTGGAGCCCAGGTAAGCTGCATTAGACAAGGGTTGTTGGTCAAGCAATCACCTTCAGCCACCTTTCTTTCTGGCGCAGATTCCAAGGGGGAAGCTTATGTCCCCTAGGACATTTCAACTCTCTGGGCCAGTGAGCATTAGGGCAGATGTGCATAAAGACTGTCTGATCAGCAGCTCAAAGACCTCACAGGTAGGTGACAGCCACCGCCCGAACAGGGACTTGAACCCTGGACCCTCAGATTAAAAGTCTGATGCTCTACCGACTGAGCTATCCGGGCTCTGAAATCTGCCACTCCACAGCGGTCCAAGCTGCTTGAATATTGACATCTCTATTGGAAAAAGACCACTCGGCAAAGGGGGCCGAGTGCCTGGAAGCACAAGTGTTTGGCTTGCCCAGGCTGGCCAATCGTCCACTCCAATTATATTTTCTAGGACAGGTTGAAGATAAAAGTGAAATCTAACCTGCAACCATGCAGATAGGTTCCAGTTCAGTAGAGGTGGAGAACGCCCTAAAGTTTCTGGCTTCGTTTTACCTACAGATCAATGCTCTTCCACCAGAAACAAGGGCCTTGCAAAAAGACACTGCCCGAACGGCTTCCTTAACCTTGGACCAACGCGCTTCCAGTATTCTTAATAAGTGACTGGGTACAAATAAAAAAAGTTCACCTTTAGCCTCATGGTGCCAGGTCCAACAGAGGAAACGCAGGGATAAAAGGGGGTAGAGTCCACTCTGGATTATAGGCAAGTTGAGAAGGAGCGGCGTGTGCCAATCACAGATTGTTCTACCCAGTCTGCTGATGACACAAATGCCCTCTATGGTGTTCCCGGGCCTCATGACACACTTCCTCAACTCTAACGCATCTCAATGTGTATGTAAGAGACCATGGCATATCTGCTGTTTAAAACACATTGCACAGTCTCCTCAGAGACTCTCAAAAATTGCCAGCGCTGACTGTATTTCAAGTCATCACGGCGGGGTATTGGGAAAAGTTTTCAATTAGCAATAATCACGCCTCGGGTGGACCTCATTGGCTACGATACTGCCACTGCGCAAAGCTAATTAAAACAGTGTCTGCCAACATCTACCCTTTCTTGGAGGAGGATTTGACATTGAGGTGAGACACATAAGTGTCATCCAGTGGGCCGCTGAGCATTCTGGGACTTGGCATGCTAATGAGACCGAGAAACAATGCCTAAGTGGCCATTGTTTATCCACTGAATAGTGTCAGTATTTGAAAGGACTAAGGAGAATCTAAAGGGACAGGGCCCTAGATGTCAAGATGGGTTTCTCCCACAGCAGTCCTGAATGGCCACTGGGAGCGTATGTGTTTGAACAGCTATACTGCTGAAAAAAGGCCAAGGTGGAAGGATTTGGGCCCTTTGTTGAACGCTCGCTAGATAACATGCCTAAACTGGAGCCCAGGTAAGCTGCATTAGACAAGGGTTGTTGGTCAAGCAATCACCTTCAGCCACCTTTCTTTCTGGCGCAGATTCCAAGGGGGAAGCTTATGTCCCCTAGGACATTTCAACTCTCTGGGCCAGTGAGCATTAGGGCAGATGTGCATAAAGACTGTCTGATCAGCAGCTCAAAGACCTCACAGGTAGGTGACAGCCAACGCCCGAACAGGGACTTGAACCCTGGACCCTCAGATTAAAAGTCTGATGCTCTACCGACTGAGCTATCCGGGCTCTGAAATCTGCCACTCCACAGCGGTCCAAGCTGCTTGAATATTGACATCTCTATTGGAAAAAGACCACTCGGCAAAGGGGGCCGAGTGCCTGGAAGCACAAGTGTTTGGCTTGCCCAGGCTGGCCAATCGTCCACTCCAATTATATTTTCTAGGACAGGTTGAAGATAAAAGTGAAATCTAACCTGCAACCATGCAGATAGGTTCCAGTTCAGTAGAGGTGGAGAACGCCCTAAAGTTTCTGGCTTCGTTTTACCTACAGATCAATGCTCTTCCACCGGAAACAAGGGCCTTGCAAAAAGACACTGCCCGAACGGCTTCCTTAACCTTGGACCAACGCGCTTCCAGTATTCTTAATAAGTGACTGGGTACAAATAAAAAAAGTTCACCTTTAGCCTCATGGTGCCAGGTCCAACAGAGGAAACGCAGGGATAAAAGGGGGTAGAGTCCACTCTGGATTATAGGCAAGTTGAGAAGGAGCGGCGTGTGCCAATCACAGATTGTTCTACCCAGTCTGCTGATGACACAAATGCCCTCTATGGTGTTCCCGGGCCTCATGACACACTTCCTCAACTCTAACGCATCTCAATGTGTATGTAAGAGACCATGGCATATCTGCTGTTTAAAACACATTGCACAGTCTCCTCAGAGACTCTCAAAAATTGCCAGCGCTGACTGTATTTCAAGTCATCACGGCGGGGTATTGGGAAAAGTTTTCAATTAGCAATAATCACGCCTCGGGTGGACCTCATTGGCTACGATACTGCCACTGCGCAAAGCTAATCAAAACAGTGTCTGCCAACATCTACCCTTTCTTGGAGGAGGATTTGACATTGAGGTGAGACACATAAGTGTCATCCAGTGGGCCGCTGAGCATTCTGGGACTTGGCATGCTAATGAGACCGAGAAACAATGCCTAAGTGGCCATTGTTTATCCACTGAATAGTGTCAGTATTTGAAAGGACTAAGGAGAATCTAAAGGGACAGGGCCCTAGATGTCAAGATGGGTTTCTCCCACAGCAGTCCTGAATGGCCACTGGGAGCGTATGTGTTTGAACAGCTATACTGCTGAAAAAAGGCCAAGGTGGAAGGATTTGGGCCCTTTGTTGAAAGCTCGCTAGATAACATGCCTAAACTGGAGCCCAGGTAAGCTGCATTAGACAAGGGTTGTTGGTCAAGCAATCACCTTCAGCCACCTTTCTTTCTGGCGCAGATTCCAAGGGGGAAGCTTATGTCCCCTAGGACATTTCAACTCTCTGGGCCAGTGAGCATTAGGGCAGATGTGCATAAAGACTGTCTGATCAGCAGCTCAAAGACCTCACAGGTAGGTGACAGACACCGCCCGAACAGGGACTTGAACCCTGGACCCTCAGATTAAAAGTCTGATGCTCTACCGACTGAGCTATCCGGGCTCTGAAATCTGCCACTCCACAGCGGTCCAAGCTGCTTGAATATTGACATCTCTATTGGAAAAAGACCACTCGGCAAAGGGGGCCGAGTGCCTGGAAGCACAAGTGTTTGGCTTGCCCAGGCTGGCCAATCGTCCACTCCCATTATATTTTCTAGGACAGGTTGAAGATAAAAGTGAAATCTAACCTGCAACCATGCAGATAGGTTCCAGTTCAGTAGAGGTGGAGAACGCCCTAAAGTTTCTGGCTTCGTTTTACCTACAGATCAATGCTCTTCCACCGGAAACAAGGGCCTTGCAAAAAGACACTGCCCGAACGGCTTCCTTAACCTTGGACCAACGCGCTTCCAGTATTCTTAATAAGTGACTGGGTACAAATAAAAAAAGTTCACCTTTAGCCTCATGGTGCCAGGTCCAACAGAGGAAACGCAGGGATAATAGGGGGTAGAGTCCACTCTGGATTATAGGCAAGTTGAGAAGGAGCGGCGTGTGCCAATCACAGATTGTTCTACCCAGTCTGCTGATGACACAAATGCCCTCTATGGTGTTCCCGGGCCTCATGACACACTTCCTCAACTCTAACGCATCTCAATGTGTATGTAAGAGACCATGGCATATCTGCTGTTTAAAACACATTGCACAGTCTCCTCAGAAACTCTCAAAAATTGCCAGCGCTGACTGTATTTCAAGTCATCACGGCGGGGTATTGGGAAAAGTTTTCAATTAGCAATAATCACGCCTCGGGTGGACCTCATTGGCTACGATACTGCCACTGCGCAAAGCTAATCAAAACAGTGTCTGCCAACATCTACCCTTTCTTGGAGGAGGATTTGACATTGAGGTGAGACACATAAGTGTCATCCAGTGGGCCGCTGAGCATTCTGGGACTTGGCATGCTAATGAGACCGAGAAACAATGTCTAAGTGGCCATTGTTTATCCACTGAATAGTGTCAGTATTTGAAAGGACTAAGGAGAATCTAAAGGGACAGGGCCCTAGATGTCAAGATGGGTTTCTCCCACAGCAGTCCTGAATGGCCACTGGGAGCGTATGTGTTTGAACAGCTATACTGCTGAAAAAAGGCCAAGGTGGAAGGATTTGGGCCCTTTGTTGAAAGCTCGCTAGATAACATGCCTAAACTGGAGCCCGGGTAAACTGCATTAGACAAGGGTTGTTGGTCAAGCAATCACCTTCAGCCACCTTTCTTTCTGGCGCAGATTCCAAGGGGGAAGCTTATGTCCCCTAGGACATTTCAACTCTCTGGGCCAGTGAGCATTAGGGCAGATGTGCATAAAGACTGTCTGATCAGCAGCTCAAAGACCTCACAGGTAGGTGACAGCCACCGCCCGAACAGGGACTTGAACCCTGGACCCTCAGATTAAAAGTCTGATGCTCTACCGACTGAGCTATCCGGGCTCTGAAATCTGCCACTCCACAGCGGTCCAAGCTGCTTGAATATTGACATCTCTATTGGAAAAAGACCACTCGGCAAAGGGGGCCGAGTGCCTGGAAGCACAAGTGTTTGGCTTGCCCAGGCTGGCCAATCGTCCACTCCCATTATATTTTCTAGGACAGGTTGAAGATAAAAGTGAAATCTAACCTGCAACCATGCAGATAGGTTCCAGTTCAGTAGAGGTGGAGAACGCCCTAAAGTTTCTGGCTTCGTTTTACCTACAGATCAATGCTCTTCCACCGGAAACAAGGGCCTTGCAAAAAGACACTGCCCGAACGGCTTCCTTAACCTTGGACCAACGCGCTTCCAGTATTCTTAATAAGTGACTGGGTACAAATAAAAAAAGTTCACCTTTAGCCTCATGGTGCCAGGTCCAACAGAGGAAACGCAGGGATAAAAGGGGGTAGAGTCCACTCTGGATTATAGGCAAGTTGAGAAGGAGCGGCGTGTGCCAATCACAGATTGTTCTACCCAGTCTGCTGATGACACAAATGCCCTCTATGGTGTTCCCGGGCCTCATGACACACTTCCTCAACTCTAACGCATCTCAATGTGTATGTAAGAGACCATGGCATATCTGCTGTTTAAAACACATTGCACAGTCTCCTCAGAGACTCTCAAAAATTGCCAGCGCTGACTGTATTTCAAGTCATCACGGCGGGGTATTGGGAAAAGTTTTCAATTAGCAATAATCACGCCTCGGGTGGACCTCATTGGCTACGATACTGCCACTGCGCAAAGCTAATCAAAACAGTGTCTGCCAACATCTACCCTTTCTTGGAGGAGGATTTGACATTGAGGTGAGACACATAAGTGTCATCCAGTGGGCCGCTGAGCATTCTGGGACTTGGCATGCTAATGAGACCGAGAAACAATGCCTAAGTGGCCATTGTTTATCCACTGAATAGTGTCAGTATTTGAAAGGACTAAGGAGAATCTAAAGGGACAGGGCCCTAGATGTCAAGATGGGTTTCTCCCACAGCAGTCCTGAATGGCCACTGGGAGCGTATGTGTTTGAACAGCTATACTGCTGAAAAAAGGCCAAGGTGGAAGGATTTGGGCCCTTTGTTGAACGCTCGCTAGATAACATGCCTAAACTGGAGCCCAGGTAAGCTGCATTAGACAAGGGTTGTTGGTCAAGCAATCACCTTCAGCCACCTTTCTTTCTGGCGCAGATTCCAAGGGGGAAGCTTATGTCCCCTAGGACATTTCAACTCTCTGGGCCAGTGAGCATTAGGGCAGATGTGCATAAAGACTGTCTGATCAGCAGCTCAAAGACCTCACAGGTAGGTGACAGCCACCGCCCGAACAGGGACTTGAACCCTGGACCCTCAGATTAAAAGTCTGATGCTCTACCGACTGAGCTATCCGGGCTCTGAAATCTGCCACTCCACAGCGGTCCAAGCTGCTTGAATATTGACATCTCTATTGGAAAAAGACCACTCGGCAAAGGGGGCCGAGTGCCTGGAAGCACAAGTGTTTGGCTTGCCCAGGCTGGCCAATCGTCCACTCCAATTATATTTTCTAGGACAGGTTGAAGATAAAAGTGAAATCTAACCTGCAACCATGCAGATAGGTTCCAGTTCAGTAGAGGTGGAGAACGCCCTAAAGTTTCTGGCTTCGTTTTACCTACAGATCAATGCTCTTCCACCGGAAACAAGGGCCTTGCAAAAAGACACTGCCCGAACGGCTTCCTTAACCTTGGACCAACGCGCTTCCAGTATTCTTAATAAGTGACTGGGTACAAATAAAAAAAGTTCACCTTTAGCCTCATGGTGCCAGGTCCAACAGAGGAAACGCAGGGATAAAAGGGGGTAGAGTCCACTCTGGATTATAGGCAAGTTGAGAAGGAGCGGCGTGTGCCAATGACAGATTGTTCTACCCAGTCTGCTGATGACACAAATGCCCTCTATGGTGTTCCCGGGCCTCATGACACACTTCCTCAACTCTAACGCATCTCAATGTGTATGTAAGAGACCATGGCATATCTGCTGTTTAAAACACATTGCACAGTCTCCTCAGAGACTCTCAAAAATTGCCAGCGCTGACTGTATTTCAAGTCATCACGGCGGGGTATTGGGAAAAGTTTTCAATTAGCAATAATCACGCCTCGGGTGGACCTCATTGGCTACGATACTGCCACTGCGCAAAGCTAATTAAAACAGTGTCTGCCAACATCTACCCTTTCTTGGAGGAGGATTTGACATTGAGGTGAGACACATAAGTGTCATCCAGTGGGCCGCTGAGCATTCTGGGACTTGGCATGCTAATGAGACCGAGAAACAATGCCTAAGTGGCCATTGTTTATCCACTGAATAGTGTCAGTATTTGAAAGGACTAAGGAGAATCTAAAGGGACAGGGCCCTAGATGTCAAGATGGGTTTCTCCCACAGCAGTCCTGAATGGCCACTGGGAGCGTATGTGTTTGAACAGCTATACTGCTGAAAAAAGGCCAAGGTGGAAGGATTTGGGCCCTTTGTTGAACGCTCGCTAGATAACATGCCTAAACTGGAGCCCAGGTAAGCTGCATTAGACAAGGGTTGTTGGTCAAGCAATCACCTTCAGCCACCTTTCTTTCTGGCGCAGATTCCAAGGGGGAAGCTTATGTCCCCTAGGACATTTCAACTCTCTGGGCCAGTGAGCATTAGGGCAGATGTGCATAAAGACTGTCTGATCAGCAGCTCAAAGACCTCACAGGTAGGTGACAGCCAACGCCCGAACAGGGACTTGAACCCTGGACCCTCAGATTAAAAGTCTGATGCTCTACCGACTGAGCTATCCGGGCTCTGAAATCTGCCACTCCACAGCGGTCCAAGCTGCTTGAATATTGACATCTCTATTGGAAAAAGACCACTCGGCAAAGGGGGCCGAGTGCCTGGAAGCACAAGTGTTTGGCTTGCCCAGGCTGGCCAATCGTCCACTCCAATTATATTTTCTAGGACAGGTTGAAGATAAAAGTGAAATCTAACCTGCAACCATGCAGATAGGTTCCAGTTCAGTAGAGGTGGAGAACGCCCTAAAGTTTCTGGCTTCGTTTTACCTACAGATCAATGCTCTTCCACCGGAAACAAGGGCCTTGCAAAAAGACACTGCCCGAACGGCTTCCTTAACCTTGGACCAACGCGCTTCCAGTATTCTTAATAAGTGACTGGGTACAAATAAAAAAAGTTCACCTTTAGCCTCATGGTGCCAGGTCCAACAGAGGAAACGCAGGGATAAAAGGGGGTAGAGTCCACTCTGGATTATAGGCAAGTTGAGAAGGAGCGGCGTGTGCCAATCACAGATTGTTCTACCCAGTCTGCTGATGACACAAATGCCCTCTATGGTGTTCCCGGGCCTCATGACACACTTCCTCAACTCTAACGCATCTCAATGTGTATGTAAGAGACCATGGCATATCTGCTGTTTAAAACACATTGCACAGTCTCCTCAGAGACTCTCAAAAATTGCCAGCGCTGACTGTATTTCAAGTCATCACGGCGGGGTATTGGGAAAAGTTTTCAATTAGCAATAATCACGCCTCGGGTGGACCTCATTGGCTACGATACTGCCACTGCGCAAAGCTAATCAAAACAGTGTCTGCCAACATCTACCCTTTCTTGGAGGAGGATTTGACATTGAGGTGAGACACATAAGTGTCATCCAGTGGGCCGCTGAGCATTCTGGGACTTGGCATGCTAATGAGACCGAGAAACAATGCCTAAGTGGCCATTGTTTATCCACTGAATAGTGTCAGTATTTGAAAGGACTAAGGAGAATCTAAAGGGACAGGGCCCTAGATGTCAAGATGGGTTTCTCCCACAGCAGTCCTGAATGGCCACTGGGAGCGTATGTGTTTGAACAGCTATACTGCTGAAAAAAGGCCAAGGTGGAAGGATTTGGGCCCTTTGTTGAAAGCTCGCTAGATAACATGCCTAAACTGGAGCCCAGGTAAGCTGCATTAGACAAGGGTTGTTGGTCAAGCAATCACCTTCAGCCACCTTTCTTTCTGGCGCAGATTCCAAGGGGGAAGCTTATGTCCCCTAGGACATTTCAACTCTCTGGGCCAGTGAGCATTAGGGCAGATGTGCATAAAGACTGTCTGATCAGCAGCTCAAAGACCTCACAGGTAGGTGACAGACACCGCCCGAACAGGGACTTGAACCCTGGACCCTCAGATTAAAAGTCTGATGCTCTACCGACTGAGCTATCCGGGCTCTGAAATCTGCCACTCCACAGCGGTCCAAGCTGCTTGAATATTTACATCTCTATTGGAAAAAGACCACTCGGCAAAGGGGGCCGAGTGCCTGGAAGCACAAGTGTTTGGCTTGCCCAGGCTGGCCAATCGTCCACTCCCATTATATTTTCTAGGACAGGTTGAAGATAAAAGTGAAATCTAACCTGCAACCATGCAGATAGGTTCCAGTTCAGTAGAGGTGGAGAACGCCCTAAAGTTTCTGGCTTAGTTTTACCTACAGATCAATGCTCTTCCACCGGAAACAAGGGCCTTGCAAAAAGACACTGCCCGAACGGCTTCCTTAACCTTGGACCAACGCGCTTCCAGTATTCTTAATAAGTGACTGGGTACAAATAAAAAAAGTTCACCTTTAGCCTCATGGTGCCAGGTCCAACAGAGGAAACGCAGGGATAAAAGGGGGTAGAGTCCACTCTGGATTATAGGCAAGTTGAGAAGGAGCGGCGTGTGCCAATCACAGATTGTTCTACCCAGTCTGCTGATGACACAAATGCCCTCTATGGTGTTCCCGGGCCTCATGACACACTTCCTCAACTCTAACGCATCTCAATGTGCATATCTGCTGTTTAAAACACATTGCACAGTCTCCTCAGAGACTCTCAAAAATTGCCAGCGCTGACTGTATTTCAAGTCATCACGGCGGGGTATTGGGAAAAGTTTTCAATTAGCAATAATCACGCCTCGGGTGGACCTCATTGGCTACGATACTGCCACTGCGCAAAGCTAATCAAAACAGTGTCTGCCAACATCTACCCTTTCTTGGAGGAGGATTTGACATTGAGGTGAGACACATAAGTGTCATCCAGTGGGCCGCTGAGCATTCTGGGACTTGGCATGCTAATGAGACCGAGAAACAATGCCTAAGTGGCCATTGTTTATCCACTGAATAGTGTCAGTATTTGAAAGGACTAAGGAGAATCTAAAGGGACAGGGCCCTAGATGTCAAGATGGGTTTCTCCCACAGCAATCCTGAATGGCCACTGGGAGCGTATGTGTTTGAACAGCTATACTGCTGAAAAAAGGCCAAGGTGGAAGGATTTGGGCCCTTTGTTGAAAGCTCGCTAGATAACATGCCTAAACTGGAGCCCGGGTAAGCTGCATTAGACAAGGGTTGTTGGTCAAGCAATCACCTTCAGCCACCTTTCTTTCTGGCGCAGATTCCAAGGGGGAAGCTTATGTCCCCTAGGACATTTCAACTCTCTGGGCCAGTGAGCATTAGGGCAGATGTGCATAAAGACTGTCTGATCAGCAGCTCAAAGACCTCACAGGTAGGTGACAGCCACCGCCCGAACAGGGACTTGAACCCTGGACCCTCAGATTAAAAGTCTGATGCTCTACCGACTGAGCTATCCAGGCTCTGAAATCTGCCACTCCACAGCGGTCCAAGCTGCTTGAATATTGACATCTCTATTGGAAAAAGACCACTCGGCAAAGGGGGCCGAGTGCCTGGAAGCACAAGTGTTTGGCTTGCCCAGGCTGGCCAATCGTCCACTCCCATTATATTTTCTAGGACAGGTTGAAGATAAAAGTGAAATCTAACCTGCAACCATGCAGATAGGTTCCAGTTCAGTAGAGGAGGAGAACGCCCTAAAGTTTCTGGCTTCGTTTTACCTACAGATCAATGCTCTTCCACCGGAAACAAGGGCCTTGCAAAAAGACACTGCCCGAACGGCTTCCTTAACCTTGGACCAACGCGCTTCCAGTATTCTTAATAAGTGACTGGGTACAAATAAAAAAAGTTCACCTTTAGCCTCATGGTGCCAGGTCCAACAGAGGAAACGCAGGGATAAAAGGGGGTAGAGTCCACTCTGGATTATAGGCAAGTTGAGAAGGAGCGGCGTGTGCCAATCACAGATTGTTCTACCCAGTCTGCTGATGACACAAATGCCCTCTATGGTGTTCCCGGGCCTCATGACACACTTCCTCAACTCTAACGCATCTCAATGTGTATGTAAGAGACCATGGCATATCTGCTGTTTAAAACACATTGCACAGTCTCCTCAGAGACTCTCAAAAATTGCCAGCGCTGACTGTATTTCAAGTCATCACGGCGGGGTATTGGGAAAAGTTTTCAATTAGCAATAATCACGCCTCGGGTGGACCTCATTGGCTACGATACTGCCACTGCGCAAAGCTAATCAAAACAGTGTCTGCCAACATCTACCCTTTCTTGGAGGAGGATTTGACATTGAGGTGAGACACATAAGTGTCATCCAGTGGGCCGCTGAGCATTCTGGGACTTGGCATGCTAATGAGACCGAGAAACAATGCCTAAGTGGCCATTGTTTATCCACTGAATAGTGTCAGTATTTGAAAGGACTAAGGAGAATCTAAAGGGACAGGGCCCTAGATGTCAAGATGGGTTTCTCCCACAGCAATCCTGAATGGCCACTGGGAGCGTATGTGTTTGAACAGCTATACTGCTGAAAAAAGGCCAAGGTGGAAGGATTTGGGCCCTTTGTTGAAAGCTCGCTAGATAACATGCCTAAACTGGAGCCCGGGTAAGCTGCATTAGACAAGGGTTGTTGGTCAAGCAATCACCTTCAGCCACCTTTCTTTCTGGCGCAGATTCCAAGGGGGAAGCTTATGTCCCCTAGGACATTTCAACTCTCTGGGCCAGTGAGCATTAGGGCAGATGTGCATAAAGACTGTCTGATCAGCAGCTCAAAGACCTCACAGGTAGGTGACAGCCACCGCCCGAACAGGGACTTGAACCCTGGACCCTCAGATTAAAAGTCTGATGCTCTACCGACTGCGCTATCCGGGCTCTGAAATCTGCCACTCCACAGCGGTCCAAGCTGCTTGAATATTGACATCTCTATTGGAAAAAGACCACTCGGCAAAGGGGGCCGAGTGCCTGGAAGCACAAGTGTTTGGCTTGCCCAGGCTGGCCAATCGTCCACTCCCATTATATTTTCTAGGACAGGTTGAAGATAAAAGTGAAATCTAACCTGCAACCATGCAGATAGGTTCCAGTTCAGTAGAGGTGGAGAACGCCCTAAAGTTTCTGGCTTCGTTTTACCTACAGATCAATGCTCTTCCACCGGAAACAAGGGCCTTGCAAAAAGACACTGCCCGAACGGCTTCCTTAACCTTGGACCAACGCGCTTCCAGTATTCTTAATAAGTGACTGGGTACAAATAAAAAAAGTTCACCTTTAGCCTCATGGTGCCAGGTCCAACAGAGGAAACGCAGGGATAAAAGGGGGTAGAGTCCACTCTGGATTATAGGCAAGTTGAGAAGGAGCGGCGTGTGCCAATCACAGATTGTTCTACCCAGTCTGCTGATGACACAAATGCCCTCTATGGTGTTCCCGGGCCTCATGACACACTTCCTCAACTCTAACGCATCTCAATGTGTATGTAAGAGACCATGGCATATCTGCTGTTTAAAACACATTGCACAGTCTCCTCAGAGACTCTCAAAAATTGCCAGCGCTGACTGTATTTCAAGTCATCACGGCGGGGTATTGGGAAAAGTTTTCAATTAGCAATAATCACGCCTCGGGTGGACCTCATTGGCTACGATACTGCCACTGCGCAAAGCTAATCAAAACAGTGTCTGCCAACATCTACCCTTTCTTGAAGGAGGATTTGACATTGAGGTGAGACACATAAGTGTCATCCAGTGGGCCGCTGAGCATTCTGGGACTTGGCATGCTAATGAGACCGAGAAACAATGCCTAAGTGGCCATTGTTTATCCACTGAATAGTGTCAGTATTTGAAAGGACTAAGGAGAATCTAAAGGGACAGGGCCCTAGATGTCAAGATGGGTTTCTCCCACAGCAGTCCTGAATGGCCACTGGGAGCGTATGTGTTTGAACAGCTATACTGCTGAAAAAAGGCCAAGGTGGAAGGATTTGGGCCCTTTGTTGAAAGCTCGCTAGATAACATGCCTAAACTGGAGCCCAGGTAAGCTGCATTAGACAAGGGTTGTTGGTCAAGCAATCACCTTCAGCCACCTTTCTTTCTGGCGCAGATTCCAAGGGGGAAGCTTATGTCCCCTAGGACATTTCAACTCTCTGGGCCAGTGAGCATTAGGGCAGATGTGCATAAAGACTGTCTGATCAGCAGCTCAAAGACCTCACAGGTAGGTGACAGCCACCGCCCGAACAGGGACTTGAACCCTGGACCCTCAGATTAAAAGTCTGATGCTCTACCGACTGAGCTATCCGGGCTCTGAAATCTGCCACTCCACAGCGGTCCAAGCTGCTTGAATATTGACATCTCTATTGGAAAAAGACCACTCGGCAAAGGGGGCCGAGTGCCTGGAAGCACAAGTGTTTGGCTTGCCCAGGCTGGCCAATCGTCCACTCCCATTATATTTTCTAGGACAGGTTGAAGATAAAAGTGAAATCTAACCTGCAACCATGCAGATAGGTTCCAGTTCAGTGGAGGTGGAGAACGCCCTAAAGTTTCTGGCTTCGTTTTACCTACAGATCAATGCTCTTCCACCGGAAACAAGGGCCTTGCAAAAAGACACTGCCCGAACGGCTTCCTTAACCTTGGACCAACGCGCTTCCAGTATTCTTAATAAGTGACTGGGTACAAATAAAAAAAGTTCACCTTTAGCCTCATGGTGCCAGGTCCAACAGAGGAAACGCAGGGATAAAAGGGGGTAGAGTCCACTCTGGATTATAGGCAAGTTGAGAAGGAGCGGCGTGTGCCAATCACAGATTGTTCTACCCAGTCTGCTGATGACACAAATGCTCTCTATGGTGTTCCCGGGCCTCATGACACACTTCCTCAACTCTAACGCATCTCAATGTGTATGTAAGAGACCATGGCATATCTGCTGTTTAAAACACATTGCACAGTCTCCTCAGAGACTCTCAAAAATTGCCAGCGCTGACTGTATTTCAAGTCATCACGGCGGGGTATTGGGAAAAGTTTTCAATTAGCAATAATCACGCCTCGGGTGGACCTCATTGGCTACGATACTGCCACTGCGCAAAGCTAATCAAAACAGTGTCTGCCAACATCTACCCTTTCTTGGAGGAGGATTTGACATTGAGGTGAGACACATAAGTGTCATCCAGTGGGCCGCTGAGCATTCTGGGACTTGGCATGCTAATGAGACCGAGAAACAATGCCTAAGTGGCCATTGTTTATCCACTGAATAGTGTCAGTATTTGAAAGGACTAAGGAGAATCTAAAGGGACAGGGCCCTAGATGTCAAGATGGGTTTCTCCCACAGCAGTCCTGAATGGCCACTGGGAGCGTATGTGTTTGAACAGCTATACTGCTGAAAAAATGCCAAGGTGGAAGGATTTGGGCCCTTTGTTGAAAGCTCGCTAGATAACATGCCTAAACTGGAGCCCAGGTAAGCTGCATTAGACAAGGGTTGTTGGTCAAGCAATCACCTTCAGCCACCTTTCTTTCTGGCGCAGATTCCAAGGGGGAAGCTTATGTCCCCTAGGACATTTAAACTCTCTGGGCCAGTGAGCATTAGGGCAGATGTGCGTAAAGACTGTCTGATCAGCAGCTCAAAAACCTCACAGGTAGGTGACAGCCACCACCCAAACAGGGACTTGAACCCTGGACCCTCAGATTAAAAGTCTGATGCTCTACCGACTGAGCTATCCAGGCTCTGAAATCTGCCACTCCACAGCGGTCCAAGCTGCTTGAATATTGACATCTCTATTGGAAAAAGACCACTCGGCAAAGGGGGCCGAGTGCCTGGAAGCACAAGTGTTTGGCTTGCCCAGGCTGGCCAATCGTCCACTCCCATTATATTTTCTAGGACAGGTTGAAGATAAAAGTGAAATCTAACCTGCAACCATGCAGATAGGTTCCAGTTCAGTGGAGGTGGAGAACGCCCTAAAGTTTCTGGCTTCGTTTTACCTACAGATCAATGCTCTTCCACCGGAAACAAGGGCCTTGCAAAAAGACACTGCCCGAACGGCTTCCTTAACCTTGGACCAACGCGCTTCCAGTATTCTTAATAAGTGACTGGGTACAAATAAAAAAAGTTCACCTTTAGCCTCATGGTGCCAGGTCCAACAGAGGAAACGCAGGGATAAAAGGGGGTAGAGTCCACTCTGGATTATAGGCAAGTTGAGAAGGAGCGGCGTGTGCCAATCACAGATTGTTCTACCCAGTCTGCTGATGACACAAATGCTCTCTATGGTGTTCCCGGGCCTCATGACACACTTCCTCAACTCTAACGCATCTCAATGTGTATGTAAGAGACCATGGCATATCTGCTGTTTAAAACACATTGCACAGTCTCCTCAGAGACTCTCAAAAATTGCCAGCGCTGACTGTATTTCAAGTCATCACGGCGGGGTATTGGGAAAAGTTTTCAATTAGCAATAATCACGCCTCGGGTGGACCTCATTGGCTACGATACTGCCACTGCGCAAAGCTAATCAAAACAGTGTCTGCCAACATCTACCCTTTCTTGGAGGAGGATTTGACATTGAGGTGAGACACATAAGTGTCATCCAGTGGGCCGCTGAGCATTCTGGGACTTGGCATGCTAATGAGACCGAGAAACAATGCCTAAGTGGCCATTGTTTATCCACTGAATAGTGTCAGTATTTGAAAGGACTAAGGAGAATCTAAAGGGACAGGGCCCTAGATGTCAAGATGGGTTTCTCCCACAGCAGTCCTGAATGGCCACTGGGAGCGTATGTGTTTGAACAGCTATACTGCTGAAAAAATGCCAAGGTGGAAGGATTTGGGCCCTTTGTTGAAAGCTCGCTAGATAACATGCCTAAACTGGAGCCCAGGTAAGCTGCATTAGACAAGGGTTGTTGGTCAAGCAATCACCTTCAGCCACCTTTCTTTCTGGCGCAGATTCCAAGGGGGAAGCTTATGTCCCCTAGGACATTTAAACTCTCTGGGCCAGTGAGCATTAGGGCAGATGTGCGTAAAGACTGTCTGATCAGCAGCTCAAAAACCTCACAGGTAGGTGACAGCCACCACCCAAACAGGGACTTGAACCCTGGACCCTCAGATTAAAAGTCTGATGCTCTACCGACTGAGCTATCCAGGCTCTGAAATCTGCCACTCCACAGCGGTCCAAGCTGCTTGAATATTGACATCTCTATTGGAAAAAGACCACTCGGCAAAGGGGGCCGAGTGCCTGGAAGCACAAGTGTTTGGCTTGCCCAGGCTGGCCAATCGTCCACTCCCATTATATTTTCTAGGACAGGTTGAAGATAAAAGTGAAATCTAACCTGCAACCATGCAGATAGGTTCCAGTTCGGTAGAGGTGGAGAACGCCCTAAAGTTTCTGGCTTCGTTTTACCTACAGATCAATGCTCTTCCACCGGAAACAAGGGCCTTGCAAAAAGACACTGCCCGAACGGCTTCCTTAACCTTGGACCAACGCGCTTCCAGTATTCTTAATAAGTGACTGGGTACAAATAAAAAAAGTTCACCTTTAGCCTCATGGTGCCAGGTCCAACAGAGGAAACGCAGGGATAAAAGGGGGTAGAGTCCACTCTGGATTATAGGCAAGTTGAGAAGGAGCGGCGTGTGCCAATCACAGATTGTTCTACCCAGTCTGCTGATGACACAAATGCCCTCTATGGTGTTCCCGGGCCTCATGACACACTTCCTCAACTCTAACGCATCTCAATGTGTATGTAAGAGACCATGGCATATCTGCTGTTTAACCACTTAAGCCCCGGAAGATTTTACCCCCATTCCGACCAGGGGGTATTTTGCGATTCGGCACTGCGTGACTTTAACGGACTATTGCGCGGTCGTGCGACGCTGTACCTAAACGAATTTGGCGTTCTTTTTTTCCCACAAACAGAGCTTTCTTTTGGTGGTATTTGATCACCTGTGCGATTTTTTGATCACGCGCTATAAACAAAAAAAGAGCGTCAATTTTGCAAAAATAGCAATATTTTTCACATTTTTTTATATGAAATTCCCCAAAAAAAAATTTAAAAATCAAAATTTTTTTACTTTTTCGGCCAATTTGTTTTATGCTACCTATGTTTGGTAAAAAAAATCGCAAAAAGCGTATTTTGATTGGTTTGCGCAAAAGTTATCGCGTTTACTAACAAAGGGAAAGATTTCTGTCATTTTTGTTGTTTTTTTTTTTAACGTGTAATGGCGGCGATCTGCGATTTTTTTTGCGGTACTGCGACATTGGGGCGGACAGATCGGACCCTTGACTGACATTTTTGACACTTTTGGGGTTACCAGTGACATTTCTACAGTAATCAGTGCTATATATATGCACTGTTACTGTAAAAATACACTGGTAGTGAAGGGGTTAACTTTATTTGGGAGGGAGGGGCTGTGTGTATCCCTAGGGGCGTGCTTTCTACTGTGATTGGCTGGGGCTTGAGCTGTATGGACACTGATCAACGGATCTACATACTAGATCCGAGTGATCAGTATCCTAACAGCAAGGAGAATGACAGGTGGCTTGTTTACACAAGCTGCCTGACATTCTCCCTCTCCCCCGCCGAACGCCGAGTGACCGGCGGACATCGGGTCCGCCGGTCACACGCGCAGGGGGGTCCGTGACCACGCGGGAGCGCGCCTCCGGGGGCGCGCGCTCGCTCCCTAGACCCTCACAAGCTAGTGACGTAGCCCTACGTCACTTTGCCTGTGAGGGGCTGACTGCCGACGTAGATCGGCGTTAGGCAGTCGGCAAGTGGTTAAAACACATTGCACAGTCTCCTCAGAGACTCTCAAAAATTGCCAGCGCTGACTGTATTTCAAATCATCACGGCGGGGTATTGGGAAAAGTTTTCAATTAGCAATAATCACGCCTCGGGTGGACCTCATATGCTACGATACTGCCACTGCGCAAAGCTAATTAAAACAGTGTCTGCCAACATCTACCCTTTCTTGGAGGAGGATTTGACATTGAGGTGAGACACATAAGTGTCATCCAGTGGGCCGCTGAGCATTCTGGGACTTGGCATGCTAATGAGACCGAGAAACAATCCCTAAGTGGCCATTGTTTATCCACTGAATAGTGTCAGTATTTGAAAGGACTAAGGAGAATCTAAAGGGACAGGGCCCTAGATGTCAAGATGGGTTTCTCCCACAGCAGTCCTGAATGGCCACTGGGAGCGTATGTGTTTGAACAGCTATACTGCTGAAAAAAGGCCAAGGTGGAAGGATTTGGGCCCTTTGTTGAAAGCTCGCTAGATAACATGCCTAAACTGAAGCCCAGGTAAGCTGCATTAGACGAGGGTTGTTGGTCTAGCAATCACCTTCAGCCACCTTTCTTTCTGGCGCAGATTCCAAGGGGGAAGCTTATGTCCCCTAGGACATTTCAACTCTCTGGGCCAGTGAGCATTAGGGCAGATGTGCATAAAGACTGTCTGATCAGCAGCTCAAAGACCTCACAGGTAGGTGACAGCCACCGCCCAAACAGGGACT
This sequence comes from Pelophylax lessonae, assembly GCF_965119305.1. Taxonomy (NCBI): domain Eukaryota; kingdom Metazoa; phylum Chordata; class Amphibia; order Anura; family Ranidae; genus Pelophylax; species Pelophylax lessonae. The sequence goes on from NC_138771.1 coordinate 597,646,977, forward strand.
TGAACCCTGGACCCTCAGATTAAAAGTCTGATGCTCTACCGACTGAGCTATCCGGGCTCTGAAATCTGCCACTCCACAGCGGTCCAAGCTGCTTGAATATTGACATCTCTATTGGAAAAAGACCACTCGGCAAAGGGGGCCGAGTGCCTGGAAGCACAAGTGTTTGGCTTGCCCAGGCTGGCCAATCGTCCACTCCCATTATATTTTCTAGGACAGGTTGAAGATAAAAGTGAAATCTAACCTGCAACCATGCAGATAGGTTCCAGTTCGGTAGAGGTGGAGAACGCCCTAAAGTTTCTGGCTTCGTTTTACCTACAGATCAATGCTCTTCCACCGGAAACAAGGGCCTTGCAAAAAGACACTGCCCGAACGGCTTCCTTAACCTTGGACCAACGCGCTTCCAGTATTCTTAATAAGTGACTGGGTACAAATAAAAAAAGTTCACCTTTAGCCTCATGGTGCCAGGTCCAACAGAGGAAACGCAGGGATAAAAGGGGGTAGAGTCCACTCTGGATTATAGGCAAGTTGAGAAGGAGCGGCGTGTGCCAATCACAGATTGTTCTACCCAGTCTGCTGATGACACAAATGCCCTCTATGGTGTTCCCGGGCCTCATGACACACTTCCTCAACTCTAACGCATCTCAATGTGTATGTAAGAGACCATGGCATATCTGCTGTTTAAAACACATTGCACAGTCTCCTCAGAGACTCTCAAAAATTGCCAGCGCTGACTGTATTTCAAATCATCACGGCGGGGTATTGGAAAAAGCTTTCAATTAGCAATAATCACGCCTCGGGTGGACCTCATTGGCTACGATACTGCCACTGCGCAAAGCTAATCAAAACAGTGTCTGCCAACATCTACCCTTTCTTGGAGGAGGATTTGACATTGAGGTGAGACACATAAGTGTCATCCAGTGGGCCGCTGAGCATTCTGGGACTTGGCATGCTAATGAGACCGAGAAACAATGCCTAAGTGGCCATTGTTTATCCACTGAATAGTGTCAGTATTTGAAAGGATTAAGGAGAATCTAAAGGGACAGGGCCCTAGATGTCAAGATGGGTTTCTCCCACAGCAGTCCTGAATGGCCACTGGGAGCGTATGTGTTTGAACAGCTATACTGCTGAAAAAAGGCCAAGGTGGAAGGATTTGGGCCCTTTGTTGAAAGCTCGCTAGATAACATGCCTAAACTGGAGCCCAGGTAAGCTGCATTAGACAAGGGTTGTTGGTCAAGCAATCACCTTCAGCCACCTTTCTTTCTGGCGCAGATTCCAAGGGGGAAGCTAGCTCATGTCCCCTAGGACATTTCAACTCTCTGGGCCAGTGAGCATTAGGGCAGATGTGCATAAAGACTGTCTGATCAGCAGCTCAAAGACCTCACAGGTAGGTGACAGCCACCGCCCGAACAGGGACTTGAACCCTGGACCCTCAGATTAAAAGTCTGATGCTCTACCGACTGAGCTATCCGGGCTCTGAAATCTGCCACTCCACAGCGGTCCAAGCTGCTTGAATATTGACATCTCTATTGGAAAAAGACCATTCGGCAAAGGGGGCCGAGTGCCTGGAAGCACAAGTGTTTGGCTTGCCCAGGCTGGCCAATCGTCCACTCCCATTATATTTTCTAGGACAGGTTGAAGATAAAAGTGAAATCTAACCTGCAACCATGCAGATAGGTTCCAGTTCGGTAGAGGTGGAGAACGCCCTAAAGTTTCTGGCTTCGTTTTACCTACAGATCAATGCTCTTCCACCGGAAACAAGGGCCTTGCAAAAAGACACCGCCCGAACGGCTTCCTTAACCTTGGACCAACGCGCTTCCAGTATTCTTAATAAGTGACTGGGTACAAATAAAAAAAGTTCACCTTTAGCCTCATGGTGCCAGGTCCAACAGAGGAAACGCAGGGATAAAAGGGGGTAGAGTCCACTCTGGATTATAGGCAAGTTGAGAAGGAGCGGCGTGTGCCAATCACAGATTGTTCTACCCAGTCTGCTGATGACACAAATGCCCTCTATGGTGTTCCCGGGCCTCATGACACACTTCCTCAACTCTAACGCATCTCAATGTGTATGTAAGAGACCATGGCATATCTGCTGTTTAAAACACATTGCACAGTCTCCTCAGAGACTCTCAAAAATTGCCAGCTCTGACTGTATTTCAAGTCATCACGGTGGGGTATTGGGAAAAGTTTTCAATTAGCAATAATCACGCCTCGGGTGGACCTGATTGGCTACGATACTGCCACTGCGCAAAGCTAATCAAAACAGTGTCTGCCAACATCTACCCTTTCTTGGAGGAGGATTTGACATTGAGGTGAGACACATAAGTGTCATCCAGTGAGCATTCTGGGACTTGGCATGCTAATGAGACAGAGAAACAATGCCTAAGTGGCCATTGTTTATCCACTGAATAGTGTCAGTATTTGAAAGGACTAAGGAGAATCTAAAGGGACAGGGCCCTAGATGTCAAGATGGGTTTCTCCCACAGCAGTCCTGAATGGCCACTGGGAGCGTATGCGTTTGAACGGCTATACTGCTGAAAAAAGGCCAAGGTGGAAGGATTTGGGCCCTTTGTTGAAAGCTCGCTAGATAACATGCCTAAACTGGAGCCCAGGTAAGCTGCATTAGACGAGGGTTGTTGGTCAAGCAATCACCTTCAGCCACCTTTCTTTCTGACGCAGATTCCAAGGGGGAAGCTTATGTCCCCTAGGACAGGAGTTCCCAAACTGTGGGTCGGGACCCACTGGTGGGTCGCGAGCTGCATTTGAGTGGGTCACGCTGAGCCAGAAATCACTGGGAGCGGGCCCGCTTAAATTGTGCTGTGCGAGCCCGCGCAAATTACAGAGAGCCAGAGCAGTCAAATCGCGATGGATTCAGGACCCCGGCCACGCAGTTTAGAGGCTGGTCTACATTTCCTGCGAGGAGGATACTTGCATCAGTGAGTAAGTATGTGAGATGTTATGTAGGATATGTTCATGGGGTGCAGAGCCAGCTCCTCGGTCCTGCTGGCGGCAGCGGTGGTGGCTAGACTGGAGGTGGGATTCTCTCAGCTATAGCGGGCAGAGATGGCAGCCTCTGTGTCATAGGAGGACTAGGTGGCCCCAGCGGTGTCAGGAGTTCATGGCAGCTTCTGTGACCCCAGTAGAGGATCTGAAGGAGAAGAGCCAGGACACCAAGACCAGCATAGAGCTCCTCATCATGGAGACTCTGGGTGAGGTGTGCTGGGCCCTGGAGAGGGCAAACAGGGGCTTCACCTTCACTGTGGACTGCTGGGAGAGGAAGGAGGGTGAGTGCCATATAGCCTGCTGATCACTGTCCTGGGGTGGTTGATTTCTGTCCTCTGCCTGCCTTATACTGTCTATGAGGGTGATTACTTACAACTCCGCTTATATGCCACATGTTTCTGACCCCTCACTTAGAACATCTGGCAAGTGTATTCAATAATAAATTGAAAAGTAGTAAATTGATATTTTTAATTTAACACCCCCCTCCCTTGAGTCCCCGTTCACACTGAGGCGACCTGTGAGGCGACCTGGTCGCCTCACAGGTCGCCGTAGGTCGCCTCCCATAGGGAAGCTGAGGACCCGTTCTAATAGGAGCGACACAAGTCGCTCCGACTTAGAAAAAGGGTCCGGAGCTTCTTTGGGGCGACCTGGAGGCGACCGCCATAGACTTCAATGTTATGAAGTCCGTGGCGGCCGCTCCGAGGTCGCGGCGCGCTGCTCGCACCGCAACCTCGGATGTCGCGGTGCGAAGTAGCGTCGCTTGTATGTGAACGGGGCCTTAAAATATGCATTATTATTATTTGCATTTATATAGCGCCAACAAATTCTGTAGCACTTTACAATATTCAATTACAAGCAAGTGGGTCCCGAAAAAATAACTGTATTCAGAACTGGGTCTCGGCCCAAAAAAGTTTGGGAAGCCCTGCCCTAGGACATTTCAACTCTCTGGGCCAGTGAGCATTAGGGCAGATGTGCATAAAGACTGTCTGATCAGCAGCTCAAAGACCTCACAGGTAGGTGACAGCCACCGCCCGAACAGGGACTTAAAAGTCTGATGCTCTACCCACTGAGCTATCCAGGCTCTGAAATCTGCCACTCCACAGCGGTCCAAGCTGCTTGAATATTGACATCTCTATTGGAAAAAGACCATTCAGCAAATTTTTTATTTATGGGGTGTTTTTCCTTTTTTTCTTTTCCCCTCCTGGATAAAAGTTTAAAAATCACTAATAAAACAATTCATGTCAAAGTCTATGTTTAAGCCTGCTGGTGTAAAGTATTCATTAAAAAGATCTACCGGTATTTGGATTCTAGCTGACTCAGAGTTCAAAGTTTGTGATCACCCCTCCAATGAAAGGTCTTCTTGTGTCCCTACCTCTAAGAGTCTGATAGACACAACAGAAGGAGTACTGGGAACGAGCGACATAGCATGGGCTAAAGGCATCCAGGACCCCCTGGAGATACCATCCCATTTTAAAAGGCTGGTTACAAGAAAGTGACAGGGGTGAGAGTGTAGGCACACTGGTTTGGTGGCACTACACCGAAGATCGCGATCACTTTCTCCAAGATTTGCATAGGTGAAGGGAATCACCATTCAGCACCCTTATAGGACATTTGAATTTATACCATTATATTTTTGCACATTTTTGGAAATATTGTTTCACTTATTTAATGCACCACCATTGATAACACGGATATATGTGGAGATATTAGCACTTTATATGAAATCAAAAGCACTACTGTTTCACTAATCTATGGACACCAAGCACTTTATTGGTTATTCCTATTATTATTTTTTACCATTCACTTTTTTAAGTGCATACTGGGTGTTTACAATTGTGTTACAATTTGTTAAAATCATGGTATTTTATGGAATTTTACTACACAGATACACTTAAATTGCATATTTTTATATAACTTATTATCCACAAGAAGACACACTTGTATTATTGTTTATATTTATTTTATTATATTGCACTTTATGAGAGGCAGCGCAGCACTACATTATACACTATAATTCATCATAAGCTAAAGGATAGGCTTTTAAGTGACAGCAGCAGCCTCCCTTCATCTATATAATTATATACATAATTCCTTTCACATTTTCTACATTGGAATACATGATTGCACGAGAGACATTCTTGTATATTATTTAGGTTAATAGAGGTGGGCATCTTCACTGGTCACACAATTTGATTAGAATTATCCTGTCAACGGTTCCATTCTGCGATGCATCACGATTACTTATGATATTTTTATGTGGGTGCGGAAGATGGCTAGCGAATTACGGCGAGGCAGACACGGGAGGAGAGACAGCAGCAAAGGGGGGGGGGGGAATCACAGTATACAGGTGTGTGTGGGGGGAGGGGAACAGTAAACAGGAGTGTGTGCATCACAGTCTGCCGGGATGTGTGTGTGTGTGTGGGGGGGGGGGGGGGGGTGTACAGTATACAGACAAATGCGGGGAGGGGGTGTACTCTTAGATTGTAAGCTCTAATGAGTAGGGCCCTCTGATTCCTACTGTACTAAAGTGTAATGTATTTGTACTGTCTACCCTCAAGTTGTAAAGCGCTGCGTAAACTGTCGGCGCTATATAAATCCTATATAATAATAATGTGTGTGTAAATTGGGGGGCGGGGGAGGAGGTTGACAGTTTACAGGGGTGTGTGGGGGGGGTGTACAGTATACAGGAGTGTACAGTATACAGGGGTGTGCAGGGTGTGTAAAGTATAAAAGTGGGGGGGTGTATAGTATACAGATGTGTGGGGGGTGTACAGTATACACATGTGTGGGGGGGTGTATAGTATACAGATGTGTGGGGGTGTACAGTATACACATGTGTGTGGGGGTGTACAGTATACAGATATATGGGGGTGCAAAGTATAAAAGTGTGTGTGGGGGGGTGTACAGTATACAGATGTGCGGGGGGAGGGGGGTGTACAGTATACAAGTGTGTGGGAGGGGGTACAGTATACAGGTGTGTGGGGGGGGAGGGGTTGTTTTATACTGTAACCCCCCCCCCCCCACTCTCTTATACTGTACACCCCCTCCTCCCACACGCTTGCATACTGTACACCCCCTCCTCCCACACACCTGTATACTGTACACCCCCCCACACACTTTTATACTGTACTCACTCCCACACACTTGTATACTGTACACTCCCTCCTCCCACACATCTGTATACTGTACACCCTCCCACACACTTGTATACTGTACAGGTGTGTGGGGGGGAGGGGGTATACAGTATACAAGTGTGTGTGTGTGTGTGTGTGGATTTACAGTATACAGGTGTGTGTGGGGAGGGGGGTTATACAGTTGTGTGTGTGTGGGGGGAGGGGGTTGTAAAGTATACAGGTGTGGGGGGGTTGTACAGTATACAGGTGTGTGTGTGTAGAGGGTAACAGTATATAGATTGGGGGGGGGGGGCAGGGGATGTAGATGCATTGGTTCCTCGAGTAAAGTGCCTACATAGTGTGGTATAACCCCTCCCTCGGGGCTATATACAGTATACAGGTGTGTGTGTGTGTGGGGGGGGGGGGGAGGTTGTACAGTATACAAGTGTGTGGGGGGATTTACAGTATATACAGTGCCTTGTGAAAGTATTCAGCCCCCTTGAACTTTTCGACCTTTTGACACATTTCAGGCTTCAAACAAAGATATAAAACTGTAATTTTTTGTGAAGAATCAACAAGTGGGACACAATCGTGAAGTGGAACGAAATTTATTGGTTATTTCAAACTTTGTTAACAAATAAAAAACTGAAAAATTGGGCGTGCAAAATTATTCAGCCCCTTTACTTTCAGTGCAGCAAACTCTTTCCAGAAGTTCAGTGAGGATCTCTGAATGATCCAATGTTGACCTAAATGACTAATGATGATGAATAGAATGCACCTGTGTGTAATCAAGTCTCCGTATAAATGCACCTGCACTGTGATAGTCTCAGAGGTCCGTTTAAAGCGCAGAGAGCATCATGAAGAACAAGGAACACACCAGGCAGGTCCGAGATACTGTTGTGAAGTTTAAAGCTGGATTTGGATACAAAAAGATTTCCCAAGCTTTAAACATCCCAAGGAGCACTGTGCAAGCGATAATATTGAAATGGAAGGAGTATCAGACCACTGCAAATCTACGAAGTCCTGGCCATCCCTCTAAACTTTCAGCTCATACAAGGAGAAGACTGATCAGAGATGCAGCCAAGAGGCCCATGATCACTCTGGATGAACTGCAGGGATCTACAGCTGAGGTGGGAGACTCTGTCCATAGGACAACAATCAGTCGTATACTGCACAAATCTGGCCTTTAGGCTCCGTTCACATGTAGGCGTTTTGGGGCGTTTTTGGGGAGTTTTTCTGCTCTAGGATCAGCTCTCAAAACGCCCAACAAGACAAATCCTATTCATTTCAATGGCCCCTGTTCACATCTGAGCGTTTTGACGCTGTAAGCAAAACGCCCAAAAAAGTACATGAGCTTCTTTTTGGGCAGATTACAGGCGTTTTCCATTGGTTTCTATTCAATCTAAAAACGCCTGCACAAAAAACGCCTGTAAAAACGCCTGTAAATCGCGGTAAAAAAATGCGCGAAAACGCTACGCTCAGGTGTGAATGTAGCCTTATGGAAGAGTGGCAAGAAGAAAGCCATTTCTTAAATATATCCATAAAAAGTGTCGTTTAAAGCTTGCCACAAGCCACCTGGGAGACACACCAAACATGTGGAAGAAGGTGCTCTGGTCAGATGAAACCAAAATCAAACTTTTTGGCAACAATGCAAAACGTTGTTTGGCGTAAAAGCAACACAGTTCATCACCCTGAACACACCATCCCCACTGTCAAACATGGTGGTGGCAGCATCATGGTTTTAGCCTGCTTTTCTTCAGCAGGGACAGGGAAGATGGTTAAAATTGATGGGAAGATGGATGGAGCCAAATACAGGACCATTCTGGAAGAAAACCTGATGGAGTCTGCAAAAGACCTGAGACTGGTACGGAGATTTGTCTTCCAACAAGACAATGATCCACAAAACATAAAGCAAAATCTACAATGGAATGGTTCACAAATAAACATATCCAGGTGTTAGAATGGCCAAGTCAAAGTCCAGACCTTAATCCAATCGAGAATCTGTGGAAAGAACTGAAAACTGCTGTTCACAAACGCTCTCCATCCAACCTCAAAAACCTGGGCAAAAATTTCAGTCTCTGGATGTGCAAAACTGATAGAGACATACCATAAGCGACTTACAGCTGTAATCGCAGCAAAAGGTGGCGCTACAAAGTATTAACTTAAGGGGGCTGAATAATTTTGCATGCCCAATTTTTCAGTTTTTTATTTGATAAAAAAGTTTGAAATATCCAATAAATTTCGTTCCACTTCATGATTGTGTCCCACTTGTTGTTGATGCTTCACAAAAAATTACAGTTTTATATCTTTATGTTTGAAGCCTGAAATGTGGCAAAAGGTCGAAAAGTTCAAGGGAGCCAAATACTTTCGCAAGGCACTGTAGGTGTGTGTGTAGGGGTTATACAGTATACAGGTGTGTGTGTGGGGGGGGGGGGGGGGGGGGAGGTTGTATAGTATACAGGTGTGGGGGAGGGGGGAGTAAAGTGCCTACATAGTGTGGTATTGAACCTCCCCTGAGCACAGTCAGTATGCAGACAGCTGTGTAGGGAGGTCGGTGCCCCCTGGCAGTAGGTCCTCCTATCACACACAAGGCAGTCAGGCTGGGTGTAGTCAGTTGGTGTTTAGAGAGAAGGTGACTCACTGTCAGGCAGAGGACAATCAGTGTGATGAGTATGGGGGGCCCAATCACAGCTCCTATCATCACCGGATACAGACTCCGGTCTTCTCCATTAAGGACCACAGACTCCGAACCGCCCAAATCCACCTCCTACGCGACGTCATACAACTCTGCCCCTCACAGTTCCCAATTCTTTTTTTTGCCTTCCCCAGACATCACAGGACTTTGCCCCCCCCCCGCAGTCCTCCACCCCAACAGATCATCCAAACCTCTTCCTGCCCGAATGACTTAAGCAATGTGCTGGACCAGGAGCAAGGGGGAGAGGGAAGGGGAGGACTTTTGACTGAAGGGAGGGGGAAAGAAGGACTTTGACAGGGGCACACTGGGATGACGTCAGGAGAGGCAGGGCGCACTGGCTGGTCTCGGCATCATTTCAGAACCATTGAAGAATTAAAATCGCAATGCATCGATGCCCCTAATAATTTCAACACCCCTAATCTTCAAGCTGGTCACATACTGCACAGGCTCTTTTGCCTCTTCTCTAGTGCTGGCCAGTCCTCAATGAATCAGAGAGCAGCACTGAAATGTTATCAGTGCCACTCTGAATTATTATGCAGAGTACAGGATGCTGTGGTGACTCTTACTCTTCTGGATTAAAATTGGATTTTTGACTTACCGTAAAATCCTTTTCTCTTAAGCTCATTGACAGACGCAGACTTCTTGATTAATATCAGTAGGGATATACTGCCCCCTACAGGAATAGGACACTAGGCCGGAAAAAAGTTCTGGCCACACCTTATGGGCAGTCCCAGCGGGTATATCCTCTCTTTCCCTGCTACAGGATGTCAGTTATGTAACAAAGCAGTGTCAGAGAATTTAACCCAAACCAACTCAAAAATAGAGGGGCGGGTCCTGCGTCTGTCAATGAGCTTAAGAGAAAAGGATTTTACGGTAAGTCAAAAATCCAATTTTCTCTGTCGCTCATTGACAGACGCAGACTTCTTGATTAATATCAGTAGGGACGTCCCAAAGCAGTGCCACAAATGAGGGGTGGGATAACAGAAATAAAAATCCAATCCAGAAGGCCCAACCGGAGCAAACCAGAAGCATCAAGGACTCATCGAACAAAAGGATGAGACCCAACTGAAAAAAAAACAAAACCCCCGAGGTAGACCATCGGTCCCCTCAAACAGCGGCCTGCAGAACTTTGCGGCCAAAAGAGGCATCCGCCGATGCCAGCACATCAACTTTATAACATTTTGTAAAGATATGAACCGACGACCAGGTAGCCGCCTTGCAAACCTGAAGCACCGACGCCTGATGGCGGAAGACCCAGGAAGCACTAAGAGCCCGAGTAGAGTGTGCCTTAACAGGGAACGGAGGAATCCGACCCTTAATAGAATAAGCCTGCACCACCGTCTGTCTGATCCATCTGGAGATAGTCGCGGCAGACGCAGGCAACCCCTTTCTAGGGCCATCCGTGATCACAAAAAGTGAATCGGCCTCACAAAAAGAGTCAGTAGTAGCCAAGTACACCCTGATCACCTGAACCACATCCAAGGAGTGTAACGCAAACTCCAGAGGATGACTGGGCTTAGGACACAGGGAAGGTAACACAATATCCTCATTCAAATGAAACTCTAAAACCACCTTAGGAAGGAAGGATGGATTCAGACGAAGAACCACCTTATCCCTATGAACCACCAGATATGGGGAACGACAGGACAATGCGGCCAATTCAGACACCCTGCGTGCAGAAGTGATAGCCACCAAAAAGGCCACCTTCTGGGATAAGGTAAGCAAGGGAATCTCCCTAATATTTTCAAAGGGAGGTTTCTGGAGAACCGACAACACCAAATTAAGATCCCAGGGTGGCAAGGGCGCGGGCACCGGAGGAGCCAGGAGCAGCACCCCCTGGATGAAATTCCGCACCAAAGAATGAGTAGCCAGTGGCCTCTGGAAGAAGATTGCCAATGCTGAGACCTGACCCTTGATAGTGCTCAAGGCCAGCTTCTGCTCAACCCCCCGTTGCAGAAAGGCCAATATCCGAGCCACCGAGTAAGAACGTGGAGGAAACCCAAGGGATTCACACCACGCGATATAAGACTTCCATGTGCGATAATAGACTTTTCTGGAAGTCGCTTTCCTCGCTTTAATCAGAGTAGGAATAACTGAAGCAGACAAACCCCTGTCCTTCAGCACCTGGCTCTCAACAGCCAAGCCGTCAAAGCCAGTGATCGTAAAGCAGGATGGACGATCGGTCCCTGAGACAGCGGCTCTTCCCTGAGAGGAAGTCGCCAAGGAGCGTCTGCGACCAGCCTGACCTGAAGAGGCCATTCCCCTTGATCCAAGGTCCGACGGCTGAGAAAGTCTGCCTGCCAATTTTCCATACCCAGAACGTGAACTGCAGACAGAGCCGGAACTAACTGTTCCGCCCAAAACATGCTGGCCACTTCCACGGCCGCTAGAACACTCTTGGTGTCCCCTTGATGGTTGACATAGGCCACGGCCGCGGCATTGTCCGACTGATTCCAAACCAAGCAGCCCTGAAGATGCCTGGTCCGGTGAACCAGGCAAAACCTGATCGCTTTCAGTACCAACACATTTATCGATAACCTGGATATTTTCGGAGAAAAGGGCTTCCCCTGACTGAGCATCGGAGACCGAGGCCCCCAAACCAGAAACTACCTGGTCCGCTCGCTCAGCCGGATCCGATTGTCTAGGAAATTGGAATTCCAGTTCCATTTGGGAAGAATCTCCTTTTGGAGAGTCCGCGTAGGACACTGAGCCTGCGGAGACTCCGCACAAAAGAGGAGGTCGTCCAGGTAGCCCAGGACCAATATGCCCCGCTGCTGCAACAAAGCCAGGACTGGGGCCCAAATTTTGGTGAAGACCCAGAAAGCAGATACGAGACCAAATGGTAATGCCACAAACTGATAATGGTCCGCTCCCACCGCAAAGCGCAGATACCGCTGGTGTCCTGCGTAAATGGGAACGTGAAGATAGGCACCCTCTATGGGCGCCATTTACATCCAGTGCTGCACTGCCCCCAACAGAGCCATTAGGCGATTAGGGGACAGTCGCATATTGGAAGGGAAGGACCGCACCGGTAGAAACGATCGCAACTCGATCTTGTGTTCCGACCGTATGACCTCGTGAAGCCAATTTGTCTTGAATACTGTAGAGCCACGGGTCCGGGAACCGGCGAAGACACCCCCCCACCCTTGATCTGGGTGGGGGCGCACCTTCAGGCTGAAGCGGTCTTATCCTCAGGTCTGGAAGGACTAGATTTTTGCTTACCAGACCAGGGTCTCTGAAAACCCCCCGGGGGGGGGGCTTTGGAGGACTTTGCCTTATCGCCCGCCCCGGAGGAGCGAAAAAACTTCTTGTGAGCTGTAAAGGAAGGTCCCTGTCTACGACGAGGTTCCTTACCTTTATTAGCCTGTGGTAGAAAGGTGCTCTTGCCCCCAGTGAGATCCTTAATAATCTCATCCAAGGTAGCACCAAACAGGCGATCCCCCTGAAAAGGGAGATCAGTCAAGGCTTTTTTGGAAGCCTGATCCGCCGACCAGCACTTCAACCATAGCATGCGCCCCAGCAATGGAGCAGCGTCCAGTGCGGCGTTACAAACAAACTGTAGCCCCTGCACCATCTGCTCCAGCAAATCCGTCACGGCAGGGGGGAGACTTCTCCCCTCCAGGTCATGGCGTAACCGCTTGGCCCATTCCGTCAACGTCTGCGAAACCAGAGCAATGGTAAACACTGGCCTCAAGGCCGACCCTGCCAGGGAGAATATGGATCGGGACACAGATTCCGCCCTACGATCAACCGGATCCCGAAATGACGGGGAATCCTCCAACAGGATAACAGTACCCTTATTTAGTCTGGAAACCGGCGGATCCACCGAAGGTGGCACCGTCCATTTCTTAAAGTGGAGTTCCACCCATTTTTGGAACTTTAGATCTTTGTAATCCCCTTTAAAATGGCTTTTACCAATGGAAACTTTTTTTTTTTTTTTTTGCTAGTAAATACCTTAATTTTGGCTTTATTCCTCCTCTCCTCACTTCCTGGTCCGATCGGCGATGACGTCATTCGGCGATCCGCAGTGTCTGCTGGGATGTATTCTACTTGCAGTAGCTGTATCTGTACTGAGCCGTGCCTGCCCCGCCTCCGCCCCCTCTCATTGAATTGCATTGTATGAATGTATTAAGGCTGTTCTCTGCCCAGCCTCCGCCCCGCCTCCTCTCATTGAGTTGTATTGAGAGGAGGCGGGGCGGAGGCTGGGCAGAGAACAGCCTTAATACATTCATACAATGCAATTCAATGAGAGGAGGCGGGGCGGAGGCTGGGCAGAGAACAGCCTTAATACATTCATACAATGCAATTCAATGAGAGGAGGCGGGGCGGAGGCTGGGCAGAGAACGGCCTTAATACATTCATACAATGCAATTCAATGAGAGGAGGCGGGGCAGGCACGGCTCAGTACAGATACAGCTACTGCAAGTAGAATACATCCCAGCAGACACTGCGGATCGCCGAATGACGTCATCGCCGATCGGACCAGGAAGTGAGGAGAGGAGGAATAAAGCCAAAATTAAGGTATTTACTAGCAAAAAAAAAAAAGTTTCCATTGGTAAAAGCCATTTTAAAGGGGATTACAAAGATCTATGTATTCCAACCTATTAAAAATGGGTGGAACTCCGCTTTAAGGAGGGACTCTTCAAACGGGTAGCGCCTAGCAATCCGTTTGGGCATCCCAGGGGGTCGTTTTGGACGGACCCACTCCTTTTTAATGATATCGTCAAAGCATTTGGGAAAGGGAAACACCTTGCCACCCTGGAGGGCTTGCGAGTGCCAAAGGCAACTTCCGTATGAGCTGCATCCGCAGGTGCAACCTCCAGTTTTAGGGTCTCCTGGACAGACACAATCAGTGCGTCCACCAGTGCCTTGTCTTGCGCTATGGCGGAGGCAGAAAGTTCATCCTCACTATCAGAGGAGACGGGGCACGAGACAGCAGCCCCAGAGGAGGAACCCGCAGTAGCAGCGACTGGCTCAGGATCAGAATCTGAGGCATCAGACAAGACAGGGGTAGGCGGGGGTCGCTTTTTAGCCCCCCGTCCCTGACAGGCCACCTCCACCCGGGACACAAATGACTCCAGGACCGCCGAAAGCGCATCAATGGTGAGCGGAGAATCGGAGGGCCCTGCGGCCACCTCGAGGGGATCAGGTGGGGACACATGTGCAGCAGGGTCCATGGCAACACCAGGGGAACCCATCAGCAAAATATGACAAAATAAAAAAAAAAAAAAAACTTTTTTTTTTTGAAAAATGTCATCCAGCGCTGCAGCGCCCCTCAACGGTCAGACAGCGTGCCTCTAGATCCCCTCAGAGAGAGAGAGACTCCCAAAAGGCTCACCACATGATGCACCAGAGTTCAACAGGACTGCTCTCAGCGTTTGTCTGCATGACAAGTCCTGTGGAGCAATCTTCCCGGGTCTAGGGGCTCCTCCCCCTCACACACCCTCAGTAACTCCCACAGCTGCCCAGCTCTGCAAACAAAACGAGCTGGGTGTACCAAGATGGCCGCCCCCATGAGCCACATGAGGGACTCCAAACAAATGGCGGCCCCGCGCGCTGCGGTGGGGTCCCCACATTCACTAACAGACGATCGATCGGCAGGTAGGCCCTGGGAAGCCAGGGAGGAAGCCCCCCGCACAACAGCCGTCCGCACTCGGGACCCCCCCGCCCCCTTAGCGGCTTGCATGAACAGCTAGCCACCCCACACACACACACAAACACCCCCCCATAGGGGGGAAAGGGAGGGGGGAGAGGGACACCACAGGGGGAGGGTGCACAGGGGAACAGAGGGGAACCCAGATTAGTGTGGGTCCGACCGTCCCAGGGAGGGGCCCGGGTCCACCCCAGAGTCAGCCATGAGGAGCAGGGGGGAAACATTTACTCACCATACCGGAAAAGGCGGGCACCAACTCCTGACAGAACCCCTCTCCACCGAGGTGGGGGGGCTGTCGGCCAATACGGACGCCGCGACTCAGATTCCGACTGGTCGTAGGCGACCTGGCGAGACGTTTAACTCGCGGGGCCAGTCCCCGTCCAGTGGGACTATGTCGCAGCCGACCCAGCACGGAGCTAGGGCCTGCACGCGCTCGTAGGCCGGCTGGGGTGACCACCGGATCTCAACATCCAGCCCATCGCCCAGATCCAGCATCATTGCTTGAAGATCTCACAGGAACAAACTGGAGAAAAAAAGCTAACTAAAAAAGATTTATCTAAAAAAGCTTGTCAGGACCAGAGATCCCAGCAAGGAACTTAGGTTCTTACTCCTGACTAGGCAGAAAAAAACTGACATCCTGTAGCAGGGAGAGAGAGGATATACCCCCTGGGACAGCCCATAAGGTGTGGCCAGAACTTTTTTTCCTGCCTAGTGTCCTACTCCTGTAGGGGGCAGTATATCCCTACTGATATTAATCAAGACGTCTGCGTCTGTCAATGAGCGACAGAGAAATGTCATGTTCCTTCTACCAGCCACTGGACTAGACAGTGGGGGGGGGGGGGGGGGGCAGTAGGCTGATAAGCTTATCCCTTTGATCTCTCCTCCTATCAGTATGATTCTTGCTAGGACATGAACACTGCAAAACAACTGACCTGCTTTCTTCTCTTTTCAGTCTTACCATTGTACAGGGCAAAAAGACTGATACTAGGCATTATTTAATTGCACCACTTGCAATAAAAATAATAATCATTCGGTGTAATTGCTCACAAAGCTTTGTAATATGCCTGAAGTTCAGCTTTAGGATGTCCTCTATCTCAAGGCAGTTTCGTTTTGAGGGAACAGGGATGCAGAGAGACCGTGTGAAATTATCTTTATTCTCAGACCTATTTATATCCCATTATGAAGTTCTTCTGGAATTATCCTCCGGGACTGGCTTCAAATAAATTGTCAGTGGTGCAGGACCCTTTTTTTGGTTCGCACTAGAATCGGATCGCATGGGTGTTGATACCTATGCATTGCGATTCCACAGTTCGCACTGCGTTCTGCGAACCGATTTGGGGGCGTCTAACTTTCTATTGACACCTGCAGCGGTTTGCAGAGAGCAGTCTGAACTGCCTGCGCGTCAGATGCAATGCGGGAACCCGCACAGAAATCACACGGGTTCCCGAAGTGCACCAGTGTAATTAGAGACTTGCAGGATTTGAGCTTTTATTTCTCTGCCTAAAAGCTTGAAGCGTGTGCTTATTGGTGCGGTTTTGCGCGTTTTTATTAAACGTCTTTGATCATAACAGTTTTTTCCACAAACCCTCCATGGATACTAGTGATCGACCGATAGCCTTTTTTTTTTTTTTTGCCGATACCGATATTTTGGTCATCGGATATCGGTATCGGCCGATATTTTCGGACATTTAAAAAAACATTTTTTTTTCCCCACAGGTACTCTGGTGGAGGGATCTGGGGGTCTAAAAGACCGCAAACCCCTCCTCTACACTTAAAAGCATTAAAAACGCCCCGTTTGGCTGTTTTGAATGCTCGCATTTTTTTTAAATTTGCCGCCCAGTACCCGGAGACCCGATCAGAGCCGAATGCAGCTTTGATCGGGTCTTCCCTTCGGCAGAAACGTGCAGGTATGATTCCCGGGTTTCCCGGTGGGACGGGAGACCCGTTGAAGGGGGGGGGGAGGGGGGGAGGCGTCCCCTCCTGCTCCTTGTAATGACAGCCGAGCGGCTTCTCAGCCGCATTGGTTGTCATTACAAGACGGCTGACCGTCGGCTATGGACGCCGGTACCGTTGTGATGCCTCTAGCTGCAGGCATCACTCCGGTACAGCACTTTCCCGAAATCTCAGCGATATCAGTAACCTCAAGGGCCGATTCCGATATATAGGGGAAAGTGCATATCGGCCCCCGATATATCGGCATTGCCGATAATCGGTCGATCCCTAATGGATACATTATCTAACATGGAGGGGAGTTTCCAGGCAGAAAAGAAATTAGAGCTAAAAGTGCTTCTAAAGGCAGAAGGTTTTTTTTATCTTAATGCATTCTATGCATTAAGAAAAAAAACCTGTGTGCAGCAGCCCCCCTCAGCCCCGTGTTCATCCAGCGATATTGCAGCAGTGTCTCGGTTGCCTGGGACTCCCCTCATTTGCTTAGACAGCAGCACGGCGTCATTGGCTCCCGCTGCTGTCAGTCAGCCAATAAGGATAGGAAGTGGGCGGGGCTGGGCCATGGCTCCATGCTCAAATGGACACACGGAGCTGTGGCTCGGCGCGGGTGCCCCCATAACAAGCTGCTTGCTATGGGAGCAATCAGCAGGGAGTGAGGGGCCAGGAGCGTCGGTGAGGGACCCAAGAAGAGGAGGATCTGGGCTTCTCTGTGCAAAACCAACTGCACAGAGGAGGTAAGTTGAACATATTTGTTCTTTTTAATTAAAAAGATAAAAATAAATAAAAAAACAGACTTTAGTATCACTTTAAAATAGCAGTTTCTTTGAGATGCATTGGGCATGAGCCCTTTAAATGACAATACATTGAATGCATGCATATCTTCACCCATGTTTTAAACTGAAGACAAATTTTTAATTGTTACTTATGAAGAACAGATGTGGGGGAATAACGCTTTATAAATTGGGTTCCAATTTTTTTGGGAAAAAAAATAAATTGGGTTCTATGATAAATGTAGGTTTGTGGTGTTAAAAGTTCTGTATTTAGTCCTCTTTAGTGGTTTTCTTTTGGTGTTTTTCCTTAATTTTCCGCCTTTCTCTGCCCAGCTGCCTATATCGCAACCTCTTGGGGTTCAAGCCGTATGCCCGCAGTCTCTGCCCACTAAATTCCCTCCCACCCATTCGCACCATGGCACCCAGAATATGTCCAGCCTTCCGTTTTAGTTTCTTCTTCTTCTTTTCTTTCAGACACAGGTCATTCACTTTTGCCTCTAGCATTTCAGCCCCGGCAGAGTCTTTCTTCTCTGCTAGTATACGGTTGGCATTTGGCTTGCTCTTATTGCTTTTATTCACTTCTGCTTTCGGTTCATTATCATTGGCAGGGTCTTCCTTCTCTGCCAGTATACTGCAGACACTTGGCTTGCTGTTGGTGCTTTTATTCACTGCTGCCTTCAGTTCTTTATTCTTGTCAAAGTTTTTCCTCTCTTTTGGCATACTGTTAGGACTGGACTTATTCTCCGTGCTTTTATTCACTACAGCTTTTGGTACTTTAGCCTTGGCTTTCTTTGCGGTGGGTATACTGTTGGCATTTAACTTGCCCTTTATCCTTTCTTCATTATGACCTCCCTTGGACAAAGATTGATTTTTCAGCTCTGTTTCGGCTGAAGCCGGTTTCTCTCCTATCTCCTGCTTCAGTGAAGCGTTAATGTATGTCGATTTCTCCTGACCCGGGTCCAGCTGTATTGTTGGTTCAGTTTCAACAGATTTGAATGCCACCGTCCTCTCTTCTGACTGGCTCTTCAGTTTATCTCTGCGTTTCTTTCCTACTTTTGTCTTGGAGGACATTGTAGAATCTGAGTTTTCAGCACTTGCAGAGGATAAAATGAAATAAGTGTTACTGTGCAAAAGCATTGAAAATTGACGTCACATTTTTTTCATTCATTGCATTTTGTTCAGACAGCCCTGGACTGCCACCTTGCTACACACATATACTGCCCGTCATTAAGCTGGCAGTGGCACCCCCTGCATTCTTTAACCATAAGTCACATGATGCAGTGGAAGCCAGGTACTACTTTATAATGCACCTTTTTAGTAAGCACACCTCAAAAAGTTACACAATACTAATCTTTAGGGCTCGTTTACACTTGCGGCTGTGGAGGCAGTAAAAAAAGTAAGTTACATAGTTAATCTGGTTGAAAAAAAAAAAAAGGACACTAGCCCATCCAGTCCAAAAACACACAAATAGAAAACCTCCATATACACTGTCCTAGAGTTACTTGCCACCAGTTGCCCAACCCAACCCCTACCCTACCTCCGCTCCTAATCACTCACTCGTAAATTATCATATTTTATCCAGATCATACATGGCATCTCAAAAATGGCCCCCAGCTCTCTCGGCTCTTACAAACTGCCCCCAGATCTCCCGCCTCTTACAAATGCCCCCCAGCTTTCTCACCTCACATGTCGCCGCACCCCCCAGCTCTCAACAAAGCCATCCCCAGCTCCCTCACCTTTTAGAAACCTAGAATTCATCCAGCATCTTACTGTTTGGTATTACTGTGCTTTTTTTCTTCAGCACAGTGCCACTGACAGCTCTGTCTGTCAGCACTGTAGCACAGAGCAGAGGAGGAGTTTAACATCACTTCACTCAGCTCCATGCTAGAGTCCTGACAGGCAGAGAAAGAAGCCGACTCCGACTAGAACAAACAAAACAATGTGGGGCAGTTGCAGCGCCGGTACCCGGGGCACCCACCAGCCAGTGTGGGGCATATGCCCAGGGTGCCTGCCGCTCGCACACAAAAGCTGCCATACAGAAGCCTCTACCTGTGTGCGACAAGCTAAAAACATGCAGGGCTGCAGGATTCCTTACCAGAGGACGGTTTGGAGGTATGCCTTCATTGTCCAACGAGCACCTCTTCTCCTCCCCCAGCAGGATCCTGGCTGCTTCTGCCTGCTCCACGTGCCCTCAGTTTATTTCAACTCGCCTAATACGAACATGGCGAGCAGAAATATTGAGGGCTGCACTATCCTATACCCACAGTTGAGCCACAGTTTTACTGTCCCCAACCGTAACATAACATTGCAGCCTGAAGGAAATGTATATCAAAAACAAACAAAAATTCCCAGGCACTTAGTTAGCCTGCAAAAAAAAAAAACGAATTGACCCGGTCTAACACGTAACGTTAAAAACAAGCACACTTGCTTTAAAAAAGGTACAGGGATGCACGGGACACCCAGCAAGGGCCAGCAAAGGCACAAAGACAGCTGAAGCTATCCAGTGCATCCCCTCATTTATTTGTACTGTATACCTTACCTTCAGGTGCTATTGTGCCCTTGCACCTTGTGTCCCTGTACCTTTAAGGAGAGGTGGGCTCCCTTGATTGCAAACCTGCCCTTAATCTATCCATTGCTATATATGCTCCAATTTGAAAGACTCTTAAAATAACAGAGTTAGGACCACAGTACACTGGGGTGCCATGATGTGGCCACTGCAACGAACACATACATTATATTTGCAAATGTGTGTGATTGAACCCCTTGTTTTTAACATGGAACTGTTAGACAAGGTCAATTTGGTTTTGTTGCAGGCTAGCTGGTAACAATTTTACAGGCAATTCTCCTATGATTATATCCTATTGGATGAAACGCGTCAGGAAACCTTATTCTGCCATCTCCTCACTACATGCGTTGCCTTACATGATGACTTTGTAAGTGTATTTCTCTTTTTTTAATAAAATTTGAGAAACAGTTTTATGCTATGTTTGCACCGTTTGGTCATTTTCATGTACACACCATCCGTTGGGAAGTCCGGGCGTTCCATTGCTGACCACCCTATCCATCCAGGCATGTACCCTGGGCAACTGTATGCTGAGAGAGAGGACGTATTACCATAATCTGCTTTAATGACCCATATTCAATACGGAATTTTGGGTTCATTACCTCTGGTGAGCGCATTTGTATTACCTTGTTGGTGTTGGATTCTATCACAATTATCACCAGTATTTGTTTCAAAGTCACCTTTTCACTTGGGACTCTATTTCTGCAATTCTATATGGACATTTTCTCACAAAGATTTCAACTCTTTTTTATGAGGTTTAATTGTCATATTATTTTAATTTATTCTTCATTCATTTGAAGGCGATTTATGATTTTATGTATATATCCTTTTAGCGCTGCACTTATTTTATCTATGTTTGATGACCGCTACTTATGTCAAGTTGAAGTGCTGGCAGTTTTTTTGATCACAGAGTCAGTGCGGTTTGATTCCACTATTTACCTAGCTGGTAGGAGAGTTGGGAATTTTTGTTTGTTTTTGATGCGGGTTGCCCTTCCATGTGTTCCTTGTAAAGGCTAGTTATAGCTTAGGATTTGTTTGTACAGAAGTGAATGTAAGCATGCTGCGACCACAGCAAAATCTATATTCGGTACCAAATCCAACAGAACGCATTTAAGTATACAGGGTCACACCAAAACTGCCCTGCAATTGCATGTGGTTGCGTAATACTGCTGCGGAATTTCAAGGGTTAAAACAGGAAGCAAGAAGGTGACATATTACCTCCCAGCCTCCTGTCAACTGCACTCTAAAAAACGATCCACTGCAGTTTACATTTCAGAAGGTGGTAAAACTGCTGCAAATGTAAACTGACTCTTTAGGGGAGAGGGACTAAAAAGGGCTGTGTGCACAAATAAAGTGTATGTCTGTACAAAAAAAAAAAAATCAGTATATCGCTGCTTTATATGTACATATTACCATGTTTTCTGCTTTTAAAAAATGCTGCAGATACAGAAAAATCCCTTTTGATTCTGCCAAAAATCTAGTGAGCTCCTAACAGTGCCACTGCTGCACTGAAATCCCAAGCAGTGTTAACAGCCCTGCCCAGATCTCCTCGTGAGAATTAAAAAGCAGCTCCTCCTCTCGTTCGTTCATAAAAAGGGTGATGAGTTCTGAAGTCCTGAAGGGGAGAACTAGGCAGGGCTATTAATACTGCTTGGAATTTCAGTGCAGCCGTGGCAATGTGTCTGTCAAACCGATGTTAGCTCACTACATTTTTGGCAGACCAATGGGTACTTTTCTGTATTTGTAGCATTTTTAAAGAGACAAAACATTGCATGAACTGCAGAAAGGTTTTGAATATTTTTTTTTTTAATATTTTTTTTTCCCACAGACATAGGCTTTTAGGGCCAGTTCAAACTAAGAATAGCACAGGAATGCGCTTAGACTATTGCGGACACTCTGGAAATGCTAGATGCTTAGATTTTATGCTCATCTAAAAACTTCCAATACTTGGAGTCGCTGTCTTCGGACAAGCACCTAAGCTAGACAGCCAAGCAATTTGCAGGAGGTGGCCAATAATGGCAGCCTGACCCAAATACTTAAAGCGGAGTTCCACTCAAAAGTGGAACTTCTGCTCATCTGTCTGCTCCACAGCATGCAATGAGGGGGGAGCGGGTACCTATTTTTGCCAGGTACCCTGTCCCCACTTCAGTCGAACCTTGCCGTGGCGATGTACCTCAGAAGTTCAGCCCCCCTCCTCCTCCTGCTTCCAGGCCAGTAACCAAGCACTGCGCGGTTCGCGCATGCGCAATAGGGACCCGGCTGGAAACATCGGCAGCTGTGCCGACATCTCTCAAAAACGTTTTTTTTTTTTTTTGCCATAGGCTGAGCATCAAAAGTTTTCATCACTGTCCGTGTCCTCTCTGGAGGGATGTCCCCTCACTTCCTGCCCTAGTGACACCAGAAATAGGAGGGCGTGCGTTTCATTAACCACTTGCCGACCGCTCACTCGAGCTCTACTGCGGCAAAGTGGTTAGTTCCCGTCCAGCGACGTAGACCTACGTCCCTGGACTCCTCCCCTTGTGGGCAGCGCACGCGCGCCGCCGGAGGCTCGCTCCTGCTGTATTCAGTCACAGCGGGAGTCAAGCCAGGGGAGGAGCGGCGGTGATCACCGCCACTCTTCCCCGATCGTCGGGGAATCGAGTTTAGAGATCCACCCGCTTGTGTAAACAAAGCGGGCGGATCTCCTAAGTGACAGATTGCAGGGTTCAGCATAGCTGAACATCCGATCTGTCCCTGTGTCACTCAGTCACCTCCCCCCACACACGTTAGTAAGCACCAGGCATACATTAACCTCTCCCTCTCCAATAAAATTAACCCCTTCCCTGCCAGTGTCATTTTTACAGTAACCGTGCATATTTATAGCACTGATTACTATAGTAATGTCACTGGAACCCCCAAAAGTGTCAAAAATGTCAGTCAAGGGTCCGATCTGTCCGCCGCAATGTCGCAGTCCCTCAAAAAAAAAAAAAAAAAAAAAAAGACAGAAATCTTTCCCGTAGTTAGTAAACGCAATAACTTTTGTGCAAACCAATCAAAATACGCTTATTGTGATTTTTTTTTACCAAACATAGGTAGCAGAAAACAAATTGGCCAAAAATTTTAAAAAATTTAGATTTTTACATTTTTTTGGAGGGAATTTCATATAAAAAAAATGTGAAAAATAGTTATTTTTTCAAAATTTACGCTCTTTTTTTGTTTATAGCGCAAAAAGTAAAAATCGCACTGGTGATCAAATACCACCAAAAGAAAGCTCTGTTTGTGGGAAAAAAAGGACGTAAATTCCGTTTGGGTACAGCGTCGCACGACCGCGCAATTGTCAGTTAAAGTCGCACAGTGCCGAATCACAAAAAGTGGCCTGGACGTAAGACCGCAAAATCCTCCGGTGGTAAAGTGGTTAACATAGCAAGACACAGAGCAAAAAAACTTGGCAACCATTCCAGCAACCCCCCCATGCACACACTAAATAAAGTGTTATGTTATAAAATGCTCTACTTCATCCACCGCTCATGTGAATGGGCCCCCACAAATCTGCCCACTCTAAGATAAAATGTGATTGGCAGCTGCTATTCCCCAAGTGTGTCTATTGAACAAGGAATCCTACCTCTCGGTTATGGACTTCAGGATTTGCTGTTTCTTCCAGAGATTCTGTGCTTTCTGGCTGAAGGTATTTTGATCATAAATGTCGTCTTTTTCAGATCTGTAACAAGTCAAAATCCTGTTTACAAAGTTTGTCTACCAGCAAACAATAAAACTTCCTAGAGACTTTGGTTTCTGGCACAAATTAAACCCCTCTACAGAAACACTCATACCAGAGCATTGAATTACCTTGCAAGCACTGCTTAGCTAACCATACATGCATCTTTTTTGGAAGTGGGGAGGGGTGCATTGTGAATGATATTGACAAATAGGTTTTAGAAATCTTTCAACTGTTAGCAACCCCCTTAAAAAAAGAATTATGCCCCCCCCCCATTAAAAGTCAGCTGCTGCAGGAATCAATCAGTGTACCTGTGCTTAGTCGTAGACCCCTATCCCAACAATTACCCATTTTGCCTGCCATTAAAGTCAACCTAATGCAGCTTCCTGTTATGGGGTGGCAACAATGCTGCACTGCTCCTGAATACACAGCAGAGTTGTCAGTCTGACATATGGTCATACACCTGATCCAAAAACCATATGATAGATCATCCTTTTTTTTTTTTGGGTTGCTAGTCTCATATTGAAAATTAAGAGTTTACCAACATACAAAAATTCTCGTACGACAGAATAAATGTTGTAGTGTATTTGTATTGTTTTTTCGAATGACAACTGTACTGATTAAACAAAAATCGTATAATCTGGTATCGTACAAGAAAAATCTTCATACTTGTCCCTTAAGATATGGTTTGAGCTGTCCTAGTCAGCTCTTGAAAGCTGTGTTCTAACGATCAGATTATCGTGCAATCGCTTTAAAAGCGTTATTTTTCATACGATTTTGCAGAACATGTGTACGGACCCCATAAGACTATCTGGCTGCACTACAGTGGGATGAGAAAATGCTTTAGGAGGCGTGGCTATCAGCATTGTTACTACTGATTCATGTCTGTAGCTTTTCAATCAGCATATGGCAACACCTAGTCCTGCCCACCGTACATTTTCTTCGGGATTGGCAAGAAGGGGGCAGATTTATTAAAACTGAAGCGTGCAAAATCTGGTGCAGCTCTGCATAGAAACCAATAAGTTTTCAAGTTTTATTGTCAAAGCCTATAGAATCTAGTGCAGCTGTGCATGGTAGCCAATCAGCTTGTTCAGAGTGCTCCAAGTCTCGCCTCTTTTGCTGAAATCCTCCCACTGTGAGCTGCAGTCTCTGGAAGGAGAAGTTTGTAGGAAGGATGATTGAATTAGGAATGTAATAGAAGCTTATTGGTTTTTCTTTTCTTTTTTTCTGGGGGGGATCCACAGTGGCTGGATCTGGTACTGGTTTAGGCATACAAGAGTCCTTAGTTGTATTTTGAAAGTGACAGGCTCAGATACAATTGTTGGTTTCCATATTTTATGATACTATTGGGACACCTGCCTTTACACACACACGAACTTTAATGGCATCCCAGTCTTAGTCTGTAGGATTCAATATTAGGTTGGCCCACCCTTTGCAGCTATAACAGCATCAACTCTCCTGGGAAGGCTGTCCACAAGGTTTAGGAGTGTTTCTATGGGAATGTTCGACCATTCTTCCAGGAGTAAATTTGTGAGGTCAGGCACTGATGTTGGATGAGATTGCCTGGCTTGCAATCTGCGCTCTAATTCACCCCAAAGCTGTTCTATTGGGTTGAGGTGAGGTCTCTTTGCAGGCCAGTCAAGTTCCTCCACCCCGAACTCACTCATTCATGTCTTTTGGCACTTTTCCACTGCAAGAACCGGCTCGGCTCTACTCGGCCCGGTTTGCTTTTCCACTGCTGGTACCGCATGGTACAGTGTTGGAACGGTTCAGTACGGTTTGGTATGCTTTTCCACTAAAGTAGTACTAAAGTTAAGTGGGTGGGATAACAACGATTCTCTGACCAATCAGTGGCTAGTAGTGACTGCATGCAAAGGATTGTGGGATATGGTACCGGTATGGTACCTCTTGGAACCACAATCGAGGTGGTACTGTTTTAGAGAGCCGTACCGTTCGGTTCTATGCAGTGGAAAAGCGCCACCGTACCGAACCATTCCAACACCGTACCATGTGGTACCAGCAGTGGAAAAGCACAAAAGCGAGCCGAACAGTTCGGTTCCATGCAGTGGAAAAGCACCATTTATGGACCTTGCTTTGTGCACTGGTCCAAATCATTTGGTAGATGGGGAATTATGGTGTGGGGTGGTTTTTCAGGGGTTGTTCTTGGTCCCTTAGTTTCAATTAAGGGAACTCTTAAAGCGTTGGTATACCAAGACATTTTGGACAATTTCATGTTCCCAACTTTGTAGGCCTGTTTGGGGATGGCCCCTTCCTGTTCCAACATGACTGTGCAAGGCCAAAGCAAGGTCCACTCAGCACAGATTTTAGCTATCACTGTGAAAAGGACAGATTGTCAGCTTTCCCAGCAGCCTTCTCAGGTATGTGCTATACATACATATACACACACATATACAAAGGGCCAAGCTAGATCAATGTAGCTACAGTGCATCCAGAAAGTATTGACAGCACTTCACCTTTTCCACATTTTATGTTACAGCCTTATTCCAAAGTGGATTAAATTCATTAATTTCCTCATAGTCCTACAAACAATACCCCATAATGTGAAA
The DNA here is from genome assembly GCF_965119305.1 of Pelophylax lessonae. Lineage (NCBI taxonomy): Eukaryota > Metazoa > Chordata > Amphibia > Anura > Ranidae > Pelophylax > Pelophylax lessonae. The sequence continues at coordinate 597,672,979 of NC_138771.1, forward strand.
GAAGTTTGTTTGAAATCTTTGCACATTTATTAAAAATAAATTACATGTACATAAGTATTCACAGCCTTTGCCATTACACTCAAAATTGGGCTACGGTGCATCCTGTTTCCATTGATCATTCTTGAGATCTTTCTACAACTTGATTGGAGACCACCTGTGGTAAATTTAGTTGATTGGAAATTACTTGGAAAGGCACACACCTGTCTATATATAAGCTCCCACAGTTAACAGTGCATGTCGGAGCACAAACCAAGCCTTTAAGTCCAAGGAATTGTCTGTAGACCTCAGACAGGATTGTATCGAGGCACAGATCTGGGGAAGGGTACAGAAAAAGTTCTGCAGCATTAAAAGGTCCCAATGAGTACAGTGGCCTCCATCATCCATAAATGGAATAAGTTTTAAATCACCAGGACTCTTCTTAGAGCGAGCCACCAGGCTAAACTGAGCAACCAGGGGAGAAGGGCCTTTAGTCAAGGTAACCAAGAACCCGATGGTCACTCTTGACAGAGCTCCAGCATTTCTCTGTGGAGAGAGGAGAACCTTCCAGGAGAACAACCATCTCTGCAGCACTCCACCAATCAGGCCTGTATGGTGGAGTGGCCAGACGGAAGCCATTTCTCAGTAAAAGGCACATGACAGCCTTGCTTGTGAATTTGCCAAAAAGGCACCTGAAGGACTGTCAGACCATGAGAAACAAAACTCTCTGGTCTGATGAAACAAACATTGAACTCTTTGAATGGCAAGCGTTATGTCTGGGGGGGGAACCAGGTACGACTCATAACCTGGCCAATACCACCCCTACAGTGAAGCATGGTGGTGGCAGCATTATGCTGTGGGGATGTTTTTCAACAGCAGGAACTGAGGGACTAGTCAGGATCAAAGGAAAGATGAATGCAGCAATGTACAGAGACATCCTTGATGATGACTCAGACTGGGGCAAAGGTTCATCTTCTAACAGGACAACGACTCTACGCACACAGCCAAGATAAAGGAGTGGCAACAGGACAACTCTGTGAATGTCCTTGAGTGGCCCAGCCAGAGTCCAGACCTGGACCCGATTAAACATCTCTGGAGAGATCCTGAAAATGGCGGTGCCCTGACACTCCTCAGCCAACCTGCTGGGAGCTTGAGAGGTCCTGCAAAGAAGAAGATTGTGAGAAACTGCCCAAAAATAGTTGTGCCAAGCTTGTAGCATCATACTCAAAAATACTTGAGGCTGCAATTGGTGCTGTGAATACTTTCCGGATGCACCGTATGCAACAAAAATCATACCTATAGTCCAGCTTTGAAGCTGAACTCCAAGTAGATATTAAAGTCAATAAATGCAGCCTTCCAATAAATAATATAGAAATAAATGTATTAAGTAAAAGCAATGCAAGTATGTGAATTCAAGATGTTATCAGCCTCTCGCAGTCCCTGCAAAAAGGGGGAGAGAGAAGCGGTGCAGGAAGCCAGTCAGTTGCGCTGCATTTCAAGAAGTATGCAGATGGGAGGAGAGAGCAGAGTAACAAGGAGCTGAGCTCTGGAGCCTACTGCTTCTCCTGTTACTATCATGTCACTAGCTACGCTAGAAAGGAGACCTGTACATGTTACTGGAGATCATTTCCTCACCTGCCAGACAAAGCTGTGCTGTATGACAGAGCTGTGCAAGTCTCAGCAAAAAATTGACACAAAAAAACCTTTGGCAGGTAAAAAAACAATTCCCATAGTTTTTCCACTATGTATTTAGCAATTAGCCTGGATTTCAGCAATAGAAGAAGGGGCAATTAACTATAGAGAGGAACTCCAGCTCCTTTTGAACTCCCTCACCCACGAATATCCACTTGCCATAAAACGACTAACCTGTACGTCATTTTGCGGCAAGTGGTTGTACCGAGGTAATGCCTGCAGCTGCAGGCATCACCCCAGTACCATTTTTTTTAAATCGATGGTTGGCTCTCTTTTAAAAACAACCGATGCAGCTAAGCAGGCGTTTGGCTGTTATTACAAGCAGCGGGAGTGAACGCCCCCCCTCCAGCTGCTCACCGGAGTGCTCCCATCCCACTGGGAGACCCGAGCGACCAGCAGGCACGTCCCCCGGCTGCCGGAGAACAGAATAAAGCCGGAATCAAAAGTATTCAAAAACACAGATCTTAGCGTTTTGAATACTTTTAACTGCAGAGGAGAGGTTTGGGGTATAAAATGAACAAGGGTGATCAGCGCTATGGAGTATACACAGACTTGTATAAAGTACTCGAAATTTCTACTTGAGTAAAAGTACAAGTGCTCGATCAAAAAGTGACTTGAGTAGAAGTGGAAGTGCTCGCAGAAAAAGTTACTTAAGTAAAAGTACTAAAGTATTCAACATTTTTTTTACTTAAGTATTGCAAGTAGTTTTTTCAAAAAATTTGCTACTTAAGTACTAAAAGTAAAAAGTACCAGTAGTTTTGAAAAAAAAATTCTACTCAAGTACTGAAAGTAGAAGTAGAAGTACTGTGTTATGTAGTTATTAAAGAAAGAAGTCAAAAGTTTGAACATCATATTGTTTTTTATTATTTCAAATGATTTATTCAAATGATTAACCTGTGTTTGTTAGTAGTTTCTTGATGCACTTTAAGCGCTGTAGCACCATTTATTTGTTTGTTTCATATTTTCTTTTTATTGGAAAGATTTGGTATAGCAGCTTTTATTATACACAGCCTTTATTTTCGTATGCGCTGATTTACAAATGACATTTTACACATTTTTTGAGCTTTATGCAACCTGCCATCTACTGTTCTGGCAGTGGTAATTTTTTTTAAAAGTAACGAGTAACTATGCAGCACAAAAAAAAAATATCGGAGTAGAAGTATCGAAATCATCGAAAAAATGTAGTGAAGTAAAAGTAGAAGTAGGAGAAAAAAATTCTACTCTAGGAAAGTACAGATACCGCATTTCGGTACTTAAGTACAGTACTTAAGTAGTTCTACTTCGTTACTATACATCTCTGAGTATACAGTAAATGTGTGTGCTTTATTGAAAAGGTGTAAGCTGCCAACAACCAACCCCTAGGGGTTAAGAAAGGGAGACAAGTGAAAAGGGTTGAAACGGCGCTACCTTACAAGAGATAAAGTGCCGAGTGTATAAATAAATAAATAAATAAATAAATAGATGGTGGTATGATTATATTTTATATCGTAAAAAATATATAAATATAAAGTGCACTAGTGATTGGTGGTCAGTGAGGTAACCAATTTTTTGACCCCAAAAATAGTGTGCAACAATAAGGTGAAAAGTGCTAGTGCAAATAAATTAATGAAGAAAGGTAAATAAGTGAACAGTGAATTTTATTTCAAAGGAAAAATAAATGATTTACAGCGTGGTTGCACCAGTGATAATAATAGTGAATTATTTATAAATCAACGAATGAGATAGAGCTCTTCTTGGTAAGAAGTAACCACAAATTCCACTAGGGAATCAACCCAAAAAATAAAAATATGAGTGAATAGACAAGTGAAAAAAACAGGTAAAAAGAATTTCGGTTGCATTCACCAGTGTGCCCACTAGGTGTCGCACCTCTCATACAACCTGCTTTATGATAGATTTCCGAGGGACAAAGATAATATCCAGGGGTTCCTCCAATGTCATCCCTTCTTAGTTCCTCAGAGATAAAAGAGAAAGGGAACCCCTTGGTATAGTATGAATAGCAATAGAGAATAGCGGAGGTAGTAAATCACAGTTGAAGCTGTCCGCGATCAGTAGTAGAAGAAGCCGGGAAGCTTCCGCGTTCCACGGCCCTGGCTCCAAAAAAAACGGAAGTGACGTAGTGACGCATGACTCCACCCTACGTGTTTCGTCAGAGGACGTCTCTATAGTATGAATAGCAATCGGGAATATCTCAGCTATTCCCGATTGCTATTCATACAATACCAAGGGGTTCCCTTTCTCTTTTGTCTCTGAGGAACTAAGAAGGGATGACATTGGAGGAACCCCTGGATATTATCTTTGTCCCTCGGAAATCTATCATAAAGCAGGTTGTATGAGAGGTGCGACACCTAGTGGGCACACTGGTGAATGCAACCGAAATTCTTTTTACCTGTTTTTTTTCACTTGTCTATTCACTCATATTTTTTATTTTTTGGGTTGATTCCCTAGTGGAATTTGTGGTTACTACTTACCAAGAAGAGCTCTATCTCATTCGTTGATTTATAAATAATTCACTATTATCACTGGTGCAACCACACTGTAAATCATTTATTTTTCCTTTGAAATAAAATTCACTGTTCACTTATTTACCTTTCTTCATTGATTTATTTGCACTAGCACTTTTCACCTTATTATTGCACACTATTTTTGGGGTCAAAAAATTGGTTACCTCACTGACCACCAATCACTAGTGCACTTTATATTTATATATTTTTTACAATATAAAATATAATCGTACCACCATCTATTTATTTATACACTCGGCACTTTATCTCTTGTAAGGTAGAGCCGTTTCAACCCTTTGCACTTATCTCACTTTGGGGTATAAAGACCCCAGATCCCCCCCAAAAAAGAGTACCTGTCACTATTACTGTCACAAGGGAGGTTTAAATTCCTTGTGACAGCAAAAAAAAAAGTGATAAAAAAAAAAGTAAAGCACCTTATCCCACCGTGCTCGCGCGCAGAAGCGAATGCATATGTAAGTCGCACCCCACATGTAAACAGTGTTCAAACCACACGTGAGGTATCCCCATGATTGTTAGAACCAGAGCAATAATTCTAGCAGAAGACCTCCTCTGTAGCTCCAAACAGGTAACCTGCAAACATTTTTAATGTCGTCTATGGAGATTTTTTAAAACCGCAGTTTATCACCCTTCCACGAGCATGCGCAATTTTTAGAGCATGACAGGTTAGGTGCCTATTTACTCAGCGCAACATCATCTTTCACATTATACAAAAAAAAATTAGGCTAACTTTACTGTTTTGAGTTTTTTTTTTTAAATTCAATAAAGTGTTCTTTTTTTTCCAAAAAAATTTAGCTTGCAAGACCGCTGCGCAAATACAGTGTGACATAAAACATTGCAACAGCTGCCATTTTATTCTCTAGGGTCTCTGCTAAAAATATATAATATGTTTAGGGGCTCTAAGTAATTTTCTAGAAAAAAATACTGATTTTAACTTTTAAGCAAAAAAATTTAAGAAAAAGGCCTGGTCTTCAAGTGTATATAATGGTTCTGCCAACATGTGGACACAAGCAGGTTCTCACCTGTACATACAAGTCTTCCTTAGTGAACACCATCTGTTCAGTTCCTTGTCATCTGCTGTCAGGATCTGTAGGAGAATATCACATCACTGAATTCCAATTTCACTATAGATATATGTATATCCATAACCACCAATCTAAGCATAGCCACAGACATGAGATGACAGCCGGATGACCTGACCACTGAAAACTCAGACATATCTTTCCACAGAAAAGTCAGATTTCAGAGCCGGTTCACACTCATGCGGCGTTCGCATGCAATGTTGGAGCGCACTGCTCCTTCATTACATGCGATCGGCTGTGCAGTGCGAGTTTAGCCATACACTTTGTATGGCTAAATTCGCACCGCACCCGTAGCAAACACGCACAGGACCCTTTTTTTGCAGCCGCATCAGGATCGGATCGCACAGCGGTTCACACTTGTGCGATCCGATCCTGTGCGAACTGCAAGATCGTACTGCGATATGCGATCAAACTGGGGGTGTCGTTAAGATTACATTGACACCCCAACGTATCGCATATGGCAGTGTGAACTGCCGGGGGTGCGTTTGCGATGCGGGAACAGGCTGCGGATTCGCAGCCTTCCCGCATCGCATAAGTGTGAACCGGGGCTTAGTCAGCCAATGTTTATACGTAGATCCGACACCTCTGACCTTGTTTCAGGGATACAAATAATAAACATTTGGGGAAAAAAAAAAAAAAAAACAATAAAACAGTATAATTGCGTTGGAAAATTTCCCCCATTCATGACCAGGCCATTTTTTAGCACTGCGCTACTTTAATGCTCCATACACACGTGCAGATTATCTGCAGACTTTTGTCTGCAGACTTACCAAAACCATATAATATGAGGTCAAACCTAAACACTTTCAATTTGTATGCAAGGCAGGCCCTTGCACTACATAGAAAAGGCAAGTCTGCAGACAAAAGTCTGCAGATAATCTGCACGTGTGTATGGGGCATAACTAGTAATTGCGCGGTCATGCTAAGCTGTACCCAAACAAAATTTATATACATTTTTTTCACACAAACAGAGCTTTTTTTGTGGTATTTGATAACCACTGGTTTATTTTTTGCAATGTTAAAAAAAAAAAAAAAGATTTTTTTTTTTATTTTCTATTTTCTGCTATAAAACATATACAATAAAAAAAAAAAAAGCTGCAAAAAATTATGGCCAAAATGTATTCTGCCCCATGTCTGAAATACAAAAATTCCAATAAGTGTATATTGATTGGTTTGCGTCAAAGTTTTAGCACCAACAATCTATGGTGTATATATATATATATACTGGAATGTTTATTTTAGTACCAATGGCAGTGATCAGCGACTTAGAATGGGACTGCAATAGTGTGGCAGCCAATCTGACACTAACTGGCGCTGTGTGGAACTGATTGCCACTGACATCACCAGTAACATTATTACAGCGATCAGTGAAAATACTGTACACGGTCACTATACTAATGGCTGGGAAGGGGTTACCTAGGGTGACAAAAGAGTTAACTGTGTGCCCAACAATGTGTAATGAGTGTAAAGCGTGTTGGTTTTACTACTAGATCTCAGTTTCTCGTTCCTGCTTTTGCAGGAATGAGAAACTGACAGATCGTTCCCTTCGCACAGAGCTCTGTGTTGTTTATCAACACAGAGCTCTGGTCTGTGATTGTACACAGCCGATCAGCAGATCCCAGCTGTGAATCACTGGCCGGGACTTGCTGACATGCTCCCCCTGTGTACAATCACAGCAGGTGGCAGGCAGAGGCACAGGTCCTAAACCTGGAAGAAGGTAACAGTGTATGGGTACATCATTTTGCCTACACCGGCTGCTTGCCCACAGTACATTGCGGGTGGGCAGTCGGCAAGTGGATAATTCACCTAGAAGGTCTGTCAGGCAGGAGTGCCTGCAGAACATAACGTGAAACTACAGCTACTTCTATTGTTATCATCTAGATTGAGAGACAATTATTGAACGCTTAGACTAACATTAAGCATAAAGCTTTGTTCAGATGGTTGCCAACACCCATCCTACAGAGGTGGATGCAGATGCAGTTTCTGCACAGACACAGCCGCATGTCAAAACTTGACAAGCAGGCAGGAGCATGGATTCAAACAGACATTGTGCATTCAGCTCTATGCAACCACTCCTGCCCACATGTCAAATTTTGGCATGCAGCTACAGCGTTGGCATTCACCTCTATAGGCTGTCTGCACACAGCTTGGGGCAGATGCAGACACAAGGACAATGGAAGCCTGCAGGACAGGTGTCTGTGCCCAACTGAATGGAACCTATGCAGCACTTAAATTGCATCAGTAGCCAAACTTGTAGCTTTGCTTTGAAAAGAGTGAGAATTGTTTTAAATCCCTTTACGTTTTCTTTTTTTTTTTTTTTGCTGTTTCTGTTCCATTTACAACCAAACCAAGGTGAGGGGAAATTGCTTTTAAACACAGTTATCACCACAGCAGGCTTCCCCATACCTTTTGTTGTAGTGACTGCTATGCAATTTTCATTTCCCGTCATATTCTGCCACCAGGACAAACGGAGAGGGGGACTCTACCCATCAGAGACACATAAAGCAATACAAATCTGAAAGGGGTTCTGACCATCTCCTAATCCATTCCAACCCTGCTGAGGGCCTCTAATGGCAAGCCTCTTGCTGTGTGAGCCAATGAGCAGAGAAAGATCCGGGAGGCACGTTGCTCTCATGCACATTGGTGGATCGTGATGACGCTCAGGTAAGAATAAGGGGGTACTGGGGGGCCAGTAAGCTGCACCCAGGTGTTTTTTTTTTATGCTACTGCATGAATGCATTAAAGCGGAGTTCCGGCCTCGGGGGTGAAATTTAGTTAACAATACCCCCGGGACAGTCAGGGCTAGTACATTCCACAATGGATAGCCTCTGAACAGTCCCGGGTCGCACTTACCTTTTAGAAGAAATACTTACCTTGAAAATTTCTTCTCCAGCGCTGCCATCTCAGGTGTGGGCAGCTGAAGCCAGCGCGTCCTCTTCTGCGTCCTCTTCCGTGTCCTCTTCTCCCAGAATGCGCCTGCACCCGCCCCGTTCGTCACTTCCAGTGCGGGCGCGTCATCCCTCCACAGCTTCTGGGCATGCCCAGAAGCGGTTTAGCAGGGAATGATGTGTCTGCACCGGAACCGGCGAGCGGGGCCGGTGCAGGCGTATTGATTCCTGGGAGCGATGACGTTCAGCTCCCAGGAATCAATGCAAAGAGGAAGTGACGGCGCGGGCCGCGGCCGCAGAGGGAGGAAGTAGAAGAAAGGTCTGAGTATATTTTTTTCAATATCAAGGTAAGTAAATAAAAAAAAAAATCGTAAAATATACATTTCTTTTTCAGGTGACCCAGAGCAGGCGGTTGGCCCAAAAATCGATTTTGAGGCCGGAACTCCGCTTTAAGGTAACAAACCTTTTGCTATTAGAACCACTTTAATGCAGGCAATGCATTAAGGTAAAAAACGGTTTTTCCTTTATAACCCCTTTAAGAGTTCTAAAAGCCAGGAGGCGGGTATTGTGATTGGCTGTCGTAGCAGTCACATGATCGGAAATCTCCCGATCGCAAGTATGCGTCAGGAACTTACCGATCCCTGCCAGCTACACTCCAAGCAAAGTAAGTTGCTTACAAAGGGCTGTATATATGCAGTCACTTGGTGTTAAGGCCCACCCGTCGAGATACCGCATATATGCGTACTGTCAGAGCAAAGGGGTTAATAAAATACGGTTACAGTTCAACATATTCTTACCTCATCAGTGCTAAGTCCAAAGTCACAAGGAAGCACCTGCCGATACTTGAATCGACACGGAAGATCATCCACAATATCCTCATAGTCTAGCTTGTAATACTCTTCTACATATTCCTGGAATGTTTTATCATCTGTGTTAAAAAAAAAGTGCCTGCATGAAGAAACACATTAAAAGGTAGCCTGTGCTGAAAAAAAAAATAGGTAGGCTGCCTTTAGGTGCCTCCTTCAGAAAATACCAGCTTCTCGGTAACTAACCTGGAGCAAGCATGCAGATAAAGTCAAACAGGAGTTAGAACCTTTGTGAAAACCTACCCATGTTACTTTGCAAGCCCTGCGACAATACCCAAGTCAACCCAAGTGACCAATCATATTTATACCCCATCTTTATATGATCCAGCCCTATCACAAGCCCAGTTCCTGGCAATGAAAAAGTTGTTCCCAGAGAGAAATCACTGAGGAAATGATCACATCATGTCTAAGACGATAGCACTGCTTTCATCCCCTCCCATCAATGCTGAATACAGGTAATGGAACAGACCACAAGAGGACATGGAGAACGATAAATTAAAACATAACACAAACATAAAGGAATGCATTATTTGTACCTTGAAATTTCAGAGTGTTTGTGTTAAGGAAAAAAAACAACACTTTTAGTTCTGCTTTCAAAAGTAAACTGGGTCCATATTTGGTAATAATAAAAGATGAGTTTTAACTTACCTGTAAATTCCATATCTTGGAGTACAGTACAGGACATAGTAAAGTTTTCATAAACTAGGGTCTGTAAATACACCCTGGTCTATGAACACTTTTGCCCGTGTCCTGCATTGTAGAATTAAGATAGACATGTTCTACAGCCCAAAAGCTTGATATCCCTTACCTTGGTAATGTAAAACATTGGGGGCCTGGTCAGGTCTTGGCTGTTTGCATCTATAAGTCTAAAGCCTAGTACACACGCAACGAATTTCCGCAGACCGGTCGCCCGTCTTTTGTCCAGAGTTGTGTTTTGTTGGTTGGAATGTGCCTAGACTGCACACGAATTTTCCCGCACGACAAAATTCTACTTCAGAAGTGATGTCATGTGTTGGTTTGCTTTCTTTCTTCTCTGAGCATGCCCAGTCTTGCTCATAAGATTTTTCCCCATCAAAATCTTTACTGACTGCACGAAAATCGGACGTGTTTTGACGGAGGAAAAAAATTTTATAGTCTGCACACCAGACTTTTTTCGGCCGAAAAGTCGGAGTCGGTTGTCGGAAGCATCATACTAACAAGCCGAAAATCGGCAGATCGGCCGTCGGACGAAAATTCCCGGCCGAATTTTGACTCGTGTGTACGGGCCTTAAGTCTTTCTATGTCACAATAGACTGACCAACATTTGTAAAGCTGATCCATTAGCTAATATCTTTTTAAACAGGACTGGGCTCCAAATTTAACAGTCAGTCCTCCTCCTTTCTATATTGTAAATGTGTCACTGCTGCAAAAAAATAATGAAATTAAAAGTTTGCTGAAGCTAAAATGACTCCAAGCACAGGAGTGCGAATTAAATGGGGGGAAAAAAAAAAAAAAAGGAGAAGCTGCGCTAACCTCAAATTGTGCAAACAATCCCAAAAATACTTTCGTAGTGAATAATGTGTGCCCCCAATACTATTAAACCAATATATCAAATCTTATATACAAATTTGTGAATTACAAAGAAAAACATTTGTATGAAGTATCCAAGTGTCCATTATTCCATTCCATGCCAGAAAGTAAATCTTAATCATGCAGTGCTTCACCCAATATTGTGTGCGAATCCACCACCTGCCAAATTGTGCACTCACCAGTAGTTGGTATATTTTAGGCCTTAACACAATATTGGGTGAAGCACTGCATGATTAATATTTTCTTTCTGGCATGGAATGGAATAATGGACACTTGGATACTTCATACAAATGTTTTTCTTTGTATACAAGACTTGATATATTGGTTTAATAGTATTGGGGGCACTACAAAAGTGTTTTTGGGATTGTGGTTTGCACAATTTGAGGTTAGCGCAGCTATTTATAGTCCTCCTATGCCAGGATATGTCTGGGACTAGCCACAGTTTGTGGGAGATTCACAACCATAGTGTGCAAAATTTGACCCATACAGAACAACTAAGTCATTAACGGATTACTCATGCTTGCCTGTCTGACTGACCTGGATCAAAGACAGGTTTGTCTCTGCTCACAGCTTCGGCAAACACAGACTTCTTTCTCCTCTTGGCATTCTTTTCTCTCTCGAGCCGTAGCCGCTTTCTCTCTTTACGTGATGGGGCATGAGTGTCTTGAGGGTTGAAATCTGCATCCATCTAAAGAACAAAGGAATAACTTGGCAATGTAAATCAGTGCAACTCCTGCACATTATTAGTGTTTCCCTACAGGCCATGACAGCGGACCATGAAAGGGTAAAAAAAATGTCCATTGTTTCAGTTCTATCAAAAGTCAAGGCTTTTTGCAAACATTATTGGTCAAAAAAAAAAAAAAAAACCCGAGGGTTCATCACAGTCATTTTACAATCAATTAGGTCTGTCATCGCAGATCCATAAACGTACAACATTTTAGGCAAAGTAAAAGCCCTTTGTCAGTTGCTGGTGCTGGAGCATCTGCGCACCAGACTTCATCATGTATATAGGATGTTAGTGCAGAGATGATGGTGGGGTCTTAGCTGTGCATATTCTTGGGGCTGTTTCTTTTATTTTTTAGTAATTAAAACTGAACTAGGGGTGCAAAAATTAAATTGAAATAGATTCTTCATTAGTTGCAAGAGAGATCATCTACATTTTGAGCACCAAATGCCTTTGCTAATAAGGATATTGCCTGTTAAATATAGCGGTGACATCAGTGGACTGTGCATAGACTATGCCGAGTTCAGAGCTGTAGGTGGGTTGCAGTGGGTAATCCTATTACAAGCTGCCTGCAGAAACTAAAGGGGGTGGGGGGGGGGGGGGGTCAGATACAAGGCCTGCCACAAAGAGCAGCAGTGACCGGTCTGTATCACAGGACAGCGGATCAGTCGCCCAGCACAAGAAAAGCAGTGACCGACCAGTAGACAGAAGGTAGAAAAGTTGCACGCCAGAACTCATCCACTATATGGAGAGGTAAAAATACAGGTTCAGCCTGAACTTTTCCTGGCTAAGCTCCTCTGACATGTTTCGTCCCACCTACAGAGCTTAATAATAAAGATCTCTATGATAAAGTCCCATAGGCCTGGCAAAAAACGTCAGGGGAGCTTAGTCAGAAGTTCAGTTTTGCAGCGTTTCCACCTTCTGTCTTCGGATCGGTTTCAGCTAGCCTTGATGAGCTTGTTTGAACAATAGCACCTGATCTGTGCTTTGTACTGCAGGGGAAAAGTTTTACAGTGCACTGAATAGCAGTCCATGTTTTTGTATATGGGTCACAGTGACCAGTCTATTACAGGAAGGTTCTGCACAGTGGAGGAGTAACCTCTTGTATTCAGACGTTTAACTTGTTTTTTAGCTTTAATAAATCAAGGTGAATAATAAATAATGGCATATACAAAAACATGGCATGGCAAAGTGGAGCTGTGGTTACATAGCAAAGTTCCCCAGCTAGGAAAGATGAAACTGAACAGGATACCTGCCATGACACAAAAGGCAAAGTTTCAAAAATAATCATAGAATGGAGCATGGAAGCCAACAGTAAAAATCAGTCTGTATATGCAGTAAAGCATGCTTGTTGCACTCTCTGTGGAACCTAAGGGGTTAACCCTCTGCATTGTGTAAAAAGGCTGTTTGATCCTGTATGCATAGATCCTCCCCTTTTTGCATTGCCCCCCAAACATGTCCGGATAAGGCTGCACATGCAGTTTGGCGGTGTTTTTTTTTTTTTTGGCGCAAAGTTTACCATGTGGGTGGAACCCAGCTTTAAATTAATGGTACCAACCCTCTATTGTACCCTTCAAAAAGTAATAATCTTAAAATTACCACAAAGTTTGGATCATCGCAATGAAGTTCAGCATCATCTTCTCCCTCGTCACACTTGTCGTCTTCACCAGCCTCCTCCTCTCCTTCTGCTCCAGTCCAGGTATCCCAGTTCCACTCCCCTGTAAGAGTCAGGACCCGTTAACCAGAGCCCAGTAATACACAGATTAAAAGCACAAAAAAGTGAAAGCGCACCACCACTGTAAAAAAAAGTATATAGATAAATGAAATAACAAATGTCAAATACATACATAAATCTACTAAAAGTGCCTAATACTGTCACATAAATAATCTCCAAACGCACATCAATGGTGCTAAAAACATAAATAATTGAAGACTAACAATGTGCTAAAACACACTCACAAGTTTGTCTGATAAGGAAGCAGGATGGCAGATAAACCTATGGTCTTATATAACTTCAGCCTCAAACCTGGTCACAGTGAGGTAATTAATGGGCAGGTATAGAAAGGCTTTACAGACATCAGGTCCGGTTTACCCAATGAGGAAGTCACAGATCGTGTGACAAAACATATCAGGAGCGGAGCAATGTGATGTCATTACGCCCGGAAGCTGTGTAGCAGTCATCTTTCTATATCCTCTCCAGATGCCCATGATTAAGGTGGGAATGTTTGTACTGTGAATTTCTGCTAGTTACCTTGTGTATGGTACCCAGTGCACCTTATTTGCAAGTATCTTTTAATCTTTATTCAAATACTTCATTTATATTGCCGAGTGACACACATCCAGAGGCATTGTTTTGGATACCTGCTCCTTGGAGGATTGCTGCAATTATAGACACCCAGTTTTGAACTGGCCAGTGTGTAGGTCGATTGTTGAGGTAAGCAGAAGAGGAGACTAGTGGTGGACACACAGAGGGAGCACTTTTGAAAGTCATATTGTGCACAAGAGATCTGGAATTTTATACGTTACCAACGCATTAGGTTTCCACTTAAATGGACTTTTATCATTTAATTGCACAGTGTGTTTAGCACATTGTTGTTGTTCTATTATTTTTGTTTTGGCAAAATTATTGTGCAGTTGTATCGGGATTATTTATGTGACAATGGGGCACTTTTACGAGATCCATGTATATAATTTAACATTTGTGATTTCATTTATCTACAGTGCCTTGCAAAAGTATTCCCCCCCTTTACTTTTTACCTATTTTGTTACATTACAGCCCTAAGTTCAATGTTTTGTTAATCTGAATTTTATGTGACGGATCAGAACACAATAGTCTAAAGTTGGTGAAGTGAAACAAGAAAAATATATACATAGAACTATTTTTTAGAAATAGAAAACAGAAAATTGGCATGTGCGTATGTATTCACCCCCTTTGTTATGAAGCCCATGAAAAGTTCTGGTGCAACCAATTACCTTCAGAAGTCACACAGTTAGTGAAATGTCCACCTGTGTGCAATTCAAGTGTCACATGATCTGTCATTACATATACACACACCTTTTTTTTAAAGGCCCCAGAGGCTGTAACACCTAAGCAAGAGGCACCACTAACCAAACACTGCCATGAAGACCAAGGAACTTTCCAAACAAGTAAGGGACAATGTTGTTGAGAAGTACAAGTCAGGGTTAGGTATAAACAAAATATCCAAATCTTTGATGATCTCCAGGAGCACCATCAATTCTATCATAACCAAATGCAAAGAACATGGCACAACAGCAAACCTGCCAAGAGATGGCCGCCCACCAAAACTCTCGGACCGGGCAAGGAGGGCATTAAACAAACAGAGAGGCAGCACAGAAACCTAAGGTAACCCTGGAGGAGCTTCAGAGTTCCATAGCAGAGACTGGAGTATCTGTACATAGGAGGAAAATAAGCCATACGCTCCATAGAGTTGGGTTTTATGGCAGAGTGGCCAGAAGAAGGCCATTACTTTCAGCAAAAAACAAAATGGCATGTTCTAAGTTTGCGAAAAGGCAATTGGGAAGCTCCCAAAATGTATAGAGGGAGGTGCTCTGGTATGATGGGACTAAAATTGAACTTTTCAGCCATCAAAGAAAGCGCTATGTCTGGCGCAAACCCAACACATCACCCAAAGAACACCATCCCCACAGTGAAACATGGTGGTTGCAGCATCATGCTGTGGGGATGTTTTTCAGCAGCCGGGACTGGGAAACTGGTCAGAGTTGAGGGAAAGATGGATGGTGCTAAATACAGGGATATTCTTGAGCAAAACCAGTATCACTCTGTCCGTGATTTGAGGCTAAGACGGAAGTTCACCTTCCAGCAGGACAATGACCCCAAACACACTGCTAAGGCAACACTTGAGTGGTTTAAGGGGAAACATGTAATGTGTTGGAATAGCCTAGACAAAGCCCAGACTTCAATCAAATAGAAAATCTGTGGTCAGACCTAAAGATTGCTGTTCACAAGCGCAAACCATCCAACTTGAAGAAGCTGGAGCAGTGTTGCACGGAAGAATGGCCAAAAATCCCAGTGGCAAGATGTAGCAAGCTCATAGAGACTTATCCAAAGCGACTTGAAGCTGTGATTGCCGCAAAAGGTGGCTCTACAAAGTATTGACTTTAGGGGGGTGAATAGTTATGCACATTGACTTTGTTATTTTATTATATTTGTTGTTTGTTTCACAATAAAAAAAAAAAAAAGTCTTCAAAGTTGTGGGCATGTTCTGTAAATTAAATGATGAAAATCCTCAAACAATCCATGTTAATTCCAGATTGTGAGGCAAAAAAACACGAAAAATGCCAAGGGGGTGAATACTTTTGCAAGGCACTGTATATACTTTATTACAGTGGTGTTGCGCTTAGCCTTTTTGTGGTTTTGGTTTTTGAGGTGCGGGAACGCATGGCAGTTTACAGCAGCAACCAAGCATTACATTTATACACATTTTTCCAACATAAGAGATACATTGTTTTGAATATCACATATTCGCACTAGGGTTTCGCAGTGATTTTACTGTAGCAGTAATACACAGATTAAACATAGCAAAAGGATAACATAAGACTCACCATCCAACTCCTCTTCATCATTAAACTGTGGCTTCTGATCCTCCTCTACTCCATAATAATCATCCCCAAAGCATTTCTATAACATAATTTATATTAGGAGGTTATATAATAAAATGTACAAATGATGTCAACATACATAGTGCAATCATTCACAGGTCAAATTGCAACAGTGAGCTGATTTCTGATTGGTTGAAAAAAGCCAAATACATTTCTGCACAGCCATCATTTCTAACAAGCGTGGGTATCTGGGTCATCAAGGGCTGTGACAGGAAAGGACTAACAAGAGGGAAACTGACTTCTAAATTTACAGTATATAATTTTTATTTTATTTTGCAAGAGGTGGACTGGCACCAAGGTTTCCTTCAAGTGAATCTCTCAGTCAACTATACATGTTGCAAAACTTTAAAACAGTTACCTGCTTCTGTAAAGTAAATGAGATATCCCTTTGAACCTGCTAAAATTTTTCAAAATGAGTGCCAAGCAGAAGGTGCCCCCGTTAAAGTGACCCTGTCACCATGCTACACGTGTCAGGTTTAACAACTTCCCTGCCACTGTATCGTCAAATGACGGCGGGCGGGATGCACTCTCGTTCTGGGACGTCAGATGACACCCCTGCAGTCTGACCACTGTTGTGCGCTGTGTCCCTGGGACATGGCGCGACCCGGATCTTGGTAAAGAGCAGATGATGCAGCTCTTTACCCAGGTGATCGACTGTGTCCAATCACAGCTGATCACTTGTAAACACGGAATTGTTGGTAATCGGCTTTCCTCTCCTTACAGAGGGTGTGAGGAGAGGAGAGCCAAGCCTCGCAGGGGAGACCTGTACAGGGAATCAGGACACTGATCCTCAGTGCCCTGGTTATCAGTGCAGCCCTAACAGTGCCCAGCAGTGATGCCAGTCAGTGCCACCTCATCAGTGAAGGATAAAAAAATTACCTATTTACAAAATTTTCTGACAAACTAAGAAAAACTTTTTTTTTATATCAAAAGTTACGGCCATTTTTTTTTGTGTTTGTGTGAAAAAAATGATAAAAATGTCATTTACATAGTTAGTCAGGTTGAAAAAAGACAAGTCCATCTGGTTCAGCCAACAAAAAGAAAAAAAAAAAAAAAAAAGAAAAAAAAACAGGATTGAAAACCCAACCATACAATCCCATATACACAATCCTTAGGGTTCATACACATTTTTACCAATAAAATTCCATGACTTTTCCATGACTTCACGTAAATATTCATGACCTAAAGTTTCATGAAATGTCTATGTATACATGTGAAATAAGAAGAAAATCCATGTCACACCCAGCATATTTTTACTAAAATAAATGACAATCTTTGTAGTGTACAGTACCTCTGCAGTTAGGGTTTCCTTTCTGGATACAGCGCGACTCAAAATGGTCCCTTGTTTTACAGTGGATGAGATGGAAGCACCACTGCCGCAGCTGGGAGCGGGTGTCACTTCAGGTGCACGGGTGAAAAAGCCGAGAACTCTGATGTAGGGGGGACTCTGGTGACCAGAGACCACTTTCCACAGAGTGAATGCACTAAGGAAGGGGGGGGGGGGGTCCTGATATAAGGAGGAACCTTTATAACAGTGCCCCCTTACATCAGTGACCCCTCCTCAGACTGGCCGGGCAGCACTGTCACTGACCTCCTCTTAGGTGCACCATGCTCTGGTTTTATCCTGTAGTCTCCTCTCCCCAGTCCACACATGTCTGACTAAATTTTAGTACCCACTAACTGTATATTAAGTACACCCAGGAAAGAATCCAGACCTGTTTTAAAGCAATCTAGTGCGCTAGCCAGAACCACCTCTGGAGGGAGTCTATTCCACATTTTCACAGCTCTTACGGTGAAGAAACCTTTCCGTATTTGGGAGACGAAATCTGTTTTCCTCTTGGGTACAGTGTTGAATGACCGCACAATTATTCAAAGTGACAGCGCTGAAAGCTAAAAATTGGCCTTGACAGGAAGGGGGTAAAAGTGCCCAGTATTGAAGCGGTGAATATATCCTTAGCAACAATGCAGGCTTCTCCAAATGTCCTGCAATTGCAATTTAACAATATTTTCAACCACCTTTGAAACTTTCAAAAGTGGAGGCGTTCTCATCCAGACAGACACATCCACTTTCCCCCTCGGCCTTGAAATCACCCATGCTTCTGGAAGCTGCCAGGGGAGCCTTGTATCATCTGCATAGTACTTCATAAAAGCTTTGCTTAGAGAGGCTGTACAGGTGTAAGTTCTGTGTAGGACTAACATTTAATAAACTCATAATGGGCAAACAACTCATTACTCATGTAAAACATTTAGATCATGTGGAGGACAAATGTCAGCCTGACCACATTTAAAATCCCAGCCATTCCATGCAAGAGAGAATTAACAACCTAATAGCAATGTAATGATAGGGCCAGTATACAAATCTTTGCTATTTTGTAAAAGCACACGCAGGCAGTGGGTCCCAGACACAGGTAGGACCAGCCAGCTGAGGCAGTATCGGAAACACTGAGAAAACTGCCATTTACTTTAATCTTCGAATGACCCCGATCTAATTTTTGAACATGAAAGTGATATTGAAGTCTTGGTTCAGCCAATAAGGAGGGAGAGCCCCCAGACAGCAGAGTCTCTGGTGCAACATCGCTGGAAGAACAGAGCTCAGGTAAGTATTAGGAAGGCTGCTGCACACAGAGGGTTTTTTATGCTAATGCATAGAATGCATGAAGGTAAAAAAACCTTCTGCCTTTAGAACCACTTTAATGTGAAGGTACCTTCCAACAGATTTCCCCTCAATATGAATCCATTCTCCTCCTCCAGGGAAAAGCCAAAAGCCTTCCTAACAGAGCACTTTCTCAAAAGAACAAAATTAAAACTAATTTACCTGCATAACTTGGTCATGTTTTTCTGGGTCAAAATCTTCCAGCAGGTCTTCCTCAGTGACTCCGAGATTCTGATCTCCCGTCAGCTCCCGCAGCTTCTGCAACTTATCCTGCAGCTCCTTCCTCTTCAGGTTCTTCAGCTGCTTTAGCTCCTCTTCCTTCTTTTCTTTCTCCTGTAGACAGGACAGAACAAAATGGCAGCTAAAATGCTTACAGCTGCTCCCCCCACTCAGGTTCTCTTCCTGAAGAAATAAATTATTGGTCTCACCTTCTTTTTTCTCTCCTTTATCTCATCTCGTTTCCTCTTCCTCCGATCATCTTTCATTCTCACTGACTGAGCAATGGTTCTGGGAAAAGTCTTAATCTAAAAAAACATAAAATGCAAGATTATATTATAGTCTGCATAAACTAGAATAATCAGACAAAATTATAAGTCCGCACAATACTCACATTTCAGTACTGAACAAGGACAAGAAAAAAAAAAAAAAAAAAAAAAAACACTAACACTATAACTGATAAAACTTGGGCGCCATGTCACACTGATGATTCCACCACCAGAGAAACCTCCTCAGTGATAAAATCACCATGGTGTAACCGAAATCCTTCCTGAGTGGGCGTTGCTCCTTCACTAGCTGAAATTCTGCAGAATATTGATCGCAACCAGAGAAGCAGTAAAAAGAAGTACTCCTCGCTAGTTCGGCCAATGATGTAGAAACATCAAAAGGTAGGTGGTCTCTTAGCAATCCTGTTGCTGGCGAGTCATTGCCAGAAACTGGTCACTGGCTTGACATGACCCTAAAGCCTGGTACGCCCAGAGACTTTTTCGTTCAACCCCGGTCGGAGCTTCTGTACATCTCCAGAACACTCCGCCATTGGCTGACAGCACTGATCGGGAGTTGGTCAGCTGCTGGTTTTCCAGCATGCCTATCCAACAGAAGCTGACCATTTTGGACAGGGTGGCATACACACGGTCCGAAAGTCGATTGTTTTTTTAACCAGCTGATGTCTTCCGACAATTGGCCTGTGTTTACAGGGCTTTAAACTGGCCTTACACCTGTAAAATTTCATTAAAAATTTGTCGTTTACAGAAAATTTGATTATCTAAGAGTTAAAGGGGATGAATTGAAAATCAGGTTTGACCAAAGTGAGCAAAAAAAAAAAAAATCTAAAGACAAGGATGGAAAATCAGTTGAATCCAATAAGAACAAACACGTTTCTAATAGTTGAATTTGCTCCCGGATGAGAAAAATTTTAACTAGTCTTACCAGTATCCACTTATTAATCCAGAAGAACATATGATTTTAAGAAAATGAAGACACTGACCTGGAGCTCAAACTAAAAGTCGTTCAAAATGAATAGAGTCCATGAAGGTACCATTGAATGGTTGCATGAGCACATTTTATACTTTCTCACCCTAATGTTTGAATGACATATTACAGGTGCAAGGCCAACTTTAGGCTCATCGGAGTCAGATACAATAAACAACCAAGGACAAGCTCCTACACTCACTCATCCGATCTAGAAACGTTTAGAAACATTGTACTGACCACAAGCAGCACATTGCACAGACCCAACCCAAGTTCATACAACCAGCGCTATACATACCAAATCAGAATCTGGCTCTTCAAATCGGAAATTATATTTTCTTTCAAAATCTTCTTGTTTTTTCAAGAAAAGTTCCCCTTCGTCTTCAGAATCAGAGACGTGTGGTGCTTCTTCCAATGCTGGGGGGCTGAAGGACAATTTTATTACAAAAGCGTTTCAGGTGAACCCAACACTGCGCAGTAGATTTTAGGACGTTTCAGAAATATGTAAATCGTAGCTTGTGCAGTCTGCAAATGTAATCAGTCAAATCATCATTATGCAAATGTAGTGACTACAGGTATTGGCAACTCTATATTTGGCACTTTACAGTGAAGCTTTAGGGTACTGCAATTGTTTGATTTACTTGAAAATGCCAATTGCCTGCCTGTCTCTGGCTCATTCCGGGAACAGAAGAGTTCAAAAATATATACAACTCCTTATTGAACGGTTCCACCGTGCTTTGAACTAAAGCTCCATGGTGCTGAAGGGGCTCTTCGGCCCATATTTTAGATTAGAGTGCTTCTAAAAAACTCAACAGCTCATTATGCAAGAGTGGACATTATACGATCTTTCCAAATTACAGGATGCACAGTAACAGTGAGACACCCACAGATGCATACTTAACAAGATCCGATGACCATTTCCTCCATTGTTCATTTCCATTCTGCAGTGAAAGTCTCCCTCTCCTGGCCTTTTCAGCGCAGTACATTCCCCCATACACTGTCTACCTTTTGGCCACAAGAAGACCCCATAATAGTCTATGGGGTCATACTGTGCAGATGCGGCCAGGAAAATGTAAATCAAAGGAGACCATGGCCGTTAGATCTCTGTAAGAATGCATCTGTGGAGGGGTTAGGTCAGCTTAAAGGGCCAAAAGGGACTTTAAAGCTTCATTTTTTGTTTTTTTTAATAATAAAACATGTTATACTTACCTGCCCCGTGCAACAGTTTTGCACAGAGCAGCTCCTATCCTCCTCTTCTGGGCTCCCCCCGCCAAAGCTTCTGGCTTCTCTTCATAGAGTGCCTCCATAGAGAGCCGCTTTATAGGTGGGCACACGTGCAGGCTCGCTCTCAAGCTGCCTTGAGCCCGTCCCCGCCACAGGATTTGATTGACAGCAATGGGAGCCAAAGGCCCCTGCTGCTATCAATCTGCCCTGTGAGGAGGGAGAGAGCCGAAAAAGAGCTTCTGCTCTCATGCATTGGGCTTAGGCAAGTATAAAGGGGGCTTGGGGGGATTCTGCAGCACAGGTGTTTTTTTTGTTTTATCTTAATGGCAAAGAATGCATTATAGTAAACGACCTTAAGGGTTTAGAACTACTTTAAAGTACATCTAAAGTTTTTTTCATCCAATTTAAATAAACACTATATTACCAAAAGTATTGGGATGCCTGCCTTTACACGAACATAAATTTACAGGCATCCAAGTCTTAATCCGAAGGTTTTAATATTGAGTTGGCCCATCCTTTGCAGCTTTTCAACTCTTCTGGGAAGGCTCTACACAAGATTTAGGAGTGTGTCTATGGGAATGTTTGACCATTCTTCTAGAAGCACATTTCTGAGGTCAGGCACGGATGTTGAAGAGAAGGCCTGGCCTGCAGTCCCCACTGTAATTTATCCCAATGTTGTTGTATCAGGTTGAGGTCAGGGCTCTGAGCAGGCCAGTCAAGTTCCTCCACCCCAAACTCGCTCATCCAGGTCTTTATTGACCTTGCTTTGTGCCCTGGTCCAAATCATTTGGTGGAGGGTTTAGGATGCAGGATTGTTTTTTTGTTTTTTTTTTTTTTTTTTTTTTTTAAGGGTTGGGCTTGGCCCCTTAGTTCCAGTGAAGGGAACTCTTAAGATGCAAGCATACCTAGACATTATGGACAAATTTCATGCTCCCAACTTTGTGGGAACAGTTTGGGGTTGGCCCTTCCAGTTCCATCATTACTGTGCACCACTACATGAAGAAAGGTCCATAAAGACATGGATGAGGGAATTTGGGTCAGAGGAACTTGACTGGCCTGCACAGTCCTGACCCTAAACCGACAGAAAACCTTTGGGATGAATTAGAGTGCAGGCCTTCTGGTCCATCATCAGTGCCTGACCTCACAAATGCACTTCTGGAAGAATGGTCGAACATTTCCATAGACACACTCCTAAACCTTGTGGACAGTCTTCCCAGAAGAATTTAGCCATTATAGCTGCAAAGGGTTGGCTAACTCAATATTGGACCCTATGGGCTAAGACTGGGATGCCGTTAAAGTTCATGTGCGTGTAAAGGCAGGTGTCCCAATACTTTTGGTAATATAGTGTAGTAGGGGATGGTTAATAGCCATTTGTGTTGAATATTCAAGAGATTTAACTCCCTGTTCTGTAGATTCAAGAGATCCCTTCTTAGTTACGACTAGAACAAGTACCCCCAACTAAAATAAAAGGTTTTCTGCTTTAGAGAGATAATTCAGCAGCCTGATCTCAGTACAAAATTGTATATCTCACCATTCCTCATCGTCATCAGATTCAGACTCCACATACTCTTTGTTTAGAATATAATCTCTCAGGAATTTCTCTCCTTCATCCAGGGAAGGGTCAGTCCAGTATTCCTTCAGATAACTCTGTATGGACAAAGCACAACGTGGTCACTTCTGCAGCCAGTGCAAATTATTCTCTGACGAACCGACTACCTTTTAAAGACAGCTTGCTATTTTCCTCAGGAAACAGGCATAGGGTCACCCCTTGGCAAGAGTTTCCATGGTACATCAGACACAATTCCTATTTACTTTGTGGTTTCAGCTTTCTGCAGTCAATCACAAAGTGGTAAAGATTAAAAATGTTTTCTCAACTGCCTGATGGAAACGTTTGCAAAGGGTCAATAACGCTGCAGAGAGCACTCTGTGATACGGGAATTGCTTAGTCGCATGATTTTGAGAGGTCATGTGACTGACAACTCCTCCAGGCACTTATTTTCTCTCCTTAATTAAAATGAATAACACTTCACTTGCTTAGGCGTACTAAACTAAAAGAAGCAGGGGGCAGATTTGTAAAATACTTCACTGTGCTTTGTAACATGTTGGTATCTTTTTTGTTTTAATAGCAGTGGCATGGCAACCATAAGAACATACAGCTGCTTTATTTGTGTGCCATTGTACCTACCATTTCCTTCAGATCTTCTTTCCCTTCTATGTCTTTCTGCCCTTTCAGCCATGCAATGTATTCCACTTCCTCCTCCTCCTGCAGGAAAGTAATGGGACAAGTTAGAAAGACAGAAAGAAACCTTGACTTTTAAATAGTGCTGTATTGCAGGGTTACACCACAGTCACCCATCACATTGTGGTAGTTCCAGTATAGCAAGTTAAAAGTTTAAAGAAATATTGTTCCTCTTTTCTTTTTGCATCAAACATTTATTAAACTTTGCTTGCAACCATCCAACATTGAAAGCGTGTACCTGCGTTTTCTAGGCTTTGTTTTAATGTGGTATGTTTATTTGTTTATCCAGCTGTAAACTGGTGCTGCTATATGCTTTCTTACCTTAAATTTATAACCATTACAGCCTTTAACCTTTAGAGGTATCCCCTGGTTATCTGTAGATCTTTCTGAAGTGAAACCCAGTGCCAGCTAACCAGCCCTAATTTATCAATTCCTGATTGCTTAATTGGATAAGCCCCCACCCCAGGTCTAAAAGTATATAAGTGCAGCATCACTTGGGGACAGCACATTTGCAGGGGGGCACATTTGCTTTTGGGGGGCTCTCTTCTCTAAGTGGGGGGGACGATTTCTACAAGTGGCATGCACTTCTGATTCTGCACTTCAGAGAATGCACAAAGTGAATGAACACAGGAAAGGCTGAGATATATACCACATATACTGCAGGTGATCATCATTTTTTTTTTTTTTTTTGTCTCACCTCTTCAGCTCTATCCTGGTAAAATGCACTCTCTGCCACTTCTTCTGACTGCCCTATCCTCCATACTTAAATTCTCTCTACTTCACCCCTCTTCTCCACCCCACAGCTTATATATATCATCCTCACTTCTGTCCTCACCTTATTACTGCACTCACCATCTCCTGCTATTTCTAAATCCACATGCACACAAATCTTCAAGGACACTGAGGCATGTCCCTTCATATAAATCACACTCTCATATTACCACTCTCACCTTTCTGCTTCTCCTGGCCTCTGGAGACATATCTCCAAACCCTGGGCCTCCATCTACCCATGCTCAATACACCACCTACCCTACACCCTCTGGCTGCAGTCGCAGTCAGCACAATCTAGTTCCTATCTCTCTTCTTCCCAAGAGTGGACTCCCTTTCTCTTGCGTCCTTTGGAACGCCCGCTCTGTCTGTAACAAACTCACCTCTCTCCATGACCTTTTCATCGCTAATTCATTTAATCTACTCGCCATCACCGAAACCTGGCTTCACGAATCCGACACTGCGTCTTCTGCTGCCCTATCCCAAGGTGGTCTTCTATGGACTCACTCCCCTAGACCCAATGGACGCAAGGGAGGGGGTGTCGGGATCCTTCTAGCCCCACATAGCTCCTTTCAGGTACTTCAGCCGCCTCCCTCTCTGTCACTCTCCTCATTTGAGGTACACTGCATTCGTCTTTTCTCCCCTGTCTCTCCAAGGATAGCTGTGATCTACTGCCCCCCTGGACCAGTATCAACCTTTCTTGATGACTTCTCCGCCTGGCTACCCTACTTTCTCTCTTCTGAAATCCCCACAATCATTCTTGGCGACTTCAACATCCCTATTAATACTAACACTCCTACCACTTCCAAACTTCTCAATCTAACCTCCTCCTTTGACCTTAAGCAATGGATACATGCTTCTACTCACTCTGAAGGCAATATCCTTGACCTGGTTTTCTCCCACCTATGCACCCCGCACAACTTTTCCAACAATCCTTTCCCTCTCTCTGATCACTACCTTATTAGTTTCACTCTTTCCCTCTACTCCACCTCCTCTCCCTCCAGCTACCGTACAGTTACCCACAGAAACCTACGCCATCTCAACCCTTCTCTTCTCTACTCTGCTACCGACCACCTCTATGACAAAATCGCACCCCTGTCCTGCGACAACCTAGCCACTTCTGTCTACAACACTTCACTCTTAGCCTCCCTGGACACATTGGCCCCCCTCACCACACACCGAATCAGGCCCAGACCCCTTCAACCTTGGCAAACCGATAACACTAGAAGTCTGAAAAAGCATAGCCGTGCTCTTGAGCGCCTATGGCGTAAGGCTGGCCATACACTATACAATTTTCTTGTTCAACTTTCCTGTAGATTTACCAAAACCATGTAATATAGGGTCAAACCTAAACACTTTCAATTTGTATGCAGTCAGGCAGGCCCTTGCACTACATAGTTTAAGGTAAATCTAAAGGAAATTGAATAAGAAAATTGTATAGTGTATGGCCAGCCTTAGACTCGGTCTCAGAAGGATTTTAACCAATATAAATCCGCCCTCCAAAAATACAATTCCAGTCTCCACACTGCCAAACAGACCTATTTTATCACTCTCATTAACAGCCTGTCATCACGCCCCCGGCAACTCTTCGCTACCTTTAACTCTCTACTCCGTCCTCCACTACCCCCTCCCACCGACTCACTCACTGCCCAGGAGATTGCCAACCACTTCAAACAGAAGATTGACACAATTCGTAAGGAGATCGTTGCTGTTCAGATACCTTCCTCCATGCCTTATGCTTCACGCCCACAAGTGCGATCATTACTTCCCTCATTCAACCCCGCCACTACAGACGAGGTTGCTAAACTACTTGCTAACGTCCACTTAACAACCTGCCCTCTGGATCCTGTTCCCTCGCAAATGCTACGTTCACCTTCTGGCCCTATTCTACACTCTCTAACCCACATCTTCAATCTCTCTCTCTCTTCTGGCATCTTCCCCAACTCTCTAAAACATGCACTAGTCAGCCCCATACTTAAAAAGCCCTCACTGGACCCAACCGATCTGAACAACCTACGCCCTATTTCCTTGCTCCCCTTTTCATCCAAACTCCTCGAACGTCTAGTCTACAACCGACTGTGCGACCACCTTGCCGAGAATAGCTTCCTTGATCCCCTTCAGTCTGGATTTCGGCCTCAACACTCCACTGAAACTGCACTCCTAAAGCTGACAAACGATCTGCTAACGGCCAAAACCAATGGACAGTATTCTGTACTCCTACTTCTGGACCTTTCTGCTGCCTTTGATACGGTTGACCATCCCCTCCTCAAAAAACTCCATGCCTTTGGTCTCCGTGACTGTACTCTTAACTGGTTATCTTCCTACTTATCTAACCGCACCTTTAGCGTTACCTACAATTCTATTTCCTCCTCTCCTCTTCCCTTCTCTGTTGGAGTTCCCCAAGGCTCTGTTCTTGGACCCCTCCTATTTTCAATCTACACCTCCTCTCTAGGTCAGTTGATAGCCTCCCACGGCTTCCAATACCACCTCTACGCTGACGATACCCAAATCTACCTATCCACTCCTCAGCTCTCTCCCTCAGTCTCCTCACGTATCACTAATTTACTATCAGATATATCGGTCTGGATGTCTCACCACTTCCTCAAACTCAATCCATCCAAAACCGAGCTTATAATTTTTCCTCCACCTCGTGCCCCTTCCCCTGATTTCTCCGTCAATATCAATGGCATTACCATCAGCCCATCCCCACATGCCAAGGTCTTAGCTGTTGTCCTGGACTCTGAACTCTCCTTCAAACCCCACATCCAATCGCTGTCCAAATCTTGCCGCCTCAGCCTCCGCAACATCTCCAAAATACGCCCCTTTCTAACCAAAGACACAACAAAACTCCTAGTTCACTCCTTGGTCATCTCGCGCCTCGACTACTGCAATTCCCTTCTCATTGGCTTACCTTTACACAGGCTATCCCCCCTTCAATCCATCATGAATGCTGCCGCCAGACTCATCCACCTCACCAATCGCTCAGTGTCCGCTGCTCCTCTCTGCCAAGCCCTCCACTGGCTTCCGCTCACCCAACGAATTAAATTCAAAATACTTACAACATCTTACAAAGCAATCCACAGCCTAGCCCCCAGCTACATCACCAGCCTCATCTCAAAATACCAACCTAATCGCTCTCTTCGTTCCTCTCAAAACCTCCTGCTCTCTAGCTCACTCATCACCTCCTCCCATGCTCGCCTCCAGGACTTTTCCAGAGCCTCTCCAATCCTATGGAACTCCTTACCCTTATCTGTCCGATTATCCCCCACTCTATTAGCTTTTAGGCGATCTCTGTAAACCCTCCTTTTCAGAGAAGCCTATCCTACCAACCCCTAACAAATGTACCTCCTTTTTCTCCATCAACCCACCCCCCACGGTTATTGCCTTTTGTTTCACTTGACCCTCCCTTCTAGATTGTAAGCTTTAACGAGCAGGGCCCTCTAGTTCCTCCTGTTTTGAACTGTATTGTAACTGTATTGTCTTCCTTCACATTGTAAAGCGCTGCGCAAACTGTTGGCGCTATATAAATCCTGTATAATAATAATAATAATTAAATGCTTCCCGCCTGCACTAAAACCGAAAAACTACTAGAGCGCGGGCTTACAATGCTACGATGTCGTACTTGAACGTCCTCCCATTATGGCGTGCTCTGTGATTGCCAAATCCTTTTTTTTTCGGCTGATTACGAATCAGAATAAAAGAGCCAATCACAGTGGCCCTTTACCACGTGATCAGCTGTCCGCCAAAGAAAGCTGATCACAGGATGTAAACACAAGCCAGTTATCGACTTTTCTCTCCTCACGCTGACAGCACGAGGAGAGGAAAAAGCCGATAACCCGCTTCTGTTACAGGGACATCGGTCCCAACAGTGCCCACCAATGCAGCCAATCAGTTCAGCCTTATCAGTACACATCAGTTAAGGAGAAAAATTACCTGTTTGCTAAATTTTATAACAAGCTATAAAAAAATGTTTGTCTTTTTTTTTTTTGTCTATCAAAAAAAAGAACCAAGTGGTGAATAAATGACACCAAAAGAAGGCTCTATTTGTGTGAAAAAATGTACAGTGTTACATGACCGCGCAATTGTCATTCAAAGTGTGACAGCGCTAAAAGCTGTAAATTGGCCTGGGCAGAAGGGGGTAAAAGTGCCCAGCAGGCAAGTGGTAAAGTTTCTTGTGTGTGAAAAACATGGTAAAAAAAAAAAAAAAAAACACAAACAAGTCTTGTTGTCCGCTTCCAAGGGTCATTTCTATAGTAAGGAGCTGAATATGAAACAAGGATTTTGATTTGTTGCTGTGGTGCTCTTATTTGCATATGTATCACACATAACTTCTAATACATAAGTATCAAGGACCATTGTTACTTCCCAACAGCCACCAGGACTGAACTTTGAAGATTCCAATCGTTAATATCACAGAACTTTGGGGAATTTACTAAGACAGGAGTTGACAGAATCTGGAGCAGCTGTGCATAGTAACCAATCAGCTTCTAGTTTCAGTCTGTTTAGTAAGGCCCCTTTCACACATGCTGTCCATTTGTCCATTTTTCATCCATCTGTTGACAGATGAAAAACAGACATCTATGCATTCCTATGGAAAAACAGATTTAAATGGATGATCATTCATTTACATCCATTTTCATCAGCTTACGTCAACATCCGTTTTTTTGAACAGATGAAAGCCCTATTTTTCATCCGTTAAAAAAAACTGATCGGATGACAAACGGATGAAAAATGGATAAAAAAAAACTGATGACAAAGGATAAAAACTGATGTTGACTGAAAAAAACTGATGACAAAAAAACATGACTGAACTGATGAAATAAATAGATGTGTGAGAAAGGAGCCTTAAGCTTTGAAAATGAACGCTATAAGCCGATTGGTTGCCATGCACAGCTGTTCCAGTCTTAAGCCCCGTACACACGCACCGATTGTTGGCCGTAAATTTTCGGCCAACGTCCGATCGGCCGATTGTCGGTTTGTTAGTATGATGCTTCCGACAACCGACTGCGACTTTTCGGCCGAACAAAATCTGGTGTGCATGCTATAAAAAATTTTTTGGCCGTCAACAGAACGGCCGATTGTTCGTCAGTCAGTACAGATTTCGGCAGACAAAAATGTGATGAGCAAGACTGGGCATGCTCAGAGAAGAAAAAACACACGGAAAGTAAACCAGCACATGACATCACTTCTGAAGTTGGTTGTTGTTGGCCGACAAAATTTGTGTGCAGTCTAGAGCACATTTTAACCAACACAACAACACTGGACAAAAGACGGCCGATCGGTCGGCCGACAATCGTTGCGTGTGTACGAGGCTTTAGTAAATCAATCTCACAGAATTTGAGGATGGCCTTGACTCCCCATCATTTCCATTTGCCTGCCTAAAGAAACAGTACAAGTAAAAAAAAAAATAGGCACTTAAGAGTGGATCTTAGACAATTTCAAAAAAATTCTACCAAGGCCACCAATACACGGTTTGAATCTCCGCTGGTTCAGCAGGAACCGACTGAGATTTGAACTGTTAATGGGCAGGTTGAGTTGATCGTTCAACTTGGGTACAACCAGCCTGCCGGATTCGCTTCGGATTATCGCAAGTAGCTGCTATAGCAGCTAGTGGTAATCACGGTCTTCTCCCGGTGGAGATGGTTTCCCCAGCCCCCCCCCCCCACAAGAAGACTAAGGCCAACTCCCCCATCAGCACGGTCTGTGTTTAAGGGACCATGGTTGCAGGAAAGAAATTTGCACTGTGTATGGCCAGCCTAAGATGAGGACAAACAGAAATACAGATTTCTAGCACGTGCTAAGCACAGAACTTTAACTCTCCTAATCTAGCAAAAACATGTAAGGCTGAAGTTAGGGCTCACCTGTTCTTTTTTGGTTTTCACTCGTCTGGTTAAGAGATTAGCTGTGGTGCCATCACCCTCTTCATTGTCGCTGTCCTCAACAAATGTTCGAAAACTGGAAAAAGTTTAAGCATTTTATGAATGTCATCAATTATTAAAAGACTAGGAGCCATGTTTGATCCTTTGGTGGGAGAGACAGACTCCATGTTGCTTAGATAATCCTACTTAGAAAAAGCTGCGGCGAGATTTTCTAGCATCACAAACCCATTTCTAGACCTTACTCCCTTTCTGCTAGTCACAACAGTACAGAAGACTGTAAGTAAATCCATTAATAGGTCAGATGATAAATACGGAAATATCCTCAGCAGTCACCCACCTTTCTTTGATCTGCCTCTGCTCCTCTAGGTACGTTGGTGATCGAGACCTCTGCAAAAAGAAAAATTATACTGCTCACAGACAAAAGTTACAAATATTCATGTGTCAAGTCACCCTGCCTAAATTCTACATCACCACTGATCAGAATGGGCCTTGAACTAACAAAATAACCAATTGGATTTCATCTGTCCTACTGCAAAACAGTTACTGAAAGAACATCTGGATGTGAACAGCACATGTAAATGCTTGGATCCTAAAGATCCAACCCAATAAATGGCTGTCTTGACAGGAAGCAGCTCAAAGGAAGTTTTATGCCTCATAAATTATATACATTAAGCATTATCATGTCAATTAAATAAAAACTAAACCTTTCAATCGTTTTCAGCAGCGAAAGCTGCCATCTTGGCCTCTGATATTCAACTGCCATGGTGCTGCACATGTGATCAGTTAGGACATCAGTTATTTGATAGTTTGACAGTTTGGTGGAGAGCACATCCAATGTGACAGTTACATTCCAGGCACGTGTCAAGAATGTAACTTTTTAACCACTTGCCGACCGCCGCAAGTACATATACTGCGGCGGTCAGCCCCTCACAGGCAAAGTGACGTATCGGTACGTCACTAGCCTGTGAGGCTCTAGGGAGCGAGCAAAAAAAAAAAAAAAATCGCAGATAGCCGCCATTACGCGTTAAAAAAAAAAAACAACAAAAATGACAAAAATCTTTCTCTTAGTTAGTAACTTTTGCGCAAACCAATCAAAATACGCTTTTTGCGTTTTTACCAAACATATGTAGCAGAAAACAAATTGGCCTAAAATGTTAAAAACATTTTGATTTTACATTTTTTTGGGGGGAATTTCATATAAAAAAAAAAATAGAAAAATAGTTATTTTTGCAAAATTGACGCTCTTTTTTTTTTATTTATAGCGCATGATTTAAAAAAAAAAAAAAAAAAAAAAAAAAAAAAAAAAAAAAAAAAAAAAAAAAAATCGCACAGGTGATCAAAGACCACCAAAAGAAAGCTCTGTTTGTGGGAAAAAAAGGACGTCAAATTTGTTTAGGTACAGCGTCGCACGACCGCGCAATTGTCCGTTAAAGTCACACAGCGTCGAATCGCAAAATAGGCCCTGGTCAGGAAGGGGGTAAAATCTTCCGGGACTTAAGTGGTTAAAAACTTAATCAATGGGTTACATTTTTCTTTAAGTATGAAGTACCAGAACACGTCACTCAATGAGGTGTTCTACTAGAGAACATGCCTCTTGAAGATTTGAATTGTCACCTGCAGATAGTTCATAAATCTCAACCTCCCAATCTCACTCTTTTTCTCCAAAGATCTGAGAGCTTAGGTCCTGTTCACATCTGTATGTATAGGCACCATGTACGTGCATTGTGTGTTCTACATACATTACCACATTGCTGGAAACCATATCAAAGATGCAGCAAAAATTGGATTTTTGACTTACCGTAAAATCAATTTCTCTGATGTTCATTGACGGACACAGCTCCTGATTCTTAAGCACTGGGTTATAATGCCCCCTACAGGAGTAGGACACTAGGCAGGAAAAAGCTTGACTATGCCTATGGGCAGTCCCAGGGGAGTATACATGCACACTCAGTTATAGGCACTCAGTTTTGTTACAAACAGTGTCAGAAGAAAGCCAACTCCACAGAGGGGTGGGTGCTGTGTCAATCAAATAATATCAGGGAAATTGATTTTACGGTAAGTCCAAAATCACATTTTCTCTTTCGTTCATTGACGGGCACAGCTCCTGATTCTTAATCATTGGACGTCCCATAGCAGTGTCAAACATGAAGGGTGGGAAAACAGCATAAAAAACTTCCCAAGGCGAACCATAGCCAACCAGGTAACATGGAGCTCAACCATAACTGGAGCTCACCTATAAAAAAAAAAAAAAAAAAATACACCCTCAAAGAGGACCAGGTCCTCTAAAACAACAGCCTGCAAAACCTTGAGGCCAAAAGAAGCATCCGCAGATGCCAAACCATCCATTTGAAAAAGCTTTGTAAATGTACCTTTTTTTATTACATCAGTCCTAAGCTTGTATCTCCCTATGTCTGGTAAGAATTAAATTCTACCACCGGGTGTCACCATCTCACCAATTGTCACTTTGATTGTCATTATTGGAGTGTTGTTGCAGTAAGAGGCCACCCAACCACCAAGAATATTTATTTCTTCAAGCACTGTTGTCTGCCAGCGTCACGTCACTTTGGCACGGACTTTTTTCACTTTATTGTTTTTATTGGTTTAAGCAGACAGTCACTATTCACACAGCTTTTCATTTATTGTGTTGTTCATTATTTGCACTCAATTTATTGATCTATTTTGGCTCACCTTCTCATTTCAGTAGCGCACTATTTCTGTTTCCTCAGAATTGGACGTACCTTGCTTTCCTTCCAGGGAACTGTAAACAGGTTTGAGTAAAACCACTGAAAACATTCCAAAGCTGGAAACGGGGCAATCAACCCATGAAGTAACAAGTCTTGCACTGCCCCAAAGTGAACCTGCAAGCGATCTGGGGACAAGTGCAGGTTAAAAAGGGAAGAACCTTTCCGGAGGAAAAGACCAAAACAATTTTGTAGCTGCACCGAATGACTTTGTGGACCCACTTGACCTGTACCAGAGAGGTCCACGGATCTGGAAATCAGCAAAGACATCCCGCACCCCAGATACAGGTCAGGGCGCCCCTTCATGCAGAGGAAGCCTTGTCTGCAGGTCTGGAAGAGCCCCTCGTGGCTTGCCGGACCAGGTCCTCTTGGAACCTCCGGGGGAGGCCCTGAGGGAATTGAATCACTTGAGGGACGAAAAAGGCCTCTTATGAGCCAAGAATGGCCCACGTCTACTAATGTCATCCAAGGAAGCTCCAAACACGTGATGCCCCACAAAAGGGGAGAGGAGATAAGGCCTTTGTAGAAATCTGGTCAGCAGACCAGCATTGTCAGCCAAATATCACGACGAAGAACCACACTGCTGATATAGACAGCCTAAAATCAAAGAAGCTGCATCCAAAGAGGCAAAAACTGTAGCCCCTGGATCAACTGATCTGCCAGCTCCGCAAAGGCAGGGGGGGGGGGGGGGGGGGGGGGGGGGGGGAGTCATTTCCCCTCCAGGTCCTTTTGAAAAGGTAAGCCCACTCAGAGTTTGCAACACCAGGGCAATAGTAAATAACAGCCTAAGCTGAACCAGCCATAGTGAAACATATGGAGGGCCAGAGCCTCGGCTCTCCTATCAACCAGATCTTTAAAGGCCAAGGACTCCTCAACCGGAATTAAGGTAACTTTATTTAACCTGGAAACCGGCGAGTCCACTACAGGTGGGACCGTCCAGGAACAGGACGGGCACTGCTCCTGACAGACCACTGCTCCATGTGGGTGACTGACGGACAGGAGCAACACTGCGACTCAGGCTGAGGCCAGATCGTATGCGCCCTTGAGAGACATTTAACCTGCAGGCCAGCCCCCGCCCAGTGGGGCTAGGTCACGGCCGACCCAGCATGGAGCTGAGGCCTTTGCGTGCTTGCTGGCCAGACTGGGAGGACCCTCTGGATCTAGATTATCCAGTCCAACAGTTTAATAGATTCTCACAAGAACAAAATAACCAAGATAGGAAAAAATACAGTTAAAGGAAAAAATACAGTTAAAGGAAAAAAATTGCCAGGACCAGAGATCCCAGCAAGTAACTAGGTCCTTACTCCTGACTAGGCAGAAAAAAAATTAGTGCCTATAGCTGAGTGGCTGTATACCCCCTGGGACTTCCCATAGGCATAGTCAAGCTTTTTCCTGCCTAATGTCCTACTCCTGTAGGGGGCAGTGTAACCCAATGGTTAAGAAGAATCAGGAGCTGTGTCCATCTATGAACGAAAGAGAAAAGGACTTTTTCCATTACTCTGAACCCACAACAAGCAGATGTGAACAGGACCTCACAAGAACAGGCCCCACCACTATACACAAGGGGCAGCAGACCAACAACTTAGGAAGCTCATTCACAATGCCTCAAAATGCCAACACACAACTTCCTACCTGATCTTGTAAAAGGCCTTCTTCTCCATCCGAGCTTTCTTCATCCTCATATTTCCTACAAGCACAGAAAAGTATTATGAGTCTTAGCATCAAAGCTTTCAGAGTTAAGATCAATGCTTTGTCATAGCAGTCACGGCGGTCATGGCTTACGGCCACCTCACCCTTCCTTCTCCAGAATCACTTTTCGCTCGTAGTCTTTAAGGTACATGGGCTTTTCCTTGGTAGATTTGCTCTGACTGGTAGTTGGCTGATCTGAAAGGCAAAGAAGTGCTTTTGTAAGCAGAAAAAATAAAAAATAATAGGAAGAAGTATAGCTACTTCTATAGATGTCCACATAAATAAATTTTTCTCAGTGCCTCTTAAAGACAGTTTAAAGAATAACTCCACCTTTTTGAACATGTTACACCCCTATATGGGATGTAACATATTCAGTATCTGCCCCCTCTCCCCCTGATTCCCGCCAGCCCCTTACAGAAGGCTGGGAAACTTCTCCTTGCACCCGCAGTCACTATTCAAAAAGAGAGCGACCATGAGGGGTTACGCCCACACAGCAGTGTCATTGATTCACAGGTCCCTGTGAATCAATGAACTACAACTACCAATAGCTTTTGCAGCTGACGGCTTGTAGGTTTTAATGAACTACCAGGAAACTGATGAGCGATCTAGGTAGCGCATGGAGCTTCTTGTCATTAAATACGGTAACTGCCTGCCCGTATTGAAGGTATGGGCAGACAGCCTGCAAGAGCCTGGCATTGCACCCATAATCTGCTGATCATGGATGTAATACACTTTGCTATGACCACAGTGGATCAATGTGAAACTTCCCTAAAGAATGGGATCAACATTAGCAACATGCTACACCCGTATTTAAGGTTTAACATGCTGCTAAGGACCATACACCCTGACCCTGAGCCCCCCCACACACATAACAGCAGACAGATGTTCCTCCTCCCAGCAGCTGCTGTCACATTTAAAATCAGTCAGTCATTCATGACATATGCCACCGTGGCAGATGCCTTGTAGTTCCCATTGAACTACAAGCGCACTGATCAGCACACTCGAAGCCCATTGAATCTTCCTCCAGGTTTCTAACTGTACATGCGGAAGTACAGGCAGAAAGCTGGAGAAGGAGTGTGCAGAAGCCTGACAATGCACCCCTGATCATGGATGCAATACTTTGCAGAGTTCAGTGTAAAAAAATAAAAAACAAAAGAAATCTCTGAATAAATCTGTGTGGCAGGTACAGTGCAACACAATTCAGCTTCTATATGTGGGAAACTTTTCAGTTTTACATAACAATGACTATAACACAATGGAAAAGCAAGTACAGAACACAATGGAATGACTGTACAGTGTATTTGGAGATACCTGTTTCTTTGTAAAAAGTAACATCCTCTTGGTATATCTTTGGATCTTTCTTTTTGAGCAGGGATAGGGTACGATAAAAGTCCCTGTCCAGTTCTGGATCAATGGCCTAGAGAGACGGGAAAGAAGATCATCTTTTAGAAAGGGGGGGGGGGAACATGTCACACAAACAACACATTATTTTTCCAAAATGACCCCAAAAATTTACAGTTCCACATGAAAAAGGAGACAAAAACTTTTTTGTTTTCCCATTTTGGATAACGTAAGTGAGAGATGTACAACCCCTGTTGGGTTTTTGCCATCTGTGTCCCATTGGGGAGATTTTTTTTCACTTTCTGTCCCATGGCCACAACAGGGAAAGAGGGGGAAATCCCTCTAAACTGCTGGAAATTCCTGGTTGTCATCAGAACTTGTGCCCTCATAGGAAGATTTATCTTTATACTTGATCTGGCTACAACCCAAAATTTAGGATTTTCTGATGATGTTCACCATGGAGAGGGTGAATCTCCCTAAAGGTGATACAGATAGCGATAAAAACCTGACAGATGTTCTAATCCAGTGGCGGCTGGTGCTCAAAATTTTTTTTTTTGGGGGGGGGGGGGGGGCAAACAGAAAAATGTAATAGGCATTGCTTTGCGGCAAAAAACGCAGCAAAAAAATTGCATGACTTTGAGGTCACAAAAGTGTGAAAGGGGCCTTCAATGTAAAGTGCCCACAGCGTGCCCCCTTCAATGCAGAGTGCCCACAGCGTGCCCCCTTCAATGCAGAGTGCCCACAGCGTGCCCCCTTCAATGCAGAGTGCCCACAGCGTGCCCCCTTCAATGCAGAGTGCTCACAGCATGCCCCAATCAATGCAGAGTGACCACAGCGTGCCCCCTTTCAATGCAGAGTGACCACAGCGTGCCCCCTTTCAATGTAGGGTGACCACAGCGTGCCCCCTTTCAATGTAGAGTGACCACAGTGTTCCCCATTTCAATGCAGAGTGACCACAGCGTGCCCCCTTTCAATGCAGAGTGACCACAGCGTGCCCCCTTTCAATGCAGAGTGACCACAGCGTGCAGAGAGACCAATGCACTTACCTGATGCAGCGGCAGCTTCTCCTCAGTCCTCTGCGTCTCCCGAGTCCTCCTCCTCTTCCAATGGCAAAGGTTCGCCTTTCGGCCAATCAGGAAACAGGTCTCGGACCCGCTTTCTGATTGGTCAGGAGCAGGATCCGTGTGACAATAGCGAAAATTAATTTGCTATTGTCACACAATGGGTGGGCTCGGGTCGCACTACTCTGTGCCCCGGGTCCACCCTTTTCTGAAGCCTATTAGAGCCTCTGGCTCTAATCACGTGCTTCAGAAAAAAAAAAAAAAAAAAACACATTGAACTCCATGCGTCCGGCGCCCCGCATGTAGATTAGGGGGCCGGACGCATGGATGGGGGGGCGGCACCCCTGTGCCCCCAACGCAACGGCCGCCACTGTTCCAATCCCTCTCCACTCTATCCAAAACGAAAAGAAAAAGTTTCGTTTTAGTTAAATACTCACCAGCTCATCCTCACTCTCAGACTCCGAGCTGGAAGACCCACTGTCGTCCTCACCTTTGTCCCCATATCGATCCTTTACTACAAAAAGAAGAAAAATATTTAAAATCTAGAAGCAAAACACATCCAAAGGATTATTGGGGATGCTCTCCTTTACAGAGAGATAGAACTCTATACTTTTCATCTCTTCAATCGGGATATTCCTCTTAAAAGCTAGACTTCAGTCTAAAGCTGACCATTAGAGGTGAGCTCAGACGTTTCCCAGGCCATCTGACCCATCAAGCCACAAAGCTTTCACTGCGTACTGCCAACCATAAGCAGCTGAGGCACTCCCCACCCTGTAGCCACATGTATACCAGGGTCATGTAGAAGTGTGGCTGTGGGGTTGGGAATGCCTCAGCTGCCTATAACTGGTGGTGTGCAATGACAGACTTCTGGCTGGATAGCTCAGGGGGTTCGGACTGTGATCCAAACACGTCTGAGCTCATTCCTGATGGCCATACACTAGTAGAATTTAATTTTAAAAATTTCATTTAAAAAATGTTAGTATGATTTCCTGACAGTCGGGTCAAATCGACAGGATGCAAATTTTCTCCTTGAAACCAAAAAATTAACAGTAAATGCAGGTTTTCATAAGGGAAAGCTCATTTGTTCCTTGTCTTCAAAACATTTATGTAGGTTTGTGATTTTTATGGGACTTCAGTTAAATCCATGTATTGTCACCTGGAGTACCAGAAATTTTTTTTTTTTTTTACACAGCACTAAAAACTTGACAAAGGATTAAATCCTTCCACTCTAGGATCAAAAGCGAAAAACCTTTCCACTGGAGCTGGGCCCTAAAAAGAAACTTTCATGAAAATAGAAGAAGATCTGCCTGGATGACAGTACCACAACTGTATTAAAAAAAAGTGTGTAACCACTTGCCGACCAGTCACGTTGACTGTACTGCGGCAAAGTGGCTCGTTCCCGTCCAGTGACGTAGACCTACGTTGCTGGACTCCTCCCCTTGTGGGCGGCGCTCGCGCGCCGCCGGAGGCTCGCTCCCGCTGTTTTTAGTCACAGCGGGAGTTGGGCCAGGGGAGGAGCGGCGGTGATCACCGCCGCTCTTCCCCGATCGTCGGGGAATCGAGTCTGGAGATCTGCCCGCTTGTGTAAACAAAGCGGGCTGGATCTCCTAAGTGACAAACAGTGACAGATTGCAGGATTCAGCATAGCTGAACATGCGATCTGTCCCTGTGTCACTCAGTCACCTCCCCCACACATGTCAGTAAGCACCAGGCATACATTAACCCCTCCCTCTCCAATAAAATTAACCCCTTCCCTGCCAGTGTAATTTTTACAGTAACAGTGCATATGTATAGCACTGATTACTGTAGTAATGTCACTGGTACCCCCAAAAGTGTCAAAAATGTCAGTCAAGGGTCTGATCTGTCCGCCGCAATGTCGCAGTCCCGCAAAAAAGAAATCGCAGATCGCCGCCATTACTAGTTAAAAAAAAAAAAAAAAACACCAAAAATGACAGAAATCTTTCCCTTAGTTAGTAAACGCAATAACTTTTGCACAAACCAATCAAAATACGCTTATTGTGATTTTTTTTACCAAACATAGGTAGCAGAAAACAAATTGGCCAAAAATTTAACAAAAATTTTGATTTTTACATTTTTTTGGGGGGAATTTCATATAAAAAAAATGAAAATATTATTTTTTCAAAATTTACGCTCTTTTTTTTTTGTTTATAGCGCAAAAAGTAAAAATCGCACAGGTGATCAAATACCAGCAAAAGAAAGCTCTGTTTGTGGGAAAAAAAGGGACGTAAATTTTGTTTGGGTACAGCGTCGCACGACCACGCAATTGTCAGTTAAAAGTCGCACAGTGCTGAATCACAAAAGTGGCCTGGACGTAAGACAGCAAAATCCTCCGGTGGTAAAGTGGTTAACTGTGATCACTGTTTTCTTTAGTTTCTTTAGTTGCCCCGTAATTCTACATTCGTGATCAGGTCTGTATGTTTGGTAATCAGTAGGTCTAGTAACGCATTGTTTGTCAGTGTGTTCACCATCCGACCCATTAAATTGTCCTGCAAAACATTTAGGAAATAGCGAGCTTTGGATGAATGCGCGGTTCCTTCTGCCCAGTCTATATCCGTATAATTAAATCCCCCATTATAATGAGTTTTCCCATCCTTGCTGCCATTCCAAGCTGTGATAGGAGGTCCGACTCCCCCTCCTCCCTCTGGTTGGGGGGGCCTATAGCATACGCCCAATAATAACTTCCCCTTGAAGCTCTACCCATAGGGATTCTACCTCCTCCCTAGCTCCATTCGTGATATCGTTATTTCTATATAAAAATATGCTTTCATTTCAGAAGTAAAAAAGACGGGCATTTCACAATACAATCCCCTGAATACACAGCTCCACCTCCTCCCAGCGTGATTACATCACCGCCCACCTCACGCGTAGCGCCCAATGGGTTTTCTCAAAGGTTCAGGTAGGCCGTGCCATTTAAACAATGCTCAATTGGTACTAGGGGCCCACAGTGTGCCAAGAAAATATCCCCCACACCATTACACCACCAGTCTTAACCCTTGGATCCATGCTTTCATGTTTATGACCCTACCATCTGAATGTCGCAGCTGAAATCAAGACTCAGACCAGGCAAAGTTTATCCAGTACAATTTTGGCGAGTCTGTGTTAATTGTGGCCTCGTTTTCCTGTTCTTAGCGGACAGGAACGGCACCCGGCATGGTCATCTTTTGCTGTAGTCCATTTGCTTAAAGCTTTGAGGTGTTGTGCGTTCAGAGATGGTATTCTGCATACCTTGGTTGTAATGAGTGATTACTTAACTAACTGTTGCCTTCCAATTGTCTTGGACCAGTCTGCCCATTCTCCTCTGACCTCAACAAGCATTTCCCTCCACACAACGGGATATTTTCTCTTTTTCTGACCATTTTCTGTAAACCCGAAAGATGGTCGTGTGTGAAAATCTCAGTGAATCAGCAGTTTTTGAAATACTCAGACCAGCCCGTTTGGCACCAACAACCATGACACAATCAAAGTCACTTAAATACCCTCTCTTTCTGATTCTGATGCTCAGTTTGAAATTAAGCAAGTTGTCTTCACCACGTCTAGATGCCTAAATCCATTTAGTTGCTGCCATGTGATTGGCTGATTAGCAATTTGTGTTACCAAGTAATTGAACAGGTGTACCTAATAAAGTGGACGGTGAGTGGACATATATTGTATGCTGTTTATTCTTGGCAAGGCTTATGTATATGTGTATATATATATATATATATATTCAGTCTCAGGTGTGGCGAACAGTACAGCAGTACTTGCTTCAGTGCAAAAGCAATCAGGCTGTCCCACCGGCCGTACAGTAATCCCCCGCTACATCACGGTTCAGTTTTTGCGGTCCCGGTAATTCGCAGTTTTTTTTGTAATGTTATTTTACTATATAAATCATTAAAAATGAAAGATTTTTGTGTTTTCCATAGCTCTTGCTCTGTCTCTAAGTATCTTTTATGTGTTTAAATAAGTTTCTATTGTTTTAAAAGTGTGTTTAAAGACCTTAAAATGCTTTTACACGTACAGGGACAGTAAAAAAATCATGCCTACAATGCATTTTAATAGGGTCTTTCTATTTCGCGGAATTTCACTTTTCGCGGCTGGGTCCGGAACGTAACCCCCGCAATGGAGGGGGGTTTACTGTATATGGAAAAAGTCCACATATATAAGTGTGTATATTTAATAAGAGATAGATGTATTTCTATCTGAAGAAGGGCGCTGTCATAACAGCCGGAAACAGTCATGGGAAATACTTCTGAATTGTACTTTATGGAATTTTTCCAATAAATCCTATTCGCAGCAATCCCCGTGGAATATATATATATATACAGGGCTTTTTTTCAGCAGGAACGCGGGGGAACACAGTTCCGGAACCTCCAGTCTGAATGAATGCAATGGCAAAGGGGTGCTGGGGTCAGTGGGGTGAGCTGAAGGGCCTATTGATGGTGGCTGCTGGGGTGAATCAATTGTTGCTGGGGTGAATCTATTGTTGCTGGAGGGCATTCTGTAGCGGGTGGGGCTATTGTTGCAGGGGAGGATTTTTTTTTGGGGGGGGGGGCGATTGTTGCAGGAAAGGATTTATTGGGGGGGCGATTGTTGCAGGGGAGGATTTATTGTTGCTGGGGGGTCTATTGTTGCAGGGGAGGATTTATGGGGGGGGGGCGATTATTGCAGGGGAAGATTTGTTGTTGCTAGGGGACTATTGTTGTTGGGGGGTCTATTGTTGCAGGGGAGGATTTATGGGGGGGGCGATTGTTGCAGGGGAGGATTTATTGGGGGGGGGGTGATTGTTGCAGGGGAGAATTTGTTGTTGCTAGGGGACTATTGTTGCTGATTGCAGGGGATCTATTTTACTGTTTTTTTCTATTGTTGCAGGGGGGATCTATTGTTGGGGGAGGGTCTATTGTTGCTGATTTCATGGGATCTATTTTCCTGCTTTTCTAGTTATCATTAACAAACTCCATGCAAATTACCTAGAATTACAACATGATACTTGATTCTGTATTCTCTAAAAGAGGGGGTACTGGGAGGTGGGTAGAGGATGGAATCAAAGCACAGCGCTCGGAGGTGGGTAGGGGGTGGAGACAAGGGGTGACTCAGAAGAGGGGAGTACCTGCACCTATTCTCTGAGAAAAAAAGCCCTGTATATATATTACACACACACACACACAAACATGTATCACCTATGCATATCTTCTACTTCCTCTTTAAAGAGGTTGTAAACCCATAAAACTTTTTTTTTTGCAACCTGAAAGACAAACACATAATGAGCTAGTATGCATCTCATACTAGCTCATTATGAAATACTTACCTTAGAACGAGCCACCGCCGTGCCGCCCGCTTACCTGTATGACGGGCGA
Organism: Pelophylax lessonae; assembly: GCF_965119305.1. Lineage (NCBI taxonomy): Eukaryota > Metazoa > Chordata > Amphibia > Anura > Ranidae > Pelophylax > Pelophylax lessonae. Next base: position 597,715,352 of record NC_138771.1, read on the forward strand.
CATGTCCAGTCGCCCGTCTTCTGGGATCGCGGCAACCGGCCATCTGATTGGCCGGAGCCACGGTGACGTCACTCCCGCGCGCAGGAGCCGACGGTCACGGCACGGAGCTCTGAAGGAACGGCACCAGCGGCATGTAAGGTAAATATCTCCTAAACGGTACATGTTTAGGAGATATTTACAGTACCTATAGGTAAGTCTTATCATAGGCTTACCTATAGGTAAAAAGTGTCAGAGGAGGGTTTACTTCCTCTTTAAGACTCCTGCAAAAAGCAGACTGTCTGACCAATGGGTACATTTAGCTGACTCTAAGGGGAACCACAAGTCCCAGCATGCACACCAGTGACAGGCCATGCTGCAGACACACAGGCTGCACCCCATGCTAAACACACTAGGCCCTGAGCCCGGCCTAGGTGTACAGAGGTGGGCTATGTCCTGTGGGGTAAGGGGAACCCTCCGGAGACCGGAAACACTCACGCCGCTGAAGCTCCTCCTTCTCCCGGTACCGCTCATAGCGCTCAGCGAACTGCCGATTAATCTTCAGCTCTGCCATGCTGCACTGGGACACCGGAAGCTCGGTAAACTGCAAGACACGCCCCCCTCATTCGTCATGCGTTCCAGGAAAGCATCTTCAGCAAATCAGCGTCATGATCATGCGTTCCAGCCCGTTTGAAACCAATCATCGCTGAGGTAGGTGTGGTTTTCCTGTATCCCTTTAAATTCTTTAATTGTGGCAATGCAACATGTGCACGTTTTTTTGTTTTTTTTTTATATCTTTATTTATTATCATCTTTTGGATCAAATCTGGACAGTGTATCAGTTTTTTTTTTTTTGGTTACTAAAAATTGCATAAATGTGAGATTTTTATGGTGGTGATAAAACTGGTCGATCGATGTACAGTTCAGCAAAATGATTGAATTGGTCACAGAGTGAAACAAAAATGGCAATAAATGACAGTGACAATTTCAACACAAGTTGATTGGTTGTGGCAGGGGAAAAAATGATCGCAAACGGCCAATCCATGATGACAATTGCACACCGATGTGAATCGCTTTCTATTGATTCGCAGGTAACCACCATTTATCATTCCTGTATGATCATTTTTTTCCCACCGCAAATGATAAAAGAGCACATGCTCATCATTATGGAGCTGCTGTGCAACCCAGAAAAGACAGCTGGCACCCCCTTGTGGCATTAAAAGAAGATGGGATGCCCATGTAATGGGTCCCAGGAGGCTGTAGGGTACTCTATGGCGCATGTGCATTAGGTGGTGTCCACTTTCTATTAAAGGCTTTTGCAGCTAATAAAAGAGCACATGTTCATCATCATAGAGCTGCTGCACAACCCAGAAAAGACAGCCGGCACCCCCTTGTGGCAATAAAAGAATATGGGATACCCATGTAATGGGTCCCAGGAGGCTGTAGGGTACTCTATGGCGCATGTACATCAGGTGGTGTCGGCTGTCTATTCATGGCTGCTTTTGCAGCTAATAAAAGGGCACGTGCTCATCATTATGGAGCCACTGCGCAACCCAGAAGAGACAGCTGGCACCCCCTTGTGGCATTAAAAGAAGATGACAGGACAGGACAAGTTGTGATGTGGCGAAGTAGTCAGCTGACCTCACTCTTTGGGCACATGCAGTAAATATCCAATAGAATAGTTACTGCATGCTTAGTTTAGTTAGTTGCTTAGTTAATTCCAGGTGGCAACTTTTTTTTTTTTGGCCAGGCAGTGTATGTGCACTTTATACATACATGTATTTTTCCTTTGTGATTTCACTTTATTTAACTTTATTTCATGACAGCGCACTTTGTTTATACATTTGAATCAATTTTCTCCTGGTGTTCAGGGAGCTTCAGGTGCAGCAGTTGTGATTGATTATAGGCCAGCGCATCTTTTTCATCTTATAAGGTTTTTTTTCAATCTTCTATTGTCCAATTTTGGTGAGCCTGTGCAAATTGTAGCCTATTTCCTGTTCTTAGCTGACCAGAGTGGCACCAGGTCCTCTGCTGCTGTAGCCCATGTGCTTCAAGGTTCGATATGTTGTGCTTCCAGAGATGGTATTCTGCATACCTTGGTTGTAATGAGTGGTTATTTGAGTTACTGTCGCCTTTCTATCATCTCAAACCAGTCTGCCCATTCTCCTCTGACATCAACAAGGCATTTTCGTCCACACCCCTGCTGTTCACTGGACATTTTTTCTTTTTCGGAACATTCTCTGTAAACCCGAGAGATGGTTGTGTGTGAAATCGCAGTAGATCAGCAGTTTTTAACACACTCGGACCAGCCCGTCTGGCACCAACAACCATGCCACATTCAAAGTCACTTAAATCCCCCTTTCTTCCCCATTCTGATGCTCGGTTGGAACTTCAGCATGTCTAGATGCCTAAATGCATTGAGTTGCTGCCATTTGATTGGCTGATTAGTAATTTGTGTTACCAAGCAATTGAACAGGTGTACCTAAGTGTATGTTGCAGATAGATCTACAGTTCTCCAGAAAGTCAACACAGCTCCACTGATTACAGTGATCAACACTAAATTTCCCTAACAAACCAAACAGCAGCTCCCCTGGATACAGTGAGCCAGAACTAAATTTACTTTATCCTTGCACCTATCTAGGAGAGTGCTGCATTCATAAACTTAAAGCGGTAATAAATCCAAAACCAAAAATGTATTATATTGCAGCCTACCAATCATCATATGTGGTGATCTGTGCAGTAACACACCTCATGTATCAGAGTGCCCCCACTCTGGATGAAGGCGCAACAGAGAAACCTTTAAACAGCAGCATTGTCAGTCTGTGGGGAGAGGGGGTGTAAGATGTACTAGCAGATTTAGATACACTAACAAATTGAAGCCAAACTCCAGCTAACCCTTTATAAGCAGTTACAGCACCAGTTTTGTTCCTTTTGGGATGAAGGTTTTACATCTGTGGTTCTCAACCAGGGTTCTGTGGAACCCTAGGGTTCCTCCAGAGGTTGCTAGGGGTTCCTTGAGCAATGAGAAATTTCTGCCTCTCAGATAAGTTCCCCTGACACCATTGATCTTTTTAGGTATCTGGAAGAAGGTAATTCTTCCTAATGTCCACAAGTGTAAGGAGCATTCATCCCACTGACCATCACACGAATGTATCATGAGTTGTAAATATAGTCCTTTTTAGCAGGGGTTCCCTGAGACCTGAAAATTATTTCAAGGGTTCCTCCACATTGAAAAGGTTGAGAAAGGCTGTTTTACATAAATAAAAGCTGAATATGCACCCCTATCAGTGTTAAATGGTTTGTCTCAACCCTCTAACTGCTGCATCAGCAAAGCTAGTTTTCCTGATGTAGCAAATGGTTTGTCTCAACCCTATAACTACTACATCAGGAAACCTAGTTTTCCTGATGTTGAAAAACAACAGACTTGCTGGCAGGATAACAGTTGAAAAGAAAAAAGAAAAAAAAAAAAAGAATGCAGCCGTCACATCTAAGAACTGGTAAGCTGTAATATATGCAATATGATGGAACACAATTTCGAGCCCAAGATCTACCAGGCTCCAATTCTTTATCTTCACATTTTCCCAGGCTTTTGCCAGAATAGGGTCACGTAAATGGGCACTTCCAAAGCTGTCCCAAAATACCTCTAGCTCTGGCACACTGTGCATCTTAAATGACTCTGGACAAGAGGAGAAGAGATATAATTTCACCAGTGGTCACACCTACAGCATTATCATCAACATTATGTTCGAAGAGGTCTGGTGTCTATTCCGAACCCCCACAGACTTTCAAGATGCAGGGCCTTTTTCCTTGCCACTGCATTGTTCCCAGAAAGGTGGAAAATTGTGCAACGTGATTGGGGACATCTGCCTTGTAGCCATGAAACCCACTGCACCCTCGCTGAGGTTGTGACTCGTACATACCGCAAGATCTCAGCTTTTAATTTATCCGTCTCAGGCATCACCAGAGGTCATGCCAACATACACCTTTTGGGAGTCTCCCTTTAAGCCCCTTTCACACTAGTGCGACTTGTCCCGCGATTTTGGACCGCAAAATCGCATGACAAGTCGTTTTCCATTATTTTCAATGAGCCCCATTCATATCAGTGCGTTTTGAAGTCGCACCGACTTCAAAGTAGTTCCTGCACTACTTTGCCACGATTTGATTGCATTTTGAGCCATAGCCATTGCTTTCAAAATCGCTGCAAAGTCGCGTCAAAATCACGCCGCAAGATCACGGCAAAATCGCGGTAAAATCGCGACGCATAAGTGTGAAAGGGGCCTAAACAGTAGACACGTGCAATGTATTTAGTTATGAATCAAATTTGAAGCAGAATTTTCGTTATTCGGAGATTGGTATGTAGAATTTCAGAATCATGATAATAACAAATTTCAACAAATCCAAAATTATAACAAAACGAATTATCTGAATTCGAAAATGAATTTTAATTTGAAATAAAAACATATTGCAATAAATGCAATAAGGTATAAAATTGAAAAAAAGATGGTGATTCCTACTTAGGCTGCTTTATAGAATAGAATAAAACAGAATAGAATAGACTATAACGGATAAGAACAGAAAATAAAAAAATAGAACAAAATAGAAAATAAAAGAATAGAATAGAAAAAAATAGAACAGATTAGAATATAATAAAATAAAATAGGAAGAATATGGTCATCTTCCAAAATTCTAATTTTCGATTAGAATGGAATGGAATAAAATAGAAAGAAAATAGCCATCTTCCGAAATTCAAATTTCAAACAGAATAAAATAAAATAGATAGAATATAGCCAACTTCCGAAATTTGAATTTTGAATACAATAAAATAGACTACAGCCCTCATCCAAAATTTGAATTTCGATTTTCGATTTCGATTCGAATATAGGAAAAGAGTCCCGCAAATTAATCATTCAAACATAATGAATATGATGAAACAAAATTATTTACTTAAAGAAAACATCCAAAAGGAAACAAATGTTTCCGTTCTGCACATCTCTACTGCCAAGTATTCCTAAAAGTATTCCTAAAAGTCGGTTCACACTATGGGGACACGACTTTGGGGGCGACTAGTGAAGTCGCCGTGCACCGCGACTTCGGCGTGACTTGCACGGACTTCACATAATGGAAGTCAATGCAAGTTGCTCGGACTTCGGTCAAAAGTAGTGCAGGAACTATTTTCTAAGTCGGAGCGACTTGAGTCGCTCCTATTAGAACGGTTCCAATTGCACTGAATGGACCGCGACTTGTCAGGCGACCAAGTCGCCTGGCAAGTCGCGGTAGTGTGAACCGGAACTTAGTCCAAGCCTGCCCTTCTGCGGTCCTCTCAAAAGTACACAAGAAGACCTCCACATCATCTTTGGATGTCATCCTTTGTAGGTGGTGACTTTTTGTAGGTGAAATGGTCTCCCCAGGGCAAACTCTTGCAATCCAGGCTAGCGATTGCCAAAGCACTTCTGGTAAGGCCTGTCGGTCTCTCTCTGCTGCCTGGGCCAAAGCAGTCACTGGAGCCTCAGGGCTCGCCAGCAGGGCAGCCAACAGACTGTTATTTTTTTGCTGGCGTGCCAGGCTCTTTTGAAAAGTTACAATAAAAAGAAAAGAGAAGGCGCCTGGCCCTTTAAATAAAAGATTGTTGAACCTGCTGCCCTTTTAATTGTAATAAAACAATAAATAGGTATATATCATAGGTAAAAAGGCGCTGGTAATCTTAATATATCACGTGTTATAAAAATTAATAGGTGATTTAAAGTGTAATATATGTGATTAAAAATTGCTACAAATATATATATGATCTACTATTGGTGCAATTAGCAAAGAAAAGTGCATACCAGTGCAATTTCAATTCAGAAGTGTTTGTGCTTCTCAAAGTAAATTAATCCACAAAGGTGTGGATCAGTGAACCAATAAATAGATATATAAAGAATTCCATACAAAAATCACATAAGAATATATAAAAATATAAATATATAAATGTGCTCCAAGTAGTGTTTAAAAATCCAGGCAATAGCATGCAATCAAAATTGTGCTTGGTGGATTCTTATTAATCCCTTCACAGTGCTCCAGGTGCTGGGATGTGACAACCGTCAATTAAGAAGTGCTTGTGCTTCTCAAAGTAAATTAATCCACAAAGGTGTGGATCAGTGAACCAATAAATAAATATATAAAGAATTCCATACAAAAATCACATAAGGATATATAAAAAAATCACATAAGAATATATAAAAAAGTATAAATATATAAATGTGCTCCAAGTAGTGTTTAAAAGTCCAAGCAATAGCATGCAATCAAAATTGTGCTTGGTGAATTCTTATTAATCCATTCACAGTGCTCCAGGTGCTGGGATGTGACAACCGTGGCCTCTTACCAGCTAGCAGCAGGTCACAAGTGTATGTTTTTTGGAGAATAAAACAGTATTTCACTATTGGAGGCTATTTGTTCTTCTATATCTTTATGTGTATGGGGGGACTACATGGTCCAACTCGAGTAATATAGGAGCCAGAGATCCAAGCAATCGAGGAGAGGTCTGATCCACCCAATAAAGGGATCACAGGCGTTGGGGGTCCTTGTGACCTGCTGCTAGCTGGTAAGAGGCCACGGTTGTCACATCCCAGCACCTGGAGCACTGTGAATGGATTAATAAGAATTCACCAAGCACAATTTTGATTGCATGCTATTGCTTGGACTTTTAAACACTACTTGGAGCACATTTATATATTTATACTTTTTTATATATTCTTATGTGATTTTTTTATATATCCTTATGTGATTTTTGTATGGAATTCTTTATATATTTATTTATTGGTTCACTGATCCACACCTTTGTGGATTAATTTACTTTGAGAAGCACAAGCACTTCTTAATTGACGGTTGTCACATCCCAGCACCTGGAGCACTGTGAAGGGATTAATAAGAATCCACCAAGCACAATTTTGATTGCATGCTATTGCCTGGATTTTTAAACACTACTTGGAGCACATTTATATATTTATATTTTTATATATTCTTATGTGATTTTTGTATGGAATTCTTTATATATCTATTTATTGGTTCACTGATCCACACCTTTGTGGATTAATTTACTTTGAGAAGCACAAACACTTCTGAATTGAAATTGCACTGGTATGCACTTTTCTTTGCTAATTGCACCAATAGTAGATCATATATATATTTGTAGCAATTTTTAATCACATATATTACACTTTAAATCACCTATTAATTTTTATAACACGTGATATATTAAGATTACCAGCGCCTTTTTACCTATGATATATATCTTTTGAAAAGTTGCTGCACTGCATTACTTTGAAGTAATGCCTTTATCAAGTCCTCCATTGTGCATATTCAAAATTGTACAATGAAGTGCACTGTGCCTTTAAATTGTATAGACACAGCCTGCTGTCACAAGATCACAGACGTTCTTGATCTATTGTCCCCAGATACCCTTAGCAGTTTTACAGTTTCAGCAGAATGTCACATTGTCCCTAAAAATTACTGCTGACACAAGCTTTTCACACTTCTTATCTCAATGCAACTTTAACATCAGGTACATACAGTAACCTGCAAAGTTGCCTTTCAGTGAGGATCAGTAGAGCGATTGCCCACATTCAAGCACCAATCGTAGGGTTCCGCTTTATGTGGAGAGCTTGCAGCAAGGTTCTCTAAAAGCCAAAGTGTTTAAAGGCTATCTGTCCGCCTTTATTTATTAGCAATGCTGACAAAAAAAAAAAAAAAAAATAGGACCAAAACAAGGAGATTCCCTCGCAGGGGTAATAGTCTCAACCAAAAAACACACTGGGACTGCTCAGACCTGCAGACATGTCCATCACAGTTGGCATGCATTTTTTCCTAACAACACTGATCACCCCAGGGAAAGGAAAAATTACATCTCAAGTAGGGAACAATGTGTGACCAGTGGTCAACACCCTGTTTACTGCTACAGACCGTTCACTGACTGCAGTTAACTTCTGACAAGGTTTTATTGCTGTGTCTTGGATGGGAGATTTCTCTTCACTTCCTGTGTGGAAACAGAACCAAAATTTGCATACTGTATATTCAGCCAGTGCTTTAAGTGGCCCAAAAGAGGTGCCGGTACTCTATTTTATAGCCTATAAATTTTTTTTACATTACAAGCTCTAGATAGCTTTGAGAGGCCAAATGCCAGGAACTAAGATGAAGCCAGGTTGGTTTTGGGCCTGGTAACTCACCTAATGTGCTGTGCTGGTGGCAGGAAGGATGGCACGGCAGGGCACTGACTATAGTGGCACTGGCAGGCCAGGCAGGTGCTGTGGTGGCAGTTGGCAGGCAGCTAGGGCACTGTGGGGTGACAAGCAGTGGCAGCCAGGCTTTACTTTCAGTTTCTCAGAGTCGGCAGACGGAGGAGTCAGGACACCACACCGCGCAGGGCACTGCTGGAGGGGGTGGGGGATGGAGCACTGTTTAGGCACGCGCGCGGAGGAATAAGTTCCTCCTCCGCTGTGAATGCTGGGGCGGCGGGCCAGGCGTATGACGTCACTGGTTGCTAGACGCCAATCGGTAGGCAATCTAGCAACCACCAGTGATACAGAGGGAAGGAAGCACAGCAGAGGCCGAGCGGTGAGCGGTGCGGCCGGCATCGATGGATTTACTGTTCTGTCTGCAGAGCGGCGCCCCCCTTTTCAACAGTGGATCGGCCCTGCGTACCGGTACGCTAAAATCACGTTCTGGGTGCAGGGAGAGATGGCGGTACTCTCAAGAGCATTTTGCAGAAGTGGCGGTACTGAGTACCGGTGCATACCGGCCCACTTAAAGAACTGTATTAAGCTAAAAAAAGCTTAATGTTCTGGAACCAGCAAGGGTCCCTTCATTAGGCAGTGACACTTTTGTCTGATGGAGGGACCCTTGGTGGTTATTAAACATTGCACTTTGTTTTTTGACATGCTGAACACACCCAAATAAAGTGTTTATTCCAAAAAGATTGACATGTACTGGTAACATACTTTCTTCCATCTCGGAAAAAGAGACACATATAGCAATAAAAACAGACACAGGTTCTAATCCTAACCGATGCTTGATGACAGATCGAGAAGAATGAGAGAAGGCCACATTTTGATTTTGAAGTCAGGAGGCCATTAACCACTTAAGCCCCGGAAGATTTTACCCCCTTCCTGACCAGGGGTTTTTTTTTGCGATTTTTTTACTGTGTGACTCTAACGGACAATTGCGCGATCATGCGACGCTGTACCTAAACTAATTTCACGTCCTTTTTTTCCCACAAACAGAGCTTTCTTTTGGTGGTATTTGATCACCTGTGCGATTTTTGATCACGCGCTATAAACAAAAAAAGAGCGTAATTTTTGCAAAAATAACAATATTTTTCACTTTTTTTTATATGAAATTCCCCCCAAAAAAAATGTAAAAATCAAATTTTTTTAACATTTTCGGCCAATTTGTTTTACGCTACCTATGTTTGGTAAAAAAAAAATCGCAAAAAGCGTATTTTGATTGGTTTGCGCAAAAGTTATCGCATTTACTAACAAAGGGCAAGATTTTTGTCATTTTTGGTGTTTTTTTTTTTAACGAGTAATGGCGGCGATCTGCGATTTTTTTTGCGGTACTACGACATTGCGGCGGACAGATCGGACCCTTGACTGACATTTTTGACACTTTTGGGGTTACCAGTGACATTACTGCAGTAATCAGTGCTATATATATGCATTGTTACTGCAAAAATGACACTGGCAGGGAAGGGGTTAACTTTATTGGACAGGGAGGGGTTAAGTGAGTATCCTTGCGACTGGTGAGTATCCTTGCGACTGGTGAGTATCTTTGCGTCTGTTGGATCTTTGCAACTGGTTAGTATATTAACGACTGGTGAGGACCCCAGGTTTAGTACCAGGGGAGACAGAGGTAGTGTAGGTAAGGAAGAGCAGGTCGTTAATATTATCCCCATAGAGTAGAGGGTAATAATGTCCAACAGGATTGCGGATGCTACTCAGTGCACTTCTTGCTGCATGTATGCGTTCCTTGATGAACCAATCGAGGGCGAATACTGCTGTGCAAGATGTGAGCGACTTGTTGCTCTGTTAGACCAGATCCTGGACCTACAGAACACAGTGGCAACACTGCGTGGCATCAACAACCTGGAAAGGAGCTTGGACATTGCCTATCAGGCGCTGGTAGGGGCCAGCATAGAGGAGGGAGGAACAGAGGAGACGCAAGCAGCAGAGGTACGCAGCTGGGTGACTGTTAGTAGGGGAAAAGGGATGAGTGCCAGGGAGGCCAATCCTGAGTTGGTACACCCTAACAAATTTGCAGAGTTGCAGGTTGAGGGGGATATCAACTCAGGGGTGGCAGAGCTGGAGAACGCGCCCTCCCCCAGCTGCCAGGGGAGGGACGGCTCCAGGAAGAAGGGGGGCTGTAACTCAGGAAAGGTTAGAAAGGTTGTGGTAGTTGGGGACTCAATTATCAAGAGGACAGAGAGGGCAATCTGTAAAAAAGATCTCGTGAACCGAACAGTTTGTTGTTTACCGGGCGCCCGAGTTCGGCACATCGCAGATCTTGCAGACAGATTGATGTGGGGGGCTGGGGATGACCCAGCGGTCATGGTGCTTGTGGGCACTAATGACAAAGTTAAAGGTAGGTGGAGGATCCTTAAGAACGATTTCAGGGACTTAGGTAATAGATTGAGGAAAAGGACCTCCAAGGTGGTTTTCTCTGAAATACTGCCTGTACCTCGAGCCACACAGGAGAGGCAGAGGGAGATTAGGGAACTTAACAAGTGGCTGAGGAATTGGTGTAGGAAGGAGGGGTTTGGGTTCCTGGAGAACTGGGCTGACTTCTCAGTCGGCTACCGGCTCTTTAGTAAGGATGGGCTGCACCTTAATGGGGACGGTACAGCTCTTTTGGGGAGAAAGATGGCCACCAAGTTGGAGGGGCTTTTAAACTAGGAGACGGGGGGGAGGGCTCAGAAGTAGAGTCAGTCAGGAGGGAGCAGAGGACTGAAGGCAGCTGTAGGGTCAGCAGCGACAGTAGGTCCACAATGTCAATTGGCAGGTCTGTGCGGGAAAATCTCAGACCAAACAGGAATAAACATAACCGCCAATTGCGCTTAACTTCCGTAAAACTAAGAGGGGTATATGCTAATGCCAGGAGCCTAGCTAATAAAATGGATGAGTTGGAAATATTGGTACATGAGGAGGACATAGACCTTGTGGGAATAACAGAGACTTGGTTCGACCCCTCACATGACTGGCTGGCCAATATCCAAGGGTATTCGGTGTACCGGAAGGACAGGGTAGGAAAAAGAGGGGGAGGGGTATGTCTCTATGTCAAGAACAATATAAAGGTGATAGAAAGGAGTGACATTACGGATGGGATGAGCATGGATTTAGAATCTGTGTGGTTTGAACTCCATAGGGAAGGAGAAAAGGGGAAAGTAATTGTGGGGGTTTGCTATAGGCCACCTAACCAAGGGGAGGAGGTAGAGCTGGAATTCTTAGCACTAATGAGTAAAGTGGCAAAATTGGGATCAGTCGTCATATTGGGGGACTTCAATTATCCCGACATTGACTGGGACGAGGGGACTACACACTCACAGAAGGCCCGCCTATTCACAGAAACCTTACTGGATAATTACATGTCACAGTTGGTGGATTCTCCGACTAGAGAAAATGCAGTCCTGGATCTGTTGATCACTAATGACCCAGACCTAATCTCGCAGGTAGGAGTCCAGGACAATCTGGGCTCTAGCGATCACAGGATGATCACATTTAGTATAAATAACAATATAACAAGGCAAGTGGGGAACATAAGAACCCTAAACTTCAGAAGGGCAAACTTTCCAAAATTGTACTCATTGATGGAAAGGGTAAACTGGGACCAAACCCTGGGATCCCTGACCACAGAGGAAAAATGGGAATGCTTTAGGAACATATTAGGCAAAGGCATCTTGCAGTGCATTCCTATGGGAAATAAATAAAGAGACAAAGCCAAACCTGGCTGGCTAAACCGTAGCGTCAAAAAACTTATTAGGGGAAAAAAATTGGCCTTCAAGAAGTATAAATCAGAGGGCACAGTATCGACTTTCGAGCAATACAAGGAGGCAAATAAGAAAAGTAAACAAGAAATCAAGATGGCTAAAATCAACTTTGAGAGACAAATAGTGGAGGATATTAAAAAAAACCCAAAGAAATTCTTTAAATATATCAACAGCAAAAAACTAGGGCAGAGCATATTGCACACATAATTAACGATGATGGGAGGATGGTTACAGAGGACACTGAAAAAGCAACCGTGCTGAATGCTTTTTTCTCGTTAGTCTTTACACAGGAAACGGAGGGGTACACTGACCATGACTGTTTGGTTAGTAGTAATACACAGGACTTGCCACTATGGCTAACAGAGGGTGAAATCAGGGAAAGGCTGGATAAACTCAACACAAACAAATCACCAGGCCCGGATGGCGTACATCCGAGAGTACTCAAGGAACTTAGTAAGGTTATATCCAGACCACTGTTCCTGATCTTTGCTGACAGTATTAGGACAGGAGATGTACCAGGGGATTGGAAGAAAGCTAACGTGATTCCGATATTCAAAAAGGGCCAGAGGCATATCCCGGGAAATTATAGGCCTGTCAGTTTGACATCAATAGTATGTAAACTTCTGGAGGGGATGATAAGGGACTATATCGTAGAGTTTGCTAAAGACAACAACATCATCAGCAGTAATCAGCACGGGTTTACAAATGGGCGTTCTTGTCAAACCAATCTATTAACATTCTACGAGGAGGTGAGCTGTGAGCTAGATAGGGGGAGACCAGTGGATGTGGTGTACTTGGATTTCGCTAAGGCGTTTGATACAGTTCCCCACAAGCGCTTAATTTATAAAATAAGGTCTGCAGGTATCGACAGCAGGGTTTGCTCTTGGATACGGAATTGGCTTAAAGGGCGTGTCCAAAGAGTGGTAATAAACAGCGCATACTCAGACTGGTCTGAGGTAGTAAGCGGGGTGCCCCAGGGCTCAGTCCTGGGACCAACCTTGTTCAATTTATTCATAAACAACATTGAGGTCGGGATCAGTAGTTCGATATCAGTTTTTGCAGATGACACAAAATTGGCCAGAGCAATAACTGCACAGCATGAAGCAGATATCCTACAGAATGACCTGGACAAAATTACAGAGTGGGCAACGACATGGCAAATGAGGTTTAACGTGGAGAAGTGTAAGGTTTTGCACTTGGGGACTAAAAACATAAAAGCACAATACACGTTAGGAGGGGAACCCTTGGGGGAATCAAAAATGGAGAAGGATCTGGGAGTCTTGGTTGATGATAGATTAGGCAACAGCATGCAATGTCAAGCGGCAGCTGCCAAAGCCAGCAGAATATTAGCATGCATAAAGAAAGGGATGTATTCCAGAGATAAGACTATAATCCTTCCACTTTATAAAACTCTGGTCCGACCGCATCTGGAGTATTCTGTCCAGTTCTGGTCGCCAGTCCTCAGGAGGGATGTGTTGGAGCTGGAGAGAGTCCAGAGAAGGGCAACTAAACTAATTAGGGGATTGGAGGACCTTGACTATGAAGAGCGTCTACAATCGCTCGATTTATTCTCCCTGGAGAAGAGACGTCTGAGGGGGGACATGATAGCAATTTATAAATATCTTAATGGGGATCCCAGCTTAGAAAAAAAGCTGTTCATTCGAAGGGATTGCATGAGGACTCGAGGGCATACAATGCGATTAGAGGAGAAGCGTTTTAACCTCAGGCAACGTGGGGGGTTCTTTACTGTTAGGGCTACAAGATTGTGGAATTCTCTACCACAAGAGGTGGTTTCGGCGGGTAGTATGGTGGCTTTCAAAAGACTCTTGGACTTACATCTCAAGGATCAGAACATTCAGGGGTATGTGAGATGATTACAGCCACACACACCTACACAGGTTGAACTGGATGGACTATTGTCTTTATTCAACCTCACCTACTATGTAACTATGTAACTAAGTGTGTCCTAGGGGCGTGCTTCTAACTGTAGTGGGACATTCCTATTGGTGTAAAAAAAAAGATCAACGGTTCTACATAGTAGAACCGTCTGATCTTCATTTTTACACAGGGAGAACTGACAGGCGGCTTGTTTACATAAGCCACTCTGTCTTTCTGTACCGGCGATCGTAGTGTGACCGGCGGACATCGGGTCCGCCAGTCACACTCCCGCACTCCTCCGTGAACGAGCCGAGGCGGGCGCGCGCCCGCCCACTATTGGCTCTAGAAGGAGTGACAGGCGAGCGACGTAGACCTACGTCACTCTGCCTGGCCGGGGCTGACTGCCGCAGTAAATATACTGTGCGCAGTCGGCAAGCGGTTAAAGCAGATTTCCACCCAAAAGGGGAAGCTCTGCTTGTCTGCCTCTTCCCCCTTCCCCCACCCCCTTCACTGCCACAATTTGCACCTTTTGGGGGGGGAGAGGGTACCTGGTTTTGGAAGGTACCTGCTACCATTTCCCGCCACAGTGAACTGAGCCTTTGTTGGTAATGGCAGCTAATGGCAGTATGGAGAAACTAGTCGCATGCATTGCTCAGGTGTGATTTTGGCCCAGCCGTCCACACGGTCTTCAAATCTTGAAAGTTCCATGAGCCTCTTCTATGAACTCTGATCTTTAGTTATTTCCAAAGATTTTCTATTGGATTCAAGTCAGGTGATTGGACAATTCTAGCAGCTTTATTTTCTTTCTGTGAAACCAATTGAGAGTTTCTTTGGCTTTGTGTGTGGGATCATTGTCTGAGGCCAGGTCGTATGCGCCCTCGCAAGACATTTAACTTGCGCTGGTAGTAGATTCTCACAGGAACAAAATAACAAAGATAGCAAAAAATCAATTTAAAAGGAAATAAATTGCAAGGACCAGAGATTCCAGATACATAAACCTTGCTAGTATTGGGTTGGACCCCCTTTTGCTTTCAGAACTGCCTTAATTCTTCATGCCATAGATTCAACAAAGTGTTTTGGTCCATATTGTCATGATAGCATCATGCAGTTAACACCATTACACCACCACAACCAGCCTGAACCATTGATACAAGGCATCCATGCATTAATGTTGTTTAAGACAAATTCTGAGCCTACCATCTGAATGTCACAGCTAAAATGGAGACTCATCGGACCAGGCAAGGTTTTTCCAATCTTCTATTGTCCAATTTTGGCAAGCCTGTGCGAATTGTAGCCTTAGTTTCCTGTTCTTAGCTGAGAGACGTGGCACCCGGGTGGTCTTCTGATGCTGTAGTCCATCTGTTTCCATGTTCAGTGTGTTGTGCATTCAGAGATGGTATTCTGAGTACCTTGTTTGTAACGTTATTTGAGTTGCCTATCTATCAACTCGAACAAGTCTCCCCATTCGCCTTTGACCTCAGCAAGGCATATTTGTCCAAACAACTTCTGCTCGCTGGATATTTTCTCTTTTCAAAACCATTCTCTGTAAACCCTAGAGGTATGGTTGTGCATGAAAATCCCAGTAGATCAGCAGTTTTTTAAATACTCAGACCAGCCTGTCTGGCACCAACAACCATGCAACATTCAAAGTCACCTAAATCCCTGCTCTTCCCCATTTTGATGCTCAGTTTGAACTTCAACAAGTCGACTTCACTACATCTAGATGCCTAAATGCACTGAGTTGCTGCCATGTGATTGGCTGATTAGCAATTTGTGTTACCAAGCAACTGAACAGGTGTACCTAATAAAGTGGTCGGTGAGCTTTTACAGAACCTTCCCTATAGTTTATATCACACATTCCTCATAGAGATTATGATTCCACTCTCACCCAAACAAATCTAGATAATCTGGGAAATCCATGTACATAAAAATCAGCTTTTATTTTTAGACAACTGCAGACTCAATTGAAAAAAGATGAAATAGAAAATTCTAGAAAAATAATGGGATTTTTGACTTACCGTAAAATCAATTTCTCTGATGTTTATTGACAGACATAGCTCCTTATCTTCTTGATAGTTGAGTTATACTACCCCCTACAGGAGTAGGACACTAAGCAGGAAAAAACTTGACTACTACTATGGGGCAATCCCCGGGGGTATACGCCCACTCTCAGCTATAGGCATTCAGTTTTTTTTTTTACTGCCTAGTCAGGAGTAAGGACCTAGTTCCTTGCTGTGATCTCTGGTCCTGGCAATGTTTTCTTTTTAAATGGAATTTGTTCCTACCTTTGTTATTTTGTTCCTGTGAGAATCTATCATCAACTGAGCTGAGGCCTGCACGTGCTTGATGGCCAGACTGGGGGGTCCCTCTGGATCTAGATTATCCAGTCCGTCGCCCAGTCCGGCCAGCAAGCACGCGCAGGCCTCAGCTCCGCGCTAGGTCGGCCACGACATAGCCCCACTGGGCGGGGCTGGCCTGCGAGTTAAATTGTCTCACAAGGGCGCATGCGACCTGGCCTCTGCCTGAGTCACAGCGTTCCTCCTGGCCGACAGCCCCCCTATTCCGATGGAGCGGTGGTCTGTCAGCAGCGGTGCCCACCCTGTTCCTGGTATGGTAAGTAGCTATCCCCCATCTAACCCTGGAGGTTTTTGGGGTGGACGTGGGCCCCTCCGTTGGGATGGTCGGACCCCCTGGGTTTTCCTCCTTTCCATGCAGCGCCCCCCGTTCTCTGGGTCCTCTGTGGACTGTCACCTCCCATCTGCCCACACCTCCCTCCCCTCCCATGGGTGGCCATACCTTTTAGGTCGGTCTGGGGTGTTGAGCTGGCGATGGGGGGGGGGAGTGTGCTGCCGGCGAGGGAGGGGCTGTACTTGCCAGGGCCCCTTTTCCTGCTGGGATCGTGGTCAGAGCTCCTGGGGCCACCATTTTATTGTAGCCTTTGGTACTGCTGATCGGCAGCCATTTTCTTGGGGTTTCTCATTGAGAATAGTGGCAGCCATGTTTTTGGAGCTGTATGGGTGGTGATTCGGCGGTGAGAGCCCCTCCTCATCCTCTAGTGCTGACTCCTGGATATTTCTCCTCCTAATCGCCCCACAGTGTGCAGTTTGCCGGGTGCTGCAAGTGCCTGATCGTTGGTGGTAAATCTTTTTCTGGAATTTTCCTACCTCTCCCTGCTATAGCAGCGGTAGTGATATGTGCTGGGCCTTGTGGTGCCGTCAGCATGGTGGGGGTGTCCCTAGCAGTGTTATACACTTTTTTGTGGGTCCCCCTTTTTACTAATGGAGTCCCTGGAGCACTTTTCCCACCTGATCCCCTCTCAGAGGTTGCCGGGCCCTCCGGGTCCCAACAATCCCTAACTGCACTGATGGCAGTCCTGGAGTCATTGGTGTTTAGGGTGGATTTCATCCTGGGAAAACAGACTAGGAAAAAGCGCCCCCTGCCTTCACCTGCTTCATCTGTCTCATCAGATCCGGAATCTGATTCAGCCCCCACGGTCACGAGTCACCCCACTGGGTCTGTGTCCATGCGCCCTGCGTGCTCAGATAGTGAGGATGATTCCTCTGCTCCTCTAGCCACGTATTAAAAGGCGCTGGTGGATGCGCTGATTGTGTCAGTGCGTGAAATTTTAAAGATGGAGGATGCGGCTGATGCTGCGTTGGAGGCGCCGGTCCCTTTTGGCACTTACAAGCCCTCCAAGGCAGCAAGGGTGTTCCCCTTTCCCGCTTACTTTGATAACACGTATTGTCACTAAACAGTGGGGTTGTCCAAAACACACTTTTGCGATCCCTAAGGGTTTTTGCAATGCAGTATCTTCATGAGGGTTCCCTGCTTAAAAAGTGGATGGTCCCACCTGTAGTGGACTCGCCAGTTTCCAGGTTAAAAAAAAGGCACCTTAAATCTGCTTGAGGACTCCCCGGCCTTTAAGGATCCGACTGATAGGAGGTCGGAGGCCGTATGTTTGTTGTGGCTGGTTCGGCTTTTAGGCTGATATTTACTATTGCCCTGGTGTCACAAACTCTGACAAGTGGGCTAAACTTTTATGCCAGGACCTGGAGGGGGGAACAGCTTCCCCCTGCCTTTGCAGAGCTGGCGGATAAGTTGGTCCAGGGGCTACAGTTTGTCTGTGTTGCCTCTTTGGATGCGGCACCGTTAAATTCTTGACTGTCCATCTCAGCAGTGGTCCTTCGGCGTATTATCTGGTTGAAACGCTGGCCTGGGGACCAGACTTCTGAGAAGGCCTTATCTGGTCTTCCATTTGTGGGGGATCGCCTGTTTGGAGCTTCTTCGGATGACATCATTAAGGGTCTGACAGGTGGGAAGAGTACTCTTCTTCTGCAGGCTTCCAATGGCAAGGAAACCCGTTGTAGATGGGGGGCCATTCTTCTCGGCTTATAAGAGTCTTTTTCGTCCCTCAGGGTCTTAAGACAAGGGATCTAAGCCCTTTAGGGCATCCACCGGTGGTTCCAGGTGGACCTGGTCTGGTAAGCCATGAGCGGGCTCTTCCAGATCTGCTGACAAGTCTTTCTCTGCATGAAGGTGCACACTCACCCGTATCTGGGATGGGGGGGACAGCTTCGCTGGTTTCCAGATCCGTGAACCTCCCTGGTACAGGACAAGTGGGTCCACAAAGTCATTCAGTCCGGTTACAAGATCAAGTTTCGGTCTTATCCTCTGGAAAGCTTCTTCCCTTCCAACCTGTGCTTGTCCTAAGATCGCTTACGGGGTCTCTTTGGGGCAGTGTATGACTTGTTACTTCAAGGGGTGATTGTCCCGGTTCCAACTTCGGTACATTTTGAGGGGTTTTTCCTCAAACCTGTTCACAGTTCCCAGGAAGGAAGGCAAGGTACATACAATTCTGGACCTCAAGGCGCTGAACTGCTTTGTGCGGGTACAGAAGTTCAGAATGGAGTCTATTTGCACGGTAAAGACATCCCTCCATCCGGGGGATTTTCTCACTTCTATCGACATCCAGGACGCCTACCTTCACATTCCAATACGTGCCGGTCATCCGTGCCTCCTCCTAAGTGAGATCCTAGTGAAATGGGACAAGAATCCTCAGTCTCTAGGCAATCTGATCCTGTTGATCTGGGGTACGAGAGGGTCCCTGATATGGTGGCTTTGTTCTCTGGCACTTCGACAGGGAAGATTATTTTTCCCCCTGTACTGGACGCTTGTCACCCCGGATGCCAGCCTGTCCGGGTGGGGATGCGTCCTCGGCACAAATTGTGCTCAGGAGGTCTGGACTCTGGAAGAGTCCAGACTGCCAATTAATGTACTGGAACTCAGAGCAATCAGACTTTGTCTGGATCATTGAACAATTGGTCTTCAGGGGTGTCCAGTACGCATTCAATCGGCCAATGCCTATGTCAATCACTAAGGGAGCACAAGAAGTGCCCTGGTGGCTTGGAAAGTAGCCGGTATTCTAAAGTGGGCAGAATCATTTGTTCCAGCCCTCTCTGCTGTACACATTCCAGGGGTGGCAAACTGGCAAGCGTATTACCTCAGTCGACAGGCGTTAGACCAGGGGGAATGGTTGCTTCATCCGGAGGTGTTTCATCAGTTGTGTCTCCAGTGGGGTACTCCCGAGGTGGACCTGTTGGCCTCTCGTCTACACAGGGAGGTACAGAGGTTTGTGGCACGGTCTCGGGATCTTCTACCTGAAGCCACAGACGCCTTAGTGGCTCCTTGGAATCAGTATCATCTGATTTACGCCTTCCCTCCTCTCAAACTTCTGCCAAGACTCCTGCGCAGGATCGAGGCAGAAGGGATTCCGGTCATTCTAGTGGCTCCAGACTGGCCTCGCCGGTCTTGGTACGCCAATCTGGTACGGCTTCTCGCCGATGATCCTTGGAGATTTCCTCTCAGGGTAGATCTGCTGTCCCAAGGTCCAATCTTCCATTCTGCTTTACAGTCACTGGCTTTAACGGCTTGGCTTTTGAAAGCCAGGTGCTGAAGGGTAGAGGTTTGTCTGAAATTGATGATTCCTACGCTGTTACAGGAGTAGGGCACTAGGCAGGAAAAGCTTGACTACGCCTATGGGCAGTCCCAGGGGGTATACACCCACTCTCAGCTATAGGATCTCAGTTTTGTTACAAGCAGTGTCAGAAGAAAGCCAACTCCACAGAGGGGTGGGTGCTGTGTCCGTCAATGACCATCAGAGAAATGGATTTTACAGTAAGTCAAAAATCCCATTTTCTCTTTCGTTTACTGACGGACACAGCCCCTGTTTCTTCTTAACCATTGGGATGTCCCAAAGCAGTGTTAAACATGAGAGGGGAAAAAAGCAGAAAAAAAAATCCCAAGGCTAACCATAGCCAACCAGGTAACATAAAGCTCAACCATAAACAACTGGAGCTCACATGACAAAACAATACACCCTCAAAGAGGACCAGGTCCTTTATAAAAATGTTGTAAAAAAGTGTGCACCGACGAGCAGGTGGCCGCCCTGCAAACCTGCATCACTGACGCTTGATGAGGGAAGCCCAGGAGACACTAAGCGCTCTAGTACAGTGCTCCTTGACAGGGAAAGGAGGAACCTGACCCCTGATGCAATAAGCCTGAACCACCATCTGTCTGATCCATCTGGAAATGGTAGCAGAAGAAGCGGACAACCCGTTGTGAGGTCTGTCCGTGAGCACACGGAGGGGGCCTGACTTCCTAAAAGACTCCGAAGCTGCCAAGTACACCCTAATTGCCCAAGCCTTATCCAATGCATGCAAGGCAATTTCCATCAGATATTTTGCCTGGGACATAGGAAAGGCAACACAATGTCTTCATTCAAATGACAGTCAGACCACCTTACGAAAGAAGGACAGACGGGTGAAGCACCACCTTATCCTTGTGAATCACCAATAAGGTGAACGACAGGATAATGCCGCCAGTTGCGACACCCTGCGCGTAGAGGTGATAGCCACCAAAAAAAGGCCACCTTCTGGGGCAGTGCAAGCAGGGAAACCTCCTAAATTTTTTCAAAGGGAGGCTTCTGTAGAGCTGAAAGCACCACATTAAGAGCCCAGAGCGGCAACGGAGCCCACACTGAAGGAATCAAACGTCAGACACCCTGAAGAAAGGTACACACCAGGAAGTGTGAGGCCAAAGGTCGTTGGAAAAAAGGCCTCCAAAGCCGATACCTGGCCCTTGATGGTACATCTTCCTAGAAGTAGATTTCCTAGCTTTCAACAGCATAGGAATCACAGACTCAGACAAACCTCCATCCTACAGCACCTGGCGTTCAACAGCCAAGCCACTATAAAGCAAGCCACTGTAAAGCAGGATGGAAGATCGGTCCTTGGGACAGCAGATCCTTCCTGAGAGGAAGTCCTCAAAGAGCATCAGCGACCAGCCGTTCCCAATCAGACCAAGACCAGCAAGGTCAGTCTGGACGGAATCCCTTCTGCTTTGATCCTGTACAGCAGTCATGGCAAAAGTTTGAGAGGGCTGGAACGAAATCGGTCAGCCCACCTTAGAATGCCGGCTTTTACGCGGCCACCTGGAAACTACTTGTGCCCCCTTGGTGATTGACATAGATCGCTGCTGTGGCATTGTCCAAATAAATTCGTACCGGACACCCCTGGAGACAAATTGTCCAATGAGCCAGACAAAAGCTGATCGATTGGATTTCCAGAACATAAGGTCGGCAGTCTAGACTCTGCCAGAGTCCAGACCCCCTGAGCACATCTGTGCTGAGGACGCCTCCCTGCCCGGACAGGCTGGCATCTGTGGTGACAACTGTCCAGTACAGGGGGAGAAAGAATTTTCCCTGTTGAAGTGCCAGAGAATGCAGCCACCTCTAGAGACCATGGATCCTTTTGCCATTTCACCAGAATCTCTTTAGCAGAGATCTTGTTTGGAACTGTGCAAACAGACAGCCTCTAAGGTAGACACCATCAGGCCCAGCACCCGCATGCAAGCCCGGAGGGATGACCTTTGCTGAACAACAGAAGGTGAATTGCCTCCTGCAATGTCTGGAGGAAGAGAGACGCTGGCTGAGGCCGAGTCCAGAGTCAGACCCAGATAGTCCAGTTTTGGTGGAAAGAACCAAAGCAGACTCCTGAAGGTTCAGAATCCAACCAAACTCCCTCAGAGTTCGCAGAGCAATCTCCAGTTGTCCATCAGAGCAGTCGGAGACTCCGCTTGCAGAAGATCATCCAGGTACCCCAGGACTGCGATCCCCCGCTGACTCAAACAATGCCAGCACTGGGGCCAACACTTTTGTGAAGACCCGAGGAGCAGAGGCGAGACCAAAAGGTCCACGCCACAAACCGATACTGCGCCTTGCCTACGGCAAAACGGAGGAAGCGTTGATGACTGGCACATATTAGAATATGCAGATAGGTGTGCTTGATGTCGATAGAAGCTTGATGTCGATAGAAGCGAGAAGAAATCCCACTGACGTAGGGACGCCACTACCATGTGAATAGAATCCACACGGAAATTCTGTACTTGCACAAGCAGTTTAGTGCCTTAAGGTCCAGAATTGGACGCACGTTGCCTCCTTCCAGGGAACTGTAAAAAGGTTTGAGTAAAAACCCCTGAAAACGTTCCAAAATTGGAAACGGAACAATCACCCCTTAAAGGAACAAGTCTTGCACTACCCCAAAGAGATCCATAAGTGATCTGGGGACAAGTGCAGGTTGGAAGGGAAGAACCTTTTCGGAGGATAAGACCGAACTCGATCTCCTAGCCTGACCGAATAACTGTGGACCCACGTGTCCTATACCAGGGAGGTCCATTGATCCGGACACCAGCGAAGACGTCCCCCCCCCCCCCAACCCAGATATGGGTGAGGGCACCCCTTGATGCAGAGGCAGCCTTGTCTGCAGGTCTGGAAGAGCCCGCTCGTGGCTTGCCAGACTAGGTCCTCTTGGAACCTCCTGTGGAGGCCCTGACTTTTGATCCTCTGCCTTGACACTGTGGGACGAAAAAACCTCTATGGGCCGAGGAGAATGACCCACGCCTACGATGCCCTTGGTAGCCTGCAGAAGAAGAATACTCTTCCCGCTCTGTGAGACCCTTAATGATGTCATCCAAGGAAGTTCCAAAAAGACAATCCCCTACAAGAGGGAGATCAGATAAGGCCTTCTTAGAAGTCTGGTCCGAAGACCAGTATTTCAGCCAGATAGTACGCCGAAGGACCACTGCTGATAGTCTACTAATCAAAAGGAGACGTATCCAAAGAGGCATCACGGATAAACTGTAGCCCCTGGACCAACTGATCCGCCAGCTCCGCAAGACAGGGGGGAAGCGGTTTCCCCCTCCAGATCCTGGCATAAAAGTTTAGCCCACTCGGTCAGAGCTTGCGACACCAGGGCAATAGTAAAAACCAGTGGCCCCATCCACCTTTAACACAGTTAATCCTCATAAGGACACTGCAAGCAAATTGCACTTAGGAACCACTGAGACAACCCCACTGTTTTGTGACAATGTTGTCAAAGTAAGCAGAAAAAGGAACACCCTCGCTGCTTTGGAGGGCCTGTGGGTGCCCAAAGGGACAGGCGTCTCCGACACAGCATCAGCCACAACCTCCATTTTTAAAGTGTCACGCACTGACACAAACAGTGCATCCACCAGTGCCTTTTCAATCGCGGCTAAAGGAGCAGGGGAATCATCCTCACTATCTGAGCACTCAGGGTGCATGGACGCAGACCCAGTAGGGTCGCTATATAGTAAGCTCACCCAGAAAACAACAATCAGGGGAGGCCGCCAACTGCAATCCTGCAAAGGGGACGCCGACCAAGGGCCCACGAATGGACCATCTACTGGACCCCATAAAAAAAACAAGGGGGACTTTCATTCACCAGTGATACTAAGTAATCTTATGAATCGTTTTTGGACATTTTGTAGGTCTTACCGAATACTGCACTGACTATTTCCTCAAAAATGTTTTCTGTATGTTTTTCCTTTTGATGAAACTTAAAATAAAGATTATACAGTATATATATATATATATATATATATATATATATATATATATATATATAAAAAGGGGGGGGTCGCCCTCCATAGAGGGCATAATAGGAAATAGCCCCTTTAAAAGAGGGTTGCCCGCCGTGAGGTGGACACGCATGCAGGGTCTGATAGTCCCGCAGCGCTAAAAGGGGCAGGTACCCCACACAATAATGGTGGCAAGGCTGTCATTAAAAAATGAAGCACCCCCACAGTGCCACCGCTTCCAAGGGAGGCGCCGAGCTGATCACATGGCCCAGCAGGCCGCAAGCTGTGGCCTAAATTTTTGAGGAGGCACAGCCGCAAGTGCACGGATCCCAGCCCGACAGATGCCCAAAGGAAGAGTGGGGGCTTCAGCTAAACGCACTGGTGCTGCCCCCCCCCCAACGGAGGTACCTGACTTGGCCACATGGCCTAGTAGGCCGCAGGCCACGGCCTAAATTTTTGTGGGCGCCCAGCTGCTTGGACGCGATCCCCAGCGGAACCGACCACCCAGGGGCAGCGGAGGGGAGGGCGGATGCCCAAAGGGGAGGCAGTGGCTTCAGCCACTGTCACAGGGGCCGCCTCCGACTACTGTAGTAGGCCGCAAAGCCGCGGCCTAAATTGTTGGCCGGATCCAGCCGTGGATGCTGAACTATTCGCTCCCCCAGCCCAACAACCACAGCAGGGAGCCCAGAGGACATCCCTGCCCCAGTCACCAACCCCCAGGGTGGCAGGGAACCCTGCTCAACCCCCTGTTGCGCACCAGGAAAACTCGAAAGATCCACAGTGACCACTGCAATTTTAGGTGGCCCTGGGGGGTTGGGAAGGAGGGGAACCTCGGGGTCCCACCATCCCAGGGAGGGGCCCACGTCCACCCCAAAACCCTCCAGGAGTAGAGGGGGGGATAGCTTCTTACCATACCAGGAACAAGGTGGGCACCGCTCCGGACAGATCACTGCTCTATCATAATGTGGCCAAGGTCGTATGCATCCTCACGGCACGGTTAACTCCTAGGCCAGCCTCCGTCCAGTGGGGCTATGTCGCGGCCAACCTAGCGCGGATCTGCGGTCTGCAAGCGCTCGCTGGCCAGACTGGGGGGACCCTCTGGATCTAGATTATCCAGTTCGTCGTTTGATTGTAGATTCTCACAGGAACAAAATAACAAAGATAGGAAAAAATTCCATTTAAAAAGAAAAAAAAAAAATTGCCAGGACCAGAGATCCCAGCAAGTGCCCATAGCTAAGAGTGGGTGTATACCCCCCAGGACTGCCCGTGGGCATAGTCAAGCTTTTTCCTGCCTAGTGTCCTACTCCAGTAGGGGCAGTATAACCAAATGGTTAAGAAGAATCATGAGCAGTGTCCATCAATGAATAAAAGAGAATTGGGATTTTTGAATTGCCATAAAATCCATTTCTCTGATGCTCATTGACGGACACAGAACCCGCCCCTCTGTGGAGTTGGCTTTCTTCTGACACTGCTTGTAACAAAACGGAATGCCTATAGCTGAGAGTGGGAGTATACCCCCTGGGACTGCCCCATAGGCGTAGAAGTTTTTTCCTGCCTAGTGTCCTTACTCCTGTAGGGGGCAGCATAACCCAACAGTCAAGATGATAAGGAGCTAGGTCTGTCAATGAGCGAAAGAGAAATGTACATTTATATGCAAGTGACCTGTAATAGACTTTAGTTTTTAAACAAAGGATGATGTGCCATCTCAGCGTGATGGCCAGCCACTGGCATACCTAGAATATCTGGCCCCCAGGGCCATTACAAAAATGTTCTGAAGCAATAAAGCGGCATTTGTGTCAAATTGTGGGTAAGGCCAAACTGCGCTTAATGGTTGGAAGGACTTTAAATGGGCATGGTTAAAAAAAGTCGACTTCCCCCTATACATAGCACACATACCACAGTCCTTTCCCTTTTTGTTTTTTTTTTTTAATATGTTTCTATATTAAACTGAATGGGTTGTTTTTAAATATATTTTATTATAGAATTATTGCTTTTGATCTGCTACTTTGATGTACTACATATTGTGAGATTCAGTCTATCCTATCATAGACTAGGTATCCTATTGAAGTAGGCTGGATTTTAATACAGTCAATGTGCAATACGTGCCCTTTATTGCTAGGAAAATTTCTAGATCATAGCATTTAACTAAAATTGCTCATGTAATAAAACTGTTAGATGTACAAAAAGGTATGCTGTACATGTACGACAAAAAGATCATGCACATCTTTGGGGGAATCTGATGTATATCAGGGCATGTAAAAACTACCACAACTTCTCCCGACGCATCTCTATTTAAGTGACATGTAGTGTACAGAGTTTTCGCAGCTGTGCAGTCTGAATAGTCACAGCTGTGTTGAAGTGCTGTACAAACATTTCTTGTGATGTATGGCTGCATTGTATACTCCCAGAAATGCATTATAATCAACAGCAAATGACTGGCTGAAAGAGCTTCCCACACCATAGCAAAACAATCAATAGTCTACTTCGCCATTGACACTCACCCCACATTTCACAAAATACATCTCTAATGACTCAGGCTTTTCTTTTAATTTAATTTATTTTAAGAGCTAGCAATATTAACATTTACAATAAAAACACAAATTAAATTCACCACTTTTTAGGTTAAAACACAAAAACAGCTCAAGGAAACAATTAAATCCACAAAATATTAAATAGTTAAAAAACAGCAAATCACATTAACAATTCCTTCAAGTTTAATAAATATAATTCATTTTTTTTTAATTTAAAATGGCTCTACAGAAAGATCACATTAATTCATTTTTTTTAAAAGGTTAAACAATATGTATATAAAAAGACAATAAATACAGTTTGCCATAGGCACACTCATGAAACAAGCATAAGCTTTAAAAGATCAGCTGTACACCTATAGTGGTGGCTGGAAAGAATATAAAAAGTAATTCAAAATAAAATAAATTAAAAAGCATGCACATTTCATTAGCAGAACATGTGTATATTCTGCAATTTGAACAAATGTTCATATAAATACAGCTTATGACACCAGGATTGGGAAAGTACCTTATAATGCCACTAAACACACGTGGTTTCATTAATAAACTATTTACATAGTTTTAAAAGCCCTCCTGATGAATATGTAACAGTTTCAGATTACCAGTCCCAAATATGTTAAAAAGTAGAGACCCACTCCAGATCTACAGGGAAACAATAAAAAAAAAATTATTTTATTCACACCTTGCTTTTGTTAAAAAAAAACCTCCATTAAAAAAAAAAAAAAAAAAAAAGCCAATAAAAACACATATCTTGGAGAAACTGTTACTTTGGGATCCCACAACAGCCAATCACATGGTCTCTGCAGATGGGGAGAACCGGATTACACACTGGCAGATCCTCACCTTCAATGGAAACCACATGACCAAGTGCCTTTCCTCATGGCTGGCTGCTGTAAGGCCTGAAGCACCAAAATCTTCAGGACAGGTAAGTGTTTTAAGATTTCCTTTAGCATATTTTAACTTCAAAAATTCCAACCTTGCTTTCCTGGCCACACCGTTTCGAAGGGGCATTGCTCCAGGGTTGTCATCCTTCTCTTTTTTTACCACCTAAAGAGTCCATGACCTGGAAAGCAAAACTGAAGCTCCTAATTTCCTCCCCATGGGGGGCTGAACAAGAGAATTTTAAAATGTGACTACATAAGTACAGTTTGTGCACTACACAAATATCTCAGTTATTGCAGCTGTGGGTGATTTTACATCACCATTTAAATAGGTTAGAATTCCTGAATATATATATATATATATATATATATATATAGCAACCAGGAACTAGCTTTCGAAAAGTCAACTACTCACACCTGTACCAAAAAAAAGGTTTCAGATGGGTTTGCTGGAATGTCAATTGTTCTTTAAACTACCATATTAGGCAAAAGGTGGCTTGGATCAGCATTTAGCAATGTTCTTGTAGGTTACTGATCAGGAATGTAGAAAACAAAAAAAAAAGAAAAGAATTCTTCCATCACAATGCCACCCTTATACCCAATATTTCAGTTTAGGTAAGCTCATTTATTGGATGGTATTAAAAGCTGCTTTACTCAAATCAGCTTGTTTTAAAGGGTTACAGAGCCTTTCAATTATATAAGCATGTCATTTACAAAACTGTCTAACGGATAAAGGTTGCTTAAGCCCTCAGTGTGTTCTTAGGGTGCTTGTTCGCCTTATGCAAGAAAAAAAAAAAAAAAAAAATAAGATGATTGCATAGAATGATTATTGGTTTGTTAACAGTCAATGGTTTAAAAATATTTTTTTAAAAGAAAAAAAAAAAATGCCTAAATAAAAAGCAACGTCCAATAAACACTACTGTACTGTATAAAATAAAAGGCAAAACCTTTTTTATTTTTTTTATTTTGTATAGAGTGGAGAGGGATTAGAACATCTGTCAGTTTTATAATGCTTTCTGTCTCTCCCTTAGCGAGATTGACCCTCTCTATTTGTCCTGTTTACTGTTATCACTGTGAGCGAAAGTAAATCTCAAATGTTGGGTTGTTATCAGGATTCCTTTACTTTGGAGGGATTTCTTCTCACTTCCTGTTTAAGATATGGGACAGGAAGGAAAACCTCTCAAGTAGACAGCACAT
Organism: Pelophylax lessonae; assembly: GCF_965119305.1. Taxonomy (NCBI): domain Eukaryota; kingdom Metazoa; phylum Chordata; class Amphibia; order Anura; family Ranidae; genus Pelophylax; species Pelophylax lessonae. The sequence goes on from NC_138771.1 coordinate 597,743,754, forward strand.
GGCAAAAGAATTGACATGGGTTATTAACCCTTCTTTACTCTATAATTTCATTCATACCCGTGTGTTTTTGGTGCAGTGCACTAAAAAAAAAAAAAAAAAAAAAAAGTCCTGCATGCTGATGCGCTTTCATCAAAACTTATATTTCATAGAGTTTAATGATAGCACGCATAAAGCGCAACACGCTTAAAATGTGAACTGGCCTTATCCAAAATGAAATAAATGCCTTTGATTATAGTTCAAGCTGGTTAAAAATAGTTTGAAAAAGTTCCTGTAGTGTGGGGTTCATGAAGCAACAGTCTCCTCTGTTACTGCCTTTGGGCCAGAGAATTCAGAATATGCAAGAAATGACTAGGGTAGTGATGGCGAACCTTGGCACCCCAGATGTTTTGGAACTACATTTCCCATGATGCTCAACTACACTGTAGAGTGCATAAGCATCATGAGAAATGTAGTTCCAAAACATCTGGGGTGCCAAGGTTAGCCATCACGGGACTAGGGTAACTTTGTAGTGCCTGGATTTTTATTTATTTCTTACACAGGCTTTTCCAATAGCCCCGTTTGCAAAGCGATATGAATGATTTTAAGTAAAGAACTAAATCAATATTGTAAGAATAATTCTGTCTTGTGGCAAAATACAAAACTAAAAGTGGATCTATATTGAAATGGTAATTTAAGCTAAATTTACAGGGATAGTGGACGCAGGAAAGCATCTGCCGTTCATGTTGTTTTACCCTTCCATCCAGCCAGCTCATCGGTGGTGGTGGAGCTGTTGGGGAAACCAATAAAAATAAATGGCTTAGAGCAGCCCAAAATCATTGGTTGGGGAACATTTGTCAGTTCCTAAAAATCTGCTTCTTTTTAACGTTAATTTTCTGCGCTAGGATGAATACTAAAATAATCACTGAAATACTTATTTTGGAGAGAATGCTGCTCTGGGTAAAAGTATTTGGTCATATGGACTTTGCCAAGGAGAAAATCAACCAGTTGGAAAGCTGAAGCTGCCTTTCAAACAGCCAGACTTATGCCTCGTACACACGCAACGATTATCGGCCGTGAATTTTCGGCCAATGTCCAACCGGCCGTTTTTCGGCTTGTTAGTATGATGCTGCCGACACCTGACTCCGACTTTTCGGCCGAAAAAAATCTGGTGTGCAGGCTTTAAAATTTTTGTTGGCCGTCACCACAACGGCCGATTTTTCGTCAGTCAGTACAGATTTCGGCAGACAAAAATCTGATGAGCAAGACTGGGCATGCTCAGAGAAGAAAAAACACACGGAAAGTAAACCAGCAGATGACATCACTTCTGAAGTAGATTTTTGTCGGCCAACAAAAGTCCAGTGCAAGTCTAGAGCACATTTCAACCAACACAACACTGGACAAAAGTCGGCCGATAATCGTTGCGTGTGTACGAGGCATTAGGCCCCTTTCACACGGGTCCGTTCCGTCGACGGAGTCCGTTCTGCTCAGGGGGGGGGGGGGGAATCAATCCACCGATCCCCACTGAGCAGGCGGATAACAGCTCCATCTCCGCTCTGTGTGCAGAGACGGAGCTGTCAGATCCCCGCTGTCCTCTATGGGGGAATCGGATGAGAACAGACCGCCTATCCGTTCTCATCCTGTCCGATCCGCCAGACGGATAAAAAATAGGGTTTCCATCTGTCCAGATTTCACAGACAGGATCGGATCGGATAGCAGCAGGTGTCAGCGGAGTTGTCTCCACTGACATCCGCCGCTCCATAGGGATGCATGGAGCATCCCATCCAGTCCGCCTGAAAAACTGACAGGCAGATCAGATCGGATCGCCTGTATGAAAGGGGTCTTAGACACTTGATGGACAATTGACAGGGGTTCTAATCTCTCATCACTCTAAAACAAAAAATAAAACTAACATTTCAGATCTGTTGGAAGGTCCTGTGCACTTTCCAAGCACAGTATTTAAAAAAAGTACTTGCCACCTCCACTTGACTGCTGCTATTCATTCAAATATGACAGCATTCAGATGTTTGGGGTTTTTAAAGAAGGTTCTGAAAAATGCCCAGAACTGTGATTAGCCTGCTGAAATCGCTGAAGTAATTTCTTAAAGTGACCCGGTCACCACAGGGTTACAGAAACAAAACCATGTTACTTAGCTTTCCAGTGGCCTGTATCTTAAAACGCCATCGCAGAGGCAGTGGATTCTCCTGATGGCTCTAAAGGACATGCAAGCTGGCAGAAAGAGCCAATACGCACGATGGGAGAACAGGTATTCCATCTATCTAACAGGTAGAAAGCAGTGAAGAAGCAGCATTTCAGAAACAAACATTAAAAGTAATTAGAATGCTTCTTCGACAGGGATGGTCTTTTGTGTGACTCCGGATCACTTCAGGAAAATGCATTCTTGGAAAGTGCGCAAAAAACTAGAACTATATATGTAAAACTGAAATAAAAGTAACATTTAACATGTAAACACAAAAATATTCTGCTCAGCATCTGCAACATTTTAAAATTTTCAAAATGAACCTGCCATATTAAAACAAAGGCAAAATTCACACAGGTGTTAAATTTTGAAGCAGCCTTTAACGTGCACCTACAGTGTTCATGCATGTTTGGGATGAGCTGCATAGATGCTTGAGTCACATCAACTGATGCTCTTTAAAACGGGAAATGGTGATTTTGCAACTGCGCTATATACGCCATAGGAATGTTTACAACTGAGCCCTAGGCAAAGCTAATGTATACCTCCATCTGCTCCATGTTTTAACAATTGTGAATGGCTTTGGTAGGTATAGTTAGAAAGGTGACCCAACTGCCTATTTCCAACACCTGTGTGAATGAGGCCTAAGACACATTACAGAATGTATGCAGCCAACTTGTTTTCTTTTTGCAAAACTACCTAGGAGAAAGCAGGTGTGATAATACACACATCAACATTGCATATACAATCTCCAAGGTAGCCAAGGTCCCATATGTAGCAAACAGGCATACAGATTGTCGTATGGGGCTGCTGTGGCTGGGCTGATGCGTTTCAGGGGCGAACCCCCTTCCTCAGAGCCAGAAGCAATTTTTCTGTCTCTGAGGAAGGGGGTTCGCCCTTGAAACGCGTCAGCCCAGCCACAGCAGCCCCATACGACAATCTGTATGCCTATTTGCTACATATGGGACCTTGGAGATTGTATATGCAATGTTGATGTGTGTATTATCACACCTGCTTTGTGAGTATTCTGTATACTTTTTAACATTTTAATAAATGGTTTTAGTGGTGATGCACTAGGTCGGTGCGCCCTCTTTTTTTTTTTTTTTGTCTTTTCTCCCAGTTGGTTCTGGATACCCTTGATCCTGATGGGGCAGCAAGACCATTGGCTTTTTTCCACCTGAGTCTGAAGTGCACCTCTCTCTACTCCGTCAGATTCTACTTGAGCACAGGAGATTTGTTTTACTACTAAGAACCAATCAGCTTCAAACTTCAGCTTGTTCAACTAAGCCTGGACAATAAAACCTGGAAGCGGATTGGTTTCTATGCAGAGCTGCACCAGATTTTGCACCCTCCAGTTCTAGTAAATATCCCCCATAATGTATGTCAAGGTGGGGATCTTGCTTTGTTTTGCTAAATTGATTTCACTTTAGATGGTCACCTACTGGTAATCTGTGGACTTTTACAAGCCAATCATCAACTTTTAATAAAAAGTTGTTTTTAGCTATATTTTGCCCTCACACTGTATCTGCACGGAAGGTCGTTCTGTAAAGCCCAATGGAAGACATGCAATTAAAGAGGCAGACAATAGATCCGATGTTACAAAATACATTTTTATCCTAAGGTGGAGCTCCTCTTTAAAGCTACCTTTTTTCTTCAGGTATAAAAAAGGGACAACTTATTTAAATGTTATTTTTCTAAGACAATTTGCTATAACTGTATCTTTAGCGTTGTATAATTGTTACTCGGGACCTATATAATTTAAAGGCACTGCAACGTTCTCTGGCACATCCATGGTTAGGACTATGAACTTTTGTAATATCACTCCCCAACAGGCAATTGTCCTCTAAACACTGCGCTAGCAGTCATGCAATACAGCCGCCCTCCCACGCTACTGTTTGGGAAACCAGGATCTATGAAAGCTATCTGAATAAGCAAAGCTTACAATGCAAGCTGGTGGGAGTATTATAAGGAGAAAAATTCCTCATCTGTAAATCCGCCTACCTCCAAATTTTAATCCCATGAGTGATCTAGGGAATTTTTTTTAAAACTACTTTGGGATTCAGTTATTTAGGTTTAATTTTTCTAAAGAGGGGGACAGGACTTTATTAGTCTGTGCTGCATTATGCTTTTCGCTTCTTTATATACATTTGTTTGCATGTATAAATTGAAAACTTAAAAAAATGTAAAAAAACTAACAGCCTACAGTCAAAAATGATACTGCAAGACAATGAAAAAGCTCAAAGTCCAAAAGCAGAATATAATACCTGTTTTGTTCCCTTAAGAATCATGTTAAAAGTGTTAATAAACCCGCATAAGTAACAAACCATATAGTTCTGCTGACCATGTTAAATGCGTGCCCTAAACTTGGCAAGCTTGTAAGTGGTCTTGTATTCTATTTCCTAACGCCACCCCCATTTTCCTGTTTTAGGTTGGCTCCATTTCCTAGCAGAGTCTCTAAGAGCCACTCTTACCTGCACACTCCTGGCTACTTGGGCTCCATTCACACTTGGGCGACTCCAAAGTCGCATGATTTCCAATATGCCTTTGGAAAGAGACTTTACACTGACACTAAGTTGCATCAAAGTAGTGCAGGCACCTTTTCAAAGTCGCTGCAACTTTAAGTTGCACCAATCTGAACAGGCGCCATTGAAAACAATGTGCTGTGACTTGATGTCCAAAGTTGCACAAGTGTGAATGGAGCCATACATATGCTGCCTGTTTAAACACATGCACAGCCCTGAACCTGAATGCTAGCAATGCAAGTCCCAAAGGCCCTTTATAAAGATGCTGCAACTTTGCCCTGAATAAGCAACGTGAAAATTTCATCTGAAAACAACCATGCTGAAATGGACCGGTTAAAATTGGTTACAGAGATGACACCATCCATACTTATGAACAGGTAAAATTTATAGGACATCTCTCACGAGTCCATCTTTGCAAAGGTGATTTCAGATTGAAAAAAAAGCTGCAAATACTTAAATAAAAGTAATATAACTCTTTCTTAGCTAAAATTTGGATAACTGATGTATCCATTCGGTCAAGCAAAAAAGTGATCAAAGTTTGATCAAGACCTGTGCAAACTGTGGACACAGTATTCAAGATACTTCAAGCCCAACTTCAGGGACACTGCCGAGGTTAAATGCTTGTCAAGTCTATGGTTAGAGGAATAGGGTGTCAAACTTGCCTTATTCCTTCCTCTGGTAGGTTTCCTCTAGCCATGCAACTGGTCTTCTCTAAGGCACATTGGCCTGTGGTCGCCTGCTTACCTCCTCACATACAATGCAAGACTAAAGGCCCGTACACACGTATCGATTGTCGGCCGTAAATATTCGGCCAACGTCTGATCGGCCGATTGTTGGCTTGTTAGTATGATGCTTCCGACAACCGACTGCGACTTTTCGGGCCGAACAAAATCTGGTGTGCAGGCTATAAAATTTTTGTAGGCCAACAAAGAACGGCCGATTGTTCGTCAGTCAGTACAGATTTAGGCCAACAAAAAGCAGATTTGCAAGACTGGGCATGCTCAGAGAAGAAAAAACACACGGAAAGTTAACCATCACATGACATCACTTCTGCAGTCGGTTGTTGTTGGCCGACAAAATTCGTGTGCAGTCTTTAGCACTTTTCAACCTACACGACAGCACCGGACAAAAGACGGCCGAACGGTCGGCCGACAATCGGTGCGTGTACAGCCCTGCATTGAATATAAAGGTGCTATAGGACAGCCTCTAGCATCAGGGGGAAGAGAAGAAAACACTGAAGCCTGTTGTAGTGAGGAACACACTAAAGCTGGCCATAGATGGAATGAATCTTAACTGGTTCAGCAGGGACTGGCCAAGATTACATCCATCTATGGGCAGGCTGGTTGAACTGAATTGGATCCATCGATCGACTTAAGTACGACCAGCCTGTTGTTTTTTTGCATGTAGTCACTGTTGGCCGCTATAGCCACTAAAAGTGATCATTGTGTTCTGCTGATGGGCAGAACACAATAGCTCTGCAGGAGAGATTCCCCATCAACACTGAATGTGTTTATATGGGGGAATTCAAGCAATTTTCTTTCCTTCCACCACAGGTGGAAAACTGTATAGTCTATGGCTTGCCTACAATCCCTTCCTTTACCCCCTAGAGTTAACAAGCATTTAATACTTAAAGTGTGTGTGTGGGGGGGGGGGGGGGGGGGTGGACGTTGTCACTGCAAGGGGTTTTTTTTTTTTTTTTAACCCGAATCAAGCTTTCAAGAGCCTGCAAAAACCAACAACCAAAAAGTCAGATAAATACAATTTATAGATTGTAATCTTTTGCTGCCCCGTCTTAGAATTTTAGCTCCCCCCGCCCCCCCCCGAAAAGTTAGGTGTTAATTCTTGTAATGTCGGGCTACTGTGTGTGTCATAGTACTTTCAGGTCACATGACATCTTACTTTTAATTCTTTTGCATAGAGCAAGACTTAATAGTTAAATAAACATAAAAAAAATATTATGATGCAACAAAATGAAAAACACAACCTGAGTATTAAAAAAAAAACAATAAAAAAAATTAAAAAACTGCACGTAACCGGCCATAAGTACACACTTAAATTATATACATACATACATATATATTAATATATACACCCAAGAAGTCTCTAGAAAGCCTCTGTTGCACGTCCAAATTGGACAACAGACGTTAACAAGCTTATCCAATAAGATGGTGCAAAGAGCAATAATGATATCTGCTGAAACCCATAAACAGTCTGCATTCCTTCCACCATCCTACTGAATATTTCTGTGCATTGATAAACTTCAACATGAAAAGATCAGAAAGATAAAGTGCATGAGTTGCTCAACAGAGGTGGCTATTTTGTGAAAGAAGCCGAAATTCAACATTGGTTCAGCCAGTCTCAAGGAATCCATGATTTGGCTGACTTATGTGGGGTGTCGTTTCCACTAAAACAAAATGGAGACTACTGTGGATGTTAGGACACACAATGGCTGTCTTCACATTGCATGGAGATGGATGCACTTTAAACCTGTCCAATGGATTCATTTGTAGAATTTAAGCTGTGCTAAATAATACGGCAGAGCCCATGCACAATACCAAAACACACAGCAACAATAATAATATGGATCCCATCTGTTGTTCATGTGGCCTCTTCGATGCCCTCAAATGGGTTTTCTCTATGTATACTGCTCCAAAACAGCTGCAAGGCTGGGATCTAGCGTTGAGGCTAGCTGTAAGGGCGTTCGCCCCTCTCGGTCACGATGCTGCAGGTTGGATCGCGAGGCGAGGTAGACAACGACAGGAAGGTGACCTTCACGAAGAGCCAGGTGGATAGGCAGAGACCCCGAGACATCAGGCACATTAAGATCTGCACCGTACTGTACCAGGATCTGCAATGTGTCTAGGAAGCCTGTGCGGGCTGCATCGTGTGCCGGCGTTATTCCATGCGAATCCTGAATGTTTACTGTAGCTCCTTGTTTCAGCAGTTCTGATGCTACGGACGTACTACCAAACATCATTACCTGTAGAAAGATGAATATAAAGAAATGTATTCCAGACATGAAGGAAGAACCAACCGACCACAGTATCACAACTGTACCATATATTGTAGTGCTCCCGCCCCTCCCAGTCTTACATACAATTGCACCAGATCTACACGCATGACACACCAATGGAAAGGCATTATTGGACTTTTTACTTTAGAAGTCAACAACATCAGGTGAGTGGTGTGTGTGTTTTTTGTCTCATAGGCACAGAGGGAAGAACGCACCTTGATTGGGCACAATGCAGGTTTTTAATTTGGACTAATAGTTTATGCACAAGAGCACTTTTATCTGATGACAACACCCGCGCGTGAACAGTGACGCTCTATACTATTTTCTGTATGTTGACAGTGATTTGAGGTACATGACAACCACACACTTTTACTGCCCCCCATCCCCTCAAGTCTAATTGTAGTCATAAGAAAGATAACGTACATTTTGCTCATGCATTAAAATGGAAATTATTGCTTATTTAGAAGACGACTGTGAGCAAGGCAGGGTATTATTGCAGAAGAGACATGCAATAATAAAATAAACCTGCCTGCCGGCAGTCTTCAGGGGCATGTGGACTGCTGTCCATGCCCTGTCCAGCTTATATCGTTGCCATGGGTGCTCGTGTTCCGGGATGACTGACTTCTGTGCGTGCATCATCTGCGTCAACCAATGGGGATGCCTGAAGACCAGCACTCAGAGAGAAGATGCTGGCTTGGGACCCAGACCATTAGAGAAGAGACAAGTGTCGTTTAAAACCTATATGCCCAACGTGGGTTACAAAAAAATTTTGGGGGTGTTTGGCTGCTATTTTGAAAATGCATTTTTAGGGATTGAACTGGGCCCCTTAAAATTGTAAGCTGGCCACTACGTTAAAAAATAAAATAAAAGAAGAGAGTTTATATAGCTCTGACTTAGAGGTGAATTTCAGAAAACTAAATTGCACCAGAAGTTTCATTGAATATATACATTACAAACATTCAAACTGTTTTTAAAACTACCCTTTTTTTTATCTCAGTTGATGAACTGCAGGTTTAATAAGTGTGATTTCTTGCCTTATAAATGGGGTTGGGACCATCAGTTGTGTTGTGCAGAAGTCAGGTGGATACACAGCTGATAGTCCTACTGAATAGACTGTTAGAATTTGTATTATGGCAAGAAAAAAGCAGCTAAGTACAGGAAAACGAGTGGCCATCATTACTTTAAGAAATGAAGGTCAGTCAGTCCGAAAACTTTGGAAGTGTCCCCAAGTGCAGTCACAAAAACCATCAAGCGCTACAAAGAAACTGGCTCACATGCGGAACGCCCCGGGAAAGGAAGACCAAGAGTCACCTCTGCTGCGGAGGATAAGTTCATCCGAGTCACCAGCCTCAGAAATCGCAGGTTAACAGCAGCTCAGATTAGAGACCAGGTCAATGGCACGCGGAGTTCTAGCAGCAGACACATCTCTAGAACAACTGTTAAAAGGAGACTGTGTGAATCTGGCCTTCATGGTAGAATATCTGATAGGAAACCACTGCTAAAGAAAGGCAACAAGCAGAAGAGACTTGTTTGGGCTAAAGAACACAAGGAATGGACATTAGACCAGTGGAAATTTGTGCTTTGGTCTGATGAGTCCAAATTTGAGATCTTTGGTTCCAACCACCGTGTCTTTGTGTGACGCAGAAAAGGTGAACGGATGGACTCTATATGCCTGGTTCCCACCGTGAAGCATGGAGGAGGAGGTGTGATGGTGTGGGGGTGCTTTGCTGGTGACACTGTTGGGGATTTATTCAAAATTGAAGCATACTGAACCAGCATGGGTACCACAGCATCTTGCAGTGGCATGCTATTCCATCCGGTTTGCGTTTAGTTGGACCATCATTTATTTTTCAACAGGACAATGACCCCAAAAACACCTCCAGGCTGTGTAAGGGCTATTTGACCAAGAAGGAGAGTGATGGCAGACCTGGCCTCCACAGTCACCGGACCTGAACCCAATCGAGATGGTTTGGGGTGAGCCGGACCGCAGAGTGTAGGCAAAAGGGCCAACAAATGCTAAGCATCTCTGGGAACTCCTTCAAGACTGTTGGAAGACCATTTCAGGGTGTGTCCAAACTTTTGGGCTGTGGTGTGTGTGTATATATATATATATATATATATATATATATATATATATATATATAGTTAAAAAAAAAAGAAGATAATGTGTATACCTAAATAAACAAAATACATTTGGCACAAATAATTATAGCTTTCCTTTAATTTAAATGAAAATTTGCCAATCTTTTTTTTCCTTTAAGGGCCGTTTACACTGGTGCGATGCGGGAACCCTGTGAATCCACTGCGGATCACCCCGCATCTCCCCCGACTCGCAGGCAGCTCACACTGCCATATGCGAACTGCTGGGAGTGTCAATACAAAGTTAATGACACCCTTAGATTAGTTTGCATATTGCAATGCAGTGTGAACACCCATGCAATCCAATTCTGGTGCAGACCAAAAAAGGGTCCTGCACGACTTTGGACCGAATGCGATGCAAAATCTGAACGCAATACTTTGCATGTGATCTGCACAGCAATGCGGTGCAAATCACATATGATGTCTTTCATCGCACCAGTGTGAACTGGCCCTAAATCTTGACACAATTTCTGCGTGGGTAAAAATAAAAAAAAAATAATAATCTCCTGCACACCTGCAATGCAGTCCTCCCAAAGTGGTTGAGGCAATCGGGATGGATCCTCTCCTGGTGCAGCAGTCTCTTCACCTCCTCAGTGTCCCCCTGAGCTGCCGCCTTTGTCAGGAGGTCTCCAGCACTTGTCTCTTGAAGCAACATTGGGGGTTTAGAGATGAACGCCTTTAGAGGAAAGAAACACTGTACACAGTAAATCTATGCTGTTTGTATGGAGAGAGAGAGAGAGAGAGAGAGAGAGAGAGAGACATACAGACACATACCAGAAGAATGCATCATTCAGACCATATAAATTGAACATTTTAGTGCCGGTTCACACTTCTGCGGATGCGCTGATCGCATGCAATTCGGAGCGCACTGCTCCTTCATTACATGCAACCTCCTGTGCGGATGCAAATTCAGCCATACACTTTGTATGGCTGAATTCGCAGCGCATCCGCAGCAAACACGCACATGAGGCTTTTTTTAACCGCCTCAGAATTGGATCGCACAGTGGTTCACACTTGTGCGATCCGATTCTGTGGGAACTGTCAGATTGCACTGCGATATGCGCTCAAACTGGGGGTGTCAACATTTAATTGACACCCCCTGCATATAGCATATGGCAGTGTGAACTGTTAGATGTGCGGATGCGATGCGGGATCACGCTGCATATTCGCAGCGTTCCCGCATCACAGAAGTGTGAACCGAGCCTTAAAGTTTGCAACGTATCAAAAAATTATTTGTAGTGAAAGTAATTCCAGGCAATTTTCATTTCATCAATTATGTAATTAGGTGTCCTTGCCTATGGCAAGTACACTTACTATTATTTCACATATATATTATTCTTATTATAGTGAAAGCCTATGGGAAAATTTGGCACCCTAACTCCTCCCACAGTTTTTACACTACATAGACAAGTAATATACCAAAACGAGCGGATCGTTCCCGGATGTATTGAGATTACTTTTTAGAAGGTTTCGCAAAGTGGTTTGCAAAATATCGTCATTTTTGTGGCAAAATTGGCCCCATAGGAATGAATGGCGGAATGTTCAAAACCTAGAATGGGGCCTGAAAATAGAGGGTGAGCGAAGAAATCTTGCCACAATTTCTAAACTGCTGCCACTCCCTCATTTTTAAGGCCACCTACACAAATGTTACATCAAAACGTTTGCCTATCCCTGCTGCCACTTAACATGTCCATATCTAAGCCATAGCCCTAATAGTTCTTACACTATTACCGTTTGTTTCCAACTCATGCCGACCATTGACATTCATTGAAACTGCACTCAAACCATCTCAAATTTCAAGGCCGTATTCTAACCTGTGACTGCGCCTTCAGTTTTAATGTTTCATAGACATACTAAACAACAAAATGTCCACCGGGGTCTTGTGTGATTCCTACGGTATAAGTCTCTAAGCTGTGAGATTTAGAGCTTTTACACTAGAGCCATATGAAGATGGCCACCTCCAACTTTGGTAAGTTGCCCCATAAGAATAAATGGCGGAATGTTCAAAACTAGACTGTTTCCAACTGCTGACACACACACACACACACACAGTTACTCCGCCCGCTAGCGCTCCAAATATAAAAAAAATTCTAGGTAATTTCAAATAATTGATGCGGTCTATTAGGGTACCCTTAAACGGATAAAGTGGTTCTAAAGGCTGAAGGTTTTTTACCTTTATGCTTTCTAGTGTGCAACTCCCCCACCAGTCAAACATAATACTTAAATGATATTAAAGTCTTGTTTTTGTTTTTTATTTAAACTTAACAAACATGTAATACTTACTAAGGGCTCTTTCACACGGTCCGCCTCCGTAGGCGGATCCGTGTTGCTCAGCGGGGATCGATCCGCGATCCCCGCTGAGCCGAGCGGATGAAAGCTCCGTCTCCGCTTGCAGAGCGGAGAGGGAGGTGTCACAGCACCCGCTGCCCTCTATGGGGGATCGGATGAGAGCGGACCGCTTGTCCGCTCTCATCAGATCCGATCGGATTACTGAACGGATGGAAAAATAGGGTTTCCATCCTTCCAGATTTCAAGCACAGGATCGGATGCGGATGGCAGCGGGTGTCAGCGGAGGTTTCTCCGCTGACACCCGCTGCCCCATAGAGCTGCATGGAGGATCCGATCAGATCCGCCTAAAAAACTGACAGGTGGATCTGATCGCCCGTGTGAAAGAGCCCTCAGTCTGTGGAGTGGTTTTGCACAGAGCAGCCCAGATCCTCCTCTTTTCGGGTGCCACGCCAGCTCTCCTGGCCTCTCCCACCTGCCCCCAGAGCAAGCAGCTTGCTATGGGGACACCCAAGAAAAGCCGCTTGCTCTGTGTGTCCATTCAGACATGGAGCTGCGGCTCAGCCCGCCCCCTCTCTCTCCTCATTGGCTCACTGACTGATTGACGGCAGCGGGAGCCAATGGCACACGCTGCTGTATCTCAGCCAATCAGAAGGCAGAGTCCCAGACTGGCAAATTTCTTGTGCAACATCGCTGGATCAAGGGGTGCTCAAGTAAGTATGGGGGGGGGCTGCTGCACATCTGCCTTTAGAACCACTTTACCTGAGCCAGATCCAGCGATGTGCACAAGAGCAGCGGCTCTTCCAGGTCTCCAACAGCCAGTGAAGAAGGAGCAAGGCCAGGGCCGAGCGAGCCATGCTCTGCCTCTCATAGACACACAGTGGCAGCTCCGGAGCAAACACGCATGAGTGCCCCCCCAGAAGCAAGCAGCTTGTTCTGTGAGTAATTGGCAGTAAGAACGGTGATCTGTACAAATATCGAGTACCCACCCAAGGAGTGGATATCGAGGGAGCCCCCAATTGAAAATCCTACCTGATAAGGAAAAAAGGAGGAATCTGCCATCCCCATCCTTGAGTGGCTACCATTTTAAAAGAACACCTTTATTGGTGTGATGTGAGGTGAGCGGCCATTGCACCTATTGTTTGGATATCTTGCTCACCCTGCATGACACCATTTGGAACTCACAGAACAGTCACTTATTTTTGAGGAATCACCTTCAGTCACTATATATATATATATATATATATATATATATATATATATATATATATATATACACACACACATGCATACATATACACTTTTTGCTACACTTGGACTTTAATTACGAGGAAGAAGCACCTATTGCACAAGATTGCACTTATCTATATATTTTATATAATATTTTTACCTGCATTTATTTATATATTTAGTTATTTATTTATGTTATGGATTTTGTGTCCAAGGTCCACTGAATATCTGTGCATTTGTAGTCAACAGTTTGTCTTAGCACTGTATTTTTCACATTTATTCATTTCTGTCCATTGTGTGTTACCACTCACCACCATATGCCATTTCCCCCACTTCTATTCATTTTTTTCAAAATACTCACTGCGTTTGATAGAAGCTGATTTATATTTTATTTATATATTCTTACACTCACCTAGTTTATTGATATTTACACGTAGCCCAGTCATAGTGTCATTTTGAAGAAATTAGCGCCGATTCATCTTTTTTATCTTGATCATTGCCAGTATTTGTGAGAATACAGAATTGGCTGCTTGTTTCCTTTTGGGATTTCTTTACCTGGGATTTGGATCTGCAATTTATTATAGACTGCTCTCACATCTTATACCTGATTAGCAGCACATAGGCCTTTCTTTTTTCTTGCTCTAAAGGGCACTCAGCAGAGGAGAGGAGCCATTAGTGCCGGCAGGGGACCCAAGAAGAGGAGGATCAGAGCTGCTCTGTGTAAAACAATTACATTGACCAGGTAAGTCTGACATGATTGTTATTTAAAAAAAAAAAATAATAAGAAATTTGGACCTTTAATATTACATTTAAAACGAAGCCAATTGCTATTACTGCCTAAAAATGTTTCATTTATAAATGACTGCAAAGCTCTATTTCTGGCAGTGATCCCATGGTAAACTCTCTTAGGGCTCTTTCACACGGGCAGTCCGATCAGATCCGCCTGTCAGTTTTTTAGGCGGATCTGATCGGATGCCCATTCAGCCCTATGGAGCAGCGGATGTCAGCGGAGACACCTCCGCTCACAGCCGCTGCCATCCGCATTCCGATCCTGTCCGTGAAATCCGGACGGATGGAAACCCTATTTTCCATCAATCCTGGGGATCGGATCGGATGAGAGCGGACAGGCGTTCCGCTCTCATCCGATCCCCCATAGAGAGCAGCGGGGGCTGTGACACCTCCCTCTCCGCACTGCAAGCGGAGACGGAGCTGTCATCCGCCGGCTCAGCGGGGATCGATCCCCGCTGAGCAGCACGGATCCACCTACGGAGGCGGACGGTGTGAAAGAGCCCTTAGTGCATGCTTAACCACTTGCCGACCAGCCGCTATAGTCTTACTGCGGCTCTGTCCCGTGAAATGATGTACCGTACACGCACAGTATGTCGCTTCGCCGAACAGCTAGTGGGAGCATGCGCTGATAGGGAAGGCACCCACCAGGGAGCCCAGAGGACACCCCTGCCCTGGTCACCAACCCCCAGGTGTGAGGCAACCCTGCTCAACCCCCCCCCCCCCCGTTGTGCACCTGTGAAAAAACGGTCAGCAGCAAATACAACCAACTCCCCTTAAGAGCATGTGGCAAAGGCAGCTCATCACCTCACCGGAGGCTGTGGGGCCGAAGGACCCACAGCGACCGTAACTTTAGAGGGGCTGGGGGGAAAGGGAGGGGAACCCGGGGGTCAGACCATCCCAGTGAGGGGTCCACCCCAAAACCCTCCAGGGGTAGTGGGGGGACAACTACTTACCACACCAGGAACAGGGTGGGCACCGCTCCAGACAGGACACTGCTCCATTGTAATGTGGGTGCTGTCAGCCAGGAGGAAACGCAACTCAGGCTGAAGCAAGTTCATATGCGTCCCCACGAGAAGTTTAACTCGCAGGCCAGCCCCCATCCAGTAGGGCTAGGTCATGGCCGACCTAGCTCGGAGCTGCGGTCTGCACGTGATCGCTGGCCAGACTGGGGGGGGTGGGACACTCTGGATCTAAATTATTCAGTCCATCACTTGATTGTAGATTCTTATAGGAACAAAATAACAAAGATAGGAAAAAATTCAATTTGAAAAAAAAAAAAAATCGCCAGGACCAGAGATCCCAGCAAGGAACTAGGTCCTTACTCCTGGACTAGGCAGAAAAAGTGTGCCTATAGCTGAGAGTGAGTGTATATCCCCTGGGATTGCCTATGGGTGTAGTCAAGCTTTTTCATGCCTAGTGTCCTACTCCTGTAGGGGGCAGTATAACCCAGTGGTTAAGAAGAATCAGGAGCTATGTCCGTCAATGACGAAAGAGAAAACTAATATATGGCGCTATACAAGTACCTGGAATAAATTGTGCAAAGCACTGCGTAAATTGATGGCGCTATATACAGCGGGTAAAATAAGTATTGAACACATCAACATTTTTCTAGGTAAATATATTTCTGAAGGTGCTATTGACATGAAAATGTTCACCACATGTTGGTAACAACCCATGCAATCCATACATACAAAGAAACCAAAAGAAATAGGTTCAGAAATTAAGTTATGTGTAATGAAATGGAATGACACAGGGAAAAGTATTGAACGCCCTAACTGAAATCTATTTAGTACTTTGTACGAAAGCCTTTGTTGGTAATGACAGCTTTGAGAAACTAGTTGCATGCATTGCTCAGGTGTGATTTTGGCCCATTCTTCCACACAGTCTTCAAATCTTGAAGGTTCAGTGGACCTCTTCTATAAACTCTGATCTTTAGTTCTTTCCATAGACTTTCTATTAGATCAAGTCAGGTAATTGGCTGGGCCATTCTAGCAGCTTTATTTTCTCTTTCTTTGAAACCAATTGAGAGTTTCCTTGGCTTTGGGATCATTGACTTGGCATTGACATTGGCTGAAATGTCCACCCTCGTTTCATCTTCATCATCCTAGACTCCTAGTAGAGGGCAGCAGACTGTTTTATCAAGAATGTCTTGGTACATTTTTCCATTCATCCTTCCTTCAATAAAACAGCACCACACCATGATGTTTCCACCTCCCAACTTTACTGTTGGTATGGTGTTTTTGGGGCGATGTGCAGTTCCATTTGACGTCCAAACATGGTGTTTATTATGGCATCCAAAGAGTTACATTTTGGTCTCATCTGACCAGACTATATTCTCCCAGTATTTCACAGGCTTGTATAAATGTTGTGCAGCAAACTTTAAACAAGCTTCAACATGATTTTTCCTCAGCAATGGCAGATGAGTGCATTACTTATTGTTTTATTTGAAACAATTGTACCTGCTAATTCCAGGTCTTTCTGAATCTCTCCACAAGTAGTCCTTGGCTCTTGGACAACTCTTCTTATAATTATTTTCACTCCTCTGTCAAAAAATCTTGCAAGGAGCACCTGGTCATGGCCAGTTTATGGTGAAATGATGTTCTTTTCACTTCCAGGTTATGGCCACAACAGTGCTCACTGGAACATTCATAAGTTTAGAAATCCTTCTGTAAACAATGCCACCAGTATCTTTTGCAAAAATAAGGTTCCGAAGGTCTTAAAAGAGCTCCTTGCTTTTACCCTTCATGAGAGGTTTCTTGTGTGACACGTTGGTAATGAGACACCTTTTTATACCGTAGGCCATTAGTTGAGACTCAACCAGCTGATATTAATTTGCACTGACCAGGGGCAGGATTGCTTTCTAATTACTGATAGATTTAAGCTGGTGTCTTGGCTTTCAATGCCTTTTTGCACCTGCTTTTCCTCATGTGTTCAATACTATTTTATCACACAACATAATTTATTAACTCATTTGTTTTGGTTTTCTTGTATGTATGGGTTGTTACCGACATGTGGTAAAAATCTCTTGTCAATAGCACCTTTAATATGTGTACACATAATTTGGTATGTGCAAAAACTGGCCAATAAAAACTGACAGTCCTATTGTTTTCCAACGTCAATTATATACGGTACATGGCAAAGAAACAGAAGATTTCTGGCTCTATGATAGTAAATGGAAGTGTTACACTGTGGAATTTTTAAAAACCTTTCGTGATAGAAACATGCCTATAAGGAAAGTCAGAGAATGTCAGAGGTCCCTGTCTGCATGCTTGCTCTGGGTTAGTGACTCAAAGCCAGGCAAGCAGCATATGCAGAATGTTTCATTCAGATAGAACTAGAATAGAAAAAAGAACAGCAAAGGCAGCCTGCAATGCTTAACTCAGTAAAGTGCTTCTTTAAAACCCGAAGTGATGGCAAGACTTTTCTCCGAGGAGGAGGTATACATCTATTGAGGTAAGATTTTCAGTTACAGAGCACAAGTTCCAGGAGAAGTCCGCAAATGCAACAGTTACGGAAATCCAGAGGCAAAGAGGCTTTGTTTCAAGTAAATCTGCTGAGACATGTAAGCCGACGTTGTGGTTTTGTGACCAGAGTGCGGAGAGGGGAATACCCTGTTGTTTCCTCATGTCACCTTATGATTTACCCAGAAAAGGTGACAAGGATGGTTAACCACTTCTGGACAGGAAGGTTTTACCTCCTTAATGACCAGGCCATTTTTTGCGATACGGCACTGCGTTACTTTAACTGACAATTGCGCGGTGGTGCGTCGCTGTACCCAAATAAAATTGATTTTATAATGGAATATTCTTTTTTCCCCCCACAAATAGAGCTTTCTTTTGGTGGCATTTGATCACCTCGGAGTTTTATTTTTTGCGCTATAAAACAAAAAAAAAAAAAAAAAAGAGCGACAATTCTGAAAAAAAAAAAAATAATTATTTTATATATATATTTTTTTTTTTAAATTTCTGCTATGAAACATTCCCAATAAAAAAATATTATAATTAATTTTTTTTCATCATTGCAGGCCAATTTGTATTCTGCTACATATTTTCGGTAAAAAAAAAAAAAAAAAATTCCAATAAGTGTACATTAATTGGTTTGCGAAAAAGTTATTGCGTCTACAAACTAGGGGAAAGGTTTGTGTCATTTTTATTTATTTTTTTTACTAGTAATTGTGGTGATCTTTTTAGTGGGACTGGGACTGCGACATTGAGGTGGCCAGCTCGGACACCTGACATTTTTGACACTTTTTGGGGGACCAGTGACATTACTACAGTAATCAGTGCTAAATATATGCACTGTTACTGTACTAATGACAATGGCAGGGAAGGGGTTAACACCAGGGGCGATCAAAGGGTTAAATGTGTCCCTAGGGGGTGCTTTCTAACTGTGTGGTGGATGGGCTTGCTGGATGAACACAGAGACCTGTGTTCCTAAATCGGAGGAACACAGGATCCCTGCATTCATTACTGACAGAACAGCAGTCTGTTGTGTCTCCACGGGGAGTGATAGTGGGTGCCCGGTGTACATCACGGCTGCCAGACCCACTGATTTGCTTTCCCTGTGGCCAATCGGCGGCGCGCGTGCGCCCCCCCTAGCTGTCTCACGGAGCGAGGTACAGGTACGTTGTTTCGCGGGACAGAGCCGACCTGCTGCAGTTTAAGTACGGCGGCTGCTCAGCAAGTGGTTAAGATGTATCCATGGAAAAAATTTTAAATCCTATATTCATTTCCACAAAGTATTTTTTTTTTTAAATAATCTTTATTTACGTATTTCAACATAGAATAAATCCAAACCATTAGTGGCAATGTACACAAAGTCATAGGTCATGTTCATATTGGACAGCCTTAGCAACATGAAGAGTGTGCCTATCGGCCAAACAGAGGTAACCCTCATACAACTCCTGTCCCCATGCCCGCATCTTATCGCTAGGGAGGATCCCAACGCGCGACCCGTAGAGTACATGACCTTCAGCCATCGAAATCCACAAGCATAATTGCCACCCAACTTATACACTAAAATAATAACCAGGACGGTGGGGGGTCACTGACCTCATGGAGCACACGCCCCGAAGGCGATATATGGGGACAGAAAGAGCAACACCTCCAATACCTTAGCCCATCCCGACTAAGCTAAACATCAGGGATCTCTTCTGAGTAAAAGATCCACCCCTTCCAGGTGTCCATCAATCGAGACTGTTGCCCTCTAAGGTATAGCATCCTCCTTTCCGCCTCCATGACCCAGTTAACCTCCCGTTTCCATTCCGCTAAGGTCGGAATCGTAGATTGCTTCCAGTGCCTGAGAATCAGGCATTTGGCTGCATTCAGTAAAAACGGGATAACACTGCGTTTGTATCTCTTCACAGAGGAACGGGTGTCATGGAAAAGGTATTGAAGTGGAGTGCGGTCGGATGGGGAGATGGCTAATTTCTGTATCCTGGGATGGACTGCTGCCTTCTGCTGAGAGGCTGAGCCAGCCCCTCTTGCCCCCTCCACAGCCCAGCACTCAATCGAATGTTGGAGGGGCAGGGCAGGAACCAGAGACTGACAGTCCCTGGCTCTCTGCTCACAGAATTGCTGGGAATTGAGCAATCAGCTGTGTTTGATCACTCAATCCTCAGTGCAGAGCAGGTGGGGGGCAGATGCATCATCAGATTAATGCTGCATTTACCTAGGTGAGTATAAATGTTTTTGTTTTTTTCTAAATCCCACACTTCTCTTAAAGAAACGGAAAAAAAAAAAAAATAAAAAAAAAAACACACAATATGATATACAAATGATCCGACATATTACTTTATTAAAGAAACATGTCATTAGAGGAACCTTGGATACTGTGCTGAAGGCAAAGGACTAGTCACCAGTGTTGCTTGTGGCCTCACTGCAGCTGATCTTTCCCCATGTTTGGCTACAATGCCTTGTTCTGCACGCACATATTAGAAAGTGCACTGATATTTTTTTTAGGAGGAATTCAGGACAAAGTGTTGATTTCACAGGGTACTTCTAAGCAGCAATTGTAAGGCTACGTTTACATCTTGGCGTTGCTATTTCCAGGCGTTTTTTCAGGCGTTTTACAGGCATTTTTAGGTTGACTAGTGACTAATGGAAAAAAATAAAAACGCCTGTAATCTGCCCAAAAAGAAGCTCATGTACTTTTTTGAGCGTTGGGCGTTTTGCTTAAAACGTTAAAACGCTCAGATGTGAACAGGGGCCATTGAAATGAATAGGATTTGTCTTGTTGGGTGTTTTTTGAGCTGATCCTAGAGCAGAAAAACTCCCCAAAAACGCCTACATGTGAACTTAGCCTAAATGTGTGCCTAACTATATGTAATGTGTGTAAAGTGTTCTGCTGTTGATTACAGATATCTTGTTTCTTATCAATGCTTTGCAGAGATAAACAGGGAGATTGTTCCCCCTGTACAGAGCTCTGTGTTGGTTGTCAACACAGAGCTCTGGGCTGCAATTCGACAAAGCCAATCACAGCAGGTCCCGGCCAGTAATCAATAAGGGGAACGACGTGACAACACCGCCAATTCCAACACCCTGCGCGCAGAGGTAAAGGCAACCACAAAGGGCACCTTCTGGGATAGCATATGCAGGGGAATCTCATGAATATTTTCAAAGGGAGGCTTCAGTAGAGCTGAAAGCTCCAAGTTGAGTTCCCAAGGCGGTAGTGGGGACTGCACCGGTGGAGTCAAATGTCGAACCCCCTGAATAAAAGTACACACCAGGGAGTCGTTGAAAGAAGACTGCCAAGGCCGACACCTGACCCTTATTGGTACTCAAGACCAAATTCTGCTCAACCCCCTGTTGAAGGAAGGTCAAGACCCGAGACACCGAAAAAGAGCGAGTGTGAACACCAAGCGACTCACACCACGTAATGTACGTTTTCCACGTAAGATGGTAGATCTTCCTAGAAGTAGATTTCCTAGCCTTCAGTAACGTGGGAATCACCGACCCTGACAAATCTCTATCCTTCAGCACCTGACTTTCAACAGCCAGGCAGTCAAATTGGCCCTTGGAACAGCAGATCCTCCCTGAGAGGTAGTCTCCAAGGGGAGTCGGCGACCAGCCGCACCAGGTTGGAGTACCAAGTCCGGCAAAGCCAATCCGGGGCCACTAGAATGACCGGAATTCCTTCTGCCTCGATCCTGCACACGAGTCTCGACAGACGCTTGAGAGGAGGGAAAAGGTAAATCAAACGATACTGGCCCCAGGAGGTCAGCGGTGCGTTTGTGGCATCTGCTAGCGGATCCCGTGACCGTGCCACACACCTGTGCACCTTCCTGTTGTGCCGAGACGCCAAAAGATCCACCTCGGGGGTGCCCCACCGGAGACACAGCTTATGAAACACCTCCAGATGAAAGGACCACTCGCCTTCCTGCTGACTGAGAATCCACCTGCCAATTTTCCACCCCTAGAATGTGTACGGTGAAAAGGGGCGGAACAAAATGTTCTGCCCACCGAAGAATGACAGCTACCCTGGCTACCCCAAGAGCTGCCAATACACTTCTTGTTCAACCCTGGTGATTGACATAAGCCATGGCCGTAGCATTGTCCGATTAGATTTACACCAGACACCCCTGAAGGCGACTGCGATTCCTCGCTGACGTAACAACGTCAGCATCGGAGCAAACACCTTTGTGAAGACCCGAGGAGCAGAGATGAGACCATAGGGTAACGCCACAAACTGTCACCAACGCTTCCTCCGCTTTGCCATGGGAGAGGAGCATCATCAGACACACATATTGAAATGTGTAAGTAGACGTCCTTCATGTCGATAGAGATAAGGAAATGCCCCTGATGCAAGGATGCCACCACCGTGTGAACAGACTTCATTTCGAACTTCTGTACCCACACAAAGCAGTTCAGGGCCTTGAGATCCAGAATTGGACGTACTTTGCATTCTTTCTTCGGGACCGTGAACAGATTTGAATAAAACTCCTGAAAACATCCTGGAGATGGAACCGGAACAATTACCCCTTGAAGTAACAGGTCTTGCACCACTCCGAAAAGGGCTTGCAATTAGTCCAGGGACAGACGCACATTGGGAGGAATGAACCCCGGAGGGTAAGAACGAAACTATCTTGTAGCCGGACCATATCACTTTGTGGACCCTCTTGTCTTGCACTAAGGAGGTCCACGGGTCTGGAAACCAGCTAAGGCATCCCCCCACTCCAGGCACAGGTGAGGGCGCACCTTCCTGCAGAAGGAGCTTTGTCTGCGGGTCTGGAGAACCCCGCTCTGGACTTGCCAGACCAAGTTTGCTTCAATCCTCCGGAAGAGATCTTGAAAGGCTTTGAACCGTTGTCAGCCCACCCTGAGGGATGAAAAAACTTCCTATGAGCTGAGGACGGGCCACATCTGCGACGAGGTTCCTTACCCTTACTAGCCTGCGGAAGAAAGGTGCTCTTCCCCTCTCAGACTTTCAATGAGGTCATTCAGGGTAGCCCCAAACAGGCGATCTCCTTGAAAAGGAAGATCAGTTAAGGCTTTTTTAGAGGTCTGGTCCGCAGACCAACAGAAGGACCACTGCCGAAACAGACAGTCTAGAAATCAGGGGACCTGCATCCAAAGAGGCATCACAGATAAACTGCAGCCTCTGGAACAACTGGTCCGCTAGCTCCGCAAAGGTGGGGGGGGGGGGAGCTGCTCACCCTCCAGGTCACGACGTAAAAGCTTAACCCACTTGGTCAGAGTTTGTGACACCAGGGCAATGGTGAAGACAGGTCTGTGTGCCGAGCCGACCACAGTTAACATGCTACGGGACACAACCTCTGCATTTCTATCAGCCAGATCCTTAAAAGCTGGCAATTCTTCTACCGGAATCATGGTTGCCTTATTCAGCCGGGAAACCAGGGGGATCCACCACTGGTGGAACAGTCCACTTCTTAAGGAGGGACTCTTTAAATGGATACCTCATTGCGAATCCCTTAGGGGCCACAAAGGGACGATTTGGATGTTCCCACTCTTTTGCGACAAATCAGTCAAAATAGGAAGGAAACGGAAACACCTTCGCCGCTCTAGACAGGTTGTGAGTGCCAAAGGTACCGGTGCCTCCGCCACAGCTGCGTCCTCCATTTTTAAAGTCTCACACACAGACACAATAAGTGCGTCCACCAGCGCCTTTTCGTGCACGGCTACAGGAGTGGAGGAATCATCCTCACCATCTGAAAACTCCGGGCGCGAGACTGGAGACCCCTCAGGATGGGCCCTGTCCATGGCAGCCAGATCAGATTCAGAATCTGAGGAGACAGATAAAGCAAGGGAAGGCGGGGGATGTTTTTTTACTACCCTGCCGCCCAAAAGCTACCTCCACCCGGAACACAAATGACTCCAGGACCGCCGTCAGTGAGTCAATGGATGGTTGGGACCCGAAGGCTCCAAGGACTCCATGAGGAATAAGGGTACCCCACAAAAGTGCAAAAAACACTGCTAAGGGACACCCCCAGTGCGCTGGTAACACCACCGAGTCGCCAACCACAGAGCACCCCCTGATCCTGCAGCAGAGAGGGAAAGAACCCCACCAGACTCACCAACCCACCAGGCAGTCACCAGTAGCAGCAGGATCAAAGCAGTCCATGTGCGGCGTCGCGGAAGGAAAGAGGCCCAGAAGTCAGCACCAGGGGATAAAGAGGTGCTCCCACAGCTAAAATGGATGCCCAGAAGGCTCCACAGTAATGGGCGCCATTCAACTCAATGCCGGACTAACGCAAAATGGCCACCACGGCTACATGCATTTTTTTTTTTTAAATACACTTTAATGAATGTAAGAAAAACAAAACACCATAAACCAATATATATCCGTGTACAAGTATGTACTCAGCTACTGACACTGCAAGAACCAAAGGGTTAATGTCTATTGTACAGAAACACAGGGAAGGAATGTGATCAAATAAAACCAAAGATTACCAAAATTATTTTAGTTCTGGACAAGGAAGTACATTACATATGACACACATTTTAACGATCTTAATGCAAGTACATATTTTTTTGACTCCTTAAAAAATGTTTTTTGATTGACTACGTTAGGTATAACTAAAGGCATCCTTTCATTTTTTTTTTTTTTTAGTTTTGGATAGAGTGGAAAGGGATTAGAACAATTTATTGCTGTCTGCATCCCCCATTTGGGAGATTTAGCCTCTCTATTTGTCCCGATGACTTATCACAGAAAGTGAAAGAATAATCCAAAATTTAGAATGGTCATCAGAACTGAAATGGAGGAAAAACAATGGGGACACTAGTTCTGGGGACTACCAGGGATTTCCCTCACTTCCTGTTGTGGCTAAGACACAGGAGGTGAAGGGAATCTCCCCAATGGGTCATAAATGGCAAACAAAAAACCTTAGTAGGAGTTTTAACCTTACCTTACTTCATCCATAATGAAAATAAAAATGCTTTAGTTCTACCGTACAGGGATTGTAAACCCTCAACCCCTAAATTGTTCTAATCCCTTTCCACTCTATCCAAAACTAAAAAAAAAAAAAAAAAAATGAAAGGATGCGTTTAGTTATACCTAACGTAGTCAATCAAAAAACATTTTTTGAAGGAGTCAAAAAAATATGTACTTGCATTAAAATCGTTAAAATGTGTGTCATATGTAATGTACTTCCTTGTCCAGAACTAAAATAATTTTGGTAATCTTTGGTAAAACAACCCATTCAGTTTAAAATAGATATTAAAGGCAAAACATTTTTATACAGTTATTAAAAAAAAAAAAAAAAAAACACACAAACACCTTTTTTGTGAAATGTTGGGTTTACATATTCTTTAAAACTACTTAAATTCTTAAATTATACGTAAACCTAATATCTAAAAAACCTCATATAAGCCTTGATGAGCAAACGCAAGTCATTTTCAATATTCTAAAGCCGCGGGTTTTATTAACCACTTCTGGACCAGAAGGTTTTCCCTCCTAATGACCAGGCCATTTTTTGCAATTCAGCACTGCGTTACTTTAACTGACAATTGAGCAGTCGTGCGATGCTGTACCCAAATAAAATTGATGTCTTTTTTTTCCCCCACAAATAGAGCTTTCTTTTGGTGGTATTTGATCACCTCTGCGATTTTTATTTTTTGCTCTATAAAGAAAAAAAGAGCGACAATTCTGAAAAAAAAAAAAAAAAAATATATATATATATATATATATATATATATTTTTTTTTTTTTTTTTACTTTCTGCTATATTCCCATAAAAAAAAAAAGAATTTAAAAATCGAATTTTTTTTCATCATTTTAGGCCAATTTGTATTCTGCTACATTTTTTTGCTAAAAAAAATCCTAATAAACGTATATTGATTGGTTTGTGCAAAAGTTATCACATCTACAAACTAGGGAAAAGATTTGTCATTTCTTCTTTTTTTTTTTTTTACTATTAATGGCGGCGATCAGCGATTTTTAGCTGGACTGCGACATTGCGGCAGATAGATTGAACACCTAACTGACATTTTTGACACTTTAGGGGGGGGACCAGTGGCATTACTACAGTAATCAGTGCTAAAAATATGCACTGTTACTATACTAATGACACTGGCAGGAAAGAGGTTAACACCAGGGGCGATCAAAGGGTTAAATATGTCCCTAGGGGGTGCTTTCTAACTGTGTGGAGGATGGGCTTGCTGCATGAATACAGAGACCTGTGTTCCTAAATAAGAGGAGCACAGGATCCCTGTGTTCGCAACCGACAGAACAGCGGTCCGCCGTGTTTACCGCACCGTTCTGTCTCCACAGGGAGCGACTGCTGGTGCCCCGGCGGCAATCGTGGCCACTGGACCCGCTGATTGGTTGCCACACTAGCAGTTCAGAGCCGACTTGTTGCAGTATATGTAATGCTGGCGGCCGGCAAGTGGTTAAAATAAAAAAATAATACCTGCTGATCCTGCCCTGCCAGACGTTATTTAGAGATTTCCTGTAATAGAATGACAGTGCTGTGCTCCCCGTCTACCAATTGCTCACCTGAGTAGTGACTCTGTCACGAGGATTTCCAATTGACACATGACGACATGTAAACACACATTACATAGCCTGTTCTCAGACAAGTTATACAAAAATAACCCTATAACTAACCAACCTTTTGTGCTGGGTCACCAAGGATGTGACTACGTCAATTGAAGGACCACACCTCCCACCACTTCCTCCCGTACAATAGGATTAACGGATGACCCAACCCAATGATTCATCCCATCAAACCTTAACGGCCAGCGTTTCCCTTTTTCTTCAGCTGACAACACAACCATAATACATACAAGACAAGACACCAGTGGTTGATAACTTCTTAGTACTACAATAAAAAGTGTCTTGTTTTTATGATGGTTTATACATGTGCCCCTTTTTTTGGGGGGGGTTAAAAAATCAACCCAATTCTGTAATTTTTCCTGAATACATGTTTTTTTTTTCAATTCTATTTAATGGTTTTCTGCATATCAGTGCTCCTTATCCCTCTTAAAGTGCTTTGCAGCCTCTTCATGTCTACCTGCACTCCAGTAATGGATGCACAGCATTTCTACAGGCAGCTTTCTTTAACCACTTCAATACCGGGCACTTTCACGCCCTTCCTGCCCAGGCCAATTTTCAGCTTTCAGCACTGTCACAGTTTGAATGACAATTGTGCGGTCATGCAACACTGTACCCAAATGAAAAACTTTTTATCATTTTTTTCCGCACAAATAGAGCTTTCTTTTTGGTGATATTTTATCACCGCTGTTTTTTTAAATTTTTTTTACTAAAAAAAAAAGACAGAAAATTTTGAAGAAAAAATAAGTTTTTCTTCATTTCGGTCAGTAAATTTTGTAAATAAGTATTTTTTTCTCCTTCACTGATGTGCGCTGATGAAGCGGCACTTATGGGCACTGATGAGGTGGCACTAATACGCTGCACTGATAGGTGGAACTAATGGACACTAGGGCTGCCACGACTCGTCGACTACAAAAAAATCGTCGACGTGCGGAAAATGCGTCAACGCGTGACGTCACACGCCCCCGGCCGGCCGCCGCGCCGCTTGAAGCATTGCCGGCCGGGTGAAATTCCCCCGCCGGGCTCCGTCGGAGACGAGAGGTGAGTGCTGACCATCTCCAGCACCCCTGTACTCCCTGTACTGCCACAGCTTCTGCCGCAACACACATTCGCCATCCTCCCCCGATCACCCAGCTACTTAGACATGTCACATTTGCGGCGCTACACCGGCTTGTAATGGTCTGTACTAGGAGGGAGGGCTTACTGATGGGTCTGCACTGGAAGGGGGGCTTACTAAGTGGTCTGTACAGTACAGACCACTTAGTAAGCCCCCCTCCCAGTACAGACCCCCCAGTAAGCCCTCCCACCCAGTACAGACCCCTTAGTAAGCCCCCCTCCCAGTGCAGACCCCTCAGTAAGCCCTCCCACCTAGTACAGTCTGTACTAGGTGGGAGGGCTTACTGAGGGGTCTGCACTGGGAGGGGGGCTTACTAAGGGGTCTGTACTAGGTGGGAGGGCTTACTGAGGGGTCTGTACTAGTGTACTGGGAGGGGGGCTTACTAAGTGGTCTGTACAGTACAGACCACTTAGTAAGCCCCCCTTCCAGTGCAGACCCCTCAGTAAGCCCTCCCACCCAGTACAGACCACTTAGTAAGCCCCCCTCCCAGTGCAGACCCCTCAGTAAGCCCCCCCCTCCCAGTACAGACCACTTAGTAAGCCCCCCCTCCCAGTGCAGACCCCTCAGTAAGCCCTGTACTAGGTGGGAGGGCTTACTGAGGGGTCTGCACTGGGAGGGGGGGCTTACTAAGGGGTCTGTACTGGGTGGGAGGGCTTACTGGGGTGTCTGTACTGGGTGGGAGGGCTTACTGAGGGGTCTGTACTGGGGGGGGGGCTTGGTAAGTGGTATGTACTAGGTGGGAGGGCTTACTGAGGGGTCTGTACTGGGAGGGGGGCTTACTAAGTGGTCTGTACTGGGTGGGAGGGCTTACTGTGGGGGTCTGTACTGGGAGGGGGGCTTACTGAGGGGTCTGTAGTGGGAGGGGGGCTTACTGAGGGGTCTGTATTAATTACAGGAATAATTAGCTAATCAAAAAAACACTAAATTAAGCAAAAAAAACGGAATTTTTGTAAAATCTTACCTGTAAAATTCCTTTCTCTGAGTCCTCCGACAGTCGCCGCCTCTTCATATTCGTCACATATGGGGTATTAGACTTTGCTCCGAAGGAGTAGCTAGGCAACAGAATATGTTAACAATAAAGCTTTTAACATATCCCACCCTCAAGGGGTGGTCCCCTCAGTCAATACCCTCCTACTTCCTGCAACCATATCTCAGTTTTTGTGGAATAGCAGTAGAGTATACAATCAAACCCCAAAGAGGGGCGGGGGCGGCGACTGTCGGAGGACTCAGAGAAAGGAATTTTACAGGTAAGATTTTACAAAAATTCCGTTTTCTCTTACGTCCTCCGACAGTCGCCGCCTCTTCATATTCGTCACATATGGGGACGTCCCAAAGCAGTGCAAACATGAGGGGTGGGAAACGCATCCGCGCCGAAAGGCAACGCAGTCTCCGCATCAAAGAAGGAACCTTACCAAAGGAAGGAAACCAGCTGGGCAACAGCAAAAAACAAGTGCTCAACAGGAGCAACAACCCAGGAAAAGACAAAAAACCAGGGGATACAAAACTTATCCCAACAGCCAGGAGTCCCCAACAAGGGACCCTAGGGAACAGCCGCACTAAGAACCTTGCGGCCAAAGGAAGCATCCGCCGATGCCTGAACATCTACTTTGTAGAATTTTGTGAAAGTGTGCACGGTCGACCAAGTCGCCGCCTTACACACCTGGGCTACAGAAGCCCCATGACGACAGGCCCAAGACGTACTCAGAGATCTAGTAGAGTGCGCCTTCACAGGCACAGGGGGAACCTTCCCCTGCAAAGCATAGGCCTGTTCAATGGTCTGCCTGATCCATTTGGCGATGGTAGAGGCCGAAGCCGCCATGCCCTTCCGAGGACCCTCTGGAAGAACAAACAAGGAGTCCGTCTTTCGAAAAGACTCAGTCGATTTAAGGTAAACCCTTATCGCCCGAACAACATCCAGAGAGTGCAATCTCACCTCCTTTGGATGTTTAGGCTTCGTGCACAACGAAGGCAAGACAATATCCTCATTAAGATGGAATTCCGAAACTCGTTTCGGAAGAAAAGAAGGATTAGGTCGCAAGACCACCTTATCCAAATGAATAACCAGGTACGGAGACTTGCAGGACAAAGCCGCCAGCTCCGACACTCTGCGAGCCGAAGTGATCGCCACCAAAAAGGCGACCTTTTTGGACAACATAGACAACGAGATCTCCCTGATCTGTTCAAAAGGAGCACGTTGTAACACAGATAGAACGAGATTCAAGTCCCAAGGGGGCAGAGGATCCCGCCTCGGGGGAACCAGATGCCGCACACCCTGAACAAAGGTGCCAACCAATGGGTTGGAAGCCACGGGACGTTGAAACAGAACGGCCAGAGCAGACACCTGACCCTTTATCGTAGCCAGCGCCAAACGCTGATCAACACCCGTTTGAAGGAAAGACAGCACACGGGACACCGAGTACGTGCGGGGTGAAAACCCCCTGGACTCACACCAGGCAAAATAGGCCTTCCAAGTACGGTAATAAACCTTCCCCGAGGAAGACTTCCTCGCGTTGATTAAAGTATGAACGACCTCCGGCGAGAGACCCCTCTCCTTCAGGACCTCGGTCTCAACAGCCAGGCCGTCAAAGCCAGCGACTGTAAAGCAGGATGGTATATCGGTCCTTGAGACAGTAGATCGTCTCGAAGAGGCAGACGCCACGGGGCGTCGACCGCCAGATTCACGAGGTCTGCGTACCAGGACCGGCGAGGCCAGTCCGGTGCCACAAGAATCACCGTGTTGCGTTCCGAGTGTAACCTGCGAAGGAACCTGGACAGCAACTGAATCGGTGGAAACGCGTACATCAGCCTGTACTGATGCCACGGGGCCACTAACGCGTCCGACGCGTCTGCCCGAGGGTCGCGCGTCCTTGCCACGAACCTCTTCACCTTGTTGTTGAGACGAGACGCGAACAGGTCCACATCTGGAAGACCCCACTTCGCGCACAACATCTGGAAGACAGCCGGGTGGAGAGACCATTCCCCCTGATCCAGGGTCTGGCGACTCCGATAGTCCGCCTGCCAGTTCTCCACTCCCGGAATGTGAACCGCCGTTATCGCCGGGACATGAGTCTCGGCCCAAGACAGAATGTCGGCCACTTCTCGAGCCGCTCGGGCACTCCTGGTGCCCCCTTGGTGGTTGATGTAGGCCACCGCCGTGGCATTGTCCGTCTGCACCCGAACCGGGCAACCCTGCAGCCGGTCCGTCCAGCGATGAAGACAGAGACTTATCGCACGCAATTCCAGAACGTTGATCGGAAGGGAAGACTCCCCCTCCGACCAAGTCCCCTGAGCGGACAGAACGCCCAGAACTCCACCCCAGCCCGACAGGCTGGCATCCGTGGTGATTACCGTCCACGAGATCGGACGAAACGACTTGCCCCCGGACACCAACGGGGACTGGAGCCACCACAGAAGGTTTTCCCTGGTGCGAAGACTCAACGAGATTTGAAGATCCAGAGATTGAGGTCGCCCGTCCCACCTGGACAGGATCTCCGCTTGGAGACCCCGCGTGTGAAACTGGGCGAAAGGAATCGCCTCGAAGGCCGAGACCATCAATCCCAGACATCTCATACACGTCCGCAGAGACGAGTTCGGAACGTCCCTGAGGGACCTGACTTCCTCCCGGAGAGTCCTGAGTTTGTCTTCCGGCAGGAAGACCTTCGCCTGCACCGAGCCCAGTATCATTCCCAGATAGGGGAGACGAACCAACGGACTCAGTGTCGACTTTGGAAAATTTATCGTCCAACCAAACTCCTGCAGAGTTTGCATCGTGACAGACAGGTCCTCCTCCAGACCCTGGCTGGTCGCAGACCGAACCAGAATGTCGTCCAGATACCCCAGGACAGAAACGCCCTGGGCCCTCAATAATGCCAGAACCGGTGCAAGCACCTTGGTGAAGACCCGCGGAGCCGAGGCGAGACCAAAGGGCAACGCCACGAACTGGTAGTGATCCTCCGCAATGGCAAATCGAAGGTACCTCTGATGACCCTCGAATATGGGGATGTGAAGGTACGCATCCTTCAAATCGATGGAGGCCATGAATTCCCCCGGAACCAGGGCAGCCACCACCGACCGCAGGGATTCCATGCGGAACTTGCGAACCCGCACAGAGCGGTTCAGAGCCTTCAAGTCCAGAATCGGACGAACCTTGCCCTCCTTTCTGGGCACGGTGAACAGATTGGAATAAAACCCCCGAAACCTGTCCCGATGAGGCACCGGAACCACCACTCCCTGAGCCCTCAGGTCCCGCACCGCCAGGTGCAGGTCCCGCAAGCGCTCTGGAGACAGTTGAAGATTTGAGGGAAAAAATCTGCTCTCCGGCCGAGAGAGAAACTCGATCTTGTAACCAGATCGAACGATTTCCTGAACCCATCTGTCCCGCACACGGGCCAACCAGGGCTGAAGAAAACCGAGCAAGCGTCCCCCCACCCCAAAACTGGGTGAGGGCGCCCCTTCAGGCCGAACTGTTATGGGCTGCAGGTCCGGATTGGCCGGACTTCTGTTTACCAGACCAGGGCTTCTTCTGAGAGCCTTGACCTTTGAACGGTTTGCCCTTGTAGTGCGGCCGAAAGGCACGAAAGGACCCCTGAGGGGGCCGAAAATTAGCATGCTTCTTCCCAGAAGCCCCCTTAGCCTTGGGGAAATGGGGCAAGAGAGTGCTCTTACCCCCGGTGATCCCCTTAATCAACACATCCAGGGACTCCCCAAAAAGGCGAGACCCATCATAAGGCAGATTGGCTAAGGTCTTACGTGAAGATTGGTCCACCGACCAACATTTTAACCAAACCAGGCGGCGAGACAACACCGCCACGCTGTGCACACGTGCAGCCAACGGAATCAGGTCCAGGTCCGCATCACACAGATACATGACACCCTGGTGGATTTGATCCACCATATCCAGGGTCGCCGGCGAGGCCGAGTCGGCCACTAGGACGCGCCTAAGCATCTGCGTCCAACTTGCGATCGCCTGGGCCGCCATGAGAGAAGCAAACAGAGCCTTAAGCATAGAACCCGTAACAGAATAAGTATGACGGGCAAGAGACTCCAGTCTCCTATCCGTGGCATCACGGAAAACAGGGGAATCCTCTGCAGGAATCGCAGTGGCTTTGTTCAAAACCGCAATTGCATGATCCACTGGTGGAGGCACACACCACCTTTCATCAGTGGAAGGCGAAAAAGGATAACGCAGCTTGAATCTACTTGGTACCGCAAAAGGTTTGCGCAGATTGCGCCATTGATCCTTAACAGCGCGCTGAAAATCATCATTGCAGGGAAAAACCTGCGGCGTCCTGCGTTTCCTCTGCGTCCCATAAGCCGCCAAGGCAGCGGGGGAACACACTTCGTCCTGCAAACGCAGCGTTTGCTTAATGGAAGCAATCAACTCATCCATGATTGCAAGCTCTTCAGGCGAGCCAGGGGGAGAATTATCAACCCCCTCAACTTCAGCCTCCACCTCAGACCCCACTAGATCAAGAGAGGAGCGGGACCCCGATAAGGAGGCCCCTGCCATAACAGCCCCATCACCTTCACCCTCAGAATCAGAGGAAAGAGCAACTCTGGGCCTTTTAGTAGATTGAGCAGCCACCAGCATTTGCACCTGAGCAGCAAGGCCAGCCACAATAGTGGCTAAATCCCCCCCTGGGGGGGAAACTGCGGTCCCCTGGCTTTCCACCAATACTGTAGGAAATTTGCCCTCCTGAGAATCCATTGCCCCTGTAATGCCAGACAACCAAGGGTTAACTGCCCCTTTTAAGCAAGCGCGGCAAGCGCAGCCCACCGCACCACACTCAAGCACAATGAGACCCCCACAGGGAATATGCAAACTGAACACAGGCAATGGATAGCAAGAACAGAAGGATAAAACCTGAGGAGACCCTCGCCGCTGCTGCTGCCTCGATCGGTGTTCCTGGAAAGAGGAAGTGATGCTGCCAGGGCGCTCTATGTAAGCCTATGGAGGCTACAAGAAAATGGCCGCCATGCATGTAAACCATGCGGCCGGAGCGGGTGTAGGCAAAATGGCGTCGTTTGGCGCCGAAACCCCCGCTCCACAGTGCATTAAAACACACATTACATTCCAATATCAGAATACATGTCAGATCGCCGCAGCGATCGCTGTATATGCCCAAACATGCCAAAAAAACATGCCCCACAGCTTCTCACACTGACCAGTCTGACACACACAGTGTCATACAGCTCCCCCCCCCCCCCCCTTGCAGCCCACAGCATGCAGCCGAGAGATAGGGAGACAAGCAGTGTGAATAGAGGCAGGTTACACAGTCCCAGACTGACACCCCCCCAGACAGACAGGTCCCCACATAAATACACTTACCTCACATGGCGTGGGGGACCCGCACAGGCGAACAAGCCGCTGCACATGAGGCAGGGAGAGTCGCAATTCAAGACGCACAAAATGGGGGTTAAGAAACCGCACAGCGTCCAGTGAGGTAGCCACCTCACCAATCATCCCTGCACCGAACAGGGATGGGTCGTTCACTATGCCAGGAGCGTTACCTGGCTGAACGCTCGATGGCAGACTGGGAAGCCACTGACCCACGACCTGCGACCAGGGGGATCAGCCCGAGACCCAGTCCGCATGATCCTCTTCATCCGAAGAACTAACTAACGCTGACAAAATAACAGCTAAATAAAGGTAGAGAGAAAAACTCAAACAAAATATTAAAAAGAAGAAAGTCTGGGACAGAAAGTCCCAGCACAGAGAGAGCCAGCCACTCCTGACAAGCTAGACATTAAAACTGAGATATGGTTGCAGGAAGTAGGAGGGTATTGACTGAGGGGACCACCCCTTGAGGGTGGGATATGTTAAAAGCTTTATTGTTAACATATTCTGTTGCCTAGCTACTCCTTCGGAGCAAAGTCTAATACCCCATATGTGACGAATATGAAGAGGCGGCGACTGTCGGAGGACGTAAGAGAAACAAAAAATTTAAAAAATCGTTAGATTAGTCGACAGACAAATTAATCGTTAGTTGCAGCCCTAATGGACACTGAGGGATGGCACTGATGGGCAGCACAGATGAGCAAGCACTGACTGGCATCACTAATAGGCACTGATCAAGGTTACTGTGGGCACTGATTGGGGTCACTGATGGGCACTGCTTTTTACTGCACTTTACTGTGATCAGTGCCCTGATTACCTGTCCTGGACTTCCCTTTGAGGAGAAGCTGCTGATCAGCACTCTGACAGTGTGAGGCGAGAAGCGCCGATAATCAGCACTTCCTCATTTACATGTGACCGGCTGTGATTGGACACAGCTGATCACATGGGAAAAGAGTCCCGTCATTTGCTCCTTGCCAAGATCGGGGTTGCGCCGGTGTTCCGTGAAAAAACGATACCCGTAAGAATTCCATACCCTCGTCACTTCCGGTGCAACTACATCGCACCTACGTCATTGAACAGCTGAGGAGCTTACTAGTGCGAATGCTCGGAGGGTATGGATTTTTCATGGCAGTGTGTGTAACGTTACACCGCCTCAGTTGTTGCGGTGGTTACATTAAAACAGCTCGGCTGCAACATGAATCAACTCCGCTCCTACCCCTGTCACTTCCCTGATCTCCGCTACTAAATACAAAAGCGGCGGCGGGTGTATGAAAATATAAATCACGGAGCCGAGATCTCCGTCATTTAGATTTCATACACCCGCCGCCGCTTTTACATTTAGTAGTGGAGATCAGGGAAGTGACAGAGATAGGAGCGGAGATGACTCATATTGCAGCACAGCTGTTTTAATGTAACCTTTCATGTAAACGCCGCAACACCTGATGCGGTGTAACATTACACACACTACCGTGAAAAATCCATACCCTCCGTGCATGCGCACTAGTAAGCTCCTCAGCTGTTCAATGACGTATGCGGGGCTGTGAGCATGCGCACTGCTACGCTGCTCAGCTGTTCCTGACAGGAAGTGATGTGGGTATGGATTTCTCACAGGGTATGGTTTTCTAACGTTACACCGTGTCCTAAGAACACGGCGCAGACGCTGCGCTCCTGCCATCATTTCCCAGAACAGGAGCGGCACCGTTCTGCCGTCATTTGACGGTGGGCGGGAGGCAAGTAGTTAAGGTGACATCATCAGACCCTGCTGATGTAAGAGCTTGTGTCTATGGCATCAGTTTAAGATGCTTCTGAGAGCATTCATTTTCCATCGACCGGTACATCTGACTTGCAAGTGACCTCCTTCTGAGTTGCTTTTAGTGGGTTTGGCATTCCTATAAACTTGTAAAGAAATACAAACCTACTTAAAGCCGACAAAAGCCAGGCCTTAACGCAGCCTCTCTCAGCTTTTACATCAGAGGAACCCTTGAAATAAGTCTTGGGGAACCCCTGCTAAAACCAGAACATTGGGGGGTCAATGAGGAAATGGCCCTCTACATTGGTACAGTGATGGTCAGAATAACTCCCTTACAGACTGCTGAAATGATTACTGGTGTCATACAGCTGATTCTGCCAAGTGGCGATGGACCCTGAACAGTAACCATTTCATGAAAAATAGATTACAGAGCCATTAAAGCCGTATTAAACCCAAAAGCAAACTTTTATTATATTGCAGCTTGTCAATTTTTAGATATGGTCGCTGCATTGGTTTCCTTTTTTAGTCTTCTCCTATTTTCATTTAGTGACCCAGCCAGTAGGTTTGTTGTTTTTCAACAGAACACCCTCTCTTGCAGTTACAGAAATGAGATAGACTTGCTATTTCATGATCACAGGGGTCCTTACAATGATCGGCTTTTTATTTTTTTGGCGCTTTTCCACTGCATGGTACGGATTGGTTTGGCGCTTTTCCACTGCATGGTACCGCATGGTACGGGTTAGAAAGGTTTGGTACGGTTTGGTACAGCGGCGCTTTTCCACTAAATGGTACGGCGTCGGTACGGCTTGCTTAAACAGTACCACCTCGGTTGGGGTTCCAAGCAGGCCGTACCGATACCATATCCCACAATCCTTTGCATGCAGCATTGATTGTTTGTCACTACTAGCCACTGATTGGTCAGAGAATCGTTATAATCCCACCCACTTACTACTAAGTACTACAACTGTGGAAAAGAAAACCGAGCCGAGTAGAGCCTATACAGTGCTGAAAGGTGCCGACTCGTACCACACAGTGGAAAAGCAAACTGAGCCGAGTAGAGCCTATACAGTGCTGAAAGGTGCCGACTCGTACCACGCAGTGGAAAAGCAAACCGAGCCGAGTAGAGCCTATACAGTGCTGAAAGGTGCCGACTCGTACCACGCAGTGGAAAAGCAAACTGAGCCGAGCTGGGCCAAGCAGTGCCGAGTAGAGCCAAGCTGGTACTTGCAGTGGAAAAGTGCCTTTTGTGTAAAACCTTTATCCCAAAAGAAAAAAACTGTTTGACATAACTGATTATAAAGTGCGAGCTGGAGTTTGGCTTCAATTTGTTAGTGTATCTAAATCTGCTAATACATCCAACACCCTCCCTCCCTCCCCCCAAACTGACAATGCTGCTGTCCATAGGTGCCCCCTGTGCTCCTTCATCCAGACTGGGGGCACTACCAGAGGTGTGTTACTGGCCAGATCACCAGATGAAAAACCAGAAGGAAAAAAAGCCCCAAAAAAAAAAAAAACGAAGGCAGCCACCACATTGAATAATTGGCAAGCTGCAATATATCCGATTTTTGGGTTTAATACCGCTCAATGTAGCCGATGTATACAGAATACTTTTAGGAGAATAAGGATATTGTTTAGTGTCAAAGTCACTTTAGGCCGGCCATAGATATCAAAATATCGCTCACAGGAAATCACTTGTTTACCCCATCGACACTGAGGCTAGATTCACACCAAGCGTTTCGTGAACAAACGTTTCTGCACACATTATTCTTGCTACATCCATAGGGCAGCCTATTCATTTCAATAGGCTGCCCTATGCACAACAAATGCACCAAAGTAGTTTGAGTACATTTTTGGGTGCACAAAACGTGTGTCTGTTTGCCTCCTTTGGGGTACCATCAACCCCTTCCCTCCAGAATATAATATGTCAGATGGAGAATCCTCTGTCTACGACATTTGGGCTAAATTTGCACTTAAGTGTCTCGTGATACATGTATTATTATTATTATGTACAATTACGACATGCTATTAGGGCATTGGGGGGATACTGACTGGCATTTGTTTCCTACACCATTCTTTACCCTGATCATTAATGCTAAGTCTTTCAAGGGGTTTATTTCACAATGTTACTCTATGCTGTTGACTGAATACCATATGAAAGCTCTGGTACAATGGGAAAATGATACAGGCTCTATGTCAGGTAAACAATGGGAAGAAGCATTTGAGGCAGTCACTAACTGTTCTCTTAAGGTGTCTCAAAAACTGTCAAATTTAAATATCCTACTCGGGGTTCAATATTCACCTCTGCGCCTGCATAGAATAGGTGTTCAGCCAGATCCCTGTTGCCCTAAATGTCAGCGTGATCATGGAGGCCTAATGCACCTACTTTGGCGCTGTCCAAAACTCTCTGGAAGGGGATGATTAACATGGTTAAAGCAGATTTTCAATCTGGGAGGGGGGGGGATTAAAAGTCAGCAGCTACAAATACTGTAGCTGCTGACTTTCAATATAAAGACACTTACCTGTCCAGGGATCCTGCGATGTTGGCACCCCAAGCCGATTCGTCTATCTGCTTCGGATGTAGGCGCCAGCATTGGAAGTAAGGGAAACCGGCAGTGAAGCCTTCAAGCCTCACAGCTGGTTTCCTACTGCGCATGCGTGAATCGTGCTGCGCTTTCTGAATAGTCCCACTATCTTCTGGGACACACACAGGTTGCAGAAGGCAATCCCCTCCCCCCCAAAAAAAGTGACAAATGTGACAGTGGAAGGGGGGGGGGGTGTGAACAAGCAGAGCTTCCCCTTTTGGGTGGAGGTTGGCTTTAATTCAGTGTTCCAGGCTAACAAATGATGCCTATTGAATGTTTTGGGAGATGTAGAACCCAGATATTTTGCACGAGAGGCCACATCCAGGGCCCTGTTTGTGGCACGAAAATTGCTCTTGATGCATTAAAAATCTGAAGCTCCCCCTTCCCTGCAGGAATGGATTCGCTCTCTTGGTGAATCACTGCAAAAATCCATATATATCAACACAGAGGCTGCCCTAGCAAATTTGAGAAGCTATGGGCTCCTTGGCTGGACAACCCTGTACTAAGTCCTCTGGAACTGGTTCAGATACGACTCTTAGGCCCCTTTCACACTTGCGCGACTTGTCCTGCGATTTGAGACTGCAAAGTCGCATGACAAGTCGTACTCCATGATTTCCAATGGGTACCGTTCATATCTGTACGACTTCAAGTCTCAATGACTTCAAAGTAGTCCTTGTAGTCCCTGCACTACTTTGGGCCAATTTTAATGCGTTTTAAGGTCCAAAGACATAGGCATTTGCTTCAAGTCCAGTCAAAATTACGCAATTTTTAGGTCGCATAAGTGTGAAAGGGGCCTTACAGGGTTTTTCAAGGTGAAGCCTAAGATTATCTGTATGTTTTGGTGGATTCATTAGGTTTGAGGTATCTATAGGTTATACTGACTGGATGTTTTGATTGTGAATTTGAATGCATGATTGGGAGTTGTATCTTTGTTTTGGGTGCTTACTAGCAATGAACTGCTGTAACTATGTCTGTATTCAAAATAAAAACTTTTTTCAGAGAAAAAAAAAAAGTGTCTCGAGAAATTGCGCTAAAGTTCAAATTTTTGCGCATGTTTATAAAATATGTCGCTGTTGCTGAGCCATTCATTGTTAACCTCTTAACACTGGCCCTACATAAACATCTTTCTGTGCTGACAGCGCACGCCCTGCTCATTCCCAGAACAAAGACTGGCGGGTACCGGAAAGCTCCCGATGCATACCTGTGACCGGGAGCTTTTCGATCACGTGACCGCCAATCACAGCGGTAATGTGATTGAAATGCCCGGCCCCCAGCATTTAGAATCTCTTAAAGATCCGGGAGGCGGCGGCAGGCACTCTGATCACATGACCACTGTGATAGGCTGTCATAGCATTCATATGATTGGAAAGCTCCTGATCGCAAGTATGCATCAGGAGTCCGGTACCTGCTGGTCTCTGTGAAGGTAGCGTGGGGGGGGGGCATCTTCTCTTAGCACAGAAAGATGTTTACATAGGGGCCACATATATGCAGCCTCTTTGCATTAAAGCCCACCCACCGACAGGCTGCATATATATGCATACAGCCACCAGGGAGAGGTTAACAATGAATGGCACAGCAACTGCAACACACATTTTTCATGCACAAAATTGTGACCTTTAGTGCAACTTCATGAGACACTAAAGGCCCGTACACACGTACCGATCGTCGGCATACAAACGTCGGCGGACGAAAGATCTGCCGATTGTACGCCTGTTAGTATGGTGCCTCCGACAGCTGTCTGCGTACAATCCGCGGACAAAAGTCTTTCTTGCAAACATGAAAATTTTTGTCTGCAGACACCAGAACGGACAATTGTTCGCCTGTCAGTACAGAAATCAGCCGACAGACCGCAGATTTGCAAGACTGGGCATGCTCAGAAAATAAAAAACACAGGGAAAGTTAACCATTACATGACATCACTTCTGCAGTCAGGTGAAGTCTGCGGACAAAATTCTTGTGCTGTCCTTGTGCTGTCTTTGCACTTTTCAACAGACACCGACATCCCGGGGAGAAAAGACGAACATTTGTATGACGACGATCTGCGTGTGTGTACGGGGCTTTAGGTGCGAATGCAGCCCAAATATCGTGGACAGAGGAATCTCCATTTGCCACCTATTACATTCTGACAGGCACTGGTGGCTGTCAGAATACCCAAACAGGGACTGTCACTATCAGTGAAGCAAGCCAT
Organism: Pelophylax lessonae; assembly: GCF_965119305.1. Classification (NCBI taxonomy): domain Eukaryota; kingdom Metazoa; phylum Chordata; class Amphibia; order Anura; family Ranidae; genus Pelophylax; species Pelophylax lessonae. The sequence continues at coordinate 597,783,888 of NC_138771.1, forward strand.
CATTAGGCTGAAAAAACAAAACAAACCAAACCAGAGAGATAGCAAAAACATTAGGTGTGGCCAAATCAACTGTTTGGAACATCCTTAAAAAGAAAGAACGCACCGGTGAGCTCAGCAACACCAAAAGACCCGGAAGACCACGGAAAACAACTGTGGTGGATGTCCGAAGACTTCTTTCCCTGGTGAAGAAAACAGTTGGCCAGATCAAGAACACTCTCCAGGAGGTAGGTGTATGTGTGTCAAAGTCAACAATCAAGAGAAGACTTCACTAGAGTGAATACAGAGGGTTCACCACAAGATGTAAACCATTGGTGAGCCTCAAAAACAGGAAGGACAGATTAGAGTTCGCCAAACAACATCTAAAAAAGCCTTCACAGTTCTGGAACAACATCCCATGGACAGATGGGACCAAGATCAGCTTGTACCAGAGTGATGGGAAGAGAAGAGTATGGAGAAGGAAAGGAACTGCTCATGATCCATAGCATACCACCTCATCAGTGAAGCATGGTGGTGGTAGTGTCATGGCGTGGGAATGTATGGCTGCTAATGGAACTGATTCTCTTGTATTTATTGATGATGTGACTGCTGACAAAAGCAGCTGGATGAATTCTGAAGTGTTTCGGGCAATATTATCTGCTCATATTCAGCCAAATGCTTCAGAACTCATTGGACGGCACTTCACAGTGCAGATGGACAAAAAAAATTGAAGCATACTGCGAAAGCAACCAAAGAGTTTAAGGGAAAGAAGTGGAATGTTATGCAATGGCCAAGTCAATCACCTGACCTGAATCCGATTGAGCATGCATTTCACTTGCTGAAGAGTGAAGACAAAACTGAAGGGAAAATGCCCCAAGAACAAGCAGGAACTGAAGACAGTTGCAGTAGAGGCCTGGCAGAGCATCACCAGGGATGAGACCCAGCATCTGGTGATGTCTATGCGTTCCAGACTTCAGGCTGTAATTGACTGCAAAGGATTTGCAACCAAGTATTAAAAAGTGAAAGTTTGATTTATGATTGTTAATCTGTCCCATTACTTTTGGTCCCTTAAAAAAGTGGGATGCACATATACAAACTGGTGTAATTCCTACATCGTTCACCTGATTTGGATGTAAATACCCTCAAATTAAAGCTGAAAGTCTGCAGTTAAAGCACATCTTGTTTGTTTCATTTCAAATCCATTGTGGTGGTGTATAGAGCCAAAAATATTAGAATTGTGTCGCTGTCCCAATATTTAGGGACCTGAATGTAATTAGGATTCATGGACACTGCAGGTCATTTTTGTTTTACAAGCACAAGCTTTTTTTTTTTTCTGCCTCTAAATGTCCGATGCATCCATGTACACATTAGGCGTTTACAGGCAGGAAAAAAAATTATCACTCTAAAGAACGTTTGGGCTGAACAAATGTGCAAACACGCATAATAACAGGTGTGTTTTTATGCATTCACATGTTTGAGTATTATAATGGCCAAAACAAATTTATATATATTTCTAAAATAAATGCATTAATGTGCATGCAAAATTGCAGCTTTTATTGCATTTCTTTCCGCTGCTTTTCGCCTGTAAGGAGAAAAGGCGTCTGAAGAATACAATGCGCATGAACCCATACAGTCCCCACTGGAAGGGACACTGGGACAGCATTTAAGAGGCAGTTGTCATCCTGTAACAGGAAGTGTCTGAGCGAGGACCTTCATTGGCAGGATCCCTATATATTGGGAGGTCCATACCTCTGGACGCACCCAGGGCTGGGATGTAAACAATGCAGGATCCTGTACACCGCACCCTGACACGCTGATCGCCGGCTGCGACGCTCTGCAGGCTTACATGGAAAAGAAACCGTAAATGCAGATTTTTTTTCTCTGTGAATTTATTCCATTTTTGCCAAAGGGTGGAATACGCCTTCAACTTTTTTCAGTTAATCCCCCACTATTAGGCTGCTTCATTAGCTACCTATAATTGTCATGCAGAGTATTGTATGACGGTGGCCCATACACGGCTGTCGGTGGGGTCAGATTAGGAAAGGTGGAGCTGCTGCTGACAGAAGTAAACAAACAGCTTTCCCCTGATACTGTCTATGAGGATAAAACAAGGGCGATGATTGGTTGCTAAGGGCAACAGCTGCGTCTGTCAGAAAACAAGACATCTGATTGGTTGCTACGGGCAACAGCTGCGTCTGTCAGAAAACAAGACATCTGATTGGTTGCTACGGGCAACAGCTGCGTCTGTCAGAAAACAAGACATCTGATTGGTTGCTACGGGCAACAGCTGCGTCTGTCAGGACAAAACAAGACATCTGGTTGGTTGCTACGGGCAACAGCTGCGTCTGTCAGAACAAAACAAGACATCTGATTGGTTACTACGGGCAACAGTTGCGCAATACCGGCCTCCCTCCTATGTGTATACACCATACAGCCATTGTTGTGACCGGTGACAGGTCCCTTGTCAGCTCTATCTTCCCCTGCGCCGCTCACCTCCTTGTTTTTCCGCCTCAGCCGCCCGGTGACCAGCTCCTGGCAATCCGTGAGCTCTCCGTCCAACGTCTGCCGATGTCTCACCACTACCAGCCCGGGGCTCACAGCGCTCTCCTCCGCCAGCCGCTGACGTCACGCCCCCACGTGGTACGAGTGTGTGTTTTTTTAAAAATGCAACTGTGTATCCTCGTTCTACGAGGAGCGCCCATAGGCCCCGCTGTGTTAGACACGCCCACCCATGGGTTAATGGCCAATGAGTGAGCCCCGAGGTAGAGGGGCTCGCCGTTGCTAGGAGGCGACCCGTATTACGGGCAAAGCTATGGGCAGCTAGGCCCTGCGCCTATTGGTTTGGCGAGAGCCAATCGTGGAAAAGAGTGGGATGTGGGCGGTGCTGGTGGTGTTTTTAAACGCGGAGGGTTTGATGTTAGTGCTGGAGTGTCTGAGGTGAAGAGTTCACGGGAGTGTGGCGGGGTGCCGTTCACCTCTGTGTAACCTTAGTCCGAGCTGTGTGTGTGTTCAATGGCCGTATACCGAGCCCCAACCTTCCTATACGCCAGGGGTAGTGAATTAACCACTTTACCACTGGAGGATTTTCCTGCTGTATGTACAGGCCACTTTTTGCGATTCGGCACTGTGCGACTTTGACTGACAATTGCGCGGTCATGCAACGCCGTACCCAAACGAAATGTACGTCCTTTTTTTCCCACAAACAGAGCTTTCTTTTGGTGGTATTTGATCACCTGTGCAATTTTTATTTTTTGCGATATTAATAAAAAATGCGACAATTTTGAAAAAATGACAATATTTTTCTGCTTTGACAGTTAAAAAATATCCAATATATTCAATTTTTGTCATATATTTAGGCCAAAATGTATTTAGCTACATGTCTTTGACAAAAAAATTCTCAATGACCGTATTTTTAACCGCTATAAGACCAGAAGATTTTACCAATTTGTTTTCTGCTACATATTGTTGGTAAAAAAATCGCAATAAGTGTATTTTTATTGGTTTGCGCAAAAGTTATCGCAGCTACTAACTACGGGAAATTTATGTCATTTTTATTGTTTTTTTATCTAGTAATGGCGGCGATCTGCGATTCTATTTTTTTTTATTTTGCGGGACTGCGTCATTGCAGCGGACCGATCGGACCCCTAACTGACATTTTTGACACTTTTGGGGGTACCAGTGACATTACTACAGTAATCAGTGCTATAAATATGCACTGTTACTGTAAAAATGACACTGGCAGGGAAGGGGTTAATTTTATTAGAGAGGGAGGGGTTAATGTATGCCTTGTGCTGACTAACGTGTGTGGGGGGAGGGGACTGTGTGACACAGCCATAGATCGCAGGTTCAGCTATGCTGAACCCTGCAATCTGTCACTGTTTGTCACTTAGGAGATCCGCCCGCTTTGTTTACACAAGCGGGCGGATCTCCAAACTCGATTCCCCGACGATTGGGGAAGAGCGGCAGTGATCACCGCCGCTCCTCCACTGGCCCGACTCCCGCTGTGACTGAATACAGCGGGAGCGAGCCTCCGGCGGTGCGTGCGCACCGCCCACAAGGGGAGGAGTCCAGCGACGTAGGACGATAACTAACCACTTTACCGCAGTACCAGCTCAGTGAGCGGTCGGCAAGTGGTTAAAATTCATCGAGGTCCGAATCACAAGTCTGTGCAATGAAAGATTGTACGCGTCTTCAAGTCACGTTTTTTTCTTACCGTTTCCTTCACACACTCTGGTAATACTCTGTAAATGTCCCCAATCGTGTTCCACCTTACATCAGGTTCTCCTACCAGAGTAATTCATTACATTGGGTGTCCCCATCAGACTACCCCCATGAATCAGTTGCCACCGTCAGATTACCCTCTTATATAAGGTGTCCTCAGAATGCCCCCTTACATCAGGCATTCCCGTCAAAGTGCCCACTTACATCAGGTTTCTTCATCAGAAGGCCCCCTTACATCTGGTATGTCGCATTAGTGTGCCCCTTTACATAATTTGTCCCCATCAGAGTGCCCCCTTACATTAGGTGTTGTCATCAGAGTGCCCCTTTACATCAGGTCTTCCCATCAAAGTGCCACCTTACATCAGGTGTCCCTATTAGATTACCCCCTAAACATAATATGTACCCATCGGCATGCCCCTTATTTTATGTTAATGTTCACTCTGATGGGTACACTTATAAGTTAAGAGGCACTCTGATGAGCACATTTTGTTGTAAACACAGACATTTACCCCACTCCAACGTTTCTATACACCGAACACATAGCTGCAAACATTTGAAAACAATTTCCAGGGACACTTTGCAGCACAGCTATCAATTACTTACCGCACCCACTTCCCTGAAGCTCCACCCACTCTGGAGATCAGGATAAGCACAAATGTCATGTTACCAGATATTTTTGCACATAAGATTGTTGCTTTCATCCTACCTACCTTCATGTCTGTGAATGTGTCTTCACTCTCCTGCTCTGCTGTGGCGGCCGGTGCCGGCAAGGCGCTCCTGAGAACGAGTGCCTTTGATTTAAAAATGGCGGCGCCATTGCGTAACTGCGCATGCGCCCGCCCAGCCAAGCTTGTATGAGCTTTCCCGAGCCTGGCAGGCGTCGGCCTGCAACCATTTTTTTACGGGCAGCCCGATTAACGGGAGCTTGCCGGGACAATCCAAATTAACCAGGACAGGCTCCTATTTTCCGGGACTTTCCCAGCAAAAACGGGACAGTTGGCAAGTATGCCTACACATGGAAATTTTCCTCACCCAACGTTTCTTTACACCGTACATACCGACATTTACCTCACCCCAACATTTCTCTACACCCTACACACCAACATTTACCTCACCCCAACATTCCTGTACACCGTACACACCGACATATACCTCACCCAATGCTTCTATACACTGTACACCGACATATACCTCACCCAACGCTTCTATACACTGTACACACCAACATTTAGCTCACCCCAACCTTCCTGTACACCGTACACACCAACATTTACCTCACTCCAACGTTCCTGTACACCGTACACACCGACATATACCTCACCCAATGTTTCTATACACCATACACACCGACATTTACCTCACCCCAACCTGCCTGTACGCCGTGAACACCAACATTTACCTCACCCCAACATTCCTATACACTGTACACACCAACATTTACCTTACTCTAACGTTCCTGTACACCGTAAACACCGACATATGCCTCACCCAATGTTTCTATACACAGTACACACCATTTACCTCACCCAACATTTGTATACACCGCACACACCGACATTTACCTCACCCCAATGTTCCTATACACCGTACACACCGACATTTACCTCACCCAACGTTCCTGTACACTGTACATACCGACATATACTTCACCCAACGTTTCTATACACCGTACACACCGATATTTACCTCACGCCAATGTTCCTATACACCATACACACCGACATTTACCTCACCCCAGCGTTACTGTACACCGTACACACAGAGATTTACCTTACCCAACATTTCTATACACCGTACACACCGATATTTACACTCACTCCAACACTTCCATACAAGGTACACACCGACGTATACCTCACCCCCAAGGTTCCTATACACCGTATACACACATTTACCTCACCCCAATACACCGTACACACCAAAATTTCCCTCAACTCAACGTTCCTCTACACCGTACACACAGATATTTACTCCACCCCAACGTACCTATACACCTTACACATCGACATTTACTTCACCCAACATTTCTATACACCGTACACATAGACATTTACCTCACCCAACGCTCCGGTACACCGTAAATACAGACATTTACCTCACCCCAACGCTTCTATACACCATACACACCGACCTTTACCTCACCTAATGTTCCTATACACCGTACACACCGACATTCACCTCACCCCAGGGTTCCTGTACACCGCAAAACCCTGACATTTACCTCACCCAACGTACCTATACACCGTACACACCAGACATTTACCTCACCCCATCATTCCTATACACCGTACACACCGACCTTTACCTCTCCTAACATTCCTAAACACCGTACACACCGACATTCACCTCACCCCAGGGTTCCTGTACACCGCAAAACACTGACATTTACCTCACCCAATGTACCTATACACCATACACACAGACATTTACCTCACCCCAAGTTTCCTATACACCGTACACACTGACATTTACCTCACCCAATGTACCTATACACCGTACACAGCGACATTTACCTCACATAACGATCCTATACACCGTACACACAGATATTAACCTCACCCCAATGTTCCTATACATCATACACACCGACATTTACCTCACCCAACGCTCCTATACACTGTACACACAGACATTTACCTCACCCCAACGTTCTTATACACCGTACATCCCAACAATTACCTCACCCCAACATTCCTATACACCATACACACAGTTCTTTTCCTCGCCCCAATGTTCCTGTACACGGCACACACAGACATTTACCTCACCTAACATTCCTGTACACCACACACCAATATTTACCTCCCCCCCAATGTTCCTGTACACCGTACACACAGACATTTACCTCACCCATTGTTCCTATACACCGTACACACAGACATTTACCTCACCCAACATTCCCTTACACCATACACACCGACATTTACCTCACCCAACGTTCCTTTACACCATACACACAGACATTTTCCTCACCCCAATGTTCCTGTACACGGCACATATAGACATTTACCTCACCCAACATCCCTTTATACCATACACACAGACATTTACCTCACCCCAACGTTCCTGTACACCAAACACACAGACATTTACCTCACCCCAACGTACCTATACACCGTACAAACCAACATTTACCTCACCCCAATGTTCCTATATACTGTACACACCGACATTTACCTCACCCAAATGTTCCTATACACCGTACACAGTTATTTACCTCACTCCAACGTTCCTATTAACAAAACACACAGACATTTGTCAGGGTCAGGACTGGCGGCAGGTGACAGCACTGGAGGTGGATCCTCTGTGTCAGTGAGGGATTGGCGTGGACCGTACCAGGGGACCGGTTCTAAGTTACTACCGGTTTTCACCAGAGCCCGCCGCAAGGCGGGATGGACTTGCTGCGGCGGTAGCAACCAGGTCGTATCCTCCGGTAACGGCTCAACCTCAAAGACAGCTGATTCAGGCGCGGTACAGAAGGACAAGGCAAAGGCAAGGTCAGACGGAGCAAAAGGTCAAGGCAGGCGGCAAGGTTCGTAGTCAGGGGAGAAGCAGAACAGCAGAAGGTCAGATACACAGGCAGGGAACAATACACCAAAAGCTTTCTCAAGGCACCAAAGGCAACAAGATCCGGCAAGGACAGGAAGGGGAAGTGGGTTTTTATACATTTTGGACTGATTGGACCAGGCACCAATTAGTGGTGCACTGGCCCTTTAAATTTCACTGCAGTGGCGCGCGCGCGCCCTAGGGAGCGGGGCCGCGCGCCGGGAGGAAGACATGCCGGGACCCGGCGTGCGCCGGGGGACAGAGCGGAGGGAACCCGGCGGGTGAGTAGCAGAGGATGCGGGGGAGCAGCGCTCACGGTCGGGGACCATGACCGGAGCACTGCAGCCCGCGGGACGCCTCGAGTGCTCCGGGGAAGCCCCGGGACCCGGAGCACTCGGCGTTACAGTACCCCCCCCCTTAGGTCTCCCCCTCTTCTTGGAGCCCAGGTACTTGTGGATGAGCTCCTTGTCTAGAATGTTGGACTCGGGTTTCCATGACCTCTCCTCAGGACCACAATTCTCCCAGTCAACCAAAAAAATTTTTTTACCTCTGACGACCTTGGAGGCGAGGATCTCTTTCACTGAGAAGACATCAGAGGACCCAGAAACAGGCGCAGGAACGGTGACCTTGGGGGAGAACCGGTTAAGAATGAGGGGTTTGAGAAGGGATACATGAAAGGAGTTAGGAATACGGAGAGAGGGAGGAAGATGGAGTTTGTAAGAGACAGCATTAATTTGGCTTTTGATTTTAAAAGGCCCGAGATAACGCGGGCCCAGTTTGTAGCTGGGGACCCGAAACCGGATGTATTTGGCAGAGAGCCACACTCTGTCCCCAGGGGCAAAGACAGGAGGAGTTCTTCTTTTCCTATCTGCATGTCTCTTCATGCGAGAAGAAGCCAAGGTGAGCGACTTTTGAGTCTCTTTCCATATAGAGGAGAAGTCCAAGGTCAAGTCATCAACGGCAGGAACTCCAGAAGAAGTGGGAATGGGGAGGGGGGGCAGCGGGTGACGGCCGTACACCACAAAAAACGGAGATTTTGTGGATGACTCAGAGTCTCTAAAGTTGTAGGAAAATTCGGCCCAGGGCAACAGGTCAACCCAATCATCCTGACGGGAGGAGACGAAATGTCGCAGATAGTCACCAAGGATCTGGTTAACCCTCTCCACTTGTCCATTGGACTGAGGGTGGTAGGCAGAAGAAAAGTTCAATTTGATTCCTAATTGGGTGCAGAGAGCTCTCCAAAACTTTGAGATGAACTGAACGCCTCTATCGGAGACGATGTGTGTTGGAAGGCCATGAAGACGAAAAATGTGCAAAAAGAATTGCTTCGCCAGTTGTGGCGCAGAAGGGAGACCAGGAAGCGGGACAAAATGTGCCATTTTTGAAAACCTGTCAACAACCACCCATATGACTGTGTTACCATGGGATAAGGGAAGATCTGTGATGAAGTCCATTGCAATGTGGGACCAAGGCTGTTCAGGCACTGGCAGAGGAAGGAGAAGACCTGCAGGCTTCTGGCGGGGAGTTTTATCACGTGCACAGACAGCACAGGCCCGAACGAACTCCGTTACATCTTTTTCAAAGGAAGACCACCAATAGTGTCTGGCAATTAGCAGTGTCGTCTTTTTAATTCCGGCGTGGCCCGCCAGGTGAGAGGAGTGACCCCATTTGAGAGTCCGTAGGCGAAGACGGGGAGGAACAAATGTTTTCCCTGGAGGAACTGGTGCCAGTGAAACAGGGGCAGTAGAAATTAGACACTCAGGGGGAATGATGTGTTGAGGAACGGTTTCATCTTCGGAGGCATCGGTGGAACGTGATAGGGCATCCGCCCTAATGTTTTTATTAGCAGGACGAAAATGGATTTGGAACGTGAATCGGGCAAAGAACAATGACCACCTGGCCTGGCGCGGATTAAGGCGCTGGGCAGACTGAAGGTATGAGAGATTTTTGTGGTCAGTGAAGATGGTGATTGGATGAAGGGAGCCTTCCAGAAGATGTCTCCATTCTTCTAGTGCCAACTTAATGGCTAGTAATTCACGGTCCCCGATGGCATAGTTCTTTTCAGGAGGGGAAAACGTTTTTGAGAAGAAGCCGCAGGTGACGTTTTTTCCTTTAGCAGACCTTTGAAGAAGAACTGCTCCGGCTCCAACAGAGGAGGCATCTACCTCCAGAAAAAATGGTTTCAGAGGATCGGGCCTATTTAAGACTGGAGCGGAGGCGAAGGCGGTTTTAAGGCGAGTAAAGGCTTCTTCAGCTTGGGGAGGCCAGGATTTCGGATTCACTTCTTTCTTGGTTAATGCCACAATAGGTGCCACAATAGTGGAAAAGTGGGGAATAAACTGGCGGTAATAGTTGGCGAATCCAAGGAAGCGTTGAATGGAGCGAAGTCCTGAGGGACGTGGCCAATCCAAGACTGCAGAGAGTTTGTCGGGGTCCATTTGAAGACCCTGTCCGGAAACTAGGTATCCCAGAAACGGAAGACAGCTACGCTCAAAAAGACATTTTTCCATTTTGGCATAAAGGTGGTTGACACGAAGGCGTTGGAGCACTTGACGAACATGGCGACGGTGTTCCTCCAGGTTGGGAGAGAAGATTAGAATGTCGTCAAGATAGACCACTACACAAGTATACAACATGTCCCGGAAGATCTCGTTGACAAAGTCTTGAAAGACTGCAGGAGCGTTGCACAGGCCGAAAGGCATGACGAGATACTCAAAGTGGCCATCTCTGGTATTAAAAGCGGTCTTCCACTCATCTCCTTCTCGGATTCTGATGAGATTGTAAGCGCCCCTGAGGTCTAACTTAGTGAAGACCATAGCTCCGCGCAGACGGTCAAAGAGCTCCGAGATGAGAGGCAAAGGGTAGCGATTTTTTACCGTGATCTTGTTAAGACCACGGTAGTCAATACATGGACGTAATGACCCATCCTTTTTGGCGACAAAGAAAAATCCTGCTCCGGCAGGAGAAGAAGACTTCCTGATGAAACCTTTCTTGAGGTTCTCCTGAACGTACTCCGACATGGCCTTGGTTTCAGGAATGGAGAGGGGGTAAATCCTACCACGGGGTGGAGTGGTACCGGGAAGCAAATCAATGGGACAGTCATAGGGTCTATGTGGTGGTAAGACCTCCGCCTGTTTCTTGCAAAAGACGTCAGTAAAGTCCTGATAGACCTTAGGAAGGCCAAGCACTGGAGAGGAGACAGAGACTTGTCTAATAGGTACCGCCTTGAGGCAATGAGTGTGGCAGGTAGACCCCCATGATTTAATATCCCCAGAGGACCAGTCAAGGGTAGGAGAGTGGCGCTGGAGCCAGGGCAAGCCAAGAAGGACGTCAGAAGTGCAATTCGGTAGAACAAAAAATTCAATGGTTTCTTGGTGGAGGACCCCTATGGTCATGAGCACGGGTTCTGTGCGGTAATGCACGGTACAGTTCAGATTTTCTCCGTTAACTGTAGTAATGAAGAAGGGCTTGACGAGGCGGATCAGAGGAATGCTAAAGCGGTTGATGAAGGAGGCTTTAATGAAGTTTCCCGCAGAACCAGAGTCCAAGAAGGCGTCTGCCGGGAAGGAGACTTTAGCAGCAGAAGAAATCCGTACCGGAACAATCAAGCGTGGAGAGGAAGAATTCACACCCAGCGACGCCTCTCCCACGTTCACTAGGTGCGAGCGTTTCCCTGACGCTGAGGACGAACTGGACAGTCCTTTAAGAAGTGTTCGGAACTCGCACAGTATAAGCATAGGTTCTCATTCCTCCGGCGAGACCTTTCTTGCTGGGTCAGGCGAACCCGATCCACTTGCATGGCCTCCTCGGTGGAAGGTGCAGCAACCGGCTGCATTGGTTGCTGGAAGAGAGGTGCCAGGCGTGGATAACGCCTGTTGCGAACAAGATTCTTTTCTTGGCGAAGTTCCTGGTGTCTTTCAATGAAGCGCATATCTATGCGAGTGGCCAACTGGATGAGTTCCGTCATGGAGTCAGGTATCTCTCGTGCGGCCAGAGCATCCTTGATATGGCTGGATAACCCTTTTTTAAAAGTTGCGCAAAGGGCGTCGTTGTTCCAAGTTAGTTCAGAGGCCAGAGTGCAAAACTGTATAGCATATTCGCCTACAGTAGCGTCTCCTTGGACGAGGTTTAGCAAGGCCGTTTCTGCTGATGAGGCACGGGCAGGTTCCTCGAAGACACTGCGGACTTCAGAGACGAAAGACTGGACGGAGGCAGTGGCAGGATCGTTGCGATCCCAGAGCGGCGTGGCCCAGGCCAAGGCCTTTCCCGACAGTAAACTGACCATGAAGGCCACCTTAGACCGTTCTGTAGGAAACTGGTCGGCCAACATCTCCAGGTGCAGGGAACATTGGGACAAGAATCCCCGACACATCCTAGAATCCCTTTTGAACTTGTCCGGGAGAGACAAACGGATTCTAGCGGAGGTGGCGGCCACCGGCTGCGGGGGTGGAGCGGAAGCAGAAGCAGAAACAGAAGCAGGCGGCTGCTGCGGTGCGGGAAGAAGTTGTTGCAGCATGGCGGTCAACTGTGCCAGTTGTTGTCCTTGTTGGGCAATCTGCTGGGACTGCTGGGCAACCACGGTAGTGAGGTCAGCGAGACTAGGCAGAGGCACATCAGCGGGATCCATGGCCGGATCTACTGTCAGGGTCCGGACTGGCGGCAGGTGACGGCACTGGAGGTGGATCCTCTGTGTCAGTGAGGGATTGGCGTGGACCGTACCAGGGGACCGGTTCTAAGTTACTACCGGTTTTCACCAGAGCCCGCCGCAAGGCGGGATGGACTTGCTGCGGCGGTAGCAACCAGGTCGTATCCTCCGGTAACGGCTCAACCTCAAAGACAGCTGATTCAGGCGCGGTACAGAAGGACAAGGCAAAGGCAAGGTCAGACGGAGCAAAAGGTCAAGGCAGGCGGCAAGGTTCGTAGTCAGGGGCAACAGCAGAAGGTCAGATACACAGGCAGGGAACAATACACCAAAAGCTTTCTCAAGGCACCAAAGGCAACAAGATCCGGCAAGGACAGGAAGGGGAAGTGGGTTTTTATACATTTTGGACTGATTGGACCAGGCACCAATTAGTGGTGCACTGGCCCTTTAAATTTCACTGCAGTGGCGCGCGCGCGCCCTAGGGAGCGGGGCCGCGCGCGCCGGGAGGAAGACATGCCGGGACCCGGCGTGCGCCGGGGGACAGAGCGGAGGGAACCCGGCGGGTGAGTAGCAGAGGATGCGGGGGAGCAGCGCTCACGGTCGGGGACCATGACCGGAGCACTGCAGCCCGCGGGACGCCTCGAGTGCTCCGGGGAAGCCCCGGGACCCGGAGCACTCGGCGTTACAACATTTACCTCACCCCAACATTCCTATACTCCGTACACTTTTACATTTACCTCACACTACTCACAACATTTCTAATAAATAGCTGAAAATTTTACAGTGGTCTTCCAGTTGTATAAACAGGCTGTTGGGGATCATATCTGTGAGTCCTGTGCTGTAAGGGTGATGTTAGACAGGCAATTGTGCAGCTAGTGACAAATCGCAGATAGTAGAATCGCTAAAGCTGTCCATTTACCCAGTTCGGCCCCAGAGCATTTTTTTCTCTTTGTCGCATACATGGCAATAAAACTACACAAACCCCCAGAAACATTATATATTTCCTGAAAGCAGAGGTCCTGTAGAATAAAAAGGTGATTTTTTTTGTTTCCCGTGATATTTGCGCAACTGTTTATTAAAGGCAAATTTTCCAGAAAAAAATATAATTAAATACATTTTAGTGCGAAATCACGCTTTATAATCCCAATTTTTGTTGAAAATATAAAAGATGAAGTTATATCGAGTAAAACATTCCATGTTTTAAAATTTTGTGCGCCCGCGATATCGCTAAAAACTATGGTGCCCAAAAATCACCAAAGGTGATGCTTTAAAAGCCGTTACAGCTCAACAATTAGGAGTTAACTAGGGGCTTTTGTGCTGGAATTATGGTTCTCATTCGGAGGTTCGCGGCGATATGTCACATGTGTAGTGTGACCGCGGTTTACATACAGGTACGCACCCTGAGCTGCGTTCGTGTTTGTACAGGAGTGCGGGGTCGGCAATTTTTGGGGGGATTTTAATATATTTTATTATCTTTTTTTTTTTTTTAAATAATTTTACATGATTGCTATCACGACGGGTTAATAAACCCCTATGTGATAGCATTGGTAAGGTGACAAGTAGTGTTTTTGGAAACATTAGAGGTTTAATAGACGCCAATGTCTCCCCTGCCCTTCACACCATCTAACCAAGCACAGATCGGCTTGGTTAGTTGTGTCTCCTGGCTGTACTGTCCAGGAAAGTGTGCATAAAAAAACTGGAAGTGACATTACTTTTCCGGTTTCATTGTTTGTATGTGAGATCGAGGCATTGATTTGCCTCGGTCTCACTGCAGTCACTCTCCCCCTGCCGGCTGGGCGTCGGTAAGCACTGGACAGCCCGGGAACCACGGTAGGAGAGGGACACCATATGACCGGCTGGGCTACTGCAGCATTCAGCTTGTGATCAAATGTTCACTCTTTTAACATACTGTACATAGTATGCCCAAAGAGCTGAACTGGATACTATGTGATTTTCAGCGCAAAATTCACTATGACAACCTTCGACTGAAGTCACCGTTCGGGTATTGGGGTTCTGCTGTCTTTCCACACTTAGTCCTCATTCACATGGGGCATATCAATGCCCACCCCATGTGAGGCCTGCATTTACCCCTGGAATGTACAGATTCTCTGTGCATCCCCGTGTAGGCAGTCCCATTCATGTCTATTGGGACACAGCATGTACACGAACACAGCCACTGCTCCTAATTTGACGTCTGTGCAGGTGTACGGCCCCCCAATGCACACATTTGGGCCATGCATCCGCACCATAGTTAAATTGGGAGCAACGGCTGCGTCCCAAAAAACAAAAAGGGGCCTGGTAGCCAAAACATGTTTTCTTAAACATGGGACAGAGCACTGCTCCCTGAGCCCACCCAGTTGTATGACAATAGCGAATGAACATTCCCTATTATCACACTGATTCTCCTCCCAGCCAATCAGGAAGCAGGTCATGAGTCCCCTTTCCTGATTGGCTGAAAAGAGAAGTTATTTTATTGGCCATTGGCCAGAAAGAGGGAGGAGACACACGGCCGGAGGAGACTCACAGCCACTCGGGGAAGGAGGAGGTAAGGATGCTTTCAGTCTGGCTGGCCAGCTATCCGTCCGTCCATCCCGGGGGGGTGGTGGATTTGACTACTGGCTGGCCGGCCATCCCGCGCAAAGGGGGGTGTTGGTTTTGGCGCCCCCCCAAATTATCATGCACCAGCCGCCACTGGTAACTTGACTCCCTGGTTTTTACAAAGCTCAATACTGTGAAGTAAAATCTTGGGGGGGGGGGGGGGGGGTTTGAATGATATATCACTTAACATTATCATTTCGTGGGTCTCCAACCCCACTTTCCGTAAAACAAATATAAAATATCAGCAGTTTTCCCTTCCAAAGAAAAGGAGGAAAAGGCCAAAAATTTGGTACCAATGTAACAACCCTCCTCTATTGATTTCCAAACTGCCCTCCAGATTCGCTATGCAGGAAGAACCTCTGAGGCTGTGAGATACCTATGATCACAAAGGTCACCGAATCCAAAGGAATATCCCTCCAAATGAAAGAAAGGGCAGCCTGGGCATCAACGGGTCTGGATACATGCAATGCAGAACTTGTGTATCCCTGTGCGGGTAAACATGGCATGGCATTGATGCACCCTGTGTGATTGAGGTGTGGATGAAGGAACCTGTTGGGTTCAGCCTAACAGCCAAATGAAGGGTATCTGTGTTTGGCCAGCAACAGGATTGTTAAGAGGCTGTCCATGGAATTGCTCCCTCTATAGCTGAGCATTTGGGACTGTGAGGGAGCGATAGAGGTAAGTGGAAGACACTCTGCCACTGGTTGTGGTTAGCGGTAGAGTCGCCCATCTGACATTAGCCTAAAGCTGGTCATACACTAGTATAATTATGTTCGATATTTGTTTGATTTTCTAACTTTTGAGTGAGTCTCATTTACCCTAGCAGTTGGTGGGCGGTAAAAACACACGGGGGAGCCACATTTTACCAACCCAATCAAGTTTGCAGCTGTGAGCTGGCTACTGGCTTTAACAGCCAGCAAAGGGCTTTCTGTGTTTGAATTGTATTGGGGTGCAGGGGAGACATTGGGGGTCTAAGAAACCCCCAAAGTCTCCATAAAGAGGACCTTTCACCTGCCCACGCTATCACATAGGGGGCTTGTTAGCCTCCTTGTGATAGCAAAAAAGTAGCAAGAAAAAGTTAAAAAATAATTATTTTAGAAATAAATTTAGAAGAGACAAAGCCAAACCTGGCTGGCTAAACCGTAGCGTTAAAAAACTTATTAGGGGAAAAAAATTGGCCTTCAAGAAATATAAATCAGAGGGCACAGTATCGGCTTTCGAGCAATACAAGGAGGCTAATAAGAAAAGTAAACAAGAAATCAAAATGGCTAAAATCAACTTTGAGAGACAAATAGTGGAGGATAGTAAAAAAAACCCAAAGAAATTCTTTAAATATATCAACAGCAAAAAAACTAGGGCAGAGCATATTGCACACATAATTAACAATGATGGGAGGATGGTTACAGAGGACACTGAAAAAGCAACCGTGCTGAATGCTTTTTTCTCGTCAGTCTTTACACAGGAAAAAGAGGGGTACACTGACCATGACTGTATGGTTAGTAGTAATACACAGGACTTGCCACTATGGCTAACAGAGGGTGAAATCAGGGAAAGGCTGGATAAACTTAACACAAACAAATCACCAGGCCCGGATGGCGTACATCCGAGAGTACTCAAGGAACTCAGTAAGGTTATATCTAGACCACTGTTCCTGATCTTTGCTGACAGTATTAGGACAGGAGATGTACCAGGGGATTGGAGGAAGGCTAACGTGATTCCGATATTCAAAAAGGGGCAGAGGCATATCCCGGGAAATTATAGGCCTGTCAGTTTGACATCAATAATATGTAAACTTTTGGAGGGGATGATAAGGGACTATATCGTAGAGTTTGCTAAAGACAACAACATCATCAGCAGTAATCAGCACGGGTTTACAAATGGGCGTTCTTGTCAAACCAATCTCTTAGCATTCTACGAGGAGGTGAGCTGTGAGCTAGATAGGGGCAGACCAGTGGATGTGGTGTACTTGGATTTCGCTAAGGCGTTTGATACAGTTCCCCACAAGCGCTTAATTTATAAAATAAGGTCTGCAGGTATCGACAGCAGGGTTTGCTCTTGGTTATGGAACTGGCTAAAAGGCCGTGTCCAAAGGTCCAAAGGGTGGTAATAAACAGCGCATACTCAGACTGGTCTGAGGTAGTAAGCGGGGTGCCCCAGGGCTCAGTCCTGGGACCAACCTTGTTCAATTTATTCATAAACAGCATTGAGGACGGGATCAGTAGTTCGTTATCAGTTTTTGCAGATGACACAAAATTGGCCAGGGCAATAACTACACAGCATGAAGCAGATATCCTACAGAATGACCTGGACAAAATAACGGAGTGGGCAACGACATGGCAAATGAGGTTTAACGTGGAGAAGTATAAGGTTTTGCACTTGGGGACGAAAAACATAAAAACACAATACACGTTAGGAGGGGAACCCTTGGGGGAATCAAAAATGGAGAAAGATCTGGGAGTCTTGGTTGATGATAGATTAGGCAACAGCATGCAATGTCAAGCGGCAGCTGCCAAAGCCAGCAGATTATTAGCATGCATAAAGAAAAGGATGTATTCCAGAGATAAGACTATAATCCTTCCACTTTATAAAACTATGGTCCGACCGCATCTGGAGTATTCTGTCCAATTCTGGTCGCCAGTCCTCAGGAGGGATGTGTTGGAGCTGGAGAGAGTCCAGAGAAGGGCAACTAAACTGATTAGGGGGTTGGAGGACCTTAACTATGAAGAGCGGCTGCAATCGCTCGATTTATTTTCCCTGGAGAAGAGACGTCTGAGGGGGGACATGATAGCAATTTATAAATATCTTAATGGGGATCTCAGCTTAGAAAAAAAACTGTTCATTCGAAGGAATTGCATGAGGACTCGAGGACATACAATGGGATTAGAGGAGAAGCGTTTTAACCTCAGGCAACGAGGAGGGTTCTTTACTATTAGGGCTACAAGATTGTGGAATTGTCTACCACAAGAGGTGGTTTCTGCGGGAAGAATGGTGGCTTTCAAAAGACTCTTAGATGTACATCTCAAGGATCAGGACATTAAGGGGTATTTGAGATTATTACGGCCACACACACCTACACAGGTTGAACTGGATGGACGATTGTCTTTATTCAACCTCACCTACTATGTAACTATGTAACTATATATAAAATAAATAAAATAATAATTAAAAAAATATTTAAAGCAGCCCTGTAACTTCTTACATACCCCATATAAAAAGAACAGTGTAGGCCAAGCATTGTTATGTAAACATTAATTGCCCCACACATGAGGTATCGTTGCGAACGTTGGGGTAAGTGCAATAATCCTAAGGCCATAACTGACAACTCTAAACTGATGACCTCTAAATGCTTTTAAAACCTTGTCTATGGGGAGTTTTGGAGAATCAGTGGCAGGGAGGCGGCTCTATGGATGAGGATGTGGCTAATAGATTAGAAAATGGGATTGGGAAAGCATGGAATTTACTGGCACAGATAGATAAAATATAACATTTATTATTGACTGAATAAAATGTAAAACAAGTAAGTGGCAAACAAATGCCAACGCATACAAATAAGCAACAAGAAAAAAAGAAAAAGAAAAAAAAATACAAAAAAAAAGGTAATTCCAAACTACCACATTATACGACAAACATGTAAATATACATGGGATACGTGGCTGCAATAGAATCTGGGATTTGTAGTTTTTAATGGGGCCCTGCACAGTACAAATGGATGGGGGCTTGGACCTCAATTCTCAGGATTCCAGGGCACACCAGAGGACTGGAACTGAGGACTTTCCTGGACAAACTGAGCAGAGATCAGGGAAAGTGCAGTACAAAAAGGGAGAGTAAGGCTCGGTTCACACTACGTCGCTCCGACTTAGGGGGCGACCTGTGAAGTCGCGTTCAGCGCGACTCCGGCGCGACTTGCACGGACTTCATAAAATGAATGTCTATGCAAGTCACTCCAGGTCGCCCCGAAGTAGTACAGGACCCATTTTCTAAGTCGGAGCGACTTGTGTCGCTCCTATTAGAACCGGTCCTGTACTACACTATGGGACGCAACGGTGCGTGACTTGTCAGGCTGACCAAGTCGCCTGACAAGTCGTACCAGTGTGAATGGAGACTAAGAGGACCGTGCTGTGGGGATCATCCCAGAGGAAAGATGGAGAAAAAGACTAATGGAAAGCCTTTTGCTGTACTGTGGACCAGAGAATGCAGAAATGTGACAAAAACAACTGGTCTCTGCAGCAAGGAGCATTGGAAGGGCAATGCATATAACAAGACAAAAAGATTTCCAAGCTCTCCTTACCGACCAATCTGCGACCAACCGAATTGACCTGTCCAACAGTACGCGTTAAAAACAGGGGTTTAGTTGCACACATTTGCAAATACATGTGTAAGCCACAGAGCCCCGTCAAGGCACCCCATTATCTGTGGTCCTAACTCTAAATTCTGAGAGTCTACAACAATGGAAGCACATGCATTTAATGGACAGGTGTAGGACAGATATACCTGAAGGGAGCCCACCCCTTCTTAAAGGGGTGGGCTGCAGAAACCAGTTACAGGTGAGGACAGTAACCAGTTGTTTTTGTTATAGATTATATTGACCAGGCAACGCACTGACATCTTTGCTGCCATTGTGCTATAGGATGGGTGTTCAGTGTGCCCCTGTGCCTTTAAGAAGGGGTGGGCTCCCTTCAGGTATATCTGTCCTACACCTGTCCATTAAATGCATGTGCTTTCATTGTTGGAGACTCACAGAATTTAGAGTTAGGACCACAGATAATGGGGTGCCTTGATGGGGCTCTGTGGCTTACGCATGTATTTGCAAATGTGTGCAACTAAACCCCTGTTTTTAACACGTACTGTTGGACAGGTCAATTCGGTTGGTCGCAGATTGGTCGGTAAGGAGAGCTTGGAAATCTTTTTGTCTTGTTAAATGCAGAAATGTGACCTTTGTGCTGAGATTGAGCCATCACCAGAATACAGTTCATGCTGTGCTGAGGTCGGGAGTCACCTCAAGCAACTAAGAGCAAATGGACATCTAACCAGAGGGCCTCCTGCCTCTGGGTCTGGTGAGAGGGCCTTGTGAGCACGACCTGTTGCCACTAGAAATTGAGCCCTAGGAACTGATTTTATTTAGCTCTATTACTGCCTGCAGACCTTTTTGACTGTCCTCAATCATGCACACGATTGGACCTCAACGTTAGCATGCTGAAGAGTAAGGACTAAATATTGCCTATTACAGCTGCTACACAGAGACTTTTGTCCCCTTTCTTAGTTTAAACCTAGTTGTTTGCCCCAAATTAGTGTCTGTTTGCCTCATGTTGGCATTGTGTCCACTGTAGCATTTGCATTTTGCAGAGCAGGTTAGGGACTGGCCATAGAGGGATTATTTGACACACTTGGCCAGTTTATACATGTATTGCAATATGTGTGAATTAAAAATCCCTGTTTTTTATTGCAAAGTTTGCTAGAAAGGGCAGTTAGCAGTGTGCAGAGGGTCCATCCAGAATCTCCAGTGTTAGCATGTGGTCACACCCTTTTAGCACCTGATGGATTTTATATAGGTACAAGCTTTTGGGATCTGAGCACAGGTATATCTTTTTTTCTGTTGCTAATGCCCCATACACACGCGTCGATAGTTGGCCGTGAATTTTCGGCCAACGTCCGATCGGCCAATTTTCGCCTTGTTAGTATGATGCTTTAGACAACCGACTCTGACTTTTCGGCCGAAAAAAATCTGGTGTGCAGGCTATAAAATTTTTGTTGGCCGTCACCACAACGGCCGATTTTCCGTCAGTCAGTACAGATTTCGGCAGACAAAAATCTGATGAGCAAGACTGGGCATGCTCAGAGAAGAAAAAACACACGGAAAGTAAACCAGCACATGACATCACTTCTGAAGTAGATTTTTGTTGGCCGAGAAAATTCGTGTGCAGTCTAGAGCACATTTCAACCAACACAACAACACTGGACAAAAGACGGCCGATCGGTCGGCCGATAATCGTTGCGTGTGTACGAGGCATTAGTGTAAGACCCCTTTCCCACTGATGCGCTTTTGTCACGCTGGAACACACCTTTCCAGCGGGACAAAAGCACATAAAATTTATTTGCCTTTAAATCCTATGAGACTTTTCACACTCACATCACTGCGCTGCATTTTCACTGCGGTTTAAAACATTCTGCATTCTGCATCTTTATTGTGCTTTTAAAAAGCGCACCAAGGATGTACCTTTCATTAAACTCAATAGGAAACGCACCAAAAATGCACCCGCCCGCGTCCTTACCAAGCAGTTAAAAGCTCCCTGCCCCAGTGGGTACCAGTAGAGCGAGAGTTCAGTCTCCCATCCTGTGTAGGTGTCAGTTCGTTCTTCCTCTGCTTCCTAACCTCAGATTCTGGGTGCTGATGCTCCCTGCTGTCCTGCCTCTGTCTCTGCACCTCCTCCCCCTCCAGTGGTAGCATCGTTCCTGCACAAGAGGAGCTAGGTGAGAGGTGTTATCACTGGTTGTTAAAGACACAGGCAGGTTCCAGCTCCTTAACAACCACCCACTGGTTTCCTTAACAACCAATGAATGTTAAGGAGCCAGGCCACTCGTTGGCGTCCTTAACAACCAGCTATTCATGCATCTGCACTGTAACCCAACGCATTAAAAATGCGTTTCCCAATGGTGCATTTCCCATTGAGTTTAGTGCATTTTAGAAGTGCTGCAGTATAAAAGCAGCCTAAGAAGTACCTCTCAGGGGACGCTGCATCATACCCTAGCTATTCCCTTAGCATGCACTCTAACCCAGATGCAGTATTATTATTCACAGTGCAGTTAACCTTTATATGCATTGTTTATTGCTTAATTTGCTGAGTCATGAGTTAATTTTAGTCTTGTGGAACAAAACTCTATTCTAAAGCCTAGTACACACGGGATCAGCCTTGACATATGGCCCGTGTGTACAGCAGCCAGTCCAACCGGCTTCTGTCAGAGGGTCATGACCGAAAAAGGTCTGTCAACCAATTCCTGATTCCTCAACCATTGGCCGAAGTGTTCTGGCGGGGGGCAGGCATCCCCCTGTCAGAACACAATAGCTCAGCAGGAGAGATTGCTGTACTAACACTGGACTGTTAGTACAGCGGCTCCCACCTGAGCTGTCAGGTTTTTTCCTTCAACCCAGTGTGTATGAGGCTTAAAGTATATCTAAAGGCAAAACTTTTTTTTATTTTGGATAAAGTGGAGATGGATTGGACCTCTTGTCAGTTTTTTTTTGCATTCTGTGCCCCATTAAGGAGATTCACCCTTTCAATTAGTCCTATTTACCAATAATATTGAAAGTAAAAGAATATCCCAAATTTTGGGTTGTCCCCAGAAAAGTAATCTTCCACTGGGGAAAACTAGTTCTGGTGACCTGGGGGTCCCCAAGGAATTCCCTTAATTTGAAGGTATTTTTGCTCACTTCCTGTTTGGCTATGGGAAAGGAAGTAAAAGGAAATCTCTGTAATGGGACACAGAAAAGAAATCTGACAGGGGTTCTAAGTGGTGATCGACCGATATCGTTTTTTTAGCGCCGATACCAATACCGATATTTTGGTCATCGGATATCGGTATCGGCCGATATTGGCTGATACTTTCGGACATTTAAAAAACAATTTTTTTTTTAATTAAAAGGTACTGTGGTGGAGGGATCTGGGGGTCTAAAAGACCCCAAACCCCTCCTATGCACTTAAAATCATTCAAAACGCCAAGTTTGGCTGTTTTGAATGCTCGCATTTTTTTGAATTTGCCACCGAGTACCCGGAAGTGATGTCATGACATCACTTCTGGGTTTTTTACATGGAGACCCGTTCAGAGCCGAATGCAGCTTTGATCGGGTCTTCTCTTCGGCGGCCATGCAGGTAGGATGTCCGGGTCTCTCGGTGGGACGCGGAAGGCGGCGGGAGGGTGGAGATGTCCCCTCCCGCTCCTTTTAATGACAGTCGAGCGGCTTCTCAGCCGCATCAGTTGTCATTACATGACAGCCGACCGTCGGCTATGGACACCGGTACCGGGTGATGCCTCTAGCTGCAGGCATCACTCCGGTAAGGCACTTTCCCTAAATATCGGCAATATCGGTAACCTCAGGGGCCGATTCCGATATATCAGGGAAAGTGCATATCGGCCCCCCAATATATCGGCATTGCCGATAATCAGTCGATCCCAAGTTCTAACCCTCCCTTACTTTATCCAAAATGAAAAAAAAAGTTTTGCCCATAGTTCTACTTTAAGTTACTTTGGCATCGATATTACACTGTCTGACTCTACCTTCTGTGTGTTTTATTCATGCTCAAACCACCATTTATTCTAGCCCGTACCAATACATTGAGTTTGTTTACCACTAAACAGTCTTTGTGTCTATTTCCTGGTGCTAATTCAGAGCCAAGTTAAAAGTAGCTGTACTCGTTTTCTTATAAGTGCTTGCAGTAACTTTAATTCAACTGGGTGTGTCAGAGGGGCTGAGATTGTTCTAGGAGTCGAGGCACAGAACAGGCCCATGTGCAGGAGCCGCTTGGTAATTTGGGTTCTGTTTTTGAAAACACACATAAAACTACAAAACAACGAACATGGAAAAGTGGGAACGCAGCTTAGTGATCCTTTCAAATTGCAAAAAACCCAGCTGCCCCCTGTAACACAAAAAGCTGAACACCTAAACCTCTCTGATGAGCGGTGAGTGAAACCCTTTGCGGTCTCCATGAGTCCCGGGTAGTACTGCAATTTGACATTTCTGGGTGTGATGAAAAGTGTGTCCCCCAAGCAGCACTGGAAACTGCTGGACTGGGCTAAGTGGTGCACTTAATAGTATTACTGTCTAGGGCATCATGCACCTAAGGGGCAAATGATCAAAACGCAGAATACTTACATTCTGGACATTGATCCCTACTGCCCCAAACATACAGTGCCTTGAAAAAATATTCATACCCCTTAACATTTTCCACATTTTGTCATGTTACAACCAAAAACGTAAATGCATTTTATTGGGATTTTATGTGATAGACCAACACAAAGTGGCACATAATTGTGAAGTGGAAGGAAAAGTCAATACTTTGTAGAACTACCTTTTGCTGCAATTACAGCTGATCAACACTTAACTGTGGCAAATATAAAGTAGAACTAGACAAAGGTGCCCATCCCTACGCACCAAAAGGCCACTTAACTAAAATGTAACCTTTATTGTAAATCATAAAAGGTATGTAATTGTTCATAACAGGTATACCTATAGGATGAGGTCAATGCCATTATACAGTATATGAATCAACGTTCTATCTCTATGTGGTAATATTAACATCTACCAAGTTTAAATGTCTACGGAAGACAGATAGCCCACATCTTCATTAAGACGGTATTTACTAGTATACTTTCTCTTTTTCTGTTCATTTAATTTTTTATGTGGCCAGTAGATGGGAGAAGAGACAGATCTACCCCCATCTCTTTATAACAGTTGGTGTTGAGGAGTAGACTTTAAGTTTATAGATCCTCTAAACAAAAGATGAGTGGGACTCCTGTGGGTGTAGCCAATAAATGGAGGTTCCTAAAATAATAGGAAAGTAGATTCCTCCGGGAAAAAAGCACCCGGTTGGATGACCGTTGAATGGGAATACAGAATACTACAATGGTTGGAGATACAGGGGATCTCCTAAAAGAAGTCAACTAAGGGCACCAACATGTAGGTGAAATAGGTTGAACTTTATTAATGAAAAATAGGTATGTTCACACATGGAGAACTCAAGACATGACATATATCACAGATAAAATACAATGCATAAAAACAAACCACAATGGGATATTGCAGCAACCCGGGTTGTAAACAAGTGCAGACTGGTGGTATCATGATATTTAGTTGTAGGAATGGGGGGAGGCAAGACAATCTTGCTCAAAAACCTGAAAAAGGTGTGTATGTAACTATATATCACAATATCAGTCCCAATAGTGAGAGTGATACTCAGTACGGCAGTTAGATCACATTTTTCTCCATATAGGGAATCTGTCCAGGTGGGTATGGAGCCCAAACAGGTCAAGCAAAACTTGTCAATGAGCAGGAAGTTTAATTGAACAGGACATTGCCCTGTGTCTGCGGTCCTGAAAAGTCAGTAATGCTGGAGTGAAAGAGACAGTCAAGGATGAATAGATTTAGGTTGCTCCGTTTGTTAGGACAGGGTAAGTGGTATCTGGCAAAGGTGGTTCAGTCCAGCGAACACAGTACCTTATAAAGATGAAGAGCGATGTATGCCAACTGGTAAGGGTCCGGGTAGGTGACCGTAGACCTCCGATGAGTGCAGCCTGGCCACGCGTCCCCGCCGTTCCCCCTTCCTCTCATCCGAGCTTGCTTGGGAGTAGGCGGGCTTACAGCTTGCGGCCAGACGTCACGCCGGACGTGGGTGGCGGCTTGACACTGGGTACGGCCGTGGGGCGCACTGTCTTGGGTCATCAAAGTCCCATTGGGTGAATCCGGATGACGCGGTTCTGACGCGTTTCACTGGCGTCCAGCCAGTTTCCTCAGAGCTCTGTATGGCTGAATTCGCATAGCACAGACCTCGCATGTGATTTTCAGAGCAGTGCGTTTCGAATCACATGCGATGTCTGTCACTAATGTGAATCGGGACTTAAGGGGGCTGAATACAAATGCACGTCACACTTTTCAGATATTTATGTGTAAAAAATTCTGAAAAACTTTTATCATTTTCCTTCCACATCACCAGTGTTAATTTTGGCAGCAAATTTCAATTTAGTTTTAGTCTTAGTCTTAGGACTAAAATGGCATTTTAGTTTTAGTCTCATTTTAGTCTTCTGCAAGTGTTTTAGTTTTTGTCGTATTTAGTCGACTAAAACTCCAGTACATTTTAGTCGACTAAAACGTCCTACATTTTAGTTGACTAAAACTCATTTTAGTCATCTATAATGGAATGGGTGTAGTTCAATTGTAATTTGTAATGCATTATTTAAGCATTTCTCTACAATTTCCAAACTCATTATATACTACTGCTGGAGTGAAAAATCAAATATGTTATTATTTATGGTATTAAGCTTTGAGCATGCACTAGCACAGCACTACACAGATTTAGTCATTAAGTCTTTTTTTAGGCAAAACTGTTTTGCCAAGAATATTGCTTTTTTGACCAAAGGGGGTAACATGAAAATGTAAAAATGTAATAAAAATACAAAAAAATAAAAACTTTGCAGGCTCGTCGACTCGTCGATGATGCCAGTCATGCAGTGCACATTTACATGAACTTTAACAGGTCAAGAAACTGAACAGAACACAATAAAACCTTTCAGCAGCTTTACCTGGTGTCAAAGGGACTGGAGTAAAGTCATTTTCTCTGATAATTCATTCCCCTTTTTGATTGTTTGGGGCATCCCAAAAAAACCTTGTCCAGAAACTCACTCCAGGGAAGAAAAAAATAAGCATCAGCTCACTTCATCAGTCCTGTGTCATGCTCATGGCAACATTACAGCATCCTGAGACCACTGTGGGGGGATGGGGGGGTTGCTAAGTTCTCAGCCAACAAGGGAGTGTGCTCACTGCTCACTCACAATTTTGCCGAAGAACACAGCCATGAATAAAGAATGGTGCAAAAACATCCTCAGAGAGAACAACGTCCTGCCTCAACCATCCAAGAACAGCTGCAGAGACTCCAGGGAAGAAAAAATAAGCATCAGCTCACTATCATCAGTCCTGTGTCATGCTCATTGCAACAGTAAAGCATCATGAGACCTGAGACCACTGTGGGGGGGGGGGGGGGGGGGTTGCTAAGTTCTCAGCCAACAAGGGAGTGTGCTCACTGCTGACTCACAATTTTGCCTAAGAACACAGCCATGAATAAAGAATGGTACAAAAACTCAGAGGAGGGCTAATGCTGCTGGACAGTGCTGGATGGTGGTCTCAGGTCTAAGGGATGGCCTGTAATCTAATGCAGAGTGCTGGAGCCTGGATGGTGGTCTCAGGTCTAAGGGATGGCCTGTAATCTAATGCAGAGTGCTGAATGGTGGTCTCAGGTCTAAGGGATGGCCTGTAATGCCCTGGATGCCTGTGGTGCTCAGGTGAGACAGAGGAGGCCTGTAATGCTGCTGGACAGTGCTAGGGCCTGGATGGTGGTCTCAGGTTTAAGGGATGGCCTGTAATCTAATGCACAGTGCTGGATGGTAGTCTCAGGTAGTCGAAGGCATGGCCTGTAAAATGGACAGTGCTGGATGGTGGTCTCAGGTCTAAGGGATGGCCTGTAATGCCCTGGATGCCTATGGTGGTCAGGTCAGAGCAGGCCTGTAATGCTGCTGCACAGTGCTGGATGGTGGTCTCAGGTCTAAGGGATGGCCTGTAATGCACACAGTGCTGGATGGTGGTCTCAGGTCTAAGGGATGGCCTGTAATGCACAGTGCCCTGGATGCCTGCGGTGGTCAGAGGAGGCCTGTAAAGCTGCTGGACATGGACAGTGCTGGATGGATGGTGGTCTCAGGTGGTCTAAGGGATGGCCTGTATGCATTGCACAGTGCCAGATGCCTGCGGTGGTCACTGGTCAGGTCAGAGAGGAGGCCTGTAATGTTGCTGCCTGCAGTGCACACAGCACAGTGCTGCTCAGAGTGCTGGATGGGGGTCTCAGGTTTAAGGGTGGTCTGATTGGCCAGCCTCAGCGGCCTATGCACGCACACACAGTGCTGGATGGCGGATGCCAGTGCTATGAGGGGACTCAGGGGAGGCAGTAATGGCTGGCCTGGCTGTTGTAACTCACTCAGTGGGTGCTCTGCTCTGGATGTGGTGGTGGGTGCCACTGCCTGGGTGGTCGTCTGCCGTGTGATGATGTGACAGAGTCGGGTCTGGTGTCCGGAGTCCTGGCTCTGGCTGTAGTGCTGCAGTGCTCTGGTGAGGTGACTGGTCTCGACTCTCCGTGAAAACCGGAAGTTGGGTAAACGTCCCTGCCTCACATTCTCGTTTAGTATTCGTCCATTAACGAAAACGGATTTGATTTTCGTCATAGTTGTCGTCATTTGGCGAAAATGTGCTATACTTTGCGTTTCGTTTTCGTCATTTGAAAAATGCCATTGACGAAATTGGTGACGAAAACATTTTCATTGACGAGATTAACACTGCACATCACAATTATGTGCTACTTTGTGTTGGTCTATCACAGAAATTTCCAATAAAATACATTACATTTTTGGTTGTAACATGTCAAAATATGAAAGATGTCAAGGGGTATGAATACTTTTTCAAGGCACTGTATATACAGCTGGATGCACTGGCCAGTCCCATCAAGCTGCAGCAACTGTCAGACTCTGAGTTTACCTTTAGCAGCACTAGAGTTGTTGGTTCAAATCCCAACCAAGATACTACCTGCCTGTAGTTTGCATATTCTCCCTGTGACTGTGTGCGTTTCCTCCTGGAACTCCGGTTTCCTCCCACACTCCAAAAACATGCTGGTAGTTTAATTGGATCCTGTCTAAATTGGGCCTAGGAAGTATATAAATGTGAGTTAGGAACCTTAGATTGTGAGCTCCTTTAGGGCACGGACTGACTAAATGTAAAATATATACTGTATGTGTAAAGTACTGCGTAAATTGACAGCGCTATAAAATTACCTGTAATAAATAAAATAAAAAAATAAACATGCTGCCGATATTGGGACTGGATAATGTGCCTGTGTCCTCCAGTCGCAGCGAACCGTTGGAGCCTCTGCTGCAGCTAAACGCCCAGTTTGCACAAGGTCATAACATGCTTCCCGACTGTCTACTGCAAGATGTCTGCTGTCAGCATCCACATCTATAGCTTGTCAACGGCCTCGGACCATCTCCTGGAATATGTCTGCAGCCTCTTACAGTCTTCTGTATTAGTATTCTATATACCTGGGGTTGGCAACTCGTTGACTGCAGACAGATAATTGGTAGATTCTGTCCCCTTCCTTGATGACCCCCCGAACTTGGACAGGAAGTGGCATTTACTGGAACTGATCCCTTCTATTTTCCTCCTGCCACAGCTGAGAGCCAGCTTCTCCTCCTCTCTCTCCTGCCGGCATTCACCTGCTGCAGGAGGAAAATAGAGGGAGTCTGTTCCAGTAAAAGCCGCCCTCTCTCGGTCTCAAAAAAGAAACATCAGTGTTCAGTTTAGACCAGGCATGTCCAACCTGCGGCCCAGAACCGTAGGCAATGTGGCCCACTGCCCCCTGACAATTTTGTTTTTGCTGGGGAGGAAGGAAGTTGAGTCAGGGGCACGGCCACTACGGCTTCCAACTAACTGT
This sequence comes from Pelophylax lessonae, assembly GCF_965119305.1. Lineage (NCBI taxonomy): Eukaryota > Metazoa > Chordata > Amphibia > Anura > Ranidae > Pelophylax > Pelophylax lessonae. Next base: position 597,813,105 of record NC_138771.1, read on the forward strand.
AGGCAGAGGCTGCCTCGGAGGGGATCATCCACTAGTTATGTTAAATTAGTGCTGGGGGGGGGTGGGGGCGCGGCAGCTCTAGAAGGGCGCAGCGGCGTTTTATTACTTATATACCTTAACTATAGTATATATTTTATATGCGGCCCGAGAAAACTTCTCTACACTCAATGTGGCCCAGAGAAGCCAAAAGGTTGGACACCCATGGTTTATGCCCCATACACACGTGCAGATTATCTGCAGACTTTTGTCTGCAGACTTACCTTTTCTATGTAGTGCAAGGGCCTGCCGGATTGCATACAAATTGAAAGTGTTTAGGTTTGACCTCATATTATATGGTTTTGGTAAGTCTGCAGACAAAAGTCTTCAGATAATCTGCACGTGTGTATGGGGCATTAGACTCTGATATGTAACCAAATCCCCCCAACAGGGCTGCTATAAAAAAAAAATGTAAAAAAATAATAAAAATGTAAAAAAATAAACTACTGACACCTTCCACTGCTTTACTGACACTGTCTTCTGCCATTCTGACAAAGTCCACTGCCCTACCGACACCATTGTCTGCCCTACTGAAAGGCACTGTGCACTTTTTTTTTAGGTTAGGCAGTTTATATTTCTACATTTGTTTTATTACATTTTACTAAGTTGTCCGTGCCATTTAGTTAGGCCTTGCTAGTTAATTTCTTTAGAAAGAAAAAATAAAGCACCAAACCCCAGTGATCTTTCATGTTGTTTAGGTAGATCTCTGCCTCTCAAAAGCTGCCTACTCCTGGCATACACTGAATATTATGTGCGAACCCTAGGTAATGTCATGGACCGCAATTGTGCCCCCCCACCCCCAAGAACATATAAATTAAAGCCTCTAATGCATGAATATCCTAGGTTAGCACTTTCAGAAAAAGTTCATCCATCATGTAGGACACAAATAATAATGGTTCCAACCAGATCAATGGTTTCCCCCTCAGTCAACAATTACCCAACAGGCCATGTTTTTAGGATGTCCTTCTCTTTGCACAGACAATTTAAATCAATGTTAATGGCTTGGTATTTTCTGACAGCTATTTTATCGAAGGGAAATTCTCGAAAACATGGTCTGGTGGGGGTACTTTAAGACTGAGGTTGGGAGCCTCTGCATTAGATTGCTTGCGCCCCACTTCTAAAAAATAAAGAAAACGAAGAATCAGAGTTCCTTTGCTAAAACAGTTAGTAAAACAAAGGATGCCATTGGCATGATTTTAAAGGGGATCCTTTGATCATGCTATGCATGTATGCTATGTTTGAAAACTTCCTTGTAGTTTTCTCATGGACTTTATACTTATTAGACACTGTTTATACATACAATAGGGACCTAGGTCTTGGCAACTAGAAATCTGCCCGAAAGTGTATGTAAAAAAATTACTTTGTGATAGCACAATTTGTCCCTATACACCTTTCTAGATAAGTATTCAGGTATTTTCTCACCTGCCCAAACATGGAACTAAACTCTAAATCTAGGTTAAAAGGGAACCTGTACTGAGAATAAACAGTATCACAAAAGTAAGTACACCTCTCACATTTTTTAAATATTTTATTTTATCTTTTTATGCGACAACACTGAAGAAATTACACTTTGCTACAATGTAAAGTAGTGAATGTACAGCTTGTATAACAGTGTAAATTAGCTGTCCCCCCAATATAACTCAACACACAGCCATTAATTTCTAAACCGCTGGCAACAAAAGGGAGAACACCCCTAAATGGAAATGCCCAAATTGGGCCCAATTGTCAATATACAGTGTAGCCACCATTATTTTCTAGCACTGCCTTAACCCTCTTGGGCATGCAGTTCACCAGAGCTTCACAGGTTGCCACTGGAGTCCTCATCCACTCCTCCATGATGACATCACGGAGCTGGTGGATGTTAGAGACCTTGCGCTCCTCCACCTACCGTTTAAGAATTCCCTGCAGATGCTTAATAGGGTTTAGGTCTGGAGACATGCTTGCTTAGTCCATCACATTTACCCTCAGCTTCTTTAGCAAGGCAGTGGTCATCTTGGAGTTGTGTTTTGGGTCATTATGTTGGAATTCTGCCCTGCGGCCCAGTCTCCGAAGGGAGTGGATCATGCTCTGCTTCAGTATGTCACAGCACATGTGGGCATTCATGGTTCCCTCAATGAACTGTAGCTCCCCAGTTCTGACAGTACTCATGCAGCCCCAGACCATGACACTCCCCCACCATGCTTGACTGTAGGCAAGACACACTTGTCTTTGTACTCCTCACCTGGTCGCCGCCACACACGTTTGACACAATCCGAACCAAATAAGTTTATCTTGGTCTCATCAGACCACATTACATGGTTCCAGTAATCCATGTCCTTAGTCTGCTTGTCTTCAGCAAACTGTTTGCGGGCTTTCTTGTGCATCATCTTTAGAAGAGGCTCCCTTCTGGAATGACAGCCATGCAGACCAATTTGATGCAGTGTGTGGTGTATGGTCTGAGCACTGACAGGCTGACCCCCCACCCCTTCAACCTCTGCAACAATATTGACAGCACTTATACATCTATTTTCCAAAGACAACCTCTGGATAGGACGCTGAGCACGTGCACTCAACTTCTTTGGTCGACCATGGCGAGGCCTTTTCTGAGTGGAATCTGTCCTGTTAAATCACTGTATGGTCTTGGCCACCGTGCTGCAGCTCAGTTTCAGGGTCTTGGCAATCTTCTTATAGCCTAGGCCATATTTTTGTAGAGCAACAATTCTTTTTTTTTCAGATCCTCAGAGTTCTTTGCCATGAGGTGCCATGTTAAACTTCCAGTGACCAGTATGAGAGAGTGAGAGCAATAACACCAAATCTAACACACCTGCTCCCCATTCACACCTGAGACCTTGTAACACTAACGAGTCACATGACACCAGGGAAATGGCTAATTGGGCCCAAATTGGATATGTTCACTTTGGGGAGTACACACTTTCTTTGCCAGCAGGTTAGACATTAATGTCTGTGTCGAGTTCTTTTGATGGGTCAGCAAATTTACACTGTTATACAAGCTGTACACTCACTACTTTACATTGTAGCAAAGTGTCATTTCTTCAGTGTTGTCACACGAAAAGATATAATAAAATATTTACAAAAATGTGAGGGGTGTACTCACTTTTGTGAGATACTATATGTTGGCCCCCAAAAGCTATCTAACTAGCTAAGTCTTTAATACCAATCGTGTCAAAAACCCCAGAAATGAATGATGATGAGGAGTTCAGAGCCTTCACTTGCTGCAAGTCCTTCCTAAATGATGGCTTAAAAAGTATTAGGACAGCTAAGAAAAATGTTCCCTCACGTGTTGTGTACTGACCTTCCTTGCTGAGATACAGTATATGAGCAGTATTCAAGTACAAAACACAAGAAATTAAGAATGCAACACATTGCTAAGACAAATATAATTTATTACTTAGAGTTTAGATTTTTCGGGAACACATTTTTCTAACATTTAAAGATGTATTTAAAATAGAATTCCAGTCAAATATTAACTACAGTATACCTAAAACTGCTCCCACTCCCATTCTAAGCCTATTCTAACTACCCTGTAGAGGAAAAATATCCATACTTACCTATTCTGAGGGCACTCCAGTCTGGTCACATGATCACCCCAGCGGCCAGCTTCAGTGAACAGGAAAGTTTGCCGGCAATGGCCGCAGTGCTTGGGGCATGACATCACCTATTGGATGCCCCATATTAAGCTTTTGTCAGCTATCCCTCACTACATTAAAGCCGCTTCTGGGAGCCAGTTATGCGGCTGGACTCGAGTGGCTTCGGAATAGGTAGGTATAGATATTTTTCCTCTACAGGGTACTTAGAATGGGGGTGGCACCATGTTTAAGTATAGTTAGTATTTGACTGGACTTCCACTTTAACCTTTGGTGGCAGCCGCCATGTCTTCAAAAGGCTACTAATCATACAAAAAAAAAACGAAACATAAAAGGTAGACACCCCGCAACAGATGAAGCATTATATTATATTACTATTAGTATGTGTCTCATAGCATTCCAGCGCTGCATCCTACATCGGTCTCTTCGGCATTCAATAATTTCAAGAGTGTCAGATGTCGTTGTCCCTGCTGTGGTTCGATCCTCTGACCCCTATGTTATGGCTGTGCTCTGAAATGATGTGGGGGACAGAGGAAGGAACCATAGCACAAGATGGGGGCATAGGTGTGTGCAACCTATTGCATGAGGATGTGCACCCCAAAGCTCAAACACACATGCCCTTAGCTTCACGGGCCTGCAAATAAATGGGGAAGTGCTCCGTGCTGAACAGCTTCATGTTCATTCACAAACTGAAGCCTAGTAAACACAGTTTACTAGGCTTCAGTTATGAATGAACACAGCGAGTGGGTGTGTTTAGTGTATTTAGAAAAGGAAGGCGCTAGTAAATTACATATTCAACTAGCCCCTTTCCCCACTCTCCATCCTAAAACATCCCCCGCAGCAGCCAGGGGGAGAGGAGAGAAGGGAAGGCAGAAGCACTGCGGGGTGGGGGCCAACACGGGGGAAGCCCGGGCAGTGCGGGGAATTGGCACTGCATGTAGAGATTAGGGTGTGCCCAGGCACACAGACATCTGAGACTACTGAAGGATCAAATGCTGAAGACCCTGATAGAGGCTGCAGCACTGGAATGGAGAAGGAGTAGGAGACCTAAGCTTTTAGAGAGGGGAGTATAAGATCACTTCTATTTCATGGCAACTTCGGTTAGTATTTTTCTCTATCCTGACATGGTCATGTGGATATTCTAGATCAGTGATGGCAAACCTTGGCACCCCAGATAATTTGGAAATAAATTTCCCATGATGCTTACCTACACTGCAGAATAAGAATGCATGCGCCTCATGGGAAATGTAGTTCCAAAACATCTGGGGTGCCAAGGATCACCATCACTGTTCTAGATCCACAGCTATATCCACAGTTATATGGTAACTGAGGAGTCAATTTTACCACAACAAAGGCAATACAAAACATACATGAATTAGCCTCTGATGCATGCTTTGTTTGGTTTGTGGAGATTTGCTAGGGTTCCATGCACTGCAACGTGTGCTAAAGTTTAGCATGTAAATACTAGTGTAAAGAACATCGGCTTCTGGAAATATCTGCAATGCATCGGACAAGCTTTAAAGCTTTCAATACTAGGAGTACTGGCTATAACTTAAATAAAGCCCATCACTTAAAGCTTTCAATACTAGGAGTACTGGCTATAGCTTAAAGCCCATTTCCAGAGAAAGAAAAATTGCTCCCCTGCAGTGAGGTTGCAAGGGTCAAATGCTTGTTTGGGTATTGGGGGCCACAGAAAGCACACGATCCTCTGATCCCTCTACTCACCCCCCCTACCTCTCTCACAGTGGACTGTTCTTCAGCATCCTCACATCCAGTGCAAGGCTATGGGTTCTCTATTGGTCTTGATTACATCAGATGACCTGTGACCGCTGGAGTGCAGGGGAAGAAGACACTGGAGAGACGGGTTTTACAGTCTATAGGAAGCCTGTGGGAGACGAGTGTAGCACCCTCCTAGATAGGTGCTAGGACAAAGCATATAGGTGGCCCTGTCTGCTTATCAGGGAGGACTGATCTGTTAGCTAATCTGTCACATGCTTCCAGGTGTGGTCTGTTGAGTCTGGGGAGTCTCCCCACTGTATCAAATGAGGGATCTTGTTGGACAGTGGAGGAAACCTGGCTAATAGCACACCAGGGTTTATGACTGTCCCAGTGGGCAGCATTGTTGCAATGGATCCTGGGATTGGAAATAAATCCTGGAGGGAGCATGTGACAGGGTGTCTTTTGGTGGGAGTATCAGTCCCAGGAGGAGGTGACAGCTGTCTCTCCTCCTGTAAAAGAGAGAGAGTGGTCCAGGCAGTCGGCCTAGAGACCGGAGGTTGAGCTGGGCTGAAGGGATCCAGAGTTGCTGACCGGGTGGAGCTGCTGGGCAAAGATCTTCAGGAAAAACAGTGTTGTGAGTACTCAAGATCTGCCCAGGGGTCTGCCTAGGAGAGGGGACCACTCCAGCGGGGTCAAAGGGGATCAAGGAGCCAGCTAACCAGGAGTGTACAGTAAAGGGGGTGCCAAGCAGCAAAGCCCTGAAGTTTGGGGATTAAAAGGGGGCGCCAGGAAGGGCCCTGAAGTGTTCAGCAATACAGTTTGCTTTAATGTCAGCTACCTCAGGAAGGAGTATTCTGGGGAGCTCAAAGGGGACTTTTTCACAGTCAGAGGTGAAGTTCTAGTAACTGGTCTTGCCGAGGCCAGCATCAGTCAGTGTTAACCAGCATCAGAGAAGCGTTAACCAGCATCAAAGAAGCGTTAACCAATGTCAGTAAAGCGCTAATTAGCGTCAAGCAGAATTATTCAGTGTCCCTACCTATTTGTGCATAGATCAGTTGTTGGAGTATCCCACTTCTCCCTTCTCCCATCCAAGTTCTCCAATAAACCCTAAAAACCAAAGAAACTGGACTGGTTCTTGTCTGAGGTGCTCACACTTGAAAAACATGTCTAATGCCTCGTTTCCACTGAGTGGTACGGTTCAGTTCAGTACAGTACGGTTCGGAACGGTACACCTTGCGTTTCCACTGCCAATAGTACCTTTTCATGATAGGCGTGGTGTAGCCGGAAAGCTGTGATGGACGATTCTCTGTCAACCAAAGTTCTACAAAGTGTAGCTGCACCCTGTTGGTACGGTACTAATGTGCTTGGTACCCCAACGAAAGGGTTCCAAAAAAGTGGTACGGTACGGTTCGGAATTAGGGTACCATTCACAAAGGAAACGGCAAAAATTGCGTACCGTACTGAACCGAACCGTACCATAACGTTCAGTGGAAACTAGTCATAAAAGGTACTGTTGTTGCTAGCGGTAACCCAGGGGGACCCACACTCAGCAGCTCCCTTGGGAGTAGTGCTACACGAGGATCAGGTAAATGCTTTTTTGCAGCCCCCTTTACCTAAATGTGTATTTAACCCATTGCAATGCAGGGGCAGCCCCACTGCAAAGGGGGATTTTCCCTTTCCTTGGAGTTCAACTTGATTTGCATACACAGAGGCTGATATTTGTGTCATTCTTCTGAAGATGCTAGCTTACTGACTGTCCCTGACTTTAATATTTTCAAACACACTAATCTGGAAAAAGCATGCAGATCAGAAAAGTCAAAATAAATGCTCCATCTGGCAGTGGCTCAGAAAGTACTGAAGCAATTGGACGAACATGACAGCCAGGGGCGGTACACTTTAAGGAGGGGGAGATCATTAGTAACAGCCTGATATAATCAGCTCCAGCCATAAAACAAAAAGAAATCAGCTTATGAAATTAATGTAACCTGTTAAAAAGATCTGTCTTTTCAGAGTCTCTGCATTCTGGAAGCTCATCATAAAACAGTCATGGCAAAGCCTTCACCAAAGTCATTCAATAAACGGTGCATAGATAAGAATACACAAAGGGACAGACCCAAAACATAATTTACACACTTATAGAAGAACACAGATACTGCAAAATGCAAAACCAAAATATTTTTCCCATCTCAGACCAAAAGCATCATGAAAAAATAGAAAAGTACAATATTGCAGCTTTCATAGGTAAGATACAGTATTGGAAAGTTACTACAGTATGAGAAGTGTAGAAGTACCAGGAATGTGCCTGATCTACAAAATATGTCATAAAAAGAATACATGATGAAATATTTGGAATATTTTAAAGGGACAAAGTAATTATTATATAAAACCTACTCTTTTTTTTTTATAGTATAAAGGGAACAGCCAAGTAAAAAAAAAAAAAAAAAAAAAAAAAAAAACACATGATGATGGGGAGCTCAGCCATGAGGAAAGATTAGAGAAACTGAATTTAATCTCAGAGGAGAGTCCATTTAGTGAACTTGGTGTTGAGTTGTTCACTTTAGGGCAATGGAGCACTCTTTACATCTAGAGGAAAACAGATTTTGTCTCCAAATACGGAAAGGTTTCTTCACAGTAAGAGCTGTGAGAATGTGGAATAGACTCCCTCCAGAGGTGGTTCTGGCCAGCTCACTAGATTGCTTAAAAAAAAGGCCTGGATTCTTTCCTAGGTGTAAATAATATAACTGGATACAAATATTTATGGGTAACGATGAGCCAGGGAATATCCGATTGCCTCTCGGGGGATCAGCAAGGAATTTTTTTTCCCCTGCTGTAGCAAATTGGATGATGCTTTGCTGGGGTTTGTCGCCTTCCTCTGGATAAACTGCGGGTATAGGATTGTGTATATGGGATTGTATGGTTGCGTTTTCTTTACTGTTTTTTTTTTGGTTGAGCCAGATGGATTTGTGTCTTTTTTTCAAACTGACTAGTTATGTAACTATGAAGATACTGCATCCTATAATCCATATGATAACCTGTAACCTGAAGCACATTGCTTTTTACTAAAGGGCAAACATTTATTTATGGTAGTTAAGGGCTTCAATTTTAGTCTTTTCCTGCCAAAATCTGAGCCATCTATGCAGGGCCAGGACAAGGGGTGGACAAGAGAAGAAGTTGCCCTGGGAGTAGTGAAGCAAAGGGGCAAAAAATGGACGCATGGCGGTACACCCATTTTATGGCATGTATTATTAGTGGGGGGAGCAAAATACTGCATCTTTGCCCTGGGCACTGGATGGCGCTGTCCCGGTACTGCATCTATGGGAGCCCTGAAAGCACCACCTGGATTGAAAAAGTCAATTTGGCCATTTCCTGTCAAAATTTGAGCCATCTACGGGGGCCCTGCAAGCACCACCCAGCTCATAAAAGTCAATTTGAAAATTGACTGGGCCAGGTGGAAAATTATCAGCCGATCAGCGACTGCATCCTAACAGATGCAGTCACAGTTCGGCAGTGCCATTGTATTGGAATTGCCGCCAGTGGACATTCTTCCACCCACGCTGTTTGTGTGGATGTGGGAATTGATTGATTTTGCTCTTGTTTAATTAGCAGTCTGAACGACAGATTATTAAGCAGTGTATGGTGGCCTTCATAACTTAGAATGGGTGAAGTTTGAGTTTATGTCCAATACAGGGTCCCCTTATTAGGTTCGATTTTTCCCCATAAAAATAACTGTCTAATAGTCTTTGAAAAGCTGACCATGCACCGATTGAAATTTGTCTGGTTAAGCAAGGACCAGTTGAATTTCGATCAGTGTGTGGCTGCCCCTACTTGAAAGACATGTTTGAAAATGTTTCTCGATCAGAGCCTGCAGTCAATCAGCTGCAGCCGCTGATCCATTGTCAGAATACAATGTCCTGGCATGGGGATTCCTCCATCCATCACACTTGTGTGGATGGAGGAATCTTATTTTTATTTTTTCCCATTCAGTCTGCTGGCAGAATCCAAAAAAAAAAAAAAAAAAAACATGTATGATCAGCTTTAGATTTTATTATAACCTTCCACCCAGATTACCTAGCCAAGGGTGACGTAACACTGCTTCCAGCAAGATCTCAGGGAATGCAGAGCAGCCCAAATGTTATGAATAAATACTCTTGCACTGGATTGGAGTTATGGGAAACTCATCATTCCCCAGGATGCTCATAGGAAGGGCTGTGATACCATGTCCAACTCTGAAGACAAAGGTAATGTAAGTATATAATCAAAATTTTTGTCTGTATTGATACATTTCTCAAGTACTATTAGGCTAGGGTGCCCAGACGTCCTTGGTTTCGGGGGACAGTCCCCGGACTGAGGACACTGTCCCTCGACCAAGTCTGTCCACGGTTTTGTCCCTGGATTCAGGGCCAGATTAATGTAGACAGGTTGGCTGAGAAACAGCCTGGTGTGCCCAGTGTTCTGTGTATTATGCAGTCCTGTGCCCAGCGCTGTGTACTGTGTAGTCCTGTGCCCAGCACTCTGTGTAATATGCAGTCCTGTGCCCAGCGTTCTGTGTATTATGCAGTCCTGTGCCCAGCGTTCTGTGTATTATGTAGTCCTGTGCCCAGCACTCTGTGTATTATGTAGTCCTGTGCCCAGCACTCTGTGTATTATGTAGTCCTGTGCCCAGCACTCTGTGTATTATGTAGTCCTGTGCACAGCGCTGTGTATTATGTGGTTCTGTGCCCAGCGCTGTGTATTATGCATTCCTGTGCCCAGCGCTGTGTATTATGTAGTCCTGTGCCCAGCACTTTGTGTATTATGTAGTCCTGTGCCCAGCGCTCTGGGTATTATTCAGTCCTGTGCCCAGCGCTCTGTGTATTATGCAGTCCTGTGGCCAAAGCTCTGTGTATTATGCAGCCCTGTGCCCAGCGCTGTGTATTATGTAGTCCTGTGCCCAGCACTTTTTGTATTATGTAGTCCTGTGCCCAGCGCTGTGTATCATGTAGTCCTGTGCCCAGCGCTGTTTATCATGTAGTCCTGTGCCCAGCACTTTTTGTATTATGTAGTCCTGTACCCAGCATTGTGTATTATGTAGTCCTGTGCCCAGTGCTGTGTATTATGTAGTCCTGTGCCCAGCGCTGTGTGTATTATGTAGTCCTGTGCCCAGTGCTCTGTGTATAATATGTAGTCCTGTGCCCAGTGCTGTGTAATATGCAGTCCTGTGCCCAGCGCTCTGTGTATTATGCAGTCCTGTGCCATTTGCCCAAAAAAAATACAATTTATGTCCCCAGATTTCATTTTAAAAATCTGGTCATCTTATATTAGGCAGATATTTTTAAATTGGGGAGGGGACCTGAGTCTAAATAGCAGACCCTGCATTTTAGCTTTAAAGTTTAATTTAAAAAAGTAATCACAATGCAGGTACAAGCAATCTCTGGTCTACTTATCTTACCGAGAACACACAGCAACCATTCTAAGTATTATGCAATCCCTTTGCATTCAGGCTCTTGTTAAATGAAGCAGTTTAGGCTCTCTTATGACAAAAATGTGTGTAACCAAAGCTGCAGAGGGCTCACAAATGCATCTGCTGGAGCCAAGGAACCCTTGTCCATGCAGGGCCGGCCTTTGGGGTGTGCGAGCTGTGCGGCCGCACAGGGCGCCATGGGCAACAGGGGCGCCGTGCGGCCATCACAGCTCGCAGATGATCAGGCCGCACAGCGGGAGGTAAGCGGTGATCGCGGCCTGGAAGTTCAGTGTGGGGGTCTCTGATGTAAGGGGGGCTCTGTGTAGGGGGTCTCTGATGTAAGGGGGGCTTTGTGTGGGGATTCTCTGATGTAAGGGGGGCTCTGTGTGGGGAGTCTCTGATGTAAGGGGGGGGGGCTCTGTGTGGGACTCGAATGTAAGGGGGTCTTTGATGTAAGGGGGGGCTCTGTAGGGATCTCTAATGTAAAGAGGTATTTGATGTAAGGGGGGCTCTGTGAGGGGTCTCTAATGTAAGGGGGGCTAAGTTATTAGTGATCATAAAAAAGAAAAGTCAAATAAAGTGCAAAAAAGTGCAAGAAAATGTGCGGTGGGGGGGTCACGTGTGCGGTGGGGGGGGGGGGGTTGGGCTCCACAGGATTAGCTCGCACAGGGCGCCTGAACACCTAAGGCCGGCCCTGTGTCCATGTTTTGTAACCTTAGCTAAAAGACAAAGAATACTGGCCCAGAGAGTGGCAGACAATCATGGGAGATTATTGGTGAAAATGTAAATCTTAAAAGTCATATTAAATAAAAAAATATTCATGTTTGACTGCAGAGAACTTTAATTTCCTATTTCAGCGGATGGTGTCCCGTTATAAAGGGACATGTCCTGAAGAGGGCAGTAGTCATCTACGGTCTGAGGGGTAGGTGGGATGAGGACGGACACCTGCTTATGTACAATGACATGACAGACATAAAGGAATAATTTCATCACAGGAAAGGCAAGATCATGTGAAATATCAGAGAAGTACTGCATCATTGAACAGGGTAAGGAAGTGTACAGCTGCAGGCGTACAGCCAAAAAGTCACTGGTAGAAATAAAATATTTATAAAAGTACTTTCCTTAATGTCCGAATAACATTATTGTCATTTTTTTTCTTTATCACAAATATAGATTTTTAGTTTAAGTAGAAATGTCATTTGATGTTAACAGCTCTTTGAGTTCTTCCTCAAAAACGATTCTTGAGTGCATCAGTTTGTGCGAAGTTGGTAATCTGTAAAAGAAAAAAACATTACATCTATATGATGGGTTCCCACTCAATGGGAAAAATAGTGATGGCTCATGAACTCGAATTGTCAGCTATTTAAAGCGGTTGTATACCAAAAAAAAAAAAAAAAAAAAACCCTGCAAGACAAAGGCATAATGAGTTAGCATGCATCGCATACTAACTCATTATGAAACACTTACCTTAGAACGAAGAGTTCCGGGCACAAAATCGACCTAATCGATTTTGTGTCCATCCGCTTGCTCTTCTTCACCTGAAAAGGAATTGGATAGTTAGGGTTATTTTTTTTTTTTTACTTACCTTGTAATTGTAGAAAGAAATACTCACCTATTTTCTACTTCCTCCTTCTGTGGCCACAGCCCGCGCCGTCACTTCCGGTTTGCAATGATTCCTGGGAGCTGAACGTCATCGCTCCCGGGAATCAATGTGACGGCACCGGCCCCGCTCGTCACTTCCGGTGCGACGCCGCATTCCCTGCTAAACCGCTTCTGGGCATGCCCAGAAGCTGTGGAGGAATGCGGCGCCGCACCGGAAGTGACGAGCGGGGCCGGTGCAGGCGCATTCTGGGAGAAGAAGACACGGAAGAGGACGCAGAAGAGGATCTCGCCGGCTTCAGCTGCCCACAACAGAGATGGCAACGCTGGAGAAGAAATTTTAAAAGTGAGTATTTCTTCTTGCAGGTAAGTGCAAACCGGGACAGATCAGAGGCTAGCCATTGTGGAATGTACTAGCCCTGACTGTCCCAGGTGTATTTTCATTGAAAAAACTCCGCTTTAGAACGAAGACCCGACACGGACCCCCAGACACCGCTGTGGGAGCGGACATGATCCCTCGGCGTCTCTTCCGGGTTCGGCGGCTCCTGCGCTGTGATTGGCCGGAGCCGCAATGACGTAACTCCCGCACATGCGCGCGGGAGTGATTTTCCGGCAACTTCCCGGCAAGGAACTCTGAAGGTCCGCCAGACCTTCAGAGCGCATGCGCCGCACGCGTCAGCGGCTGCATGCAGCGCAAATATCTCCTAAACCGTGCAGGTTTAGGAGATATTAATTGTACCTACAGGTAAGCCTTATTATAGGCTTGCCTGTAGTTAAAAAAATCACAAAAAGCGGTATACTACCACTTTAAGCAGAATATAAAGATACGGTGCATTCCGGACGATGTCCAAACTTTTTTTTTCTAAATGCTGGATTGATATAAAACAGATGGCGCCATGATCAAATTGCATGCAGTAAGATGTGTCAGCAGCACCAGGCTCTTTTTCATTTTTTTTTGATGTTGTGATCTGGTTCACACCTATGCATTTTTTACATGTGAATGTGTCCCATAGGAAACCATTTACATGGTTTCCTATGGGACACATTCACATCTAAGTTTTTTTCAGCTGCTGCATTTTTGGAAAGGGTCAGGGACTTTTTTTTTTTAAACACAAAACGGTGCTTTTTTTTAGCTTTTTTGCTTCAATGGACTTTAATAGAGAAGCAGCAGAAAAGCATGTAGTGCGTTTTTTTCGCCGTGATTTAAAATTTTTAATTTGCCCAACAACGAATTGGGGAAAAAAAAAAGAATAAAAAATGCCAATTGGTGCAGAATTGTGGTAAAATCATGTGTGCAAAAACGCACAGCGGATCAAAAAGCAAACTGCATAGGTGTGAGCTGAGCCTTAGGATCTCTATACCAGCTCCTTCTTTAGGCAACAATGATTGGACTGAATGGATGAGGTAGAGAGGAGGGGTGGTAACGTCACAATCTCCATGTCATCTGTAGCACCCTCCAAGGTAGGTGCTAGGTAGGTAAAGCCTAGTGTCTCCATCTGCTTATCAGGGGAGCCCGATTGTTAGTTTTGTCTGTTGCATGTGTCCATGTATGATTCATCTGGCCTGAGGGAGTGTCCTCCACTGTATCCAATAGGGGAGCCTGTTGGACAGTGGAGGAAACCCAGCCAGTGACCCAGAACTTCCGGACTAAGCAGGCCATCGCTCATCAGAGATACACTCCCAACTCCTGAAAACCACAGCATAATCACACTGGTGGTGTAATGAGCAGAGATGTATAGTAACTAAGTAGAACTACTTCACTACTGTACTTAAGTACCGAAAGGCGGTATCTGTACTTTCCTAGAGTAGAATTTTTTTCTCCTACTTCCACTTTTACTTCACTACATTTTTTCGATGATTTCAATACTTCTACTCCGATATTTTTTTTTTGTGCTGCATAGTTACTCGTTACAATTATAAAAATTACCACTGCCAGAACAGTAGATGGCAGGTTTCATGAAGCTCAAAACATGTGTATTATCAGCGCATACGAAAATAAATGATACTGTATGTATAAATAAAAGCTGCATTTGAAATAATAAAAAACAATATGATGTTCAAACTTTTGACTTCTTTCTTTAATAACTACATAACACAGTACTTATACTTTTACTTTCAGTACTTGAGTAGCAATTTTTTTTTTCAAAACTACTGGTACTTTTACTTTCAGTACTTGAGTAGCAAAATTTAAAAAAAAAAAAAAAACTACTTGCAATACTTAAGTACAAAAAATGTTGAATACTTTAGTACTTCTACTCAAGTCACTTTTTGATCGAGCACTTCCACTTCTACTCAAGTCACTTTTTGATCGAGCACTTGTACTTTTATTCAAGTATGGGTTTCGAGTACTTTATACAACTCTGGTAATGAGTGGGCATTACTACAGTACATAGTTCTACACCAGCCATTCTCAACCTTTTTAGCAGAAAGGAACCCTTGAAATAACTTTCTGGTCACAGGAACCCCCTGCCAGCAATCTTTATATGGTACATGGTACATTACTATGACGGTCAGTAGGAAGAATGCTCCTTAACCGGTTGCCGACCGCCGCACGACTATATACTGCGGCGGTCAGCCCCGGCCAGGCAGAGTGACGTATCGGTACGTCACTCGCCTGTCACTGACTTGCGAGCCTATAGCGAGCGGGCGCGCGCCCGCCGAGGCGCGCGCCCGCCGCGGCTCGTTCACAGGCAAGTCAGTGCGTGTGACCGGCGGACTCGATGTCCGCCGGCCACACTACGATCGCTCCTGTGAAGGGAGAAAGACAGAGCAGCTTGTGTAAACAAGCTGCCTGTCAGTTCTCCCTGTGTAAAAGTAAAGATCTGACCGTTCTACTATGTAGAACGGTTGATCTTTGCTTTTACACCAATAGCAATGTCCCTACACAGTAGAAAGCACGCCCCTAGGACACACTTAACCCCTCCCTTCCCAATAAAGTTAACCCCTTCCCTGCCAGTGTCATTTTTGCAGTAACAGTGCATATGTATAGCACTGATTACTGCAGTAATGTCACTGGTAACCCCAAAAGTGTCAAAAATGTCAGTCAAGGGTCCGATCTGTCCGCCGCAATGTCGCAGTACCGAAAAAAAAATCGCAGATCGCCGCCATTACGCGTTAAAAAAAAAAACACCAAAAATGACAAAAATCTTTCTCTTTGTTAGTAAACGCGATAACTTTTGCGCAAACCAATCAAAATACGCTTTTTGCGATTTTTTTTACCAAACATAGGTAGCATAAAACAAATTGGCCGAAAAATGTTAAAAAATTTTGATTTTTACTTTTTTTTTTGGGGAATTTCATATAAAAAAATGTGAAAAATATTGTTATTTTTGCAAAATTTACGCTCTTTTTTTGTTTATAGCGCGTGATCAAAAAATCGCACAGGTGATCAAATACCACCAAAAGAAAGCTCTGTTTGTGGGAAAAAAAGGACGTCAAATTCGTTTAGGTACAGCGTCGCACGACCGCGCAATTGTCCGTTAAAGTCACGCAGTAAAAAATCGCAAAAAAACCCCTGGTCCTTTAGCAGCCAAATCCTCCGGGGCTTAAGTGGTTAAATCTGTGGTCAGTGGAAAGAACTGCCCTTTTACAAATAGCTAAAAAGATTAATAGTGTTAGTTCCCTGCGCTATGAGAAACGGTTTATAGCTCAAGGAACCCCTAGCACCCTCTAGAGCACATGTGTCAAACACAAGGCCCACAGGCCAAATCTGTCTCGCCAGGCCATTTCATCTGGCCCTCGCACCCTGGGCATTTTTTTCAACAGCAACGTGACAGAACTCTGTTGTTACCTCTGGCTCCCACCCTCCTCTCCCTACTCACCATTGTCACTTGTAAACACGGAAGCCTTCTACGTTTACAAGGTCAGCTTTCCTCTCCGTGGCTCTCACAGATGCCTGCCCTGCACTAATGCCAGGGACAAGGTGCAGGGGTCAGAACTGAGGAGGGGGTAGAAGTGAGATGTGGACAGCCTATAGAAGAGAGCAGATTCCTGCCCTCTGTACACAGCGCGCACCCCTGAACTCTGCACTCTGTACATAGCACACTCATGGTATTTATTGCCCCTTTAAGAGCCTCCCGCTGTTAGTAAGAGAGATGTGGACAGCCTATGGAAGAGAGCAGATTCCTGCCCTCTGTACACAGCGTGCACCCCTGAACCCTGCACTCTGTACACAGTGCGCACCCCTGAAACCTGCACACTGTACACAGCGCTCACCCCTGAACCCTGCCCTCTGTACACAGCGCGCACCCCTGAACCCTGCACTCTGTACATAGCACACTCATGGTATTTATTGCCCCTTTAAGAGCCTCCCGCTGTTAGTAAGAGAGATGTGGACAGCCTATGGAAGAGAGCAGATACCTGCCCTCTGTACACAGCGTGCACCCCTGAACCCTGCACTCTGTACACAGTGCGCACCCCTGAAACCTGCACACTGTACACAGCGCTCACCCCTGAACCCTGCACACAGCGCGCACCCCTGAACCCTGCACACTGTACACAGCGCGCACCCCTGAACCCTGCACACTGTACACAGTGAGCACCCCTGAACCCTGCACACTGCACGCAGCGTGCACCCCTGGACCCTGCACACAGCACGCACCCCTGAACCCTGCACTCTGTACATAGCACACTCATGGTATTTATTGCCCCTTTAAGATCCTCCCACTGTTAGTGTGATTTGCACAAACTCACTGTTCAATGTGGTTCGGCGCGGGGGGGGTTTAAGGTGGAGTTCCTGCACCCATTCTCTGAGAAAAAAAGCCCTGGATAGATTTATAAAGTCTTACAGATACAACCGTCCCTTAGAGGGCAACCAGAATGCTGATGTAGCCCACAATGAAACAGACACCCTGCTCTATAGGAGCCCTAGGATTCAGCAGAACCCGGTTTGAGATTGGCTGTTCTACACAATTCACTCACAATAAAGTTGGTTGGTGACTCCACTACATTTTTAGCCCTACTACTATGGCAGATGCAATGCCTTTAGGGACATATATTCCCTCAAATGTGTTGTAAATCTCACTTATCCTAATGGTTGATGAAACAAGGAGAAATGACAGTTGTGTGACCCCTGCAAGAAATTTATTTTTAAGTATTTAACGTGGAACTTAACTGCATCAGCACCACAAACTTCAAAGCGCTATAAAAATTAATATTCAAAGCAAACCTACCCATTCATGTCTCCATGCTTTATTTTGTTAAGAAATCACTTTGAACCCCCATCCGCAAGAGCAGATTATTTAGCATTTACTTCCTGGAATCCATCTGCCAAAAGCTCAGGCATGCAGGCAGGAGGGAAACTCCTGGGATGCATGACATTTTTGCCTAGGCCACAAGCCCTCCCAAGAACCAGCCCACTTTTTGCAGAATGGCTGAGGGCTATTGGAGGAGTATTAAGGCAGGGTGCTGTGATGTTTCCAGAAAGCTATACAGAGCACCCTGCCAGCCCCTCCCACCAGCCATGATCTGCCTGCAATGCATACAGAAGCACCGAGGCCCAGTGATGGCTGCAGGGCAGCTGATAAGACAGTACAGCCAGCCCTCCTGTACTGGGCCCATAACCCATCAGTTCAAAAGGGGGGCACGGGCACCTGCTGAGCTGGGGGGCTGGCTGTACTGTCTTATTGCAGGCACAATCTTCTTTTGCCTCCCCTTGCAGCGCTGCCAGCTTCTCTTCTTCTTTCCCTCTCTGGTTACACTGCAGGGGGATTGGTTGTAGCACATGCACCTGCCTGGGTGCCCCTGGGTGCCCCTTTCCCCTGCAGCGCTGCCGGCTTCCCTCATCTCCCACCGGCAGCTGCTGTGGGCAGACAGGGGGATGTTTCAAGATGGAGAGCGGGGAGGGGAGCCAGTAAATATGTAATTTACTGGCCACTTCCTTTCCTGAATGAACACAGTGAACGATCAGTATCAACCACCCCTGTGTCCATTCATCACTGAAGCATCGCTTATGTTTACTATGCTTCAGTTTGTGAATGAGCAGGAAGCCTTAGTGCAATTCCTATTAATTCATCATTGCAGCTGCGGCTACAGAGAAAGGGACTGATAAATCTTTGTCCTCAGTCACTTTCAGCCGGGGTAAGGGGGCCCTGTCAGGTAGGTTGTATGGGGCCCCATGATTTCTAACAGCAACCCTGGATGGCTGGGTCTAAAAAAGGGCATGTAATTAAAAAAAACAATGTGATTAACATGTTGATGAGGGGAGAAAGGAGGAACCAGGGAAGGCAAAGTATAAGCAGCTTATATCTCAACTTTAATGGTTTATAAAATATTTACTTGCAGTTTATGTTCACATTAATACTCAGTACTCACCTCCACTTTGTGTGATATATCTGACCCATGGAAGTGCCTGATACCCACTCTTCTCAATAATTTTCATATACCGAACCTTAAAAAAACACAAAAATGTCAAAAATGTCACTGTCTGGCTGATAATTTCCCATCCCGCTCAAATCATTTTTATGAAAACCTGCTTGCAGGGTCACACACGGTGCAAATTTTGAGCCATCTATTACCAGCTTTAAGGGTGGAGATTCAGATGCTCCCAAATGCCCATTCCTGACTAGTTCCTGTTAAATCATACCTACCCAAAAACCAAAACATAATATATTGCAGCTTACCAGTTCTTTGATATGTTGCCTGCACTAGTTCTTCTTTCCAGGCTTTTCTCCCCTTTATTTTTCACCTGGTGATCCAGTTGGCAACAGATTTCCAGTCCCTGGGAGGCTACGCTCACTCTCTGTACTGTATTGTATGAAGGGAGCTATGGTTGCCACCCATGCTGGACTATAAAGGCTTGCTTTTGTTCATCTCCATTAAACAGGGCTTTGCGGGTTACAGAAGGAAGATAACATTATTTGTACTCTGGGTTCATCTCATACAATACCTGATCAACAGGTATTTTCTATACTTACTGAAAATGTTTTGAACCCGAAAAAAATGAAACAAACAATGCAGCCAACACCTCTAAAGACCAGTAGAGGCTGGTCAATAGGGGGCGGGGCGCCCCCTATTGACCATATCTATATCCCTTCCAATCTCCATACTTCCCTTACTGCACTCCCTTATCTTCATATAAATAACAACCCCCCACCCCCATATCTATACATCCCTAATCTCCATATGCATTATCTTCCTTACTACTGTACCCTCAATGGGGGGGGGGGGGGTACACTGGGGACTGACCTGGATCAGTATGGGGGGGAGGGACACTGCCCAGAATCAGATATTTATAATTTTCCTTCCACTTCACAATTATGTGCCGGTCTATCACATAAAATACACTAACGTTTTTGGTTGCAAGTTAACATGACAGAATGTGGATTATTTCAAGGGGTGACTATGAATACTTTTTCAAGGCACTGTAGCTTGATTACTGAAGGCCCCTTTCACACTTGTGTGACCTCAAAGTCAAGCAATTCTTTACCGCCTTTTTTGCCGCAAAGCAATGCCTATTACGTTTTTCTGTTTGCGCCCCCCCCCCCCCCCCCCAAGCACCAGCCGACCCAGCGCTAAAGACTGGTAAGTTGCAAAAAAATAAGTTCCTATTTGTGAGTTTATCCTTTAAGTATATATATACCTGAATTCCAGAAACTGTAAAATAGGGAATTTCAAACTTGACGCCGATTGGAGGTTTTCCTTCCATTTCTTCTATCTCCACACTGGGCAGCCCAAAGTGTGCCCGCATTAGATACTCTTTACCGCCCTACAGATGCAGAACAACAAAGTTTAAACGTAATCTTGTTTAGAATGCAAAAAAATAAATCACAGATCCAACAAACCTAACAGCCAAAAATATATAAATAAATAAAGCAAGAGTTGGTTCACTTAAAGCGGAACTTCACCACCACATCAATCCCCACTCCTTGCACCTTCCAAAAAGGTCTCAGCCAGGTATTTGAGACTTGACAAAGACTGGTGGGCACATTTGTGTACATGTAAGGGGATTTATTGTGCTGTGCACAAATGCCACCAGTTTCTGATATATGGGCACCACAGCATTTGTACGCATGTGCAAAACTTGCAGAGAGTCAGTGCATGCGAAGAATCTTGTGTGCACCTTGTAACCTATTGCCTCCTAGAATAGCTGTGACATAGCCAACCCAGGAGGCAGTGGGACCTGGCCTTGGCAAAAAGCTGGAAGTTACAGCACAAATAGGTACAAATTAGAATGATTTTTTTTTTCCATTTTTGTAATAAGTGAAGTTCCACTTTAAGAATGGGTTATTCCAGTTTAACAAAAAAAAAAGGTACCCCTAGGAAGAATGACAAAGTTTTATTGCCCAATTTGTGACTGAGGGGGTGGATGCAACCATGACTTGATATGATTGTAACGAAGGACCATAGCGGGTTTCTTTTATTTATATACTGATTCATCAATATATTGTTAATAATAAACTTAATGCTATGACAAACGTAATAAAGTTACATATTGACCGAATAGCTGGCACCAGAAGAGGACACAATGTTTAATAGCCACTTATGGAACCCTTGAAATCGTTTCCAGATCTCAAGGAAAAATACACATACATTTGAGGCCAGTTGGATGAATGCCCTACCACCTATAGCCGTGGTAATGCCACCCTTACAGACAGCTAAAAACATCTCTGGCATGACTCTGCCAAGTGGCTTTGACTCCGGAACTATGCAGACACTGTTAAATGGGAATTCGACTAATGACAGCTTATGGGAACTCCTAGAAACCTCTGGTTCCATGGAAACTTGGTTGAGAATGGCTGCTCCAACAGGTTGCTAGGGGTTCTTTGAGCAGTGAGAAATGTATGCCTCTCAGATAAGTAACCACTGAAACCAATGCCCAGCCGGCTGATCCAAAAAATAAAAAAACAAACAAAAATGTCCCCATCTACACATTTGGGGTGGATAAAGGAATGTACTCTGCCAGCAGGGACTCCTTTGCTGTCAGAATCCACGGATCAGCACTGCAGCCAATAGGCTGTATGTACTGACTTAGGTTAAATAACAACTGGCGCACAACGGGGAAAAGAAAGTAATACTAGGGACTTCACGAGTATCACTGGGAAAACAGGTGATCAAACAAATAAATATATATCAAACAAATGAATATATATCAAACAAAGGGACAGTTCATAAGTCCATATGAAGGTCCATAAGAGTAAAAAATCCCAAAAAGAACTCCGTAGGCAGCTCTTGTGACAAGTAGAAGATGCTTGGAGCCAACTGGAAGGAAAACACAGGCGCCACTCTAAGTGCAGAATCTTGAGATTTATTAAAGGAACCAAAGGAAAGGTACGCACAAATATAATAGTGTAAAAGGCATCATTGACAATCACTCCGGTATTTGTATCAGGATGGCTTGAGCGGTTGCGGTATAGGTCAGGAAGTACGGACTGCCACCGATTACTGCCTGTATACCGCAACCGCTCAGACCATGCTGATATCCTTAATAAATCTCAAGATTCTGCACTTAGAGTGGCGCCTGTGTTTTCCTTCCTGCATGTACTGACTGAACACAAATTCTACAACAGTCCCATTCAAGAGTAGTTGATCATTAGGTCAACACCCCTCGAACTTGAAAAGATTTATCAAAATTCAACCAGTCCCTGCTGAACCGGCTGAATTTAAATTCCTCTATGGCAGTGATGGCAAACCTTGGCATCCCAGATGTTTTGGAACTACATTTCCCATGATGCTCAACTATACTGCAAAGTGCATGAGTATCATGGGAAATGTAGTTCCAAAACATCTGGGGTGCCAAGGTTCACCATCACTGCTCTATGGCCAGCTTTAGCCATCTGTAAGGGGGAGATTCTTTCCAATGATCACAAATGTGATTTTTCCCAGGGGCCATTATACTGATGTACTGTGTGCTACAGATCTAATTATCAGTAGGAGCTCCCTGAGACAAGAAAACGTTATTTCAAGGGTTCCAGCATGTTAAAAAGTTTGAGAAAGGTTGCCGTATATGAATACCAATATGGAGCCTTAATCAAGGCTTTAGATACCTTCAGTTTCCCACAATGCTGTGTGGATCCCTCAGGGGCTCTCTATTTGAAGGTCATGTCAGAGTTGTAATCACAATGAAATAAAAGGCCCTCTATAGTGTTTGGGTATGCCCAAAGCAAATGAAAAGTCCCCTTTAAATAAACAGAAAAATCCATGACATTTACTTACTGGAAAGGATTTGATTGTCCAGATAACCACATTTTTTTCTGGGACGTATTTTGCACTTCCAACGCTGGTTTTAAATTTTGGGGAATCTGCATCACTTGGAACTGGAACGGAGATCTCCACATTATTTGCTACAGACTGTTTCTTAAATTGACCTTTTGCCTAGTGTAAGAGAAACCAGAAAGTGAAACATCTCAAGTAGATTTCAAGGGAAAGTTTTAAAATTCTTGATTAGAAAGTCACTTTATATCTAGGGCTGCCACCAGGATTTTAATGCTTTCATCCCTTTCCAAAAATATTTGTATTCATGCTGGTTTTTTTCTTATAGCCTTTTTTTTTTAGCCCAAGTGGCTGGTTCTTGAACTGGGTCAGTTATGTCATGTTATTTTGACCAAAGGTAGAAATAAAGCTACGTCAGCCTCCTGTCTATGCCATCCTGTGGTTGGAGGACAGCCTCCATGTCACATAGCTCCTCCTGGGTGGTGTCACCCTGTGGTGGGAGGGACCAGCTACATGTCACATAGTTCTTCCTGTCCATGACACCCAGTGGTGGGAAGGACAGACTCCATGTCACATAGCTTCTCCTGTCTGTCACACAGAGGTCCGAGGGACAGACTCCATGTCACACAGCTTCTCCTGTCTGTCACACTGAGGTCTGATGGACAGACTCCATGTCACATAGCTTCTCCTGTCTGTCACGTTGTGGTCTGAGGGACAGACTCCATGTCATATAGCTTCTCCTGTCGGTCACGCTGAGGTCTGAGGGACAGACTATGTCACATAGCTTCTCCTGTCTGTCACGCTGAGGTCTGAGGGACAGACTATGTCACATAGCTTCTCCTGTCTGTCACGCTGCGGTCTGAGGGACAGACTCCATGTAACATAGCTCTTCCAGGGTGGGGTTACCCTGGGGTGGGAGGGACCAGCTACAAGTCATAGCTTCTCCTGTCAGTCACCCTGTAGCGGGAGGGACAGACTCCATGTCCCGTAGTTTCTTCTGTCTGTGTCACCCTGTGGTAGGAGGGACAGACTATGTCACATAGCTATTCCTGAGAGGTGTCATCCTGTGGTGGGAGGGACCAGCTACATGTCACATAGTTTTTCCTGTCCATGACACCCAGTGGTGGGAAGGACAGACTCCATGTCACATAGCTTCTCCTGTCTGTCACACAGAGGTCTGATGGACAGACTCCATGTCACATAGCTTCTCCTGTCTGTCACGCTGTGGTCTGAGGGACAGACTCCATGTCACACAGCTTCTCCTGTCTGTCACGCTGAGGTCTGAGGGACAGACTCCATGTCATATAGCTTCTCCTATCTGTCACGCTGAGGTCTGAGGGACAGACTCCATGTCATATAGCTTCTCCTGTCAGTCACGCTGAGGTCTGAGGGACAGACTATGTCACATAGCTTCTCCTGTCTGTCACGCTGCGGTCTGAGGGACAGACTCCATGTAACATAGCTCTTCCAGGGTGGGGTTACCCTGGGGTGGGAGGGACCAGCTACAAGTCATAGCTTCTCCTGTCAGTCACCCTGTAGCGGGAGGGACAGACTCCATGTCCCGTAGTTTCTTCTGTCTGTGTCACCCTGTGGTAGGAGGGACAGACTATGTCACATAGCTATTCCTGAGAAGTGTTATCCTGTGGTGGGAGGGGCAATCTCCATATCACATAGCTCCTCCTGTCTGTTTTAGCCTGGGGTGGAAGGGACAAGCTGAATGTCACATAGCTCCTCTTGTCTGTGTCACCCCATGGTGGAAGGGAAATCACCTAGAAGGAGATAATACAGACAAAAAAAAAATAACCTTACCTTAACCATGATCTCCAATCGACTGTGACTAAACTTCTCAATCACTGATTCAATCCATATTAACGGTTTCACCTACAAAATTGAATTTATTCAATTGCAGCCAAGCATCCCCATTAAATATTTTTATAGATTTGTATGGGACATATGTAACCAGATATGAATAGAACTGGCTGAGTTGGATACTAGCATACAAAACCATAAAAAATGGTAGGAAAACACAACCTAATACGATAATATGATATAAAGTTATATCAAATTCAAGACTGTTTGCATTCATTTTAATGGAGGCACTCATCCCTTTAGAATAGATTTTATCCATTATCTATTGGTGATCTTTTGTAGCATTATATCAGTTATCATTAGTTAATTGATAGAATTTCTGTTAAACAGAACCGGTCACAAAATAA
The DNA here is from genome assembly GCF_965119305.1 of Pelophylax lessonae. Lineage (NCBI taxonomy): Eukaryota > Metazoa > Chordata > Amphibia > Anura > Ranidae > Pelophylax > Pelophylax lessonae. The sequence goes on from NC_138771.1 coordinate 597,837,848, forward strand.
GCATTTGTAATAATTTAAATCTCCATATTGTTATAATAGTGCAGCCATACCGGTTAGAAATTAATGTAGAATTCTAGTCAAATTCTAACTATACTTTAATCTGCTCCCACCCCTATTCCAACTACCCTGTAAAAGGAAAGATGCTTTTACCTACCTTTTCTGCACCCATGATGCAGTCTGATCATATGATTTTCACAGTGGCCGCTGTTCTATCAGTATACCGCTACCTATCAGATTCTGCAACTGGAAGTCACATTCGGACAAGAACAACTTACTGCGCATGCGCCATGCGTTCCAACATGGCCGCTATGCATTCCAATAGGTTTCCTAATGTGACACAACAGGAAGCAGCGGCGAACATCTTCTTCAGTCTTAAATTTATTTTAGCAGTAAACTCACCTTATAGACTGAATAACAGTATTACATTTCTATTATTGTTGTAATATAGTAAATATAGTGAGAATCCTGCAGGTAGAAGGTGGCGACATCCATCTTGGTACACCCTGCACTGCTCAAACTGTTTATAAAGTGAAATAATCTATTTCAGTCTATAAGGTGAGTTTACTGCCAAAATAAATGTAAAATTCAAGGCTTGCATGGTTGTAAGAAGATTTCACTTGTTTGTGTTCTGTCACATTAGGAAAGCTATTGGAACGCATAGCGGCCATTTTGGAATGCTTGGCAAATGCGCAGTAGGTTGTTCTAATCAGAATGTCACTTCCGTTTGCAGAATCTGATAGGTAGCGGTATTCTGATAGAACTCCGGCTTCAGTGAAGAGGAGAGATCGCCTACAATGGCTATAGCGCCTGAGCGGAGACGTCACCTAATGGCTTACTATGGGGCATCCGTGGTCGGCTGTTCCTCTTCTACACTGAAGCCAATGCTGGGAGCCAATCATGTGACCAGACCAGAGCGCTCGCAGAATAGGTAAGTATAGACATCTTTTATTAAGGGCTGGGACAAGGGGTGGGCAGGAGGGACGGCTGCCCTGGGCACAATGGTTTATTGCAGGGATGGGGGAACCCTAACCCTAAGGGAATGGGGGGGGGGGGCGCAGTTTGTCATCTTTGCCCTGGGCGCTCGATGACCTTGTCCCGGCATTGCTTTTATTTATAAGGTAGATAGAATTGGCGTAGAATGGGGTGGGAGCAGGTGTAGTAAGCATAGTTAGGATTTGACTGGAATTTTACTTTAATTTTTTGTTGCTTACTTGTATTCTCTCCCTGTCAGATCAGAAGTGAATACCACAGCACATAGAAGTAAGCAATAGCTCACCCACAACTATATCTTTCTGATCAAAAATGACAAAATGTTTTATTAAGTTGAATTGAAGAGGAAGCATTTTAAAAAATTTCATTGTAATCTATTATGTTGTAATGCGTCTAGTAAAAGCAAAGTCTTTTCTCTCAGTTAGTCTTAAAGCATGCAAGATAAAAGTAATCAAGCAAAAAAAAAAAAGTTAAGTAAAAGCATTAAAAATTATAGCACCATGTAAAAAAGATTTCCTTCCAATAACAATCAAAATTTACAAATCCAATCTAAAAAAAGAATCAATGCGGTACTGAGGTGTGATCAGAGGTTCAGTGTATAGTTTGTAGGCTTTATACAGTGATATTATTACATACTACACTAGATAGATACCTGTGTGTTTAGCCGATAAGACATCAGCTCAAAGTCTCCATCTGGTGGAATAAACGAGATTGTACGATCGTTCTCAAAGCGTGACAGACGAACGCACTGATGGAACTTCACATCTTCTAGTTCAACAGTTTTGTTTTTATTGCCTATGATGGGAAGCAGACAAGAACAAATCACGCCTCTGGTATACTGCAAGAACCTGAGAAAGATTAAAATCTTTAATTAAAAAGTTCAGCCATAACATAACTAACGCTAAATCTACTCGCAGCCACATTTTAAAACAAATCTGTCTAACCCTGTAAAGAATAAATTGCTATACAGTGCATTGAAAAAGTATTCATACCCCTTGAAATATTCCACACTTTGTCATGTTACAACCAAAAACATAAATGTATTTTATTGGGATTTAATGTGATAGACCAACAACAAATGCACGCCATACTTTTCAGATATTTATTTTTAAAAAATTTGGAAAACAATTTATCATTTTCCTTTCACTTCACAATTATGTGCCACTTTGTGTTGGTCTATTACATAAAATCCCAATAAAATACATTTACGGTTTTTGTTATAACATGACAAAATGTGGAAAATTTCAAGGGGTATGAATACTTTTTCAAAGCACTGTACATACCTTTTCTGCTGCTGATCTGGTCCAGTCTCCAGTGGCGGATGCTTTGTGCAGGAGACAGCCGACAATGGCTGGGAAGTGACGTCACCCATAGACTACGGGGGGCTTCCGTTGTCGGCTGCCCTTCCTGCACACGCCTAAACAGTGAATCCGCCGCTGACAGCCCAGCGTGGGACTGGCTGCAGAACTGGTAAGTCCGGTGATTTCTTCTTTACAGGGTTAGAAAGATTACTTTTAGAATGTGGCTGCAAGTAGATTTAGAACTAGTTAGGTCACGGCTGAACGTCTACTTTAAAACTGGTCTGGTTTTCACCTCTGTCTGTGTCACTATGGGGGGGGGGGGGGGGGATTTCCCCCAGAGGTGCTGTAAGCATCACTGTAGGTTTGGGACCCCACTTTAAAAACTAGCACTTGGCCCCAACACCTCTTGATTTTTTCTGCACATTACCTGTGCTTTTTGGTTGAGACTGGGGCAGTTTTTGTTACCAGGCCTAGTTATTGTGAACCACATTGGCACTTTATATTTTTTTTACTTATTCACTCTGCCACTGCACTTATATATATATATATATCTCTCATTTTCCTTTACTCACAGATTACCCTGAAGTCTAAGGGGGGGGGGGGGGGGTGTTGCCATTGGGTTCCTCCCCCCCCCCTTCAGGAGAGCCCCCACTCAGTGGTTGGCTTCGGCTGACCATGTGAAGCGGGACCCACCTGGCCATTTGGATAGGTGGACCAGAGTATGCCTTGCCCAGGTCAGGAGTCTTGCACCCTTGGGGGGGAGGGGGGGGGGGCAGGGGAGGGTCCTTCTTTCTGTGTGCGTGTGTGTTCACATGCACTTTTTTGGTTTACCTTGGTGTGTTTTTGCACACCGCCCTGCTGGCTCAGTGGAAAAAAAAAAAAGAAACAAAAACCATTGGAGGAATTTACCCCGACTTCCTGTCCTAATGATGAATAAGTATGAAAAATCTCACCACCAGGGACACAGGCAGCATCAAAAATTAAAAAAGCTTTTTTGGAACACTGGACCCGATTAAAACAAACAGAGACATTCCCTAGGAAATAGTTTTTTCGGCATGACTTTGTGTATTCCCCTTCTTATAAAGCTCTTTTGAACATGACCTGATCTCGACAGCCTAGTCTGGTGTTGTTGTGGCGGTTGGAGACCTGGGGAAGGAGGACAGAGGTTTTTTTCCCCTTCCACTCCAGTGTTGTAGCTAGGACACACTACTACCCGCCCCTTTTAAGCTTCCCACTCCCCCCCCTTTTTTTTAGATTTGTTTTTCTAATTTTTTAATGGTGCCTGCATTGCGCATATTGCACTCTATGTTATATGTAGTAATTGACACATCTCTACTGAAGTCTGTAAGGCCATGATTGGTCAGGAGATGGGATATGTAACATATTTTTAGGAACTTATCGCCTATTGGCCACCAAATTACTGGTTCAGACATCCTGACATATCAGTGGTGTATAGGTTAAATTCTTAGAACAAATTTTTTTTTTTTTTCTTGTAGGCCTTTTGTACTTTGCTTTTTCAAAAAAATACAAGAATTGATAAAAATCAGCTAAAAAATTAATTGAATCTGTACCCACTCCACTAATTGTTTTTTTTTGCTATTCATGTCGATGTTGGAAATATTCTCCTGATTTTCTTTCCCAGGGTCACAACAACATTAGGTGAAGGGAAATTCCCTCGGTGGAATTTTTTTCCAGATTGAGTTCTACTTTAAAGCAAACTTATGCTTTATCTAGTCCTTGAGAGAGCGATACCGTAGAAAGGGGTGAGCAGTTTCTCTGACCGCTCTAGCAATTTTGTCAGTGACGACGTCCTAGACGATGTCTGTTGATGACGAAACGCGCGTCGGGTGGTGCGCACGGTGACGCACGCCGGTACGGAGGAGACGCAGCGGCCATCTTTCTGGTGGTTTGTGGAGCACAGTGTGACACACGGAGGTGAACACCGGTTATCTGTTGAGATGCCTGATTTTACCAACTAAATTGTAAGTGTTCTTAATCTGTTGTGCCTTAATTTTTGACGGTCTGCGCTATGATAGCGTCCTGCTCTTTGTTTTACACAAATTTATGTGGTGGAATCTGTGAATCCTGCTTTATCGGGAGGAGGATCGCCCTGGGCTTCCATATCATTTGGCCGTATTGGATCTCTGTTATGGGGATCATCTTTATTTGGTAAGAGGCGGTGTGATCAGGGTGTCTGGTGATGGTTCTCCGGATCTACAGTTTTGCACTTCTTCTGCCTTGAAATGGACACTAAATAGACTGTTTGGTCCAGTCATTTCTGGGCGTTTTTAGGAGTAGCGCCACATTATTTACTATATCTCTACTTGGATCTGTGTGTATTATTCCAGATTTGTGTGGCTGCTTTCCACCTCTTTTATATTACGTTTAATCTATTTTACTATTTAGGTGTTAGCGCAGCAATATTGTCATTTAGTGACAGGTTATTGCCAGCAACAGGATCTCTAGTATCTTCAGGATCCAAGGCAGGAGTCCTGCCATTGGTTTATTGGAAAATAAAATAGAGCATGGTAAGGAAACCCACGTATCCACTCCATGCAGATAGTGCCCCTGGCTGCAACTCAGGGCCCCAGGGCTACAAGGCCACTTAACAATGGTCAAAGTGATCACCTTGCACATGTCTGAAGGGGATAACGGTCTACAGTTCCTCCCCACTGACAGGCAAAATTAGTATTAGGCATTAAATTATTCAGACTGATGGAAATATGTTAAAAAAATCTCTCCCACCTCCAGTAACTGGTACTTACGTCCTGATAATTCAAATAGCACCCGATCGTTCAGCCCAAGCCTTAACTCAGGCATTCCAGAGAGGAAGACTTTCAGCTTGACACTACCTACTATCTCGCTCAGAAGTACGCTGCCATTACTGTTCACCTAAAAAATACACAATAATACATGACACAGAAAACAAACAATATATCTTTGTAACTATACGTTTTTATACATAGAAGAGGTTCATGTCCAACGTTGTTCTTTTGTGAGAGTGTGGGGAGGGTGCACTATGTAACACCACTCGGGGGCACTGGCCTTGCAGAGTAGTAGCAGAGTGCCAGGTAATAAAACACCCCCGGTGTTCCAGCACACAGCAATAAAATAAAAGCCTGAAATGCCAGGTGGAGTGATCTCCATCTGACAGTGGAAGTAAAGCTCCCACCTGACTTGGAGAGGGAGCACAGCATAGGAACATGTCTTCAGGTAAGTAAACTACTAATCACCAATGCTTTGTGGGTTGTTATTCAAGCCACCAGGGGATTTACTACTATTGCCTGCCACTGATCACCAATGCTGGGGTGGGGAAGGGTTACCATTACTGACTGCCACTGACCACCATTTCTGGGGTGTTTACTATTACTCACTGCCACTGATCACAAATTTGAGAGAGTTTACCATTACTGCCTGACCCTGACCACCAATACTGAGGGGTGGTGGAGATTACCATTACTGCCTGCCCCTGACCACCAATACTGAGGGGTGATGGGGATTACCATTACTGCCTGCCATTGACAACTAAATTCTGTGGTTTTTACCATTCATTAAAAAAAAACAAAAAAAAAAAAAAAAGAATGTATGGGACTTTGAATGCAGCCACTTATAACCCCTTGGAAAAACAGAACTCAAGTATTTAGATAAAAAATACATTTTATTCAAGCATCATTAAAAGTTACATAAAATCCATACATCAAGCATGTCTAATATTTGATGTATAGACATGCTTGATGTATGAATTTTAATAATGTTTGAATAAAATTTATTTTTTATCTAACTACTTGAATTCTGTTTTCCCACGGGGTTATAGGTGGCTGCCTTCAAAGTCCCATACATTCTCTTCTCTTTTTTTTTTTTTCCCCCATTACACTTGGGGATGTGGAGCCACAACTTATTGAATCCTGTCTCATAAACCTTTTTTTCTTGGATACCATTCATAAAAGTAAATTCAATGTAAAACTCTTTAGCAAAGTTAATTTAGCTTTAATGTCAGCTGGGATCATATAATCAACACAACAAGCACCAGTAAGGGTCCTTTCACATGGGCGATCCGATCAGATCTGCCTGTCAGTTTTTCAGGCGGACCTGATCGGATGCTCCATGCATCCCTATGGGGCAGCGAATGTCAGCAGAGACATGTCCGCTGACACCCGCTGCTATCCACTTCCAATATTGTCCGTGAAATCCGGACGGATGGAAACCCTATTTTCCATCCGTCCAGCGGATTGGATCGGATGAGAACGGACAGGCGGTCCATTCTCATCCGATTCCCCCATAGAGGACAGCGGGGATCTGACAGCTCCGTCTCCACACATAGAGCGGAGACGGAGCTGTCATCTGCCTGCTCAGCGGGGATTGGCGGATCGATCCCCCGCTGAGCAGTGAATGGAACTCGTAGGACGCTGACCGTGTGAAAGGACCCTATGGATGAAGGAAGCATTACAAACAAAACATCTCTATAGTAGTGAGTGAGGCTATGAAGGAGATTTATTAAAACCGGAGCACTCAGAATCTACTGCAGGTGTGCATGGTAGCCAATCAGCTTCTAACTTCAGCTTGTTCTATTAAGCTTTGACAGTTAGTGTCGGTTCACACTATGGCGACACAACTTCGGGGTGACTTAATGAAGTCGCCGTGCACCGCGACTTTGGCCCGACTTGCACCGACTTCACATAATGGAAGTCAATGCAAGTCGCTCCGACTTTGTCCAAAAGTAGTGCAGGAACCTTTTTCTAAGTCGGAGCGACTTGAGTCGCTCCTATTAGAACGGTTCCAATTGCACAGCACGGTCCGCAACTTGTCAGGCGAACAAGTCACCTGAAAAGTCGGAACAGTGTGAACCGGTACTTAAACATGAAAGCTGATTGGTTTCTATTCAGAGCTGCACTAGATTTTGCATGCTCCGGTTTTAGTAAATAACCCCTATATTTGCAAGCTTCAATTATCCAAACGGGTAATTAAAGATCGACCTGCTGCATCCAAAGAAATACAATGCAAACCAAAGCAGGTCAAATGCATCCTCAGAGCCCTCTACACTGTTATCGTAAATAGAAATGTGTTAAAATTCAGTTAAAATGGACATGCAGTAAATCAGCGTTGAAAAGAGTGAGTTTATCTCACAGGCACTTACAAGCAGGTTAACAGACTCTATGACATCTATGAAGACCTCATTCTTCTTGTACTTGAGACCCTCAGATCTCCAAGATACAGCATTTGTGACGGTGGTGGGCACACGAGATTTGGCTGTCTCCAGCTTGTTCCCTTGTTGTGTGATGTACCTGTATAAAGCAGAAACGAGACAAACTGTTGCCATCTGAAACACATGGGCTTTTTACAGATCTCTGGGACCCCATTAGAGAGAATGCTATACTAAAACTCCCAGTTCTGTCTAACAGCCAGAGTCATTACAAAGCCAAATGTTGACGTCATACTGGGTGGATGTGGGAGCTATTGTTTTTATCATACCATCCTAGCCATTCTACTGGTAATATGTTTTTTAGCTGCACACTCCCTGACCCACCAATGAGGACAGACAGACTTCCACTTTGTCATTCTTCTTCTACAAAATGTATTGGCTTAGTTATCCATGGGAGAGACGGTTGGGGGTCTATGACACCCAAAAACAAAATGCTAGTAGGTTAATTGGCTCCTGTCTAAATTGGTCCTAGTATGTGTAGGTATGAATGTGAATTAGGGACCTTAGATTGTAAGCTCCTTGTGGGCAGGGGCTGATGTGAATGTACAAAATATATGCGTAAATTGACAGTGCTATATAAGTACCTGAAATAAATAAAATAAAAAATTCCCTCTACTCAGTAGTACCTTGAAGTAACTTTAACCTCTACTCAGTAGTACCTTGAAGTAACTTTAACCTCTGCCACTGGCATTAATGCAGATCTGATAGGCCAGATAACCAGCTAACTTTATATTTTTTTTATCACCTATAACAGGCTAGTAGTGTACCTTTAACCAAAGCCAGCAATTTGTAGTTGTGTACCTTTAAGCAGACAGCGGCAATTGATTAAGCAGAACTATTTTTCAGCTTTAGCTCACTTTTTAAAGGCAGTAAGCCCAAGAAGCATGAACTAGAACTCTCAGTACCCATATCCTCCCTAGGCAGGAAGCTTGGGAGGCAAAGGCCTCTGGACTAACATCCTTCCCAAGCACCAGCCCTGGAAGGCAAGAGACCCTCTACACACACACACACTTCTAGAAGGGCTCCCCAATTAGTGCCGGTTCACACTAGATCGCTCCGACTTAGGGGGCGACCTGTGAAGTCGCGTGCAGCGCGACTTCGGCGCGACTTGCACGGACTTCATAAAATGAATGTCTATGCAAGTCGCTCCAGGTCGCCCCGTAAGGACCCTTTTTCTAAATAGGAGCGACTTGTGTCGCTCCTATTAGAACGGCTCCTGTACCGCACAACGGGAGCGTGACGGACCGAGACTTGTCAGGCTGACAAGTCGCGGTCCAAGTCGGACTAGTGTGAATGCGGTCTTAACCCTTCTGTGTTTGGCCAGGGTAAAGAAAATATTGATAGCCCACAACTTTGTATTAGCTCACTCTATCTACTGGGCAACACTACCCAGAGACAGGTAGAAGCCAACAACCATCTTGGGCCTAGGAGAAACCTTACAATCCTAGATAACAAACAAGCTGAGCTCAGGCTGGCTACACCTTAGCCGTCCAAGGATAAATTTAGACTAGCGACACTTCAGCTTATGGCATGGTCTCTGTAAATATATGATAAATCTCGACTACAAGATTTACACCTTAGTTGTGGCCTTTGAGAGGGGGCACCAAAATCTCACCATTCTTGTCTCCAGGAGCCACAAAAAGCTAGAATGCGTTTCGACCAGTTGGTTCCCACCCAAAATGGTAATGCTTTGCAACTTACTCCTGCAGAATCTTGCTGTCGGTGGTCTGTGGGAAGCCAAAATCCATAAGCTCATCTAGCAGTTCATAGACAATGACAAAGTTGTCCCGTATACTCTCCTCTTCCAGCTCCTTGAAGTACTCTGTGAACACCTGAATATTGCATCAAGTCATAGGCATGAGAAGAGGTACACAAAATACTCTAGTTCCTAAAGATGACAGTCGGTCTGCTCCAGCCACCCACACAGGGCTGCTGTTAGAAAGCCCCTTGACAGCCCCCCGATTTCCTGAAAATATCCAAACTATATTTTCACTCTAAAATCCTTATTAGCGGACACAAACATAACATAATTTACAAAATTCTTGCTAAATCTAAAAGATAAAAAAACTGTATTGAGTTACAGGAATGATGCCCTGTGTGTCTCTCCCTGCAGAAGCCGAAAGTCAAGGGGAGGGAGAGGCTGAGAAACTTGCTTTCAGCTGCTTCAGAGAGCCGCACAGGGCATCGTTCCTATAATTGTCCCTTGCCACACCGATCATTCTCCCTGCCCTGCTCACATCCCCTTCCCCCTGCTGCCTGCGCCCCCGTGTGCCTGGGTGCTGTACAGGAGGACCAGTGGTACCCGCCTTATCAGAGGCCCTGCACCCACCAACAGCTTAATTCGGATTGTTTAAAGGAAAAACCTGCTATGCTGCACTTACTAAACAGTTTCTCTTATTACCAATCTACGGTAGACATTCTAGGCAACCTAGAGAGTTCCAGTTTCAGATATTTTAACAATAGTAATAAAGTAAACTTCTAGCCCAAAATATTTTTCTTGGAGTAAAGAGGCTTTTAGACCTCCTCCATGTTTTTATGTACATATTTGGGTATCAATTTTTTGCATGCAGTATTGCAGCCTGACATATGGCACTTTTCCACTGCAAGTACCGGCTCGGCTCTACTCGGCCCTGCTTGGCCCGGTTTGCGTTTCCACTGCTGGTACCACATGGTACAGTGTTGGAACGGTTCGGTACGGTACGGTTTGCTTTTCCACTAAAGTAGTACTAAAGTTAAGTGGGTGGGATAACAACGGGGTGGGTGGGATTCTCTGACCAATCAGTGGCTAGTAGTGACTGCATGCAAAGGATTGTGGGATATGGTACCGGGTATGGTACCTGTTGGAACCACAATCGAGGTGGTACTGTTTTTGGGAGCCGTACCGTTTGGTTGCATGCAGTGGAAAAGCGCCGCCGTACCGTACCGAACCGTTCCTACACTATACCATGCGGTACCAGCAGTGGAAAAGCACAAAAGCGAGCCGAACCGCTCGGTTCCATGCAGTGGAAAAGCGCCATTATTAGTTCCATTTTACAAATTTTGCGGTCCTCCTTACATTTTCAAAATGTTCCTTATAAGATCCCACCTAAACGTTAGTGGAAAATGTAGCCATGCAGTGGGCCCTGCCCCCCACACTGCATTAGTTAAATGCTTAGTTTGTCTAGGAGGTGATGAACAAGCAGTATGTCTTATCTTATCCCTAGAGCTCCAGCAGGCTTCTTCCCAGGTGCAAGACCAGTCTCTCTCCGAGGCCATCTTCACCGGTCGAAAGTTTGGGTACAATGTAGGACCCACCATATCCTGGAAGCGTTGGATAGCAGTGGCTGCTGGAAACCAGGAATAAGGTAACTATTTTTACTAATCCATGACACTCCTAGATGGGAAGGGGGGGGGGGGGGGAGAAATCACTGCATGGTTACAGTATAACCCACACCATACGGAAGTTCTACAGATAATTCTCAGATGTCCATCCAAGTTGGACACCTCCATCATTGGGGTTACTCCCACTTTCCAAACTTTGTTGCATGTAGAAAGTCCCATTGCCTTGTTACAGCCAATCCATTCAAATACAGTAATCCCCCGCTCCATCGCGGTTCAGTTTTTGCGGTCCCGGTAATTCGCGTTTTTTTTTTGTAATGTTATTTTACTATATAAATCATTAAAAATGAAATATTTTTGTGTTTTTCATAGCTCTTGCTATGTCTCTTAGTATCTTTTATGTGTTTAAATGAGTTTCTATTGTTTTAAAAGTGTGTTTAAAGACCTTAAAATGCTTTTACACGTACAGTGACAGTAAAAAAATCATGCCTACAATGCATTTTAATAGGGTTTTTCTATTTCACGGAATTTCACTTTTCGCAGCTGGGTCCGGAACGTAACCCCCGCAATGGAGGGGGGTTTACTGTATACTGGTGTCATATTTATATAACCAACCTTACCATAAGTGAACTTACCTCTACCACTTTATAAAGGAAGGCGTACACAAGGGAGGCATTTGCATTCTTATTTGTTAAAGCAACCACTGAGAAAGTAAAGAGTTAAGGGGGAAAAGTTTATACGTTGGACCATTCTAAATATTCCTGTTACATTAAAATTATAGAACACAACTATCCCCTGATGAAGATTTTTCAAAAATTAAATCATGGTGGAAGTTGCGGCTCTTCAGTATTCTGCTAACAATACATTAATGCTTTATTTGCCCAATTTGTGAGGGTATTAAATACGTATGTACAGACACCAGAATTTTTTAAAACTCACTTTTCATACTTGTTTGTACAATAAAAATGTGTCTTTTATTTTTATTGTTTTATTCTTTTTTTGGCTGCAACAAAGTCCCAATGGAGATGGTTTCTTCGTTTGTTACATTAAAATTTATTATACATAGGAGAAACTTTCTTTTCTTTAAGAGGTTCAAATAAAAATATCCCATTCCTTTCATTGATGTTCAACAGAACAGTCCCAAGTCAGCTACAAAAAGAAAGCCCCCATATGGTGGAAGACACTCAGCACTGATAAATTCTAGATGTAGTTTGTGACAAAGGGTACATATGGGATCTTTAAAGTTGCCTGGCTGTCTTTTTCAGTACTATCATAGACCCGGAACAAGCATGCAGATCAGCTAAGTCTTAGCTCCTAATAGTCATACTCATTCCGGGTTAGTGACTTAAAACTACTGAAACATCTGGGATCGGCATAATGTCCAAGCCCCTAACATTTTTAGAAGCACAGGTTAGCAATGGCAGTCCCTATACGCTATGTTACCAAAAGTATTGGGACGCCTGCCTTTACACGCACATGAACTTTAATGGTATCCCAGTCTTAGTCCTTGGAGTTCAATATTGAGTTGGCCCACCCTTTGCAGCTATAACAGCTTCAACTCTTCTGGGAAAGCTGTCCACAAGGTTTAGGAATGGGTTTATGCGAATGTTTTACCATTCTTCCAGAAGCGCATTTGTGAGGTTAGGCACTGATGTTGGATGAGAAGACCTGGCTCGCAGTCTCCGCTCTAATTCATCCCAAAGGTGTTCTATCGGGTGGGGGTTAGGACTCTGTGCAGGCCCCAGCCAAACTCGATCAACCATGTCTTTATGGACCTTGCGTTATGCACTGGTCCAAATCATTTGGTGAAGGGAGGATTATGGTGTGGGGTTGTTTTTCAGGGGTTGGGCTTGGTCCCTTAGTTCCAGTGAAGGGAACACATAAGGCGTCAGAATGAAATACAAAGCTAGAGAAAATTCCCAGCTCTGCTCACCAACCAGTCTGCTTAGCAACCGAATTAACATGCCCAACAGTATGCGTTAAAAACAAGGGTTTAGTTAGCACATATTTGCAAACACATGGGTAAGCTGCAAGGCTCCTTCAGGGCACCCTGTGTTACTTGCAGTCCTAGCTTTTCTAAATTTTTGAGAGTCTCCACAATGGAAGCACATGCATTCTAATGGATAGATAAGGGGCAGTGGGCCTGGAGGTAGTCCAGTCCTCCTTAAAGGTGTAGGGGCACCATGGACACTCAGCACATAGCACAATTGCAGTAAAGGTGTCCAGTTTGTCCCCTCACCAATATTTACACCAGTAACAAAAAAATGTCCCCTGCCCCCATCTATACCTGACCTTCACAGCAAGGAGCACATGGAAGGGCAAACGTATGAAAGACTAAACCAGAAAAAATTCCTAGCTCAACTCACCAACCAGTCTGCTTAACAACCGAATTAACCTGTTCAACAGTATGCGTTAAAAACAGGGGTTTAGTTAGCACACATTGGCATAAGCTACAAGGCCCCTTCACGGCACCCTGTATTACTTGCAGTCCTAACCCATCTAAATTTATAAGAGTCTCAACAGTGGAAGCACATGCATTCTAATGGATAGATAAGACGTCAGCATACCAACACATTTTGGACAATTCCATGATACCAACCTTGTGGGAACAGTTTGGAGATGGCCCCTTCCTGTTCCAACATGACACTCCAGTACACAAACAAGGTCCATAAAGACATGGATGAGCGAGTTTGGGGTGGAGGAACTTGACTGGCCTGCCCAGAGTCCTGACCTCAACCAGATAGAACATCTTTGGGTAGAATTAGAGCGGAGACTGTGAGACAGGCCTTCTCGTTCAATATCAGTGCCTGACCTCACAAATGCGTATGCCCTGAACGTGGATGTTCTGTGTGTAGGGCATAGTACCCATACAGGCCTGTACGCAGAGTATACAGCCATGTCCCTAGTGCTGCACACCAACATGCTCGATACTCTCTTGAGTAAAAGCAGCCTTAGCCCAGCTATTTTCAGGCGGGGTCTCCGACGTGTCTTTAATGTGATCTGGACAGAGCTGGGCTGAGGCTGCTTTTACTCAAGCAACTTTTGGGCATGTTGGTGTGTGGCATTTGGGACATCTCTTTTGCTAAACTTGAGTGGACTGAGCTGAGACAAGCTCTCCCCAGCCAGCACCCACATTGTAAGCCACCCGATTGGGATGCAGGAGCCTGGAGCAGCACCCCGAGTTTTCTGAGCTGGTTAACAGTCTTGTACAGTTGCTGCATATTTTAGCCTGTCATTGATTTTGAGAGAAAAGAAAAGAAAAGAAAGAAGAGAAAGAAAGAAAGAAAAGAAGAGAAAGAAGAGAAAGAAGAGAAAGAAGAGAAAGAAGAGAAAGAAGAGAAAGAAGAGAAAGAAGAGAAAGAAGAGAAAGAAGAGAAAGAAAGAAGAGAAAGAAGAGAAAGAAAGAAGAGAAAGAAAGAAAGAAGAGAAAGAAAGAAAGAAGAGAAAGAAAGAAAGAAAAGAAAGAAAGAAAGAAAAGAAAGAAGAGAAAGAAAAGAAAGAAGAGAAAAGAAAGAAAAGAAAGAAGAGAAAGAAAGAAAGAAAGAAAAGAAAGAAGAGAAAGAAGAGAAAGAAAGAAAGAAAGAAAGAAAGAAAGAAAGAAAGAAAGAAAGAAAGAAAGAAAGAAAGAAAGAAAGAAAGAAAGAAAGAAAGAAAGAAAGAAAGAAAGAAAGAAAATAAAATATTTAGTAGCTCCCCCTACCACACTCCCAGTGAAAAAGATTCTTTACTACCAGGCTTCCTTGCATTGGCAAGGGTGATATAGTTCAGCTTGATCCTGGAAAAGTTGATGATCCAATGTGAATAAGCCGGGGTGTAAGGATTGGAAGGGGTTTTTATTATTTACTGGTAACGTGTGTGCATTTGGGAAGGAAGGCAGGGGCTACTAAATAGTAGGACATTACATTTTTTGGTTTGAGCTTGGTCCCCCAAGCTGAGGGACACGGAGTAGGAATGAGAAGGCAGCATGTGGGCCAGATTCCCGAGTTTGACACGTCTGTAATGGACTTAACAGACACCATGATGGGAAGCCGGGTATTACTGTTACATGATGAGGATACAATAAAGGTTGCTGTGTTTGATCCATAGAAAGTGGACTTTGCCGTGAACGAGAAGTGGTGTCAAGTTCCCTTCTTCCTCCCTCTGGACCACCAACGGCATGAAGTGATCGATTTCCATCATATCGATGTCGCCTTTATAATTCCGGCCGATGAGGGGCTACAGAAAAGACAAGACCAAGTCAGTGTTACCAAAGGAATAAAGGGTAACCATCCCCAGGTCATAATGGAGTTTTAGTTTATGCTGCCATAACAGAATGAGGGCTCATACACGAGGCTGGTTACGGCAGTACAACACCTAGATAGGCGTAGTTCCGGTACAGCCAGGTGATTCTGATCAGTCGTGGACAGCAAGCCAGTACAAATCAATGATGGGCTGAGACTACTTTAGTAGATGTGCACACCTGGGGCCAACAGTTTGTATCCAGGGGGGTGCACATCCGTCCCTAACTGCAGGTAATCGCTTTATGTGTGATAACAGCCAACCAAAGCCCGTCTTAATCAAAAACACCACCGCAGAAGTATGCTGGTCTGGCTAGAAGGCCTTAATCAGTTATGTGAATGGCCCCCAAAGGCCTTTGGTTTCCTTGCCAGTTTTCAACCCTTGCATGTGCCAGCGTACAATATAATATTAATGCTAACCGCACGGACATTCTGTCATAAAGAGACCTCCAAAACTCTACTTTATGTGGCAGTTCTTGCCCCCCCCCCCCCCACAAATTTTTAAACTGCAGTAGCCAAAAAACTAGGCTTGAGGAGCATACAGATAGTCATTTCATATGCACTGTTAGCCTCAGACTACAAATCCCATCATGCACTGCACTGGCATTGCTCAATGAGCATGAGTGCCTCATAATTAGTTTACAGAAAGTTTTTATTACAAATATTTTAGTAATATTTTTATAGACCGCTGTGGAGTGCACCTGCTTCGGGTTTATTTTTTTTTCTTTCTACCCTCGACCCACACGAGCCTCCTAATAGGGGTCACAACTCTACATGTTCTGTGTTCCAAAGGTTGATGACTATGTTGAATCTGCCGTTAAACACTGTTATATTGCTGACATTGTTATCTTCGTTAATATTATTTTGCTTCAATAAAACATTTATGGGAAAAAAAAAAACAAAACATTTTTTAGTAAGATTGTTGTATACTAGGAAATAGTGCATAACAGTAAGGCAGGGGTTTCTAAACTATGGCCCTCCAGTTGTTCGGGAACTACAATTCATCATGCCTAGTCATGTCTGTGAATGTCAGAGTTTTACAATGCCTCATGGGACGTGTAGTTCTGCAACAGCTGGAGGGCCGTAGTTTGGACATCCCTGCAGTAAGGAATAAACAAAGCACAAGGCAAGAGAAGGCCCCGTTCACCAGACATGGGAGTAAGTCACACATGGGCAAGTCACAAGCAAGTCTCAAGTTTTAACCTTCAAGTCTCAAGCAAGTCCCAAGTTACTGTGGCGAAAAGCAAGCAAGTCAAGTCATTTATTTTGGTCAAGTCACAAATCAAGTCAAAATACTGATCTACCCCAATTTTCACCTTTAAATCAGTTAAAAGTCAGTGGTCAGGAAAGGTTTTGTTTTATTTTCAACATTAACAAAACTGCTTAGTGCTTTTTTCTTGGCATTATAAAGAAACACTTTGAATGCCCAAACAGCTCAAAATCCTTCATCCGGTCATGTTTCAACACCACAGTCACTAAAAACATGTTAAGTATTTCTATTGTTAAACAGCCAGTGTCCTAAAAATCAGAACACACTGAGGTGTTTTAAGTGACTGTGGTGTCAGAAACATAACAGGCACATTCATTTTGCTTTAACACATCTTGAGAAAATGCAAATATTTAATACCTTAAAAAAGTAAAGTCATTTCGAGTCATATGTCTCAAGTCAAAGTCAAGTCTCAAGTCATGAATACCAAGTCAAAGTCAAGTCGAGTCTTTTATTAATTTTAGTCAAGCAAGTCTCAAGTCCTCAAACTGGTGACTTAAAGCAGAGTTCCACCCTGGTTATACTTTTTTTAATAAAAATACCCCCGGGACAGTCAGGGCTAGTACATTCCACAATGGCTAGCCTCTGATCTGTCCCGGGTTGCACTTACCTTTTAGAAGAAATACTTACCTTGAAAAAGTATTGTCCAGCGCTGCCATCTCAGGTGTGAAGCCAGCTTCACACAGCTTGAAGCCAGCGCGATCCTCTTCGGCGTCCTCTTCCTTCTTCTTCGGTCCCACGATGCACTGCACCGGCCCCGCCGTCACTTCCGGTGCACGCGCGTCATCCCTCCACAGCTTCTGGGCATGCCCAGAAGCTCTTTAGAAGGGAATGACGCGCGCGCCCCCCGGAACTGACGTCGGGGCCGGTGCAGGCGCATTGATTCCTGGGAGCGATGACGTCCTGCTCCCAGGAATCATTGCAAAAGCCAGGAAGTGACGAATCACCGCGGCCGCCGAGGGGAGGAAGAAGGAAGTAAGGTGAGTATATTTTCTCTACAAGGTAAGTAAAAAAGAAAAAAAAAAATTGCGATTATCCATTTGTTTTTCAGGTGACCCAGAGCGAGAAGATGGAGGTAAGTATCAATTTAGGGTGGAACTCCACTTTAAGTCTGACTTAAGTCAAATCATGTGACTCGAGTCCCCCACCTCTGCCATTCACACTTATGTGTCGTGGGCAGTACTTTTTTTTCTCAGAGAATAAGTGCAGGAACTCCCCCCTTCTGAGTCACCCCTTTTCTCTGCCCCCTTCCCACCTCTGAGCAGCATTTCTTGGTTCCACCCCCCAACCCACCTCCCAGTACCGCCCCTTGTAGAGAATACAGAGCCAAGTATCATTTTGTGGTGCTCAATAATGTGTATTATATTTGTTAATGATAACAAGAAAAGCAGTAAAATAGATCCCCTGCAGCCAGGAGCAATAGACCCTCCCCCCCACACACAACAATAGATCCCACCTCAGCAACAATAGACTGCTACACACAACAATAGATCCCTCACATAATAGACACCCACACAGCAACAATGGACCACTCATAACAAAATACCACACCCAGCAACAAAAGATTCACCCCAGCATCATTAGACCCCCCCTCCCCCAGCAGCAACAACAAATCCCCAGTAGCCAGCATTAATAGACCCTCCAGCAACCAGCAACAATAGACCTCTCCCTCAAAAGTAAATCCCTAACAGCAACAAAGACCCCCCCCCAGCAACAACAGTACCCCCCATTAGCAACAATAGACCTTCACACAAAATCAGATCACCTCCAGTGACAATAGATCCCCCAGCCGCCAGCATCAATACACCCTCCAGCACACTCCACTCCCTTTGCTATTACATACATTCAGGTCCCCCACGTTCCCGCTAACAAATCCATGGTCTTAGGAACGTGTGCAAAGCTGCATGTGTGCCCATTGCACATGAGAATGTACTATATTCTGTCATTCTTAATAGCACCCAAAATGCACCAGCCAATGTACGTGAGCAAAAAAATCACATCAACACATGCAAATTTATATATAATTTATATCATACGTCGGTGGCAGTAAAATGGTTAAAGGGATGCTAAATGATATCCTTATTCTCCAAGACTAATCCCTACACTTATACTTAAAGGGTTCCAGCCTGTAAAAAAAATTAAAAGTTCGTAGAGTAGCTGCTGACTTTTAATATAAAGACACTTACCTGTCCAGGGATCCAGCGATGTCGGCACCGCAGCCGAACTGTCAATCGGCTCAGAGAGCAGGCACCGGCATCTTCACCAAGGGAAACAGGAAGTCAAGCCTGTTTCCCACTACGCATGCACAAGTCATGCTGCATTTTCTGAATGGCCCTGCTCAATGGCGGCTGGTGTATTGGGGATGCAGGGGCGCCGCCCCCCCCCCCTATCCAATGCGTCCGCCCCCTAATCTACATGCGGGGCGCCGGACGCATGGACTTCAATGGGGCTTTTTTTTTTTTAGCAATGTGATTAGAGCCAGAGGCTCTAATAGGCTGAAAAAAAGGGTGGGCTCGGGTCGCAGAGCACTGCACCCTGAGCCCACCCAGTAGTGTGACAATAGCAAATGAAAATTCGCTATTGTTACACGGATCCTCCTCCTGGCCAATCAGGAAGCGAGTCTTGAGATCCATTTTCCGATTGGCCGAAAGGAGAAGCCATGCCATTGGGCAAGGAGGAGGAGGGAGGAGACGCAGAAGACTGAGGGGGGAAGAAGCCAAAGCCACCTGCTGCTGCAGATATCCAGGCAGGGTGAGTGAGTGGGGGGGTCCTGTCCCCTGTGTCCTGTCCCCTCCTCTGTCCTGTCCCCTGTGTCCTGTCCTCTGTCCTGTCCCCTGTGTCCTGCCCCTGTCCTGCTGTGGTCCTGGGGGGGGGGGGGGGGGTATGGTGTGCGGCCTGGTGTGGTCCGGGGGGAGTATGGTGCGGTCCGTCTGCTGCCCCCCCCCCAGCCCATGGAGCACCAGCTGCCACTGGTCCTGCTGTCATATGGGACTTGTGTGTCTCCCAGAAGGCAGCGGGGGGGAGGGGGGGTTGTGCGAAAAAAATTGTAGATTGCCGCACAAAGATTGCGGCGATCTTACCTGCAAGTGAGTGGGAGCCAGGGCCTGGTATTGACAGGTATCCGCTCCCCCTGAAAGGTGCCAAATGTGGCAGCGGGGGGGCAAACAAGCGGAGCTTCCCCTTTTGGGTGGAGCTCCGCTTTAATAGTCCTGTAATCTATTTTTTTATGAAATACTTTCTTACTTCCCTGCTTGTCACTGAGCACTTGAGCCTCTCCTTTTCCCTCTCGCCTTTGATTGTTTGGAACAAGCAGTGCACGTTAGTTGCAGTCACATGCCCTGCTCTATGTACACAATACATCCCATAGTCAACGCTTAGTCCATCTCAGGAGTGAGCAAGTGAGGGTGGCTACAGTCCTACATACAGAGGGACCATGGAGAATAAACGTAGCCACCCTCTAACAGGAATTCCCATCACAGCTGCAAATAAAGGAATCACGAGGTTGGGGGCTGAGAGCAATAGAAGGGGCTTTATTGAGAATACAATACTTCAATAGAATATTTTTTTACTGTCACTTTAAGCTTTGTGGATTCTTGCAAGGAAATGGACTTCACCACAGATGTCACCATCTGATATTTCCACCACAACTTCGATGTTTCCGCTCAGCCAGTAACGTCCTCAGCAAATCTTAGTATGAAGGCCAGATTTAGAATTCCTACCCCCTATAGAAAGACCATAGCTCCCAACTGTCCCTGATTTCGAGGGACTGTCCCTGATTTGGGACAAAGTCCCTCTTTCCTCCATATTTGTCCCTTGTTTTGGTCTGATCTATATAGTTGTATATAAAATGCACTTTTTATCTTTAAAAAAGTGTTTCCCAGAGCTAAACCTTTCATCCAAATTCTAAATCACTGCCTTTGTCATTTTCAAAAGCCAATATAAAAGGAATAATAGTGGTAAAAAAAATTTAAAAAAAGCACTTGTGGGTTTACCTAAGCAGTTTTTTTTGTATAATTCTCCTTTAAATCCCAGTTCACATATAATTATTTAAATTTTTCAAGTTGCTGATCGATTGGATATATAAAAAAAAGCATGTCTGACCACCATTAGGCAGATTTCTCCTGTTTACAGTTATAGGTGAAATTAAAAAAAATCCCTAATTATGAATGATCACAAGAACAGGAAGAGAGAGGAAATCTTCCAATGGGGACACCAGTTCTGGTGACAACCAGGGATTCCCCTCACTTAGGAGGGATTTCCTCTTCCTGTTTTGACTATGAAACAGGAACTGAAGGGGCGTGGTCTGACCTCGCATGGAGATGGCTGCCTGATCCCTGCGCTCCCGCCGACACGGACAACAGCATCCATAAGCTGGAGAGACCCGGGTGCTTCACTGCCCGACAACGATGGGATCCACCTCCCGGGCTTCCTCTGCCACCCGATCACGTTCCCCGAGGGACACAGGGGCTCAGCTGAGCCAAAGCATCCCTGAAATGTTCCGGACCCAGGGGACAAACATGGCGCTCACAGGCAGCGTGGCGCCCTCCTCCACACAAACTTCGCAGCCTGCTCGCTCCTATGCTGCGGCTACAGCCTCGGGCACCGATCCACCCGCTATGCCGACCCCCCCTCCTCCCTCGGTGACGATGGCAGACCTCCGGATGATCGCAGCCGACATTAAGGACACGCTGGGCTCTGCGATCCATGACCTGAGGGAGGAGATGAGAAGCCTGACCGGCCGAGTGCAGGGCATGGAAACTGTCACAGCACAGCATGACAGAGTGCTACGGTCTGTCACACGTGCGGTGGATTCTCACTCCCTGCAGCTTAGGGAGCTTCAACGGCATATGGAGGACTTGGACAATCGGGGTAGACGTCACAATCTGCGGGTACGTGGTCTCCCCGAATCTGTGGAACCCGACATGGTCGCCCCTGCTGTCACAGGTATTTTTAATACCCTCCTTGATCGCCCCATGCAATCCCCCATAGACATGGAGCGGATACATCGTGCGCTGCGCCCCAGGGGCAGGGATGGCGACCCTCCCAGGGACGTGGTCTGCTGCCTAGTGGATTACAAATTAAAAGAGGAGATCTTGCGAAAGGCCAGGAACAGGGCCAATTTGGAACATGAGGGTGCTGTTATTCACATCTATCAAGACCTCTCCAGCATAACCTTGCAGCACCGCAGAGATCTGCGCCCTCTGCTGGAAGCCTTGAGGCTGAAGGGGATACCATATAAATGGAAGTTTCCTTTTTGCTTGTCAGCCACCGCGCAAGGCCGTACGGCTCTCCTGAGGGTCCCGGAGGAACTCCCACACTTCTGTGCCGCCATGGGGCTCCCGCTGATTGATGTCCCTAACTGGTACGCTGCATTCCGTGGGGGTCCGCCAGCAGCACCAACGCCCAGAGAGGAACCTATGGAGGCCCATGATTCTCGTTTCAGGCGTCCTCGTTCACCCTCACCACTCAGGCCCCTCGCAGCTCTGCAGATACCACCATTGGCGGCGAGTCCCACAAAACCTCCCAAGCAAAGGAAGCCTCGTCAAGGTGACTGATGGTCGGGACACCAATGATCGTCTGGCAAGTATCACTGTTTTTCACGTTATATGCTCCCTTGCCCACTCCTTGTTCTCCCGTAGTTCACTGGACTGGCCACTCTCCCCCTTTATCCATGGAGCCCACGTTTATTTGTTTCCTCGTCCCATGTTTTGGCTGGCTATGATCCGTCCTACCTCCACTCCACATGCCTAGCCGATGTGCCTTATGAACATCCTCGGACTGCTCATTGACTCAATGCTTATGTATTGTCCAGCGCCCCTGTATTCTAACTGTCCTGCCCTCCTGACCGTTGAACGCAGATGTATGCCCACCCATGCTTGCCAGGGTCGGGCGGCCAGCCTCCCCCTCCCTAGTCCTCCCCCCCCCCAAGGCACTGGCATATTGCCGCTTAGATCTCGCCTCTTGGCATCCGCAGCAACGTAGACCCTTTATGTGCCCTGCCTGTTCATGCTATTTGCTGACTAATGGTCGCTTTACCTCTGTTGGACTTCCTTTTGCTACCCCGCCCCCCCGGTTACCACAGCCTAGTGGTTATGGACCTTGCAGGCTTCCCGACTGCTGCGGTGCTTTATATGGACCGGATTACTTTTGCACTGGGTGGGGGTTGGGTTGGGGAGGGTTGGCTTTTGGATTTTGGATTTTGGGTTTTCGGTTTCTATCGGACATGCCAGGTATACCCTATTCAGGTGGTCCGCGGGATGTGGTGGCGCTGTTGACAATAGCAATGTTGCCTAATTCAATGTTTATCGTAATGTGTTGATATTTCCCTGGATAATGCTAGCTTGGGGGGTCGGGTGGGCTGCCCGGGGTCGTGCAGGGGGGGATTTGCCTGTTCCGGGCGGATCCCTTCCGCCCCCGGGGAGTCGACCGGACCTCTCTTGTGTGATATATGCTTGGAGGATGGACTTCATAATATGTGTCTATGTTTTAGTGACCTTACAATGCTAATGTTGTAAGTAGTGGGGGGCCCACCCTCCCTGGTGACGGACGTCCATCGGGGGGGGTGGTCCTGCCATGCCCCATCCAGGGGCCTCCAGATTTTGGTTATGTTTTGCTAACTCGCTCCTGGCCTTGTGGTGGGTGACACCAGTGACCCCGGAGGCACGTGAGTGACCGGCTACTTTTCATGGTATGTGTTATACACCACAACGGTTCTCTAGTTTACCCCATGCCAGGTTTATACTGTTGCACTGATTATACGGGACTCCTTCCCCTATCCCTGTGGGCATTTGCATCTTGTTCATCGTTAATGTCTCTCCCCTTTTTGCATCCCCTCTTCTTTGTCCGTCGGCGGGGCACACAGTCAGTTGGTTCCTGTTTCTACCCGCGTTTCTCCTGTTTCCCTTTTTTTTTTCCTCTCTCCCACCCGAGTGTGGAAACGGGATCTCACGTGTGCCCTCCAGGTTAGGTTTTATCCAACCCCCCTAGTGTGTTACGGTTGACTACAATTGTCAGCTTAACGGCACTCATTGCACTTAAACACTACCTCCCCCATTGTTGTTTCCGTGCTTGACAGGTAGGCAGGACCTCCTGCCACCGGATTGTTCCCACAGCCTTTCCTCCCCCTTGCCCCCTCCTCCCCGACTTAACCTTCCTTCTCCTTCTCATCCCCCGCACCCTTCTTTCTTTCTTTTCCTCTTCCTCTGCTCTTCCTCCTCTCTGCCCTCTCCCCCTCTCCCCTCCCTATTTCTCTCTCCTCTAAGCTGACCACCATGCCTGCCTCCTCTAAGGGGCGTGTGGCGCACTCCCCCGGGATGCATGCGCCGGACCCACTTTTGAAAATCCTTTCCCTTAATGTCAGGGGCTTGAACGTTCCCGAGCGTAGATCTAAGCTTTTGCTTTATGCGCGTCAGGCTAAGGCGGATGTGGTGTTTCTGCAAGAAACCCATTTCCGCTCGGATAAAACTCCCCGCTTTTACGATCGCTCCTTCCCGACGGTTTATCACTCAACGTCCAGCGTTTCTAAGTCTAAGGGAGTTTCTATACTGGTCTCTAAAAACTGTCCGTGGACTCTACAAGATTCTGTCTCAGACCAAGAGGGACGCTTTCTTTTCCTTAAGGGCACCATACGTGGTCAACTCTTTACGCTAGCGAACATTTACGCCCCAAACAAACGCCCCGTACCCTTTTTCCGGGCAACGCTTCTTCGCTTGACCGAATTTCAGGCGGGCACTTTAGTAGTGGGTGGGGATTTCAACGTAGCCCTCTCCCCCCTCCTGGATGTTTCCTCGGGCTCCTCCTCCTTACCGTACTCCGCCTTGCGAGCAATTAAGACTCTCCTTAGAGACCTTCTGCTTCATGACGCTTGGAGGACGTTGCACCCGGACACCAAGGACTTCACGTACTTCTCGCACCCCCATAATAAATACTCCAGGATTGATTATCTCTTTCTTTCCCAGGCTGCCCTCTCTTCTTTGCGCTCTGCGTCCATTGATCCTATGTTTCTGTCTGACCACCACCCTATCACCATCTCCCTCTCCCTACGGCCCGACCCTGGTCGCTCCCGCTCCTGGCGCCTGGACAACTCCCTATTGACCGACCCGGTATATATCGCGGAACTGACCTCTGCTCTGCGAGAGTATTTTGCCCATAACGCCACGCCTGATGTGACCCCTGCTACGTTGTGGGCGGCCCATAAGTGCACCATTAGGGGCGTTTTTTATTGCCATGGCTGCGAAACGCAACAAGGAACGACGGGCTCATATTGCTACCCTCACTAACCGCATCTATTCCCTGGAACGCGCGCACAAGCTCACTCTAGCCGCACACACTCTGACTGAACTGACTCAAACCCGACAAGACCTCCTCACAGAATTGGGCTTTATAACGCAACGTAAATTCGCTTTACAGCAACGTCTGTTTTATGACTATGGTAACAAATCGGGCAAATTTCTGGCCAGAGCGCTTCAAACTCGACGGGCGGCAAGGACGATCCACTCGATCACGGACCCGCGTGGCGGGAAGGTCACCTCCACCAGTGCTATCGCTCAACAGTTCCTTACGTATTACCGTGCGTTATACAACCTGGATATCCCAGACCCTGAAGTCCCCCCTGCAGACAGAACAGCACATATTAAGGCATTCTTGCAGAAATATTCCCCCCCTCCCCTTTCACCGGAAGCCTTGGCGGAGTTTGATGCGCCCATCTCCTCCCCCGAACTGCACTCTGCACTCAAACAACTTAAACCGGGGAAGTGTCCGGGCCCGGATGGCTTGACGGTGGGATACTACCGGACCTTCGGGGATATCCTGTCCTCCCCAATGCTTGCGGCTTTCAACTCCTTCTCTGATTCCCCTACTTTGCACCCAGACTACTTGGAAGCTCACATTACCGTCATTCCTAAACCCGGCAAGGACCCGTCCCTGGTCTCCAATTACAGGCCAATTTCCCTCCTCAACGTTGACATCAAACTTTACGCCAAGGTACTGGCGAACCGCCTGCTACCCCACATTCCGGATGTCATCTCGCTCGACCAGGTGGGTTTTGTCCCCGGCCGCGAGGCCCGGGATAACACTCTCAAGGCACTCAACATCCACCATTGGATGACTTCCTCTGGCACGCCTGGTTTCTTCCTCTCGCTCGACGCGGAGAAGGCGTTCGACAGGGTTGCCTGGGACTACATGACTGCAGTATTGGAGTCTCTGGGCATCGCTGGTCGCATGTTGAACTTTATACGGGCTCTTTACTCGTCGCCCTCGGCTAGGGTACAGGTCAACGGGGGCCTGTCGGACGCCTTCTCCGTGTCGAATGGGACCCGACAGGGTTGCCCCCTTTCCCCATTGATATACATCATTACCCTTGAGCCCCTCCTCCGCCGCATTAACTCTAATCCTGATATAAACGGTATAACTATAGCCCATAAAACCTATAAGCTAGCGGCCTTCGCCGACGATGTGTTGCTGTTTTTGACGAACCCTGCAATCTCTTTACCTAACCTTCTCCGGGACCTTGACGCCTTTCGTCTCTTATCCAACCTCAAAATTAATTACGCAAAATCAGAGTCCCTGAATATATCCCTCCCGCCATGCAAAGTACAGTTCTGCAAGGACAACTTCCCTTTCCGCTGGGAACCCTCTGCTATCACATACCTAGGCATCCAAATCCCTTCAACTCTTGCTGACCTTTACTCACGCAACTACCTGCCACTGTTGCAGTCTATAAAAGCAGACCTCTCTAAATGGGAATCTGGCTCCTTCTCCTGGTTCGGCAGGATTGCAGTGGTCAAAATGAATGTTCTTCCTAGGCTTCTCTACACTATGCAAGCCGTCCCCTTAAAGCTCCCTCCAGCGTTTTTTCGTTCGTATCGCTCCGCATGCACATCCTTTATCTGGCGCTCGAGACGCCCCAGGCTGTCTTGGGACGTCTTGACTGCCCCGAAGGAGATGGGTGGCCTGGGATTGCCGCACCTTCAGAGATACTATTGGTCCTGCCACCTGGCAAGGGTGGTGGACTGGCACAAACATCATCATGTCAAAGCTTGGGTCGCGTTGGAAGACTCTTTCTCCCCCATCCCTGTTCAACACCTGCCCTGGATCTCGACGCCTTCCTTTCCGACGGTGTGCTACAAGCACCCGACCATCAACCCCACGATCGTAATCTTTCGCAAGCTGTGCAAGACCTTGCGCCTGGCATCCTCGCCTGGCCCTATGGTACCCCTTGTTCAAAATCCGGACTTCCCTCCGGGCCTCTCCTACATCCCCCCGCAGGGTTCTGCCTCCGACGCTCCATGCAGGGCCGAACACTGCTTTCAAGCGGGCTCACTGCTCTCTCTCCATGATTGGGCACAGAAATACCCGGACTTTCAGCTTCGCTTCTTCAATCACTTGCAGCTCAGAGACTTTTTCCTACATACCCCTGATGTCTCCTGCTGGTCTAGGGATCTCACCCCCTTTGAGACCCTATGCAGATCGTCGGACCCGCAACGGCATCTTATTTCCCTACTATACTCCCTCATCTCTTTGAAACTTCCGCCTCGCCTCGTCCGTTTACGGGCTAAGTGGGAGGAGATCACCGCCAAAACTTTGTCGGATGATGATTGGGAGCGAATCTTCTTTCACATTCACAAGGGTTCCAGGAACGTCCTCACACAGGAGACTGGCTTTAAAATCTTCGCACACTGGTACAGGACTCCTGAGCTTTTGCATAAAATGTCGGCGGACCTTCCCTCCCTTTGCTGGCGTTGCCGCCTCCATACAGGATCTCTCCTACATATCTGGTGGGACTGCCCGCGGATCCAGCCCTTTTGGAAGGCGATACATGCCCTCATAACTCGTATCACTACTTATACGCCGGATTTCAGCCCGGCACAATTCCTCCTCCATCATTCCTCCCTCCCTCAGCGGACGTACAGGAGGTCTCTGGTCTTTCATTTAATCTCTGCCGCCAACATGTGCATCCCGTGCCTATGGCTGTCTCCCTCCCCACCCACTGTAGCTGATTGGCTGCGGAGGGTTGGAAGGATCGCCCGTATGGAAGATCTCACGTTTCAAGCTCTTGACACTCCCTCCAAATTTTATGACATTTGGGCCCCGTGGATCGACTTTGCTGCATCGGATGACCACCGTCGCCTGATGAATACATAGTCTGTCGTTAGCTCGCCACACCCCACTTGCTTCCCGGTCGTCTTGCGGGGGAGTGCGCCCGCACTCCTCTTCTCCTCCTTTCTCCATTTTCTATCCCCCTTCTACTCTCCCTACCTAGTGTGCTCTCTCTATCCCCTCTTCTTATGCTATTGCTCTCTTCCCCCACTGTCTCATGACGCTCTCGGCGTCCTCCACCCCCACCTGCTCTCCCTGTGACCCCCCTCTCCCCTACCTCCTGTTGCCTACCGTACCCATGTGCAGCGTTGGGCGGTCTATCTACATGTATGGGTGGTGCGCCCCCGGCCCTGGACACAGTGAGTTCCCCTTGGGGGTGTCCGATTCGGAGGTGCCCCATCCAGGACATTCATTCTCATGCCTCCTGACTGCCCTCATCCTCACTTCCCATGTTTGAGGGGTCGGAATTCTCTCCCTTCATCAGTACTCCCTTACCCCCTGATTCCCAATACCCCATATGATTGCACTGAACCCCGTAACGCATTGGTTTCGGCCCATGCGGCGGGGATGTTAATCTACGCCGCAGTGGCCCTCTGTATTTGCAATAATATACTGAATTTTTGGCCATGTATTGTACGAGGCTGGGTCACTTTTGCTTTGTTTATTTTTTAGTATCTTCCGCAGATGGCATCTCTCTGCGCCCTGATACAGTTTGTGGTTATTTTGGATGTACACTGTTATTTGTACTTATGTCTGTTGACTGTACTATATTGCCATCACTTGTTAATGTGCGTTTTTTTATTCTTTTCAATAAATTGTTTATAATAAAAAAAAAAAAGAAACAGGAACTGAAGAGGAATCTCTTCATAATGAGATACTTATGACTGATGGCAAAAAACCTGGATGGGGTTACAACCCACACGCGAGGTTGGGAGGCAGTAAAACCCTGGAGTGGAGCTGCACTTTTACCGCCCCCAACCATTGCCCCCTTTAGCTTTGCTTCATGGCTGACAGTTATTATACATCCTGGTTCTCTCAGCAGGCGTAGCACTAGCGGAATGCCACCCATAGGGGCCGCTCTGCAATGCACGCAGTTGTGCCACACTAGTGTGGGATTCAAGGGGTTAAAGCAGGCAACTGTCAAAAGCTCTCTGAAGAGTGATTTTCATTAAGATTTCTCTTCAGAGAGCATTTGACAGGTGCCTGCTTTAACCCTTAAATCCCGCACTAGCACGCGACAACCTACACTGCAGAGGGACTCAAGCGGCAAAACAAAACACGGCAGAGGGGCTCACGCAACAAAAAACACGGCAGAGGGGCTCACGCAACAAAAAACACTGCAGAGGGGCTCACGCAACAAAACACCGCACGGGGGCTCACGCGCCAACCTACACCGCACGGGGGCTCACGCGCCAACCTACACCGCACGGGGGCTCACGCGCCAACCTACACCGCACGGGGGCTCACGCGCCAACCTACACCGCACGGGGGCTCACGCGACAAAACACCGCACAGGGGCTCAGGCAGCAACCTACACCGCACAGGAGCTCACGCAACAAAACAAAATGCCGCACAGGGGCTCACGCAGCAACCTACACCGCACAGGGGCTCACGCGGCAAAACAAAACACCGCACAGGGGGCTCACGCGGCAACCTACATCGCACAGGGGCTCACGCGGCAAAACAAAACACCGCACAGGGGCTCACGCGGCAACCTACATCGCACAGGGGCTCACGCGGCAACCTACATCGCACAGGGGCTCACGCAGCAAAACAAAACACCGCACAGGGGGCTCACGCGGCAACCTACATCGCACAGGGGCTCACGCGGCAAAACAAAACACCGCACAGGGGCTCACGCGCCATCCTACACCGCACGGGGGCTCACGCGCCATCCTACACCGCACGGGGGCTCACGCGCCAACCTACACCGCACGGGGGCTCACGCGCCAACCTACACCGCACGGGGGCTCACGCGACAAAACAAAACACCGCACAGGGGGCTCACGCGGCAACCTACATCGCACAGGGGCTCACGCGGCAAAACAAAACACCGCACAGGGGCTCATATTTGTCCCTTGTTTTGGTCTGATCTATATAGTTGTATATAAAATGCACTTTTTATCTTTAAAAAAGTGTTTCCCAGAGCTAAACCTTTCATCCAAATTCTAAATCACTGCCTTTGTCATTTTCAAAAGCCAATATAAAAGGAATAATAGTGGTAAAAAAAATTTAAAAAAAGCACTTGTGGGTTTACCTAAGCAGTTTTTTTTGTATAATTCTCCTTTAAATCCCAGTTCACATATAATTATTTAAATTTTTCAAGTTGCTGATCGATTGGATATATAAAAAAAAGCATGTCTGACCACCATTAGGCAGATTTCTCCTGTTTACAGTTATAGGTGAAATTAAAAAAAATCCCTAATTATGAATGATCACAAGAACAGGAAGAGAGAGGAAATCTTCCAATGGGGACACCAGTTCTGGTGACAACCAGGGATTCCCCTCACTTAGGAGGGATTTCCTCTTCCTGTTTTGACTATGAAACAGGAACTGAAGAGGAATCTCTTCATAATGAGATACTTATGACTGATGGCAAAAAACCTGGATGGGGTTACAACCCACACGCGAGGTTGGGAGGCAGTAAAACCCTGGAGTGGAGCTGCACTTTTACCGCCCCCAACCATTGCCCCCTTTAGCTTTGCTTCATGGCTGACAGTTATTATACCTCCTGGTTCTCTCAGCAGGCGTAGCACTAGCGGAATGCCACCCATAGGGGCCGCTCTGCAATGCACGCAGTTGTGCCACACTAGTGTGGGATTCAAGGGGTTAAAGCAGGCAACTGTCAAAAGCTCTCTGAAGAGTGATTTTCATTAAGATTTCTCTTCAGAGAGCATTTGACAGGTGCCTGCTTTAACCCTTAAATCCCGCACTAGCACGCGACAACCTACACTGCAGAGGGACTCAAGCGGCAAAACAAAACACGGCAGAGGGGCTCACGCAACAAAAAACACTGCAGAGGGGCTCACGCAACAAAACACCGCACAGGGGGCTCACGCGCCAACCTACACCGCACGGGGGCTCACGCGCCAACCTACACCGCACGGGGGCTCACGCGCCAACCTACACCGCACGGGGGCTCACGCGCCAACCTACACCGCACGGGGGCTCACGCGCCAACCTACACCGCACGGGGGCTCACGCGCCAACCTACACCGCACGGGGGCTCACGCGCCAACCTACACCGCACGGGGGCTCACGCGCCAACCTACACCGCACGGGGGCTCACGCGCCAACCTACACCGCACGGGGGCTCACGCGCCAACCTACACCGCACGGGGGGCTCACGCGACAAAACAAAACACCGCACAGGGGCTCAGGCAGCAACCTACACCGCACAGGAGCTCACGCAACAAAACAAAATGCCGCACAGGGGCTCACGCAGCAACCTACACCGCACAGGGGCTCACGCGGCAAAACAAAACACCGCACAGGGGGCTCACGCGGCAACCTACATCGCACAGGGGCTCACGCGGCAAAACAAAACACCGCACAGGGGCTCACGCGGCAACCTACATCGCACAGGGGCTCACGCGGCAAAACAAAACACCGCACAGGGGGCTCACGCGGCAAAACAAAACACCGCACAGGGGGCTCACGCGGCAAAACAAAACACCGCACAGGGGGCTCACGCGGCAACCTACATCGCACAGGGGCTCACGCGGCAAAACAAAACACCGCACAGGGGCTCACGCGGCAACCTACATCGCACAGGGGCTCACCCCTCCCCCTCTCCCATTAACTTGAATGTGTGGTGTTCGGCTGGTGTTACGCAGAGCGGCCCCACAAATGCTTTCAATCAGTGATCTGATTGTGAATCGCTCTATGAAGTGTGATCTGAATGTGGATCGCTTTTCAGAGAGCAAAAGCACATGTGAACGAGCCTTTATACACAAAATAAAAAAAAAATAAAAAAAAAAACACCTTTTGCCTTTCTACCGATTTTGCTTTGAAAAAAAAAAAAAAAAAAAGTTTTGCAGAGTTTGAATGCAAAGTGTATATAAAGTAGAAGGGAATAACATGTATCAGCATTTGGATTGGATTAATCAGCAAACTGTCACCGGTCATTTAAACATTGTCACCACTGCAGAAACACTCAGCTGTAAAACACAGTGATACATAGCGACCCCCCCCCAGATTGTGATCTCTCCCAGCATGCTCCTGGAGGGGATGATGGGAGTGGTAGTCTCAGTGAAGGGTGCCCCTCCCCCAGCCCCCTTGCACACTCACCTTCCCCTTGAGATCCAGGACAAACACAGCAGAGGCAGACATGGTGATCAGGGAGGAAGGGCTGTCAGTGCAGGGTGATGATGACTTGTAGGAAGTGAGTTGGGGGATCTTGTGCAGTCAGATCATGTATGGCTGAGATCTTCCTCTGCCTCCTCTTCCTCCTTCCTGCACCTGTGTGACGTCAGCAGCCCAGGTACAGCCAGGTAGACCAGGAGAGCTCCTCCCCTTCCCTCTGCACAGAGAGCTGCCCTGGATTGTGACACCCAGGGACAGGGGGGGGAGGGGAGGGGCTCAGGGTGACAGTTCTGGTTTTTCTGCTTTTCCTGTCTATCAGGAGGCTCTGTGACTGCATATGAGGATCCCACACACATCTACTGATTACTGAGTGCCTGGGTGTATGACATGGAGGCTAAAAGTTGGCAAGATTAAACAATGTTCATATATATTTATCTATATATCATATTAGGGCTCGTTCACACTGCGTCCCATCGATCTGCATAGATTTATATAAGCTCAACACATGGGCAATTATTACCCATATGATCTGTTCACAACATAAGAGCTCATTTACACAAGGGGCACCCTCTGAAGAGGGATCCATGGTGAATCGCTTTTCAGAGGTAATTTTAAAGGCAGTGAGGGGGGTATTATGGTGCATCCTCACTACCTGTTTCAATCACTAAAAGCACACAGCCGCATGCATTGCACACGCATGCGGGGCAGTTGCATCGTGGCCCAATTCACTTGAATAGGACGCATTTGACGGCGACATGCCATTTTATTTTTTCTGCGCCCGCGATGCTTTGCTGGTATGTGTACAGCCCTGAGCGGCTGCATGATCTTCTTCAGGTGGACTGTCAGGGGCAGTAAGGCCTCTTTCACACGGGTGGCTGGGTGGGTGGTGAAAAAGGGTTGTTGAGGCGTGATTTTACCCCCCTTCTCCGGATGCCCACCTAAAGGCTAAACAACAATTGGAGGAGGCTATTTATTTGCTCCGCTTGGCATCATGGTCATGGCAATTTTAACACAACATGCTGAGCTGACAGGCTCCACCTCCTGTCAAACCTGGCCAAGGAAATCAATAGGGCCATGTCACAACTGGGAGCCAGATGATTGAAGCACAACTGAGAGCCAAATGCTTGCAGCAGAACTGAGAGCCAAATGCTTGCAGCACAACTGGGAGCCACATGCTTGCAGCACAACTGGGAGCCACATGCTTGCAGCACAACTGAGAGCCAAATGCTTGCAGCAGAACTGAGAGCCAAATGCTTGCAGCAGAACTGAGAGCCAAATGCTTGCAGCACAACTGGGAGCCACATGCTTGCAGCACAACTGGGAGCCACATGCTTGCAGCACAACTGGGAGCCAAATGCTTGCAGCACAACTGGGAGCCAAATGCTTGCAGCACAACTGGGAGCCACATGCTTGCAGCACAGCTGGGAGCCACATGCTTGCAGCACAACTGGGAGCCACATGCTTGCAGCACAACTGGGAGCCAAATGCTTGCAGCACAACTGAGAGCCAAATGCTTGCAGCACAACTGGGAGCCACATGCTTGCAGCACAGCTGGGAGTCAAATGCTTGCAGCACAACTGAGAGCCAAATGCTTGCAGCACAACTGGGAGCCATATGCTTGCAGCACAGCTGGGAGCCACATGCTTGCAGCACAACTGGGAGCCACATGCTTGCAGCACAGCTGGGAGCCAAATGCTTGCAGCACAACTGAGAGCCAAATGCTTGCAGCACAACTGGGAGCCACATGCTTGCAGCACAGCTGGGAGCCAAATGCTTGCAGCACAACTGGGAGCCACATACTTGCAGCACAGCTGGGAGCCACATGCTTGCAGCACAACTGGGAGCCACATGCTTGCAGCACAACTGAGAGCCAAATGCTTGCAGCACAACTGAGAGCCACATGCTTGCAGCACAACTGAGAGCCACATGCTTGCAGCACAACTGAGAGCCACATGCTTGCAGCACAACTGAGAGCCACATGCTTGCAGCACAACTGAGAGCCACATGCTTGCAGCACAACTGAGAGCCACATGCTTGCAGCACAACTGAGAGCCACATGCTTGCAGCACAACTGAGAGCCACATGCTTGCAGCACAACTGAGAGCCAAATGCTTGCAGCACAACTGGGAGCCACATGCTTGCAGCACAACTGGGAGCCAAATGCTTGCAGCACAACTGGGAGCCACATGCTTGCAGCACAGCTGGGAGCCACATGCTTGCAGCACAACTGGGAGCCACATGCTTGCAGCACAACTGAGAGCCAAATGCTTGCAGCACAACTGAGAGCCAAATGCTTGCAGCACAACTGGGAGCCACATGCTTGCAGCACAACCTGGAGCCACATGCTTGCAGCACAACTGAGAGCCAAATGCATGCAGCACAACTGGGAGCCACATGCTTGCAGCACAACTGGGAGCCACATGCTTGCAGCACAACTGGGAGCCACATGCTTGCAGCACAACTGGGAGCCACATGCTTGCAGCACAACTGGGAGCCACATGCTTGCAGCACAACTGGGAGCCAAATGCTTGCAGCACAACTGGGAGCCACATGCTTGCAGCACAACTGAGAGCCACATGCTTGCTTAGCCCCATTATAAACTGCTGCTGGGCAGAAAAAAAAAAAACAAAAACAGGCATTCCGAAGGTGGCAGAATCGCATCCTAAACATGTGACAGTGGCTGCTTAACCACTTCTGGACCGGAAGGTTTTACCCCCTTAATAACCAGGCCATTTTTTGCAATTCGGCACTGCGTATCTTTAACAGGCAATTGCGCTGTCCTGTGATGCTGTACCCAAATAAAATTGATGTCCTTTTTTTCCCACAAATAGAGCTTTCTTTTGGCGGTATTTGATCACCTGTGTGATTTTGCGCTATAAACAAAAAAATTAACAATTCAAAAAAAGAAACAATATTTTTCACATTCTGCTATATAACATTCCCAAGAAAAAAAAAAATGTAAAAATCTAATTTTTTCATCATTTTAGGCCAATTTGTATTCAGCTACATATTTTTGGTATAAAAAAAATCCCAATAAGCATATTTCGATTGGTTTGCGCAAACGTTAGTGTGCCTACAAACTAGGGAAAAGATTTATGTCATTTTTATTTATTTTTTACTAGTAATGGCGATGATCTGCGATTTTTAGCAGAACTGCGACATTGCGGCGGACAGATCGGACCCCTAACTGACATTTTTTACACTTTTGGGGGGTTAAGTGTGAGCCTAAGGGAGTGTTTTTCTAACTGTATGGGGGAGGGACTTGTGAAATGAACACAGAGACCTGTGATCCTTAATAAGAGGATCCCAGGCTCTCTGTGATCATTCCAGAGAGAACAACGGTCAGCTGTGTTTACAACGGCAGACCGTCGTTCTCTCTCAGCGGGGAGCGATTGAGGGTGCCCGGCTGAAATCGTGGCAGCAGGTCCCGTGGATCGGCTTCTTAGCTTTCTAACGGGGGTGGGCGCAATCAGGGGCGCTCCCGTGAACCGACGTACCCATAGGTTGGTTCCCGAAGCCGAGCCAGCCTGCCACGTTACATCTGAGGTGGGCAGTTGACAAGTGGTTAAACGAAAACTGAAAAAAGCAGCGGGGCTGGCTTGGCTCCAGCGTGCGTTCCACCGCTACCGGAAGTGACGTTGCGAAGGGCTTGTAGCCCATTGGGAGGTGAAACGCGTTGACGCAATTTCCGGCTACAAGCCCTTCGCAGCGTCACTTCCGGTAGCGGTGGAACGCACGCCGGAGTCAAGCCAGCCCCGCTGCGCACCGTCATCCCAGGGATCTACCGTTTCGTACAGTGCCTGTTTTTATTACAGAAAATGTGAGTTTTTTTCTTTTGAGACAAAATAAATTTATTGTTAAGCAATATTACGCTATTGGGATTCCTTCTTTCCTTCCCATATGGTGACCATCTGGTGAGACTGCATAGGGGAGCCTGCATCGGCTGACATTTCCATCCATAGCACCTTACCCGGATTGTATGCCGGACTCTGCCTGTGAGACCCTTATGCTATAAGGTTTGAGGGTCCACACTGTCCGGTAAGTGCAATTACCTAGGGGAGAGGAGTGAATCACCATCATCGCACCATTGTAGCATGCATTTAATTTCCAGCACTTGAGCACTTTTTCGGGTTGTTTCTTCATCAAACGACTTTCACTGGCTACTTGCTGGCTACTGCATTTTGGGACTTTTTTATTGATATTGGACTTTCTATATGTTATTTATCTTTTCAATTATGAATTGCACTACACCAGTTGGTGATTTGCACTATTAGCACATATATATGTCATGAGAATTTATTTATTTATTTATTCATTTAAGAGTATATGTGTTTTATACCTATACACGCACCAACCATTACTACCTACATATTATTAATCTTTTATCATTGGCACATTGAGCACTTTATAAGTATAATACACCAAATCTGCGCTGTCTTCTTTGCACTTACACTTTTCAAAATCATTTTGATTTTATGCACAGCAGCACTTTTGGATATACTTCACGTATCACCGTAGGGCAGCATTAATTTTCTTTTTATCACCATTCACAGATTGCCACTGGAGTCCTCTTCCACTCTTCCATGGCAATATCACAGAGCTGGTGGATGTTAGAGACCTTGCGCTCCTCCACTTTCTGTTTGAGGATGCCCCACAGATGTTTAATAGGGTTTAGGTCTGGAGACATGTTTGGCCAGTCCATCACCTTTACCCTCAGCTTCTTTAGCAAGGCAGTGGTTGTCTTGGAGGTGTGTTTGGGGTCATTATGTTGTTGGAATACTGCCCTGCGGCCCAGTCTCCCAAGAGAGGGGATCATGCTCTGCTTCAGTATGTCACGGTACATGTTGGAATTCATGGTTCCCTCAAGGAACTGTAGTTCCCAAGTGCGGGCAGCACTCATACAGCCCCAGACCATGACACTCCCACCACCATGCTTGACTGTAGGCAAGACACACTTATCTTTGTACTCCTCACCTGGTTGCCTCCACACACGCCTGACACCATCTGAACCAAATAAGTTATCTTGGTCTCATAAGACCACAGGACATGGTTCCAGTAATCCAAGTCCTTAGTCTGCTTGTGTTCAGCAAACTGTTTGCGGGCTTTCTTGTGCATCATCTTTAAAAGAGGCTTCCTTCTGGGACGACAGCCATGCAGACCGATTTTATTTGAGCACTGATAGGCTGACCCCCCCACCCCCTTCAACCTCTGCAGCAATGCTGGCAGCACTCATATATTTTCCAAAGACAACCTCGGGATATGAAGCTGAGCACATGCACTCAACTTCTTTGGCCGACCATAGCGAGGCCTGTTCTGAGTGGAACCTGTCCTGTTAAACCGCTGTATGGTCTTGCCCACCGTGCTGCAGCTCAGTTTCAGCATCTTGGCAGTCTTCCTATAGGCTAGGCCAGGGGTAGGGAACTTATGGCTCGCGAGCCAGACGTGGCTCTTTTGATGGCTGCATCTGGCTTGCAGACAAATCTTTAATAAAGGGGGGTGGGCTCGGACGTGAGCCGCACTGAACATGTAGTCCCAGAGCTCCCCCGCGTCTACCACTCAATCTAGTGCCATCCGCGTAGCTGTGCCTGGTGCCAAGGAGATTTCTGCACCCATCGACGGTACACTTTGTGGGCTACCCTCAGTTTGTCTCTGGGTGACCGGATTGCCACGCTACGGACCCCGGGGCCTACTCGCCGGCTCGTGTGCTGCGCATCTGAGGGCCTTGGCAATCACCGCCCCTATAAGGAGACCTGCCATCCGCTCCCTGTGCCCCGACAGACACAATCTCCTTCCCCTCTGACACTCGGGGACCCGCAGGAGCTGCCTCTCACATCCACTTCTGAGGCCTTCAGCGACCGGCCCGCCATTTTCTCAGGGCCTATACTCGCCTCCATCACTCGCAGGCCTGCAGGCGCTTCGCCACTCTGGCCTCATTACATACCTGCCTGCTCTGCTCTCTTCCTGACTCCAGGCACTTTCACACGGCTCCATCTACTCACTGTGTAGCTGCGGCCCATGAATATGAATATTAAATAAATGTTCCCGACCCCTGAAATATAGTGTATGGCTCTTACAGAATTACATTTGAAAATATGTGGTGTTCATGGCTCTCTCAGCCAAAAAGGTTCCCAACCCCTGCCCTAGGCCATCTTTATGTAGAGCAACAATTATTTTTTTCAGATCCTCAGAGAGTTCTTTGCCATGAGGTGTCATGTTGAACTTCTAGTGACTAGTATGAGAGAGTGAGAGCGATAACACCAAATTGAACACACCTGTTCCCCATTCACACCTGAGACCTTTTAACACTAACATCACTTAGGGGTGTACTCACTTTTGTTGACGGCAGTTTAGACATTAATGGCTGTGTGTTGAGTTATTTTGATGGGTCAGCAAATTTACACTGTTATACAAGCTGACACTCACTACTTTACATTGTAGTAAAGTGTCATTTCTTCAGTGTTGTCACATGAAAAGGAAGAATAAAATATTTACAAAAATGTGAGGGTGTACTCACTTTTGTGAGATACTGTATAATGGTATATAGATTAGGGAGGGAGGTATATATAATAGTATATAGATGGGGCAGGTATATATACAGACAGAGGTGATGGTATGTAGATGGGGGAGGGGAGGTATATATGATGGTATATAGATAGGGAGGGAAGGTATATATAATGGTATATAGATGGGGAGGTATATAGATGGGGAGTGGAGGTATATATAATGGTATATAGATGGGGAGGGGAGGTATATATAATGGTATATTGATGTGGGAGGGAAGCTATATATAATGGTAACTGGATGGGTGAGGGGAGGTATATACATGTGGGAGGGAAGGTATATATAATGGTATATAGATGAGGAGGCGAGGTATATATAAAGGTATATAGATGGGGGAGGGTATGTATATATAATGGTATATAGATGGGGGAGGGGAGGTATATATAATGGTATATAGATGGGGAGGGGGTATATATAATGGTACTGTATAACTGTAGATTGGGGAGGGGAGGTATATATATTGGTATATAAATGTGGGAGGGGAGGTATATAGATGGGGAGGAGAGGTGTATATATAATTGTCAGGTCCCTAAATATTGGGACATCTACACAATTATAATCTTTTTGGCTCTATACACCACCACAATGGATTTGAAATGAAACAAACAAGGTGTGCTTTAATGACAGACTTTCAGCTTTAATTTGAGGGTATTTACATCCAAATCAGGTGAACGGTGTAGGAATTACAACAGTTTGTATATGTGCCTCCCACTTTTTAAGGGACCAAAAGTAATGGGATAGATTAACAATCATAAATCAAACTTTCACTTTTTAATACTTGGTTGCAAATCCTTTGCAGTCAATTACAGCCTGAAGTCTGGAACGCATAGACATCACCAGACGCTGGGTTTCATCCCTGGTGATGCTCTGCCAGGCCTCTACTGCAACTGTCTTCAGTTCCTGCTTGTTCTTGGGGCATTTTCTCTTCAGCAAGTGAAATGCATGCTCAATCGGATTCAGGTCAGGTGATTGCAAGGTGATCACACACCCTCTATAACACTGTTATTAGGGCTTATTCACTAAATTGCTCACTCTAGCAGCAATTCAATGGATACTACTCATATGCCCTCTATAACACAATATTTCATCCAAATATTCCAAATTTAGTGACCATGCAGTATCCTGCCGACTACGCCAGTTGTATCAAATGGTGAAAAACAACACAATTTATAATTCAGGTTTAACTGGACAGCCACTGAAATATCTTGTGAATATTTAAAATAAAAGCAGATACCAAGAGCAGTTTATTTGCAGTTTGTTTTTTTCTTGCAGTTTTTTGTTTTTGCATTTTTTTAAATACAGGGATGAGTGTGATACCTACCCTAAGTCAGGATAAGTCAGGAAAGGAATACTGGGGTTGTATGCATGGCCTGGCCACCGCAGCGCCTAGAAACTTGTCATCTCCCTTACTTTTTTCTTTTGCTTTTTTTCTTGCAGTTTTTTTTTATTTTTGCAGTTTTTTTAGTCCAGGATTGAGTGCACTACATACCCTAAGTCAGGAAAGGAGTACTGGGGTTGTATGCATGGGCTGGCCACTGCAGCACCTGGACACTTGTCATCCCCCTATTTTTTCATTTTTTTTTTTTTTTTTGCAGTTTTTTTTTTCTTGCTGTTTTTTTTTTTCTTTGCAGTTTTTTAATACAGCGCTTAACACTTGTCGTCTCCTTTTTTTTGTTGTTTTTTTTCTTGAAGTTTTTTTGCAGTTTTTTTAGTCCAGATTTGAGTGTGCTACATACTCTAAGTCAGGAAAGGAGTACTGGGGTTGTATGCATGGCCTGGCCACCACAGCACCTTGACACTTGTCATCCCCTTTTTTTTTTGTATTTATCTTGCAGTTTTTTTTTTTTTTTATTTCTGGACCTCCTCATGTCAGCCTACTATGGGTCAGCTCTGTCCCTTTGAACCCTCTAGGACAACCTCTAACTAGGCTTTAAAGTGCAGCTGTCTCCCATAGGAAACTGTTCTTTTTTCGTCCTCGCTCTGGACACTTTTAAAAAAATAAGAAAAAAACGTTTAACTTTCCTTGTGGCCTTCCCAGGTTAAGCCTCTCCCGAGCAAGAAGACCCCCTCTTATGGGCTGTAAATCTCCCTCAATGGTGGGTTCCCCTTGGCGCTGGGGTAAGTTACATTGCAGTATAAATTGCTGCATTTCATACTGGAACCATTACTTGACAGTTAAACATTGCCACATGTATTCCAGTGGAGGTTCTTTCCTGGTTATTATTACAGTATAAATGGCAGTAATGTTTTTTGCTATATTTTTTCCCCCTAACAGGCTTGCTGGCTCTTGTAGTCCACTAGAGATGGTGGTTTTGCATGCCCCGGCGTGGGGGCAGGGAGCGGTCGGGGGAGGGGGCCGGCCCGGGCTTCCTCTGATCACTATGGAGCTGTCGGGACGCTTTTATTCAGTGGAGGCAGTCTCCAGGTGCGGCTGGCTTCCTTTTCCCTCTGCGGCCAATACACTGTGTGTAAACTGGGTCTCTGCCGCCCTCACTGTGAGGTTATACACATCATTGTCTACTTTGCCTGTGTTGAAGCTTGGGGTATTTTTATCTAAAGCTGCCACCAGCCTCAAAGCACTGAAGATTTTTTGAGAAGGAATTTTTTTTTTTTTTACCTATTATTTATTTTTTTTTTTTAAAGATAAAGAGTGATGCATGTGGAAGAGACCAGGGCGGAATACATTTTCGTCAGTTGGGCAGTCTGAATAGACCTGATCGAGTGGGGTCAGTTTGATTCGGTCTTGTGTGTAAATTTATGTGTGCTGGCCGGGGGAATGTGTTAGAGTTGCTTTAAAGAGGCAGACAGGATCTCCTTCTCATTGTGTGTAGCCACAATCAAGTGCTGTGAGGCTGCGTGGTCAGGATGGAGAATATGTTAAGAATGTCTTTCAAGGTTCGTTCCATGGTGTAGTGGGGATGAATGCGAAAGATGCACCCTGCAACCATGGGTTCATTTCCCCAGTAAGATCACATACTGAAATATTGAAACCGCTGTGAATGCTGTCACTTGGCGAATGCACGAACGCTTCACCTCAACCTTATCACTAATTTGGAGGATGTGTCAGCAATGCCTTAAAGAGGTAGTCCAAGGATCTTCCTCACATTATGCTTAGCCACAATGAGGTGCTGGGAGGCTACATTGCCAGAAGGGAGAATGTGTCTATGCCTTAATGGGGCAGTCAGAGGTTCTCGTGTCCACTATAGCCTCAAAATTACTGTGAACACTGGATGAAGTTACCATACCCAAATGTTGGCATATAGCTTGCTCTGCTTTACAATACTGTTGCTACCTGCGGCAGAAATCCTCCCACAACAAGGTTACTTCTGTTGGTAGGCAACAGACAACAGCATAAGCTGGCGCTTTATGTGCAGCCTGTGGATATCCTATTAGTCCTTATTTCTTAGGGCAGATAAGGTTCTCCATGAGTGGAGGAGAAAGGACTCCATGGCTCTGATTGGGAAGCTTGTGTTAAGCTTTCTCAGTTGCAGGTAAAGGCTTGTTTGAATAGCTGAAGACAGTGCCTCTTGGAGATGGCCCAGGACTACAGCGTTAAGAGTTGCCTTAGTGGAGATAGCCTATGGCAACACCACCCTGAATGCACTCGATCTCAGAAGCTAAGCAGGATCAGACCTGGTTAGAAGATGGATGCGGGACCACCTGGGAATGCCAGGTTCTGTACCACAGCACTTATACCTCTTAACCAGCAGAGGGCAGTAATACTGATTTTTGTACAGCTGTTTTTTCCCAGTGGTCGAAACCTAGAGTACGGACTGCTAGATTGTTTTGCTCTCATGGTCTTCACTTAGCTTCTCTAGGTTTCTGGGTCAAGCTGCCCCAGTGCTGTGGGGGATAGTTCACCACTCTAAGTCCATGGGGGCCCTTACATGTTCTGCATCTTGGGGCTCTGCAAAACTCTAACAGCCATAGGCATGCCTCCTCCTTGCATTATGGGGTTTGTGGTTTCGGATCAGCTGGAGGGCCGTAGTTGCCTACCATAGTTTACCTTGCTCTAGGGCTACGGTCAAATGCAAGTTTTAAAAAGAAAGCAGTGTAAAATATTTGCATTACCTCCCATACCCTGGCAGACCTTTTTATCTTTTTGAGTATCAATGATAGGTAAATGTTCTCATCCCTGCAGCAGTTTCCTATTCCTTACCATAGCTCCCATGCTCCACCAATCTGTCAACAGTTTAAAGGAGTGATTTGTGGCTCAGGGCATTCTTTCGATACAGATGCAGAGGTGGAGCACGAATATTTATTACCTCTCTTGGGTCGCAAATATCGGATGGGCTTTGGAATTATCTTAGTGCTAAGTACGTGGATGTGTTTATGAAGGTTCCTGTCTTCATGACAGAATCCTGGAAAACCATTATTCTGGTGGTGAGGAAGGGACTCTAATTCCCTTTTCTGGACTTAGCAGACGCTAGTCTACATATTCCTATAGTCTGGGTTCGCCAGCACTTCTCAGGTTTTCTAGCAGACGATGACTTGGCCTAGGTCATGGTATGTTTTTTGGCTGGCATTCGCCCAGAACCCTCTTGAGGGTACTATCAATCTTTATGGCATTCATTTCCTCAAGTGATATCCTGCTGATAGCTACAGTACATAAGGGCGCTGCTGCTAGGTAATGTTCTAGCCCGCAGGACCCTCTAGAGTTTGGAGTATCTTGTCAGTTTTTAGTAGATTCAAATTCAGTCTACTTAAGTCCTGGATCGCTGTTCATTGCAAGCGAAGGTCATGCCCATCCTTCTGGGTCCTGGTATGCTTTTTGGTCATGGCACCCACCCCAGAA
This sequence comes from Pelophylax lessonae, assembly GCF_965119305.1. NCBI lineage: Eukaryota > Metazoa > Chordata > Amphibia > Anura > Ranidae > Pelophylax > Pelophylax lessonae. The sequence goes on from NC_138771.1 coordinate 597,880,959, forward strand.
CCCTCTTGGAGGTACTATCTATCCTTAGGGCATTCATTTCCTCAAGTGATATCCTGCTGATAGCTACGTAGGAGCACTGCTGTTAGATAACGCTTTAGCCTGCAGGACCCTCGAGAGCTTTGAGTATCTAGTCAATTTTTAGTAGAATCAAATCCAGTTTACTTAGTCCTGGATCGCTTTTCAGTGCTAGTTAGGGTCATGCCCATCTTTCTGGGGCCTAGGCTCCTGAGAATTTTATGCAGGAGGAAGGTGGAGGACAGGCTCTGTCTATTAGCAAGTGATGTGTGCTGTGCTTGGATTTCCTATCCTCCACCATGCCTGGGCTGGCAAGGGGCAAGCGGTGAAGTAGATGACTTGAATTTATTTTTCCTGAACATTGAGATTGCCATTCTTCAGCTCTGAGAGGTTGCTCTTCCCAGTTCCATTAGCCCACTTGTATTGACCCTCTGCCTCTCGCCAGGGCCGTGGGTGCTAGGAGGCTAGGCCCAAGACTAGCCTTAGAGTCTTTGTGGGATCTGGTGGTGTTTTCTTGTTAGGTTACAATTGGCATGGGCTCTATTGACCGACCCCAAAAAGATCTTTCAGGCATTCCAGTAATTTGGATGGGCCAGAACCTCCAGAGTTTGTCGCTGGGACTAACTAACCTTTTTGAATATCTTGATATTCCTGCACACAGCTCAGGACAGGGTCTCTTTTCTCACTGATAACTCTCTCTCTTCCTGATTCTGCTCTTTTGTCTAACAGGCCTTAGTCCTAGGGTAGTGTCAGGTGGGGCAGTTCCTGTGCACCCAAGCAATGTATACGCCTTTGTTTCTTCAGTAGACAGGGTGTCTCAGTCTTGGAACAAGTAACTTGCCTATTGCTGGGGTGTAGAGGTTCATCTCTGGAGCATAGATTCACCTCCTTTTCTTTTAGATGGAGGTGGGAAGGAGAGTTTGGTTGACTGTTTTGTGGTTTTTAATTGCCGCTCCAAACTAGTGTCTACACACGGCAGTCCTCGGGACTGGGGTGCCCAGTGTGTGGGTCTTTATACCAAGGATTAGAGATGGCAAGACTCAAACTCAGTTTGAGTCTGTTGAAACCAAAGTCAGTCTGATTTGTTCTGATAGCAATTCGGTCTCTTTTAGGAGGTCAGGGGGTGTTTTTCAGACAACAGGACCATGGTAATTTGCTTAGTCCACCAAGAGGGAGTTGGGACTCTACCTCTCTAGAGTGTATTGTGCTGATTTTATCCTTTGTCCCGAATGCGAGTTTTATCTTGGAGGGTATTAAATCTTCCAGGGTCAGAGAGTTTTACCAGTCTGATTGACCAGAAAATTCATAGATCCCTGTGGATTGACTCTCAACCTGGTACAAGTGTGGTTCGTCTTAAAACTTTAGGGTCAGCAGAGATATCCCAGTGTCATTTCTACTTTTCCTGGTCCTGGGACTCTCAGACCATAGGTCAGGACACCCTTTCTAAAATGTGGAAGCTCTACCTGGTGCTGGTTTTTCCTCCAACTATGCTGATTTTCAGGATGATTCCAAGGATTCGTTGGCCATTTAGACTATTGTGCTGCCAAGACTTCATACTCCAGGAGACTAGTATTTCCATCCAGATTCTGGAAGGCGGAAATGGATGGTCTGTAGGTTGAAATGTGGTACCTGTAATCATTTTATATTGCCAGAGGGAAAATAGGCTCCATATTGCAGAATCAAGAAATTCAGGCTATTCCACTTATCACCACAGGTGGCAGCCTTCATGCGCGATTCTTCACGGACAAATTAGGATTCCTGGTCTCCTTCAGGTTTACATTTTCTTGTATGCCACCGAAATTGGTTAGAAAATGATGTGGTATTCAGCTCATTGAAAACCATACATCCTGTGGATACTTGCTTCTCTAGAGAGTATGAGGATTTTGCGTTTTTGTAAAAAAAAAAAAAAAAAGTCTTCTTTAGGTCTGTTCGGCCAGATGGCTTTTTCCCAAGTTCCAACATTCCATGGACTACGTTCCAACTGAACTAAGAAACCACTCGTCCTGCTTTTTAAGAAGATGAAAGAGAGAGAATATGAAAAGAAATTCAATCTGGTTCTTCCCTTTTGGCCTACTTGGGATCAGTTTGGTCTTTTCAAGGGGAATAACCACTTGGTGTCCCAAATGGGTTTAGGGAAGTTTCACGGCATTGGCAAGGGTTAGTTCTTCCTGAACAGTCGGGATGGTTCAGTTTGACTAGCTCTCTGCGGCTTACTCTGTCTTCAGAAATTACGGCACATTGCACAAAACTAGGGCAGTTCCTCGAACATATAGGCCAGGGGGTTGGCAGAAGTAGTGTGTAAGCATCAGGCTATGCTGGCAAACACTTTCATTCACCACTAAAGGATGATCCTGACCTTGCTGCCTTATGAGGAACTTCTTCATAAGATTTTCTATGGCTGTCTCTCCTGTAAATAGGTTTAGACAGCTGGTTGAGTTATTTTGAAGTCTTTATTCCCTCCTTTCCTGTAAAGATATTACTTGTTACGTCCCATAGTAGGCTGACATGAGGAGGTCCAGGAATGAGGAAATTTTTTTCATAATTACCGTAATTTTCCTTTCCTGGATCCTCCTCATGTCGAGGGTTTCCCACCCAGGTCTCCGTCGCGAGGCTTGTAAGGGACTAGCTTCCTACGGGAGACAGCCACACTTTAAAGGCTAGTTAGATGTTGTCCTAGAGGGGTCAGAGGGCAGTAGGCTGACATGAGGAGGATCCACAAAAGGAAAATTACGGTAAGTATGAAAACAATTTTGCTAATTTTTGCAGTTTTTTAATACAGGATTGAGTGTGCTACATACGCTAAGTCATGAAAGCAGTACTTGGGTTGTATGCATGGCCTGGCCACTGCAGCACCTTGACAATTGTCATCCCCCTTTTTTTTCTTTTCTTTTTTGCAGCTTTTTGTTTTTTTCTTGCAGTTATTTCTTGCAGTTTTTTTAATACAGGGTTGAGTGCGCTACATACCCTAAGTCAGGAAAGGAGTACTGGGGTTCTAAGCCTGGCCTGGCTACCGCAGTGTCTTGACACTTGTTATCCCCCTTTTTTATTTTTGTATTTTTCTTGCATTTTTTTTTTTGCAGTTTTTTAATACAGGATTGAGTGCGCTACATACCCTAAGGCTCCATTCACACTGCCGCGACTTGTCAGCCTGACAAGTCGCGGTCCGTCGCAGTCCATTGACTGCTACAGGACCCGTTCTAATAGGAGCGACACAATTTGCTCCGACTTAGAAAAAGGGTCCTGTACTACTTCGGGGCGACCTCGGAGCGACTTGCATAGACATTCATTATATGAAGTCCGTGCAAGTCGCGCCGAAGTCGCGGTGCACGGGACTTCACAAGTCGCCCCCGAAGTAGTACAGAGTCGTGCCGCCTCAGTGTGAATGCGGTCTTAGTCTGTAAAGGACTACTGGGGTTGTATGCATGGCCTGCCCACCTCAGCGCTCAACACTTGTCATCTCCCTTTTTTGTTTTTGTTTGCTTTTTTTTTGTTTTTTCCTTGCAGTTTTTTTTTTGCAGTTTTTTTTTCGGTCCAGGTTTGGGTGCGCTACTTACTCTAAGTCAGGAAAGGAGTACTGGGGTTGTATGCATGGCCTGGCCACTGCAGCACCTTGACAATTGTCAACCCCCTTTTTTTTTTTTTTTTGCAGTTTTTTAATACAGGGTTGAGTGTGCTACATACCCTAAGTCAGGAAAGGAGTACTGGGGTTCTAAGCATGGCCTGGCCACCGCAGCGCCTTGACACTTGTCATCTCCCTTTTTTATTTCTTGCAGTTTTCTTTTGCATTTTGTTTTATACAGGATTGAGTGCGCTACATACCCTAACTCTGGAAAGGAGAACTGGGGTTGTACCCATGGCCTGACCACCGCAGTGCCTTGACACTTGTCATCTCCTTTTTTTTTTTTCTTTTCTATTTTTCTTGCAGTTTTTTTTTTTTTTTTTTGCCGTTTTTTAATACAGGATTGAGTGCGCTACATACCCTAAGTCTGTAAAGAAGTACTGGGCTTGTATGCATGGCCTGGCCACCTCAGCGCTCTGTCCCCCACCCCAAAGCACCTTGCCCCCATGTTGATGGGGACAGGGGTCTCTTCCTGACAACCGTGGGCTGTGGTTGTGGGGGTCTGCGGGGGGGGGGGGGGGCTTATCAGAATCTGGAGGGGGCCCCCAGATCCCAGCCCCCCCCATGTGAATGGAATTTCGGGTACATCGTATCCCTACCCATTCACCAAAAAAGTGTACAAAAAAATAAAGACAAAAGACAGTTTTGGACAAGTCCTTTATTAAAAACAAAAATAAAAAAAATAGTTACATACCTTAAGTCAGGAAAGGAATATTGGTATTGTGTGCATGTCCTCGCCAATACAGCGCCTTGACACGTCATCTCCTTTTTTTTTTTTTTTGCAGTTTAATACAGGATTGAGTGGACTACATACCCTAAGTCAGGAAAGGAGTATTGGGGTTGTATGCATGGGCTGGCCACTGCAGCACATTGACACTTGTCATCCCCCTATTTTTTATTTTTTTGCAGTTTTTTTTGCAGTTTTTTGTTTTTTTACAGTTTTTTAATACAGCGCTTAACACTTGTCACCCCCCCCCCTTTTTTTTTGCATTTTTTTTCTTGCAGTTTTTTTTATTTTTGCAGTTTTTTAATACAGTGCTTAACACTTGTCAATTGTCATCTCCCTTTTTTTTATTTTTTTATTGTAGTTTTTTTAGTCCAGATTTGAGTGCGCTACATACTCTAAGTCAGGAAAGAAGTATTGGGGTTGTATGCATGGCCTGGCCACCGCAGCGTCTTGATTCTTGTCATCCCCCTTTTTTTTTCTTTGTCCATTTTTTTACACCATAATTGAGTGCGCTACATACCCTAAGTAAGGTAAGGAGTACCGGGGTTGTATGCATGGCCTGGCCACTGCATACTAGCACATTACGTGAAACTTACCTTAGAATAAAGCCCTCCAGCGGTACGCTGTCACTGCTGACGTGGCTTCCATCTTCACCCGGTTTTCCTTCTCGGTTCGTGGACACCCCTTTTCAACGAAAATCACCATCCATGCATGTCCTGTTGCAGCTGCACAATAGCACATGCATGGATGTTGATTTTCGTTGAAAGAGGGTGTATCAGCGCAGGATATACATCTTATGGCTGCATACCTATCCTTATATCCCTTTGGATGTGATGCTCATAGATGAGCGCCTATGGCGGGTTGACCTAAACACAGGTGGTGCCTAGGTAGAAGTACATCTTTGATCTCATATATACCCGCTTAGCCCCCCTTTTCCTTGAACACAAAAATTTAGGGTGGTGGTTGTTAAAATTATGTCACTCAGGAAATTATCTGGTTGATATCCATCTTAACAATGGCTCCCCCGGTGGATTTATGAATATAGCCCCATACAATGGTCTCAAATGACAAATATAAATAAAGACTGACTTACAGCCTAGTCTTGATAAAGATAAGGTCTGCGAAACGCGTCGACCCTTTGGCTGTATCAATTTTCTGTCACGGGAACTGGGTCACCTCATGGTAATCAAGTGGGGGATATAGGACCACACCTGTCTCCCCACCAGGAGCAAGTGTCCTTTGTTCCAGTTATTTCCATGTCCTGTTCTATTGATTTTATATTTTGTATATTGTGATGTCCTTGCTACATGTTTTTTGTGGATTTTTTTTCTGTATGTTGATATTTGTGTTCTGTCTTTTTTTTTTTTTTAATTTTGGATAATAAAAATTATATATTTTTTACTATTTTGGTCTCCAAGTTGTGCCAGTAAAGTCCACCTAATGAAAGGCAGAGCTGGGGTTCTGCCAATTTTTTTGTGTATAATTAATTGGATGTGGCAGTTAATAGAGAACTATTTCATATTTAAATAAAATTGATGTCCTTTTTTTACCCACAAATAGAGCTTTCTTTTGGTGGTATTTGATAACCTGTGCGATTTTTATTTTTTGCGCTAAAAACAAAAAAAGAGCAACAATTCTGAAAAAAATATATATATATATTTTTTTTTTCACATTCTGCTATATAACATTCCCCCAAAAAAATGTAAAAATCAAAATTTTTTAACATTTTAGGCCAATTTTGTTTTCTGCTACATATTTTTGGTAAACAAATTGCAATAAGCGTATTTTGTTTGGTTTGCGCAAAAGTTATCGCATCTACTAACTACGGCAAATATTTATGTCATTTTTATTGTTTTTTTTTTTTCACTAGTAATGGCAGCGATCTGCGATTTTTTTTTTTTTGCGGGACTGCGACATTGGGGAAGACAGATCAGACCCCTGACTGACATTTTTGACACTTTTGGGGGGACCAGTGACATTACTACAGTAACTAGTGCTAAAAATATGCACTGTACTGTAATAATGACACTGGCAAGGAAGGGGTTAACCTTGTGGGTGAGCAAGGGGTTAAATATGTACCTAGGAACGTGTTTCTAACTGTGGGGGGGCGTGGCTAGTGAAATGACCTGTGTTCCTATATAGCAGGTTCACAGACGCTCTGTGATCATTCCAGGGAGAAGAACGGTCATCTGTGTTTACAACAGCTGACCGTTCTTCTCTCTCAGTGGGGAGCGATCGCGGGTATCAGGCAGCAATCAGAGCCGCCTGCCCCTTGCATGGGCTTCCCCGCTGACGAGCGGGGGCAGGAGCGCGCCGCCGCCCTCGTCCCCTAGCTGCCTGTGCGCCACTGATGTATACCTTTGGCGGTTTGCGCAGGAACGGCTGCCTGCCGCAGTATAACTGCGGCGGGCGGTTGTAAAGTGGTTAAATCATCATATTGCAGAGACTGGGAGAACCGCATTGTGGGAATTGTAGTCTTCTGTAAAGCTATGACTATGCGGCTGGATTGTTTAAGAACTATCTTTCCCAGAAAGCTTTGGATTACAGAGGAGCATCTTGGGAGAGGCTATAAAGGGATCGACTGAACAGGCTTGGGGCCTCTTGCTTCCTGGAACCCATCATGTGCACATCAGTCTGCTGTACAGAGAGTGATATAGCAAACTGCGGCCTACTGCACACCGCCCCATCTGCCTGAAGACTCAGCCCTGGCGGAACGGATGTTCATCGCAGCATTACAGACATCCTTGCAGCATTGATGATCGGGTGGAGTCGGCAGGACACCCTGAGACAGCAGAGCGCAGCCATCTCGAGGCCACAGAGCGTGGAGGATTGCCATCGCCTGTTTCCCCAGGACCCTCATTAATGGACATTCGGATTTGGTGGAAGGGCACCTGCTCAGAGTTCAGACCGCAATTATTACGGTTCTAGTTACACTGAACACAGATACTGTGCAATTGAATAAGCCATCAGATCAGTTAGGATTATAATCAACTATTCTGCATTGCTTACTATACATTGAATTGTATTGGAAAATGTTCATTTCATGAGCTCCAACTGCCAGTGAAGACTTTAGCAAGGCCTTGCAAGTAGGGCATTATTATTATACTATTGCTTCTTAAAGGGGACACTTTAGTGGTATCTAGATTACCCTATCTCTCTTTAGGATACAGGTTGTATAGGCCGGCCCGGGGGTTCCCCTTTAGCCTGAGTGCTTCATAGTGATAATATATAGCTATTTTAGAGATGTACTTATTCCAAGAGATTGTGTTTATTAATATCATTTGGTGTTATTACAACCTGTTTTCTCACTGTCTTTTTGATGTCAGTTCAGCTGAACCCTGGCGATTTATCCAGGGTCTAGTTGACTAATACAATTTTACAAGTTCCACTTCTAAGTAAAGGTAAAGCTCATTCAAACTGTGTCAGTGTGTTACTTAAAAGTATATATACAACATGTCTGAACCTAGAGTGTCAGGAGGGCTGGACGGTTTACGGGGTCAAGGCAGTGCAGAAGAACATACACTTACCAGCAACCCCCAAGGGGGTAGTGCTACACCTATCCCAGTATTTCCCTCTCTCTATATAATGTATTTCCCTCTCTCTATATACTGTATCTCTCTTTCTCTATATACTGTATTTCCATCTCTCTATATACTGTATCACTCTTTCTCTATATACTGTATCTCTCTTTCTCTATATACTGTATCTCTCTTTCTCTATATACTGTATTTTCCTCTCTCTATATACCGCATCTCTTTTTTTCTATATACTGTATTTCCCTCTCTATATATACTGTATTTCTCTATCTAAATATACTGTATTTCTCTTTCTCTTTATTCTGTATCTTCATCTCTCTATATACTGCATTTCCCTCTTTCTATATATTGCATTTCTATCTCTATATATACTGTATCTCCCTCTGTCTATATATACTGTATCTCCTTTTTTCTTTATACTGTATTTCCCTCTCTCTGTATACTGTATTTCTCTATCTAAATATACTATATCTTTCTCTCTTTCTCTTTATTCTGCATTTCCCTCTCTCTATATACTGTATCTCCCTCTCTCTACTGTATTTCCCTCTATCTATATATTGTATTTTCCTCTCCATGTATAAAAGATATATCTCTTTCTTTCTCTCTGGACCCTCTAGTGCTCTCTCTGTACCTCAACAATGTGGTTCTGGCTCTCTGCCGGTCACATGTAGTCTCTCTGCAGGCTGCAGCCAATGGTGCAGGGGCAGAAAGGCAGTGACCACGGGCCAGAGTTGGACCCGGCGGCCCTGGCCCACAGGACAAACGCTAAAGCTGGATACACACTATCCAACTTTTGTGGTTAGATTTCCTTCAGATTTACCTTTTCTATGTAGTGCAGGGGCCTGCCAAATTTCATACAAATTGAAAGTGTTTAGGTTTGACCTCATATTATACGGTTTTGGTAAGTCTAAAGGAAAAAGTCTTCAGAAAATTGTATAGTGTGTATGGCCCATTACATTTCAGGGGAAAAACCGGGGATAGACTTGGTCCTAGGACAGTGTCCTCTGTCTGGGGACTGTCCCCAGAAAATGGGGATGTCTGGTCAACCTACATTATAAGACACCAAAAAGATAAGTATACATTATCGTCTTTTACAGGGAGGAGTTCATTTAGGGTGATAATGTTTAATGACAGTGTTTCTTTAACTGAAAATCTAACAAACCGGGACAGACGTAGTCAAGTTAATGGGGATACGCTGACAAAGATGACATTCGCCTTATTTGTTGCATTCATGAATTGTTCTTCTTTGTTTGGATACGTATAGTGATATCATAGCTACCGACTGTCCCTGATTTTGGATAAAGTCCCTCAGTCCCTCTTTCCTCTTTATTTTGGTCTGATCTATATAGTTGTATAAAAAAATGCACTATTTATCTTTCAAAAAGTGTTTCCCAATGCTAAACCTTTCATCCGAAATCTAAATTGCTGCATTTGTAAATGTAAAAACCAGAATATGTAAAAATATGTAAATGTAAAAAAACAGTCTGTACTGGTGTGCTGTGTGGGGATGTCAGTATGTGGTGTGCTGTGTGGGGATGTCGGTCTGTACTGGATGTGGGGTCGGTCTGTATGGGGAAAGGGATGTCTGTACTGGTGTGCTGTATGTGGGGTCAAGCTGTACTTGGAAAGGGATGTCTGTACTGGTGTGTTGTGTGGGGATGTCGGGCTGTACTGGCAAAGGGGTGTCTTTACTGGTGTGCTGTTGGTCTGTACTGGGAAAGGAGTATCTGTATTGGTGTGCTTTGTGGGGATGTCAGTCTGTACTGGTGTGCTGTGTGGGATGTTGGTCTCTACTAGGAAAGGGGTGTCTGTACTGGTGTGCTTTATGTGGGGTCCTTCTGTACTGGGAAAGGGGTGTCCATACTGGTGTGCTGTATGTGGGGTCGGTCTGTACTGGGAAAGAGATGTCTGTACTGGTGTGCTGGATGTGGGGTCAAGCTGTACTTGGAAAGGGATGTCTGTACTGGTGTGTTGTGTGGGGATGTCAGTCTGTAGTGGGAAAGGGGTGTCTGTACTGGAGTGCTGTGTGGGGATGTTGGTCTCTACTGGGAAAGGGGTGTCTGTACTGGTGTGCTTCATGTGGGGTCGTTCTGTACTGGGAAAGGGGTGTCCGTACTGGTGTGCTGTATGTGGGGTCGGGCTGTACTTGGAAAGGGATGTCTGTACTTGTGTGTTGTGTGGGGATGTTGGTCTGTACTGGGAAAGGAGTGTCTGTACTAGAGTGCTGTGTGGGGATGTCGGTCTGTACTGGGAAAGGGGTTTCTGTACTAGTGTGCTGTGTGGGGATGTCGGTCTGTACTGGGAAAGGGGTGTATTTACTGGTGTGCTGTTGGTCTTTACTGGGAAAGGAGTATCTGTACTGGTGTGCTGTGTGTGGAAGTCGATCTGTACCAGGAAAGGGGTGTCTGTACTGGTGTGCTGTGTGGGGATGTTGGTCTGTACTAGGGAAGGGGTGCCTGTACTGGTGTGCTGTATGTGGGGTCAGACTGATCTGGGGAAGGAGTATCTGTACTAGTGTGCTGTGTGGGGATGTTGGTCTCTACTGGGAAAGGGGTGTCTGTGCTGGTGTGCTTTATGTGGGGTTGTTCTGTACTTGGAAAGGGGTGTCCGTACTGGTGTGCTGTATGTGGGGTCGGTCTGTACTGGGAAAGGGGTGTCCGTACTGGTGTGCTGTATGTGGGGTCGGTCTGTACTGGGAAAGGGGTGTCCGTACTGGTGTGCTGTATGTGGGGTCGGTCTGTACTGGGAAAGGGGTGTCCATACTGGTGTGCTGTATGTGGGGTCGGTTTGTACTGGGAAAGGGGTATCTGTACTGATGTACTGTGTGGGGATGTTGGTCTGTACTGGGAAAGGGGTGTCTGTGCTGGTGTGCTTTATGTGGGGTTGTTCTGTACTTGGAAAGGGGTGTCCGTACTGGTGTGCTGTATGTGGGGTCGGTCTGTACTGGGAAAGGGGTGTCCATACTGGTGTGCTGTATGTGGGGTCGGTTTGTACTGGGAAAGGGGTATCTGTACTGATGTACTGTGTGGGGATGTTGGTCTGTACTGGGAAAGGGGTGTCTGTACTGGTGTGCGGGGCTGTCGGTCTGTACTAGGAAAGAGGTGTCTCTACTGGTGTGCTGTGTGGGGATGTCAGTCTGTACTGGTGTGCTGTATGTGGGCTCGGTCTGTACTGGGAAAGGGGTGTCTGTACTGGTGTGCTATGTGGAGCTGTCCGTCTGTACTGGGAAAGGGGGTGTTTGTACTGGTGTGCTATGTGGGGCTGTCGGTCTGTACTGGGAAAGCAGGGTCTGTACCAGTGGCGGCCGGCTGATAGGGGGCGCAGGGGCACCGCCCCCCCCCCCAAAAAAAAGAAAAAGAAAAAAAAAAAAAAAAAAAAAGATAAAAAAAATAAATAAATAAATTTTTGCCCACAAGGGGCGCCCGCCTCATTGGTGCCTATGGGGGGGTGGGGTTTTCCACCCGCAGAGGCGCCGAGAGGCGACCTTCTGGGGCGTAACTGTAGCGCAGAGCACTGCGCTACACCCACCCCCCTTTTGGAGCCCGCTCCATTGGTGCCTATGGGGGGGGTGGGGTTTTCCACCCGCAGAGGCAACGATTGGCGGCCTTCTGGGCGTAACTGTAGCGCAGAGCACGGCGCTACACCACCCCCCTTTTGTGATGTCTTGGATCATGATTGGTCCAAACTCCAGCCTGGACCAATCATGATTCAGGACATCCATGCTGACCTCGTTGGGGGCGGTGCCGGTGCGTGCATCAGTCACTCACCGTCACCGCCCGGTCAGCTTCCCGCCGCCGCAGAAGAGGAGTCGCGAGGAGGGGAGAAGCCGTCTCCGCCGCTCTGCAAGATCCGATCGAGGAGGGGAGAAGATCCGATCTCCCGTCTTCAGCAGCCCACAGCACAGCAGTCTGTCCGGTCAGGTGAGCCAGCCCAAGAGCAGGTAAGTGACATGACCTGTGACATGACCTGACCTGTGACATGACTGTAACATGACCTGTAACATGACTGTGACATGACCTGTGACATGACTGTGACATGACCTGTGACATGACCTGTGACATGACTGTGACATGACCTGTGACATGACTGTGACATGACCTATGACCTGACCTGTGACATGACTGTGACATGACTGTGACATGACCTATGACATGACCTGTGACATGACTGTGACATGACCTGTGACATGACCTGTGACATGACCTGTGACATGACTGTGACCTGACCTGTGACATGACCTGTGACCTGACCTGTGACATGACTGTAACATGACCTGTGACCTGACCTGACTGTAACATGACCTGTGACATGACTGTGACATGACTTGTGACCTGACCTGACTGTAACATGACCTGTGACATGACTGTGACATGACTGTAACATGACCTGTGACATGACCTGTGACATGACTGTAACATGACCTGTGACATGACTGTGACATGACCTGTGACATGACTTGTGACCTGACATGACTGTAACATGACCTGTGACATGACTGTAACATGACCTGTGACCTGACTGTAACATGACCTGTGACATGACTGTGACATGACCTGTGACATGACTTGTGACCTGACATGACTGTAACATGACCTGTGACATGACTGTGACATGACCTGTGACATGACTTGTGACCTGACACGACTGTAACATGACCTGTGACATGACTGTGACATGACTGTAACATGACCTGTGACATGACCTGTGACCTGACTGTAACATGACCTGTGACATGACTGTGACATGACCTGTGACATGACTTGTGACCTGACATGACTGTAACATGACCTGTGACATGACTGTGACATGACTGTGACATGACCTGTGACCTGACCTGTGACCTGACCTGATGTAACATGACCTGTGACATGACTGTAACATGACCTGTGACATGACTGTGACATGACCTGTGACCTGACCTGACATGACTGTAACATGACCTGTGACCTGACCTGTGACGTGACTGTAACATGACCTGTGACATGAATGTAACATGACCTGTGACCTGACCTGTGACATGACCTGTGACCTGACCTGTGACATGACTGTTACATGACCTGTGACCTGACATGACTGTAACATGACCTGTGACATGACTGTGACATGACCTGTGACATGACCTGTGATGTGACATGACCTGTTACATGACCTGTGACCTGACCTGACTGTGACCTGACCTGACATGACTGTAACATGACCTGTGACCTGACCTGACATGACTGTAACATGACCCGTGACATGACTGTGACATGACCTGTGACATGACCTGACTGTGACATGACTGTGACATGACCTGTGACATGACCTGTGACCTGACATGACTGTGACATGACCTGTGACATGACCTGTGACATGACTGTGACATGACCTATGACCTGACCTGTGACATGACCTGACCTGTGACGTGACATGACTGTGACCTGACCTGACTGTAACATGACCTGTGACATGACCTGTGACCTGACATGACTGTAACATGACCTGTGACTTGACCTGTGACCTGACTGTAACATGACCTGTGACATGACCTGTGACATAACTGTAACATGACCTGTGACATGACCTGACCTGTGACATGTGTGACATGACTGTGGTCAGGTGGTCACTGTGCATTAATGGGGACATGCTGGTCAGGTCACTGTGCATAGATGGGGGGACATGCTGGTCAGGTCACTGTGCATTAATGGGGACATGCTGGTCAGGTGGTCACTGTGCATTGATGGGGACATGCTGGTCAGGTGGTCACTGTGCATTGATGGGGACATGCTGGTCAGGTGGTCACTGTGCATTAATGGGGACATGCTGGTCAGGTCACTGTGCATGGATGGGGGACATGCTGGTCAGGTGGTCACTGTGCATTGATGGGGACATGCTGGTCAGGTCACTGTGCATTGAATGGGGACATGCTGGTCAGGTCACTATGCATTAATGGGGACATGCTGGTCAGGTCACTGTGCATTCATGGGGACATGCTGGTCAGGTCACTGTGCATTGATGGGGGACATGCTGGTCAGGTCACTGTGCATTAATGGGGACATGCTTGTCAGGTCACTGTGCATTGATGGGGACATGCTGGTCAGGTCACTGTGCATTGAATGGGGACATGCTGGTCAGGTCACTATGCATTAATGAGGACATGCTGGTCAGGTCACTGTGCATTGATGGGGGACATGCTGGTCAGGTCACTGTGCATTGATGGGGGACAGGCTGGTCAATCTTGAACCAACTTAATGATTGTTAAGTCACGCAATTTTTTACAGCGTTTTTTTGCCGCAAAGCAATACCTATTATATTTTTTTTTGCGCCCCCCCAAAAATTTTGAGCACCAGCCGCCACTGGTCTGTACTGGTGTTCTTTGTGAGGATTTCGGTCTGTACAGGAAAGGGGTGTCTGTACTGGTGTTCTGTGTGAGGATGTCGGTCTATACTGGTGTTCTGTGTGGGGATGGCGGTCTGTACTGGTGTTCTGTGTGGGGATGTCGGTCTGTACTGGTGTTCTGTGTGTGATGTCGGTCTGTACTGGGGTTCTGTGTGGGGATGTTGGTCTGTACAGGAAAGGGGTGTCTGTACTGATGTTCTGTGTGGGTATTTCGGTCTGTACAGGAAAGGGGTGTCTGTACTGGGGAGTCTGTAATAGGGGTCGACTGTCCCGAGGGGTCTGTTCTGGTGTGAGGGGTTGGACTTTTCCTGTTAAAGGTGTTGCGTTTTCCATGTTCTGTGTTTAAGAGTGTCATTCTGTACCGGTGTGCTGGGGGGGGGGGGGGGGGTAAGAGAAGTTGGTCTGTACTGGGGAGGGGTGTCTGTACTGATGTCCTGTGTGTGGGGTCGGTCTGTACTGGGGGGGATGGGCTGAGAGAGTGGATTTAGGGATGATAGGGGAGATCTGTAATGTGAAGGATATGAGCTTGGGGAAGAGGGAAGGGGGGCCTGTGGCATATGTGTGCTGTGTATAGGGGGGAGTATATTAAAAAAGAATAGCGCACACATGCAAAAGAAATTACCAAATTTGAAGACAATCCATAAATAAAAATGGGGATTTGGTCCCACCATATGGCCATATAGTGCTCAAGCCCACCACTACGTCAAAGTACCCCATTATCAGTGGGTCCTACACTATCCATGAAAAAGAGATGAATCCAGCCTTTCTAACCCTTGGAGACAACACTCCTTGCTGGGAAAGATGTGCAAATGCACTACAGGGGACTCCTCCTATATCCACTTGATAGTGGACACTGATGGCGTACAGGTGTGTGTGGGGGGTGGGGTGGGTTGCTCAACCTCGGTAGTCTGGTCAGACCGAATACATAATAAACAAGCAAAAAATTTGGGGGAGCATACCCATGTATTTCTAAAGCTGGTGCAGCTATGAACCAAAAGACATGTATATTAAAAAAGAATAGCGCACACATGCAAAAGAAATTACCAAATTTGAAGACAATCCATAAATAAAAATGGGGATTTGGTCCCACCATATGGCCATATAGTGCTCAAGCCCACCACTACGTCAAAGTACCCCATTATCAGTGGGTCCTACACTATCCATGAAAAAGAGATGAATCCAGCCTTTGTATGTATGTATTCGGTCTAACCAGACTACCGAGGTTGAGCAACCCACCCCACCCCTCTACACACACCTTTACTCCATCAGTGTCCACTATCAAGTGGATATAGGAGGAGTCCCCTGTAGTGCATTTGCACATCTTTCCCAGCAAGGAGTGTTGTCTCCAAGGGTTAGAAAGGCTGGATTCATCTCTTTTTCATGGATAGTGTAGGACCCACTGATAATGGGGTACTTTGACGTAGTGGTGGGCTTGAGCACTATATGGCCATATTGTGGGACCAAATCCCCATTTTTATTTATGGATTGTCTTCAAATTTGCTAATTTCTTTTGCATGTGTGCGCTATTCTTTTTTAATATACATGTCTTTTGGTTCATAGCTGCACCAGCTTTAGAAATACATGGGTATGCTCCCCCAAATTTTTGTTTGTTTTTATATAGGGGGAGTAGGCTCATATTTTATTAAACGTGACCTTTTTAAGCCCCTTCCACCATTTTGCTGCACCCACAATTCACTGCATTATCACTTCAAAACATTTTGGCGGAAGATTGGGAAGGAGGGGTTTCAAAAAATGATCAAGCCGGGGTTGCCAGAAGTCGTAGATACACCACTGCTGCACACACACGTAAATGTCAGTAAACGAGTGCAGCAGCTGCTGGCACTCCCCATCAGTGGCGACATCTGATGCAGTAACTATTTACCTGACAATTTTTTGGAATACAATCGCACAGTCGATAAAGGCATGTTCACAACTGCCACACACTAAAACTGTCTGCTTAGCATGCAGACTGGCCCCCATTGTGTCCCAGCAGTGGAGTGGGCAGTGCCATGTGGTGTGACTTTACTGAAATGTCATCAATTTCTATGCAGTGCAGTGGAAATAGATGGTGACTTCAAAGGAGTTTTGGTGTGTTTTTACACAACGCACTGCAACCAACCTCAAGGTTGGCAACGAATGCCGATTAGGCGCAGAAAAATGCCAGTCCATGCAGAGTGAATAAACTCCAATTCAACTTTGGAGGCCTGGGTGGTGCTCAAATTTTGGCTGATTCAGCATGAATTGGCTGAAATTCAAGCGTCTATGGGGACATTAAATAAAAAATACATTTTGGCTGGAGGTTAGCGGGTTATACTTTGGCTGCACTAAACTCTGTACAGACAGGATGTGTATTTATAGTACACTATCAGCCTTTGTCCCAGTGCAGGCCGTATTATGTCACCAGCAGGACTCCGGGGACATCGCTGTCTAACAGTCACATCTGGCTGGCAGTCACATGACAAGTTTACACAAGAAACCAGCAAGACCGTGTTTACAGGCAGCTATGATGTCACAGCGGAGTGTGCGGTTACGATGAGAGAGTGTAGATAAACAGCATAGGCTCAGTATTACTGGCATACTGTAAAAATCTCTAACCCACGGCCCTTTCAAATTTTTACAAATACTAATATCAACTGCATGTTGTAAGGGGGGATGGGTGCGCTGATAGTGTGTTGAAGCTGCTCCCGGTATTCAGTGCTTTTGAATATAGATAAATGTATATGTAGTGTGGGGTGCGCTAAACAACAAATAAATAATGAATATATAACATATATCTATATGTGAACCAAATCAACAAAAGTAAATATAACATATATCAATCTGTGAAGCCAATTAATAATACAAATCAATTGGTGCATAAACATAAAAGTTCATAAGTGTCCATAAATATTGTGCAGGTGAGTAGAATTGTATTCTATCCAAATAATACGTGTATCCACCACCAAGTGAAATTCATCCTTACCAAACGGAAATAAATAAGGTGCAACTATATTTTCTTGTGCTGAAAAAATATCCAATCTCCTTGTGAACAAACGCCACGTGTAAATCACCAAGAATTAGCCTCTTACCAGATGGTAATAAGTATGCACTTGTTCAGTGAAACCACTGCCTTGCTCCCTCTTTAAAATCCTGAAGTGGGATGTAGAACCGCTCTACCTTTCTTTCTCCACTAGATAGCAACGAGTACCAGCAAGAAACACAGCCTCCTCCTTCACAAGCTCACAAAACCACCGTGTATTAAAGGAAAAAGGAGGACTAATAGTGTATTACCCTTGAGATTTATTCAAAAAAAAGTTGATATTGCACTTACAATTAGATGTCTTGTATTCAGCATAAACATAGGCATACGAATTCCTGCAAAGGCTTGCGGCCGGCTGCAGCACGGACCGCAAGTTGTGTGTGACGTGTGCGCCTCCTAATCGGACCGGTTTCTTCCCATAGGACTTCTACTGTCAGTAGAAGTCCTATGGGAAGAAACCGGTCAGATTAGGAGGCGCACACGTCACACACAACTTGCGGTCCATGCTGCAGCCTGCCGCAAGCCTTTGCAGAAATTCGTATGCCTATGTTTATGCTGAATACAAGACATCTAATTGTAAGTGCAATATCAACTGTTTTTTGAATAAATCTCAAGGGTAATAAACTATTAGTCCTCCTTTTTCCTTTAATACACGGTGGTTTTGTGAGCTTGTGAAGGAGGAGGCTGTGTTTCTTGCTGGTACTCGTTGCCATTTAGTGGAGAAAGAAAGGTAGAGCGGTTCTACATCCCACTTCAGGATGTTAAAGAGGAAGCAAGGTGGTGGTTTCACTGAACAAGTGCATACTTATTACCATCTGGTAAGAGGCTAATTCTTGGTGATTTACACGTGGTGTTTGTTCACAAGGAGATTGGATATTTTTTCAGCACAAGAAAATATAGTTGTGGTCAATACTAAAAGACGTCACCCCCTGGTAAGGACAGTCGGTGTGGTGTGCCTGAACCGACGTAAGGGGGGTAGCCTGTAAATAAAGAGGGCACCCCCAAGGGGAAGAGGTAGAGAAAAAAGGGTGAAGGAGGGTGGGGTGACGATCCGAGGCAGCAGGCCGGTCAAGGGGAGGGGCGGCGCTATAAAGCCCGCTAGCTCCTCCCACAAATACCGGCCTGCGGCCGCACACTTGTGGTCAATACTAAAAGACGTCACCCCCTGGTAAGGACAGTCGGTGTGGTGTGCCTGAACCGACGTAAGGGGGGTAGCCTGTAAATAAAGAGGGCAAAAAGAGTAAGCAAAACAACACACTTTATTCAAAAAATCTAGGACACAAGCTTGCGAAAAGACAATCTCAATTCCCTCTCTGGGTGCGGTATATACACTTGGAAGGCGTCCGACTCCCACCTACCAAGCCTTTTAATGATATGGCCTGGCGTATTATTCCCTGAAGCAGCCGTAGCCGCTCCTATCCGGAAGGAATGGCCAGAGTGCGCTGCCGGGTCCCACCCCAGTCTGATGCAAAGAGAACGTATGTAGAAAATGAATTTGGACGTAGTGAGGGGAACATCCAGGAGCGCAAAGAGCGGTGCATGGCTGGGGCTGCTCCGGGTCTGAGCCACGAAAACATCCAACACCCTGACCGGGCACCAAAGATTCCCAGATGGGTAAAACGGGATGGTAACGGGGTGGCCCACCTGCCTGGTCTTGGTGCTCTGCAGAGTCAAAACATAATGATCCCCCCATTTGACGAGATCTCGCTTGAGGAGACACAACCGCCCCTCAGCTGCGGAAGCTACCGAAAACTCCCCGGGTCTGAGAAAACCGTAGAAAGCCAGATACATCGCCGCTTT
Source organism: Pelophylax lessonae (assembly GCF_965119305.1). Taxonomy (NCBI): domain Eukaryota; kingdom Metazoa; phylum Chordata; class Amphibia; order Anura; family Ranidae; genus Pelophylax; species Pelophylax lessonae. The sequence goes on from NC_138771.1 coordinate 597,900,053, forward strand.
GACCACGGCATTCGTGTATGGCTCAAAGGGCGACGTGTCCAGTAAGTTGGAGAGGGCCCTAAATTTCACCCCATCTATCGGCAGCCGCCTGATGGGGGAACGGTGATCCAACCTGCCAATGCCCTTCAGGAGGCTCTTCAGAGGATATGCCCGGAGGAAAGGCAAGGAGTTTGGATGGTGCGTCAGAAAGTGGTGTTGAACACCCGCCAGATATAGTTTAATAGTACTGACAGATAGCTTGAGTTGGAGGTGGCAAAAAGCAGCGAAGGCGACCATGGTCTGCACTGACTGATCAACCAATCCAAAATCCACTAGAAACCTTCGGAAGATGGTCAAGGCTCGGTCATAAGCCTTCCTGGTGTTGGATGACAGAGCCAAACGGGCCAACTCCCGTCCATGCGCCATGATGCGGGCTAGTCCAGGAGCAGATCCTTGAACTCTGGGGTCCGCGTGGGACATCTGTCGGCCGTCGGGTGGAGAGTGAAGAAAACCTGCAATTTGGAGCGGGAAAGAGCGTCAGCGGCTAAGTTGGTATGACCCGGAATGTGCTCACAGAAAAGAAAAAACTGGTAAGTGGCGGCTACCAAGGTCAGCCTGCGGACCAGTCTCATAATAGTCAGGGACGATGAACGGCCTTTGTTGATGATATCACAAGCAGCCATGTTATCACTGAAACATTTGACTGCCTTCCCTGACCAGTACCTACCCCAGGTGACAGCAGCTGCCACAATAGGGTATAATTCAAACAGCGCTGAGGTCTCCCGGAAAGCAGGTAAGGCTAGAGACTCAACCGGCCAACTATCCCTGAACCATGAATCCCCGAAGATGGCTGCGAACCCGGTACTGGCGGCCGCATCCGTCCAAAACACAGGGGACTGGGCAGAAATGGGCGGGATGAACATGGAGATACCGTTCCAGCTTCCCAAGAACTCAACCCACATACCCAGGTCCGCCCTGGCAGGGGGATCCAGGTGGGAGATGACACCCTCCGGAAGACCTGGCAACAGCCGCAGCAACCGAGAGATAAAGGACCTGCCCTGGGGGATGATACGCATGGCAAAATTTAATGACCCGATCAAGGACTGCAACTCCTTCCTGGAGAAAGTCCCTAGTTCCAGGAACCTGCCTACCACCCCACGAATACGTTCAAGTTTGTCCACAGGGAGGCTGGACTGCATGGAGACAGAATCCAGGGTAATCCCCAAGAAATCCAGCCTGGTGACCGGGCCGACCGTTTTGCCTGGTGACAGGGGAACCCCTAAGGTGGAAAATAAGGCCAAGGTACTATTTAGACTGACCGGCGTGCAGTTGCTATCCTCGACCAACAAAAAATCATCAAGGTAGTGCAACACCGAGGGGCACCTGGAGACATTCAGAAGGAGCCAGCAGAGCGTCTCAGCAAAGGTATCAAAAATCTTGGGGCTGCTTTTAGACCCAAAAGTCAGCCTGCAAGCGAAATAATATTTCTCCCTCCACTTTACACCGTGGATGTGCCATAAGGAGGGGTGAATAGGCAGCAGTTTGAAGGCATTGGCAATATCTGTTTTACTGAGCCAGGCAGCCCTGCCAGCCCCCAAAATGGCCTGGATGGCATTGTCCACGGTAGCATAGTGGAGTGAGAACTCGGCCGAAGGAATAAGGGAATTAAGGCTGGGGTTGGTGGAAGAATGAGGAGCCGACATGTCGATAATCAAACGTTTTTTTTATTGGTGAATTTGCTTGTGGCAATACCGATCGGGTTGGTACGCCAAGAGGAGAAGGGGGGGGCCGGGAAGGGGCCTAACATGAACCCCTCCTGCACTTCCTTCTCAAGAAGTAGATCTACCGACTCCGGGTCCTCCGTGGCCGATAGTAAATTGGGACATTCCAGGGTCCCCGTGGGAAGAGACACCAGCCCCGTGTGGAACCCACCCAAGAACCCCTGAATCAGATACTCCACCAGGTGTGGAGACGGATGAGCCTGCAGGTAGAACTCCAGTACCTCGACCTTGACCCCGGTTAGTCATTGTTTGGGGTACATCTTGGATGGACACATGGATTTGGTGTGAGCCCTGAAACAGATGGAGCAGACATGGAGCAGCCTGCAAGCACTGAAGCTGCACGCCCCCCCATTGAAATTATTGCAAACCTGGGCTTTACCTAAGAACACTATGGGACGACCCAGCTTATCCCTAAGGCCACGCTGCTCTGACCTGCCAGCCCCCCCCCCCTGGGACCCCGGCCGGGGAGGACACAGCCTCCATGGGGCAAAGGCTGGCAGAATGTGAAGTGGAGGAGCATGTGGCACAGGAGGGAGGTGCCAAGCCTGCGAAGTGCCTGCAGAAGAGCTCGGTATCCAGTAGACTCCAATCCACACGAACATTGAATTGAGCCAAGGCTGCCGCCGCCTTGGCCGAGACTGATTTATGAAAGTCGAAGAAGGTAAAACCCCCGTATTTGTGCCCTAAATCCACTATCTTATGCAAGTAGAGATCTAACTCTTCCCGCCGCTGCGGGTAAACGGAACATAAAACGTCCCTGTAGATGCCGAAGGCCAGGACAAACTCGGGGATAGTGAGCTTCTTATTAAGCCGGGGGTCCCTGGCCTTCATGACTACGGACAAATCACCGTAATTGTAGACCTTGCTTTCGACCATGTCCTGGGAGGCAATGAGGAGAGCCACTAGGTTGACATCCTTCCCCTCCAAGATATCCTTGCGGAGAGCCGCGGGGACCAAGTGGGCCGGGGTGATAATAGGAGAAACCGTGGAAGAAGGCAAGATGGGAACTGGGGGCCTACCCTGATCACCAGCAGGAACTGGGGTTGGGACCGGCAAGGAAGGAGGGGGGCCCCCTTGGGCCGGACTGGCGTCCTCCAGCTTAGTCAGTCTATCGCCGATGGACTGTAGGGAGGATAGGATGGAGTCCAGGGTTCCCTGTATGGCAGATGAACAGCCCTGAGAGCTGGTGCCCAGTCCCGGATCTTCTGGATGTTCCATCATCAATTTGAACAGCTCCGCTTTTCTTGCAGTGGCCGGGAACGAGATACCCTTCTGGCGTAGGACCGCCGAGATTTTCGGAATAGTCCAAGACCCGTAAGAGCCCAGCGGAGAAGGAACCCGACGACCCCTGGGGGTACCGGACCTGACAGGGGTGCTGATCCTGGCTGGCGTGGAGGGGGAGGAAAATCCATCTTCCAGGGTGGCTCCTTGAGGCCCGCTGTAGAAGGAAACAGAAAAAAGTAGAACGCCCAAGACCGATTAGCGACCGTAACGTATAAGAGAACCACTGGCTGGCTAGCTAGAGCCCAGAGGCGAAAAACTTAACTACCCCGTGACAGGTGAGGCCCTGCTAGATGCCAAGCGGCCGGTGAGAGGCTCTACCTATGATTTGGGCGAGGGGCGTGAGCCACAGACGTGGTGGCGGGAAAGATGGCCTCTCGGTGACAGTAAAAGAATCAAAACGTGTGGCCGTGACAGGTGAGGCCCTAACTATAAACCCCATGAGAAGGGTGGAGCGAGGCGCTAGCTTTGGTTTGGCCCGTGGGGCGAAATAATCTCCGACGAGATTGGGAGGTTGGCCTCGCGGGACCGGCTACGAAGGGGGGGGTCTAAGGCCAGCGCCTGAACCCTAACAGCCAGTTGACTTGCCCTACAAGGGGGGGGGGGGCAATATATGACAGAACCATACAGCTGAAAAGACACAGAAAAAAACAGTGACGACAAGAAAGACGGACAACATGAAAATGTGGTATGTGCGTGGAGGTGATGAAGCCGTGATGGAGCACGGAACCAAAGCAACCGCAGGTGAAGCACATGAGGAGTGTAAGAGCCTGAAAAACCTGGAAGGGGCTGACCACCGGGCAACCAGACAAAGATGACAAAGTGTGGTGGGGGCAAATGACAGAATGCCTACCAGTGTCTATGGGCGACGCCAGGGTAGCGTCTGTGAAGACTAAAAAATGAGTGGAGCCGTGAGGTACACAAGGAACCTGAACCTGAAGTAGTACCTGATGCCGGTATTGAAGGACATGGTGAGAACCTGAAGGAAAAAGGAAAATGGTCAACAAATAGGGGGGGGTCACCCAGACCCCCCACTGGAGAACATCATGAGGAACCTAACAGAACATGCACACCCTGCGAGCCATGAGACCCCCCGCCCCCCCCCTCCCACCAACCCTCACATGCCAACCCCCCCCCCTCCCTCTGGTAAGACCGGGCCACCCCCCCCAAAGCAATGACAGCCGTGACAACCAGGAACAAAACAGGGAACATGATATGGGGGAGACAAGCTGACGGAGGCTGAAATGAGCGTAGAGACACGTAAATGTGAAGTAGCCGTGGCCTAGTGGAAAGGCAGGCAGTGTGTGCATGAGACTGTGTATGGAGGTAGCCGTGGCCTTGCAGGAAGGCAGGCAGTGTGTGCAGGACCGTATGTGGAGAAAGAATAGCCGTGGCCTACAGGGAGGCAGGCAGTGTGTGCAGGAAGATGCCAACCCCCACCCCCCCCCTTCCCCCCATACCCTGCCGTACCTGACCTCCTGCTGAACAGCGGGGAGAAAGCAGCGGAGTGGCCGACAGAAACAGCAGAGCAGACGGTGGCCAAACGCAGGGGAGCCGGACAGGATACCAGCGGAGGGAGAGCCAGGCAACTTGACAGAGGCTGTGCTGTGGAAGAGGAGCTCGGCGAGCAGCGCTTCCTGCTGCACGACCCGACCGGACGTCCGGTCCACGAGGAGGAACAGCGAGATCCGACGTCAGGTGATCACTGGAAACACCTGACCAGTGACGATCCGAGGCAGCAGGCCGGTCAAGGGGAGGGGCGGCGCTATAAAGCCCGCTAGCTCCTCCCACAAATACCGGCCTGCGGCCGCACACTTGCACCTTATTTATTTCCGTTTGGTAAGAATGAATTTCACTCGGTGGTGGATACACGTATTATTTGGATAGAATACAATTCTACTCACCTGCACAATATTTATGGACACTTATGAACGTTTATGTTTATGCACCAATTGATTTGTATTATTAATTGGCTTCACAGATTGATATATGTTATATATGTTTACTTTTGTTGATTTGGTTCACATATAGATATAGGTTATATATTCATTATTTATTTAATATCAACTGCAAATTAAAGAGCGCTTAAAGGCATAGTCCACCTTTTGGAATAATGTAATAAATGCACTAATAATGATAAAATAAAAAAATGTGCATTTATTAATTTTTTTGTATTCAGGCCTGTAGAGCATTGCAACGGTTATTAGTGTGTTGTGGGTGCAATACATAGGCTCTTGTATTGCTTTCTCCCAGCCCCTGGTCCGTGTATAGAGGTGGACCCTCTGTTATGAGCTGAAGGATGCATCAAATGAGCAACAAGGGGAGAGATGTCATCGCCCTGCTGCAGTGGCAGATGGTAACTGAAGTCTTTCCATTCACAGATCCCTGTGAATGGATGACGTGGCTGTGCGGGGGGAGCCTGCAGAGCCACGCTAATTTCAAAAGCAAATAGAATGCTGCAGGGAGAAGCATCCTGAAATTGAAATAATCCAGGGCTTGACAGATTTGCTTGAAATCTAGGAGCCAGCTAAAAAAGTTAGGAGCCAGCTATTTTTGCGCATGCCGAATAGGTGGCTTCTGTTGGACCGGCTGCCATACACACGGGCCCAATGGCAGCCAGTTTTTAATGAACCGGCTGATGTTGCCCAACATTCGACCTATGTGTACTTTGTTTACTTCTTCTGGGAGATTATAAAAGGAACACTCCAACCACCATGACAATTTCAGTGATTTCAAGTGGTCATGGTGGTAGGAGTCAAAAACACTGCACATGCTGGGATACTTACAATTATGTGCTGGGGGATAGTTGCACCCCTAGCACATATGAATTACTGCTGGTCGGTACTGCTGGCTGGTACTTCTGGTGGGTACTACTGGCTGGTACTGCTGGGGATACTGCTAGCAGGTACTGCTGGCTGGTGCAGCTGTGGGTACTGCTGGTGGGAAATGCTGGCTCTTGAGACACATGACAGAGAGTGCGAGGAGCAGCGCTGGAGGAAGCATGCAGAGCCGATGCTTCCTGTTATCTCTCCTCTCACAGGCCGAGTGCATTTGATATCACTCCGCCTGTGACAGGACCGAGCCGCAACTATACAGTAAGCATTGGCTCCATTCAGTAATAGCTGACAGACACTGTTGTGTCAGCAGACATCCCAAGTCTCCTGCGGGGTGCGGGAGTCTCCCACATGCAGGCGCCACAGTCAGGGAGCCGCAGCCCGCATGGGGGAGACTCCCGCACCTTGCAGGAAACTTGGGATGTCTGACAAAAAGACACCTGCCACAGGGTAACCCAGGCGCCAGGCCGCTAATTAATTATAGTTGCCAATGCGACCTGGTGCCTGGGGTTTGTTGAGCCCTGAAATAAGCCTATATTCTTCACCAGTCACTTTATTAGGTATACCTGTTCAATTGCGTGGTAACACAATTTGTTAATCAGCCAATCACATGGCAGCAACTCAGTGCATTTAGACGTGGTGAAGATGATTTGCTTAAGTTCAAACCGAGCATTAGAATAGGGAAGAAAGGGGATTGAAGTGACTTTGAACGTGGCATGGTTTTTGGTACCGGACGGGCTGGTCTGTGTGTTTCAATAACTGCTGATCTACTGCGATTTTCAATTCACACACAACCACCTCTACAGAGAATGGCCCGAAAAAGAGAAAATATCCAGTGAGTTGAAGTTGTGTGGCCGAAAATGCATTGTTGATGTCAGAGGAGAATAGGCAAACTTGTTTGAGATGATCAAAAGGCAATAGTAACTCAAATAACTACTCATTACAATCAAGGTATGAAGAATACAATTGCATAACACATTGAATCTTAAAGCAGATGAGCTACAGCAGCAGAAGACCAAACCGGGTGCCACTCCTGTCAGGTACAAACTACAATTCACACAGGCTCACCAAAATTAGACAAAAGAAGATTGGAAAAATGTTGCCTGGTCTGATGAGTGTTGATTTCAACTGCGACATTCAGATGGTAGGGTCAGAATTTGGGGTAAACAACATGAAAGCATGGATCCATCCTGCCTTGTATCAACAGTTAAGGGTGGTGATGGTGTAATGGTGTGGGGGATATTTTCTTGGCACACTTTGGGCCCCTTAGTACCAATTGAGCATCGGTTATACTCCACGGCCTACCCGAGTTTTGTTGCTGACCACGTCCATCGCTTTATGACTACAGTGTCCCCATCTTCTGATGGCTCCTCCCAGCAGGATAATGTCACAAAGCTCAAATCATCTCACCACTGGTTTCTTGAACATGACAATGAGTTCACTGTACTCCAATGGCCTCCACAATCACCACATCTCATCCAAAAAAGCACCTTTGGGATGTGGAAGGGGAGATTTGCATCATGTATGTGCAGCAACTGTGTGATACTGTCATTTCCATATTGACCAAAACCTCTAAAGGAATGTTTCCAACACCTTGTTGAATCTATGCCATGAAGAATTAGGGCAGTTCTGAAGGCAAAAAGGGGGGGTCCAACCCGCAACTAGCAAGGTGTACTTAATAAAGTGGCCAGTGAGTGTGTATATATGTATATACATACACATAAGATACTGTCTCTGTGTCTACTTACACACACGAAGGTGAAAAATCCCTTCTTAGGCTGGTTTCACACAGGCTGTCCGATCAGATCCACCAGTCAGTTTTTCAGGCGGACCTGATCGGACCATCCATAGCTCTGTATGGAGCAGCTGACACTCAGCGGCATCCGATCCTGGCCACCAAAAACAGCAGATCGGATGACAGTCGGATGGAAACAGACAGCCTGTACATTTCCATCCGATCCCATAGAGAACAGCAGGGCAGTGTCCGTGTCCGTTCTGCATAGCAGACTGGACACAGACCCATCATCCCCCTGCTCAGTGGGGAAATCCCTTGCTGAGCAGGCAGATGCGGACTAAGGAGAACGCCCATGTGAAACCAGCCTAAGATGGTTGTCACTAGAGCAGGCATTCCCCTTAGAAGATTTTTCCTCATGGGCTTCACTTTTGAGTTCCTAGCTCTTTTGATCTTTAGTTAGGATACACTCACACAGCTGCATGGTTTGGAAGCAGTCAGTTAGTTGCATTTGGAGGGAGATAAATGCCTCTTCTTGATGCAGCAACACCATGTTCTGGTCGCATACAAATTAAGTGTGGCCAGTCTGAGCAAAGCCAAAACAATGGTCCTGGATGCATGCTGTCTGCATCCAGGGTCAGGTGGGGGGTTCTATTTGCATGTACCTACTCCGATGTTCATTTACATATGGACAACAGTGGTGTCCGACATTGATTTGCAGAGCGTACAAATATGAAAGCCAATGATGGTCGCAGAGAGCGTGTGCAGGCCGTGTTTACAACCATTGGTGAGAATCAATAGAAGTGAGTGTAGCCAAATTATTGAGAACATTTCAGCAACTAGAGTAATGCTGGCCATACACATTGATTTTTGTCTGTAATTCTCAATTTAACCACTTGCCGACCGCCTACCGCAGATATACTGCGGCAGGCTGGGTCGGCTGCGCAAACTGACGTATGGGCACACACCGCCCCCACTAGGCAGCAGGGATGCCGATCCACTGGGCCGGCGGCCATGATTGCTGCCGGGCACCTGTGATCGCTCCCTGCTGAGAGAGCATGATGGTCTGATGTGGATAACACAGCAGATCGTTATTCTCTCTGAAATGATCACAGAGCGCTTGTGATTCTCCGATATAGGATCACAGTTCTCGGTGTTCATTTCACAAGTACCTCCCCCATACAGTTAGAAAACTAAGCTCACACTTAACCTTTTGATCACCTCTGGGTTAACCCCTTCCCTGCCAGTGTCATTATTACAGTAACAGTGCATATTTTTAGCACTGATTACTGTAGTAATGTTACTGGTCCCCCAAAAAGTGTCAGATCACCACCATTACTAGTAAAAAAAAATAAATAACATAAGACATTAAATCTTTCCCCACAATGGCTTTGTATATTGTAAGTATTTTGATTTTAATTCTCTGGGCAATTGGAAGCCAGCGGAGGGATTGGCATAGAGGTATGGCAGACACTGAGCGGTTGGTAAGGTAGAGGAGTCTGGCAGCAGCATTCATGATAGACTGAAGGGGGGATAGCCTGAGCAGAGTTAGGCCTATGAGTAGGGAGTTGCAATAGTCAAGTCGAGCGATAACAAGGGAGTGAATGACTCGTTTGGTGGTTCATTGGTTAAAAAGGGGCATACTTTTAGAGATGTTATGGAGGTGAAGTCTACAAGATTTGGACAGTGATAGGATTTGGGGCTTAAAGGCAAGGTCAGAGTCCAAGATTACACCTAGCACCCTGGCATATAGGGAGAGACTGATAGTTGTAGCCATGGGCATCCGCAGGTAGGGGCAAGGGGGGGGGGGCAAATGCCCCCCCTTGGAATCTCAACTTCCCCTTTAAAGTGGTAGTTAAGCCACTTTATACCATCCTGTCTGTTCTGTTTAATAATCATGTGTGCTCGTATGTCTGTTTTAAAAAAATAAGCTGTTCTTTACCAGTTTTCAGAGGGCCGAGCGCCACTCACGTGACCCGTCGGCTCTCTCCTCTCTCCAGCTGACAGCTGCCTGCAGCGGGCGGGGCCAATAATTCCTCACTGATGTCAGTTAAGAGGGGAGGAGGAGGGGAAGAGGAGAGAGGTGGTGGGTCACGTGAGCACTCTATACTTGTAAAGAAGGGCTTATTTTTATAAAAAACAGACACAGGGGCACACAGAATTATTAAACAGACTGTAGACTGGATATGAAACTACAGCAGCAGGAAAGGAGGGGGGGGGGTGGGCACTGACACAGGAGCAGACAGGCAGGGAGGAAGGGAGGGAGGGAGGGGGGGGGGAGAGAGGACAGAGGAGGACAGGAGGGCTGCGGATGATGGAGCCAAGTAGACTGACCACGGTGTCAGTATCAGGTTACAGAGGGGAGGACATAGCCAGGCAGGATCAGCCAGGTATTTTAGGTGATAGAAGGGGCCAAATTACACAGCAAAGCACTGTGCTGTATAACATGCTTTAAGGGAATATACTCAAAATAAGTATAATGACTAAGCCCCTCCCCTTCATGACATTGTTGAAAAGGGGCGGGGCATGGGTGACCTTAAAATTATGCCCCCCCCCCCCCCGAAAAAAGTTCTGCGGACGCCCATGTTTGTAGCATTGATCTTGGTGGAAAAGTCAGGGAAGAGGGCATGAGGAGATAATATTATGAGCTCAGTTTTAGAAACACCTTGTTTGAGGAAGTGGTGTGACATCCATGCGGATATGTCAGTTAATAAAGTAAGTAATGCGAGAGGAGACTGAAGGAGTAGGGTGAGGAGTAGAGAGCTAAATTTTGGTGTCATCAACGCCCATCAGAGATGGTACTGGAAGTCACGGGTGGTTATCAACCAAGACTAGTGTGGATAGAGAAGAGAATGTGTCCAAGGGCAGAGCCTTCAGGGACCCCTACAGAAAGAGTAAGAAGGGAGGAGATTGAGTTGTAGGGAACACTGAAGGAACGCTTTGATAGGTAGGAGGGGAGCCAAAGAGCGGAGTCTTGGAGGACAAGGCAGTAGAGTTTATTGAAAAGAAGCAGATGGTCAACCGTGTTAAAGGCTATAGAAAGGTCTAGTATTAGAGTATGGAGTAGTGGCCATTGGTTTTCGCAGTTAATACATCATTAGAGAGTTTTAGGGTCGTTTCTGTTGAGTGCTATGAACGAAAGCCAGACTGTAATGCCCCATACACACGTGCAGATTATCTGCAGACTTTTGTCTGCAGACTTACCTTTTCTATGTAGTGCAAGGGCCTGCCGGATTGCATACAAATTGAAAGTGTTTAGGTTTGACCTCATATTATATGGTTTTGGTAAGTCTGCAGACAAAAGTCTGCAGATAATCTGCACATGTGTATGGGGCATAAGGGGTCAAGTTTGTTGTCAGTGAGGTAGGAATTCAACTGGTAGACTAAGTGTTCTAAAAGTATAGACGTAAAAGGGAGCAACGGGATTGGTCCAAAGTTGTTCAGACTGGTGGGCTCCAGTCAACAGAAAGTGCACGTTAAGATATGTTAACCAGAGTAATATAAACAGTACAACAAGCCAATACAAAAAAGAGAAAACTTTTTATTGTTTGAACATATATAACCATACATTTTAAAAGGCGAATTTGTACAAACTGTATGCCATTACATTTGGTATCAGTAAACTTTGCAGACTAACATATTTGTATATACATACAAAAACCACACGCTTCTCATGCAATTAATAATATATATATAAAAAAACAAGAACATTTAAAATGGACAATCCAGTTAAAGTTACATATAAATATATCTTTGATTTGAACACTTGGTGGGTGCCAAGCTATTGGGGGGTTTGGGGCTTAGCGCCAGGGAGTTGGAGTTAGTATAAAAGATGACTGCCATTGCACTGCATCATGGGAGGACAGTTTAGGTGGATACAAGGTACATGACCAAGTTGGTTTATACATCTATAAGAGTAAATAGGAACAGGCTTTGGGCTTGTGTTTGACAACTTTTACGTTCCTATAGACTCGCACGGACATGCAAAACCCAATAGATGCGAACACATGTCGACAGGCCCAACACTCCTCACACCAAAAACGACATATATTTGGTATAGCTCAACAATAAAACGTTATAGAACACAGCCAGTATAATGGGCGCACATGGTAACAGATGAGTGACGCACATATAGGGCCCAAATTTATCACACTGCAATGGCACTTATGGTATGGTATACAATACTAAGGCATGCTAAAATGACACCGTATTGCCTGAGAGGCCACTTTAGCGTGTCTTAGCACAGTGTAAGATACTTCAGTGCTGCTATAAGCTTGAATAATTAGGGCCACTAACTATTTGCATACATACTTTCATTAAAAACCAAAACGTTTTACACCTGCTACCTTGTAGGTGTCAAAGATTGTCTTTTACGCCCTTAAACGCAAGGGCATTTGTCAGTCTTTGCCTGTAAAGGCTAGTCTGCTAGTCAACCTTTGTAGGCAGTACACATAGCCTTTGACAAGTATGAAGATTAGGTGACACTTTGCTGCAAGCCTTCTTTCAGTGACTCCTTATCAAAGCCAGGGACAGCCAGGCAACTAGCATTATCAAAGCGGATCAGTAACGGCAGCCTGTATAATTTTCTATGAACAGTTTCCTTTACTTCCAGTCTGAGACTGCTGAATACAGGCATTATCTGGAGAGCTGCTTGTATCTTTAAACAAGTCAGTGCTAAGGCTCCTTTAAGCCTGCTAGAGCCTGTGTAAAGCTACAGCCATCACTCTATATTTGGCATTATCAGTCTTGAGTAAAAAATAACAAAAAGGGCCTTCTAAATGGAACTCCAGACCAACTGCTAAATAGATTGCTGCACTACATTGATATGAATGACTTTACCTGCTTAAAGACTTGTAATTTTGTTCATCCAGTCTTGGGTTTTAGACAAGACACAGAATGGAAGGTCAGGCACATTTTTGCTATACTGGAAAAGAGAAATGGACAGAGGGCGCACCAGCCTTGCGCATTATCCTAGCTACTGATGAAGGGGGAACACCCCGACACGCGTAAGCGGTTTTTTGGAGGTCTACATCCTTCCACGGCCTGAGGCAGCTGAGGATGCCCAGTGGAGACCCCTGGTGGTCCCTCATTGCTTATTGCCCGTGTTTCATAATCATTTTGTTTGTATAATGTGTATACATGTCTATTACAATAAATTGTTTTAAAGATAATGCGCTAGGCTGGGGCGCCCTCTGTCCATTTCTCTTTTCCAGTATTTTCTTTGGGTTACCACGACCCGTTGAGAGTGGCAGCGCAGCCTGAATTTACTACAATTTGACCTGAATCGCATTTTCCGGATACCAGCCGCAAGGCTACCCCTTAAGCGCAGGAATCATTTGCTCTTTGTACATTTTTGCTATACACAAGACTGGCTGAACAGAATTACCAATCTTTTGGCGAGTAAAAATAGGCTCTTTATGCTAGCTATGTGCAAACCAAGACTGACATATACCTGTAGGTTTAGAGCTTGTATAGGCCTGACAACTAGAAGAGGGCACCAAAAGGAACACACTTACAGGACCTGGAAGCCAGAAAGGACCTCCTGTTTATATCACGTTAGAGTCCCTACAATCTGCCACATTGCAATTTATATTAAGTGGACCTAAGGATCTACAAGATGCATACCACAGACCCATTTGTTTGATCTGCAGCATTGCATGGCTGATACAGTTCAGACCTGCCCCATTTGCACAACTTTGTCTGAAGCAGAAATGTTCTAGCAGCTATCCATGTTCTCAGGAAGTAAATTTCCAATGGGACATCTTCACTGATGTGTTCGATTTCATCTACTTTCCTACCAGTAGGGTGCGATCACTTGGCATCAAGCATGAAAACACCAATCCTGCAAGAATTATCACCTTCTGCATATGAAGACTTGATCAATATTTAAAACACTACTTTTATAATCTACACTACTCTTAAGTGGCAGTTCAAAAAATTCTGAGATAAAAAGGCAAGGCATTTTGTTTTTTCAAACCTATCAGCAATGTCTGTGAATTTGCCCTAAAAGGTCACCTCTACAAGGAGAGCTTTGAGAGCAACTATTGCCGACTTCCTGCTAGGGCCAGCCATAGACTGTTAAATCTCGAACATTGTATGGGCAGCTTGAATGTACCAAGTTGACCGATCAACTTGGTGCAACCAGCATGCCAGATTTTACTTGCGATTATCGCTAGCGGCTGTTACTGTCTTCTCCTGGTGGGGATGGCTTCCCCCGTTGGGAGAATATAATGATTCCCCTGTCAGCACTGTCTTGTCTTCATGGGGAAATTGTGCGAATTTCTTTCCTGCAACCGAAAGAAATTCACACCGTCTACGGCAGGCATGTCCAACCTGTGGCCCAGGGGCCGCATGCGGCCCAGAACCTAAGGCAATGCGGCCCACTGCCCCCTAACAATTTTTTTTTCTGTTTGGGAGGAAGGAAGTCAAGTCGGGGGCAAGGCCACAGAGGCAGCCTTGGAGGGGGATCACCCACTAGTTGTGTTAAATTAGTGCTGGGGGGGGAGGGGGGGTGTGGCAGCACGGGAAGGGCGCGGCGGCGTTTTATTACTTGTATACCTTAACTATAGTATATATTTTATATGTGGCCCAAGACAATTTCTCTATACTCAATGTGGACCAGAGAAGCCAAAAGGTTGGACACCCATGGTCTACGGCCTGCCTAAGAAATACTAGTTGCTGGGTCATCTCTGGTTCAGCAGGGTCACTGACCTGGAGCAGGCATGCAGATTAGAATGTCAAAATGAAAATCGGAACTCCTGATCTGCATACCTGTTCTGATTCACTGACTGAGCAAGCATTGAAGCCACTGGTTCAGCATGACAGCCAGGCAATCAGCATTTTCACAACACATCTGCAGTGCTTTCATTGCTGTCTCAGCATAGGTTTTCCTTTAAAGCAAATCTTTGGTGCTCAACTCATGAAAACAAGGCAAGAACGTGTTCAGGAAAACGGTTCAAAAGCCGTTGGGACTGACCAAACAAACTCTAGCATTCATTCTCCAAACCCTAGTAGAAAAATGACTGCTGAACAACAGATTTAACTTAATGTAATATGATGGAGGCCTAACGTGTACAGTACATATCTGGCTTTGAATTCAGGGATTGTCAGATGGGTATTACAAAAAGTGATTGAACGCTGAAGGTCATTTGTCGGTCTGGCCCTTGTTCTTCTTGTTCAACAGTTTTTGCAGGTTGGGCGACATGAAAAACGGTCTGTCGGTCGAGCCGTCATTGCGCTCCAGATCTTCCACTGCGCAGGAGGGAATTGGAACAAGTGAGCAGCATGGCATAATCAGGTTAAGAAAAAGGGAAAGAGGCTTTGACAGAGATACAAAGATTGCTAGATTCAATCGAAATGCAGGTCATGCAAGAGTTAAAACAAGGCACTGGGTGTCTGTAGAATATACATATATATAAGGTGTTTTGTATACACATGGAGCAAGGTAGAGAGAATAACCCTTAATTTCCAAGAGGTTTCAGAAGACCTCTCCTACATATATAAGGCCACAGTCCGTTGCACACCGATGGGTGTGCAGCCATCTCAAAGTGCCCTTTTCTCAAAACACAGCTCTCTGCCAGGTACAGCAGAGGGATTAGTAGTCAAAGAAGATATAGACGTTACTGGAACCCGTGTAGTTTTCAGTACTGAAGGGCAAGTCTGGTCACCCTCTGACCCATCAGCTTTGACTTTCGCTGGGTTTTAGCAGTTCTGCATCTTTTTTGAGCAGAATTTGGCTGAGTTCCGGGGACATGTAGTATGGCCGCTCCAGGGAGCCATCGTTCCTCTCCAAGTCTTCACCTTGTTGTGTGTAGCACCATCAAGTATTGGCAGAATAGAGAAAGAGAGAAAAAAAGAAGAGACACAGGGAAGGGTAGCAAACAAGGTGGAGTGGTGAACGATATGGAGTGATGAACCATGCAGGGTGATGTTCCGTGCAGACAGGGTAATGACGAGCACGAAATGGAGAGAAAAGCAAGGAAGAGGGTGAAGGAGAATGGGGCAAGGTCAAATAAGACCAGCATTATGAGGGTTGCAAAGTTCAATGCAGACCAGTTAAAGGGGGTGGGTGGAAGGCAAGCCAGGAAAGTAAAGGGCATGGCAGGAAAAGGCAAGGTGGACCAGTAAGTTGGTGGATAGCAAGCAGGGCAAAGGACAATGATGGAAGAGTAATGGCAATGTGGGCACAGCAGGAGAGGTAGAGAATACCAAGCAGGAGTTTGGGATTAGATAGAAGTGGAAAAATGGAAGAAAGAAAACATGATTAGTATAGGGCAGGATAAGTCCTCCCACTCCGAGACAACCCATTCCTTCAATTATGCCTCTCCATGTAACACTTGATGAAATCTATGTGGTAGACCTTCTCTTGCCAAGTACAGTCATGCATGTGCACAGGTAACCACACATACATCCATTGAAGCACACTCAGCAAAAGACATGTATCCACTCTTGTGTGCTGTACACCCCTTTGACTGAAGGTTATCAATAGCCAAGGGGCCCACAACCAAAAGGAAACCAAAAGCCAACCAAGCAGACATCAACTTCAAATATCTATGCTGGTTGGCCATTTCTAAGTGCAACATGGAGGAGTCTAGTAACTGGGGCAGGGCTGTCCATGGAGTTCACCCAATTAGGCGGTAGACAGGAAGTGTTAAACTGCAAGCTTATAGGGCCCCATTTCCCACATCCACCCCTTCTATATTTTAGAAAAGAACCACACAGGCCAAAATACTTACAGAAACACAAGAACAGCGTGTCCACGCACATGCCATACACACTGAAGAAACCGTGTGCAATCAGATAAGAGCCGATAATCACTGTCTGTAGTGGGAGAGAAGATTCTCATTAGTAGCCAGACATGACGTTTTTAAGAAACATTAAAAATAAATTATAATTTCTATCTACAATTTCTACCCAAGGTATCCGATTACCAATTGTTTTGCATCAACCTAGAGCATCTTTCAATATAAAAATAAAACGTATACTTAAAATGTGCTGCTTTATCATATTTGGGTAAGGTTTGAAAAGCACTACAGTTCAATGATGTGCCTGTACCCAGTGCTGTATTTTGGCCTAGGCCAACAAGGCCCAGGCCTAGGGGGGCACTTTGCAGGGGGGCAACAAAAATGCCACCCCCCCCTCCACCTGAGACTCTTTTGGCCACTGGTTGCTAGAGCCGCCTCTCTCACCCCCCTCTCTCTCTCTCTCACTCACCCCTCTCTTTCTCTCTCATCCCCCCTCTCTCTCTCTCTCTCTCACCCCCCCCCTCTCTCTCATAACCCCTCCATCTTATCCCCCCTCTCTCATCCCCCCTCTATCTCTCTTTCTATTTGATCCCCCTCTCTCTCGCCCCCCTCTCTCTTTCATCCACTCTCACCCCCTCCCCCTCTCTACCTCCCTCACCCACCCACCCTCCCTTCCTCCCTCACCCACCCCCCCTCTCTCTCTCTCCCTCACCCACCACCCTTTTTCTCTCCCACTCCCTCTCAGCCCCCCCCCCCCCCCCGTGAGATCTCAGGGGTTGATGCTGGGACTTGTAGTCCTTCAATTTTAGAGAAGTCCCATCTGTCAAAAAAGCAGTGGGGCAAATTTACATGGTAGGGGGGCGTCCAATTTTAGTCTTGCCTAGGGCAGCACAAAACCAAAATACACCACTGCCTGTACCACTATCAAAGATGGAATTCAGACTAACCAATAAATTATTGGCATCAATAGCAATGCATTGTTTTACCTGCAAAAGGATTTGTATTTCTGTCACATCATTCCTAAAATTTACATAGGCTTACTGGACAGCAGATCCCAATTGATGATCTACTGCAGTTAAACTACAGTTTTTCTCTAAACTGCAAAAATAGATTCTGCTTGTTAACCTCTCTGTCCAATCCTATAATTGGACAGTAAAGGCTCAGTAGCTCATTGTTTGGAGTCATAATAATAAGAACCCCAAATAAAAGTTGGTAAAGAGCCCACCTCCAAATCTTTGTATGAAATACAGTGCAGAAAATACTCCTAAAGAAAAAACGCTGACCTTTCCCATGAGCCTGTCCTTATGCTTAAGATGAACCCGTGGGCTTGCCTTTCTTCGTAAAGAAAAGATAAACCCTCCTATCCTTTACAGCCAAGGAAGCGGTCATCTTAATCTGTTTGATCTGCAGTTTTCAGTCGTCATTCACATATGAATCAGACATGACACTGGCCATTTGATGGCTTGACAGCTCAGTTGAGAGCCAACACAAGCACACATAGATCTGCAACAGTTATAGTTACAGCATGCCTTGAAAATAACTGATTTATGAAACCGTTAAAGGGCTAGTTCACCTTTACCAAAAAACTGCCTATGCAGGTAAGGTTTTGTAAAACCAAACTGTGCAGCTCTGACTAAAGTTGAATGTCTTTGCTATAGGTGTAGGCCATTTTAATACCTCATGAAGCCTGACTAGAATACTCCCAGGATATTGATAGGATGTTGCTAAGTGAGGCCTAATCATTACTGTTCACCTCCTCCATCACGAGGGAGCTCTTAAACCTCCAAAGAGCTCAGAGCTACTGCATTTGGGGGGGGGGGGTTGGGCATGTGAAGGGGTTCAATTAAGAGAAAAAGCCCACGCCTGTGATTGCGGAGGTGACCAGTAAAGATTGGCCTCACCTAGTAATGTTCTGAGAGTATTCTAGTCAAGCTTCATAAGGTAGCCAAATGGCCTACACCTATAGTAAAGGGGGCGGGGGAGAGCATGTGAAGGGGTTCAATTAGGGGAAAAAGCTCACTCCTGTGATTGCGGAGGTGACCAGTAAAGATTGGCCTCACCTAGTAATGTTCGGAGAGTATTCTAGTCAAGCTTCATAAGGTAGCCAAATGGCCTACACCTATAGTAAAGGGCATTATTCATCTTTATTCAGAGCTGCATGGTGTGTTTTTTATCATTGACACACCTCTTACCTGCAAAAGCAGTTTATGTAAAGGGGGGAAGTAACCCTGTAAGTTGGTAGATTTAATTCCGCTTTAAGTAGTTCCATGTCTACAGAGCAAGCACTTCCAGTAGACTCCTCTTTAAAGTGCCCTGGAACCACATACACGGCGCTGCTCGTTTATTGCAAAATACTGACCACAGCTTCCATCGTTACTTTTGGCAGCCTCCCCCCAACTCGAGGAGCCCTATTTTGGCCAATAGGGGCGTGCATCACATTTATTGGTTGCATGTCTTCCTATTGGCCATCAAAGTCAAACTTGAGCTGAATACTTGTTCCAGGCCAGTGATTCAGAAGTAATGAAGCCATAATATATCAGCATGACAGCTGAGCAAATAGCATTTTCAAGAGCTTGGGAATGTATGCCTACTGATTCCCCTTAGTACATGTATTAGACAGAAGGAGATCACAGAAATATATTGCAATTGACTCAGCACAGACAAATGCTCATCACTATACAGCAAAGCTTTTTTATTCAGTGGAAATGCTGCTCCTTGAAAAAAAAAAAAAAATAATAAATATGGGGTGTCTTTATAAAGTTCTAGATATACAGTGATAAGAGTTAATGGTCATCTAAGAATTTGAATTTGGGCATAATCAATGGACCTTAAATACACCAATAAGGAATATTTCAAATCTGGTCTAGCTTTGAACATTGGTTATGTATCTAAAATACATTACATAGCTTGTAGTGATCGTGGTGTTCCATTATTTTAACAGGACTACATTTTTTCTCTAAACTGCAAAAATAGATTCTGCTGACTAGCTTAGACTCCTTTTGGCACTTACCAAGATAGGCACCCAGTAGTAATTAAGAGCAGGAGCAGTGTCTTGCACAATCCTGATTCTGTGAGTGAAGAAAAAGAAGGCAAGGATCCCTGAAAGGAAAAAAGGAGAAAAATCACTGAAATATTTGTGAATGGATAAACAGAAAATGGAAGTTAATGGATCTATAAAGCATGCAATTGGTATGAATATATTGTGACAGCAAGTCAGGTAAATCTGTGGGTGTTGTCACAGACGGGAGATACATTTCTGCCTTGTTTAGAAAATTCACCAATTACTATAGGGTGTCGGCTGCAGAGGTAGCCAGAAAGGTGTAAGGACGTTGGAAAGCTTCAGCTATTCAGGATGAGGCAATTAAGGCCTCTATAAGTTATCCAGAGGATGACTACTGATTGCTGCCTCCTGAAGCGATGTGCGCTGAGGAGAGCAGTCAGCTGAAAGACTTCTGAAGGTGAGGTGATGGACTTTTTATGTGAAAAGAAAACAAATGGACTATTGGTTGTCTGTTGTATGGCCAGCAGTGTCTGCCCAGCAGTAGGTTGGGACAGACTCCATAAGTAGGTTCCTGTGTGTGTGAAGGTAGACGCCCGCAGTGGCTAGGGTTTTATTTTAGGTTTGTTTTTGATATTTCTGCTGTTTTGGTGCTTGCACTTGTTTGAAAATTGCAAGAATAAACCATAGACTGTTTTCAACTACTCCTCGACTATCTCTCTGTGTAACGAACCCCCCCAAGGGGTCACCCTCTCCCGCTACTGAGCTAATCCCTCACAGTATGTGTGTATGTATGTATGCATGTATGTATGTATTAGCTAAACATTCATATTGGAGTATAAGTGCCTGCGTTGATGGGGTTTGAGGTTGTGTAGATGGGCAATCTATTATTTTTCGGTAGAACAGACCTTATCAGTGAAAAGGAGATTCAACAGGAAGCAAAGCCTGCTGATTTAATGAGAAAATACATCCACCTCCACGTACTCAGAATCAAAAACTGTGCACAACAAACAATATGGACCTGTAGCGCTTGAATTTTGTTCTCGTTAGAACGGTTTTCCCTATACATGAGAATTAGAATGCAGAAGTGGGTTGATGCAGTTTAGTAGATTAAATGTAGTTCAGAAGGTCAACTGCAGGCCAGATGCACCCATCAATGTACTCTAATCCAACTGAGGTCAGATGCAACTGGTATGGACCTAAAACTATAAACTCTGTCGCATACTATTAAACCCAGTGTAATTTTTTTTCCCTACAATTAGGTTTGATAGCTTCACCTTCTGAATGTTGGTCTATTGTGTGAACAATGGTGTGGTAGGTGCATGACCCCATAGCAAGAGATGACTTCTAATTAACACAATACCTTGTATGCCGTCTTCCTGAATAAGCCTCAAAACGTTAAAAATAAAAATAAATTTCAGATGCACTGAGCCAGGCACCAACACAAAAGTGCCAACACAACCTTATTTTCTCAGGTAGGTTATAGATTAGATTTTGCAATTCTTTCCTTCCACCATGGTTTCAGTTTTGATGGAGTAATCCCTTCCGCAGCGTATTGTGTTTTGCCGGCAGAGAGCGCGGGGAACCTTCTCTACCAGTAGAATACAATTAATGTTACCAGCTTTTTGTTTGTTCGACTTCTGTACAACCAGGGTGCCCATATGGGATTGAAATTCAGCCGGTTTCTACTGAACCTGCCGAATTTAGAGCTATGTATGGCCGGCTTGAGTTTCATGTCACGCCTAAACTTAAGCCTAGTACACAAGTCAATGTCGTTTTTCTTTTATTGAACCGGCCGAAATTTGGCCCGTGGGGCCGGCTTCTGTCAGATGAGTATGCTGAAAAACCAATGGCCTAAAAGCACTGACCGGAGTGTTCTGGCGGGTGGGGGGGCTGTCCCACACAAGAGAACAGCAGGAGAGATCGCTGTACTAACATTGGAATTTTAGTACAGCGGCTCCAACCAGAGCTGTCAGTTTAGTACTAGGCTTTAGGGGATGTCCATTTTAAATGGACATTACTGTCCTGCATGGATGTTAGCAATTTGTCACTTTCTGATTTTCTGAGACTCCAGTGGTGACATCTCCCCCTCCTAAATTCCCAGCTACATCCAATTGCTCTGTGGATAACAAAGCCAAGTCCTATTGTCATGACATTTCAATGGTTTCTCCATAGGAGTGCGACACCTTTACTATGGCCTTGTGGAAAGAACAAAGAAAGGGACAGGAGGTCTTGCTTTCAGAGTGCTTGAGAAATACAAGATAGCAGCCGATAGAGATTCCAAATGAGTTTGGCCTTCAAATATAAAATTATAAATTCTACTTACCAACACAGCCAACTACCAGCAATTTTCCCAGGAACAGAAGGAAGTCTGTAACTTTATCAAGGACGGCAACACTGGAAAGAGTGAATGATAAGAATGTTAAATGATAAGTGCTACATAGAGAGGGAAGGAAAAATATAGGACACAGTCCACCCACCAGAGTGGCGAAAGATGAAACGGAGGGGGGGGGTCGGGGGGGGGGGGGGAAAGAAGAAAAAAAAAGTGTGTTTCCTATAGCAAACAGATAGCTTATTAGTTTGTTACTTGCAATGGATTAGTTGCTCTGGGCAACATATTTATTGTATCCAGACTTGCATTACATGAGGCCACAGACAAGAATTTTACAGAAGTCAGTCTTTTTATAATGGTCACATTCAAAAAGGAACGAATCAAGAAATGGCTACCTCGATATTGAACACATCTGTATTTTATTGTTTCCTGATGAAAGATTTTCAATATCTAATAAACCAACCACAAAACCTTACCGTATGATGTTTCTCATTAGCAGGAAGAAGGCATTCTTCGCAGACGTGCAGAAGTTGGTTCCATAGATGGCTATCTGTAAGGGGTAAGACATTTAATTCTCATTAGGGAAAACGCAGGGTTGTGGTTAAACACGTCCATGACTCAGGAAATCAAAGCAAGGGCTCCATGATTTTTTTTGCCATGAGCTGTTCTCTTTAAAAAGGAGAAGTACTTGGCTGTACATCTCCTATGGACCACATGAGTGCAATTTGTTCGGCACCCCTGTGACCCGTTTTCAGCAGAGAGCAGGCTGAAGTCAAAGAAGTTGATCCAGGCTCTGCGTCATCATGACCACGGAGTCGGGATCCGCCAGATCTCTTGACCGACATCCGGTTTAGCCTGTCAGCAAGCTGGTGAGCCAGCCACTTCCTGCCCCTGCACAACCCAGCTCTCCAGTGAGCGAGGAGGGGGCAGAGCAGAGAGCTGCTGTCAGTTAGCAGCTCTCTGCTCAGAGAGCTGTGAGAACCAAGCGATCGGCTGTGTTTGATCGCCCCGTTCGCAGTGTAGAGGCGCCAGGGACAGATGCCGCATAGGACCAAAAAAAAAAAAAAAAAAGATAAACCCGTACTTTTATTAAAGGAAACCGGTCATGACAGATAGTAGGGTGGGCTGCTATTACGGATCTCCTAAAGATACCAGCTGCTTGGCTGTTTCTCATGCTTATGAAGTAGCTGATCTGGAGTCAGAATGTAGCAAGGGGAAGTTAGAACTCTTGATCTGCATGCATACTCTGGACACCAAAGACTGTGGAACAGCATGACAGCCAGAAACTAGCATTTCCCAATATTTCTCCTATAACAGGTGCAACATCAGCCATTTAAGACCATTCAAAGTAATGTTCTACTCCCAGCGAGTGGAATGCATGCTCCCCTCACACACTGTCATCTACAAGTTCATGGGAGAAACCATAAAGGGTGTATGAGGTGGCAGGAGGAACCACCGCGTGCAGTGGGTGAAATATTTTACCCACCTTACTGGTCTAACATGCTCAGGAAGCAGCAAAAAAAGGAGGAGTTTCAAGACGAGGCTACTGCAAAGGTAAATGTATTGCCTATTTTTTCAGGTATGCTTTTGTATACAAGTGACCCTGTGCTAATGGAACTCCTACAATGCTCAATGCTTGGTTGTTATGTGGATTCAAAGGTTTGGAATTTACTTGGCCAAAGACAGCCAGGGGACTGGTATTTTCAGAAGGTGGTCAACAAAGGCAGCCTCTATTTCCCCCAAGTGCCACTTTCCTTTATCCTCTTGTTGAAATTCCTACTCTATAAAAGTTCTGCAGTTCCAGTGTAATGGTAGCTACTGCATGCCTTATTTCAGCAGATATCAGGCAGGGAGGTGGACAGTAACAGTTTTCTTGGTTTCATGGAGCCAAGATGAGGCGTAGACTCCCATTTTTCTGTATTACCAATTTCCTCATAGGTTATTAAAATTATTTTAAAAGAAAAAAAAGTTTGAAGGTTTTTAAATAAAAAGTTAAAACTCGCCTGCTTTGTGCAATGGTTTTGCATACAGCAGCCCTGATCCTTCTCTTCTGGGGTCTCCCCCTAGCTTCACCTCTTCAGTGGAGTGTCCCCATAAAAAGCTGCTTCCTATGTGGGCACTTGTGTCGGTTAAATTTTGAATGGATATATATATATATATATATATATAATATATATATATACATACACATATATACACACACATACATACATACACACACACACACACACACACACACACACAACATATATATATATACACACCCCCACATTATATATATATATATATATATATATATATATATATATATATATATATATATATATATATATATATATATATATATATATATATATATATATATATATATATATATATCTCACATACACACACACACACACACACACACATAGACACAAACCGCGCAGCTTGCCCCCACCCCACTTCACAGAGTTTGACAGCAGTAGGATAAGCTAATGGCTGTCACTGCTATCAAACTGCCCTGTGAGGAGAGAGAACACGACTGCGCTCATGCACAGCACTGGATCAAGAGCGAGCTCAGGTAAGTATAACAGGGGCTGGAGGGGGAGATGGGGAATCCGTGACACAGGTTTTTTGCTTTATTACAGAGAATGCATATGGGTAAAAAAAAAACCCTAAAGCTTTTAGAACCACTTTAAGCCCACACCCTCCCATCCTCACCATGATGTAGGCATTTCTGTTCAGGAACTTTATGAACTTCTCCAGACACCAGAAACAGCACTTCAGGCAACACAGGAGGAAGCGAGCACATTTATTATCCGCTCCTGGAATAAAGAAAACGTGACATGATTAAATATTATTGGAAACCAGATCATTAATTATAGTGAAGGTATATGAGGAGTATATTAGGTCTTTAAGGTTGTTTTTGTTTTTAACCTTAAAGAAAATTTTGACAACTTATTTTGCTCTTGCATTTTCCATATTTTTTAAATTATATTAAAATGTAGGGATTTTTAGATAAGCCATTGGTTGTCGAGGAGAGTAGCCACTACAAATCATCCAACTTCTTGCTTAAAGTGGAGTTCCACCCATTTTAATAAGTTTAGATGTATGTAATCCCCTTTAAAAATACTTTTACCAATGTAAGCCATTTTATTTTGCAAGAAAATACCTTTTTTTCTTCTTTATTCATCTGCACTTCCGGGCTCGGCCGCCTATAGGCGATTACGTCACTCGGCGATTCGCAAGGGCTGCTGGGATTGCGAATCGCCTAGCGACAAAATCTCGCATTATTACACCGGTACCAGTTGTACTCAGATGTATTGCTTTGAGTCCGCACCCCGCCTCCTCTCAGTGAGCTCTACGGGATGTAATGCTTTCAGTCCGCGCTCACTGAGGGGAGTCAATGCAATGCATCCGAGTACAGCTGGTGCCGGTGTAATAATGCGAGATTTCGTCACTAGGCGATTCGCATCCCGAACTACGCGATACATCCCAGCAGCCCTTGCGAATCGCCGAGTGACGTAATCGCCTATAGGCGGCCGGACCCAGAAGTGCAGATGAATAAAGAAAAAAAAAAAAAGGTTTCCATTGGTAAAAATTTATTTTAAAAGGGGATTACATACATCTAAAAACTTATTAAAATGGGTGGAACTCCACTTTAACAATTACTATAATAAAAAGGAGCAACAGAGAAAATTGCATTGCTTTGAATGAGGATGTGAGGATGAACAGTAAAAGCAGAACCACTAGGTGGCACTGCAGAGCAGAAAAGGGCCCTTATCAGTTGCAGATGTCTTATCTTGACAGTTGTACAAGTAGAACTAAAAGGCAAAATGTTTTCCTCATTTTGGATAGAACAAGGGAGAATGATAACATCTGCTCATGTGTGTAGCCTCACCTTTCAGCTTGTGGTCAAGATACTCCAGCATGATTCTGATGAGCTGCACAATGGCTAAAATAAGAGAACCAAATGCCAGTGACCCAGTGTGATACCTGAAGAAAAAGCAAAAATCTTTTGTAGCTGCATGTAAAAAGGGAAATTATACAAGAAATAAACTAAAAATAAAACATTCATGACGGTTTTTTTTATTCCAGAATGTGTATACACAAGTAATAGTTTGCATTTAAAATGTAAGCAGATCTGAACCCTCCTAATATTCTACAGCCAAGGAAGCTGCCATCTTATCTCCTCCGTGATCTGGAGTCGCTATTGTGCTACGCATGTGATCAATTAGGATACCAGCCATTTGATGGCTTGACAGTTCAGCTGAGAACCCAAGCAACTCGGATAGCCTTGAATGTGACCATTTTGGTAAAACAGTCTGGGAAAGTTTGGGAAAAAAGACTATGCAGCTTTGACTAAAGTTGGACAACACGCTTGCTATAGGTGAAGGCCATTTACGTACCTCCTGAAGTCTGGCCGATAAACTCTCACAGATGGCATCAACCTGTCTTGCTTTGTTGCTAGGGTGTTGCCAAGACGCTACCAGCCATTTCTGCTCACCCCCACCATCACAGGAGTAAACTGTCAAACCTCACCACATGTGATCCATCATCCCCTCCGTCGCAGCATTGTTGAGTTCAGAACTACTACGACAGGGAATGTGCCTGTAAGGGGATTTGAAGTGGGAGGGTCTTTGCAACGTCCTAGTAACGAGGCAGGCTGGGATGAGGCCATCTCTGGGAGTTTTTTAGTTAGGCTTTGGGAGGTATATGGCCTATACCTATAGCAAGGGCATTTACATTTGGTACAGTTGGTTAAAAAACTGCCTATCTAAAGTTTGCTATACTCCCCTCCAGGGATGCCCACGAGCATCACATCCAACATTAACCCAATCTTCAATGTTTGGCATCTTCAGCAATATTGGTTGGGCAGCCCAGGATAATGCAACTCCTGCACATGCAATATTCATTCATCCTGGAATGAATGCATGCCAAGAACGTACACTGACCTACACATGCAATGAAAAGCCTTCTGACTAAATTTTTCTTCTAGGCAACATTCTCCTTTAAAGCTGAACTAAACCCAGCAATTTCACGGTTTCTCAAAAACAGCTAAATCCAAGGCAGGTCTTAAATGATAATTTTATGCAAGCTCCCAAGCAAACCGTTTAGCCATCAAATGGCTGGTGTCATAGGTGGTCATGTGCAGCACCATGGCAACTACAGATCACACAAAGGCTAGAATGGCAGCTTCCTGGTCTGTAAAGGAGATAAAGGTTTAGTCCCGATTTAAAGCAGAACTAAGCCCTCCCATCCTTTTCAGCCAAGGTAGCTGCCATCTAAGCCTCTGTTTGGTCTGACGCTGTCATGGTGCTGCACATGTGATTAGTTAGGACACCAGCCATTTGATGGATTTGGTTGACAGCACATCCAATGTGACAGTTATTACTGGCATGCCTTGAATTTAACTTTTTTTAATCCATTGGGTTTAGATCCACTTTAAAGCATGTGACGGTATTCACCGTCACTGGGAGTGAGGGACAGATACTTGGGGGACGCTGAGAGAATGGTTTGAATAACCTCAGATGGGAGAGTGATATTTGTCAACGGTGTCTCAAGAAATGTGGAGATTTGATCCCACTTTGCACTGCGAGACCTGTGGCCTGTTGTCATGGAGTCTGTGACACCTAGATGTGTATTCCAGGTGTTTCAATGTAGTAGACGAACAGACTGTCATTCGCAGTCTTGTCCTATTGTCTATCTATTGAGCTGGGGTGTGGATTGTGTTAAGTCTGCCTGTCCCATTGTTAAATGTTAATGACCTCACGTTTTGTCCAGATAATTAGTTCAGGTTAATTCGGTTTCTCTATACAGGTTCATCTGCATAGGATAATGTAATCAGGCAACTCCTGACCTGTGTGTAGTAATTTGATCAGGAGGGGGATGTGCTCATGTGTGTATAAATTGAGTGTGAAACTGTTCACTAAAGAAGAAGGTTCCTTAACTTGTACAAGCCAAGTTGTCGGCTAGCTTTGTATGGGGGCGGCTAGGATTTGATATCGATGTTAATGACTGCAAGGAAGTCGTATACTGACGGAAGACCACAAGTACAGTGTGGGTCGGCGGTTCCGTTACAAAGTGCAACTATACTCGCTTAAAATCCAGCGATGTGCCATCCCCAGGACTCACAGCTGGCATCTTCAGATGGCCGGATTCCAGGCCTCGATCACCAGCCACTGTCATTGGCTGGTCCAAGATGCAACTCCCCCTACATGCACGGGAGTGACATCAGATTCAGCATTGCCTAATTCGTACAGTGAACAGAGCTTGTGCAGCTTACTGTACAGAGGCCGACAGGCAAGTAAGTAGCTTTAATGCAAAAAAAAAAAAAAAAAAAAAGACAAAGCAGGTCTCTTCTGCAATAAATCCAGGTACAACCCAGTGTAAACCTCTATTTACAGTCAATGCCCCGTATGCACTGCAACATCAAAAGGTGTATTAAGAACTTAGAAGGCATGTGCTCCAAATACTTAGTTGATTTAATATCTTCAATGACAGGAGCTTTTGAATTATTTTCTTCTTATACTGCACTGCACTTGCATAATAAATGAGGATCACAACTGCTAAAAGAAGCAGGCATCCCCTATACACTTATGGTGCAGAGAGTACACTTTCAGAAAAAGGCTGATAACGAGGAAAGCACCAGTATCCTACTTGTACATTGTTTTCTCCAATTAGCTGCCCGAATAGCAACATTTACGCCCCGGAGGAAGGGGGGGGGGGGGGAAGTCTCTGTTCCCCCGAAACGCGTTGGCTTTAACATGTTCTGCTACCAATAAAACAAAGATATTTTGATCCAAGTGGGTTTCTTATAGCCGATTTTGGGCACTCCTTTAACCGACTACCACTAGAAATTTTGGAAATGGCCACTAGGCTGTATCTTAAGGTAGCAGCCCAGACCCCTTAACAAGGGTCCACTGCCTTTTATCCAGTCGGGCCAGATTGATTGGGAGTTCATTTCCCCAAGTGGCCCTCTCTCACCTACCACCCACCCACAGACCCTCCATCGAGCAGGTCAGTCCAGCGCAGCCATCAACTTAAAAAAAAAAAACTCCAATTGGCTGTCGGAAACAACATGGCATGGTGGGGTGGGGGGGTGGGGGTTAGAACTGAGCTAACCCTTTGCAGGGTCTGTCTTTTAGCAGGTTGTGCTCTCCACAGTGCAGTCTAGAAATTGACACTTGGCTTAGTACAAAGACCCTGAATCAAATAAATGTGCGGAGCAGATGCCTTCCTTGTTTTCGACCCCTGTCTGCAGTACAGCGCAGTCATTGACCAGCTAAAACAAAGGTAGCATAGCCTAATGACAGCCTTTGGAGCACAAGGGAAAAATAATGTAAGTAGCATTTTAACTTGCATAAATTATCATCCCTGAAAATTTTGATGATAGGGTTAATAAGCTTAATGCGCCAAGCTATAAAGGATAGTTATTTTCCATGACTCATTTTCAGGAATGACCGCCAAGAGCAGAGAAAAATGCCAGTCATATGGCTAGAAATAATAATTCTGGCTAACACATGCTTTACAGCCTCGTTGATTGGATCAGGTTTTCTCCACTTATCTTGGGAGGAACCCTTGGCTAAAACTTTGAGATTTCAAGGAATTCATGAAATAGTGTTCACATATACAGTTCCCAGAACATTTACATTATTAGCAAGCTGTTGATTTAACAAATTTTTAGAAAGAATTCAATATAAAATTGTAATAAAATATACCGATCTAACCACTTCTGGACCGGAAGGTTTTACCCCCTTTAATGACCAGGCCATTTTTTGCGATACGGCGCTGCCTTATTTTAACTGACAATTGCACGTTCGTGTGACGCTGTACCCAAATAAAATTGATGTCCTTTTTTTTCCCTACAAATATAGATTTCTTTTGGTGGTTGGTATTTGATCACCTCTGCAATTTTTTTTTTTTTGAACTATAAAACAAAAAATAGCGACAATTCCGAAAAAAAAATAAAAAAAATTTTTACTTTCCGCTATAAAACATTCTCAAAAAAAAAAAAAAAAAAAAAAAAAATCAAATTTTTCATCATTGTAGGCCAATATGTATTCTGCTACATATTTTTGGTTAAAAAAAAAATCCCAATAAGTGTATACTGATTGGTTTGTGCAAAAGTTATCACGTCTACAAACTAGGGGATAGATTTGTCATTTTTATTTAATTCATTAATTATTTTTTACTAGTAATGGTGACGATCAGTGATTTTTAGCGAGACTGCGACATTGCCGCGGACAGATCGGACCCCTAACTAACATTTTTGACACTTTGGTGGTGGAGGGGGGGTTTCCATTTTGCATGCCAGTATCTAATCCTCCTGTAGGTGGCAGTATAACCCAAACCTTAAAGTCTTCCTGTGAACCTCAATTGACAAGAAAGAAAATTGAAAGTACACTTATAAAACTATATTTTAAATATTTTTGCTATCAAAGCTCAACCCCAGCCAATTTTTTGTACTGGGGAATTTAGGATTTATTTAGTTTGATTGTTGTCTGTGTCCCCTTTAGGGAGCATTACCGCGCACCACTTTCAGATAGGTGTTAGACAAAGTAAGTAGTAATGGGAAATTTACTTGAAGGGCATCCGTAAGAAAAAAAAAAAAAATTCAGTTCATATATTTTTCAGCGGTTTATCAGCCCACCAACATCTGCATGGCCAGATCTTTAAGACTCAGCTGCAAGTGTTTTTTTTTTTTTACCTATCTGCAACCTGTAGGGCCAGCCTATCAAACGGCTGACTAGATATCCGATTTAGCAGTTCTCTGATCAGCCTCACCTGAGAGCTCTACCGAAGGAGGAGAAGATAGGAAATGCTGGCATGTCATCTGGCTTTTTGAAGGCCCAGTAGTAGGAGGCAAATGCTCCAGCTAGAGTCACTTGACCTAGTGCGATGACAAAGTTGGCCAACCAGAGAAACATAAAGGCGTTGTAAATCTGGAAAACGATCAGGTACTTGTGGTAATAGGTTTCTCCTCCATAAAAGGCAAACTGGCATCTAGCATCTGGGCACAAGCGGGTAACATTGGTGGTGTTGAAGGTCTAGGAAAAAAAAAAAACAAACAAAGATAAATCGTATCAGCCCCTTTTATTATTTATTTTTCAGGTACTTGTATAGCGCTGTCAATTTACGCAGCGCTTTACATATACATTGTACATTCACATCAGTCCCTGCCCTCAAGGAGCTTACAATCTAAGGTCCTTAACCACTTTACCACCGGAGGATTTTGCTGTCTTCCGTCCAGGCCACTTTTTGCGATTCGGCACTGTGCGACTTTAACTGACAATTGCGCGGTCGTGCGACGCCGTACCCAAACGAAATTTACGTCCTTTTTTTCCCACAAACAGAGCTTTCTTTTGGTGGTATTTGATCACCTGTGCGATTTTTACTTTTTGCGCTATAAACAAAAAAAGAGCGTTTATTTTGAAAAAATAACAATATTTTTCACATTTTTTTATATGAAATTCCCCCCAAAAAAAATGTAAAAATCAAATTTTTTTTAAATTTTTGCCCAATTTGTTTTCTGCTACCTATGTTTAGTAAAAAAAAATCGCAATAAGCGTATTTTGATTGGTTTGCGCAAAAGTTATTGCGTTTACTAACTAAGGGAAAGATTTCTGTCATTTTTGGTGTTTTTTTTTTTAACGCGTAATGGCGGCGATCTGCGATTTTTTTTGCGGGACTGCGACATTGCGGCGGACAGATCGGACCCTTGACTGACATTTTTGACACTTTTGGGGGTACCAGTGACATTTCTACAGTAATCAGTGCTATATATATGCACTGTTACTGTAAAAATGACACTGGCAGGGAAGGGGTTAATTTTATTGGAGAGGGAGGGGTTAATGTATGCCTGGTGCTTACTGACGTGTAGGGGGGGAGGTGACTGTGTGACAGAAGGACAGATCGGATGTCCAGCTATGCTGAACACTCCGATCTGTCAGTCCCTGTCACTATGGAGATCCGCCTGCTGTGTTTACACACAGCGGGCGGATCTCCAGACTCGATCCCCGACGATCGGGCAATCGCCGCTGCTCCTCCGCTGGCCCGACTCCCGCTGTGAATGAACACAGCGGGAGCGAGCCTCCGGCGGCGCGCGAGCGCCGCCCACAAGGGGCGGAGTCCAGCGACGTAGGTCTACGTCGCTGGACGGGATCGCGGCACTTTGCCGCAGTAGCCTCCATGTAAGCGGAGGTAAAGTGGTTAACTCACATACATACACAGTAGGGCCATTTTTTTTTTATACAGGATCCAATTAACCTACCAGCATGTCTTTGGAGTGTGGGAGGAAAGCCACGCAGGCACAGGGAGAACATGCAAGCTCCAGGCAGGTAGTGTCATGGTTGGGATTCGAACCAGCGACCCTCTTGCTGCTAGGTGAAAGTGCTAACCACTACACCACTGTGCCGCCCAAGTTAACCAGTTGCCGACGGCCGCATGACTATATACTGCGGCGGTCAGCCCCGGCCAGGCAGAGTGACGTATGGGTATATCACTCGCCTGTCACTGACTTGAGAGCCAATTGCGGGCGGGCCCGCACTCGCCCGCCCTGGCTCGTTCACTGACAAGTCAGTGCGTGTGACCGGCGGACCCGATCGTCCGCCGGTCACTCAGGCGAAGGGAGAAAGGCGGAGCGGCTTATGTAAACAAGCCGCCCGTCATTCTCCCTGGTGTAAAAATGAAGATCAGACGGTTCTACTATGTAGGACCGTTGATCTTTGTTTTTACACCAATAGCCATGTCCCTATACAGTTAGAAACACGCCCCTAGGACACACTTAACCCCTCCCTCTCCAATACAGTTAACCCCTTCCCTGCCAGTGTCGTTTTTGCAGTAACAGTGCATATGTATAGCACTGATTACTGCAGTAATGTCACTGGTAACCCCAAAAGTGTCAAAAATGTCAGTCAAGGGTCCGATCTGTCCTCCGCAATGTCGCAGTACCAAAAAAAAAAAAAATCGCAGATCGCCGCCGTTACGCGTTAAAAAAAACACCAAAAATGACAAAAATCTTTCCCTTTGTTAGTAAACGCGATAACTTTTGCGCAAACCAATCGAAATACGCTTTTTGCGATTTTTTTTTACCAAACATATGTAGCATAAAACAAATTGGCCGAAAATGTTAAAAAATTTTGATTTTTACATTTTTTTTGTGGAATTTCATATAAAAAAAAAATGTGAAAAATCTTGTTATTTTTGCAAAATTGACGCTCTTTTTTTGTTTATAGCGCATGATCAAAGAAAAAAAAAAAAAAAACGCACAGGTGATCAAATACCACCAAAAGAAAGCTCTGTTTGTGGGAAAAAAAGGACGTCAAATTAGTTTAGGTACAGTGTCGCACGACCGCGCAATTGTCCGTTAAAGTCACGCAGTAAAAAAAAATCGCAAAAAAACCCCTGGTCTTTTAGCAGCCAAATCCTCCGGGGCTTAAGTGGTTAAAACATCCATCAAGATACCACTGTAGCTTCAAAGCAGCACTATTTTGTGTCAATGCACACAGGTGTCACCTTGGACATATTAAAGAATGGGTAGCAAGATATCCCCATCCACCAGAACACTGTCCATCTTATAAGATTAGGCGATGGGATGTCAATGGGCAAGGAAGGGATGCATGGGGGAGACACGGACTGCCCTTGCAACGTTTTCCAAACTGTACAATATCATACACAAGTACTTTTGTAAATTCTGTGGAAATAAATGGTTATTTTGCAATTCTGTTAAATTTAGCATGTGCCGCAGTAGTGCAAAAAAATTTATTGCTTTACGTTTCCTTCCAACCTCCAAAAGAGGTTCAAGGAAAGGGTCCGGAGGGCTAGAAGGTAAAAGCAAACTTAGGCAGGCCAAATATGGTGCGATTTTGTTTACCTGCAACCACGGATTGTCGGAAAGAAAATTGCTCAATTCCCTCATCAACACAGCGTCGATGGGGAATTGCTCCCGTGGAATATTGTGTTCTCCGGACAGGGGGGAGCCACCCTTGTCAGGAGAACAGTGATTTTACTAGTGGCTATAGCGGCTTGCACGCAAGTTGATTGATGGATCGACTTGGATACATTCAGCCTGCCCATAGATGGATCGAATCTCAGCCGGTCCCTGCTGAACTGACCAAGATTCAAACCATCTTTGGCCAGCTTAACCACTTAAGCCCCGGAAGATTTTACCCCCTTCCTGACCAGGGTTTTTTGCGATTTTTTACTGCGTGACTTTAACGGACAATTGCGCGGTCATGCGACGCTGTACCTAAACGAATTTCACGGCCTTTTTTTCCCCACAAACAGAGCTTTCTTTTGGTGGTATTTGATCACCTGTGCGATTTTTTGATCATGCGCTATAAACAAAAAAAAAAAAAGAGCGTAAATTTTGCAAAAATAACAATATTTTTCCTTTTTTTTTATATGAAATTCCCCCCCAAAAAATGTAAAAATCAAAATTAACATTTTCGGGCAATTTGTTTTATGCTACATATGTTTGGTAAAAAAAAAAAAAAAAAAAAAAAAAAAAAAATGGCAAAAAGCGTATTTTGATTGGTTTGCGCAAAAGTGATCGCGTTTACTAACAAAGGGAAAGATTGTCATTTTTGGTGTTTTTTTTTTAACGAGTAATGGCGGCGATCTGCAATTTTTTTTGCGGTACCGCGACATTGCGGCAGACATATCGGACTCTTGACTGACATTTTTGACACTTTTGGGGGTACCAGTGACATTACTGCAGTAATCAGTGCTATACATATGCACTGTTACTGTAAAAATGACACTGGCAGGGAAGGGGTTAACTGTATTGGAGAGGGAGGGGTTAAGTGTGTCCTAGGGGCGTGTTTCTAACTGTGATGGGACAGGTCTCCTATTGTAAAAACAGAGATCAACTGTTCTACATAGTAGAACCGTTTGATCTCCATTTTTACACAGGGGAGAATGACAGGCGGCTTGTTTACATAAGCCGTCCGCCTTTCTCCCGCTCTACCGGCGATCGTAGTGTGACCGGCGGACATCGGGTCCGCCGGTCACACGCCCGGACTCCTCTGTGAACAAGCCTAGCGACGTAGACCTATGTCACTCTGCCTGGCCGGGGCTGACTGCCGCAGTAAATATACTGTGCGCAGTCGGAAAGCGGTTAAGACAGCAGTTACACCCTGGTGAGCATTAGCTTCAGTGATTATACCCACAAGACGATTAGCAGGAAGCTCACTTCCAAAGTTTGATAGGCTTAGATCCAATTTCATTAGTGGAATGTAAATAAAGCTTTTCCCTTTTCCTGAGAGTTCCACCTATTTGTGTCACTGTCATAATCTATTCCACTTATGTGCGTCACAGTCTTACAAGGGCAGAGGTCTAAAATGTCAGAACTTTAAGATAATAAAAAAATTTCTTTAAAAAAAAAAAAAAAAATCATTCAT
This sequence comes from Pelophylax lessonae, assembly GCF_965119305.1. Classification (NCBI taxonomy): domain Eukaryota; kingdom Metazoa; phylum Chordata; class Amphibia; order Anura; family Ranidae; genus Pelophylax; species Pelophylax lessonae. The sequence continues at coordinate 597,935,119 of NC_138771.1, forward strand.
TACTAAAAAGGAGATTACTCAAACCAAACTAAAAAATAAAAGCAAGTACAAAGCAATAGGATTTAGCTACCACATCTCCATCAGGTTTCCAGCCAGATAATCTTATGGCTAAAACAGATGAAGCTCTGACATTACCTGACACCTGAACATCAGATCTTCCCCATCCATTGGATATACAGTCAGGTCCATTAATATTGGGAAAATCGACAATTCTAACCTTTTTGGCTCTATACATCACCACAATGGATTTGAAATGAAACAAACAAGATGTGCTTTCACTGCAGACTTTCGGCTTTAATTTGAGGGTATTTTCATTCAAATCAGGTGAAAGGTGTAGGAATTACAACAGTTTGTATATGTGCCTCCCACTTTTTAAGGAACCAAAAGTAATGGGACAATTGGCTGCTCAGCTGTTCCATGGCCAGGTGTGTGTTATTCCCTCATTATCCCATTTACAAGGAGCAGATAAAAGGTCCAGAGTTAATTTCAAGTGTGCATTTGGAATCTGTTGCTGTCAACTCTCAATATGAGAGCCAAAGAGCTGTCACTATCAGTGAAGCAAGCCATTATTAGGCTGAAAAAAACAAAAAAAAAAACCATCAGAGATATAGCAAAAACATTAGGTGTGGCCAAATCAACTGTTTGGAACATCCTTAAAAAAGAAAGAACGCACCGGTGAGCTCAGCAACACCAAAAGACCCGGAAGACCACGGAAAACAACTGTGGTGGATGTCCGAAGAATTCTTTCCCTGGCGAAGAAAACACCCTTCACAACAGTTGGCCAGATCAAGAACACTCTCCAGGAGGGAGGTGTATGTGTGTCAAAGTCAACAATCAAGAGAAGACTTCACCAGAGTGAATACTGAGGGTTCACCACAAGATGTAAACCATTGGTGAGCCTCAAAACCAGGAAGGCCAGATTAGAGTTTGCCAAACAACATCTAAAAAAGCCTTCACAGTTCTGGAACAACATCCTATGGACAGATGAGACCAAGATAAACTTGTACCATAGTGATGGAAGAGAAGAGTATGGAGAAGGAAAGGAACTGCTCATGATCCAAAGCATACCACCTCATCAGTGAAGCATGGTGGTGGTAGTGTCATGGCGTGGGCATGTATGGCTGCCAATGGAACTGGTGCTTTTGCATTTATTGATAATGTGACTGCTGACAAAAGCAGCAGGATGAATTCTGAAGAGTTTCGGGCAATATTATCTGCTCATATTCAGCCAAATGCTTCATAACTCATTGGACGGCGCTTCACAGTGCAGATGGACGAAGCATACTGCGAAAGCAACCAAAGAGTTTAAGGGAAAGAAGTGGAATGTTATGCAATGGCCAAGTCAATCACCTGACCTGAATCCGATTGAGCATGCATTTCACTTGCTGAAGACAAAACTGAAGGGAAAATGCCCCAAGAACAAGCAGGAACTGAAGACAGTTGCAGTAGAGGCCTGGCAGAGCATCACCAGGGATGAAACCCAGCGTCTGGTGATGTCTATGCATTCCAGACTTCAGGCTGTAATTGACTGCAAAGGATTTGCAACCAAGTATTAAAAAGTGAAAGTTTGATTTATGATTGTTAATCTGTCCCATTACTTTTGGTCCCTTAAAAAGTGGGAGGCACATATACAAACTGTTGTAGTTCCTACACCGTTCACCTGATTTGGATATAAATACCCTCAAATTAAAACTGAAAATCTGCAGTTAAAGCACGTTTCATTTCAAATCCATTGTGGTGGTGTATAGAGCCAAAAAGACTAGAATTGTGTCGATGTCCCAATATTTATGGACCTGACTGTGCGTCTATTGCACAAATTAAGTTCAACTGTTATAGTAAATTTGTCTTTGGTGTGGTTTAGCTTTGCCTTGCTGTGAAACAGAATTGATACATATCCCCCAGAATCTTATTAGATTAATGATCTTGGATCCTCTGTGCAATGCTTGATCGCCAAACAAAGCGCCTTGAAAAAGTATTTATACCCCTTAAAATTATCCATATTTTGTCATGTTACAAAACAAAAAACGTAAATGTATTTTATTAGGATTTTAATGTGATAGAACAACACAAAGTGGCACATACATTGTGAAGTGGAAGGAAAATACATGGTTTTCAATTTTTTTTACAAATAAATACTGTATCTGAAAAGTGCGGCGCGCATTTGTTTTGGATGGAGCCAAATACAGGGCAATCTTAGAAAGAAAACCTTTTAGGGTCTGCAAAAGATGAGACTGGGGCAGAGGCTCACCTTCCAGCAGGACAACAACCCTAAACATTCAGCCAGAGCTACAATGGAATGGTTTAGATCAAAGCATATTCATGTGTTAGAATGGCCCAGTTAAAGTCCAAACCTAAATCCAATTGAGAATCTGTAGCAAGACTTGAAAATTGCTGTTCTCCATCCAATCTGATCGAGCTTGAGCTGTTTTTCAAAGAAGGCAACATTTTCACTCTCTAGATGTGCAAAGCCTGTAGAGACATCCCCAAAATGACTTGCAGCTGTAATTGCAGTGAAAGGTGGTTCTACAAGGTATTGACTCAGGGGGGCTGAATACAAATGCACGCCACACTTTTTATATTTGTAAAAAATGTTGAACACAATTTTCACTTCAACTTCAAAATTATGTGCCACTTTGTGTTGGTCTATCACATAAAATCCAAATAAAATACATTTATGTTTTTGGTTGTAACATGACAAAATGTGGAAATTTTAAAGGGGTGTGAATACTTTTTCAAGGTACTGTATGTGCATGTTCTTAGAGGGCAGAGGTGGCGCTTTTAGTGACATCCCTAGTGCCAGCTCCTTGTGTATTGCAGCAGCAATCAGTTGGAAGTGTTCATTCTGGCTGACTTCCCACCTTACAGAGCTTGGGCAGAGGAGGAGTGTTGACCATGGTTGGGGGATAAAACAATAAAATTGCTGCGCTAAAGAAGAAATATAATAACTGTAAAAACAGCAAATGTAGTTGGGTCCAGCAGCAATTTTAAACAGTCTACGCTATGAGATGTTCCTTCTCTCTCTGCATATTACATTCTACTGTGAGCATATCAGGAACACACTGGAGAAGCCTTCACCTATCACTGGTTATGCGCAATCTTTGATCTCTGTTATGGGGATCAACAGCTTCTGGTAAGAAGTTAGAATTACTGGTGTTGGAGTGCTGTCTGGTGGCGGTTTTCTATCCTAGAAATCACTTTTTGAATGAAGAGTCGGATTCATATGGACTGTCATCATATTGCTTTATTCACATCTTTAAGTGGGACTGTCATGACCAAGGGTTTTTAGCGCTACAGTTTTGTTTTCATGGTTGGGGGATAACTACAGACATTTGAACGTTCTTTGATCCAGCCATAGACCGCCAGATCAGGGGACATTCAGGCAAATTTAGTTGTGTCAATTACCCATCACCCTGCCTCTGTACTGGTAGAATTATTTTGGACGGCTAGCAAGAACTGCTCCTTTTGGTAGAAATTATTCAAAGGAGATTTTGTTGTTGATTATCAAATACATAGGAAGCTGGGGCCTGACATAGGAAGCTGGGGCCTGACTACCAAGTGCCACCTCTAAAATATTTATACTAATGTAGCTCCCTCCTAGATAGGTGGTAGGCTAGGTAGATTTAGTTACTGGCTTACATCAGTTGAGCCTCAGGCGATTGTTTGGTCTGTTCTGTATTTCACTGTCTGCAGGGTTGACGGCTTCCCCCTGTCTCTGTCTGTCTGGAAAGGTTCTGCAAGATAGTGGGCTGAAAGAGTTGAACCTACAGCTGAATAAGTATGCCCTGGCCAATCCCTGGCGAGAGGTGCCCAGATGGCTGCTGAGAAGGCGCATACATCTTCTGAGACCTGGAGCAGAGGGGTTCTTGACCTAGAGGAGGAGATCCAAGCTAGGCTAGCTATGGGGCTTATTCTGCTGAAAGTTGCTGAAGCTGACTGGGGATCTTGTATGGCATCACTGGAAAAAGGGGTCTGGAATATAGTGGAAGGAGGCACCCAACTATCCAAGGACACTAGTGAGTACAGACTAGGGAGAGAGATCCCTTCGAGAGTGTTCTGGTGCTATCCCTCATAGTGCTAGAGTTCGCATTAAGCCCGGTGTCCTGGAATAGCTCAGTCTATTAACGGCTTGTGCAAGGACTCTGCTCACAATAGGAGGAAGATTAGTGTTCCCAAGTTGCTACTAGAGTTATTGGAATACTCCAGTTATCCTTCTATCCAAGATCAAGTTCTACAATAAAGCATCAGAAAAGCATACCTCTAGACCAGTGGTCTCCAAGCTGCAGCCCAGGGGTCTGATACGGCCTTCTGCTTGCCTTTACCTGGCTCTTAGGGCACCATCCTCCCACTGACATTAACAGTTGGGCACTATTCCTCCCACTGACACCAACGATGGGACACTATTCCTCCCACTGACACCCACGATGGGACACTATTCCTCCCACTGACACCCACGATGGGACACTATTCCTCCCACTGACACCCACGATGGGACACTATTCCTCCCACTGACACCCACGATGGGACACTATTCCTCCCACTGACACCCACGATGGGACACTATTCCTCCCACTGACACCCACGATGGGACACTATTCCTCCCACTGACACCCACGATGGGACACTATTCCTCCCACTGACACCCACGATGGGACACTATTCCTCCCACTGACACCAACGATGGGACACTATTCCTCCCACTGACACCAACGATGGGACACTATTCCTCCCACTGACACCAACGATGGGACACTATTCCTCCCACTGACACCAACGATGGGACACTATTCCTCCCACTGACACCAACGATGGGACACTATTCCTCCCACTGACACCAACGATGGGACACTATTCCTCCCACTGACACCAATGATGGGACACTATTCCTCCCACTGACAACAATGGGACACCATTCCTCCTACTGACACCCACGATGGGACACTATTCCTCCTACTGACACCCACGATGGGACACTATTCTTCCCACTGACACCCACGATGGGACACTATTCCTCCCACTGACACCCACGATGGGACACTATTCCTCCCACGATGGGACACTATTCCTCCCACTGACACCAACGATGGGACACTATTCCTGCCACTGACACCAATAATGGGGTATTATTCTACTCATGGACACTGATGAAGTGACATTCTCAAAGCCAGGACATTTTCTACTCCCACTGGCCACAGTCTGGCCCCTCTAAAGTCTGAAGGATAGTCAGTTGGCCCTTTTGATTATAAAGTTTAGAGACCTCTGCTCTAGGCTGTCCATTGAGCCAAAGGAGGGACTGTGACTGCTGTGACTGTGCGCCTGGCTGTGGATCCAACTACAGGAACCTTAACTGCGGGCTTCTGTGGGAGTAAGTGCTTCACTAAAACTTCAAATATAGCTTTTCATTCTTTTAATAAATTAGTAAGATACTTCACTCTAGCAACTGTTGAGGTTTAATTTATGATCGCCCATTTTGAAATTTCAACCACCATCACCAAGCCAACTGCTTCATCAGGGAAAACTAGACAGGAGTAGGGTAGGAATCCAAGCTCCCTCAAGAATATTGCTAGGGACTCATCCCCTGCCAAAGTCATTTAGCGACAACGGTGCCCAGCATCAGCTTTCTCTGGCTGAAGAGTCACAGGCAGGGTCATTTATGGATTGCTGAAAGAGGGGCTGACTTACCTCTGGGTCACATGTTTTGCCAGCATAATCACACTGAGTTTCATTAAAAATCTTGTATACTGCGTCATTAGATGTGGAGAGGAAGCTGGGTGAGCAAGTTAAGGATGAAAAGGTCATGAATTTGAGATCTGTTGTTCTGCTAAAAGTCACAATTTAGGTCTATACGGCATAATGTGAAGTGGTGTCAAAACAGGTTATATAATTAAAATGTGAGCACCACGAGGTGCCTACACATACCATAGTAACAACTTCATGATTATCCTGGAAGACCTCAAAAAGTCAAATATACAAATCCCTCCTCTCCTTTAGAGCGTTCCCCGTTTCCTGCTGCACCAATCTCTGTGAGGTCACCAATCACTGGGAATGGCCAGTAGAAAGGTGCATGAAAGCAGGGCAAGCGGATGCAAAGACCAGAACTCAACATTACTAGTAAAAGCTGGAATCTGTATATTGGAGGGCCTTGTGCACCTTGGACGCTCAATAAAATGTGTATATACATATATACAGGCACCTCTATGTTAGAAGCTTTTACGCAGTGAAAGGTTTACTTTACAGTCTTTTTACAGCTTAAGGACTAGTAGACAAGAGGTTTTAGGATCAATATATGCTTTGCTTTTATCACTCCATAAAATTCAATGTGAATGCATAGAAAGCATTTAGGCAACATATTTTAGATGCCTTCTCCACAGACATGAATGCGATTTCCCTACTGAAATTTATCTTGCGGTTTTAAGAACTCTATGTGCAGATGGTAATTATATAAGTAAAATGGGATGGGGGGAGGGGGACTTTGCATATGCAGGCTTCCTGCTCATTAGTACTGCATGGTGATTGTGCTATACTCTTCCTCCCTCAAGTCTGAGTTCCCCCACAGTGTACCGCTTTCATAATACAAAATCCTCGCTTTTGGTACATTTGCTGAATGCAGCTAGGGCTTGCAGTCCTGCCTTTGGAAACAACTCGTCACTTCTCCCATTTCTCTATGGCCGTCTAAAATGAAGGACATTGAACATATGGATTCCCTTACAGCGCCTTTCTAACATAGGGATGAAGAAGTTTGTGACACGTGGCATCTGTGGTTAATCTCATTCTATTCTACTGCTTTTTAGGAGATGCAGGAGCAAAAGGGTCCTGCCTGGAGCTCTTTGGCATGGCTGACAACTATTGAGCCAACTATTCCTTACTGGTCTGGGCCACCTGCACACACTTCATATTCTCTCCCCCCCCTTTTTTTTTTTTAAACACCCCTGCTCCCTTCTGTTTTCCTACCCTTTTGTTTGCCCCTTTTGTATCCTCCATGTTCTCTGGGAGGTCTTCACGGACTCTTAAGATTATCTTTTTGCGCTCAGTTCTCATTTTTATGAACCTTATTCCTTGAGTTGCTGTTATCTTGATTAGGTTATGACACCTCAGCTACCTTACTACTGTAATTATACCTGTGTATGCAGTTTGTAAGCCCTTGTCTTTTAATAAAGAATTTTTAAAAAAAGTCTGAGTTTCCGATTGAGAGTCTTTTTTTCCAAGTTATTTCTACAACTTATCGTATTTTCTCTGCAGGCTTTCTGACTCCACTTCTCGATTTACAGAGATTTACTAAAACTGGAGTGTGCAAAATCTGATGCAGCTCTGCATAGAAACCAATCAGCTTCCAGGTTTCATTGTCAAAGCTTAATTGAACAAGCTAAAGTAAGAAGCTGATTGGTTACCATGCACAGCTTCCTCATATTCTTAAGCCCCGTACACACGTACCGATCGTCGTCATACAAACTTCGGCGGACGAAAGATCTGCCGATTGTACGCTTGTTAGTATGGTGCCTCCGACAGCTGTCTGCGCACATTCTGCGGACAAGAGTCTTTCTTGCAAACATGAAAATTTTTGTATGCCGACACCAGAACGGACGATTGTTCGCCAGTCAGTACAGAATTCTGCCGACAGACCGCAGATTTGCAAGACTGGGCATGCTCAGAAAAGAAAAAACACAGGGAAAGTTAACCATTACATGACATCACTTCTGCAGTCAGCTGAAGTCGGCGGACAAAATTCTTGTGCTGTCTATGCACTTTTCAACAGACATCGACATCCCGGGGAGAAAAGACGAACGTTTGTATGACGACGATCGGTACGTGTGTACGGGGCTTTAGTGCTTCAGTTGCTTCCTCATATTCTTAGTGTTTCAGTTGTATTAAAGAAGAAGTACAGTCAAAGCTCATTTGGCTGTATGTCTCCTGTGGATCACAGGAATGCAGTTCGTTCTGCATTCTTGTGACCCATTTTTAGCAGACAGCAGACTGAAGCTCGCTGTTGGCTGACATCATAGAGCCGGTCCAGGTTGGGAAAAGATCCAGAACCCTGGACTGTCCCAGCCACTTAGCGAGCCACTGAAAGCCTGAGCCAGCCACTCCCGTCCCCTCCGCAGCCCAGCGCTCCAGTGAGCACGCCGGAATGGGGGGCAGAGCAGACCGTGGTGGCTGACAGTCAGCAGCTCCCTGCTCATAGAGTACTGAGAAACAAGCAATCAGCGGTGGTTAATCGCTCGGTTCTCACCCTTAGAGGGGGGGGGGGGACAAATGCAGCATCAGATTGATGGTACATCCACCTAGGTAAGTAGAATTCTTCAAAAAAATTAATTCCCCAACTTCCCTTTTAAATCTTCTCCTATGAGACCAACACGCAATTCACAGCAAAAGTTGCTCTACAAGGAACATCAATATTAAACTTGTGGAAGGGGCAGATATACATAAACTGGGGAATCTTGGTATTGGAGATGCCAAAATGTAAAGGAGGGAGCTAGTATCTCAACCTAATGCTGCCCATCCAAAGCTGGAAAACATTTCAGGCAGAGTGGTCCTTTAGACCAGGGCTCGACAAACCCCGGGCGCCAGGTCGCATTCAGCTAGAATTAGCGACCTGGGGCGCCCTGCAGGAGGTGTCCTGTCCCTTTTGCGCCCCCACCTCCTCCCTGAGTGCACGGACTTCCGCGCCGTACGAAAATTGAGGCCCCGGCTTTTCGGCCTTCTTCTGTGAGATGAGAGAGGCTTCCAATGGGGAACTGGCGCCCTCTTGTGGTGGCCGGGAGTCATGACTTTCCACTGCCTGTTCTCAATGCATTCTCATCTCCTTCCCAAGAGGAAATGAGAGGGAAGTTTTTGCAGGCTTCATCTCCCTGTCCACTTACCTTTGCTTAAAAGGAGAGTGGGCAGGGAGTGTGGTTATTATTATTAAATTAAAAAAAACTGCCTGAAAAACTGACAGGCGGACCTAATCAGACAGCCCATGTGAAAGGGGCCTTCGGCTGTGGCATGGCGATGAGGGAAAAATATAAATATATATATATATATATATAAAAATATATAACATTTTTCCCTCATCGCCATGCCACAGCCACAGCCGAAGGCCCCTTTCACATGGGCTGTCTGATTAGGTCCGCCTGTCAGTTTTTCAGGCAGACCTGATCGGACCCTTCATTCTCCTCTATGGAGCAGTAATCTGCCGCCATCTGATCCAGTCTGCCAAAAACAGACGGATGGTGGTTCTATTTTCAATCCATCCCGTGGATCGGATCAGATGGCATCGGATGGAAAGAGACAGACAGTCTGTTTCCATCCAATTGCGCTATAGAGGAGAGTGGGGTTCTAGTCGTATTTATGTGTAAATTTAGTATCCGTTTTATTAAATAAAGCTTGGTTGTTAGTTTAAAAAAAAAACAAAACTGGCTCCTAACTTTTTTAGCTGGCTCCTAGATTTCAGGCAAATTTGTCAAGCCCTGCTTTACACGCAATACAGATGTGACTTAGGCAGCTGGATTTTCTGGTAAAAAAATAAGATCTGCTCTAAAAGAAATGTTTCTACCGAATATTCTTGTGTACGGGTGTTTGTGGACCAGGTGTTGGGTTGTCTGCCAGGATCTCAAGGGGGCTTTTACTGGATGTCACTTGTATCAACAGAAATGCGGAGTGCAAAATAATCTTCCCTTATTAAAGTAGCCAGCGGCAGCAAATTCTACTTCTATGTTTTGAGATAGGCACAGCGACTGCTTTGGTGGAGAAGGGCTGAGCCAGCACCTGAGATGGGGTTGTGGAGCCTGATCTCTCCTGGTGCGGCATGTGAAATATTTAACAATGGGTGCAACTGGTTATGGTGAACAGTGGGGTGTAATAATGGAACGGGATGAGGAAGGATACACTGCAGTGATGGCCCAAAAGGCGATACAGAGACAAACCAGCAGGAAGGTGAATAGAGGGAAAACCAGGGAACACATCACATGGCCAACCGCCCTGAGGAGAGAGAAGGAACATATTCAGGATAACATTTCTGGACACAACACACACCTTTTAATGCCCACTTTGAAGTCTAGTTTATTATTACCACTACACTTTTCTGCATCCCTCCACAGTGAACTGGTACATGGTTTTCTGCTCCCATGGAAGTCCCATACAATCTTCATAAGCGTATGAAGTAATGCCAGTTGGGAGTGAATTGGTTGATACACACAATAATAAAAAAAAAAAAAAAAAAATCCTGGTTTACATTTTAGACTCATAAAGCTAAACGTTTGCACCCATTCTCTTTATGAGATTGCCAAAATTCCAGAAAATAAGCGAAATATACATTTTCAAATTAAAATTCCAACAGTCATTTCTTGGGGCAGTTTTGAAGACAGTTTATAGGACTGAAAGCATACCCAACAAATGCCACCCAGGACATGAGGACAGTCGGGTACTGCCGATTTCTAGTTTTCTTACTCCCATGAAAATTTACAACAGCACAACACAGAGCAGGAAAAGCCCCATTTGTGGCCTGAGGAATGTAAAATGGGGAAACCACAACCACCCTTTGCTTACCTGCTGGCTTCTTTAATGAGTGCAATGGCAATCATAACCCTTTTCCTGAGAAAGATGAGGAGCAGAATAATAACCACCTCCACGATGCATAGAATAATCACTGTACAAAGAGAAGTGCAGGATTAGAGATGTCCCTGTATACACACAGAAACAGCACCAGCCACGTCGACCTGCACAGTTCCACCGCTACTATTTTCTGTGCACATGGGACCCATCTCTCTAGCAGTTTATACCCAAATTGTACAAGCCTATGTCACCTCCACAGCATCCTATCCCCCCCTCCCCCACACCCCAGAGTGCCATCCTCTCCTAGCCGCCATAATATTCTGTACCTACAGTATGTCAGCCCCCCTCTACCAACAAAGCCTGTACTAAACATAGTGCCAGCCCCTCTTACCACCAACCTAGCCTGTGAACACAATGGCAGCCCCTACCACCAACCAACAGCCACAGTGCCAGCCCCTCCTACCAACCAACAGCCACAGTGCCGGCCCCTCTTACCACCAACCCTAATAGCCACAGTGCCAGCCTTACCTACCACCAACCTAACCAAAAGCCACAGTGCCAGCCCCACCTACCACCAACCTAACTAGTACCCACAGTGCCAGATCCTACCACCATTACCTGTAGCCACACAGTGCCAACCCCTCCTATCACCATTACCTGTACCCACACACTGCCAGCCCCTCCTACCACCGATACCTGTACCCACACAGTACCAGCCCCTCCCCCCTCTCCTACCACCAACTTAACCAGTACCCACACAGTGCCCCCCCCCCCGCCCCTACTACCAACCTAACCAGTACCCACACAGTGCCAGCCCCTTATCTCCATAATAACCTGTACACACCTGTTCACAGTGCCAGGGCCTCATCCACCAACAGGATCTGTACCCACACAATTCCAGCCCCTTCTATCACCAATGTAATATGGATACACACATACACTACATCAGAACCTCCCACCACTACTATTGCTTGCACACAAACAGCCCGATTCTTTTAACTGTGTTTTTACTGTAACCGGTGTACCCTGGTCAGTTCCCCCACCACTACTTGTAACTGGTGGACAACTCCAGCGTCTCCCACTTATTTCCATTACATAGACTGTAAACTCACTGAATGCCAGCCATGTCTGCCTCAGGTGTAAGTAGACTCGTAAATCACTCTGAAACCCAATGTCCTTCAGGGTAACATCCGCTCCAGCTGTACCCTTCAACCGAGCATACTCCATGTAGCAGTGGAATATTCCTGCAAAAGGACAAAAATCAGCAGATTCTCTATAACTGGTTCCACCACATTTACATTAGTACAAAACACCTCTCAGCCACAATGAATCCACAGCACATTCAGTTCAGATTCAAGTCTACATCCAGTGTTTGCATTACAGTGCGGAATATAAATGGCATCCTCATGCTCCCTACTGGATGGAGAACACTAGCTCGGACTCAGGAAGAGGCACATTGGTCCTCTGCAGAGAGCCCACTGCTTCTACAGATAAGGCAAGGGTCTCTCTGCCGTATGCAGGCAGGGGACAGACTTATACTCAGGCTGCGATCTAAGTGCACTCAATTCTGCCACACTATCATGTGAGCAACTAATAAATTAGTGTGTGCACCACTTTTATTCTTTATTTATTTTAAGAGCAATATTCCTAATGAACATGTACCTGAAGGTGGCAGAAAAGGTGGTGGTGCTGCAGTGACCACCATCTGGAGACCAGAACAAGGGATGTGTCACCAACACACCAGGAAACTCCATAACAGAGTCAAACACTTACTAAACTTTTACATCACACCAAAGGACAGCAACATTTTGGAGCCACACAGAACCCTCATATGCCTAAAGAACTCCTGGGTGGCTCCATGCTTTGTAGTGATGTGATCATTCAGTAAAGCATTGGACCCGATTTCTGAGTTTACTGGTGTGCTGGTGACACATCCCTTGTTCTGACTGGTTTTAAATTGTCGCAGGAAGCAAATACTGTACATTTAGGAAATTTATATCTTAAAGGAAAAAAGCACAGAAACCTGGCCACATCACTGCACTGTAGCATGCAAAAAAAAGGGCATACTCACCATATCCCATGACTGCAATCACCAGGACAATCATCACCCACACCATAATCCCAGCCAGAAACCTCAGCAAGACCACGAATATCAAACTGATCACCATGGCAATGACAAGACCTCTGCAGAGGAAACATAGAAACGTGTAGTGCTTGTGGGCATCCATTTATATAGTGAAGACAAAAAACAAATACACCCATTATAAAATAGGTTTTCTCTTTTTTTGCAGTCAGGTAAATTACATTACATTTTTAGCATTCCTATATCCAGCCGGCAGCTGGAGTTCTTTGTTCCCACTCCACTCCGTTCCATTTCTCCTCCTCCACTCCAATCCACTTCCCCACTCCTCGCCTTTCCCTCTTTCTTCCATTTCCCTCCCCACCTTGTTACATTTCTCCTCCTCCAGTCCTACCCGATTTCATTTCTCCTTCACTCCTTGCCATTCCATTTTTTGTACTCTACTCCCCCTATTTCTTTTTTTTTTAAATCAGAAACCAAGTTTTAGAAAAAAAAAAACAGAAATTACAGATTGCACACAATTCACATTCCCAAATACAAGCACAGCCATAGAACTGAAACAACAACAATAACAGAAGATACCCCTCCTGCTAGGAACTGCCCCCAACAGAGAGGTAAATGGTGTATCACGGTAATCCATAATTAAACCCCTCCCTGAATCACCACCAGTTCACATTCAATGTAGAAGGCGATCCAAGACCAAATCCTGAGAAGCCAGGCCAGGAATCGCCAGCCAACCTCCCCATATCTTAGATCTATGCGGGACCCCTCTGTGTTGGTAAATCAAGCGCTCACATCGCAAAGTATTACCCATGGCCTGAGTCCACATCTCCAACGTAGGCAGAGATGGGGCAATCCAGTGCTGCAGAATAACCTTCCGGGCCTGAAAGAGGGACCTGGTAACCGCCCATCTGATATTTACATCATCAGTGAAGTCCTCCACCATACTGAGAAGGCAGGGCTTTGGGTACACTGGCACTGAAAGGAGATAGGTGGCATTAATGGTCCGGACCACCGCCGTCCAATACCTGTGGAGCTTAGGGCAATGCCATAGTAGATGAATGAGATCACCAGTGCCCCTTTGGCAACTAGTACACAGCGGGTCCGGCCGCAGACCCAACCTGTGTAAACGTGCCGGTGTACGATGCACCCAGAGAATTAAATACAGCTGTGAAAGTTGTTGCGTCACATTCAACGAGCAGTGTCGCACCGATTCCAGGGCCTCCTCCCACTGGTCATCAGTAACCTCGCCCACGTCAGCCTCCCACTGCACCCTAGCAGGACTCGGGAACCGTTCCAGGTAATAACTCAATAACATAGCATAGCACTCAGAAATAAAACCTTTGGTGGAGATAAAATGCCACTCCCCCTATTTCACTCTGCTTCATTCATCCTACTCTACTCCTTCCCCATCCCTATCGGTTTCATGTCTTGCCCTCCAATCATCCCCTCTTCCCTCTCCATTCCATTTCTCCTCCACCCCCCTCCCCATTGGTTCCTTTCTCTTCCTCCTTTCCCCTCTACTCTACCCACCTTTCTTTCTCCAGACTGCTCCCTAAAGTGAGTCGATTAGAGACAGAGTCTGAAAGGAAGGAACTTCTGCTGTCCTTTTGTAAAAATGCATAGGGCTCTTTGAATCCTTTTCAGTGGATGCAGTTTGTTTTTATAAAAAATAGGTAAACTTCCACTACTCACTCACACCCTCTTTCCTGCATTCCTCAGCAGCTCTGTGTATATTTGCCGCACTGGAATGAATGCCCATGTGAGGTGGTTATGCCCGTCCCCTCTTGGCCAGTCAGAGACCTAGCGCCTGAAGACCTAGCGCCTGAAAAATGTGGGTGCTGGTGAGGGATCTCACATAAACTACGTTTGGAGCAGGTGAGGATTTGCAAGTCTAGGTCCATTTTACAGACTTACAGGTCTTGTCCCATCCCTCAGTCTGTGACTGGACAATGAAAGGAGAAGCAGCAGACTGATGAGCTCATCTCTCTGCTCTTATTTTGTCAGTATGTTTTTGTTAGTGAATGAGCACTGCAGCACAACTATATAGCTTCTTGTGAGGTTTCGCCCTCTCCCTGTCTTAAAGCGGAGTTCCAGCCTCAAAAAAAAAAAAAAAAAAATATTTATAAGCCACCAACTACAAATAATGTAGCTGCTGACTTTTAATATAAAAAGGAAACTTACCTGTCCAGGGATCCTGGGATTTCAGCCCTCCAAAGACAATTCGGCCATCGGCTCGGGTGCAGGTACTGCAACTAAGGGAAATCGATAGTGAAGCCTTCAGGCTTCACAGCCGGTTTCCTACTGCGCAGGCGGTAGTCTCCTGCACATTCTGAATGGCCCCACAGTCTTCTGGGGGGGAGGGGGGTAAACAGGTCCCAGAAGGCAGTGGGGGTACGGAGGAGGAGAAGGGGCCAATACAGAAATGGTTAGAACGGAAGTACACAACACTAGAAGAAACAGCAAATTATAAATTGAATGATGCAATTATGAATACATAGATTCATATCTAGCATTTATGTATCTGCCTGATTGATTCTTAAAAGGAAACCTGGAAGTATTATGTAGGCTGCCATTGCTGAATTTTCTGAATGCTACTTGCATGTTTTCATACTTTGAGTAGTTATCTCAGAACAAGTATTCCGGCTTCTTTTGCTGCATCATTGCTTTGGATTAATGAATTGCAAAGCAAAGCACTAACAGCTTCATACTATTTTGTTACAGACAGAATTTGTTGAAGCCTCCTATAGCTCAAATATTGGGCAATAAAAAAAAAAAAAAAAAAAGTAGGATACATAGCAAAGTTACATTTGAGTATTAAATGTTTACTACATCGATGAGTGGTTACAAGCCATATTGCACATACAGTATAGTGACATTGACTTAGGTGTACTATACCAGGATTACCGCAAGTCTGAATCTTGATTTTGGTGTACTATTCCATAATTAAAGCGGCTGTAAAGTCAAAGAAAGATTACTGCCAGCTCCACTGTTCTACTAAGCGAATACTATTCGGTGTACAGGTTTGTATAAAATTACACCTTGAAATACCTTCCTTCAGATCTTTTCTGGTCGATCACGTGAACTTTGGCCGCTCTTCTCCCCTGATTTAAGGGCTACAGAGGGGCTAAGATCCCCTTCTGACATCAGCCGGAAAGTAAAGTGACCACTGCGCTGTCTGCTTAGCCCCTACCGCTGTAGCCCTTTGATCATGGGAGGAGAGCGACCAGGTCACGTGACCGACCAGAAAAGATCTAAAAGAAGGCATTTAGAGGCATAATTTTCACTGCGTAGTATAGCTTAGTAGAACAGAGGGGCTGGCAGTAAAAGGTCTTTGAATTTACTGCCAGCTACTGATAGCGGCAGGAGGGGAGGGGAAGAGATGGCTCACAGCCTCATACACAGAAGCGGACAGGCAGGGAGGAAGGAGAGAGAGGAGAGCAGCGGGATGACGGAGGCATATAAGCCGACCACGGTATTATGGTTTATCAGCCATGATTACTGTGGTCAGTACAATAAGAGGGACACAGGAACAGGCAGGATCAACCAGATCTTCTACAACATAAAAAGGGACAAGCACTGTGCAGTTTAACCTGCTATAAGGAGACTTTTTTTTTTTAGGTTACAACCTTTTCAGTTTGTATCTTGATTTAGGTGTACTATTCCATAATTAGGTAAATATCTTAAGAGTAAAAGTGCTCTTACATGATTATCCAGTACCAGGACACAGTGTAATCCTCAAAGATCTTCATAGCCACCTGCCGGGCCTCCAGCACCACGTTGGCCTTCCTATACAGAACAGATCAATTATGAACACACAATGTAATATAGGTAGAGATCAGGGTTGTATTGAGCCAGCATACTAGACACACCTGAATAATAAATTCCTTTTATACAATCTCCATCCATATTGTCATGCAGTTATATTTAGTATAAAATAACGTTAGAATGCTGCTGCTTTATATTTGCAGCTACTTTTTAACTGAATAAAGTGAAATATTGTAACATTTACTGAACTATAGTGTGTCTAACATTTCTCAACATTTCCGTCAGCTCTGCCCTTTAAAGATCTTGTGTCGAATTAAGCCACAATGTTCAGAAATGCAGCTCAAAAATCAGGAAATCAATTACCACAATTTGTACATTTTGAGGTTTGGTGCCACCCCATCTGCTGCAACTTCTCATGTCCTGAGCCACCAACATATTTTAAAATTACAACTCCAGACATTTTTTTTTTGGAGACCAGAGCAAATTTTGGGGAGTTTCTATCTGGATTTATGGGCAGAGACAATAAAAATCTGAAATGAAATCAGTTTTTGTTTGGATTTGGCAGACAAAAAAAAAAAATCTGAGATACGTTGGGAGGTGTACTGACAATACTTAAGGCCCGTACACACGATAAGAAAATCAGTAGGGAAAATTTGTCCAACGACCGATCTGCCGATTTTCGGATTGTTAGTATGGTGCTTTCGACAGCCAACTCCGACTTTTCGGCTGACAAAATCCTGATGTGCAGGCTATAAAATTTTTATCGTCCCTAATACAACGTCCGTTTTTCGTCTCATTAGTACAGATTTCGACAGAAAAAAAATCTTAACAGCAAGACTAGGCATGCTCAGAGACGAAAGAACACATACAAAGCAATCCAACACATGACATCACTTCTGAAGTAGAATTCTGTCGTACGGGAAAATTCGTATGAAAATAACCTCTTCACTTTCCACATCAGACTAGCATGCCACAAAAAACGGACGACAGATCATTCGATAATCTGATCGTGTGTACGGGCCTTTAGCCCATCGACTTGTCACTTGCCATTGTCCCTCTCTGCTAATGAACATCTGTCTGCCATAGACGAAACTTGCTTTGAGCAATGACAGTGCAGAGCGAGGCCTAACAAAGATTAATAAATCTGCAGCACTGCACTGACCCCGAAAATCTTCAAGAACACAGGACACGTATTCTTTGAGCATATAACTTATTCATAGCGAAGTCATACTCAAGCAGGAAGGGAGAAACTGCAGTGTTCTTGGGGACTAAAGGAATCATTTTGTTATGAAAAAATGACTTATGAAAGAATTTAAATAAAATCTCTGGAGATATTACATGATCATCAAGTTTTGCACATGCAGAAAGCATTGTGAGGATAAGAAAGACGAGTGCCAGGACAGAACTGCTGCCTGGGTAGGTTGACTGAGAATCGTCCACTTCGAGCTGGTGGTCTCTGTACTCACTTGGCTCCTTCCACCAGGTCAGACACATTGCGCTGTTTTTGGCCTGTTCCATCATCAAATGTGGTTTCGTTGCCAACAGTAACCACTCCTTTCTTAATATTAATAGCTGGGAAGCATCTTCTGGTGACTGCAGAACCAAAACATAATACATTATACTTAGTGCATGCTACATTAGCTTTATAAACTTCAGTCTGGGAACATACAAACATAAATGAAAGTTAAAAAAAAAAAAAATAAAGAAAAAAAAAAAAAAAAAAGTGTCCTTATCAGGAGGGAGCTACGCGACATGGACGCTGTCCATTCCACCCACTAGTTCACCACCCGGGAGGAACTATGCGACATGGAGTCTGTCCCTCCCACAACAGGGTGACAGACAGGAGGAACTATGCGACATGGAGTCTGTCCCTCCCACAACAGGGTGACAGACAGGAGGAACTATGCGACATGGAGTCTGTCCCTCCAACAACAGGATGAGACAGGAAGAACTATGTGACATGGAGTCTGTCCCTCCAACAACAGGATGAGACAGGAAGAACTATGTGACATGGAGTCTGTCCCTCCAACAACAGGAAGGACTATGCGACATGGAGTCTATCCCTCCAACAACAGGGTGAGAGACAGGAAGAACTATGTGACATGGAGTCTGTCCCTCCAACAACAGGGTGAGAGACAAGAAGAACTATGTGACATGGAGTCTGTCCCTCCAACAACAGGGTGAGAGACAGGAAGAACTATGTGACATGGAGTCTGTCCCTCCAACTACAGGATGACACCACAAAGGAGGAGCTATGTGACATGGAGTCTGTCCCTCCAACCACAGGATGATACAGACAGGTGGAGCTATGCGACATTGTGTCATCCTGTAGTTGGAAGGACAAACTTCATGGCACATAGCTCCTCTTGTCGGTGTCATCCTGTGGTTGAAGGGACAGACTCAGACAGGAGGAGCTATGTGACAGAGTCTGTCCCTCCAACCACAGGATGATATAGACAGTAGGGAGCTATGTGACATTATGTCATCCTGTGGTTGGAAGGACAAACTTCATGGCACATAGCTCCTCCTGTGGTTGGAGGGACAGACACATACAGGAGGAGCCATGTGATTTTGAGTCTGTCCCTCCAACCACAGGCTGACACCACCCAGGAGGAGCTATGTGACAGAGTCTGTCCCTCCAACCAGAGGAGGACACAGTATTGGAATTAAGAGTCATCCCTCCCATCCACTATCAAAAATATACAAATAACCATCACTTTATAGTAATAAAAATAAAGTGATTATCAATGGGCTGCGATGCTACGGGTTACTGTACTTTCGATGTTTCTCTTATGAAGTGGACAATCAGGACAAAAAATAAATAAAAATTCAATAAATCTCTGCAATATATGCACATTTTCCCATGTTATCTCTTTAAAAATGCTGTACAGATACCCACTGATCTGCCAGAAGTCCAATGTGCACTTAGCTTACTGCACTGATACTCCAGGCTATGTTGTAAGATATGCGGGTTTTCTCTTCTGCTGGACCAACTCCCTCTATATTGCAGAGGTGAAAAAATAAGTAGTGCTCTGTAGTCCAGCCTAGAATAGAAAAAGGACCGACAGCCCTGCCTGGGCTTTTATTACAGCAAAAACACATTTTGTCAGCCAAATTGGAAAATAAAAGCTCCCTGGATTTCTGGCAGGATACACAGTTACTTTTCTGCAGGGGTAACACGCTGTGAAATTTTCATGTACAGTACTGCATAGGTTCTTCTTTTCTGTTCGTTGTCACCCTTTACAGCTTGTGACTAGTACTCACATGGTTTGCTTGGAGTAATCATGGCTGGACAATCTCGATCTCTCAGCACCTCCACTGGGCTCTGAAATATACAAATGCAGAAAAGAAATGCGTTATCTTTTCCGCAACACAAAATCATACACAGCAAATTCTAGCAGGGGAAAAAAAAGCCTAAAGAAAAACATTTTGTATGGTTTGATAGGGTTATAGTGTGTGTTATAATCAAACAATATCATTTGATTGCATTATTGTACAGTCATTATTGCATCATGTTACAATGTGTTAAACAGGAACTGTGTTAATGCAGACCATTCATTTTGAATCAGCTTGCAGCACACATTATGAGCCGAATATTGGCGCCTTTCCATTCAAAATGACTGCCAGTGAAACCGCCTTGTTGCAATGCACCAGAGTGAAGGAAGCTTGGCGTATGGAATGGTTAGCAGATTGAGAATTTTAGAGACTGCCGATAGGCAACGTTTAGGTTTTGTCATCACTAACTACTGAAAAAAAATGCTCAAAAATATAACAGTGCTCCATATTTTGCATGAAAAGAGAATAGAATGATTATATCATCTGTGCCCAGAAAAACTGGAAATCTTGTTTTCTTAGGGAGTGCAGGGGCAGATGTGGCTTTTAGGGCCACTTAATGAAATTTACTTAGCAAGGGGACATAACATGTAAAGAGGTTTCATGATCCTTGTTCTGTTGTTGCATTGTTTTGGTTCCATGTCAAAAAGCAACATAACGTAAAAGCAATCAAACCACCAAAACGCTCATAGTAACACGCACAAAAGACTGGTCATCCGAGATCCTTAACCACCTTTAAGCAAAGTTCACATGTAGGCATTTTTGGGGTGTTTTTCTGCTCTAGATTAGCTCAAAAAACGCCCAACAAGACAAATCCTATTCATTTCAATGGCCCCTGTTCAAATCTGAGCGTTTTGACGTTTTAAGCAAAAACGCCCAACGCTCAAAAAAGTACATGAGCTTCTTTTTGTGCAGATTATAGGCGTTTTTATTCTTTTCCATTGCTCACTAGTCAACCTAAAAACGCCTGTAAATAGCAACGCCAAGATGTGAACGTAGCCTAAAGCTGAACTCCAGGAAACCCAAGTCTTCCCTTATAATGGGGCTTTGCCCCACTGCAAGGGTAAATGACCCATTTAGGTAAAGGAGACTTGGTAAAGCAGCTTTACTTTCCTGATCCTCTGCACTGCTAAACCAGTCCCTGCAGCTTCTTCTCCCAATGGAGGAACCATAGCCCTGCACTAGATACAAGGAGGCTGAGAAACAGTCCCACCACCAGAGCATGGGGGGGTGGGGGGGGTATGTGGGGAGTACCCTCTGTAAGGGCAGCAGAGGATAGGGTAAGTAAAAAGCTTTTCTAGCCCCTAGATCTAAACAGCCAGCTCACTCTTGCAGTGCAGGGGCCACTCCACTACAAGGTAGGATTTTTAGGTTTACTCTGAGCTGAATATATATATATATATATATATATATATATATATATATATATATATATATATATATATATATATATATATATATATATATATATATAAAAATCCGCTGAGTGTCAGAATCGTGAGACAAACTTACCTTATTCCACACTCCCAGTAGGTTCCCTCTATCTCAGCCATAGCTGCGGTTGCACACCCCTTTGCATACTATAGAGGGTGGATAACCCTGCATTTATAGGATGACGCAGTGGGGCCTTCACTGGACCAAAGCTTCAGGGAGAAAGAGGACAGCACTGCAGCATGCTGGAACGGGGATTGGGGGGTAAGTAATGCTTCCTAATTCTTGGTCTCCAGACAGAATGAGCATTTAACTCTTGCAGTAAGGGGGCCCTACTGCAAAAGGTTTCTTGTTTAGGCTGCATTCACACTTGAGCGTAGCGTTTTCGCATGTTTTTTACCGTGATTTTCAGGCGTTTTTGGAGGCAGGCATTGACATCTATCAAAAAAGCCCAAAAAGAAGCTCATGTACTTTTTTCAGCTACAGGTGTTTTGCTTCAGGCGTTAAAACGCTCAGATGTGAACAGGGGCCATTTAAATGAATGGGGTTTTACTTGTTGGGCGTTTTGGAACGTTTTTTTTTTTTTTTGCGTTTTTTGGAGCTGAAAAACGCTCAAAAACGCCCAGGTGTGAATGGAGCCTAAAACCGCAGTTCAGCTTTATTTAAATAAACCAAACCCATCCAGTAAAAGAATAGGGTTCATTCTTACCTTGTCCTGTAGTACGTAGTGGCTGGTGGGACTAGCCAAAGCACCCAGCAGAGGACATGCTAGCTACAAAACTGAAAATGGCAGATAGTTGTGGTAGAGGCAGGGCTGGCCCTACAATGGGTCCTACTGGGTCCGTCGGACCCAGGCGGCACTTTGAGAGGGCAGCAAATTGATGCCCAAGATTTTTCAACCAGCAGTTGTGTGTCATCATTTTGCAGTCGCATTACAGGTGGCATTTCCCCATCCAATACTGCCGCCTGTAGTGCAAACTGATGAGTATGAGAAGGCAGAGTGTCTCCTCAGGATCCCACATGTGATCGAGGCGTGTGCAATGACGTCAGAAATCTGTGCACTCCATCTCATGCAGGGCAGGGCTGGATTTTCTAGGGCGGTGGCCACGGAAGACACAGAAGTGACAGGAGGACTGAAGACAGACAGTGGGTGTTTGGTGGACCGGTCTGGTATTGAGTTATGGAAGAAGATTAACTATATATCATATTTTATATTTATATAAAATACCGGATGTGGGGGTGTTTTGGTGGGTGTGTTTTTTTTTTTTTTGTTCAGGGTGTGGGGGCAGCATTTTATTCTTGGACCCAGGCAGCACAATGTCTTGGGCCAGCCCTGGGTAGAGTATACCACTTTAGGGAATACAGTGGTGTCTGCTGCTTTCACAGCAGGCCTGGGGTGAAGAGATGACTGATTAGGTCATCTCTCTGCTCTCTTCACCTACCAGCATGATCCTTGCCAGCACATTTTCATGATCCCCTGATGTCAGCACGGCCTGACGAAACGTGCGTCGGGCGCGTAAGACCGTAGACATCCGAGTTGGCGGAACGCAGGCGTGGAGCGGCGTTCTATTCACCAAACCAACCGATATTGTGATTGTAATTGAAGGCGGACTGTTTGTGCGATATGGAGTAAGTGCAATTTTATTAATAAATTGTTGATTATACTGGCATACTGCACTATGAGAGTCTTCTTTTTATTGCATTTGGATGTCCTTTAAATCGGAGCTCCATCAATACCTGGTCACACATCTTTATTGGCGAGAAGACAGTTATGTGGATGGCCTGGAGTTATTGTGGATACTAATGCTGATTGTGACCCCCTATAATCAAGGGGTCATATCCTTCTGGTAAGGATTATCTATTAAGAGCACTGGGTGAAGGTGTGGAGGTGAAGGTTTCACATCACTTCTATCAAGTCTATGCTTTTAAACATTGCTGCGATTAACCATTTAATCACCTTGATTTTTAAGCACTTAAAGGACTTTATACATTTATTTATTTATGCATATAAGCTGGTTTTGTGCTTTTACCTATTGTTGTGGCCTTTTTTAGCTACTAATGGTTTTTTAAGCACTGTTGGACTGTTTGTATATCAGCTTTTATCTATTTATTTATTTATGCACTTAAGCACTTTTTGTGAATATTATCGTTGAGCGCAATATTTACCCTCAATTTCACATTTTCATGCAGCATACCTGATTGGCTCCCAGTGCTACATCTCCCTCTCCTAGTAGGGCTGCGGAATAGGAAATTGCAAGAGGCAGATACCAAGTCAAGTTTTAGCACTTTTACAAAGTGGCTTTAGCTTTATAAATGGAGTTACCTTGGAGAAATTGCTGAAGCCATCCCTGCAGAACTTCTTGTAGTAGTCAAAGTTTTGCTGGGTTGTTGCCACGGAGAGGTACGTGAGAAAACGGTCCGGACATTGCTCCACACAGATCTGTCAAACGAACCAACAGCCAAGTTGTTTGGATACAAGTTGCTCAGGGTATAGGCCAACATATACGTACATGCATTTATTGAAACTTGATTGAACAGTGTTTAAAGTTGAACGCCAGGATTAAAAAATATTTTTTTTAGTTTTCAATAGTTTTTTTATTAAGTTTTTACAAAACAGTGAAACCGAAGAAAGGGGTAACATACAGAAAAGCACCACACAGCAGTGTGTGCCAGCATACAAAACATTGTCACATCGGCATCAAATAGTGCAATACATAAGGTCCTGTAACTGTATTGCATCAAAGGAGGCATGTTCTGGTCCATAAGACCAACTAAACCTGTTAGCGCATGGGCGAGCAGAGGCCCCACCCCCAACCCCAGACACCCCAACTGGGTTCAAACTGTGTCCGTGGTGGGGTGCAGCCTCCCTGCAGCCCCGATCACCCTACGTGCCCCACCCACCATAAGAACCAGTATGAAAACATTTCCAATAGATAAGGCCTGCTTAGTAACGAGGTAATAAACGGTTTGCCACCACTCAAGTGGCCAGTAAGGCACAGACCCATACTCCGGGTTCCAAAGCTAAACCCAACAGCCCAGAGCTTCTATCACCTCTCCTGTATCCAGACCCCCTAAAGAGAAAAAAGTAGAAGGGTAAGAAGGAAAAGGAAAAGAAAAAGAATAACGACATGAACAATAGTAGGTAAAGAAATAAAGAAGGAAAAAGAGCCGAAGAGGGAGAAAAAAAAAAAAAAAAACGTCCCCCCGTGCCGGACCCCCTCCCACCCCACCGCGGCTACGGAGCCTGTAAATACGTGATCCAGGGATTCCACACCCTTTCGAATTTATGTGGTTTGTCCAGACGGACGCTAGCCAACTTTTCATTAAGCATAATCCACGACATTTTATGTTTCACCTGTAAGATATAGTCCAGGCGTCTTCCAAGCATGCGTTATAATTAGTTTTGCCGCCAGGAGAATAAAAAAATATAAGGGAGCGTGTGTGTTTTGCTATCTCAACTGGCAAGTCTGAAAATAGCACTGTATTGGCGTCCCTACCGATTCTCTGACCCGTCGCCGAGTGTATCAAGTTGATCACTCTGATCCAGTAGTGCCGGACCTTCGGGCAGGTTCACTACGCGAAATACAGGTCCCCATTCTGCCCACAGTGACGAAAACACAGGGGGGGGGGGGGGGGGAGGGGGGAGTTCCTGGATACACTTTGGCTAGTCTCGTCGGCACCAGGTACCACCGAGACAGCACCTTATAGTTTGCTTCCACCAAAGTGCTGTTAAGTATACCCCTGTGCACCATGGTCGACCACCTATCCCACTCCTCCTCGTCGATGGATTCCCCCAAGTCAGTCTTCCATGCCAGCTGATAGGAAGGCTTGGTGGCCGGATTAGTGAATAGACCATATAATTCCGTGATTCCTCCCTGTGACCCAGACCTCCCCTAAAAAATATTTTTTAAAAATTACAAGAGGCATGTCTATTCTTACTTAAAGCGGTTGTAAACTGCTGCACTTTTTTTTTTTTTTAACTTACCTGCAAGGCAAAAAGGCATAATGTGCTAGTAAACATTGCATACTAGCACATTATGGTAAACTTAACTGAAAACGAAGCGTTTCAACGTCCATCTATACCCGGTCTTCCATCTGGGTTCGTGGCTCCGGCTCTGTGACTGGCTGGAGCCACGATGACGCCACCAGTCACAGCACACGGCTCTGAAGAAACGACACGGACGGCTTTTCCTTCAGAGTGCATGAGCCAGTGACATAACTGGCTGCTAGGTCAGTAAATATCTCCTAATCTGTGCAGTTTAGAAGATATTTACACTACCCATCGGTAAGCCTTAATATAGGCTTACCTATAGGTACAACTTAAAGATGGAAGTTTACTTCCTCTTTAAATCTTACACAGAAAGTAGAATCTTGCACAGATCTGTAAAAAAAAAATAATGTGAAATGTTGCCTCTACAGGAGCTCCTGTAATAAAGACCGGTCACTGCTGCTCACTCTCCTTGTGCAGAGTAACTGGTCTCATTTCCGCCCCCTTCTTTAGTTTTCTGTGGGCAGCCTGTAGTTGGTGGAGCCTGCTGGCCCCTCCCACAGCTCTGGATTAGGTTACGTACAGCACAGTGATCAGGTCACCACTACTTTCACAAGGTAATATCTAGGTTCCAAAACCCAACCACTGAAAAACTTCAAAAGACACTAATACATACATTAAAATTCTAAAATATAGAATAGATGTATTAAGATTATCTGGGAGGAGCCTTTGGTACTGCCTGATTTTTATTTAAACAACCAACAGATCACTGGACATCTCAACACTATACATCAAATAAAGCAAAATTGCCAACCACTTAAGACCTCAAAATGCACAGATTTATACATGCATGTTGTACAGTGGGTACGGAAAGTATTCAGACCCCCTTACATTTTTCACTCTTTTTTATATTGCAGCCATTTGCTAAAATCATTTAGGTTCATTCTTCTTCCTCATGAATGTACACATAGCACCCCATACTGACAGACAAACACAGAATTGTTGACATTGTTGCAGATTTATTAAAAAAGAAAAACTGAAATATCACATGGTCCTAAGTATTCAGACCCTTTGCTGTGACACTCATATTTAACTCAGGTGCTTTCCATTTCTTCTGATCATCCTTGAGATGGTTCTACACCTTCATTTGAGTCCAGCTGTGTTTGATTATACTGATTGGACTTGATTAGGAAAGCCACACACCTGTCTATACAAGACCTTCCAGATCACAATGCATGTCAGAGCAAATGAGAATCATGAGGTCAAAGGAACTGCCTGAAGAGCTCAGAGACAGAATTGTGGCAAGGCACAGATCTGGCCAAGGTTACAAAAAGATTTCTGCTGCACTTAAGGTTCCTAAGAGCACAGTGGCCTCCATAATCCTCAAATGGAAGACGTTTGGGACGACCAGAACCCTTCCTAGAGCTGGCCGTCCGGCCAAACTGAGCTATCGGGGGAGAAGAGCCTTGGTGAGAGAGGTAAAGAAGAACCCAAAGATCACTGTGGCTGAGCTCCAGAGATGCAGTCAGGAGATGGGAGAAAGTTGTAGAAAGTCAACCATCACTGCAGCCCTCCACCAGTCGGGGCTTTATGGCAGAGTGGCCCGACGGAAGCCTCTACTCAGTGTAAGACACATGAAAGCCCGCATGGAGTTTGCTAAAAAACACCCGAAGGACTCCAAGATGGTGAGAAATAAGATTCTCTGGTCTGATGAGACCAAAATAGAACTTTTTGGCCTTAATTCTAAGCGGTATGTGTGGAGAAAACCAGGCACTGCTCATCACCTGTCCAATACAGTCCCAACAGTGAAGCATGGTGGTGGCAGCATCATGCTGTGGGGGTGTTTTTCAGCTGCAGGGACAGGACGACTGGTTGCAATCGAGGGAAAGATGAATGCGGCCAAGTACAGGGATATCCTGGACAAAAACCTTCTCCAGAGTGCTCTGGACCTCAGACTGGGCCGAAGGTTTACCTTCCAACAAGACAATGACCCTAAGCACACAGCTAAAATAACGAAGGAGTGGCTTCACAACAACTCCGTGACTGTTCTTGAATGGCCCAGCCAGAGCCCTGACTTAAACCCAATTGAGCATCTCTGGAGAGACCTAAAAATGGCTGTCCACCAACGTTTACCATCCAACCTGACAGAACTGGAGAGGATCTGCAAGGAGGAATGGCAGAGGATCCCCAAATCCAGGTGTGAAAGACTTGTTGCATCTTTCCCAAAAAGACTCCTGGCTGTATTAGATCAAAAGGGGGCTTCTACTAAATACTGAGCAAAGGGTCTGAATACTTAGGACCATGTGATATTTCAGTTTTTCTTTTTTAATAAATCTGCAACAATGTCAACAATTCTGTGTTTTTCTGTCAGTATGGGGTGCTATGTGTACATTCATGAGGAAGAAGAATGAACTTAAATGATTTTAGCAAATGGCTGCAATATAACAAAGAGTGAAAAATTTAAGGGGGTCTGAATACTTTCCGTACCCACTGCATATATAAAATCTTGGCCAAGGTAGGCTATAATAACTACAGGGTCTGCTTCCGTTAACATATATTAAACTAGGCTCAAAGTGAGAACGAAAGCTCCATACCTAAATAACTTGGTGTCTATTTTCATGAATAAATCCAAGGCATCCCTTTTCACTGTGCAACTATAGCTACTCAAGCAGAATTTGAAGCCGGTAGCAATAAAAAGTAAAAGGTAGCGCTATCCAAGTTTGCAAGTGGTATATCCTTTATGGCTATTGAGATTTTATGTAAAATTAATTATTTTTGTTCTTGGGAGGTCAGAATAGGTATTATCGGCAAATGCATGCAAGTAGTATGCTGAATCCGTACTTTGATATTTTGTTTATATTAAACGTAGTCCATTAGATTATTAAGCAATAGATATATTACATCTCTCTTTATACAAAAAGAAATAGGTATGGCTTCCCTTTTAAACAGCTCTCATCTGGCACATTTCATATTTATGAAAAGATTTGTTCTGGTACAACATTCACATAAAAAAAAAAAAAAAAAAACAACACACAACATTGATAGAATAAATAAATCTATATACAGTCCCTTGCGAAAGTATTCGGCCCCCCTTGAACTTTGACCTTTTGCACATTTCAGGCTTCAAACATAAAGATATAAAACTGTAATTTTTTGTGAAGAATCAACAACAAGTGGGACACAGTCATAAAGTGGAACGAAATTTATTGAATATTTCAAACTTTTTTAACAAATAAAAAAACTGAAAAATTGGGCGTGCAAAATTATTCAGCCCCCTTAAGTTAATACTTTTTAGCGCCACCTTTTGCTGCGATTACAGCTGTAAGTCGCTTGGGGTATGTCTCTATCAGTTTTGCACATCGAGAGACTGAAATTTTTGCCCATTCCTCCTTGCAAAACAGCTCGAGCTCAGTGAGGTTGGATGGAGAGAGTTTGTGAACAGCAGTTTTCAGTTCTTTCCACAGATTCTCGATTGGATTCAGGTCTGGACTTTGACTTGGCCATTCTAACACCTGGATATGTTTATTTGTGAACCATTCCATTGCAGATTTTGCTTTATGTTTTGGATCATTGTTTTATTGGAAGACAAATCTCCGTCCCAGTCTCAGGTCTTTTGCAGACTCCCATCAGGTTTTCTTCCAGAATGGTCCTGCATTTGGCTCCATCCATCTTCCCATCAATTTTAACCATCTTCCCTGTCCCTGCTGAAGAAAAGCAGGCCCAAACCATGATGCTGCCACCACCATGTTTGACAGTGGGGATGGTGTGTTCAGGGTGATGAGCTGTGTTGCTTTTACGCCAAACATAACGTTTTGCATTGTTGCCAAAAAGTTTGATTTTGGTTTCATCTGACCAGAGCACCTTCTTCCACGTGTTTGGTGTGTCTCCCAGGTGGCTTGTGGCAAACTTTAAACGACACTTTTTATGGATATCTTTAAGAAATGGCTTTCTTCTTGCCACTCTTCCATAAAGGCCAGATTTGTGCAGTATACGACTGATTGTTGTCCTATGGACAGAGTCTCCCACCTCAGCTGTAGATCTCTGCAGTTCATCCAGAGTGATCATGGGCCTCTTGGCTGCATCTCTGATCAGTCTTCTCCTTGTATGAGCTGAAAGTTTAGAGGGACGGCCAGGTCTTCGTAGATTTGCAGTGGTCTGATACTCCTTCCACTTCAATATTATCGCTTGCACAGTGCTCCTTGGGCTATTTAAAGCTTGGGAAATCTTTTTGTATCCAAATCCGGCTTTAAACTTCTCCACAACAGTATCTCGGACCTGCCTGGTGTGTTCCTTGTTCTTTATGATGCTCTCTGCGCTTTAAATGGACCTCTGAGACTATCACAGTGCAGGGGCATTTATACAGAGACGACTTGATTACACACAGGTGGATTCTATTTATCATCATTAGTCATTTAGGTCAACATTGGATCATTCAGAGATCCTCACTGAACTTCTGGAGAGAGTTAGCTGCACTGAAAGTAAAGGGGCTGAATAATTCTGCACGCCCAATTTTTCGTTTTTTTATTTGTTAAAGTTTGAAATATCCAATAAATTTCATTCCACTTCATGATTGTGTCCCACTTGTTGTTGATTCTTCACAAAAAATTAGGCTTCTTTCACACGGTCCGCCTCCGCAGGCGGATCCGTGTTGCTCAGCGGGGATCGATCCGCGATCCCCGCTGAGCCGGGCAGATGACAGCTCCATCTTCGCTTGCAGAGCGGAGAGGGAGGTGTCTCAGCACCCGCTGCCCTCTATGGGGGATCGGAGGAGAGCGGACCGCTTGTCCGCTCTCATCAGATCTGCTCCGCTCCGATTACTGAACGGATGGAAAAATAGGGTTTCCATCCGTCCAGATTTCAGCACAGGATCGGATGCGGATGGCAGCAGGTGTCAGCGGAGGTGACCTCCGCTGACACCTGCTGCCCCATAGAGCTGCATGGAGGATCCGATCAGATCCGCCTAAAAAACTGACAGGCGGATCTGATCGGACCGCCCGTGTGAAAGAGCCCTTACAGTTTTATAGCTTTATGTTTGAAGCCTAAATTGTGGCAAAAGGTCGCAAAGTTCAAGGGGGCCGAATACTTTCGCAAGGCAGTGTGTGTGTGTGTGTGTGTGTGTGTGTGTGTGTGTGTGTGTGTGTGTGTAGTGCAGGAACTACTTGAATTTGCAGAGATATGAACAGAACTCATTGGAAATCATGGAGTACCACTTGTCATGCGACTTTGCAGTCCCAAGTCGCACAAGTGTAAAAGGGGCCTAAAGTAGCCAAGAAAGATGAAATTGTTAAATTCAAAGTGCCAAAATACTGATCTTGCAGCAGCCCAAATGATCTTGGCAATTGAAAATCATTTCCGATGGTAGTGTAAAGGAAAGAAGCTGCAGTGAGAAGTGGTCTGTAATTAAGCAGTGGTCTTTCTTCAGGAATCCGACACACCCCACCTCCACTAAGTCAGAGTTAGGCCCCTTTCACACTTGTGCGACCTAAAAGTCATACGTTTTTGCCGTAATTTGCCGTAATTTTTTGCTGCGATTTTCACTGGACTTGAAGCAACGCCTGTGTAATCTTGAGGTCTCTGGACCTCAAAACGCATCAAAGTCAGGCCAAAGTAGTGCAAGGACTACTTTGAAGTCGTTGTGACTTGAAAAAGCACAGATATGAACGGTGCTCATCAGAAATCAGAGTACGATCTGTCATGCGACTTTGCAGTCCTAAGTCAATCAATCAAAAAGACAAGTCGCACAAGTGTAAAAAGGGGCCTTAGGGCTTTGCAGAATCAGAAGAGCAATAGAGTACAACTACAGGCAAATCCTTTTTCGTTTTAGTTAAGAGTGGAGAGGGATTGGAATGCCTGTCAGATTTATTGCTGTGTCTCCTCCATTAGGGAGATTCATTCTCTCCATTTGTCCCATTTACCATGATCATTGAACGTGAACGTAAAAGAAAACCCCAAATTTTGGTTTGTCCTCAGAAAAGTAATGGAGAGGAAATCTTCCAATGGAGACACTAGTTCTGGTGATCTAGGGGTCCCCAAGGAATTTCATTATTTTGTAGAGATTTCCTTTCACTTCCTGTTGGCTATGGGACAGGAAGTGAAGGGAAATCTCTACAATGGGACGGAGGATGAAAAAAAAAATATATATATATATATATTATATATATATATATATATATATATATATATATATATATACACACACACACACACACACACACACACACACACACACACACACATATATACATTCCCAGAAGGCAGAGGGGGTGGGAGAAGAAGGGGCCGATGCAAATACCAAGATGACGTACCTCGTGGCAAGGTAGGACGGAAGTCCTCCCTGCAGAACCAAAAAAATAAATAAGAAAGGAAAAAAATAAAGGATATCCAAAAATGAGGGGCGGGGGAGAATGGCATGCTCAATTGATTAATACCAGGTTACAATTTAGCCTCAACTCGGTAGGTGCCTATATACATGTTGAGCTTGCATGCATTGCCCTTCCATGCAAGACCGGTGCTAGACTATTTTGTGCCCTAGGCAAACAAAGCCAGCTACTTGCACCCCCCCCCCTTTAATATAAATAAGGGCATCTTTAATAATATAGCTGCAACAACTATTCAATAAAAATCGATTAGGAGAATCATTGTCAACGCAATTCACATTTCTATCGGCTCCTACGGCTGAATGACGGAGTAAAATTGCTAGCAATGGCACTCTCAGCCTACAAGTACACATGGGGACCAGTTTGATCCCCAATATTACATTATCAATATCAGCAGTAATTTAATATATACAAAAACAGCAATATATATATATATATATATATATATATATATATATATAAATAAACATACATACATACATACACACACACACACTTTTTTATTATTACGATTATAATTATATTAAAATACTGCGGCTGCTTTTGTATGTATATTATATATATATATATATTTTATATTACTAGTCTGCTGTTGATATAATATTGGGGATCACACTGGTCCCCGATCCATCTCTTCTCTCCTCTTTCGTGCTTACCTTCTTCTCTTCTCAGCTGCACGTACGAAAGGACAGGGATGGACTCACTGTAGCCCGCTCTGTTGTGTGGGTGGGACTGGAAGGAGGAAACGCAAGAGGCGCCCCGCACCTTATTGGCTGGAGGGGCTGCCTGGCAGGCACCTCTCCTGGACTCCTGGCAGCCTCTGGCTATTCACGATATGGATTGGTGGAGCGGGTCCCGGCGAACACTCAGCAGCACACTATCTATAACAGCCTTTTTCAACCAGGGTGCCCAGGCACCCTGGAGTGCCTTGAGGTTTCTTCAGGGGTGCCTTGGCAAAATGACTAAAAATTGCCCCACAATTGTATACAAGCTGTTATGTGGATAAAGCTGCCTTTTATTTACACAAAGCCACAGGGTTTTCATTGGGCACCATTACAACCTTCTTGAGGGCACCTTAGCTGAGTGATGGAGAAAAATTGAGGGGTAAGAGAAATATTGGAATACTAGTCAGTACCAGTTTGAAAAAGTGTATTTGCTTTGGAAGAATAAATCACCTCTAACGTTGGGTGTCCTACGTGTGTGAATAGTGCTGTTATGCAAAACTATTAGAATAGTTTTTACATTTTAGAATGGTGTGCCTCAAGACTGTCTATAATTTTTAAAGGGTGCCTCAAGTCTATTCATCATTTTTAAATGGTGCCTCGAGACCGTCCATAGTTTTTAAAGGGTGCCTCGAGACTGTCCATAGTTTTTTTAAGGGTGCCTTGGCTGAAGAAAGGTTGAGAAACCCTGATCTATAATGATGTCCATCCAGGCTGGATGATCCAGCAGAGTCTCAGGAGGCTGTGCCGGCTGCACCCTCCCTAGGCGGCAGCGAGCCCTAGGCAGCCGACTAGTTTGCCTAGTGGGAGCACCGGCCCTGCTTCCATGTGCTCCTTGCTGTGCAAGCCAGTTAGAGGTGGGGGCAGGGGCCATTTATTAGTTACGGATGTAATATTGGTAAAAGGGACACACTGGACACCTTGGCTGTCATTGTGCTCTGTGCTGGGTGTCCAGTGTGCCCCTGTGCTTTGCAGGGGTGGGCTACCTCCGGCTCCCCTGCCCCTTATCTATCCATTAGAATGCAAATGCTTCCACTGAGAATATTTTTTGCACTTGAAAATTTTGCACTTACATTTTTTTATACTTGAATTTGTTACAAAGGACACTTTATCACTTTTGTGCATTTTAAAATCTATACTAGAGATTTATTTTCATACAATTTCATATTCATTTTGTATGCACCTATAGCGCTGCAATATATTTTTTTATGCAGTATAAAATAGCCAACAGTTGAGATTTCTCAGGACACGGGGTGGATGGAGAAATTTAGATTTATCTTGTTCAGCCTGCAGGCTGGAGAAATAAAAAAAAATAAAAAATAAAAGTTTATTTTTTAACTAAAATAAGTGTATGAAGAGCATTAGCTTTGCGGTTTCACTTGCTCTGACTGCAGCTATCCTCTGAATATCCTGTTTTTATATAAAGCAGGAAAAGAGACAGGTTTTGATCAGATGTAACCAGCATGTTTATGTTCTAGCTGAATGGATTTAGAAAAACGTCAGACAAGGAGACCACATGCCAAGTCATTTATCAGATCACATTAACCAGAACCACTCGTGACGCTGCAGGCTCTACCTTACATCCAGCCACCACACACACGACTTACCTGCGGCGTTGGACACTGGAACTCCAGGAGCACAAGGGGGCTGGCGCACTTCATGATGTTGAAGTAAAACAAGAATGGCTTTTTTCTGTAGGTGGATTAAAAGAATAGATCTACGGTTTACAAGTTTGGATTGGACAAAATTGTACAAAAAAAAAAAAAAGCAGTTTTTTTTTTTTGCAATAATTCTGACTTATGTGCCCTCTTTTGTCTGCAGGAAAATAGCTTACTTGTCAGCTGGAATTTTGTCTGCTTCCTGAAATAGTACAGAAGCTGTCCCAGGAGTCTTTTTTTTTTTGTAATAATTAAATGTACACAGGCGTTCTGAGTAATCACGGTCATTTGTCCATTTATGATTGTCGGCTCCACCTAGCAACTATAATGTGGTATTCTCCTGACATATCTCAATCAGGAAAATACCACATCAAGGCCACTAGATGGACCCGACGAGCATAGGAAGTAAACATTAGACACATTACTGTATTGTTATTTGTAAAAGCTGTGCAAAGGCTTGAAGACATTCGCACTGCAATTCTTTGGAAGTAGACCCCTTATTGTGTAAACCAAAATCACACTTCTACTACCCTCCTTCCACCCCCTACTGCTACACAGATTGTGCACACCTCCAAAGTTACTGAACACAATAGGCATGATAAACTACTGTAACTGAGTGAAATTGTGACAGAAAAATAAATGTGCTAAACGGGTACAAGAAAATGGTATTAAGCGATCATGTCGCAGTGACTCCAGTTTATTCGGAGCACCACCCAGGGCTGTGGTTATAAATAACGGGGGGGGGGGGGGGGGGGGTGAGCCAGAGCCACCACCTCCCCTCCAAAGCATACCAGGCCATATGCCCTCAACATAGAAGGGGTCCACAGCACTGGACAGGTTATCGGACACACCTGGACGTGCAGAATAGCAGCAGCACTTCCAGCCTGCCAAAATGAGAACATTCCCCTTTCTATAACAGGGGCTGCTGGTTTAGCTTTTTGCACTTAGCAACAGGGTCCACCTAAAAGCGAGCATAGCAGGAAAGTTCTAATATATGCTCAATACACACACAAAGATTTCCCCATGTAATGGATTGACAACTTACTCATTAGGGGTGCCAGCTTGACCGCAAAACTGTCCCTTGCTGTCAGTGGGGTATATAACCTTCCTCGGGTCTCCATAGGTCCATGCTGCAAAATTAGAAATCACAATAAAAAACTGACCATTGTTATGGAAACTTAGAAATTCAGGGTATTAAATGTATATTAAAGTAGAACTATGGTACTATTAATAATAAACCTATGTTGCATCATTAATTATACATGCATCTGCACTTAGTTTCTTAGCCCCCCTGCAAAATTCTACAACAATCTGTTGATCCCGCCAGTAAAGTTCAACTAATGCAGCTTCCTAGGATGGGACGGCAACAATGCTGTTGCAACTTTCAAAGGCATGCTGTGAATGAGAACTTTTACAGTTTCTTGTAACGTCAGCTGAATTGCCAAAGCATCAAATAGCTGGTGTCATAACTGATCACATGTGCAGCACCATGACAACTGCAGATCACACAGAGGCCAAGATGGCAGCTTCCATGGCTGTAAAAGGATAAGAGGGTTTAGTTCCACTTTAAAGTAGTATTAAAATATAAATGGATTTTTGTAAAATCTTACCGTAAAATCCTTTTCTCTTAAGCTCATTGACAGACGCAGTTCTCTTGATTAATATCAACTTGGGTTATACTGCCCTCTACAGGAGTAGGACACTAGGCAGAAGGAAAACGTTCTGGCCACACCTTAGGGGCAGTCCCAGAGGGTATATCCTCTCTCTCTCTGTTACAGGAAGTCAGTTATGTCACAAAGCAGTGTTAGAGAATTTAACCCAACCCAACTCAAAAGTAGAGGGGCGGGTACTGAGTCTGTCAATGAGCTTAAGAGAAGGATTTTACGGTAAGATTTTACAAAAATCAATTTTTCTCTGTCGCTCATTGACTGACGCAGTCCTCTTGATTAATATCAACTTGGGACGTCCCAAAGCAGTGCCACAAATGAGGGGTGGGATAACAGAAATCAAAAACCAATCTAGAAGGCCCAACTGGTGAAGTCTTAAAGGCTCATCAGTCAAAAGGATGAGACTCCCAACAGGAAAACCCTCGAGGTAGACCAACGGTCTCCTCAAATTGCGGCCTGCAGAACCTTGCGGCCAAAAGAGGCATCCGCCGATGCCATCACATCAACTTTATAAAATCTTGTAAAGGTATGAACCGACGACCAGGTAGCCGCCTTGCAAACCTGGACCACTGACGCCTGATGGCGGAAGGCCCAGGAAGCACTAAGTGCCAGAGTATAGTGCGCCTTAACAGGGAACGGAGGATTCCGACCCTTAATAGAATAAGCCTGTACCACTGTCTGTCTGATCCATTTGGAGATAGTCGCGGCAGATGCAGGCAACCCCTTTTTGGGGCCATCCGCGATCACAAAAAGTGAATCCGTTTTACGAAACGAGTCCGTAGTTTTCAGGTATACCCTGATTGCCCGAGCCACATCCAAGGAATGTAACGCAAACTCCCGAGGATGACTGGGCTTAGGACACAGGGAAGGTAATACAATATCATCATTCAGATGAAACTCTGAAACCACTTTAGGAAGGAAGCATGGATTCGGACGAAGAACCACCTTATCCCTATGAACCACCAGATATGGGGAACGACAAGATAATGCGGCCAGTTCTGACACCCTGCGTGCAGAAGTGATAGCCACCAAGAAGGCCACCTTCTGGGATAACGTAAGCAAGGGAATCTCCCTAATATCTTCAAAGGGAGGTTTCTGCAGAACCGACAACACTAAATTAAGATCCCAGGGCGGTAAGGGTGCGCGCACTGGCGGAGCCAGGTGTCGCACCCCCTGGATGAAATTCCGCACCAAGGAATTAGTAGCCAAAGGTTTCTGAAAGAAGATTGCTAACGCTGAAACCTGACCCTTGATAGTGCTCAAGGACAGTTTCTGCTCAACCCCCTGTTGCAGAAAGGCCAAGATTCGGGTCACCGAATAAGAACGTGGAGGAAATCCAAGGGGTTCACACCACGCAATATAAGACTTCCATGTGCGATGATAGACCATTCTGGAAGTCGCTTTCCTTGCTTTAATTAGAGTAGGAATAACTGAAGTTGACAATCCCTTGTCCTTTAGCACCTGGGTCTCAATGGCCAGGCCGTTAAAGCCAGCGATTGTAAAGCAAGATGGAAGATCGGTCCCTGAGACAGCAGATCCTCCCTGAGATGAAGACTCCAAGGAGCTTCCGCGACCAGCCTCACCAGGTCGGCGTACCAGGCTCGACGAGGTCAGTCCGGAGTTACAAGGATAACTGGAATTCCCTCCACCTCTACCCTGCGAAGACGTTTCGGCAGTAACTTGAGAGGATGGAAGGCATACAGTAGCTGATACTGCCCCCACGGGGCGATCAGCGCGTCTGCTGCGTCCACTAGAGGATCGCGGGCGCGAGCTACAAACCTCCGCACCTTCCTGTTGAGCCGAGATGCCAACAGATCCACCCAATGAAGGCACAGCTGGTGAAATACCTCTGGATAAAGAGACTATTCCCCTTGATCCAGAATCTGACGGCTGAGATAATCTGCCTGCCAATTTTCCACCCCCGGAATGAAAACCGCGGAGAGAGCTGGAACAAACTGTTCCGCCCAATGAAGAATGCTGGCCACTTCTATGGCCGCCAGGGCACTCTTGGTGCCCCTTGGTGATTGACATAAGCCACGACCGTGGCATTGTCCGATTGGATCCGAACCGGGCTGCCCTGGAGCTGCTCGGTCCAGTAAATCAGACAAAGTCTGATCGTTCTCAGTTCCAACACATTTATCGGTAACCTGGAGTTTATCAGAAGAAATGACTTCCCCTGGCTGAGCATCGGAGACCGAAGCCACCAGACCAGAGACTCCCTGGTCCGCTCGCTTAACCGGATCCGATTGTCCAGGGAATCGGGATTCCGATTCCATTTGAGAAGAAACTCCTCTTAGAGAGTTCGGGTATGAGACTGGGCGAACGGTACTGACTCTAAGGAGGCCACCATCAGTCCCAGCCAGTTGACGGACAGCAACATCCGAATCGTTGACTGAATCTTCTGGAGTTTCTCCGCAAGGAGAAACACTCTTGCCAAGGATGTATCCAAAATTAGGCCCAGATGGTTCAGTCTCCTGGTGGGAACCAGGGATGATCTTTGGGAAAAGCGAAGAAAACGCTGATGTCCTGCGAAGATGGGGATATGAAGATAGGCATCCTATACCAGGAAATCCCCCTGATGCAGGGAGGCCACCACTGTTCGGATGGACTCCATCTCTCCCAAGTCCAGAATTGGACGCACCTTGCCCTCTTTCCTGGGCATTGTGAACAGGTTCGAATAGAACCCCTGAAAATGTCCAAGGAATGGGAACTACCACTCCTTGTTGCATCAAGTCCATTACTGCCCCCCGCAAAGCTTTTAAGCGATCCGGGGATAATCGAATATTGGAAAATCGCACCGGTGGAAGTGATCGAAACTCGATCTTGTATCCCGACCGTGTGACCTCGCGAACCCCTTTGTCCGGGATTCTGGAAAGCCATGGATCCGGAAACCGGTGAAGACGTCCCCCCACCCCAGAGATGGGTGGGGGCGCACCTTCAGGCTGTATTGGACTTATCTTCAGGCTTGGCTGAGCCGGACTTTTGTTTACCCGACCAGCGCCCTTTGAAACCCCCTGAAGGGGCTTTGGAGGGCTTCGCCTTATCACCCACCCCAGCGGAACGAAAACTTTTTATGAGCAGAAAAGGAAGGTCCTCGTCTGTTACGAGGTCCTTTACCCTTAGCAGTCTGTGGCAAGAAAGTGCTCTTGCCCCCAGTGAGATCCTTTATAATCTCACCCAAACAGACGATCCCCTTGAAAACGGGAGATCCCATTCTGTCAATGTTTGTGAAACTAAACCAATGGCAACCACTGGCCTAAAGGTTGACCCTATCAGGGAAAAAATGGAGCGGGATTCCGCTTCCACTTTTCGATCCACCGGATCCCTAAAAGGAACGGAGCGTCCTCCAACGGGATAACAGTGGCTTTATTTAGTCTGGAAATCGGTGAGTCCACCACTGGTGGTACCGTCCATTTTTTAAGGAGGGATTCCTCAAACGGATAGCGCCTAGCAATGCGTTTGGAAATAGCAGGGGTTCGTTTCGGACGACCCCATTTGGGCAAGGGAAAAACCTTTGCTATTTTGGTAGCTTGCTAGTACCAAAAGGAATTTCAGTCTCAGCTACCTCTGCCGGAGTAACCTCAAGACTTAAGGTTTCCCGGACAGACACAACTAGTGCATCCACCAACGCTTCTTCTTGTGCTATGGAGGAGGCAGAAACGTCCTCCTCACTGTCTGAGGAGACCGTACCTGAGACAGCAGCCCCAGAGGAGGGACCTGCAGCTGCAGTGACCAGCTCAGAATCCGTATCTGAAGTATCAGATGAAATAGGGGTAGGCGGGGGGGTCGCTTTCTTGACCCCCGTCCCTGATAGGCCACCTCCACCCGGGATACCAAAGACTCCAAAACTGCTGATAATGCATCAATCATAAGTGGGGCACTGGAGGGTCCTGCGGCCACCTCGAGGCGATCAGGTGGCGATACATGTGTGGCAGGGTCCATGATTATTCAAGACACTTGCCCGTAAACAAAAAATAATTTCAAAAGAAAAAAAATTTTTTTTTTTTTTTTTTTTGCAGTCCCCCAGCACAAATAGCGCCCCTCAGTGTTACCTGCTTGGACCCCACGGCTCACCACCTGATGCACAGAAGTTTCTAAGAAATCGTGCCAGGACCAAAGATCCCAGCAAGGAACTTAGGTCCTTACTCCTAACTAGACAGAAAAAAAAAAAAGAAAGAGAGAAAGAGAAAGAAAGAGAGAAAGAGAAAGAAAGAGAGAAAGAGAAAGAAAGAGAGAAAGAGAAAGAAAGAGAGAAAGAGAAAGAAAGAGAGAGAAAAAGAGAGAGAAAAAGAGAGAGAAAGAGAAAGAGAACGAGAGAACGAGAACGAGAACGAGAGAAAGAGAACGAGAGAACGAGAGAACGAGAGAACGAGAGAACGAGAGAAAGAGAGAACGAGAGAACGAGAGAAAGAGAGAGAAAGAGAAAGAGAGAAAGAGAAAGAGAAAAAGAGAAAGAGAGAGAAAGAGAGAGAGAAAGAGAGAGAGAAAGAGAAAAAGAGAAAGAGAGAGAAAGAGAAAGAGAGAGAGAATATACCCTCTGGGACTGCCCCTAAGGTGTGGCCAGAACGTTTTCCTTCTGCCTAGTGTCCTACTCCTGTAGAGGGCAGTATAACCCAAGTTGATATTAATCAAGAGGACTGCGTCTGTCAATGAGCGACAGAGAAAAAACAGTTTTTAACTTAAAGTGGAGTTCCACTCAAAAGTGGAACTTCCGCTTATCCGTCTCCTCCTCCCCCCCCCTCCGGTGCCACATTTGGCACCTTTCCCGGGGTGGGGGGGGTTAGCGGGTTCCTGTTTTTCACAGGTACCCTGTCCCCACTTCCGTCGGACGTCGCCGTGGCGAGGTATGTCAGAAGTTCAGCCCCCTCACTCTGCTTCCAGGCCAGTAACCGAGCACAGTGCAGTAAGAACCCGGCCATGAACCCGCCAAGGCTTTACTGCTGGGTTCCCTTACCGGCAATGGCGCTGGCAGCACCCCACAGCCGATGGAAACATCAGCTGCGGTGCTGACATCGCTGGATTCCAGGACAGGCAAGTGTTCTAATAATAAAAGTCAGCAGCTACAGTATGTGCAGCTGCTGACTTAATTGTTAGGGGGGGGGGGGGGAACTCATTCCTTGCAGCGGAGTTCCACCCTGGGACATTTTTTTTTAATAAAAATACCCCCGGGACAGTCAGGGCTAGTGCATTCCACAATGGATAGCCTCTGATCTGTCCCGCGTCGCACTTACCTCCAAGAAGAAATACTTACCTTGAAAATGTTTTGTCCAGCGCTGCCATCTCAGGTGTGGGCAGCTTGAAGCCAGCGCGATCCTCTTCTGTGTCCTCTTCCGTCTTCTTCGGTCCCACGATGCACTGCACCGGCTCCGCCGTCACTTCCGGTGCCGCAGCGTCATCCCTGCACAGCTTCTGGGCATGCCCAGAAGCTGTTTAGCAAGGTATGACGGCGCCTGCACCGGAACTGACGTCGGGGCTGGTGCAGGCGCATTGATTCCTGGGAGCGATGACGTTCAGCTCCCAGGAATCATTGCAAAGCCAGGAAGTGACAAATCGCCGTGGCCACCGAGGGGAGGAAGAGGAAGTAAGGCAAGTATATTTTCTTCTAAAGGTAGGTAAAAAAAAAAAAAAAAAAATGCGATTATACATTTGTTTTTCAGGTGACCCGGAGCGAGAAGATGGAGGCAAGTTTAATTTTAGGGTGGAACTCCGCTTTAAGGTAAAAACAAATAAATACATTTTGTCACTTGTTGTAACCCCTGCTAATATCTGTGTGACTTCATTTAACATATGTCAATGCAAATTGAACAGAAATAGTGCAGAAACCTTTTTCAAAGTGGCAGCAATTTGAAAAGTTTCATTGCCGCGTATTGGGGTGCGACTTGTCCTGAGACTTTAAACCGTAAAATGGTAGCAAAAAACACAGGACAAGGATTGAGTTAAATGTCTGCCATCTAGTTTTGTGGGCACATCCAGATCAGTGTTGGTGATCGGAGTTTTGCAGCTATTTTACATAAAAGGTTTAGAGAAGAAGTTGTCCTATTAAAAGTCCGTTAATAATTTACTTGCAATTTACAGCTCAGTTGCAAACACATCAGATGCAAGTCACACGCCCTGCCTACTAACAAAGCTTGCCTACCACATCGCAAAGCTTGCAGTAGACTGCATTGAGAAAATGAAATAACAGTACAAATATATAGATATAGAATACCTACCGACAATTCCCACAGCCACATAGGCAATAATGGCGAGTACTATGAGAATACAGCACAGGATGTCCGTACAGCTTCTGCAACACAGAATGTAGATTGCTAAAAGTTACTATACATTCAATTTACAATATCCATCAACCCAAAACTAGATCACCCACCATCTTTATTATCCTCCCCGCTACAGCCTCTACATGCTCTACGTGTGGCCAAGTGATGTGATCTCACTTTTATTGCCGCCTTCTATGCAACATAAAAATGGTGGTGAGACTCCAGGCTCAAAATTCAAATGTACATGCAAATAGCTGATTTTTCTTTTTTTTAAAGAAAATCTTACACATTTAGGGTCCTTTCACACGAGCGGACCATATTTTGATCCGCTCCGGCACTTTTTTTTTTTTTTTTTTTTTTTTACGGACACGGATGACACTTGTTTCATCCGGTCCGTATGTCCGCATATCATCCCAAACGTTTGCGGATGATATACGGACATAATGTATGTCTATGGGATTGCGGATGACACAGCTGACATCCGATTCTGCATCCTTTCCGTTTTTTTAAACGGAAGAAAAAATAGGGTTCTGTTCCATTCCAAAAAACGGAACAGAACTGAAAGGACGCAAATCGGATGGTCATCCGCTGACATCCGCAATCCCATTGACATGCATTATGTCCGTATATCACCCGCAAATGGATGGGATGATATACGGACATACGGAACGCCCGTGTGAAAGAAGCCTTATGTTAGATGAAATGTTCTAATCCCATATAAGAGACCTAATTTAAATATTACTGCTTCAGTGTTCAATATATAAAACAAAACCTTTCCATTATAGTAGGTAATCAAGTCATTGTCTGTGCAATC
Source organism: Pelophylax lessonae (assembly GCF_965119305.1). Taxonomy (NCBI): domain Eukaryota; kingdom Metazoa; phylum Chordata; class Amphibia; order Anura; family Ranidae; genus Pelophylax; species Pelophylax lessonae. The sequence goes on from NC_138771.1 coordinate 597,977,741, forward strand.
TCAACATTTTTGGGTTGTTATAACAAGTTTCAGGTAATACATAAATTTTACCCTCAAACCTGCCTCCCCCTTGATCTTGTTCCAGCTTTATTAATTTTTCTTATGCCTTGTTCTGGTAATGCAATGGACTCCAAACTCTGGCCCGGGGGCTGGATGAGGCCCTTTGCTTGCTTTTATCCGGCAAGTGGGGCATTATTCCCCCCCACCGCCCACAACTGTGGGGCACTATTCCTCCCACCGATGCCACCAACGATGGGGGGCACTATTCCTCCCACAGACACCACCAACGATGGGGGCACTATTCCTCCCACCGACACCACCAACGATGGGGGCACTATTCCTCCCACCGACGCCACCAACGATGGGGCACTATTCCTCCCACCGACACCACCAAAGATGGGGGCACTATTCCTCCCACCGACGCCACCAACGATGGGGCACTATTCCTCCCACCGACGATGGGGGCACTATTCCTCCCACCGACACCACCAACGATGGAGGCAATATTCCTCCCACCGACGCCACCAACGATGGAGGCACTATTCCTCCCACCGACACCACCAACCATGGGGGCACTATTCCTCCCACCGACACCACCAACCATGGGGGCACTATTCCTCCCACCGACACCAACCATGAGGGCACTATTCCTCCCACCGACACCAACCATGAGGGCACTATTCCTCCCACCGACACCACCAACCATGGGGGCACTATTTCTCCCACTGACACCACCAACCATGGGGGCACTATTCCTCCCACCGACACCACCAACCATGGGGGCACTATTCCTCCCACCGACACCAACCATGAGGGCACTATTCCTCCCACCGACACCACCAACCATGGGGGCACTATTCCTCCCACCGACATCACCAACCATGCGGCACTATTCCTCCTACCGACACCACCAACGACGGGGCACTATTCCTCCCATCGACACCACCAACAATGGGGCACTATTCCTCCCATCGACACCACCAACAATGGGGCACTATTCCTCCATCTAATACCAAGGGGATACTGTTAACTCCCACTGATACCAGGACATTTTATACTCCCACTGGCCACAGTTCAGCCCTCCTAAAGTTTGAAGGGCAGTAAACTGGCCCTTTGTTTAGAAAGTTTGGGGACTGCTTCAGTAGGCAGCTGCTGAGAACTCTTTCTAACCCCCAGGACTATATAGCCCAAGAGCCCTTTCCCTATCCAACTCCCAGAACTTTATATCCCAAGAGCCCTTTCCCTACACACAGGAAAAAAGTGTTGGGAGTCATGGCAGCAATATTGTTTTGCTGGGAACAAAATCATGTTTGCATGTGCAGGGGGACAGAGGGGAGGATAGCCTGAATTCTGTAGTCCAGAATGGAGAGCCGACAACACCGATTGGATTCCAGTGCACCGTGTTGTCAGTTCAAACAAAATGTTAGGTCCCTTTCACACTTGTACGACCTGAAAGTCGCGCAAATTTGACACGACTTGAAGCAATGCCTGTGTAATCTTGAGGTCTATGGAAGTCAAGTCGCATTAAAGTCGGACCAAAGTAGTGCCAGGACTACTTTGAAGACACACAGATATGAAGGGTATGACTTATGGGACTTTGCAGTCCCAAGTCGCAGGACAAGTCTCACAAGTGTGAAAGGGGCCTTAGGTGCATTCTGGATACCTGGCAAGTCAACTGGCATTTTTTTGGTACTTGCAGCACAGGGTGCTCTCCCTCTGTCACAGCACTGCTGTGCCAGGGGTGAGGAGAGTGTACTGCACATGTGTTGACTTGGAGACACACACCCATTCCGATGAATGCCGAACATTCTGATTGGTCAAAGCAGAAAGCATGACATCAGCACCCTGTCTTACCACCTTGCCCAGTCAGAGAACACTTTGCACTCTTTTGGAAAATTCCAGCTTCCAAGGGCAGGGAATTATGTAACCATAATCAATGCTTGGAATTCTTTAACCATTCCAACCTGGCAGCTCTGTGGTCAGTGGTTCAAAACTCCTGCCTGGGTAGGTTTACTGATTTCCTCCCACACGCCAAAGACATGCTGGTAGGGTAATTGGCTCCTGTCTAAATTGTCCCTAGTATGTGAATGTATGAATGCGAGTTAGGGACCTTAGATTGTAAGCTCCTTGAGGGCAGAGACTGATGTGAATGTATGTGTGTAAAGCTCTGAATAAATTGATGGCACTATAAGTACCTGTAATAAATACAACCTCAGGGACATTTCCTAGCAGGGTTTCTTCCTCTGTATGGTTTATGCTCCCAATACAAGTCTTCCAGCTATTTTATTTATGAGCATGAATTGCATCCTACCACATCTAATAGACAGTCTGTACCGCAGTACATTACAATCACCTGGGGATTCTCAGCAATGGTAACATCACCATTCACGGAGAAGCCTTGTACTGGAAAATGGATACTATTCTCAGAAGGGCTCCCGCAGAGCAGCAATTTTGTAAATAGGATCTCCAGGTCAGAAATCACAGCGACAGCCAGTAGCAAGGAAGAAAACAAACCTGACGATTTACGTGGGAAATATCCAGAATGTTTTCATTTGGTTTTGGAGAAAATAAGAAAGGATTCACACCTCAGGAGGTTTTGACTGATGTTGGTGTCCTGGCTTCTAAGATTGCCCCCTTGCTGCCCATGTAATGCATAGGTGCAACAGCAAAGAGAATGGGCTTTAAAAAACAGCTACACGCCGCACATACACATCTATGGGCAGCAGAGGTTTCTGTGCCGAGAATGCTTCATTTCCTGGTCTCTAGAAATGACCATGTGACCACAGACAGCCAGTCACAGTGGCCAGGCAGACCTTCCCAACCTCTGGGCGTAAAAGACCAAGTAAATGAATGCCGGGGTTAAAGTCCTATAAATTTCCACATTGTATTCAGCTAGTTCTAGCCTACTCCTATTAATCTGAATGATCCTAAAGTTTGTAAACGTACACTATATTACCAAAAGTATTGGGACTTTTACGCACACGAACTTTAACGGCATCCCAGACTTAGTCCGTAGGGTTCAATATTGAGTTGGCCCACCTTTTGCAGCTATAACAGCTTCAACTCTTCTGAGAAGGCTTTCCACAAGGTTTAGGAGTGTTTCTATGGGAAGGTTTCACAGAACCTGCCTTGTGAACTACAGAGGTGCTGAGAGGAGGAGTTTCAGGAGTGGAGGCAGTACAGGAATCACTGCTTGCAGGCAACAAAGTACCATGGGATATGTAGTTCTTAGATAAGGAGGAGAAACTGCAAAGCATGCAGGGAATCCAGGAAGTTGTGGAATGAGACAACCAGCAGGAGATTTAATGTAAGCTTTTATTGGATTGTCAAATATAACTTGTCTGTATTGTTATTACAATGTCGATGCTATAAAAAGTAAAGTGTATGCTGTGAACATAGATCTCCTTTAAAGCTAGCCATACACTGTACATTTTTCACTCGTTCAGGGTGGGGGCTGATTATGAGAAAAATCAGCCAATTCCCCTGTACATGCTAAACAGCATGGGTGGAGGAATCTCTGCTGCTAGCTATTATAGTCAGGCAGCTATAGCTGTCCGAGTAACCGAACAGCAACTGCATCTGATTGGATGCAGTCACTGTTTGGCCCATAATGTTTTACCTGGCTCAGTCAATTCTTAGAATCAACTTGTCAGGCCGGGTTGTGCCAACAGAGCCACCTATGGCTCAAATATCTGGATTCAGAGGCATCTGACAAACTTTGAGCTGTGTATGGCCCTCCTGAACCCTCTCGAATATTCCTGGGAGGACACTGTCACCAGGGTTATAAGTAATAAGGGGAAAAAAAAAACCAAACACATTCCTCAATTTTTGGATTCATTACCAGAACATAAATAACAGGGAAATCTTCCAATGGGGCCACTGGTTTTATTTCATTTTTGAGAAAATTTACTCCTACTTCCTGCTGTGTTTACAAAGACAGGAGGTGAAGGAAATAGATGGAGAAAAACCTTGCACAGGGATTTTAACCTTCCCTACTTTTTTTTTTTTTTTTTTTTTTGGCTTTTGATACACTTTAAGTAAGGTATCACCAAATGGCAAAAAGGAAAATAAAACCGTTACAGCAAAAAATTAAAAAATTGATAATTTTACAGAGAGGCTACCTCTCTATTGCTGAATTACCTGTTGTGTATTGGGCCTTTGAAAGATGGGTCATACTTCTTTGGTTCACCTGTAATAGAAAATAAATTTACAATTAATAAATAAAAATACACTAACAAGCAACAATGGTCAACAAAAAAGCAATACGGGCGCCAAATTTTTTCTTTCAAGCAATACAATATGTGCGCCAATTTTTTCTTTCCAGCAAATCCTGCAACTCTGTTAAAGCCGGCCGTAGACTTGGTCTACTTTAGTCCGAGTATTCTGTAATTCCCTGCAGCAAGAATCCAGGAGCACCTTACAGGGCCCATTGGAGAATTTCCTGACTCCCGATGCGCCGTAACCCCAGCTTCATTTATCCTGAAACTTCTAAGGCAAGTTGTGTTTTTAGTATGCAGCCAAAGACTCAATTCTTCAGTTTTACTGGGATGCCACTGTAACCCTTGTCTTCCTCACTTTATCAGACACTCAGTTGTTGAAGCAAGTTAAAAAAAAAAAAAAAAAAAGGAGAAGAAGAAGAAGAAGGACACACCCCTTAGAGGAGGGAGGATTAGAAATACTACACTATTCTAGTTGCTCAGAATGGAAACTCATCAATATGCCACAAAGAGCATACACCAATATATCAATAAATAATTCCAACATAGATCATTAAAAAATACAGACGGCCGTTCTAGGAACTTGTATTTCGTTGGCGCACGTATGTAGCTCCAGATTGACGTAATGGATCAACGCGTTTCGCAACAAGCTCACTTCTTCAGGATCCACGCCTTTTACACAGTGTATCTATAGAAATTCTGGGGGCTTAATCCACGCACTTAGGAGACAGAGTGATGTCACCCTCTAATATCTAAGATAGTATGACAAAATCCGAGGACAAATACAAAGGTTAAATTTGGGGGGGGGGGGGTCCCCGCTATCCACCAATAACCAAGAAAAATCTGAATATTCAGGGCTTACAAAAGCATCAGCCAACAATCTGAAGTGTTTGATAAGCCCAGCTCAGCCTCTGCACTAAGTATCGGGTACAAATGCACTACCACATGGGAGGGGGGAAGCTTTTTTTTTTTTTTTTTGCGTCGGGTTCCCCTTCAAATCCTCACTTTAGTATGCATTGGATGACCCCATTTTTTCATAATTTTTAATTGCTAGCATGTTTTCTTTACATTCAGCTGTCAGCAGGGAGTCATCTGTTGTTAAGGACATGGTGTCTGGCTTCCGACCAGCTCCTTAGCAATTATCTATTGGGGGTGGGGGGGGGGGTGCCCCCACATGGAGTCTGACAAATACTGCATGCTATATCACCAGCAAAACTCTGGTGATAAAGATTGCATGTTTTTTCACTGAAAATGGACTTCCCGTATGGTACTCTGGTGATATTTACAGGGACATTTTCTTATTACCGCATCATTTTTTTTTTTTTATGAATTGACTTTACTCCAAATGCGTCACGTGACCGTGTTTTTGCTATTAAATTGACCCCTAAATATTTTATGGAGCCCCAAATAGCAGTAAAAACCTGGCAGAGGTTCCAATTCTTCCCCACTCTATCCAAAACCCAAGGAAAAAAGCTTTGGCTGGACATACACGCTCACATGATCTCCTTTCCATCCCAAATTTCTGATTGTAGCTACTCCAAAAACCTCAGACTTGGGAACGGGGAGCCGTTTAAATAGCCTGCTGCAGAAAATCAATCCGCCTCACTCCAGGACGACACCTTTCTACATGTTGTAGACAGCAAATCTGCACCGCCATGCCAAGTAATACATTCTATTTAAGTTCACTGGGGAAGAGAAGCCCAATTTGGCAATGTAATGACAGCCTGTGGGTGGAAAAAATAATAGCTTCATTCCCTGTTCATGAGCATATATTATGTGTACGATGCGCAGCCTGCGTGCTCGGGCCAAGCCACTTCTCCTTTGTGCTGCAGACGGCTGGCCATAATTAGAGAGTGGAAGAGGGAGAGAGCGGGAGGAGGAGGAGGACCCAGATGTTTGGCAGCAATGGAGCCGGATAAGAGTTCTACCCAACACAGCAAGAGACCAAGGAGGGAGAGACATGTGTGGGACAGATAGGGACATGCAGGAACTTGGCTCCTGTGTCAGAAGACACTAATCCAGTCATCCCAGAAATATTCGGAGAACAATATACAGGGAGATTCATGCATCCTGGGCTGTGCGATACCCCCTGGTCAGTGACACCATTTTCAAAACACATACACACACTATTGTCAGAGACCAATGAATGAAACACAAACAAGGCCTACTATAAAAGCTGACGTTTAAAGTGTAACTCCACTTTTGTTGAGAAAAAAAAAAAACCAAACCATTCCCCTGTGGGTGATGTCTGTACAATACAAGGATTTTAAAAAACGGTTACAAATGACTTTTGTTATTCTGAAGAAATCCCTGTTTGTTCCTCTGTGCTGAGTGGGTCTAATGGGAGTGGTTTCATAATTATCTATCAGCTGCAGGGCTCTAATGAGGAAAGCTGCTGGACCTCCCTCCCTTTAGACGTGTTCCTATTGGGAATATCTCACCAAAAATGACATTTTTTGTTGCAGGGGATGCCAGAAATCTGACTTATCTTAGGCAGACTTCTGGGAAAATTGGTGAGCCAATCACACAAGCAGGAAATTATGTTTCTGGGGTGTGGTCAGTATACATTCTGTGTACAGAACAGCTCCAGGCGGCCATATTGCATTGAATTTTCAGAAAATTACAAGAGCTGCAGATTGAAAAGGAAAGGTCATTTTTAATAACAATACAATTTGTGTCGGAATTGTATACACTATATTGTTTCTCTTTGCTGATTTTTTTCTCCCCCACGAAAGTGGGAGTTCCTTTTAAGATTCTGCCTTCCCTCGACCCCACCCCCTCCCTAAGATGACTATTTTTGGTTAAAACCTTTACAATTTCATTACAGAACTGGTTGAAATTAAATTCATATTCTTTTAAATTTATGATATTAAAAAAGTTGAATTTATAAAAAAAAAAAAAAAAAAAAAAAAAAAAAATTTATATTATAAATTTTTTTTTATAAATTGTATTCAACTTTTTTTAATATATATATATATATATATATATATATATATATATATATATATATATATATATATATATATATATATATATATATATATATATATATATATATATATATATATATATATATAAAAGTTTAATTTATAAAAAAAAATTCTTTATACATTTTTTTTATAAAAATTGTATTCAACTTTTTTGAAAAGAAAAAAAAAAGAAGGTATATAGAATTTTTTTTTATCAATTCAACTTTTTTAAGATCATAAATTTAAAATAATAATAATAAAAATATATATTATATATATATTCAGTTTCGGTTTTTGGCCAAGTGCACCTGCATTTGCGGGTTTCAGTACAAAAATTTCTGTTCAGTGCACCTCTAATAATAGATATGGAAAGCACTGTGTAAATTGATATAAATATATACCTGTAGTAAAATAGCAAAATGCCTTGATGGGTGGTGTCAGTCTGGAGGGTGTTCCTAGGCAGGATGTATTTTTTATGCAGCCCACTCTAGGTAACATGCTGAGCCTCCATGTTTGAAGGATATTATAGATATATATATATATATATATATATATATATATATATATATATATATATATATATATATATATATATATTGGTATACAATCTGTATGGCTGAATCTGCATCACACAGACATCGCATGTGATTTGCACAACAGTGCGCTCCGAATCACATGTGATATCTTCCATCGTACATACGTGAACTGGGACCCAGTGTTAATTTAGTCGACTAAAACCGACTAAAACGTTTTCGTCAACTAACACAATTCAGATGACTAAAATACGACTAAAACTAAAATGGCATTTTAGTCTTAAGACTAAAATATAACTAAAACTAAAATGGCATTTTAGTCAAAAGACTATAACTAAAACTAAATCGAAATTTGCTGCCAAAAATTAACACTGGTGCATGCTCAAAGCATAAATAATAACATATTAGATTTTTCACTCCAGGACCAGCAGTAGTATATAATGAGTTTGGAAATTGTAGAGAAATGCTTAAATAATGCATTACAAATTACAATTGAACTACACCCATTTGATTATAGTTGACTAAAATGAGTTTTAGTCGACTAAAATGTAGGGCGTTTTAGTCGACTAAAATATACTGGAGTTTTAGTCGACTAAATACGACTAAAACTAAAACACTTGCAGAAGACTAAAATGGGACTAAAATTAAAATGCCATTTTAGTCCAAAGACTAAGACTAAAACTAAATTGAAATTTGCTGCCAAAATTAACACTGCTGGGACCAAAACCCCACTGAATGACCAAACCGACAAACAAAAAACAAACAAACACTAGAATGTGTCCACAAAGATTCCCTCACATCGATCAGCCATTAGAAATTGGGAATTCAGAATTTAGAACACAAATGTCTTGTTGTCCACGGCAACAGTCAATCGCCCATCCTGCAGTGGAAACAAGAGAATCTGGTTGCTATGGGTAACTAAGACAGTTTTTATGGCAGACAGTTAGGCAGAAGGCTTCTCGGGAGGAAGTACAATAGCGGCTTCTTGCTTTAATGCCGGAGGCCTATAAAAGATGAATCCTGACTACACCCCATACAGATCAGCTTTCATTAGTCACTTCCAGTACAGGGAGGGGACACCGACCCATTCCACAAAGACATGTCATCCTTTACACTAGGTTCACACTTGTCCATTTTCTGAAAAGTGATACGCAGTGGATCGCTTTCCAGAGTATAGCCATCAGGTTTTCAGGCCAGTTCACGTCAGGAATCCCACTGGACCGCGCTGCGTGCTCCTGTGCGGTTCACAAACGGTTCAGTGCGGTGCAATTTAAGCCCATTCATTTTGAATGATCTCAAATCGCACCTCACCAAAAGCAGTGGGTGCGCCATTTTAGGAAAGTCGCTGTAACCGGAACGCATGGTATTTCTGTACCCTGCAATCTAGTGCAGGCAAAAGCACTGAATTTGTGACCTGCGTTTGGGGGGGGGGGGGGTCGTTAACATTGATGCCTGTTGCAGATCACAACTGCAGTGCATTTTGAGAGCGGTGTGGGAAAAGTGCACACAACGTGGGTTTCCCACACCAAGTTCTGCTGTGAACTGGTCCTTCAGGAGGCAATCCTGTCACCTCATAAATGTCTGTGTATTGTTTTTTTTCCCCCCTTTGTGTGCGAAAGGGGATTTCCAAAAAGAGACAAATGTACCCCAACCATGAGACAAGTGCTTTCCCCGCAGTTACGGCTACATTGAATGGGTGGTCTGAGTTTGGTAGGCGCTGCCACCTCTCATGTCCTTATGTCATGTTACATTTGCTGCGGCCACCAATGGGAAAGAGACCTTCAATGGGCTGTCAGAGGATAGAATTACTTTGAAAGAAAACAGATGCATAAACCAAGATGGCCGTCCCATGGGATGTATACATTCCTTGAAATCGGAGAGTTTAATAATAACTTTATTATAGGACTGTATGACTACATTCCTGGCATCTTACAATTTACAGCAACGTTATCTTATCCCTTTTCAAATAAAAAATAAAGTGTTTTCGGCATTTTGCAGGTAAAGAGAAAAGTGCTCATAACGTTGCCGAAAACGCATGCAAATTTACTGTGCTTATGGTGTGTTTTTCATGTGACTTCAGTTTTTACAGAAGAAAAAGAAGAAGGACCTCCACTTGAAAGGATGACTAATGAATCGTTTGATGCATGTGTCTTTACAGAGGAAGACGTTCTAAGATTGCTGTCTAAAGTGAAGACAAATAAGTCACAGGGTCCTGATGAGATACACCCAAAATTATTAAAAGAGCTTAGTGGTGAGCTGGCAAAACCATTAACAGATTTATTTAACCAATCATTAGTAACAGGAGTCGTCCCGGAAGATTGGAAATTGGCAAATGTCGTGCCCATTCACAAGAAAGGTAGTAGGGAGGAATCGAGCAACTATAGACCAGTGAGTCTGACATCAATAGTAGGCAAATTAATGGAAACCCTATTAAAGGATAGGATTGTGGAACATCTTAAATCCCATGGATTGCAAGATGAAAAACAACATGGTTTACTTCAGGGAGATCATGTCAAACAAATCTTATAGATTTTTTTGACTGGGTGACTAAAATAATAGACGGTGGAGGTGCAGTAGACATTGCATATCTAGATTTTAGTAAGGCTTTTGACACTGTCCCACATAGAAGACTTATCAATAAACTGCAGTCATTGAGCATGGACTCCCATATTGTTGAGTGGATTAGGCAGTGGCTGAGTGACAGACAACAGAGGGTTGTAGTCAATGGAGAACATTCAGAACAAGGTCATGTTACCAGTGGGGTACCTCAGGGATCTGTACTGGGACCAATTTTGTTTAATATCTTCATAAGTGATATTGCAAAAGGCCTCGAAGGTAAGGTTTGTCTTTTTGCTGATGACACAAAGATATGTAACAGGGTTGATGTTCCTGGAGGGAAACGCCAAATGGAAAATTATTTAGGAAAACTAGAAGAATGGTCAGAACTCTGGCAACTGAAATTTAATGTGGATAAGTGCAAGATAATGCACCTGGGGCGTAAAAACCCAAGGGCAGAATATAGAATATTTGACACAGTCCTGACCTCAGTATCTGAGGAAAGGGATTTAGGAGTAATTATTTCAGAAGACTTAAAGGTGGGAAGACAATGTAATAGAGCAGCACGAAATGCCAGCAGAATGCTTGGATGTATAGGGAGAGGTATAAGCAGTAGAAAGAGAGAAGTGCTTATGCCGCTGTACAGAACACTGGTGAGACCTCACTTGGAGTATTGTGCGCAGTACTGGAGGCCATATCTCCAGAAGGATATAGATACTCTAGAGAGAGTTCAGAGAAGAGCTACTAAACTAGTACATGGATTGCAAGAAAAAAAACTTACCAGGAAAGGTTAAAGGACCTTAACATGTATAGCTTGGAAGAAAGAAGAGACAGAGGGGATATGATAGAAACTTTTAAATACATAAAAGGGAATCAACTCGGTAAAGGAGGAGAGCATATTTAAAAGAAGAAAACTACCACAAGAGGACACAGTTTTAATTTAGAGGAGCAAAGGTTTAAAAGTAATATGAGGAAGTATTACTTTACTGAGAGAGTAGTGGATGCATGGAATAACCTTCCTGCAGAAGTGGTAGCTGCAAATACAGTGAAGGAGTTTAAGCATGCATGGGATAGGCATAAGGCTATCCTTCATACAAGATAGGGCCAGGGACTATTCATAGGATTCAGATATATTGGGCAGACTAGATGGGCCAAATGGTTCTTATCTGCCGACATATTCTATGTTTCTATGTTTCCATGTTTCTATGGGACTTAAAAACTGCATCAAAAACATAACACAGGTGCGTTAATAGATGCATTCTTGCTGCATTTTCAATGCATTTCTTGTTACAGGGGGCGTCCAGATTCCAATAAGCCCCCTGCCCGCAGACCTCTGCAACCACTCCCCAGGGTTGTCGGGAAGAGGCCCTTGTCCTCATCAACATGGGGACAAAGGTGCCTTGGGGTGGGGGGTGTGCAGAGCCCCCCCTGCTCCAAAGCACCCACCCCCATGTTGAGGGCGTGGCCTGTATGGTCCAAGAGGGGCCACTCGCTTGTCCCTTCTTTTTTTAAACGTAACCCTCCCCTTTCCTGACCTGCATGCTAAGATAAAGCGTCTGGTAAGGATTTTGGGGGGGACCCCACGCTGTTTTTTTCGGCATGGGGCTCCCCTCAAAATCCATACCAGACCCAAAGGGTCTTGTTTGGAACCTGGGGGGGGACCCCATGCCGTTTTTTTCCCCCATTTTGGCGTGGAGTTCCCCCTCAAGATCCTCAATGCGCAAGTCGCAACACAAGTCGGATCATCCTGATCTGATTTTTGATGTGACTTCCATTCAAATCAATAGGCTCCCATAGGGAACCACACATTTTTTTTTATTTTTTTTTGGTTTGTGAAAGACATATAAACGTGGCTTAACGCTGTATAAGCAACGTTAAGGAGCCTTTAGCAGCGTCAGACGTTTCTACAGCTGACAATGGTCCTCAGAATACACTGGCCCTGGGGTTTTTTTGCAGCTTGAAAACATCTGTGTGCAAGCAAGAGGCCATAAGATAACATGGAGGGGCGTTTTTAATCACTTTACCACCGGAAGATTTTGCTGTCTTACGTCCAGACCACTTTTTGCGATTCGGCACTGTGCGACTTTAACTGACAATTGCACGGTCGTGCGACGCCGTACCCAAACTAAATTTAGGTCCTTTTTTTCCCACAAACAGAGCTTTCTTTTGGTGGTATTTGATCACCTGTGCGATATTTACTTTTTTCGCTATAAACAAAAAAACAGCATGAATTTTGAAAAAATTACAATATTTTTCACATGAAATTCCCCCCCAAAAAAATGTAAAAAAAATCAAAAATTTTTTTACATTTTTGGCCAATTTATTTTCTGCGACCTGTGTTTTTTTTTTTTTTTTACCAAAAACACACAATAAGCGTATTTTGATTGGTTTGCGCAAAAGTTATTGCGTTTACTAACTAAGGGAAAGATTTGTCATTTTTGGTGTTTTTTTTTTTTTAACGAGTAATGGCGGCAATCTGCGATTTTGTTTGCGGGACTGCGACTATGCGGCGGACAGATCAGACCCTTGACTGACATTTTTACACTTTTGGGGGTACCAGTGACATTACTACAGTAATCAGTGCTATAAATATGCACTGTTACTGTAATAATGCCACTGGCAGGGAAGGGGTTAATTTTATTGGAGAGGGAGGGGTTAATGTATGTCTGGTGCTTATATCAGATTGCAGTGTTCAGTATGCGATCTGTCCCTGTGTCACACAGTCACCTCCCCCCACACGTTAGTAAGCACCAGGCATACATTAACCCCTCCCTCTCAAAAAAAGTTAACCCCTTCACTGCCAGTGTAATTTTACAGTAACAGTGCATATGTATAGCACTGATTACTGTAGAAATGTCACTGGTAACCCCAAAAGTGTCAAAAATGTCAGTCAAGGGTCCGATCTGTGCGCCGCAATGTCGCAGTCCCGCAAAAAAAAAAAAACAAAAAAAAAAAAAAAACACAACACCAAAAATGACAAATCTTTCCCTTAGTTAGTAAACGCAATAACTTTTGCGCAAACCAATCAAAATACGCTTATTGTGATTTTTTTTTTTTTACCAAACATAGGTAGCATAAAATAAATTGGCCAAAAAAAATGTAGAAAAAAAAAAAAAAAAAAAATCGCACAGGTGTTCAAATACCACCAAAAGAAAGCTCTGTTTGTGGGAAAAAAAATGTCAATTTCGTTTGGGTACGCCGTCGCACGACCGCGCAATTGTCAGTTAAAGTCGCACGCAAAAAGTGGCCTGGACGTAAGACAGCAAAATCCTCCGGTGGTAAAGTGGTTAAATGCTTAAAAGTCGCAGCGACTTTAAAGTAGTTCCTGCACTTCTTTGGTCCGACTTTCATGTGACTTGAGGACCATAGACTTCAATGTAATCCCTCAAAAGTAGCATGAAAGTCACACTTGCATAATACGCATGCTACTTTGTAGAGCAAAAAACAATCACATCGGCCAAAGCTAGAGTCACAACAAAGTTGTATTCATCCAAAGTCGCAATGGAAATCGCATGATTTCTTGGTCGCACAAGCGTGAACGGACCCTTAGTGGAAGGGGGGGGGGGGGGGGGGAGAACCCACCTAGCCTACATTTAGGAGGAGAACATTGTGAGCCCATAAAAGACACGTGTGCATGTCTCAGCAGATGTGCCTTTATGGTACATGGACACTATAATTACAGAGATGGAAGTTGCTGTCCAGTTCTGGAGAGCGAAAGAAGAAAAAAAAATAAAATAAAATCTTCCTTGGAAGATTTCCATGTATTCTCCTCTATACAAAAAAGGGACAAAAACTGTAGATCATGCAATCAGAGCATGGGGCATATTCACAGAGCAGGGACAAGCTGAGACATTGCTGGGATTATGGCCATACTACTAACGTTCCCACCCACAATTTACTGTCATTTAAGGCTGGATTCACATATAGATGAATTGAATGAGTTTTTTAACCGCATTGCAGCTCTGAAAAGGGTCCTGTGCGTTTTTGGGCCTGGTTGAGGTGCAAACTCAGGCAAAAAATTTGCACCTGAAATCGGTGACCAATAAACTCACCAGATTGCAAACCGCACGCGTGTGAACCCCAGCCTCAGAAGAGGAGCTCCAGTCAAAGTGGGACAGAAAAGGAAGGGGGGGGGGGGGAAACTTACACAGAAGGGGGTTCTAACCCGCACAATCCTAAACGTAGAGAGAGAAAATATTAGGTTGAATAGTATGGAAGAATTGGGTGTGTCACTGCTTATTTATAGTGGTGTTTATCCCTTTAAGTGAACCTTCGGTTTAAAAAATATTGTTTTTTTTTTCCTTTTGCTATAAGAGCCCATTCACACTGCCGCGACGTCGGTCGCTGTCCATTGAGTAGTACAGGACCCGTTCTAATAGGAGCGACACAAGTCGCTCCGACTTAGAAAAAGGGTCCTGTACTCCTTTGGGGCGACCTCGGAGCGACTTGCATAGACTTCCATTATGTGAAGTCCCTGTAAGTCGCGCCGAAGTTGTGGTGCACGGGACTTCACAGGTCGCCCCCCGAAGTCGTGCTGCTTTAGTGTGAACCGGCACTTAAACAAAAAAAATCATTTTAGGTCAATATGTATTTTGCTACTTTTTTTTTTTTTAACCAAAAACACACACACAATAAGTGCATATTGATTAGCTAGCGCATAAGTTATCGCATCTACAAACTATGGCATAGATTATGGGCTGTTTTTTTTACTAGTAATGGCGGCAATCAGTGATTTTTAGGGGGACTGCGACATTGCGGCGGACAGATGGGACACCCAACTGACTTTGACACATTTGGGGGGGGGGGGGGGGGGGGAAACCAGTGACATTACTACAGTAGTCAATGCTAAAAATATGCACTGTTACTGTACTAATAACACTGGCAGGGAAGGGGTTAACACCAGGGGCGATCAAAGGGTTAATTGTGTCCCTAGGAGATGCTTTCTAACTGTGTGGGGCAATCAGAGATCATGGTGCCCCCTGTGTCCACACTTAAGCCACACAAAGCCCCACCTACAAATTGCAGCTCAGCCACATAGAGTGGGCATTTAAATATCTACCACAGCATAGCCTGCATGGAAGTTCCTTTCCTTTCTTTCTGTAGTGTGTAGCCTCTCATGGGGCCCCTACTGACCCTGGGCCCTCGGGCAGTGCCCTAATCCCTGAATGGTCAGTCCGCCCCTGCTGCCGCGTGCGCGCCCCCACTAGCTGTCTCAGAAGTGACGTACAGGTACCTTGTTTCACAGGACAGAGACGACCTGCCGCAGTATAAGTACGGCGGCTGGTCGGCAAATGGTTAACATCTATGACAAAAGTGACACATGCTAATGTGCAATAAAATGACATGTTCAAATAATAAAAAAAAAAAAAAAAAAAAGCGAAGTCCTCATTTTAGTCACAATTGAATACACAATCCCGTAAAGTGTTGGTAGTTTTCACTCGTGCACCACCTTCTTCACCTCACTCATCAAAATTTCTCCCCTTACTAGGGGTAGGCCAGCATTCACAGCTCTATGTGGCTGTACACAACAGATACAGGACTTGCTCCACTCCTACAACAGGCTCCTGTCCTTCCAGGTTCCTCACATGCAGACACAACACAGCAAACGGGCCCCATAGTGTGGATCCGTAAAAAAAAGTTTATTACAATATATAGATATGCACTTACATTGGGTAAGAAAAGGTTCAGAGTTTAAAATTTAGGAGGTCCAGGATGCCGCTGCGTTCCACAAAACAGGTTTCGGAAGTGACGCACTGACGCTAGAAGCTCTGCCCTACGCGTTTTGTTACATCAACATCAGGACCCCTCAGATTCTCCTACCTGAGCTGGGCCTCTTGGCTGCTTCTCTGGTTAATGAGGTCCTTGCCCAGCCTGTCAGTTTAGGTGGACGGCCATTTCCTGGTAGATTTAAAGTTGTTGCATATGTAGCGCTGATATTCTCCTATGTTGATGTGTGTCTGTATACTTTAATGAAACGTCCATGGACATTGCTATGTATACTTTAATGAAACGTCCATGGACATTGCTATGTTTGAGTAGTTGGAGCCATCTAGTGACCAAATACTGGCAATGCAGCTATGTTTTTTTTTCTGAAAGAGACAGGAAGTGATTGTTGGGTTTGGGAAGGTTTGGTGACCTACCCACGAACACCTTCTTGTGCAGGGCATGCTGGGTAGGGGATAAAAGGGGCCGGAGCAGCCATTTTAGGTCTCTTGGAATCGCGTGGCCTGCCTGAGAGGACCTGTGGGGAGACGGTGGCCAGATTGCAGAGACCCAGAGACACTCATCCGAGCATCGGAGGACGGGATCCACCCAGTGGGGCTGAATGGAGCGATTGGTCCAGCTGATGGAGAAGCAAGTTTCAGTCACCGACAAAAGTCACCAGACAGAGCCTCTATCCAGTGGGTGAGCGGGTCACGGCCCACAGTTTGTTAAATCTCACATGCAGTTAGACTCATATACAGGCCTCACTGGAAATTATAGTTCCACGAAGGAGCAGAGCAACTGATTCTAAGAAGGTTTGAGGCCTATCTACCCTGATGTCTCAAGAAATGTTTAAATAGTTGTTACAGCTACACCAGAAGCATTTTCACTTCAATTTAATTCACCAAGACTGTGGATTACAAATCACAAGGAGCCACTTTAGCTAGCGAAGAAAAGAAGATCCAGGACTAAGTACTCCAAAAAGTGAGATCTCACACATAGCTTATAAAGTAGGGGGAGCTCCCAGGTATAGACATATATATATGTATACTGTTTCTTTAGAATTGTTTATATTGAAATCCATTGTGCTGTTGTATTATCCTGGAGTGACAATACAGGGGTTTTGTACTATCTTACATTGTATTGCATCACAGCTGTGCCAAGGGGATTGAGCCAAGTTAGTGGGGTTTATTGGTAGAGTGCAGGCCCAGATCAAACCAGCAGCCCTTTCGGGGGTCAGTGCTACACATACTCATTCCATTTTTGGAGGATTGATTGAACAGTGCTCCATGAGACGTTCAAAGCTTGGGAGATTTTTTTTTTTTTTTTTTTTATATAACCTAACCCTACTTTAAACTTCTCCACAACTTTATCCCTGATCGGTCTGGTGTGCTCCTTGGTCTTCATGATTTGGTTGGTCATGATGTGGTTTGTTCACTAAGGTTCTCTAACAAACCTCTGAGGGCTTCACAGAACAGCTCTATTTATACTGAGATTAAATTACACACAGGTGGACTCTATTTACTAATTAGGTGACTTTTGAAGGCATCTGGTTCCATTAGATTTTAATTTGGGGTATCGGAGTAAAGGGGGCTGAATAAAAATGCATGCCACACTTTTCTAATATTTGTGAAACATTTATCATTTTCCTTCCACTTCACAATTATGTGCCACTTTGTGTTGGTCTATCACATAAAATCCCAATAAAATACATTTCATTTTTGGTTGTAACATGACAAAATGTGGAAAATTTCAAGGAGTATGAATACTTTTTGAAGTCGCTGTATTCTTTACAAGAGCGGCACCATCACATGACAGTCACTGGACAAGTCTATACATCATCCATGCTCTTCATGTTAACCAATGCAGGGAGTTACATGACTTCTGAATGATTCATGCTGTAACCACAGTCTGTGACTCACTGATGAGGTTGTTTGTCAGGAGGAGAGATCCTAAGACATTGCCTGGAGACACAGGGACTCCCACATCAACATTCTCAGGCACCAGCCACACCTAAGCTGGACTGATCTCTACCTAGTACAGCACTTTCACATGAACTGTACGCCTGATGAACCTGGGCCATTACCTTGTTGTCTGGTCTCCAATTAACCACTGAAAAGTGCCAAGATGAGATGGTCCCATCATGCATTTGAGGGCGTGGAAGCAGAATGGTGGAAATCCTTACAGACCTCTCACTACACAATATTTATGGAGCTGAATCAAAAATGATAATGTGCTTTTCTGCTCTGTCTTCAGAAAACATGCATCCAAATTCCTGCCCTTCGAAGGTTTATAAGCAGAAGCAGTGGTGTATTTTGGTTTCGTGCTGCCCTAGGCAAGACTAAAATTGGGCGCCCACCCTCCTATGTAAATTTGCCCCACTCCTTTAACGGATGTGGCTCCCTCCAAAATTGAAGGACTAAAAGTCCCAGCATTAACCCCTGAGATCTCACGGGAGGGGGGGGGGGGGGGAAGAAAAAAAAGAAGAGAGAGAAAGAGAAAGAGAGAGAAAGAGAAAGAGAAAGAGAGAGAAAGAGAAAGAGAGAGAAAGAGAAAGAGAGAAAGAGAGAGAAAGAGAAAGAGAAAGAGAAAGAGAAAGAGAAAGAGAGAGAAAGAGAAAGAGAAAGAGAGAGAAAGAGAAAGAGAGAGAAAGAGAGAGAAAGAGAAAGAGAAAGAGAAAGAGAGAGAGAAAGAGAGAAAGAGAGAGAGAAAGAGAGAGAATGAGAGAGAGAGAGAGAATGAGAGAGAGAGAGAATGAGAGAGAAAGAGAATGAGAGAGAATGAGAGAGAGGGGGGAATGAGAGAGAGGGGGGAATGAGAGAGAGGGGGGAATGAGAGAGAGGGGGGAATGAGAGAGAGGGGGGAATGAGAGAGAGGGGGGAATGAGAGAGAGGGGGGAATGAGAGAGAGGGGGGAATGAGAGAGGCGGCTCTAGCAACCAGTAGCCAATAGTCTCAGGTGGAGGGGGGCAGCTTTTTTGCTGCCCCCCTGCAAAGTGCCGCCCTAGGCCTGGGCCTTGTTGGCCTAGGACTAACCAGAAGTGTAGAAATTCTTACAATTCTAATTTACGGAGCGGACTAATGGGCTCCACTGCTCCATCTCCATATGTATATGTATGTGCAGAATAAAAATCATAGCCCTTTTCCTTTTGGAAAATGGGCAACCCAAAACTGCTGGAAAGATGCATAGCTTTGGCAGGAAAATATCTTTGACCAACTTTTCTCAAAATGTTTTCTCATCACGGAGGACTCATGGAGACAGAACACCTTCTAAAAAGGAACCACCAGTATTGGTTTCAGATATAATAAAATTAAGAATGTGGTGTGATTTAAAGTGGTTATAAAGGCACAAGGTTTTTTACCTTCATGCATGAAGGTAAAAAAACCTGGGACTGCAGACTGCAAAACCACCACCACCCATAAAACCCCATCAGTACCAAGAAAACACTGTACACAGAAAATGGCCATGTTACTTTGATTTACCAACTACAACTAAATCATTGCAAGATTTTAATTCAAATAATAAGGACAGATTCACCAACTTCCTTTGCTCAGTGATTAGAACTGGAGCATAGATAGAGAACAACGACCTCCCCCCGGTTCCAGGGGGAAATCACATAAAATACCACGACAACCGGGAGCTCTTTTTGCTAGAAGGTTCAAAGAGGACCAGAACTGAATCTATCCGCCTTCTATATATCCTGGGTCGGCATTCCATAATAATCCCAGGTGTTCCCATTGGCTTTCATAGCCCACCTGGAAAAACTCCCCTCTGAGCTCCCTCTTGATCCAGCGGTGTACACGAAAGCCTTGCCTCTCCAGGGACTCACACTCCTGATTGGAGTCAGGAGACGGGGGGGCAGGCTAAGCCACAGCTTCATGTGTGAATAGACACACCCAGCCTTGGGTCAGGAACGTGCCTCAAATACCACCAAAAGAAAGCTCTGTTTGTGGGAAAAAAAGGACGTCAAATTCGTTTAGGTACAGCGTCGCACGACCGCGCAATTGTCCGTTAAAGTCACGCAGTGCCGAATCGCAAAATAGACCCTAGTCAGGAAGGGGGGTAAAATCTTCCGGGGGTTAAGTGGTTAAGAGGGCCAAGACACAGCTACATAAAAGGTTTTCCAACTCATACATATTTTATTCCATTGCAAACACCAAAAAACATTTCTATGAAGACATTTTATCCAAGATGTTGGCAAAGCTCTGACATTTACTGGTAGTGGTAGAGCTGGGCTGTCCCCTCCACATTCCCAATGGCCATCTAGGCAACTGATTATAGGGATGGGCCAATACAAATATGTGAAAACTGGGCTAAAACTAGCAATACTACTATCCAAAAGTTTGCTTTGCCCAATAAAAAACAGCTCAGTATTCAGGTTGGAGAGAGCTATGAAAGCTGTTGAAGGCATGGCTACAATAAAAACAGAGGACGCAACAGCCTTATGCATGATCATAAAAACTATTTATTAAAATAAAATGATTTTCAATAGAATATATTCACAAAAAAAGGTAAGTACAATCAGACGCAACAGTGCCACGAGGGTTCTGTCCTTGAGATGCGCAAGCCTTACTCCTAGTTAAAGCGGAGTTCCGGGCACAGATGTCATTTTTTAATAAACATACCCCCGGGACAGTCAGGGCTAGCACATTCCACAATGGCTAGCCTCTGATCTGTCCCGGTTCGCACTTACCTTTTAGAAGAAATACTTACTTAGAAAATTTCTTCCACAGCGTTTCCATCTCTCTTGTGGGCAGCTGAAGCCGGCGCGGTCCTCTTCTCTGTCTTCTTCCGCATCTTCTTGTCCCAGAATGCGCCGCACCGGCCCCTCTCGTCACTTCCGGCGTGGCGCCGCATTCCTAAACAGCTTCTGGGCATGCCCAGAAGCTGTTTAGCAGGGGAATGCGGCGTCGCCCGGAAATGACGAGCGGGGCCGGTGCTGTCGCATTGATTCCTGGGAGCTGTGACGTTCAGCTCCCAGGAATCATAGCGAGGCAGGAAGTGACGGGGTGAGCCGCGGCTCCGAGGGAGGAAGTACTCCGAGGTGAGTATCTTCGATCTTCAATTGCAAGGTAAGTAAACAAAAAAAAAAAAATTAACTATCCAATTCCTTTTCAGGTGAGGCATTCCTAGCGGAGGGGCACAAAAACAAAAATTTGTTTTTGTGCCCGGAACTCCGCTTTAATGTGCATCTTTGTGGAGTTTTATTGGATTTTATTGATGTGCCTAGTTGTACTAACCTTTGGGAATATAGTGGAATTATTTTTATTTAATAAAATATTTTTTATAGTAATGCACAAGGCTTGTGCACCCTCTTGTTTTCATTGTAGGAGGATCTCCCAAATCTGAAGAGGGCAGCAAGGTCCATACATTACCCGTGGTATTTTTTGAGAACTTGCGTCATCCCAGAAGCAGAAGACAACCTTTTTATGATGGACTTCACTTAGAGCCCATTCACACTAGCGCGACTTGTGAGGCTACTTGTGACGCCCCAGGTCGCTTGACATAACAAAAGCAATGTTAATCAATCAATGCCGTCTTAATTGGCACTACTGAAGTCGCTCTGACTTCAGAAAAGGGTCCTGTACTACTTTGAGGCGACCTGTGATCCGACTTGTCCCATATACTTCAATGGGAGTCGCCTCCTTATCTTAATTGAAGCGACTTGTTATCAGAATTTCCAGGAAGAAGAAAGATATTAGCCAGGCATTCCCCACATTGCAGCCATGCCTATATGGTATATATGTAATGGTATATATATTCCATTATCTCTGCTTGGTCTGTGTGAGTGGCACTGGTGGACACTGATTCGTGGCACTGGTGGACACTGATTCGTGGCACTGGTGGACACTGATTCGTGGCACTGGTGGACACTGATTCGTGGCACTGGTGGACAGTGGCACTGGTGGACACTGATACGTGGCACTGGTGGGCAGTGGCACTGGTGGACACTGATACGTGGCACTGGTGGGCAATGAGGAAATGAGTAAAAAAAAAAAAAAAAAAAAAAAACAGAAAAGGGGAATTAGGTCACAACACATCATATTCTGATTGGCCAAACACAAAGTCGTCTGTCATATAAGTCGCGCAAAATAATTCACAAGTCGCGGTAAAAAGTTGCTCCGACACGGGGCAACTTATGGTGAGCCGGCTCTTCTATTCGTGCCCATTGTCTTTTAGTCTGGTTTGATATTTGGTCTCTGTCACAGGTATCTCAGCGCACAAACTTCATATCTCCTAGAAGCTTTATGGTTTAGAACAGATTAGTTTAAGTGTTTTGCTTCTGTCTTTTATAGAAGAATAGTAGAAGATCAAATTTTCATGATCAGCCCACCATTCCAAACACAGAATATATTATCAGACCTGGAAATATATACATCCAGGAGATGAGAGATGTGGACTACTGCTCAGTCTAGGTTTGCCTACATAGAGAATTTTCAGTTTCTTTCCACCAAGCACAATTTTTGTAAAGATGAAAAATACTGTATAGCTTTTTTACATTTAGTTTCCCATATATAGCATATAAACAAATATGGCTGTCGCAAGATGCATAGTATACTGTATATTCTGGCTTAGCGTCCTGCTTTTCAGTGGCAAAGAATGGTGAGGTGCAAAACTTAGTACACACTATGCCAGTGATGGCAAACCTTGGCACCCCAGATGTTTTGGAACTTAATTTCCAATGATGCTCATGCACTGTGCAGTGTAGTGGAGCATCATGGGAAATGTAGTTCCAAAACATCTGGGGTGCCAAGGTTCACCATCACTGCACTCTGCAAATTTTGTTCCTGATGAACCTGCTGAATAATTCGCTCTGGAGGAATCGAAGCAGCCACCTCTCACCCGATATTCTTCGATACAAATATAGAAAAGAAAAAAAAACAAAAATTGAAGCTGGGTGGAAAATTGTTTGAAAAACAATTCCTGCATCCACCCAGGTCCCATACCTAGTTTGAGTCTTCTGACAGATGGCGGGGGTTAGCTGTCAGAATGCAATAGCCGCAGCAGGAGATTCATCCATCTGCATGGTGTAGCATTGATGGAGGAATCGGCTAGATCTAAATGTGTATGACCATCTCAAGTCAACCCTCTGAAAACAAAAACAATGCCCTCCCTGTGAGCCTAGTATCTCAAAAGCTGTTAAAGTAGAGCTGTAACCAGGCTTCTGATAGAGATCGATCGAGATTTTTTTATATATATATATATATATATATATATATATATATATATATATATATATATATATATATATATATATATATATATATATATATATATATATATATATATATATATATATATATATAAAAAAAATTTTTTTTTTTTTTTTTAAAGGCATACCACTTGCCAAAATACATACCATGAATGAGTTAATATTTTTTACCCCACCCTCAGGCAATTGGCTTCCTAATAAGAGTGATTCCAGCGGCAGATTCGCCATGAGATGTGCGCCCCCCCCGCGCTTCTCAGGCTAATGTTACCAATCTGTAGCTCCGGGAACCATCCGGTGTCGGCAGGGTTTTTTGGATAGAGAAGTGCAATGGCTAGATGGCCACTGCTCTTCTCTACCCTTGGGAGGACCGGAGCGATGACGTCACTTCCGGTTCTTGGTCCAAATAAAAACAGGATTTTTTTTTTTTCTTTAAGAAAAAAAGTTAAAAGCATCCCTGCGTGAACGCATACATAGGTCACGCCCACATATGTAAACGGTATTTGCACCACATATGTGATGCATCACCGCGAACGTCTGAGCAAAATCAATAAGTCTAGCACTAGACCTCCTTTGTAACTCTAAACTGGTAACCAGTAGCAATTTTTAAAAACAGCACCTAGGGAGATTTTTAAAGTACTGTAGTTGGTGCCATTCCATGAGCGCATGTTATTTTAAAGTGTGACATGTTAGGTATCCATTTACTCAGCGTAACATCTTTCATATTAAAAAACAACAAAATTGGGATAGAGGAGATTAATTTTTTTTTATTTTTTTTAATTCATTAAAGTGTATTTTTTTTCCCCAAAAAAAAAAGAGATTGCTTTTGAAAAACCGCTGCGCAAAAAAAGCATAAACAA
The DNA here is from genome assembly GCF_965119305.1 of Pelophylax lessonae. Taxonomy (NCBI): domain Eukaryota; kingdom Metazoa; phylum Chordata; class Amphibia; order Anura; family Ranidae; genus Pelophylax; species Pelophylax lessonae. Next base: position 598,001,789 of record NC_138771.1, read on the forward strand.
ATTTCAACTACCCCCATTTTATTCTCAGGTCTCATATAATTTTTTTTTCTTTTAAATATATATTTAGGGGTTATAAGTAATGGTCTAGCAAAAAATACAGATTTTAACTTGGAAACAAAAATGTCAGAAAAAGGCCAGTCAACAAGTGGTTAAACAGGCTTTAACCAGATAAGACCTTGGGTGTGTCCCATAATGGCTAAAAACAAGCTCACAGCTGTGAACCCGTTTATACACTGCTCAAAAAAACTAAAAGGAACACTTCTTAATCAGTTTACAGCATCAAGTCAATTAAAATTCATGGGGTATTGATCTGGCAAGTTAAGTAGCAGAAGGGGCTGTTAAATCAGTTTCAGCTGATTTGGTGTTACTGAACTTAACAGGTGCACTAGATGGGCAACAATGAGGCGACCTCCAAAACAGAAAATGGTTTTACAGGTGGAGGCAACTGAGAATTTTTTCCTAACTCATCTTTTCTGACTGTTTTTCAGTAGTTTTGCATTAGGCTAGGGTCAGTGTCACTACTGGTAACATGAGGCGATGCCTGGACCCTGTAGGTTGCACAGGCAGTCCAACTCCTCCAGGATGGCACATCAGTACAGGCCATTGCCAGAAGGTTTGCCATGTCTCCCAGCACAAGAGCATGGAGGAGATTCCAGGAGTAAGGCAGTTACTCTAAGAGCTGGAGAGGTCTGTAAAAAGGTCCTTAACCCATTAGCAGGACCGGTATCTGCTCCTTTGTGCAAAGAGGAGCAGGATAAGCACTGCCAGAGCCCTACAAAATGACCTCCAGCAGGCCACTGATATAAATGTCTCAGACCAAACTATCAGAAACAGGTTTCACGAGGGTGGTCTGAGGGCCCAATGTCCTCTAGTGGGCCCTGTGCTCACTGCCTGGCACTGTGGAGCTTTGGCATTTGCCATTGAACACCAGTATAGGCAGGTCCACCACTGGCGCCCTGTGCTTTTTTTAACAGATGAGAGGTTCACCCAGAGCACATGTGACAGACGTGAAAGGGTCTGAAGAAGCCATGGAGAACGTTAAGGTTGTCTGCAACATCGTTCAGACTAAAGCCCCATACACACGTACCGATTGTCGGCCATAAATATTCGGCCGCCGACCGATCGGCCGATTGTAGGCTTGTTAGTATGATGCTTAAGACAGCCGACAGCGCATTTTCAGCCGAACAGAATCTGTTGTGCAGACTTTAAAATATTTGTTGGCCGTCACCAGAACGGCCGATTGTTCGCCAGTCAGTACAGATTTCGGCCGACAGACAGCAGATTAGCAAGACTGGGCATGCTCAGAAAAGAAAAAAAAGACACGGAAAGTTAAAAATCACATGACATCACTTCTGCAGTCGGCTGTTGGCCGACAAAATTCGTGTGCAGTCTTTTGCAGTTTTCAACAGACACGACAGCCCTTGACAAAAGACGGCCGATTGTTCGGCCGACGATCAGTACGTGTGTACGAGGCTTAACCGGTTTGGTGTTGGGTCAGTGATGGTCTGGGGAGGGCATATCCATGGAGAGAAGCACTGATCTCTATAGGCTAGACAATGGCACCCTGACTGCCACTAGGTATCGGGATGAAATCCTTGGATCCATTGTCAGACCCTATCCTGATGCAGTAGGTCCTGGGTTCCTCCTGGTGCACGACAATGCCTGGCATGTGGCAAGAGAATGCAGCCAGTTCCTGTAGGATGAATAAATTGATACCATTGAATGCCCCTCATGCTCGCCTGACCCAAATCCAATAGAACACCTCTGGGACATTAGGTTTCGGTACATCCGACGCCACCGGGACGCACCTTCGCCTGTTCAGGAGCTCAGCGATGCCCTGGTCCAGATCTGGGAGGAAAAACCCCAGGAAACCATCTGCTCATTGGGAACATGCCCCGACGTTGACTAGGCATGCATACAAGTATGTGGGGTCCATACAAACTACTGAGGGCCATTCTGAGGTCCTGCAATGAAATTTCAGCAAAATGTACTACCCTGCTGCATTTCTTTTACTTTGATTTTAGGGGTGTCTTTGAATTCAGCCCTCTGTAGGGTGATCATTTCTATCAAACGATGTGGCATCCTTTCAATCCTAACAACCCAGTCCATATCAGGATAGATATCCAGCATGATACTTTTCCACATGGAGATCTGATGTGTTTTCAAAGTGTTCCTTTAAAGCAGAGTTCGGGCCTCAAAAATCGATTTTGGGCCATCCGCTTGCTAAGGGCCACCTGAAAAAGAAATGGATGCTCCCAATTTTCTTCTTTTGTCACTTACCTTGATATTGAAGAAAATATACTCACCTTCCTTCCACTTCCTCCCTCGGCGGCCGCGGCCCGCACCGTCACTTCCGGCTTGCGATGACTCCTGGGAGCTGAACGTCATCGTTCCCAGAAGTCAATGCACCTGCCACGCTTGTCACTTCCGGTGCAAACGTGGCACTCCCTGCTAAACCGCTTCTGGGCATGCCCAGAAGCTGTGCAGGGATGCCGCACCTGCACCGGAAGGGACGAGCGGGACCAGTGCATTGTGGGACTCAGACGTCATCGAAGAGGCCGCAGAAGAGGACGCGCTGGCTTCAGCTGCACACACCTGAGATGGCAGCGCTGGAGAAGAACTTTTCAAGGTAAGTATTTCTTCTTACAGGTAAGTGCGACCCGGGACAGTTCAGAGGCTATCCATTGTGGATAGCCCTGACTGTCCCGGGGGTATTTTTACCTAAATTTGACCCCCGAGGCCGGAACTCTGCTTTAATTAACTGTTTTTAAACAGTATATTTTGTTTGGTAGGAGACTACTAAAGCCTCATGTACACTGGGTGGGTTTGGCTCTGGTGTGTAGGTGTGAGTGGATGGTGCACCAAGCAGTACAACTGTGTAAGGCAGCATGCGCCCAGGGATAGATGCCGGTACCTGCGGGCAAACTGTCCTAAGCGCAAGTAATACACTGTGCATGATCCAGCCACAGCAGCTGTCAGCCTCTCAAGACTTTTACAGGCTGCCATTTCAACAAATGGGCCAAAACCTCTTTAAAAGTATGTCATTCTTTACAAGGAACTCTGCAGACAGCGTCAGTTTTAGGGCCAGTTCACACTATAGCGAGTGTGGCGATCGCATGTAATTCGGAGCGCACTGCTCCTTCATTACATGCGACTGGATGTGCGGATGCAAATTCAGCCGTACACTTTGTATGACTAAACTCGCTCTGCACCCGAACAAAAGACCCACAGGACCCTTTTTTCCAGCCGCATCACGATCGGATCGCACAGTGGTTCACACTTGTGCGATCCTGTGCGAACTGTCAGATCGCACTGCGATATGCGATCGCAACTGGGGGTGTCATTAACATTTAATTGACACCCCCTGCGTATCGCATATGGCAGTGTGAACTGCCAGATGTGTGTTTGCGATGCAGGAACAGGCTGCGAATTCGCAGCCTTCCCGCATCGCACAAGTGTGAACCGGGACTTAAGGACAGAGATTGGGTGCTTTTAAACTGTATGTCTGGGCTTTTCTACTAATTTCAATGTCGGATATAAACATTACATGGGAGATCAAGCTTGCAGAAATTTTAAAGCCTCTCTTCTACAATACACATTTCCACCATTGTTTCCCATCTTTTGTTGCAGAACTCCTGTAGCCTTCTGGTCTACATACACTCTGGTGATAGCTGTATAGAATTTCTCAGGGCGGGTTTCCTCTTGGTGAGGACAATGGAGCACCTTCGTGTAATGTGGAAGAAGCTGAACAGACAGGATTCATTTGTTTTTCATTCAACCAGCAAGTTGGATGAAAGAAAATAAGTCGATTCCCACAGCCACACATTTGATGTGGATGGGGGAATCCTTCCGACTGTGGGGTTGTATTTTGCAGGAGGGGGAAGACTCCGCACTGTCAGAATATAATGATCAGTGTTGCCAGCTATACCTGTTGGCATGGATTGTTTGGGAATAACCTGGCAAGTAGAGATGGGCTCGGGCGTGTTCAGGGACCCCACCTACCCAATCCCACCAGAAGAGGACACTGCACACGGGTAATCACAGGCAGTGAGACATTTACCAATCTGTGCATCTGCAGAACAGGAAATGTCTCACTGCCTGGGATTAGCCGTGTGCAGTGTTGGCTTCCTGGTGGGATCCCAAACACGCCCAAGTCGAATCCTACTGGTGAGCTGGTTGTACATAAGGCAGCCCATGTGGGATTCGATCTTTAGGGTCCATTCACACGGTCCACCTCCATAGGCGGATCCGTGCTGCTCAGCAGGGGATCGTAAACGGGGATCGTAAACACAGATCCCCGCTGAGCAGGAAGGTGACAGCTCCCTCTCTGCTCTGAGTGGAGAGGGAGGTGTCGGAGCCCCATGCATCTCTATGGGGGAATCAGATCAGAGCGGACTGCCTGTCTGCTCTCATCCGCTGGACGGATGGAAAATAGGGTTTCCATCCGTCCGTATTTCACGGACAGAATCGGATGCAGATGGCAGCGGACATGTCACCGCTGACATCCGCTGCCCCATAGGGATGCATGGGGCATCCGATCAGATCCGCCTAAAAAACTGACAGCCGGATCTGATCGGAGCGGTCGTGTGAAGAGGACCCTTACTTTCATCAGGGGTGAAAGGAAAGAATTGCTCAATTTCCTCATCTACATATTCAGTGTTGTTGGAGGAAAGTCTTCTCATCCAGCAGAACACATTACTGCTGGCGGCTACAATCCCCAGCAGTAGTCGCATGTGAAACATCCAAGTTGACCCATGGATTGACTTGAGTAAAACCATACAGGAACTAAAATTTGGTTGGTACCTGCTGAACCGTCCGGATTTCGATCAATTTTTTGGTGGCTTAATTAGACCGATAGATCAACTTGTGTACAACCAGCTAGTCCATGCATGGATTGAAATTCGATCACTGCTGACCCAGCTGATATTCAATCCATGCATTTGCCGGCTTTAGTATAGCCATTTGTAGTCTTTATTGGAAGAATGTGAGAATATAGACGGGGACAGGAAGGCCAAGTATTTCAATGAAATCTTAAGAGTAAAAAAACATTTGAGCTTAAAGTGGTTGTAATAATGTGCAAAAACACCCCCCCTCCCCCCAATACTTTCCTGAGCCCCATCTCTATCCAGCGATGTAAACGACTGCCTCGGCCGTCGGGACTCTCCCTCCTGATTGGCAGTGGCACCATTGGCTCCCGCTGCTGTCAAATTCAGTGAGCCAATGAAGAGAGAGAGGGCCGGGCCATGGCTCCATGTCTGAATGGACACAGGAATTGTGGCGCGACTTGGGTGCCCTCAGAGCAAGCTGCTTGCTGTGGGGGCACTCAACAGGAGGAAGGGGCCAACAGCACCGAAGAGGGACCCGGGCTGCTCTGTGCTAAACCACTGCACTGAGTATGCACAACAGGTTTGTTTTTGTAAAAAATAAGAGAACTATCACTTTAGGTGAAATTTTATTGATTGGGTTGGGTACATAGCCTTCAAGCAGAACTTCACTTAAAGTTTCGCTCCCCCCCCCCCCCCCCAACCCCCTTCAACTCTTATTGGCAGGATTTTTTCTGGGATCAAGTACCTACTTCCATAATTCTTGTCTAGGTGCGGAAGTTCATTTTGCTTAAAGGTAAGTGGACAGGGAGTGTGGTTATTATTATTAATTTATTTTTTAAATGTAAAAAAAAAATAATAATTTTTTCTTTTTTTTTTTAATTATTAAAAAAAAAATAAAAAAATGTTTTCTTTTTTTTTCTTCAATTCTTATTAAAAAAAAAAAAAAAAAAATATATATATATATATATATATATATATATATATATATATATATATATATATATATATATATATATATATATAAATAAATATATAAATATATATCTTTTTTTTTTTTTTTCCTCATCGCCGTGCCACAGCCAAAGGCCCCTTTCACACGGGCTGTCTGATCAGGTCCGCCTGTCAGTTTTTCAGGCAGACCTGATCGGACCGTTCAGTCTCCTCTATGGAGCGGTAATCTGCCGCCATCTGACCCTGCCCGCCAAAAACAGACGGATGGTGGTTCTATTTTCTATCCATCCCGTGGATCCGATCAGATGGCATCGGATGGAAAGAGACAGACAGTCTGTTTCCATCCAATTGCGCTATATAGGAGAGTGGGGTTCTAGTCGTATTTATGTGTAAATTTAGTATCAGTTTTATTAAATAAAGCTTGGTTGTTAGTTTAAAAAAAAAAAACTGGCTCCTAACTTTTTTAGCTGGCTCCTAGATTTCAGGCAAATTTGTCAAGCCCTGTAGAGGTCAATGAAAAACGCCTGAAAAAAACGTCTGAAAATCGCGGTTAAAAAACCGCGGTAAAACGCTACGCTCAAGTGTGAATGCAGCCTAAAAAAAAAAAAAAAAATGATAACCACCACTCAAAATACACGCTCAGTGAAATATACTAGACTTTAGCAGCAGAGTGATAGTCAGCAACCAGCTGCAGGAGACTGGACAATAACTGGCAGAGATTCATCACTCAGTCTTTACTTTCCATACAACATTCCTGACATTTCCTTGCCAGAGTCCCAGTGACACACCCAGCGACTCTGATCAGCCATCATAAGGGGGACAAAGCTGCCCTTTAAAAAAAAAAAAAAAAAATGCAACGTCTATTAATAAGTGGGACTTCTCTGACTCATACCAAAAGTGCTCATATTATCACACAGGCTCTAGGAGGACATGAGCAGGACAGGGCAGTCTACAACAACTGCATCTAATGTTCAGTCTACTCTACAAATGGAGCCAAAGAGGTGGTTGATGACCTGGAGAAGACACCAAACAACTTCAAAGCCATCCTCACTCTCACACAGTTGTCAGTCCCACAACATGCTGACAGCAGGTGGTGTCACCAGTATATTCAGTGCAAGCCAATTGGGACATCAGTAGCAAGGAAAACACTTCTCATAGGAAGGAAGGACGACTCATTCAGGCCCCCCCCCCCCCAATTACACACAAATCCTATAATAGGAATGCCTGCTAGCTGGTTGGTTTGGGCTAGAAGTGCACCAAGTGGAAATTTGGTGCCAAAACGAAAAATGCAGGATGCACTTAGCCGAAAACTCGAAACTGACAAATATATACATTTTTTTTTAAATTGTATTATATATTCAACTTAAATAATATCATGAATTAAAATGAATTGGTGGGCCATTATCAGCACCTTTAGCGCAAGATAAGCTCAAGAAAAATGCACCCCCTTTAAATTTTATGTGTCTTCATATTGGTCCGTTGCGCATCCGTTGTGGGGTTAAATCTTGCTTGCTGCAATTTTGGTCAGTAAAAAAAAACTGCACCAAAACACCTCCCCGTTGAAATGCACTGAAAAACACGGCAATAGCGCACGTTAGTTTTTGAGTCACATGACCTAAAACACGCCATCAGCACAGTAAAAATCGCTTGCATTTTCAGCACCTTTTTCTTTATTGGCCGAAATTTCGGTGCATCTCTAGTTTGGGCGCCTGCATGTGGTCATTTTTCAGGAATAGGCCTGTCTGCACACAGGAGTGCTCATACACACAGAAGTGCTCATACATCACTTCAAGGGTAGCTGGGCTGGAGATAAAGAGTCAGTCCTTGCATTTTAGAGAAGCCTACATTTAAAGCGGTAGTATCCCGCTTTTTGACACCTTTACCTACAGGTAAGCCTATAATAAGGCTTACCTGTAGGTACAAATAATATCTCCTAAATATCTCTCTCGCGAGCGGCGCATGCGCTCTGAAGGTACGGGGGGGACCTTCAATTAATTTGCCGGGAGCTTGCCAGAAAATCACTCCCGCGCGCATGCGCGGGAGTGACGTCATCGCGGCTCCGGCCAATCATCGCGCCGGAGCCGCCGAACCCGGAAGAGACGGCGAGGGATCATGGCAGCGCCCGCAGCGATGTCTGGGGGTCCGTGTCGGGGCTTCGTTCTAAGGTAAGTTACACATAATGGGCTAGTATGCGATGCATACTAGCCCATTATGCCTTTGTCTTGTAGGTTTTTTTTTTTTTTCTAGGGTTTACAACCGCTTTAACAATGGTGCCCAAGAATTTGCTAAAACCAACGCCTGAAGCCTCCAATATGGGTTTATTGCCTTCTACCAGATACACTCTTCCCCCTCCACCCCACAAAAAAAAAAAAAAAATAAAAAAAAAAAGTTTCTAAAGCCTCGTACACAAGCAACGATTGTTGGCAGTGAATTTTCGGCCAACGTCCGATCGGCCGATTTTCAGCTTGTTAGTATGATGCTTCAGACAACCGACTGCGACTTTTCGGGCGAAAAAAAACTGGTGCGCATGCTATAAAATTTTTGTTGGCCGTCAACACAACGGCCGATTGTTCCTCAGTCAGTACAGATTTCGGCAGACAAAAATCAGATGAGCAAGACTGGGCATGCTCAGAGAAGAAAAAACACACGGAAAGTTAACCAGCACATGACATCACTTCTGAAGTCGGTTGTTGTTGGCCGAAAAAATGTGTGTGCAGTCTAGAGCACATTTCAACCAACACAACAACACTGGACAAAAGACGGCCAATCGGTCGGCCAACAATCATTGCGTGTGTACGAGGCTTTAAGGCCCGTACACACGTGCAGATTGTCGGCCGAAAAGATTCGGCCGACGGCCGATCGGCCGATTTTCGGCTTGTTAGTATGATGCTTCCGACAGCCGACAGCGCACTTTCGGCCGAACAGAATCTGTCGTGCAGGCATTAAAATTTTTGTATGCCGACACCAGAACGGCCGATTGTTCTCTTGTCAGTACAGAATTCGGCCGACAGACAGCAGATTTGCAAGACTGGGCATGCTCAGAAAAGAAAAAACACAGGGAAAGTTAACCATCACATGACATAACTTCTGCAGTCGGCGGACAAAATTTGTGTGCAGTCTTTTGCACTTTTCAGCGGACACGACAGCCCGGGGACAAAAGAAGGCCGATCGTTCGGTACGTGTGTACGGGGCTTTAGTCAGCCAAAATCGGTTTACTGCTCCGTCACACAGCTGCAGGTTAAGATTAGGCTTGCAATGCCTCCTCTGGAAGCAGACAAGCAGGACATAAGCTTACTGAAGACTCATTTTAACTAGTAAGGGTTAAATAGGAGGTAGGGCAGCAGCATGCCTTGTTGAGCTGCGAGCTTATTAAACATGGCATTACTCACTTTGTTATGTGTCAATAGGGCGTATGGATCGCAACAGACACGTGTTATTTTGCAGACTACTCGGTATGCAAAAAATAGTACGGCCCCATTCAGACTAATGTGCTGCAGTAAAATGCATGTTACTGAATGCAATTAGCATACCTCCCAACTTTCTGAGATAGGAACGAGGGACACCCACACCCATTAGCAAAAGTATGTAGACCTAGGACACACCCCTGCCACGCCCCCTAAAGATTTTTTCAGGAAGGAAGGAAGGAAGGAAGGAAGGAAGGAAGGAAGGAAGGGTCAAACCCACAAATCCCATTTTTAACCACTACTATTCTTTTATTTTGGCTTTGTTTTTTTTACAAATGCAGCAATTTAGAAATTGGATTAGAGCCGGTTCACATTAGTGCGACTGGTCAGCCTGACAAGTCGCGCTCCCTCGCGGTCCATTGACCGCTACAGGACCCGTTCTAATAGGAGCGACACAAGTCGCTCCGACTTAGAAAAAGGGTCCTGTACTTTTTCGGGGCAACCTCGGAGCGACTTGCATAGACTTCCATTATGCTCCGAAGTCGTGGTGCAATGTAATGCACAAGTTGCCCCCCCCCCCCAAGTAGTAAGGAGTCGTGTCGCGCTAATGTGAACCGGCTCTAAAAGCGCATTTGATTTACTATATAGATCAGAGCAAAATGAGGGACAAATGAGGAAAGGAGGGACTTTGTTCCGAATAAGGGACAGTCCCTCGCAATCAATGACAGTTGGAAGCTATGAATTAGGTGCAGTGTGTAACCAGTTAGTTATTTTGCATTGCATCCCAGTATGCATTGCCTAGCCAGTGCACAATGAAGTCCCTGCATTAGATGACATCATAAAACTAAGATGTGAACCATCTGTACAAAATTGCTGCAGGTCCATTAAAATCTGCACTGTGGAGTATTACTAGTCCCCTTTAAAAAGGATTGGGTTGCCTTAGCGTTATGCACCAAACACCGCACATTACACCCCCCCCCCGCCAGTCTGAATAGGCGCTCACTATACGGGTTTGGTCTGCACTTAGCCAGTTGGCTGGTGTTTCCTTTTAAAAAAGTCGCAGAAGAGAAAACTGAATTGCTGAGAGAACATGTCCCCATGGAGTGAGTCAATTCATGAGGGCCGGCCAGCCTGCTATACAAGCTATAAAAGTGCTAATAATAGGATAAACACACACCTGTACAGGCGTGTAAACAACGCATTTACATTCTACTTTGCAGAAAAGCACAGCCAGGGAAGGCCAGAGAAGCCCTTCTTGGTCACACATATTCAGATTATGCACCAAAAAGTGCATGTGTTGCATTAGCTAGGTGTGTTGGGTACCGTTCAAAATGAATAGCGCTGCACTTCATTCTGTGCATTAGAACGCGTCTTTTACTAGGGATGCGCCGAGAACTGTTTTAAGAGCAAGCACCGATACCTGTGCTCAAGTACTCACCAATAGCGTGCAACTTGAGCCCATACAAAATGAATTGGATCAAATCGCACTGCAAAGAGTCACATGTGATTTGAACAGGAATGCAGTGCGATTCCTGTCTGAATCACATGCGGTGTGAATCCCAGCTGAAGTCACTACGACTTGCAAATTGAGCCTATTCATTTAGTATGAACTCAAATCATACTGCAAAGGTATTGGTTTTAGGTATTGGAGCATTTGCACGAGTATCGGCACCGATATCGGTATCATTGCAAACCCCCTATGTTTCACCATGCATTACCGCAATGCAATGCAGCCTGGCTTTGAAGTCGTCACAGCCGACTTTCGAAGGTAAACATGCCAGCGCACAGACCCTAGGGCGGCCAAATGGCCAGCTTGGGTGAGGACGGCACTGGATCCCTGGACAGGCAAGTGTCCCGATTCCTCAAAGTCAGCAGCTACAGTATTTGTAACAAACAACATGTATGTATACTGGCGCAAGAAAAACAGAAAAAGGCCAACGGTTTCCACCTTGAAATAAGAATATAAATGTCCAGTCCAATACACATGTAAAATACATTTGAAAAAGTCCATACACAAGTCCATATGTATGCAATGATCCTAAGCACTGAAGGCTGCTCTGATGCAAGTAAAAAGAAAACTTGGGGTAAACTGTAGAGAAAAAACAGGCGCCAATCTAAGTGCAGTAGAAAGGCTTTAATAAAACATCAACATACTCACAAACAAGTATGCATGGAAGGCATCATGTGATAATCTCAATGATCCGTCCGTGGGAACAGCTAGTCAGAATGGCTCTGGCAGTCTCAGACGCTCTTTGGTAATAACAGCCAATGGATGTCAGCACTTCCTGGTGGCTGGAACGCAGGGGCACTCTCTGACGTCACTTCCCAGTTGTGATGTGATGACGCAGGCAGCAACGCGTTTACGGAGCATGCGCTCCTTCCTCAGGCCTCTATAGTGCCATCTTGGACAAGGGATTTTTATAGAACGGATGCCAGTAAGCATCCGCTGGGTCCTAATTATGCCATTCAACATATCCCTATCTGTATGCAGTGGCCGCCTCATTTGTGCAAGCAACGGCTGTTAGGACCCAGCGGATTTTCACCTTTGGTGGCTGATTGAAATGAGGGATAGGAAGGGGGGTAAAGTGAACAGCACTGGTGCTTAGCGATTGGGATCAATTCTCAGTGCTACGAAAGCTCCAGACTAGAGCAACTCAGAGCTTTTGTAGAGCCATCTTCCTTCACTCCCGGCAGCTGTAGATGCACAAGAAAATATGAGGGTATGCGCTGGCCATTTAGGAGCAGTTGGGCGTTTTTTTTAGAAGCCCCTGAACCCACCTACATGTTATGTTATCTGTCCATGTACACAGGGTCGTTTACAGTCATTTGCAGGCAGTTGAGTTCAGGGACGTTTTTTGGAACGCAATTATTTGCGGTCGAACGTGTGTTTCCCGGCGTTTGAAACGCGGCCGAACGTGATGAAGTACGTTCAGCCACGTTATACGTTTTTTTTTCTTCCATTCAAAATCAATGGTTCCCTATTGATTTGAATGGAAGTCGCACCGCAAGTCGTATCAGGATGATCCGACCTGCGGTGCGACTTGCACTGTGAGAATCTTGAGGGTGAACTCCACGCCAAAGGGAAAAAAACTGGGTGGGGGTCCGAGCATGCAGCCTGGTAGGGCAGGAAGGGGGAGGGGACGAGCGAGCGCCCCCCCCCCCGGACCATACCAGGCCACATGCCCTCAACATGGGGGGGGGGGGGCGTTGGTGCTTTGGGGCAGGGGAAGCTCTGGTGACATGAGGGGGCGGGGTCTCCTGGTGATGTCACCTGGCGGCCACGCCCACAATGGCTATATAACAAGCTGCAGAGACCGGAGACATCGTCTGAGGAGGACCGGAGGAAGCAGAAGAGCGGACAGCAAAAGAGCAGAAGAGCGGAGAGGGAGAAGACCAGAGCGGAGAAGACAGGATGAAGATTTTTAATAAACTTTCCAAAACGTCTCCTGTCGTTATTTACATACACTGCCTTGTATGGGGTGAATGGGTAGGGGTACAGTGTACCCCATACCCATTCACATAGGGAGGGGGTCCGTGATCTGGGGGGCCACCCTTGTTAAGGGGGCTTTCAGATACCGAGAAGCCCCCCTGCCCGCAGACCCCCACAACCACCGGCCAGGGTTGTGGGGATGAGGCCCTTGTCCTCATCAACATGGGGGCAAGGTGCTTTGGGGTGGGGGGTGCAGAGCTCCCCCTACCCCAAAGCATCCAAACCCCCCCCCCCCCCCATGTTGCCTGGTATGGTCCAGGGGGGGTGGGCCCGCTCGCTCGTCCCCTCCCCCTTCCTGCCCTACCGGGCTGCATGCTCGGATAAGGGTCTGGTATGGATTTTGGGGGGGACCCCCCCCGCCATTTTTTTTGGCGTGGGGCTACCCTCAAATTCCATACCAGACCCGAAGGGCCTGGTTTGGAACCTGGGGGGGGACCCCCACGCAGGTTTCCCCCCCCCCCCCCCCCATTTTTGGCGTGGAATTCCCCCTCAACATTCTCACAGCACAAGTCGCACCGCAAGTCGGATCATCCTGATCCGACTTGCGGTACGACTTCCATTCAAATCAATAGGCTCCCATAGGGAACCATTTATTTTGAATGGAGGCAGAATAAACGCTGCTAAAAGCAACGTGGCCAAACGTGCAATAACGCAAATGGAAAAAGCTACTGAAAGCACGTTTTTACAGCTGCTTTTTCCCAGCATCAGATCTAGCTTTGCAGCACGTTTTTTTCTAGAGTCCCGTGTACATGGAGCCTAAGGACTGGGATGGGTTGAGTAAAATAAACATGGCTTGCTACATTAGTAGGTAGTCATCTGAACTATTTGATCTCTCTTTTTTTTTTACACCAATCCATCGTCATTAGCATTAATAAAAGCATGAAGGAAATGTCCTATTAGTTAAGAAAGAGTAGCAGTTTTTATGTTCTTGATTCACAGAAACAGAGTGATGGCAGGAAAGACCAAGTAGTCCATAGAGTCTGATCAATTTTATAGATTATATACAGTATATCCAAAAAAAAAAATAATAATATTTGAATATAGATCTAGGTTTGCCCCAAGCATGTTTGGGTCCACTTACTGTTGTTGACCAACTCACTAGCTTTGCTGGAAGGCTATTCCAAGCCTCAACCACTCCTTCAGTAAAATAATACTTTCTAAAATTAGTTTTGAACTTTTCTCCTGCTAGTTTTAGGTCATATCCCCGAGTTCTTGATCTTCACTTCATATTGAAAATCCTGCCCTCCTGAACCTTATTCACACTTAAAATTCTGGACACAAAGCCATGGAGACCTTATAAATTGACATAAGTGCTTCCTCCGCCCCACAGAAATGGTTGTTTGGAAGTGTCACTGCTATGTTAGGTGCAAGTTGGAATGCAAATAATTCTTAGCAGATTTCTACGTTACTAGTTTGTACAAAGCGAGCTGTAATGAAGGCTGATCTTCTAACCAGATGTGAAGATCACACGAGGGGTTTTTCCTGGCCTCATATAATCACAGTTCCTGGCTCAAGTTTACTCACACCCCTTTCTTAAGCTGCTTTCCGAAAAGCCTCGTACACACACACAACGACTTTCCACCGACTGGTCGTTCGTCTTTTGTCCAGAGTGGTGTCTGTTGGTTGGAATGTGCTCTAGACTGCACAACAAATTTTCCCGCACGACAGAATTCTACTTCAGAAGTGATGTCATGTGTTGGATTGCTTTCTTTCTCTCTGAGCATACCTCGTCTTGCTCATAAGATTTTTCCCCATCGAAATCTGTACTGACTGCACGAAAATCGGACGTGTTTTGACGAAGGTCAAAAATTTTATAGCCTGCACACCGACTTTTTGGCCAAAAAAATCCTGGAGTCGGTTGTCGAAAGCACCATACTAACAAGCCGAAAATCGTCAGATCGGTCGTCGGACAAAAATTCCCGGCCAAATTTCGACTCGTGTGTACGGGCCTTTACTGGGCTGTTGTGTTCCGCGATCACATCTTGTGTTTTAGGCTCCATGTACACGGGACGTTGTTAAAAGTCCCTTTGAATGCTGGAATTTTTAGGACGTTTGAAACGTCCGTTCGGTCGCGTTTGTATCCGCGTTTAGCGGGCGTTTAGCAGCGTTTGCGTTTAGAAGCGTTCCTAGAGGTCAAAAAAATGATTCCCCTTTAAAATGAAAAAACGCGGACGCTAAACGCGGGTCATCGCGTTCAGACGCGTTTGCGCGTTTGAAACGCCGGGAAACACACGTTCGAACACAAATAATTGCGTTCTAAAAACAGTCCCTGAACGCAACTGCCTGCAAATGACTGTAAACGACCTGGTGTACATGGACAGATAAGATAAAATGTAGATGGGTTCAGGGGCTTCTGAAAAAAACGCCCAACTGCTCCTAAACGGCCATTTACAACGTCCCGTGTACATGGAGCCTAATTCCATAACTAACAGAATGAACATTTGAAACTATCAATTAGAAAGAAGTCCCATTTATAATTTCAAGATAATCTAAACCCTAAGGCTGGCCGTACACTGACTGAAATTCGTCCGGTTAAGCAGGAACTGGCCAAATTTGGATCCATCTATGGGCAGGCTGGTTGTACTGAAGTCGATCCATTGATCATTGTATCCCAACAGCTGGGAAACCTCCTGCTATCAGAACACAATAGCGCAGTGGGAGGGATTTCCCAAGCCACACCAACTAAACCCATGATTGATGGAAAGAAAATTGCATAATCTATGGCCTGCTTTACTGGAAGACTTCTAGTTTGCTAAAGCACACACAGACATGTTCTTTTCTTTTAGGGTGGCTTCACATGGATGAGCGAGTTTGGGGTGGAGGAACTTGACTGACCTGCACAGAGTCCTGACCTCAACCTGATAGAACACCTTTGGGGTGAATTAGAGCGGAGACTGAGACATCAGTGCCTGACCTCACAAATGCGCTTCTGAAAGAATCGCCAAACAGTCTTATAGACACTCCTAAACCTTGTGGACAGCCTTCCCAGAAGAGTTGAAGCTGGTATAGCTGCAAAAGGATGGGCCAACTCAATATTGAACCCTACGGACTAAAAGCCGGATACACAAGGGTCGAATGCCAGGAGACAAAGGCCGGTTTAAAAAAAAAAAAAAAAAAAGGCCGCTGGAGATTTGTCCCGTGTGTGTTGGCCGGCTTCTGTAGGAAAAGCAGCATCTGATCGTCTCCCAATCAGTGCTTTCAACCAGCGGCAGAGAGCGCTGATTGGCGGGTTCTGGTGGGGGGCTGTCCTGTCAGAACACAACAGCTAAGTGGGGGGTACAAGATCCCTGAACTAACTCGCATGGTTAGTACAGTGGCTCCAATCGGGGTTGACAGTTGCTTTTTTCTTTCAACCCTGCGAACAAAAAGGAAAAGGAATAGCGTGCCATTAAAGTTTACGAGTGTATGTGCTGCCTCTGGAGGGGTTATTGTGCTATATTTGCACTAGTTTCCCAGTAATCCCTGAATTCCAATATGCTTTAACTGCTAGGAGATCTACATTTTTAAAATTTTCCAGAAAAGCAAGACGTTCGTGGCTGACTCAACCCACCAGGATTTACCTAGAACTAAAATATCACTTTTGTACGTCTCGACCCTTCAACTTTCTGACTGCAAGTGGTGTTAATTTTGGCAGCAAATTTCAATTTAGATTTAGTCAGTCATAGACTTAAGTAAAATGGTATTTTAGTTTTAGTCATCTAAATTGTTTTAGACATATTTTAGTCCACTAAAATCTCCAGTACACTTTAGTCGACTAAAATCGCATACATTTTAGTCGCATACATTTTAGTCAACTACAAATCGAGTGGGTTTAGGTAAATTGCAATGAATTATTTAAAGATTTCTCTAGAATTTCAAAACTAATTATATACTCCTGGAGTAAAAAATCGAATAGGTTATTATTTAGGGCATTAAGGTTTGAACATGCACTACAGACACAGATTTACAGCCCATTCAGACTGGTGCGACACGACTTTGTGGGGCGACTACGGCGCGACTTGCACGGACTTCATATAATTGAAGTCAATGCAAGTCGCCTCCAGGTCGCCCCAAAGTAGTACATGAACCTTTTTCTAAGTCGGAGCGACTTGTGTCGCTCCTATTAGAACGGGTTCTGTACTACTCAATGGCGAGCGACCGACCGCGACTTGTCAGGCGACCAAGTCGCCTGACAAGTCGCGCTAGTTTGAATGGTCTCTTAGCCATTGGGATATATACCGTCTTTATAAATATAACCAAGTTTTATAAAGAAACAAAAATATGGCTTTTTGACAAACAGAAGTGCAACTTTAAAATATGAAAAACTGTAAACTCAATTGGCTGTATTGTCATTGCACATATTACCTGAAATATATTACCAACATTAAATATTAAAAGAAAATACTGTATAACCCGCACCTAAATTTTAGGGGAGAAATTTCAGGAAAAAAGCTGAAATTTAAAACAAACAGCTTTGAACTCAGAACATTTTTTTAAAATTAAATGTAGTCTCACCAGTGCCCACGAATGCAGCCTCACCAGCGCAGTGCCCATACATGCAGCCTCGCCAGCGCCACTATCCAAATCACTTTTAAAAAAGGTCCAGAAAGCAGCGCCGAGAGGTAAAAGGGGGCGGGCGGCACCGAGAAGAAGGAAGGGCGCGCTGTCATCGGAAGTCCCGGCGCCTATGATAGACGTCGGCATAGGAGGCGGGACTTCGATGACAGCGTGTCCTTCCTTCTCCTTGGCGCCGCCCACCCCCTTCTACAACTCGGCGCTGCTTTCTAGACTTTTTTTTTTATATCGGCGTATAACACGCACTGCTACTTTTTCCTCCATTTTTAGGAGGAAAAAGTGCGTGTTATCCGCCGATAAATACGGTATAAGAAAAGCCTTTTTCAGCAGCTTAGTAAATGCCCCTTATGCGCATGCGGTGGTGCGATACATGTTTAAACTTTAAATGTGCAATTATTACAGGCTCTGGGTGGAATTGCGTTACCGATTTAGAAATGGCCACCAGAGTAGTGTTAATTTTTAGGCCAATTTTTGATTTAGTCATAGTCTTGACTAAAATGTAATTTTAGTTTTAGTCATCTGAATGGTTTTAGTTTTAGTCGACTAAGACAGTGTTATTTAGTCGATGAAAATATTTTAGTAGACGAAATCACCACTGACTAAAGCCCCATACACACGATCAGATTATCGAACGATCTGTCATCTGATTTTTGGGGCATGCTAGTCTGATGTGGAAAGTGAAGAGGTTATTTTCATACGAATTTTCCCTTACGACATAATTCTACTTCAGAAGTGATGTCATGTGTTGGATTGCTTTGTATGTGTTCTTTCGTCTCTGAGCATGCCTAGTCTGGCTTTTAAGATTTTTTCCCGTCGAAATCTGTACTAATGAGACGAAAATCGGACGTTGTTTTGACGGACGACAAAAATTATATAGCCTGCACATCAGAAATTTGTCAGCCGAAAAGTCGGAGTCGGCTGTCAAAGCACCATACTAACAAGCCGAAAATCGGCAGATCGGTCGTCGGACGAATTTTCCCTACAGATTTTCTTATCATGTGTACGGGCCTTAAGTTCCCAGTCACACCAGCAGTCACACTATACTGAGGCTTCCGGTGTGCGCTGCCAATGTGTCCTAAATGACGTTTTGCCCCTTTCACACTGGTACGCTTTTCCAGACTGCTAAAAGCTATTCTTTATTAAATCCTATGTAACAAGTTTACACTGCAGGAGTGCTGCTCTTTGAAAATCGCTGCATTTTTGGTGCAGATTTAAAGCACACCAAAAAGGCTTCTTCCATTGGCAGTCAATGGGAATGCATCAAAAGTGCGAAGGGGCCCTTGATTTTTTTTTTTTTTCTCTCAACTTTATTGAAATGTCACAAAGTCACTGTCATTACCTTAAAAAAAAAAAAAAAAAAAAAAAAAAAGAAGGAAGGACTGTCCTTGGTAGAAGGCCCATACACACGATCCAAAAGTCGGACAAAAATATCCCTTTCTAAGCGATTGTACGATAATCTGATCGTTCATACACAGTTTGAGAGCCGACTACGACATTTCATCCGATTATTATCCGAATGGACAAGCGCGAATATTTTCTCGTGCGATACCAGATTGGCAATTTGTGTTTAGGTACAGTTGTCGTTAGAAAATACAAATGCACTATAACACATGACATCACTTTCGATTTTTTATTCTGTAGTACGAGAATTTTTCTAACTTTAGTAAACGCTTCATGTTCGATATGCGACTGCATCTGTCGTCTGATTTTGGGATGTCTGTACAAATCTGGACCCAAATCATTATGCCCCATTTCTAGAGTGTATGAAAAGTGTTCTGCCGGCCATAGACTGATCAAAATTCCCATCAGTCTGTGTGTATGGGCAGGCTGGCTGTACTGAAGTGGATCCATTAAAGCGGAGTCAACCCAGTGGAACTTCTGCTCATCTGCTTCCTTCCCCCCTAAAGTGTCACATTTGGCGCCTTTCAGGGGGGGGGGGGGGAACGGGTACCTGTTTTTGACAGGTACCCTTCCCCACTCCTGGGAGACAGTGCCTCGGCGCTGTCCCTCAGAAGTTCTGCCCCCTCCTCCTTCCCCCCGATACCAAGCCAATTAGAACGCCCAGCACGCTTTGCGGTTTCCCTTACAATGAATGGCAGCGGCAGCCAATCCGAAAATCGTCTGGGGTGCTGTCATCACGGGCTCCCTGGACAGGTAAGGGTCTATATAATAAAAGTCAACAGCTACAGTATTTGTAGATGCCGACTTAATTTATTTTTTTGTCCCCCCAGCTGGAACACCGCTTTAACTTCAGTACAACCAGCCTGTCGTAATATTATATATATATATATATATATATATATATATATATATATATATATATATATATATATATATATATATATATATATATATATATATATACACACATACATACACACACACACACACACACACACCACACATACATACATACACACATAGGGCAGCCATCAGAAATTTTGAGGCCCCTTACACAGTTTTAGGCCTGGAAACCCCCACCCCCCCCCCCCCCCCCGGGCCTGACCAACCAACATTCCCCAGGGCCCGCCTACCATGTCGTCCTCCTCCTCCTGCATCCCATGTCCTCCTCCTCCAGTCCCATCTCCTCAATCCCAGGAAGATAAAGATAAACGGTTCTAGTAAATGCCGCTCCTCCTGTCCAGGAGTGAAAAGCTGGAGAACAGGGGAGGGCAGTGCCTACAGCTGTTTGTGAGGGGCAGGACCCTCCACATAGTGCCAGTCTGCGGAGAATGGCGAAGCTTGCAATTGAATGGTATTGCAAGGACAGGTGGCAACCCTACCGTGTTTGGGGCCCCTCGGGAAGCCTGGGCCCCCTACATGTGTATGGGCTGTACCCCCCTGTGTGTATGTATATATATATATATATATACACACACACATACATACATACATACATACATACTACCATTTTGGTTGCTGGGATTAGATACTCTTTAAAGCGGTAGTATACTCCGCTTTTTAATATTTACCTCAGGTAAGCATATAATAGACTTACCTGTAGGTAAAATGAATATCTCCTAATCCTGCATGGTTTAGGAGATATTCACCCTGCATGCAGCCGCTGACACCAGCGGCGCATGCGCTCTGAAGGTCCGGCAAACCTTCAGAGCTCCTTGCCAGAAAGTGAACTTCCGCGCGCATGCACGGGAGTGACATCATCGCGGCTCCGGACACTCACAGCGCCGGAGCAGACGAAGCCGGAAGAGACGCAGAGGGAACACAACAGCTCCCTTAGCGGTGTCCGGTCTTCATTCTAAGGCAAGTATTTCATAATGTGTTAGTATGCGATGCATACTAGCACATTATGCCGTTTTTTGTACTCAGGGGATACTACCACTTTAAGCAAATCTCAGATGAGATTTTGCAGCTCCTGCATTCTACATGAAAGGATCCCAGCACTGGATGAGGAGCCCTCCCCACCACAGAGAACCATATCACTGCAGGAGCACACACCTATTCTAGATTAGAGGATTATCTGGCTGGAGGTTATCTGAATGTACACAACATAGCCAAGTGTTGGATAATCACAGTCTCATATAACAGCTTCTGTTTACTCTGATAAAATCCAGGTTGTAAAACAGGCAATAAGGCCTGTTATAGACAAGTTACCACAGGATGTCTAGGGAGACATAAACCTTAAACAGGGTACACACTAGTAGAAAATCTGCCGAAAATTTCCGCCCGATGTGAAATCGTCCGATTTTTTCCTAGTGTGTACACAACTTTCAGCAGCCGATGCCGACATTTTCAAAGAAAAAAAAAAAAAAAAAAAACGGAGGGACAAACACCAAAATTTTTTTCGTCCGTCCCCAGACAACCGATTTTCGTTTAATGTGTATGCAGTACGTCCCGTGAAAAATCGGATACGAAAGACCGCGCATGATCTGAAGTTGCTGACAACCTGGAAGTCTGGGAACAAACGTGCCAAAAAAAAGAAAAATCGGACAAGAAATTTTGTGAACATTTATGCACTGTCAACTAAAAACGGTAATGGAACGCTGAGAAGACAGAAAAAAAAAAAAAAAAAAAAAATATCGGAGGATATTTTGTCCGATTTTCGTCAAGTGTGTACGGCCCTTTAGCCTCATACATACGGGCCGGGGGAAAAAAAAAAAAAAAAAGGGGGGGGGGGGGGGGTCCAACATTCGGTCCATGTGTATGTCCAACATACTCTCTTCTGTCGGACATACATGTTGGAAAAGCAGCATCCGACCGACTCCCAATCAGCGCTCTCAGCCAATGGCAGAGAGAGAGCTGATTGGAGTGTTCTGGTTTGGGGGGCCGCGCTAGTCTCATATCGAAAAACCAATAGGTTACTAAAATAATGAAAATTTTCATACAACAGAATACAACTTTGTATTTTTTTGTACAAATTCTATACTAATTATATGAAAATCGTTTGTCCTGGTATCGTATGAGAAATATTTTCTTGCTTGTCCCTTCAGATATTTTCGCATGGCGGATGGAGTAATCTATAGATCTCTAGAGCTATGGTGTTTTTAGGCGAGGAGACTTCCCCGCTGTCAGAATACACAGATCAGTGTTGCAGGCTATAGCCGGAGGTGCTGATCGAATAGCATTTATCCAAAACGCTAGTTATACAGAAGCCAACTGGTAGGATAGACTTCTATACAACTATTGTGCCCATACAACAAATCAAAATACAGCCAGCCCTGCTTAACCTGGCAGAATATTGATCCACACCGGTGTTCTATCAGAATACCGCTACCTAGAAGGTTCTGCAACCGAAAGTGACATTCGGGCGAGAACAACTTACTGCACTTGCGCCATGCATTCCAACATGGTCGCTATGCATTCCAATAGGTTTCCTAATGTGACAGAACCTGAAGGCGCTGTGGACATCTTCTTACACCCACGCAAGTCTTGAATTTTATATTTTATTTTAGCAGTAAACTCTTACTTCTATACTGAATAACAGTATTACATTTCTATTATTATTGTAATATAGTAAATAAAGTGAGTAACCTGCAGGCAGAAGGTGGCGACGGCCATCTTGGTACACCCGGCACTGCTCAGCGACAAACTGATTATACACTGTATTTGGCGCAGCAGTCTTGCAAATGCAATTTTTTTTGGAAAAAAATAAACCCTTTAAGGAATTAAAATAAATAAAACAGTAAAGTTAGCCCAATTGTTTTGTAGAATGTGTAAGATGATGTTACGCCGTGTAAATAGATACCCAACATGTCATGCTTTAAAATTGAGCATGCTTGTGGATTGGTGACAAACTACGCTACCTAAAAATCTCCAAAGGCGGCCCTTGCCGACTGCCGCACGACTATTCGCGTCGGCAGTCAGCCCCTCACAGGCAGAGCGAGGGCCTGTGAGGGTCTAGGGAGCAAGCGCACGCCCTCGGAGGCGCGGTCACGGACCCCCCCCACCCCCGCGCTTGTGACCGGCGGACCCGATGTCAGCCGGTCACTCGGCGATCGTCGGTGCAGAGGGAGAAAGGCAGGCGGCTGATGTAAACAAGCCGCCTGTCATGCCCCATACACACGTGCAGATTATCTGCAGACTTTTGTCTGCAGACTTACCTTTTCTATGTAGTGCAAGGGCCTGCCGGATTGCATACAAATTGAAAGTGTTTAGGTTTGACCTCATATTATATGGTTTTGGTAAGTCTGCAGACAAAAGTCTGCAGATAATCTGCACGTGTGTATGGGGCATCATTCTCCCCTGAGTAGGAATAGTGATCATACGGTTCTACTATGTAGGACCGTTGATCACTGTTCCTACACCTCAAGCCACAGCCAATCAGTTAGAATCACGCCCCTAGGGACACACATAACCCCTCCCTCTAAAAAAAAAAAAAAAAAAAAAAAAAAAACCCCTTCACTGCCAGTGTAATTTTACAGTAACAGTGCATATGTATAGCACTGATTACTGTAGTAATGTCACTGGTAACCCCAAAAGTGTAAAAAATATCAGTCAAGGGTCCGATCTGTCCACCACAATGTCGCAGTACCGAAAAAAAAAAAAAAAACGCACAGGTGATCAAATACCACCAAAAGAAAGCTCTGTTTGCGGGGAAAAAAAAAGGACATCAATTTCATTTGGGTACAGCGTCGCACGACCGTGCAATTGTCCGTTAAAGTCACGCAGTGCCGAATCGCAAAATAGGCCCTGGTCAGGAAGGGGGTAAAATCTTCCGGGGGTTAAGTGGTTAAACACATCACAATGCATGCATTGGTCTGCATTATGTCAGCGCTAGTATTTTTTCCAAGTGTGAACTAATGCCCCGTACACACGTACCAATCGTCGGCCAAACAATCGGCCGTCTTTTGTCCAGGGCTGTCGTGTCTGTTGAAAACTGCAAAAGACTGCACACGAATTTTGTCGGCCAACAACAGCCGACTGCAGAAGTGATGTCATGCGATGGTTAACTTTCCTTGTCTTTTTTCTTTTCTGAGCATGCCCAGTCTTGCAAATCTGCTGTCTGTCGGCCGAATTCTGTACTGACTGGCGAACAATCGGCCGTTCTGGTGTTGGCCAACAAAAATTTTAATGCCTGCACGACAGATTCTGTTCGGCCGAAAATGCGCTGTCGGCTGTCGGAAGCATCATACTAACAAGCCTACAATCGGCCGATCGGTCGTCGGTCGAATATTTACGGCTGACAAGCGGTACGTGTGTACGGGGCATTAGTCTATAGCTAATCACACACGGCTCAAATTGTGGCCGATTTTGCCTGAATTGGCTAGATATAGCACAGTGGGTGACCCTGGACGCCGCAGTTTTGTACAATTTTCTGCTTTTCTCCTTCAAGTTGTAGATAGGGGAATGTGGGACAGGGGGGTGCTGACTGGGCCACCCATGACTTTTGGTGGTAAACAGATTGGCAGCAGGTAATTGGCCATTTTGTATGCGTCCATAGCAAAGAGTGGTGCTGTCTCCCGAGGTGGGGTTTAGGCATCTCTGAACACAGCAACCTATCAGTCCCAGCTTGCCCATCTGAATGAGCCCCTAAGGCAAGGGTGTCAAACTCAATCCGCATCAGCAATAGTTGTCCTCAAAGGGCCGGTTGCATCTATAAGACTATATAAAATATATCCAGGGTTTTTTACCCCCTCAGAGAATAGGTGCAGTAACTCAATCACGGTGGGTGTTGCAATGTTACATTGGTAAAAACAATGGGGAGGATCATAAAAGGGGCTATAAATACCAGGAGTGCGTTATGTGCAGAGTTCAGGGGTACGCTACGTGCCGAGCGCAGGGTTCAGGTGTGCACTATGTATAGAGTGTAGTCTCAGGGGTGCCCTATCTACTTAGTGCGGGGTTCAAGGGTGCGCTGCGCACAGAATGCAGGATTCAAGGGTGCACTGTGTACAGATTGCAGGGTTGAGGAGTGCACCATATACAGGGTGTAGCCTTTAGGGGTGTGCTATGCACAGTGTGCAGGGTTCAGGGATGCCCTGTGTCCCGAATGCAGGGTTCAAGGGTGCACTAGAGAGTGCGGGGTTCAAGGGTGCGCAGTGCACAGAATGCAGAATTTAGGGATTCGCTGTGTACAGAGTGCAGTGTTAAGGAGTGCACTACATACAGGGTGAAGGGTTTAGAGGAGTGCTATGCACAGTGTGCAGGGTTCAGTGGTGCCCTATGTGCAGGGTGCAGAGTTCAGGGGTGCACTGCATACAGAACGTAGTGTTCAGGGGTGTGCTATGTACAGCCTGCAGTGTTAAGGAGTGCACTACATACAGGGTGTAGGGTTTAGGGGTGTGCTATGTACAGAGCGCAGTGTTAAGGAGTGCACTACATACAGGGTGTAGGGTTTAGGGGTGTGCTATGTACAGAGCGCAGTGTTAAGGAGTGCACTACATACAGGGTGTAGGGTTTAGGGGTGTGCTATGTACAGAGCGCAGTGTTAAGGAGTGCACTACATACAGGGTGTAGGGTTTAGGGGTGTGCTATGTACAGAGCGCAGTGTTTAAGGAGTGCACTACATACAGGGTGTAGGGTTTAGGGGTGTGCTATGTACAGAGCGCAGTGTTAAGGAGTGCACTACATACTGGCAACTGAAATTTAATGTGGATAAGTGCAAGATAATGCACCTGGGGCGTAAAAACCCAAGGGCAGAATATAGAATATTTGACACAGTCCTGACCTCAGTATCTGAGGAAAGGGATTTAGGAGTAATTATTTCAGAAGACTTAAAGGTGGGAGGACAATGTAATAGAGCAGCACGAAATGCCAGCAGAATGCTTGGATGTATAGGGAGAGGTATAAGCAGTAGAAAGAGAGAAGTGCTTATGCCGCTGTACAGAACACTAGTGAGACCTCACTTGGAGTATTGTGCGCAGTACTGGAGGCCATATCTCCAGAAGGATATAGATACTCTAGAGAGAGTTCAGAGAAGAGCTACTAAACTAGTACATGGATTGCAGGAAAAAACTTACCAGGAAAGGTTAAAGGACCTTAACATGTATAGCTTGGAAGAAAGAAGAGACAGAGGGGATATGATAGAAACCTTTAAATACATAAAGGGAATCAACTCGGTAAAGGAGGAGAGCATATTTAAAAGAAGAAAAACTACCACAAGAGGACACAGTTTTAAACTAGAGGGGCAAAGATTTAAAAGTAATATGAGGAAGTATTACTTTACTGAGAGAGTAGTGGATGCATGGAATAACCTTCCTGCAGAAGTGGTAGCTGCAAATACAGTGAAGGAGTTTAAGCATGCATGGGATAGGCATAAGGCTATCCTTCATACAAGATAGGGCCAGGGACTATTCATAGGATTCAGATATATTGGGCAGACTAGATGGGCCAAATGGTTCTTATCTGCCGACACATTCTATGTTTCTATGTTTAGGGGTGTGCTATGCACAGTGCGCAGGGTCCAGTACAGGGCGATGGACCGGTACTGCAACTCACGCGCCATCTGCTTTGATGCACTGCATGGAACAAGACAAATCAAATGAATAAAAAATAAAGCAAAAGATAAGTTTGTATTTCCGGTATTCCTCCATTGCCTTGTGTTATTGTACCAAATAACTGCTAAAGGAATGCGAAAACCAGGCGATCGGCGACCCAAGTACATAAAGCTTTTTTTTCCTTCCCAGAATTTTGGATAAATTAACGGAAAACTAGAAGCACAATGTCGCAATCGATGTGACCGGGGTGTAAGGCCTGCTTCACACCTGTGTGTGTGTTTTGGTGCTTTTTGCAGAAATGCACTACAGTCCATTTAGCATGGTTTCCTATGGGACATGTTCACATCTATACGTTTTCAGCCGCTGTGTTTATGGAAAGAGTCAGGGACTTTTTTTAAATCCAAAACTTTTTTTTTTTTTGGGGTTCCATAGACTTCAATGGAGAAGCTGCAGAAAAGCATGTAGTGCAATTTTGCATTAAAAGAAAAAAAAAAAAAAAAGCATGCTAAACGCAAATCGCGGCAAAATCCCATGTGCAAAAACGCACCAATCACAAACTGCTTGAAGTGAACCGAGTCTAAAACTAAAGAAATTGGAGCCAACCAATCCATGGAGACGACAACAGCAATTGGCCAATGAAAAACAGGAAAGAGGGTTTAAGCTGGACATACACATTACAATCTGATTGTACCATAAATCATGGGATGTCCGGGCCTAACTAAAGCATAAACACAGTCCCAGGTACTGTCTGTGGGCAGTGATCCCCTGAGAGTATAGATGCAGTCCCCGGTACTGTCTGTGGGCAGTGATCCCCTGAGAGTATAGAAGCAGTCCCCGGTACTGTCTGTGGGCAGTGATCCCCTGGAAGTATAGATGCAGTCCCTGGTACTGTCTGTGGGCAGTGATCCCCTGGAAGTATAGATGCAGTCCCCGGTACTGTCTATGGGCAGTGATCCCCTGAGAGTATAGAAGCATGTCCCTGGTACTGTCTGTGGGCAGTGATCCCCTGAGAGTATAGAAGCATGTCCCTGGTACTGTCTGTGGGCAGTGATCCCCTGGAAGTATAGATGCAGTCCCCGGTACTGTCTGTGGGCAGTGATCCCCTGGAAGTATAGATGCAGTCCCCGGTACTGTCTATGGGCAGTGATCCCCTGGAAGTATAGATGCAGTCCCCGGTACTGTCTGTGGGCAGTGATCCCCTGGAAGTATAGATGCAGTCCCCGGTACTGTCTGTGGGCAGTGATCCCCTGGAAGCATAGATGCAGTCCCCAGTACTGTCTACGGGCAGTGATCCCCTGGAAGCATAGATGCAGTCCCCAGTACTGTCTGTGGGCAGTGATCCCCTGGAAGTATAGATGCAGTCCCCGGTACTGTCTATGGGCAGTGATCCCCTGAGAGTATAGATGCAGTCCCCAGTACTGTCTATGGGCAGTGATCCCCTGAGAGTATAGATGCAGTCCCCAGTACTGTCTATGGGCAGTGATCCCCTGAGAGTATAGATGCAGTCCCCAGTACTGTCTATAGGCAGTGATCCCCTGAGAGTATAGATGCAGTCCCCAGTACTGTCTATAGGCAGTGATCCCCTGGAAGCATAGATGCAGTCCCCAGTACTGTCTATGGGCAGTGATCCCCTGAGAGTATAGAGATAGTCCCTGGTACTGTCTATGGGCAGTGATCCCCTGAGAGTATAGAGATAGTCCCTGGTACGGTCTATAGGCAGTGATCCCCTGAGAGTATAGAGATAGTCCCTGGTACTGTCTATGGGCAGTGATCCCCTGAGAGTATAGAGATAGTCCCTGGTACTGTCTATGGGCAGTGATCCCCTGAGAGTTTACTGCAAAGCAATGTGCGCAGTGCAGACTGCAGATAATACAGACAGGTTAGCAGGCAGTGAAGGTGTCGCTGTGTCCAGTGTACAGTATATATACACACACACTATATATATATATATATATACACATACACACACAGCTCCTCGGACTCCGGCAGTCCCCAGATTAGCACACACAGATTCCTGAGTGTGATGAGCGCAGAGCAATGACCTGAGCACAGGGAAGGCGTACAATCCAGTTTATTCCAGGACTGGCAGCCTTCTATACAGTCCCATAAGACGGTGCAGTGTGCATGGCCAGTATTATGATCCAGAGCAGTGATCCATCCCATGCCAACCCCTACCCAGAATCCCCAGTCCATGCACACCCTGTATATAGTGATCACATAGAGGGGCGCAGACCCCAGGCATTGGCTTACCGTGCTTGCCATAGTAATTCTCCTGATCCCCCATGCTGCTGAGTCTCTTCTCCTCCTCCCCAGTGCCCACTCCCTCTTATTACCCCCCCCCCTCCTCTTCTCTCCCCCACCCAGGTCAGCTGCTCCCAGGCACCCAATGACTCCTCTCCCAAACTGGTCTAACTGGTGTCAGGTTGTTCACAGGCGGGGGAGGAGATCCTGCTCTCATGGAGGAGGATGGAGAGAGAGGGGGCTGCAGAGGTGCCCAGGGTGCACAGACAGTGCCAGGGACTGAGCAATCCTGTCCCTGGAAAAGTCCTGCCTCTTCAACTGCACCAAAATAAAGAAAAGATGAAACAGAAAGGACACTTCTGATCTGCACAGGGAGTCCAGGACACGCATTAACCCTTCCACTGCCCTATAGAAAAGTATAACTGAAAGCAAAACTTTATTTTTTTAACCACTTCTGGACCAGAAGGTTTTCCCCCTTAACCACTTTACCACTAAAGGATTTTGCTGTCTTACGTCTGAGCCACTTTTTGCGATTCGGCACTGTGCGACTTTAACCACTTAAGCCCCGGAAGATTTTACCCCCATTCCGACCAGGGGGTATTTTGCGATTTGGCACTGCGTGACTTTAACGGACAATTGCGCGGTCGTGCGACGCTGTACCTAAACGAATTTGGCGTCCTTTTTTTCCCACAAACAGAGCTTTCTTTTGGTGGTATTTGATCACCTGTGCGATTTTTTGATCACGCGCTATAAACAAAAAAATGCGTCAATTTTGCACAAATAACAATATTTTTCACATTTTTTTATATGAAATTCCCCCCCAAAAAAAATGTAAAAATCAAACTTTTTTAACATTTTCGGCCAATTTGTTTTATGCTACATATGTTTGGTAAAAAAAATCACAAAAAGCGTATTTTGATTGGTTTGCGCAAAAGTTATCGCGTTTACTAACAAAGGGAAAGATTTTTGTCATTTTTGTTGTTTTTTTTTTTAACACGTAATGGCGGCGATCTGCGATTTTTTTTGCGGTACTGCGACATTGTGGCGGACAGATCGGACCCTTGACTGACATTTTTGACACTTTTGGGGTTACTAGTGACATTTCTACAGTAATCAGTGCTATATATATGCACTGTTACTGTAAAAATACACTGGTAGTGAAGGGGTTAACTTTATTTGGGAGGGAGGGGCTGTGTGTGTCCCTAGGGGCGTGCTTTCTACTGTGATTGGCTGTGGCTTCAGCTGTAAGGACACTGATCAACGGATCTACATAGTAGATCCATGTGATCAGTGTCTTTGCAGCGAGGAGAATGACAGGCAGCTTGTTTACACAAGCTGCCTGACATTCTCCCTCTCCCCCGCCGATCGCCAAGTGGCCGGCGGACATCGGGTCCGCTGGTCACACGCGCGGGGGGTCCGTGACCACGCGGGAGCGGGAGCGCGCCTCCGGGGGCGCGCGCTCGCTCCCTAGACCCTCACAAGCAAGCAACGTAGCCCTACGTTAGTTTGCCTGTGAGGGGCTGACCGCCGACGTAGATAGTCGTGCGGCGGTCGGCAAGTGGTTAACTGACAATTGTGCGGTCGTACCCAATGAAATTTACATCCTTTTTTTCCCACAAACAGAGCTTCCTTTTGGTGGTATTTGATCACCTGTGCGATTTTTACTTTTTGCGCTATAAACAAAAAAAGAGCGACAATTTTGAAAAAATAATATTTTTCACATTTTTTTATATGAAATTCCCCCAAAAAAATGTAAAAATCTAAATTTTTTTAAATTTTTGGCCAATTTGTTTTCTGCTACCTATGTTTGGTTAAAAAAATCACAATAAGCGTATTTTGATTGGTTTGCGCAAAAGTCATTGCGTTTACTAACTAAGGGAAAGATTTCTGTCATTTTTGGTGTTTTTTTTAACGAGTAATGGCGGAGATCTGCGATTTTTTTTTTTTGTGGGACTGCGACATTGCGGCGGACAGATCGGACCCCTGACTGACATTTTTGACACTTTTGGGGGTACCAGTGACATTACTACAGTAATCAGTGCTAAAAATATGCACTGTTACTGTAATTATGACACTGGCAGGGAAGAGGTTAACCTAGTGGGTGATCAAGGGGTTAAATGTGAGCCTAGGGGAGTGTTTACTAACTGTGAGGGGGAGGGGCTTGTGAAATGACCACAGAGACCTGTGTTCCTATATGGAAGGATCACAGGAGCTCTGTGATCATTCCAGGGAGAAGAATGGTCAGATGTGTTTACAACAGCTGGCCGTCCTTCTCTCTCAGCGGGGAACGATCGCAGCCCCGTGCATCAGCATCCCCGCTGCCGAGTGGGTGCGGGAGGGCGCCGCCGGCGGCGCACGCTCGCCCCCTAGAACCAGGCACGTGGCCGACGTTAAATCAGTTTTGGATAAAGTTTAGAGAGATTAGAACCCCTGTCAGGTTATTACTGCTGCCCGTGTCCCCACTAGGGAGATTCACCCTCTCTATTTGTTTTGTTTACCATTTACATCGAGAGTGAAAGAAAATCTTCTGGTGACAACCTAAAATCTCACATTTTGGGTCCTTTCACACGGCACAGTCATAGAAACATAGAATGTGTCGGCAGATAAGAACCATTTGGCCCATCTAGTCTGCCCAATATATCTGAATCCTATGAATAGTCCCTGGCCCTATCTTATATGAAGGATAGCCTTATGCCTATCCCATGCATGCTTAAACTCCTTCACTGTATTTGCAGCTACCACTTCTGCAGGAAGGTTATTCCATGCATCCACTACTCTCTCAGTAAAGTAATACTTCCTCATATTACTTTTAAACCTTTGCCCCTCTAATTTAAAACTGTGTCCTCTTGTGGTAGTTTTTCTTCTTTTAAATATGCTCTCCTCCTTTACCGAGTTGATTCCCTTTATGTATTTAAAAGTTTCTATCATATCCCCTCTGTCTCTTCTTTCTTCCAAGCTATACATGTTAAGGTCCTTTAACCTTTCCTGGTAAGTTTTTTCCTGCAATCCATGTACTAGTTTAGTAGCTCTTCTCTGAACTCTCTCTAGAGTATCTATATCCTTCTGGAGATATGGCCTCCAGTACTGCGCACAATACTCCAAGTGAGGTCTCACCAGTGTTCTGTACAGCGGCATAAGTCCATTTTTTCATCCGCTCAGGCACTTTTTTTTTTTTTAAACGGACACAGATGACACTTTGGGGTGTCCATTCCATATGTCCGTTTTTCCTCCCATCCATTTGTGGATGATAAATGGACATAATGTAAGTCTATGGGGATTGCGGATGTCAGCGGATGACACCGCTGACATCTGTTTTTGCATCAGTTCCGTTTTTAAATGGAAGAAAAATAGGGTTCACCTCCGTTCTAAAAAACGGAACTGATCTGAAAGGACGCAAATCGGATGTCAGCGGATGGTCATCTACTGACATCCGCAATCCCATTGACATGCATTATGTCCGTATTTCACCCGCAAACGGATGGGGTTATATACAGACATACGGATTGCCCGTGTGAAAGAACCCTTTGGATTGTCACCAGAAAAGGAATAGAGAGGAAATCTTCCAATGGAGATGCATTGTGATGCACATGTGCACAGCGCCTGATGCCATGCTAAATAGTGTGAATGAGGGCTGACAGTGCCAGCCAGGGTTGCTGATAGTGCAGTACAGCCAGCCCTCCTATACCAGGCTCCATCAATTCAAAAGGGGGGGCCTAGATACCTCCTGAGCGGGAGCAATGGCTGCACTGCCCTGCCTTATTGTTAAACTTTTGTGCCCCCCCTTTTTTGCAGCTCTGCCACCTTCTCCCCCTTTTTTTTCTCCCACTGGCTGCACTAAAGGGAAATTGGTATCTGTGCCCTACCCCCCCTGCTGACGCCCCCCCCTGCTGACGCAGTGCTGCTGGCTTCCCTCTTCTCCTCTCCCACACAGGGAGATGTTTCAGGATGGAGAGCGGGGGGGGGGGCTTAAATATGTCTTGTATGTCCTGTTTACCAGCCCCTTCCTTTCCTGAAGCGATTGGTGCCGATCACTCACTGTGTTTATTCGTCACTGTTGCATAGTAAATCATGTTTACTATGCTTCCTTTGTGAATGAGCAGGAAACCTCTGAGCACTTCCCCATTCATTCACTTTCCAGTGCAGCGGAGGCCGCAGAGAAAGGGACCGGGGAATCTCTTTCCTTAACCTCTTTAATCTTTCTCTGTCTCAAATATGAGACATTAGGGGTCTGTGTAGACCCCTGATATTTTACCAAAGGCCCCCCCAACAAGGCTGTTAAAAAAAAAAAAGTAGGCTGTATCGGGCCCTGTGATTTCTAACAGCATACCCAGTGCCAACAGCTACAGGGTTGAGGGGCCCCATCAGAGTTTTTTTATGGGGGCCCCATGATTTGTGGTTACATCTCTGGTTGTGACATAAAAGGGGGTGTGACTGACCGATGCAGAGAGACCGCTGCTTTCACTGCACTAAATTTTGGGCTGCTGCTGAAGCTCAATTAAAGAAAAGCAGAGTCTGGGTCCTTGGAGGATTGCGGTGGTATGAACAAATAGTTAAGCCATGTTTTTACCACCACCCCCTCCCCAACCACTCCCCCTTAGGCCCCTTTCACACAGATTTGACGGATCGGATGTCAGCGGCCATGTCTCCGCTGACATCTGATGCCCCATAGAGATGCATGGGGCATCCGTTCAGATCCGCCAAAAAAAACGACAGGCTGATCTGAACAGATGCCCCATGCATCTCTATGGGGGATCGGATGTCAGCGGAGACATGGCCGCTGACATCCGATCCGTCAAATCTGGACAGATGGAAACCCTATTTTCCATCCGTCCAGCGGATCGGATCGGATTGGATGAGAATGGACAGACGGTCCGTTCCCTTCCGATTCCCCCATAGAGAACAGCGGGACCTGACAGCTCTGTCTCCACACACAGCACGGAAACACAGCTGCCGCCCCCCTGCTCAGCGGGGGGTCGGCGGATCCAGAGGCGTAACTAGAACCTTCAGGGCCCCGATGCAAGAAACTATAAAGGGCCCCCTGGACCCCTGGCCGGGGCCCTTCCCTTCAAGCCTGGGGCTCTTCCCACTGATCCTGGGGCCCTTTAGTCTCGTTGTGGGGCCCTTTATCACAAGCTCTGCAGTGGACCCCCTTCCTGCCATCTTGGGGCCTCCCCACGGTGGTGGAATGCCAGGACCCGGTAGCAAGTGTGACCTTTGCGATCCTGGAAGTTCACCCACTGGTGTCAGAAGTTTTTTTTTTTTTTTTGGTATTTTAATTGTATTTTTTATCATTTTATTTTATTTTTTTACAATGTCACTGACTATGACTCTGTCCATTCAGAAAAGGAAGGAGCTGGTAAATTACATATGTACCGACCCCTTCCTGGTTCTCCATTGTGACACATCCCCAGCAGCTGCCGGCAGGAGAGGGAAGGGAGCATAGTGGGGGCAGGGGAGCACACAGGGGCCCAGAGACAGCAGAACACAAGTGAACTGGATCGGAGGAGTGGCGGGGACAGCATACAGAGAAACCAATCTCCTCCATTTTCCTCCTGCAGCTACAGGAGGAAAAAGGAGGACAGTGATTTCTCTACATGCTGCCCCCACCGCCCCTCCTATCCAGGTGTACAGGGGGGCTTCACAGGCCCCCTGGAGCATGGGGCCCGGTTACAATTGCAACCCCTGTAGTTTCGCCCCTGGGCGGATCGATCCCCCGCTGAGAAAAACTGAGTCTGCCTGACGGATTCCCTGTGTGAAAGGGGCCTTAGGCTGCAAAGGTAGCAGATGGGGTGTGTACATGCCTGCCAAACACGACCCATTGGGGCTGCGCCAGAACTGGGCAATGCGCATGGCTTTTCAGGGTTAAAACAGGCAGTGACGAGCCACCATAGCACCTCCTCACAAACTTTAAAACACCCTCTGAAAAGCGATACACTATGGATCGCAAATCAGAGGGCTACCACACGTGTAAACAAGCACCTGGACATTTATGTGTATTTTTCTGCATCCTCAATTTGGGTAATTGGTTTGGCATGAAACTTACATTGGGCTATAAAGCCCCTGAACAGGAATATGGCCCTAGGTAAGAAGGAAAGAGCTCTGAACAATAACAATGACTGAGAATAGAGTGGAGGAAGGTTTTTGGAAGCTCGGTCTGGGCACACATTCCAGGAATCAGAGCGGAGGAGTGTAATACTGCCAGCAAAGGCCAGCAGATTAATAACACAACTATTGGAAAAAAAATGGAATCCTGACAGCAGCAGACGCAGCCCACAGCGTGATGTCACAATGGAATATATTGTCACCGCGCGGCTGCAACCAACAATCCCGCACAGAGAGTATTACAGGGCCCCTCCATCCTAAGCTAATATTTCAGTTTTTGGTGGATGCAGCTCTCAATATGAATTGTCAATACTGTCTGAAAGAAGCTTCGACGTGTAAAAAGCAGGCATTTCTGTAAAAAAAAATAAGTCGCATAGCAGTTTGCCTTGTGTGCATTTGTTCTGTGCGAATCGGGCAAAAAAAACGAATGCTATTTTCTGTGCTCGTCAAATATTTTTTATTGATTTAAAATAGTAAATATTGTATGCTGCCATCTAGTGACCAAATTCAGTATTTTTGGACCAAATATAAATAAAACAAATGAAGTATTGACTAGCAAATATGTGCTATATATCCACTCATATATAGATATCCCTTAGGCCTCTTGCACACAATACTCCTGTTTGAGCATCTACATTTTCCAGACCTTTTTTTTTGTATGTATTTGCGAGTATTCATGTGTATTCGTGCGTATTTGCATGCATTAAGGCTTAACCACTTGCCCACCAGTCAGTGGGACTGTACTGCGGCAAAGTGGCTCGATTACGTCCAGCGACTTAGACCTAAGTCGCTGGACTCCTCCCCTTCTGGGCAGCGCTCGCGCGCCGCCGGAGGCTCGCTCCCGCTGTATTCAGACACAGCGGGAGTTGGGCCAGGGGAGGAGCGGCGGTGATCACCGCCGCTCTTCCCCCGATCGTCGGGGAAAGAGTGAGGAAATCCTCCCGCTTGTGTAAACAAAGCGGGCGGATCTCCTAAGTGACAGGCAGGGACAGATTACAGGATTCAGCATAGCTGAACCTGCGATCTGTCCCTGTGTCACACAGTCCCCTCCCCCCACACACGTCAGTAAGCACCAGGCATACATTAACCCCTTGATCACCAATAAAAGTTAACCCCTTCCCTGCCAGTGTCATTTTTACAGTAACAGTGCATATTTATAGCACTGATTACTGTAGTAATGTCACTGGTACCCCCAAAAGTGTCAAAAATGTCAGGGGTCCGATCTGTCTGCCGCAATGTCGCAGTCCCGCAAAAAAAAAAAAAAAATCGCAGATCGCTGCCATTACTAGTTAAAACAATAAAAATGACATAAATTTCCCGTAGTTAGTAGCTGCGATAACTTTTGTGCAAACGAATTAAAATACGCTTATTGCGATTTTTTTTACCAAAAATATGTAGCAGAAAACAAATTGGCCTAAAATGTTAAAAAAAAAAATGATTTTGAAATTTTTTGAGAATTTCATATAAAAAATTGAAAAATATTGTTATTTTTTCAAAATTGTCGTGTTTTTTTTTTTTTTGTTTATAGAGCAAAAAATAAAAATCGCAGTGGTGATCAAATACCACCAAAAGAAAGCTCTGTTTGTGGGGAAAAAAAGGACATCAATTTCATTTGGGTACAGCATTCCACGACCGCGCAATTGTCCGTTAAATTCACGCAGTGCCGAATCGCAAAATAGGGCTTGGTCTTTGAGCAGCCAAATCCTCCGGGGCTTAAGTGGTTAAGCAAAACACCCGACACTCAAAAAAAAACATGACCTTCTTTTTGGGCAGAATACAGGCATTTTTGTTAGATGTCAAGGCCTGCCTCCAAACACCTGCAAAAAACGCCTGTAAAACGCTTATAAAAATGCCTATAAAAAACGCCTGGAAAACTCCTGAAAAACGCCTATAAAATAGCAACGCCTGGATGTGAACGTAGCCTTAGCTATGTGTTATTTGTTTTATTTATATTTAGTCACATGGTGATGAACAGCAGCAACGTTCTGTTGAATTAATAGACAGCGCAGGGAGGACGTTTGTCCATTGATCT
Source organism: Pelophylax lessonae (assembly GCF_965119305.1). Lineage (NCBI taxonomy): Eukaryota > Metazoa > Chordata > Amphibia > Anura > Ranidae > Pelophylax > Pelophylax lessonae. Next base: position 598,038,283 of record NC_138771.1, read on the forward strand.
TCAGTATTTTTGGACCGCCCACTGTATATGTGTTGTCCATTAAGCTTCATCGATTGGCTCAACCCAAAGAAATGTTCACCTCCTAGTCCTAATCAGTTACCTACATACTCCTCATCCCAATACGATTAGCGCTTTTCTGGGGAAAAACTATCCCCCGTCATTCAGGGCCGGACTGGCCTACCGGGATACCGGGAAATTTCCCTGTGAGCCGCCGGCCCTGGGGCCGCTTTAAGATAGGGGCGCCTTTAAGCATGGGGGCTGGCCGCTGTGATGATGGCCGCTGCAGCGGCCCCGGCCCCCGCTGCGCTCCAGAGTGACGTTCTGTCTGTCCGATATACTCTTCCACGTCAGCCGCTGTGAACATCCGGCGGGGGCGGCTGCGTGGCGGTGGATCAAGCCTGACTGGCTGCCTGCAAGACTGTCACGGCGCCGACTCTTCATGACATGGGATCATCATCAGGAGGAAGGTATGTGAGCACCATACCGCTGGAGGGGGGCACACAACTTACACTGCAACTGTACTGGGGAGTGAAGGTGGGGGGCTTACTGAGGGGTCTGTACTGGGAGGGGGGTTTACTGAGGGGTCTGTACTGGGAGGGGGGCTTACTGAGGGGTCTGTACTGAGAGGGGGGCTTACTAAAGGGGTCTGTACTGGGAGGGGGGCTTACTAAGGGGTCTGTACTGAGAGGGGGGCTTACTAAGGGGTCTGTACTGGGAGGGGGGCTTACTGAGGGGTCTGTACTGGGAGGGGGGCTTACTGAGGGGTCTGTACTGGGAGGGGGGCTTACTGAGGGGTCTGTACTGGGAGAGGGGTTTATTGAGGGGTCTGTACTGAGAGGGGGGCTTACTGAGGGGTCTGTACTGGGAGGGGGGCTTACTGAGGGGTCTGTACTAGGAGGGGGGCTTACTGAGGGGTCTGTGCTGGAAGGGGGCTTACTGAGGGGTCTGTACTGGGAGGGGGGCTTACTGAGGGGTCTGTGCTGGAAGGGGGCTTACTGAGGGGTCTGTACTGAGAGGGGGGCTTACTGAGGGGTCTGTACTGGGAGGGGGGCTTACTGAGGGGTCTGTACTGGGAGGGGGGTTTACTGAGGGGTCTGTACTGAGAGGGGGGCTTACTGAGGGGTCTGTACTGGGAGGGGGGCTTACTGAAGGGTCTGTACTAGGTGGGGGGATAACTGAGGGGTCTGTACTGGGAGGGGGGCTTACTGAGGGGTCTGTACTGGAAGCGGGGCTTACTGAGGGGTCTGTACTGGGAGGGGGCTTACTAAGTGGTCTGTACTAGGTGGGGGGGCTTACTGAGGGCTCTGTACTAGGGGGGCTTACTGAGGGGTCTGTACTGGGAGAGGGGCTTACTGAGGGATCTGTACACGGAGGGGGGCTTACTGAGCGGTCTGTACTGGGAGGAGGGCTTACTGAGATGTCTGTACTGGGAGGAGGGCTTACTGAGGAGTCTGTACTGGGAGGAGGGCTTACTGAGGAGTCTGTACTGGGAGGAGGGCTTACTGAGGAGTCTGTACTGGGAGGGGGGCTTACTGAGGGGTCTGTACTGGGAGGGGGGCTTACTGAGGGGTCTGTACTAGGTGGGGGGGCTTACTGAGGGGTGGCGCTGGTATAATAACGCAATGCTATGGGGCTGGTATGTCATTTTTTCCAGGGCTGGCTTTCATACCCAGTCTGGCCCTGCCGTTATGTATGCATCAGCTGACATTTACCAACCAATATCCTTACAGAGAACATTGCGACACACCTAACGAGCAACTTTAGACACCAAATCCTTCCACTTTACTCATTATAGGGTTAGAATTACAGTCATACATGTCTTATTTTTTTACGTATATATCTATAACCCCAGGCTGCTTCACTTTGTACGCTTTCTTGTCATTATTGCCTTAGGCAAGACGAATGTGAAATGTTTCCTGGGAACTAGACATGTGCAATACAAAAAAAGAATAGAAAAGAAAAGAATTAGAATTAGAATTAGAAAATTGATTAGAATAGAAAAATACTTTCTGAAGACAATAGAATAGAAAATAAAGGAATAGAATAGAAAAGAACATAATAGAAAAGAATAAAATAGAAAATAAAAGAATAGAAAAAAAATAGGATACAAAATAAAATAATAGAGTAAAACAGAACAAAATAGAGTAGAAAAATAAATAGAATAGAAGAGAATAGAAAGAATATAACCATTTTCCAAAACTCGAATAAAATTAATTTGAATTGAATAGAAAATAATAGCTCAGAATAGTATTAAAAATAAAAGAATAGAATTGACTAGAATATAAAAGAATAGAAAAAACAATGGAAGAGAGAGAATATAACCATCTTCCTAAATTCGAATATCAAATAGAATAAATTTGAATTCGAATAGAATAAAACGGAAAAAAATAGAATAGAACAGAATAGAATAGAAAAAATATTAAAAAATAATAGAAGAGAAAGAATACAACAATATAGCCGTTTTCCAAAATTCAAATTTTCGAATAGAATAAATTTGAATGTAATAAAAAAAATATAATATAATAGAAAATAAAAGAATAGAAAATAGAAGAATAGAATATAATAAACAATAGAATAGAATTGAATATAAAAATATAACCATCTTCCAAAACTGAAATTTCGAATAGAACAAATTGGATTTCGATTTGAATGCAATTTAAATGTAATTTAAATCTAATCAAATTTTTTTAATTCGGTCGAACTGAGTTGAATTTGAAAAAATTCGGAAAATTTGAATCGATTCAAATTCGAGTAGAAATAACAAATTCTAAAAATGAATGAAACAAATTTAACTGAACAAATTCATGTAAATAAGGAATCCAAACAAAACAATTATTCAAATTAATTTTATTCGAGTTTTGGGAAATGGTTATATCCTTTCTATTCTTTTCTAATCTATTCCTTTATTTTCTATTCTATTTTGTTCTGTTTTACTCTATTCTTTAATTAATTTTTCTATTCTTTTTTTTTTCTAATATATTCTTTTCTATTCTATTCCTTTATTTTCTATTCTATTTTATTATCTTCAGAAATTTGCATTCAATTTGAAAACTATTTGAATACGTATCGAAAACAATTTGAATTTTGTCAGAAATTTCGTTTTGTTATTTCAAATTTGTTTAAATGCATTACTATTGTAACAAAAAATTTGTCCGAATTTCAATTCGGAACGAAATAAACCGCACATGTCTACTGGGAACACCCTGACAAAGCTTCTTTTCGCTCAATGTATGTATGCAAATACTTGAAAAGGAATAAAGCTTTATTCTAAAAAAAAAAAACATGCACTGCTTTTGAAAAAGCACTGCACCAATTTTCCCAGTACTGCGTTTTTGATCTGCGCTTGGGGTGTCGTTAACAAGGTGCTGATAGCCACAGCGGATGGAAAAGCAGGGGGGGGGGGGGGTTGAAAGCAGTGCGGGAAGTGCGCCTTTCCTGTAGCATGTTCTGGTGTGAAGTGGCCCTTAAGGTCTCCTTCTCACAGCCATTTAGCTACAGGATTCCAGCGGCAAGAATCATTGGATTCTTGGGTTTGGAATGACCGCTGCATGCGAATAGCAGTGGCCTCTATAAACTAATAAAAGGCTGACAGCAGGTGCCGCTGTTCACATGTAGCTGCACACCAAGTGGGTACTTGTAGCTGGGGACGGCTCCAGCACTGCTCCCTGACTTTCTGCTTTCACAGGAGATACTAAGGGCAGGAGAGCCATTGGTTCCTGTTGGTGTCAGTCAAACTCCTGTGAGAAGGGAAACGAGGTGTGGCTTAGCAGCGCTGTGTGTGTCTATGGATGCACACAGCCCAGATCAGGACCATGCACGCATGGGTGACTCCTTAGCACCTGCCTTTGTACAGAACTCCCTCAGAGGTGGGAGGAGTGGACAGTCCTGGCAGGGGACTCCAATAACAGGAGGAAAATTACCTTCCTGTACCTCTAGGACAGTGGTCTCCAAACTGCGGGTCGGGAGCCAGATGCGACCCTTTGTCTGCTTTTATCTGGCCCTTTGGGCACTCTTTCATCCACTGATACCCAAACATAATTCCCCCCAATGATACGAATTATGGGGCAGAATTCCTCCCAATGACACCAACAATGGGGCACAATTCCTTCCAATGACACCAACAATGGGGCACAATTCCTTCCAATGACACCAACAATGGGGCACAATTCCTTTCAATGACACCAATGATGGGGCACAATTCCTTCCAATGACACCAACAATGGGGCACAATTCCTTCCAATGACATCAATGATGGGGCACAATTCCTTCTAAAGACACCAATGATGGGGCACAATTCCTTCTAAAGGCACCAATGATGGGGCACAATTCCTTCCAATGACGGGGCACAATTCCTTCCAATGACACCAATGATGGGGCACAATTTCTTCCAATGATGGGGCACAATTCTTTCCAATGACACCAATGATGGGGCACAATTCCTTCCAATGACACCAATGATGGGGCACAATTCCTTCCAATGACACCAATGATGGGGAAAAATTCCTTCGAATCACACCAATGATGGGGCCAGATTGCACTAACGATGGGGCACAATTCCTCCCACTGACACCCAACATAGTGGCATTGTTTTGTTGCATTGTCGGGACCTTCTCTACTCCCAATGGCCACAGTCTGGTCCTCCCTAAAGTCTGAAGGACAATAAACTGGCTCTTTGTTCAGAAGGTTTGGAGACCACTGCTCTAGGACTACCTAAAGTTTGGGGAGGACCTTTTGGTGCCCAGCCTGCTGTCTAGATTGGTGCATTCTGGGCACTGATCTGCCAGCACAACCGCCTTCTGGAAGATCAGTTTATATTAGTCTCAGGGGTACCTGCAGGCACCCTGCTACAGGTAAGTCTTACATTATTGTAGGGGTATGTGGCAGTTGCGAATAAGTATATAAGTGTGCCTTACAGTGCAACTGTGAGAAAGCAAACGCATTATTGTAACAACAGACTGTTCATTGCATAATAAAATAAAGATGTGGTCTTGTCTGCTCCCATAAAGCCACGGCTTTACTGTTAGCCCAGGGCCGGTGCTTCCACTAGGCAAACTAGGCAGCCGCCTAGGGCGCATTGCCACCTAGGGGCGCAGCCACGAGTCGGCACTCTCTCTCTCCATCATAAATAATCCTTGTGAGCTGAGGGGAGGGGTGGCAGTGAGGGAGGAAGAAGGGACAGAGGAAGATGCCAGGTGTCTTGGGCAGTGGCGGAACTACCAGTCCCTGGCTTTCCACCACTGTTGGGGGGGGGCACAAGTAGCTGGTCTTGCCTAGGGCGTAAAATAGTCTAGCAACGGCCCTGTGTTAGCACCACCCATATGCATATAATTATGTATATGTAGCACCCTCCTAGGTAGGGGCGAGGAAAATGCATATAGGTGGCCCTGTCTGCATATCAGGTGGCCCTGTCCTTTGGTAATATAGTATATATACTATATTATATATAGTATATATATACATATATATATATATATATATTGTATCTATACAGTATATAAATCCCTTTTCTCACCTGGACAGGAATGAAGTAGCCCGAGCTGCTCACAGCATCCTGGGATACTCACGTCACCCATTCCTGGAGGCTTTGGGGCAATCCCTGACCCTTACACCCGGCACATAATCATGGGGCCAGCTGCAAGGACCAGAAAGAGACAGCTGGCTCCCGATGATGTAGGAAAGGAGGATGGTGGAGCAGGACAGGGTATGCAGCAGCGAAGTGGTGGATTACTACAGAACAACGATTGATTTGCTGTGCATGTTAGAGATTCTATTGAAGATAACCCAGCAAACAAGGTAAAAGGGAATTCAAAAATAAAAAAAGACACGGGGGGGGGGGGGGGGGGCAGTTCTCTTTCATCTAACATCAGCGGTAACACATCATCACCGCCTAAAAGCAGAAGTGGTCAAGTCCTCGCCTTCTGTTTACATCTGATCTCTGATAATTGGAGGCCCTCCGCTGTT